>NC_091810.1:48557500-49807500 GCF_041296235.1 Equus asinus | reverse complement strand
ATCTCTCATCCTTCAACAGAGCTAAAGTAAGGCTATTTTGTGCCAAAGGCAATGAAAACAAGCTCTTCACACAGTCTCCAGAATGGGCAAATGTGCCTGACCTGTCCTCGACCACATATTACGCACTGGTGGTCACCATTGTGTATGGTACTTCAAATAAGAACAAAAGCTGCCTGTAGGTTATTGAAAATGCAGTAATGAAGCTCAGTTTTTATTTTTATTTTTTTGGTGAGGAAGATTGGTCCCAAACTAACATCTGTGCCAATTTTCCTCTATTTTTTGTATGTGGGATGCTGCCACCACATGTCTTGATGAGCAGTGTGTAGGTCCACTCCAGGGATCTGAAATCATGAACCCCAGGCTGCAGAAGTGAAGCACTGCAAACAAGCACTGCACTACCCAGCACGCCCTCAGTTTTTGTATTAACACTAGAGTGAATCTTTTGTGTTCTGTGAATGTGTCCTCTAATTCTTTTTAATAATAATATTTCCTTAGGAAGTGCCACCATACAGGGAGTCCACCTTTTCTCTTGTGTTTGGAAAATTATTTCTTCCACACAACTCATTTTCATAGACATTTTCAAAAAGGGCAAGAGGGTTGTTTTACTGCCTGCCAGCAGTAAAATCTTGAAAGAAGGAAGAAGGCCACACACGTTTTAGTGCACAAGTGGAGAGTGGGGTCCTTCAGGAGCAGAAACCCCACATTCTTGCACCCAGGAAGCTGACAAGGATTCCCCCAGGGAACATAGGCCCCAAGGACCTCACTAAAGTCACAGACTTGTTAATCATGATGTGATGAAAAAAGGACTTACAGAGGGAGGTATCTCTCAAAAACCAAAACTAGACAGAGGAGCATTGTGTGATTCATAGTGATGCGGGGTCGGTGAGCCGAGGAGTCGAAAGAAAGATTTCTTAGACTCTTAAGATCTGGCAGTAGTGCTCTTTTATTTAGAGAATAGTATAGAATAGCATGGGGACAGGACCCATGGGCAGTCAGAGCTTCTGCTACCGCCGCTTCTGCTGCCCCCGCTGGCATGGGGACAGAGCCCATGGGCAGGCAGAGCCGCTGCTGCTGCCCAGAGCTGGTGTGTGGGGACAGGACCCACGGGCAATCAGAGCTCCTGCTGCTGCCCTGAGTTGAGGGTTAGGGCTAATTTTATAAGGCATGGGTATGTAAGTCATCTCTTTACCAAGACAAAGGAAAGAACATGGAAAAAAGTTAAAATGGTATCAGTGCAGGTGGGGTCTGGCCATTGGGTGGTCCCACAACTTTTAGATAAGAATCAAATCGGATTAAGTAAAGGTTAGAAAGGTTAGACGCCACCACCTTAAACCAGTTACATGAGATTGCCAGACAGCAACCAACTTAAGTTCTTGCCTTCCCCATTAAAAGTTTCTAGGGATAAGGTCATCTCTCCTCTTCTTCCTGGTACAGAGAGGGAGGCACCTTTTACAGATAGATATTTACCTTACAAATGTAAATGTGTCCCAACAAGGGCAAGTTCCATTCCCCAGAGCCCCCTTCCCTGTCCCAGTTTATCGAAAGCAATCAGCCCAAAACAATCCTGATGCCAAAGAGACATATCCTGGGGTGGCCAATTTCAGGTCCCTACAAGGTCACCCCCCCTTCCTTCACAAACGCAAATGTCTCTCAGAAGGGCAAGCAAAATTCCAGTCCTCAGAGCCTGCTTCTCATCTGTAGTTTTAAAAGTAACCAGCCTAAAATCCTCATCAATAGTACTGTATAACTCACTTTTCTAATTGAAGACCGTCTTGCTCTTTTCTATAATAAAAACAGTTTGTGAGCAGATCACTCAGGAACATATTCTTTTTCACAAAATTGAAACTATTTTACCAGTAAGTATCAGAAGTAGAGCTGAAGAAAAAGCAGGAAATATTCTGCACACTCAATTAAGTGTCTCCATCAAAAAACCAATCCAAATTAAATCATTTAACTGTTGATTAAATATCTGGCTATCTCCAGAAAGCACAATATAAAACTTTAGTTAGTGACTCACTAATTACTACAATTGCTTCCTATATTTTTTCATCATAATGATGACCTTTTAATTACTTTCATTTTTTTCAAGAAAGTAACTAAGTAGTTTATAAGCAACAAATGAAAAATTCCAACAAATAAAATCTTCCAGGATAGCTCATCATCTCTCATCAGATACCGAAGAGACTTTAAAGAGGTTCCAATAAGCTGCCTTTTCCTCAATTTCTAGATAAAAGATTTTGTATGGAGAAGTTGGTATTTTTAAAAAAAGAATCCTCCCAAAAAAGGTCTAAATTATAGAAACCTTTAAAAAATTGCATTTGCTTCTCTTTCATATCCATAGCATTCAAAATGACCAACAGACGGATAAGCTACAAAAATCAACAACCTGTGTCAAAGAGAGAATTTTCCCTCAGCTTAAACATTCATCTCTATGAGATTCAAGTAAGTAAAAGACAAGGTCTTGCATCAAAAGCACAAAGAAGTAAAATCTTAAATTATCCTTTAAATTAAATAACAGCTAAGACAAATTCCACTCCTCTCTAGTTCCTGAATATGCGATGTCTCCACTTTTTCTCTGTTCTAACCCACCCACCCATTCTAGGACCTTGCTCAATCAGCTGCTACTGTTACCAAACCAAAGTGGGTTGCCTCCTGGAGAGTTAAATCAGACTCTATATCAGAAGTAAGTTGTGTCACAAACTAAAGGCTATTGTGGCAATAGGAGACCATGAGGAATCCTTTCCAAAGTCATGGTGTCCCCAAACAAAGGACATTTATTTTGGATGGGGAATGAATATTCTAAAAGGAGAGATGGGTATTCTCTTGCACAGGCTCAGTTGGAAAACATGCTTCCACATACACTGCAGATTATGGTAAAAAGGACTAAGCTCATCCTGGAAAGGTCTTAGCATTAAAAATAAGGCAAAGGTCATAGGCATTAGCTCTCCTAGCAGGCTTGATCTGGTTCAGGCTGGTTGGTGATTGTATCTCCTTAACATAACAAAAGGAAAAAGAACAATTTGGAAAAACAATTAAAATATCCAAAACCCACCCATGAGTGCCTCAGGGTAACTAGTCTGTGACACTATCTTCTCTCCACTGGCTCCTTTTCCGCTACACATGAATATGTTAAAGGTGACTCTACCTTAACAAAACAAAACCAAAACCTTCCCTCACACCCACCTCTCTTTCAAGCTACCACCAGGTCCTTTCTTCACTTCTTCAAAATGTACTCCCCATTCTTTGTCGGAATCTTCTGCAGCTACCATCTCCCCTCTACACACACACACAAACTCCCTGACCCACTGGCACCTGACCTCTTCTACCACAACCCCACTGGGGCCTCTATCCCTGAGAATTACGGCTAGACCCAATCGCTTCAACACTGACCTTACACAACTTGACCTCTCCATTGCTTTCAACAAGACTGACCAACCAGTCCCTTCCTTAACTCCCATCTGTGTGTTCCCAAAGTGTACTCTGTGATATCGGTCTCCAAAATCAGCTCTCTGGTCATTTACTCACTCATTTACTCAACAAGAGCTTTTTAAGTATCCACTATGGGCCAGGCTGTATGCTAAGCACTGGAGACAAAACAAAGAACAAGACAGACAGCTCCTCATCCTCATGGAGATTCTGTTCTACTGAAAGAGAAAAAACAAAAGACAAATGAGAATTGTAGACACTAGAACTCTAATGTAACCACCTGGGGTGCTACTGGGAACCCCAACAACAAAGGGACCCACTCTAGTTAGAGCAATCTGCAAAAGCGTCTCTGAAGCTGAGGCCTAAAGGAAGAAGAGGAGCTAGCTGGTCACAGCCAGGAGAGAAAGATTCTGCAAGGGCCAACAACAATCACAGACTACTGAGGTAGAGAAACAGCCTGGCAAGTGTAGCAACAAGTTTAGCAGGCAAGGAAGGGTAGGGCTAAAGGAGAAGGTAGAGAGAAAAACAGGGACCAAACCTTGCAGGACTGTGTAGACCTCAGAAGACATGCTGATTTCATTTCACTTGCAATGAGGAAATTTAAACAGAAGAGTGATGTGATCTGATCTCCATTTTTAAAAAGTCTCTCTGGCTGCTGGGCAAAGAATGGACTGGAGAGGGCAAAGTGTCTAAGATAAGAAAATTCTGTGGTTGTCCAAGCAAAAGAGAAGAGTTAGGAGAGGGACAGAGAACAAGCAGACTGGATATGACACCTGTGGGGACTGGAATTGGCTACCCCAAGATATGTCTCTTTGGCATGACAATTATTTGAGGCTAGTTACTTTGCAGACAGAAAAGCAACTGAAAAGTAGAATTTACTTACCCTTTGTAAGAGATATTTACATTGTAAAGGAACTCTCCATCTGTAAAGTTATCTCCATCTCTGAACCAGGAAGGGAAGACCTTCTCTCTAGAAACTCTTAATCAATGCCAAAGGCAAGGACTTAAATCTGCATTTTGTTTACTGTACTCGTGTGGTAATCTCCCATGATCGACTCCCCCTGCACCCCCAACATCCTCCTTTGTCTTTAGATATTTAAGTGGTGGTTTCGGCCATTTTGGGGAGTTGCTCAGTTTGCCTGACCCCTCCCATGTATACATGTTATAAAGCTTTGTTTAATTTTCTCTTGCTATTCTGTCTCATGTGAATTTAATTCGTTCTCCAGCCAGACGAACCCACATTAGGTAGAGGAAAAGTCTTCCTCCCTATACACCCAAAGCACAGCAACAAAAGAAAAAAATAGATACACTGAACTTTCTCAAAATTTAAAACTTGTATGCTTCAAGAATGTAAAAAGACAACTCAGAAAATGGAAGAAAATATTTTTAAATCACATATTGGGTAAGGAACTCATATCCAAAATATATGAAGAACTCTTACAACTCAACAACAAAAAGACAAATAACCCAATTAAAAAATTGACATAGGACCTGAATAATAGACATTTTCCAAAGAAGATATACAAATGGACAACAAGCACATGAAAAGATGTCAACATTATTAGTCATTAGGAAAACGGAAATCAAAACCGCAATAAGATACCACTTCACACCCACCAGGATGGCTATAATCAAAATGACAAGTGTGGACAAGGACATGGAGAAAGTGAGATCCAAGTACATTGGCAAGAGGGTAAAATGGCTGAGCCACTGTAGAAAACAGTTTGGCATCTCCTCAAAAAGTTAAACATAGAACTGCCATATGACTCCAGAATTCCACTCATAGCTATACACCCAAAAGAATTGAAAACAAGGTACTCAAACAAGTAAATGCACAAGTATGCTAATGGTAGCACTGTTCACAATAGCCAAAATGCTGAGACGGCCCAAATATCCACCAACTGATTAACAGATAAACAAATTGTGGTATATACATACAATGGAATAATATTCAGCAATAAAAGAGAATGAAGGACTGATACAAGCTACTATGTAGATGACCCTTGGAAACATCATGCTAAGTGAAAGAAGCCAGACACAAAACATCATATATTGTATGATTCCATTTATATAAAATATCCAGAATAGGGAAATCCATAGAGAGAGAATACAGACTGGTGGTTGTCAGGGGTGGGGGAGGGTAGGGGGAGGAAAGGGGAAGAAACTGCTTAATGGGTGAGGGGTTTTACTTTGGAGTGATGGAAATGTTTTAGAACTAGATAGACACAGTTGTACAACACTGTCAATATATTAAATGCCACTGACTTGTTCACTTTTTTTTTTTAAGATTTTATTTTTCCTTTTTCTCCCCAAAGCCCCCCAGTACATAGTTGTGTATTTTTAGTTGTGGGTCCTTCTAGTTGTGGCATGTGGGATGCTGCCTCAGCTTGGCTTGATGAGCAGTGCCATGTCCGTGCCCAGGATTCCAACTGGCGAAACCCCAGGGAGCCGAAGCAGAGTGTGCCAACTTAACCACTCGGCCATGGGGCCAGCCCCTGAATTGCTCACTTTAAAATGGTGAACGTTAGGGCCGGCCTGGTGGTACAGCACTTAAGTTCTCACGTTCTGCTTCAGCAGCCTGGGGTTCAAGGGTTCGGATCCTGGGTGCAGACATGGCACTGCTTCGTAAGCCATGCTGTGGCAGGTGTCCCACATATAAAGTAGAAGATTGGGACAGATGTTAGCTCAGGGCCAGTATTCCTCAGCAAAACAAAAGAGGAGGATTGGTAGCAGATGTTAGCTCAGGGCTAATCTTCCTCATAAAAAATAAAATAAAATAAAATGGTGAATTTCATGTTGTGTGAATTTCACTCCATAAATTACTTTTTTAAAAGACAATAACAAGTATAAGAGAGGAGGCAGAGAAATTGCAACCCACCCATATTCCAGACAGGAATGTAAAATTGTGCAGCCATTTTGGAAAACAGTCTAGCAGATTCTCAAAAAGTTAAACACAGAGTTATCAGCAATTCTACTCCTAGATATCTATTCAAGAGTACTGAAAACACTGAGTACTCAAGTGCATTGAAAACAAAATTTTGTGTGATGTAATTTTAGGGATGTAATGTACCTCATAGTGATGTGGGGGTTCAGAATTGGCCACCTCAAAATGTGTTTCTTTGGCTTTTTTTTAAGATTTTATTTTTTCTTTTTTCTCTCCAAAGCCCCCCAGGACATAGTTGCGTATTTTTAGTTGTGGGTCCTTCTAGTTGTGGCATGTGGGATGCCGCCTCAGTATGGCTTGATGAGCAGTGCCATGTTCACACCCAGGATTCGAACCGGTGAAATCCGGGGCCTCCGAAGTGGAGTGCAGGAACTTAACCACTTGGCCAGGCCACAGGGCCAGCCACCTTGATTATTTTTAAGAACAAAAGACTCTGAAAGAAACTTTGACCTTCCCCCAACTACCTAAAATAATTTAAGATAAAAGACCTGACCCCAGGACAGGCTATCACCATAGATAACTCTGGGAAGAGTAGACTGGGAAGATCCTTGCTAAGCCCACTCTTATCAAAGTTCTGTTTACCAAACATTTGCTTTTCTATTTCTATGTGAATTGCCTTCTTCTCCTTTGAAGTCTCAAACCACTACCCCAAACACCTTCCTTTGTCTTTAGCTGAAGATGATATTTAAGCTGGCACCTGGGCCATTTTGGTGAGTTGCTCAGTTTTCCTGAGTCCCTCCCATGTATACATGTTATACAGCTTTATTTGAGTTTCTCCCGTTATTCTGTCTTGTCAATTTAATTCGTAGCCCAGCCAGAAGGACCCAGAGGGTAGAGGATTTGTCTTTCCCCCCAACAGTGACTATAGTTAACAATACGGTATTGTATATCTGAAAGTTGTTAAGAGAGTAAGTCTTAAAAGTTCTCATTACAGGGCCAGCCAAGTGGTTAAGGCCATGGGCTCTGCTTCTGCAGCCCAGGGTTTCACCAGTTCAAATCACGGGCACAGACAAGGTACCGCTCATTAAGCCACGCTGAGGCAGCATCCCACATAGCACAACCAGAAGGACCTACAACTAGAATATACAACTATGTACTGGGGGGCTTTGAGGAGAAGAAGAAAGAAAAAAAAAAGATTGGCAACAGATGTTAGCTCAGGTGTTAATCTTTAAAAAAAAAAAAAAAAGTTCTCATCACAAGACAAAATATTTTAACTATGTGAGGTGATGGATGTTAACTAAACTTACTGTGGTAATCATTTCACAATATGTACATATATCAAATCATTATGTCATATACCTTAAACTAATACAATGTTATGTGTCGATTATACCTCAATAAAACTAGGGAAAAAACATGTTCACGCAAAATTTTGTACACAAATGTTCATAGTAACATTATTCATAATAGTCAAAAAGTAGAAACTACCCAAAATAGATCACTTGATGAATGGATATACAAAACGTGATATATCCATATAATGGACTAGTATTCAGCTGTAAAAGAGAATGAAGTACTGACATATGCTACAACACAGATGAACCTTGAAAACGTTATGCTAAGTAAAAGAAGCCAGGAGCAGAAGACCATATATTGTATGATTCCATGTATATGAAATGTCCAGAATAAGCAAATTCATACGGATAGAAAATAGACTGCTGGTTGCCAGGGGCTAGAGAGAGGAAAGGATAAGGAGTGACACTAATGGGTACAGGGCTTCTTTTTGGGGTAGTGAAAATGTTCTGGAATTAAACAGTGGTGATGGTTACACAACTGTGTAAATACCAAAAACCACTGAATTGTACACTTTAAAAAGGTGTATTTTATGTAAATTATTTCTCAATTACAAAAAAAGAAAGAAAAAAACAGAAAACATAGACTGGTCAAACACAGGGACTCAAAGCTAGTACGGGGAGTTAAATAATTGAAGGCAGTATTTCATAACAAAACTTGCAAAAGGATGGATGTGAAGGATGAGGGGAAAAGAAGAGTCAAAGACTACTCTCATCCCCATCACAACATAAGTCTTATTAAATTGTGACATTTTCCTATACTCCTTTTTCTTTTGTGAGGAACACTGGCCCTGAGCTAACATCTGTTGCCAATCTTGCTCATTTTTTATGTGGGATGCCACCATAGCATGGCTTGACAAGCAGTGCTAGGTCTGCACCCAGGATCCGAACCTGCCAACCCCAGGCTGCTGAAGTGGGCATGTGAACTTAACTACTACACCACCAGGCCGGACCCCGTTTTCCCATACTTTTTAAGCCCAAAATGTCAGAGGTCCCCAGGATCATGTCACAGTTTTATTCCCTTCAACCTGGATAACCTCATCCACTCCCACACCACACTGATGGCTCCCCACACCTCTTCCCAGCCTTGACCTGTGCCCCAGCTCCAGGCCTGTGGTTCCCATGGCCTGCTGGTTATTTCCGCCTGGAAATTCTGCAAGCCCATCAAATTCACGCAGTAGCTTCACTTCTGTCTTCCTATTAATTAAGAAAAGAAAGGGAAAGAAAGGAGGGAGGAAAGGAAGAAAGGAAGGGAGGGAGGAAGGAAGGAAGATTAATTTTTTTAATTTCCCAGTGTGAGATTCTGATATAATAAGATAATAAGAAATATATATTTGGTCTTCAGCCAGGTTCCTGGCACAGAGCTCCTAAAACCCTTGGAATTTCCTGAGGGATAGGGGTGAGAGGAGTGTCTTTTGTTACTCATGATAAGCTCCTTTCAAACAGACCTGAGTTTATGTTAATGAGGTGACACTTGAAGGATGGGGGCTGGTTACCAAAGGAACCAACCATATAATTAGAGAGTTGGAACTTTCAGCCTCACTGCTTGACCTCCAGAGAGAGGAGAAGGGCTGAGGATTGAGTTCATCACCAATAACCAACGATTTAATCAATCACGACTACATAATGCAACCTCCATAAAAACCCTGAATGAAGGCATTCTGAGAGCTTCCAGGTTGGTGAACACATTGAGATGCTGGGAGGGTGGAATGCTTGAGGACAGCATGGAAGCTCTGTGCCCCTTCCCATAGACCCTGCCCTACGCATCTCTTCCATTTGGCTATTGCTGAGTTGTATCATTTATAAGAAACCGGTAATAGTATGTAAAGTACTTTCCTTAGTTTTGTGAGCCATTCTAGCAAATTATCAAACTCGAGGAGGAAGCTGTGGAAACTCCCAATTCATAGCTGGCCAGTGAGAAGTACAGGAGGCCTGGAATTTAGATAAGCATCTGAAGTAGGAGGCAGTCTTGTGGGACTGAGCCCTTAACCTGGGCTATGCGCTAACTCCAGTTAGTTAGTGTCAGAAGTGTCCTGAGTACCCAGGAAGCCTGGATTTGCGATTAGCATCTGAAGTAAGACACAGACAAAAATGAAAAAAAGCTTTATTCATTCTTCAAGGAAGATGCAGTCACAGCTGCAGTGGAGTTCAAGTCTGGTCAGCAGGGTCCTGGTTCTGACTTACTGTTTGCTCATTCCCAAGGAACAAATCAGTCAGGAAGCTGCACTGCAGCCATAGCTTTTAAAGATACAGGAAAATCGCCCATGGAACCAGAGGTGGCAATTCAGTAAACAAGAATTACCCTAACCAGCTACAAGGTAAAATCACTGGAGAAGGCATATGCTGACTTGATCAGAGTAGTAAAGGAAAAGAACCTCAAAGTGAAAGGACCAGTTCAGATCCCCACAAAGACTAGAGAAAAACTTCTTGTGAAGGTACCAAGACTCAAGATCTTTTTCAGATGAGGATCCACAAGCAACACACTGACTTACACGGTCCTTCTGAGATTGTTACTTCCATCAGTATTGAGCCAGAAATAGAAGCTGAAATCATCATTGAAGATGCTTAATTATTTTAATAAATTATCAGTTGTTAAAAAAAAAAAAGCTGTATGCATAAAAAAGTTCATACCAGCAAATATTTGAAGGCAACCTAAATGGAGAATAATCAAGTAGAGTATAATATATTCACTTGATTTACAATATGCAGTTAAAAAAAACCATTATAACAACAAAATACCAGCAAACTAAATCCAGCAGCATATTAAAAGGATTATACCTGGGGCCGGCCCAGTGGCGAAGTGGTTAAGTGCGCACGTTTCGCTTCGGCGGCCCAGGGTTCACCTGTTTGGATTGCGGGTGCAGACATGGCACCACTTGGCAAGCCATGTGTGGTAGGCGTCCCACATATAAAGTAGAGAAAGATGGGCATGGATGTTAGCTCAGAGCCAGTCTTCCTCAGCAAAAAGAGGAGGATTGGCAGCAGATGTTAGCTCAAGGCTAACCTTCCTCAAAAAAAAAAAAAAAGATTATACCTTGCACTACAACCAAGTGGAATTTACCCCAGGAATGCAAGAGTGGTTCAACATAAAAAAAAAAAAAAATCAACCAATGTAATGAACCACATTAAAAGAATGAAGGGAAAAAAGTCACATGATCATCTCAATTGATGCAAAAAAAGCATTTGACAAAATCCAACACCCTTTCATGATAAAAACACTCAACAAACTAGGAATTAAAGGGAATTTCCTCAACATGGTAAGGAGCATTTACAAAAACCTACAACTAACATCATACTCAATGGTAAAAGATTGAAAACTTTCCCTCAAGACCAGGATGCCTGCTTTAGTCAGCTCTATTCAGCATAGTATGGGAAATCCTAGCCAAAGCAATTAGGTGAGAAAAATAAAAGGCATTCAAATTGAAAAGGAACAAATAAAACTATTCGCAGATTACATGAGCTCATACATAGAAAATCATAAAGAATCTACAAAAAAAACTATTAGAGCTAATAAACAAATTCAGCAAGGTTGCTGGGTAAAAGATCAACACACAAAAATCAGTTGTAGTTGTATATAGTCACAATCAACAATCTGAAGATGAAATTCAAGAAAACAGGCTTTGTTGTAGAAATGGAAAAGCTAACCCCAAAATTCATATGGAATTGCAAGGAGTCCCAAAAGCCCAAAACAATCTTGAAAAAAAAGAACAAAATAGTGGTGATGGATGCACAAAATAATGAATGTACTTAATGCCCCTGAACTGTATACTTTAAACTGGTAAAATAGTAAATTTTATTTATATTATACTACAATAAAAAATTCATTATGATAACTATGTAGAGAAATTTTTAAATGCTTACAGGCTTTTCTTGTGAAACATAAAGAACAAGGCAAGAAAAAAATGAAAGGCAATTCAAGCATGAAATAATATGAAGAGTGCGGTCGGCTCCGTGGCTGAGTGGTTAAGTTCTCGCGCTCCGCTGCGGCGGCCCAGGGTTCAGATCCTGGGCGCCGACAGGGCACCGCTCGTCAGGCCACATTGAGGTGGCGTCCCACATCCCACAACTAGAGGGACATGCAACTAAGATATACAACTTTGTACAGGGGGGGTTTGGGGAGATAAAGCAGGAAAAAAAAAAAAGATTAGCAACAGTTGTTAGCCCAGGTGCCAATCTTTGGGGAAAAAAAAAAGAAATAATATGAAGAATATGATAGCATTAACTCCAGCCTAGAGTCAAATCCTGCTTATTATATGATCCTGGATAATCTCTAGTCCTCAATTTCCTTATCTGTAAAATGGAGATAATTACAATTCATACCTTAAAGGACTGGGAGGATACAATGAGATAATGCAAATAAACTGTTGAACACTGAGATCAGTACAGAATAAAGGCTTAATAAATGCTAGCCGCCCTTATTGCAGAACTGTATTTATGGTTACAATTGTGTAAAATGTATGCCTGTGATGTGAAGAAACTGGTCTTCTCCAGTTGAAATTTCCTGATCTAGTTGATGGGATACACAAGGTGTCCACTTCACAAACAATCAAGTTGCACATTTACAATTTGCACACATTTTTGCATGTATATTACTTCAAAAAAAGTTTACTTAACTGAAAAATAAAGGTGATTGCACAACATTGTAAATGTACTTAATGCTACTGAGTTGTATATTTAAAAATGGTTAAGGGGCTGGCCCAGTGGCCAAGTGGTTAAGTCCGAGAGCTCTGCTTTGGCGGCCCTGGGTTTCATAGGTTGGAATCCGGGGCGCGGACATGGCACTGCTCATCGAGCCATGCTGGCGTGGCGTCCCACATGCCACAATGAAAAGGACCCACAACTAACAGTACACAACTATGTACCCAGGGGCTTTGGGAGAAAAAGGAAAAAAATAAAATCTTTATTGAAAAAAAAAGGTTAAAATAGCAAATTTTATATCATGTATATTTTACCACAAAAAAAGAAAGAAAGGTGTAGAGAATGAATGAGGCGGAGGAGAGATGAGTGGGAGACCTACAGATGCTCATCCACATCTAGCTAAGAAGCAATAAAAGCCAAACTCAAGGCAGGGACAGTGAAGAAGAAAAAGATAGGGGGTGCCGGCCCCGTGGAGTAGTGGTTAAGTTCGCACACTCTGCTTCAGTAGCCAGGGTTTACTGGGTTCAGATCCCAAGTGTGGACCTACAACACTGCTCATCAAGCCATGCTGTGGCGATGTACCACATGCAAAATAGAGGATGATTGGCACAGACATTAGCTCAGCAACAATCTTCCTCAAGCAAAGAGGAAGATTGGAGCAACAGATGTTATCTCAGTGACAATCTTCCCCACCAAAAAAAAACAGGCCAGAGATTAAAATGAGAGAAAGAAAGAGACTGATTGAATCCTAGGCTTCCTGCTTAAGGAATTAGAGAAAACAGAGCAGTATGACAGGTAAGCTAATGACATTGGTTTTAGGCATTATGAGTTCTTGAGATGAATGAGAGATGACCAGCTGGCAAGATGAGCATAAATAGGTGTGTCTCAGCAGAGAAAGTTCTGAACTGTAGTTTTGATTTTGAAGGTTCAGAGCAGTAAAAAATGCTCAGGAAGAGAGTTGCTCACTGAGGGAGAAAAGGTAACAAATTAATTCTGGGAATCATCAACCAGCAAGTAATGGGCAGAGAGGAGGCCAAGCAGTGGATGGAGAGCCAGAGGAAGGAAGACACAGATGCCAAGGAGGGAGAGCATTTCAAAAGGGGGTATTCAACAGTGTCAAAATCCTGCTGAGAGATCCAGATACATGAACCGCAGGAACACTATTATTAACCAATTCCCAAAAAGGTCCTGCTGATGCAGTTTGGACAAACTTCTATGCTTTGTAGTATACTGAGGAAAAATCCTAAAGAATCCACTAAAAAATTACTAGAACTAATAAATAAATTCATGGGGCCGGCCTGGTGGCACAGCGGTTAAGTTTACACGTTCTGCTTTGGCAGCCCGGGGTTTGCGGGTTCGGATCCCAGGTGTGGAGCTGTGCACCATTTATCAAGCCACGCTCTGGCAGGCATCCCACATATAAAGTAGAGGAATTGGGTACAGTTGTTAGCTCACGGCCAGTCTTCCTCAGCATAAAGAGGGAGGATTGGCGACAGATGTTAGCTCAGGGAGGGAGGGAGGGAGGAAGGAAGGAAGGAAGGCAGGCAGGCAGAAAGAAAGAAAGAAAGAAAAAGAAAGAAAGAAATTCAGCAAAGTTGCAAGATACAAGAGCAATATAAAAAAATTTAACTATATTTCTACACATTTGCAATGAGCAATCTGAAAATGAAATTAAGAAAACAATTCTGTTTACAATAGTATCAAAAGGAATACATTACTTGGAAATAAATTTAACAAAAGAAGTGCAAAACCTATACTCTGAAAACTGTAAAACATTGTTGATTTTCAATTTAGAAATTAATGAAGATCTATATAAATGGAAAGACATTCCATATTCATAGATCAGAAGACAATATTGTTAAGATGGCAATACTCTTCAAATTAATCTACAAATTAAATGCAATCCCTAGCAAAATCCCAGTTGGCTTCTTTGCAGAAACTGACAAGCTAATTCTAAAATTTATATGGAAATTCAGGGGACCCAAAATAGACAAAACAATTTTGAAAAAGAACAAAGTTGAAGAACTCACATTTCCTGATTCCAAAACTACTACAGATCTACAGTAATCAAGACACTGGCATAGGGGCCGGCCCAGTGGCACAGCGGTTAAGTGCGCACGTTTCGCTTCAGCAGCCCTGAGTTCGCCGGTTTGGATGCCAGGTGTGGACATGGCACCACTTGGCAAGTCATGCTGTGGCAGGCATCCCACATAAAAAGTAGAGGAAGATGGGCACGGATGTTAGCTCAGGGCCAGTCTTCCTCAGCAAAAAAAGAGGAGTATTGGCAGCAATTAGCTCAGAGCTAATCTTCCTCAAAAAAAAAACGACAGTGGCATAGACACAGATATATAGGTCAATCAAACAGAATTGAGAGTTAGGAGGCTGGCCCAGTAGCATAGTGGTTAAGTTCACACATTCCACTTCAGCGGCCCAGGGCTTGTGGGTTCGGATCCCAGGCGAAGACCTACACACCGCTTATCAAGCCATGCTGTGGCAGCATCCCACATACAAAAGAGAGGAAGACGGGCACAGCTGTTAGCTCAGGAACAATCTTCCTCAAGCAAAAAGGAAGATGGATGGAGGCAATGGATGTTGGCTCACGGTGAATCTTCCTCACCAAAACAAAAGGAATTGAGAGTTAGGAACAGACTCACATTTACAGTCAATTGATTTTCAACAGGAGTACCAAGACAATTAAATGGGGAAAGAATAGTCTTTTCTTTTCTTTCTTTTTTTATCCCCTGCTTTTTCACCCCAAGTCCCCCCAGTACATAGTTGTATATTCTAGTTGTGGCTCCTTCTAGTTGTGGCATGTGAGACACCACCTCAACATGGCCTAATGAGCAGTACCATGTCCACGCCCAGGATCTGAACGGGTGAAACCCTGGGCCGCTGAAGCAGAGTGTGCAAACCCAACCAGGTGGCCATGGGGCTGGCCCCAAGAATAGTCTATTCAATAAGTGGTGCTGGAACAAGTGGATAGCCACAACCAAAAGATGAAGTACCTCACATCTTATATAGATCTATAGATATATCTATATACATATAAAATAACTCAAAATGTACCAATGACCTAAATGTAAGAGCTAAAACTATAAACCTCTTAGAAGAAAATACAGAGGTTACTCTTCAGGACTTTGGATTTGGCAATGATTTCTTAAATATGACACCTAAAGCACAAACAGCAAAAGAAAATGATACATTGGACTTCATCAAAATTAAAAATTATTATGCTTCAAAAGACAATATCAAAAAAGTGAAAAGAAAACTCACTGAATGAGAGAAAATATTTGTAAATCATCTATCTGATAAAGGACTTGTTTAGAATATATTAAAAACTCCTAAAAGACAATAATAAAAAGACAACCCAATTAAAAAATGGACAAAGGACTTGAACAGACATAAGAAGATACACAAATGACCAACACAAACACATGAAAAGATGCTCAACATCATTAGAGAGCTACAAAGCAAAACTACAATGAGGTACTAATTCTCACCCACTGGTTTGGCTTTAGTAAAAAAGATAATAAATGTTGATGAGGATGTGGAGGAATTAGAACCCTCAATACACTGCAGGTTAGAATGTAATGGTGCAGCCACTTTTGGAAAACAGTCTGGCAGTTCCTCAAAAGGTTAAACACTGAGTTATTATATAGCCCAACTATTCTACTCCTAGGTATACACCAAACACAAATGAAAACATACATCCACATGAATGTTCATAGCATCATTATTCATAATAAGTCGAAAAGTAGAAACAACCTAAACATCCATTAACTGAAGAACGGATAAACAAAATGTGGTATATCCATACAATGGGATAGTATTCAGCAACAAAAAAGAATGAAGTACTGGGGCCACCCCATGACGGAGTGGTTAAAGTTCCGTGTGCTCTGCTTTGGCAGCCTGGGTTCACCAGTTTGGATCCCGGGCACAAACATACTCCACTCATCAGCCATGCTGTGGAGGCATCCCACATACAAAATAGAGGAAGACTGGCACAGATGTTAGCTCAGGGCTAATCTTCCTCAAGTAAAAAAAGAGGAAGATTGGCAACAGATGTTAGCCCAGGGTGAAGCTTCCTCACACACACAAAAAAAGAATACTACAACACTGACGAACTTTGAAAACATTGTGCTAGGTGAAAGAAACAGGAGCAAAAGACTATATATTGTATGATTCTATTTATATGAAATGTCCAGGACAGGTAAATCTATGCAGACAAAGTAGATTAGTGGTTGCCTAGGGCTGAAGGGAATGGGGGTGTTGGCAGATGACAGCTAAGTGGACGGCTAAGGGTATGGGGTTTCTCTTTGGGGTGATGAAAATGTTCTAAAATGGACTGTGGCGATGATTGCACATATCTGTGAATATACTAAAATCACTGAATTATACACTTTAAATGGGTGAATGACATGAATTATATCTCCTTAAAGCTGTTACCAAAAAAAAAAAAGTTAGAAGACCCACAAGCATAAACGTTTTATGGTAATTACAGAAGTGAATCAAGTGTGAATGACAATTTATTGTTCTTACGACGACGTGGTTAGAGTAATTTATTAAGTCTGAACTCTTCAGACTTTCCCAAGAGTTATTAATTACAGTACTTCATACGTGGTGTGCTGTTTGATATCCCAACTGTTATTAAAACAACCAACAACAGCTAATAAGTTTTTTTTTTTTTTTTTTTTTTTTTAAAGATTTTATTTTTTTCCTTTTTCTCCCCAAAGCCCCCCGGTACATAGTTGTATATTCTTCGTTGTGGGTCCTTCTAGTTGTGGCATGTGGGACGCTGCCTCAGCGTGGTTTGATGAGCAGTGCCATGTCCGCGCCCAGGATTCGAACCAACGAAACACTGGGCCGCCTGCAGCGGAGCGCGCGAACTTAACCACTGGGCCACGGGGCCAGCCCCAATAAGTTTTTTTTTTTAAAGATTTTATTTTTTCCTTTTTCTCCCCAAAGCCCCCCGGTACATAGTTGTATATTCTTCGTTGTGAGTCCTTCTAGTTGCGGCATGTGGGACGCTGCTTCAGCGTGGTTTGATGAGCAGTGCCACATCCGCGCCCAGGATTCGAACAAACGAAACACTGGGCCGCCTGCAGTGGAGCGCGTGAACTTAACCACTCGGCCACAGGACCAGCCCCACAGCTAAGTTTTTTGAGTGTTTCCAATAACACACAATTTTATAAACTGAACTGATGGTTAGCCATACAGGACCTTACTAAGCAAAGTCTCCTTGCTATATACAGTTCTAACACTACATACCCTATTTCTAATTTTAGGTTCTGTGTGCTTGTTATCCTAACGTTCCTAATCACTGGATATGCAACGTATTTCTTTTCTTGTCTTTCTTTAAATTGTGGTAAAATAAATATAACATAAAATTTACCATTTTAACCATTTAAATATACGATTCACAGCATTAAGTACATTCACAGTGTTGTGCAACCATCACTCCTATCCAATTTCAGAACTTTTTCATCATCCCAAACAGAAACTCTGCACCCATTAAACAATAACTCCCCATTACTTGCTCCCCCCAGCCACTGGCAACCTCTAGTCTACTTTCTTTTTTTCTTTCTTCTTTTTTTTTTTGAGGAAGACTAGCCCTGAGTTAACTACTGCCAGTCCTCCTCTTTTTGCCGAGGAAGCCTGGCCCTGAGCTAACATCCGTGCCCATCTTCCTCTAATTTATATGTGGGATGCCTACCACAGCATGGTGTGCCAAGCAGTGCCACATCTGCACCCGGGATCCGAACCGGCGAACGCCGGGCTGCTGAGAAGCGGAACCTGCGAACTTAACCACTGCGCCACCGGGCCGGCCCCTCTAGTCCACTTTCTACCTCTATGAATTTACCTATTCTAGGAAACTCATATAAGTGGAATCACACAGTATTTTGTCCTTTTGTATCTAGCATATTGCACTAGCATAATGTTTTCAATGTTCATCCATGTTGTAGCATCTATCAGAATTTCATTCCTTTTAAAGGATTAACAGTATTCCATTGTATGTATATACTACAGTTCATTTATCCATTCATTTGTTGATGGAATATTTGGATTGTTTCTACCTTTTGACTATTGTGAATAATGCTGCAATGAATACTGGCATACAAGCGTCTGTTCGACTCCCTGCTTTCAATTCCTTTGGGTATATACATAGGAGTGGAATTGCTAGATCATATCGTAATTCTATGTTTAACTTTTCGAGGAATCGCCAAACTTTTTTCCACAGCAGTCAAACCATTTTACATTTCCATCAGCAATAAGCAAGGATTCCAACCTCTCTACATCCTCACCAACACTCGCTATTTTGTTTTTTCCATAATAGCTGTCCTCATGGGTGAAGTGGTATCTTATTGTGTGCAATGTATTTTTAGTCTATTATCTGTAAATAGAAGTTCACCTTGTGTTAATTTCTATAATTATACGTAGCACAGCCACTTAAGAGATACAAACAAAAAATATTTAAATACCAATAAAATAAAGCACAGAGTTACAAAGATAAAAGTCAACTCAACTTTGAAAAAGATGACAAAGAATGAAGACAACACAAACTTGTAAACTCTGTTTTACTTATTTGGGACTAATTTCTAAGATACTGTTTTGTGTAAATAAAAATTGTTGCAAAACAGGTTACAGCTTTGTGATTTACAAATATCACAGTGAAACAAATGTAGGAGTCGTTCCTGAAATAAAGCTTTTAAAAACATATTTATCCCTGGGGGATTGTTGTCACTGTCCCCATTTTAAAAATAAGTAAACCTGAAATCAAACGAGTTTTGACAATTTGTCTTAGACAATAAAGCAAATCTGTAGCAGAGATTTGGAAAATAACAATTTCTGATTTCCATGTTTAAGATGAAAAACCCATAATTTAACTTGCAATATGTCAAGGGAAACATGAAAGAGCAATTTCTACTCCTAGCATGAATAAATTTAGGGAAGTTGTCCAGAACACTGAAGCTTACAACCTCCAACAGCAATGACCAACAATTAACTCCTTGCTAGTGTGACCTGAGTGGATTCAACTCAGAACTAGGTTTTTCCCAGTATGATCTAATAAGACGAAGTCTCTAACTTTGTCTCTCAAAAGTTTTTATGGTTTTGTTAAATTTTGGCCGTTCAAAAGCAGGATAATTCTGTTTTAAATTGAGAAAGTCTATGAAGCAACGAAGGAAAATGGAATTGGTTTTTGACAACCTTGCTTAAATCAGATGTATAAAGTGTTCGTTGTCTTCTTTCCTGCACCTCATATGCTAAACAAGACAGTTGTTTGCCCTCACCAAATCTGATCCAATCGTTTTAGCCAAATTTACATATATATTCCCAAGGTCTATATTTTAACAAATGCATACTCAAGCATGCAGGGGTGAAGTGACGTACTAGGATTTGCTTTAAATACTTCAACAAAGAAAAAGAAGTATAGATGAAACATTTGTGACAGATATTTAAACTGTTGAATACAGATTCATTTCACTTTTTCTCTCTGTTTGCCTACGCTGAAAGTTTTACAGAGTAACCGTTCACGAAATGAATTACTTCCAAACAAAGTTACCGCCCTGGTTACTAAATACGAGTGAGTGGATGTGAATGTTCCTGTCTTCGGAACGAAACGGGGCGAAGGGTCCCAAGCCGAGGCGAGGGCTCCTCCGGCGAAGCCGACGGGGCTGCGCGCCTCTCGGGCCCCGCCAGCACGCGGGCCGAAAGCGCGCACGTTTCCGTCCACACGGAATCTGACAACTCACTCCGCACGTTCGAGGGCTCGGCGGACCGCGGAGCCGCTCACGCCGGCGGCTCGGGGAGCCCAGACAAACTCCGCTCGAGAGCTCCAATGTCCCGGCCCAGAGTCGTCGGCTCGGCAGCCGCCGCGACGCCTGCTCACCGCCACCCCGCCTCCTCTAGACTTCCAAAGACCCCCTGCACCGCTCCCTCCGTCCCGCCCCCCAACCCCCCGCGAACCTCGGCCCAGCCCGCCGCCTACCGTCCAAGTCCTCGTCGTCCTCCGACTCGCTGTCCCCGTTCGCGTCGGCGACAAGGCCAGAGCCGGGCTCTAGATCCTGGGAGCCGGAAGGAGGGGCGGCGGGCGGGATGGACGCTGGGGAGCGGGCCTCGCGCAGGCGGGTGAAGTAGTCCACCGCGAAGTCGACGAGGTCGGACGGCTGCTGCCTCAGCACCTCCACGGTGTAGCCCTGCAGCAGCTCCGTGAGCCCCGGCGGGATCTGGATGTGGCTCATGCTGGCGGCGGCCGCGAGGAGAGGCGGGTCCCGGCCGCCGGCGGCCACTGCCTCCGCCCTCCCTCACGCCGGCCTCTCCCCCGGCGCCCGCGAGGTCTCCTCACACGCGACCCTGGTCGGTCCTTCCTCGCGCCGCGCCGCCCTTTGGCCGGGTGTGCGTTTCTGGGCCGCACGACCCTACGCTACTACGGCCGGCCTGGTGCCGCGGCCGCTGTCACTGGGCAGCCGCCACCGCCGCCGGGACCGACGAGCGGGCAAGCGGGACGGGCGGGGCAAGAGCCCGGGTTGTGACGCACGCGGCCGCGAGCGTGCGCGCCCCCGCCGAGCGCCGGTCTCAGTGCGCGTGCGCCGCTGGGGCGCTCGCCGGCCCTAGCAGTCCCGGGTTGAGACGCCGAAGGGATTCTTAGGAATGAAGTAACGAGTGATCTACCTGCTAAGCAGGGTCGTTAGTGCTTCTCACTAGTCATGAAGACTTTTCATTTATTCTTTCAACACTAAGAGTTTCCTGTTTGCCAGCATTTACTAGGCGCCAGTAACACAGCCGAGAGCCAGACACAAGAACACACAATACCACCGCAGTGTGGTTCTGGTTGTGGAGGAGAGCAAGAGGGCCCACTTTAGGGGGTGACATTCAAGCTGACTCTGAGGCCTGGGCAGGATCTGACCACAGGAGGATCTGGAGGAAAGCCATCTGAACATAGAGGACAGCAAGAGCAAAGGCCTGGTAGAGTCAGGACCACATCAGCTGCTGGGTGGAATGGTGGAATGACCATTGGATCCTCAGAAGTCTGGCAGGAGGTCTGACAGACGTCAAACCGGGAAGGCATTGTGGGTAGTAGGAGTTTCAATGAGAAAGTAATTTGGGAGCCACAGACAGAGAAATAAGCCTAGCAGAGCTTCCTAGGCGAAATATGTGCCTTCAGAAAAGGGACTAAGGTCCAGAACAGGAAGGACCTGTGTACCTATGCCTCCTCTTAAGCATTCCCACCAAGATTCCCAAGACCAGGTCTGCACACCTCTTTTCTCCCCACATTCACCCTGGGCCCAGGGCCAGCACTGCGTGATGGTGTTGAGCAGACCACAAGACACTATTCTTTTGCCCCTGGGGAGGGAGCACAGGCAAACTGGAAAGGCCAGGCTATTTCCCAGGTTGCCCCCCTCACCCACACCAGATTGGAAGGGAATGGAAAAAGGTAGAGAACTTCCTGGGATGTGCATGTCACAGCCTAGGTGCTGACTAAAGGCCCAGTGGGTATAGGCAGAGTCCTCCCTCACCTTGCCAGGCCCAGTCAGAAAGTGACTAGCTGTAGGCTTGGGAACCTGAAAGGCATTTGGGATAGTTAAGCTCCATCTGGTAATTACTCAGTATTAATTAAAATCCTCACTAGGCCCTCTCATACTGGCTTGGCACACACCCAGGAGTTCAGTGCTGCTGGGAACTCAGCTCACAGAAGCAAAAGCACCTGGATCCCTGCTGGTGCTGAAGCCACCTAGGCTCTAGGCCAGACAGGCCTGTGATTCCAAACAGCAGTGTCTCCCTGGACAAGTTCCTTGACCCCTGGGAGGAACCTTGGACCATCAACTTTGTGAGGGGTGGAGTAGCGTCCAACTTGTTCCCTGCTGGATCCTTATTGCACACTCTTAGAGAAGATTTACTGAATGAATGAATGTTAAATTTCCACACAGCAAGCAGAACCAATGAAATTGGTCTCCTAACCTCACAGTTGCAGAACTAGGATCTGTTGCTTCAAAGCTGTGCTTCTGATCTCAGAATATGAAGACTTCACTAAGGACAGACAGTGAAGGGCTAGAGGGGCAGGGTTCCTCAACTCTTCTCTGTTTTTGTTTGTTTGTTTGTTTGTTTGTTTTTGAGGAAGATTAGCCCTGAGCTAACTACTGCCAATCCTCCTCTTTTTGCTGAGGAAGACTGGCCCTGAGCTAACATCCATGCCCATCTTCCTCTACTTTATATGTGGGACGCCTACCACAGCATGGCTTTTGCCAAGCAATGCCATGTCTGCACCCCGGATCTGAACCGGCGAACGCCAGGCCCCAAGAAGCGGACCGTGCAAACTTAACCGCTGCAGCACCGGGCCAGCCTGTCTTCTCTGCTTTTGAGTATAGTGACCCTTCCAAGTTTTCCAGGACTCAGCCTATACCCAGGAATCCTGGGTGTGATTCCCACTGCACCACCACAACTGGGGATCTGCCCTTCTTCAAACAATCCAACAACCAACCCTTTGGAAAGGCGAATTCAAAACTCCACTCCCGAGTTTGCCCATCTGTCAGGTTTTATATGTTTTAAAGAACAGGCAACCTGTACAGTTAGGACTCCAACCTCAATTACAACATAGGGTAGAGGGAGGCTACTCCAGGGCTGATGACAGAGCTGGGTGCGGGTGGGTTCTCCTAGTTGCTCCAAGGAACCCCCATCAGCCTCTGCCAGAAGCAGGCTGGTCTGCCTGGCTTGTTCTCAGATGCCCCATAGCTTAGCCATCCATCCATCCAACAACCATGGCATTCAAAGGCGTCTTTGGACCTGGAGGGAATGAGGGCCACAGAAAGCAGGAACCCCATAGCTGTTCCTCACCTGTATCCACAGACCAGCCACAGAGTAAGGATGGACAGCCAGCCCCAGGTCAAACTTGGCTACCCTCCCTTAGTACCTGGTCCCCAGAGCAAAGATCCATCTTTATCCCTTCTGGGAAACCCTTCAGTAGCAGGTGGAGTCCCAAAGGCCTTCATGAATGCCAAGTTGAGCTGGCCAAAGAAGAGGGCCCAGAGCAACAGAGAATACCAGGGGTTGGAGTCCTGCAACTTCTACCATTACCCTCCTAGGACTGCCTTCACTCAAGTCTATCCAGCTGCACAGCTGAAGATTCCTGTGACAACCAAAACCACAGGGAGCCAGTACCTAGGAAACAGCTGCCAATAGCAAGTGATGGTGGATGGAAAAGGCTAAGAGCAGAGACCCTCAAAAGCAAGAGAAATATAGAGGCTGTGATAGAGAAGAAGAGGTCCCAGAGCACTCATGGGCGCTCAACTCCAACCCAGTCCTACTGACTACCCAGCAGGCAGTTAACATCTTGCACAGACTGCCGCATCACCAACCACAGGCAGACATGGACACAATGGGGCCAATTCTCAGAGATGTTTACAACTATGGATGCAGGGTAACACACATGGGGCACATGTTTAGCCAAACAGCAGTGGATCTGATGAAAATGAACATGGGTAGGGTACCAACTACTGTTTCCAATGAAACAGTGGATTTCATGTACTCTTAACAGGTTTATTATTTAAAAGGTTTTTTTCCTCTCTTTCCTTGAAGAAAGGAGATGCCCAACTTCCCCACACTCCTCTGGAGGCCAGCTCTTGGCCCAGACCCCTCAGTTTTACACACCTTCTGCCCTCTGATGCCCTCTGCCTACTGGAGGGACTCAGCCCAGTAGGAACACCTCTCTCTCCTCTGCCCAAAGAGACTGTTTCTCTAAGCCACTCCAGTCCCCCACTTATCTCCTGAGACCTGTTGGTCACCTAACCACCTCTGTATGCCAGGCCTCATGGTCCAGTCCCCCCAGCTCATTTAGTATCTACCACCATCAGTTGCTGTTGTGCCTGAGAAGTATTCTTGAGCCTCTAGTGGGCAGGAGGGATTGGAGAAGTGGGCTATGATTTCTCTGCCCTCACTCAAGCTATTCTTCAGCTTCCAGAATGCCTCCCCCATGAGGCTACTGCTTTTGGTCCAAGGAGTCTGGTCTATTTTAACAAGCATCCATACTCCAGGGAGTTAATTCCCAGGCCACCTGTTTCTGCACCTGAAAGCTACCCCTTTCCCCAGGACATTGTGTCCCGAGAACGTGTCAGTCTCTGCAGTAGACTCAGGGTCTGCCTCTGAGATACTTTAGCGCAAGGATAGAGCCTGGGAAGCAAGGGAGAGCCTGGCTGGAGAGCCACAGGCCTGCATGCCTACCAGAGAAAGCAGAAAAGGGAGCCCTCAGGGAGCACCTGGCCCTGGGGCCTTCCCAGGGCCTGTTGGGACTGTGTATGCCACTCCTGGCCTAACTCACAGGCCAGTTTCCTGGGCTTCAATCCTGTGGTACAGACAGGCTTCTTGGAGCTTGAGTCAAGCAGCCCCAGGACAGCCTCTGACAGCATCACAAGCCTTTCTTTCAGACACCACTCTATTACCAACTTGCCAATGATTTTGGTAGATCAGTTTGCCCTGTCTGAGCCTTGGTTTCTACATCTGAAAGTGAGGGTAAAATCCCCACCCATTAAACACTGAGTTACATGGTGATAAAGAGATGAGAATGAACCCATGAAAAGGTTAGAAAGGGCATAGGGGGTTCCAGCCTCAAAAGAACTGTGAAGAAAGAACTGTGGGTTGAGATGGTATGACCTTACAGCAGAACTAGGAGTACTATTTCTTCTAATACGCTGCTGTTGCAACAACCTGCCTTCTGTCCTTCACCTTTGACCCAGTTATACTCTGTGCCTGGGTGAGGCTGTTATCACCAACTGGTTGTTTTAACACACTGTCTGGCTTCTACTTAAAGCTGTCTGTGACAGAGAAATTGCTGGGGAGGACCCCAATCTCTCCTCCACCCTTACACCCATCAGGGAGAGAAGAGATATATCAGGAACAGGTGGTATTTCAAAGTGCATCATAAAAAGGACGTGCCAGCCAGGAGGGAGTTACTCACCATCTGTTCTGCTCCCTACACAAATACGCCTCCAGGGGCTTCCCTATTTGACTTAACATCTATTGAACACCCAAAGGAGTAAAAGAATCTACCATCAATAACGTCAGGGAACTAAAACATTCCATTTTAAAATGGAAGCTGTTTCAAAGGAGAGATAACCAGAAGCACAGACTGTAAAAGTGATCCTGAGCCATGGGAATGGCTAGAATTTGGCTGGAATACAAATGGACCTCCAGGTAAAGGCCAGGTTTTAGTACTGTCTCAAGGACTGGGTGTGCCGAGACGAGCTTCAAGAGACACACATGTGGCCTTCTCCAAATCAGTGAGAGACTTAACAAAGATATCCTGCAGCATGAGAGGGGAGCAGGCGTAACACTGAATTAAGAGAGCACACAATTCTCATCTCTAAAAAATGTTATTTTTTTTACGTGACCATAATTCTTATCTGGTCATCCAGAAATATCTTCCCATGAATAAAGCCTCCTTCCTCAAACCCCTAAATCTTCAGCTTCCTGGCAGTTTGGCCACACCCACTCCCAGATGGGTCCCTCCCCCTCTCACCCATTTACACAGGATGATGGTTCTCAAGCCAAAGTCCAAGGGTCTCTGTGCAGCTGCAGAGAGGCAGGAAGTGCCAGGGGGACTGTACTGCGACTGCCAGATGGGACAATGCCAGAGAAGCCCAGCTTTGGTAGCCTCGCCCTCCACCAGACAAGGACAAACTAGCTTGTGACTCTCCACTCCAACTCTCTCACTTCCTCTGGCTGCACCTGGGCATCATCATCAGCCTGATTAGTAAAGCTAGGCTGGTGACATCAGATCACACAGTGACCCCAAAGCCCATATGAAAACTCAGGATTGCTTTTGGCCTTTTGGAACAATTAACTGTCCATCTGTTAGCTCAGACACCCATGTGGCTGAGGGCAGAGGTGAAAGAACGAAGGGACTGGCTGCAGGCTGGGCCTTGGGGCGGCCTACATGCCAGGCTTGCACTGAGGGCTGCAGGAACAGTTATCAATCGAGTCACCCCGGCCCACCCCATCCTCCTTCAAGCAGCTGGGGCAGTGAGGGAAGGGCTGCTTTGACCAAAACTTCCTCCTCTTTCTCCTGCTGGAGCCCCTGCCTGAAGCAACAAGGGAAAGATACTGGAGTGCTGACAGCCTCCACCAAGTCCACAGGCTGCCTGCTGAAATAACTCAGAATCAAAAGACAAAAATTTCACACAATGCAAAAATGAGAGACAATATTTATTGTTTCCTATCAAAATAGGGGACTCTCATGAGAATAAAGAGTGTGCAAAAAGAGCCTTCCTACACCCTGGGCTTTCTGACTTATCCCAACAGGCTGGCACAGTCGATTCAAAACTCTCCTCGCTACGTAGGAGGGAAAGTTCTCCATCTACTCCTGTGAAATTAAGCTACTCTAGTTTCAATTTTGATTACTTGCATGCATAAAGAAAAATCAACCCGACTATAACAGGGTATCTGCCCCAGGCACATTTGCTTAGTCCACTTGGATAGACAGATGTGGGCCTCAAGTCCACGTCCTCATGTGCAGGCCCAGATTAGATAGTACCCTGGAAATCTGGTGGGTCTTGCTGGCTAGGGATTGAAGAAGACCCCAGCTCCCGGTCAGCTGGCTGAAAACATGCATAGCGCCTCCAGTGAGAGGCTGAGAGTCCTTCTTCGATGAGGAGTACTTTGCGTGTAGTAGGTCCAGTAGTCAATCAGTAGACGGCACTCTGGCCACAGATTGTACCTGGTCTAGAAGCTACTTACTCCATCTCCAAATCCTCTTGAGATCCCTTAAATTGACAAGACTGAATTCAAGTTTCAAAATTGCACACCAAGCTCTACCAGGTAGAAGACGTCATTAAGGCAACGGTCTCAACAAGTCCACACACAGAGCTCTGATCCCACAATCCCCCTCCCCTCCCCCTTCAGGATGGCCTAGTTCTGCCCAGTGCTCCTCCTCGGTGACAGCTTCCAGCATTCAGAAACCTTGAGCAGCCTTCAGCCTCACAAGTTAGGGGTGGCCCAATTAAGGAACTTCATGGCAACTTCAAAGCCAAGGAAACAAGCCTGAGAAGGGATTGAAAGGAAGAGAAAAGCCAGCAGGAGTTGTGATAATTCACAGAGACCCCAGCACCATGCTTGGCAGGCCCTGTCAGGACCAGAACCCCTCCCTAACCTCACTCCCACCCCAGGTCAGGGAATCAAGCTGTGCTTTCTCATTCCCAAAAGGGGAAGAAAATGCGTGTTCCACAACTGCCCACTTCTGATGGCCAGGTCAGAAAATCAAAGCCCTTCAACTCAGAGAATCCCAAAGGCAAATCCTCCTGACAGCTTGAGGAAGGGGAGCAAATAAGGAGGCTCTGGATGAGGGTGGGGTTTTGGGAAAAGTGAATCCCCAATCCAATCCCAGGAGCAAGCAAAAGTCAGCCCACCTGCACCCTGCTCTGAGCCCCAAAGGGAAAGCACAGCCCCTGCCAGCCACTCACCGCGTTGGCTGGGAAGGCTCGGATCATCACTGCATTGAAACCCTTGTACAAGGATGTGACTCCTTCGTCCCGGATCAGCTCCCTCAGCACATCTTTGAAACCGTTAGGATATTTCCCAGGAGGTGCTGTGGGCAGAACTCAACGGTTAAATCTTCAGGAAGTTTCCTGACCTGACCATGGTGACCCACATGGGGACAGTCTTTTTTTTTTTTTTGAGAAAGATTAGCCCTGAGCTAACTGCTGCCAATCCTCCTCTTTTCACTGAGGAAGACTGGCCCTGAGCTAACATCCATGCCCATCTTCCTCTACTTTATATGTGGGACCCCTACCACAGCATGGCATGCTAAGCGGTGCCATGTCCGCACCCGGGATCTGAACTGGCGAACCCCAGGCCGCCGAAGCAGAACGTGCACACTTAACTGCTGCACCACTGGGCCGGCCCCACGGGGAAAGTCTTGTAGTCAAGTCTTCCTACAGGGTCACAGCACCAGGGAAAAGACACCTTGCAGGGCATCTGAGACCAGTCCACAGACAACACAGTTCACCTTGGGACAAACAGACACAAATGCCTGGATTACTGGTGCTGAGGGAGTGGAGAAGAGGAATGAAGAAGGAAACCATCCTTCTGCTCATGATGGGGAACAACAACAGATTTGACTTATCTCATTTATTTTCTTTTGGGCAACACGAAAATGAATCTAGGGTTCCTAGAATAGAAAGGACTGCAAGGGAGACGTTGGTCAGGGAGATTCAGGTGCTGCAGTGGAGAGTGAGTATCCCTAGGGCCTTAAGAGCTCTGCTCCCCAGGGGCAGCCAGTTCTGGAACCCACTCCACCCCCATCTACCTCACTATGCTCTACTCACCAGTCTGGAAGCGAGACTTGAGCACATCTGGGGGGATTGCCACAGCCCAGTTGAAGATCCCTGCGATGCCCCCAGCCACCAGGATCCGAGGCACGCTAAGCTCATTGACACTGCCGAATACCAACCACAGCTCTAGTAAGACAAAGGCTGTGAGAGTGACGATCAGACCATCCCTCTTATGGCAGACAGGGAAGTTAGAGAGAGAAACAAACTGGCTGGAGGGAGGAGCAGGTCCAAGGCCAGGGCTCCTGAGACATGGCAGCTGCCACTCCTTGGAGGAAGTTTCATGCGCTTATTTCAAATACCTGCTCCATTGGGTGAGGCACAGAGTAAGAGGTATTAGCTGAGCCTCAGCAGCAATGAAAGGACAGCAGACATGGAGACAGAAGCAAGTCCCAGTTCTGCCTTCAGACTCACTCACAGGAAAGGGCAACCTACCCATGACAGGGCAAAGTGGCTTCTTTTTTTTTAAAGATTGGCACCTGACCTAACATCTGTTGCTAATCTTCTTTTTTTTTCTTTTTCTTCTCCTCAAAGGCCCCAAGTACAAAGTTGTATATTCTAGTTGTAAGTCCTTCTGGTTGTGCAACGTGCAACACTGCCTCAGCATGGGTGCCATGTCCGTGCCCAGGATCAGAACCGGTGAAACCCCAGGCTGCCGAAGTGGAGCATGCAAACTTAACCACTCAGCCATAGGGCCAGGCCCCCAAAGTAGCTTCTAAATTCTTCTGTTCTCCTCACCTCTTTCCCTCTGGAGTGAAGATATTTTTCAGCCACTCATATGTCATGAAATACATCCCACTGGCTGGAACATCTGTTAGTGGCAAGAAAGAAGTGAATTAAATCATCTAAAATCCTCACAGATTTCTTTGTTTTTGTTTTTTTTTTATGAGGAAGATTGGCCCTGAGCTAACATCCATTGCCAATCCTCCCCTTTTTGCTTGAGGAAGATCGTCCCTGAGGTAACATCTGTGCCAATCTTCCTCTATTTTGTATGTGAGACGCCACCACAGCATGGCTTGATGAGCAGTATGTAGGTTTGCATGGAGGATCCGAACCCTTGAACCCCAGGCCACCAAAGTGGAGTGCATGAACTTAACCACTATGCTACCAGGCTGTCCCCATTCACAGATTTCTTGAACTTAGAAGAGCCAAGCTTGGCACTGGACCCTTGAAGGTTTCCTAAGAAGTTCCTCAGCAGCACTTCCTATTTGCAATAATCACTTTACAGCAATCAGATGCTACTCTGAGTCCAGCATTGGTGTAAGTGAGCAGATGACATGATTCATCTTCAAAGTCCCCTCTGTGGTCCCTACTGACTTGCCCACTCCAAACAGAACCATGGCTAGCATCTGGCCTTCCTTCAAGCTGCAATTTCAGGGCAAGAGTGGGGCTGTCTCTGCCTCTCCTACTGCCACCCCAGTGGGACATGCCTCTCAAAACCAGGGAGAACACCACTATTCCTAACTCACTCTTTCTTCCCACTCATCCCTTCAGCGATGATTTCTATCTACTTGCCACTCTACTCCAAGTGCCACTGTCATGATTTCCACCCCTGAATGCAAGCCTTCCAGAAGGATGGAAGGTTCCCCTCATTTGTGTGCATGCTAGCTAGAAATGAGACTACTTAAAACCAGGACACACACTGCCCGCCTTGTCAGAGCTGTGCACATATGGTGCCAAGGCTAATCTGGCAATCCAGGTAAGATCCTCTGTAGCAGATCCACCTCAGGTGAGCACCACCCCCAACCAAGCTGACCTCAGGTGGAGGTGATCTCAAATATTACCTCGCATGAGGGTGAGCACAGTCCCCTTATAGATGCCTCGAATCCCAGACTCCTGGTACACCTTCTTTGCACAGTCCAAGGGACCAGTGTACTTGGTATCCCCTGAGGAAGCCTGAATCTGAGAGGAAGGAGAGAATCATCAAGTCAGCAAAAGCAACATCAAAGTCAAGAGACTCAGGAGGTTACAGAAGACTACAAAGTGAGTGTGGAAGTGGTCATTATGCATTAGAGCCATCAAAGAATTCACCATCACATCGGTAAGTATTTGGAACATGCAATATTGGTGGAAGCTGCTAGGTAAAAATATCACAAAACACACACACAATGACTAGAAAAAAATCAACAGAAGAGTTCAAAAGTAAGTTGAGTAAATCTCCAAAATACAAGAGCATTCCGAATAAAGCTAGTTGGAAACTCTAGAAAGGAGGAGACAAATACTTTAGTCATTCACTTATTCCATCAAAAAATATCCACTAGGGGCTGGCCCTGTGGCCGAGTGGTTAAGTACGCCTGCTTCGCTGCAGGCGGCCCAGTGTTTCGTTGGTTCGAGTCCTGGGCGCGGCCATGACACTGCTCATCAAACCACGCTGAGGCAGCATCCCACATGCCACAACTAGAAGGACCCACAATGAAGAATATACAACTATGTACCGGGGGGCTTTGGGGAGAAAAAGGAAAAAAATAAAATCTTTAAAAAACAAAATTATCCACTAAGCACCAACTCCATTCCAAGCCCTAAGTGATCATGAAGCTTGGTTAAGAAAAGGTGAACAGGAAATTGCATTCAAAGCTCTAAGTGCCTTGATAGAGGTCCTATGCAGAACTAGGGAAGAGCCAAGGAGAGGCTCCCATCCCAGCCTCAGGGCTCTAGGGCCTAAGAGACAAGAGCCTGAGGGCAGACAGGGGTAATCTCAGAAAAGATCTGAGAGAAAGACAGTCCCATGTAGAATCTACAGCAAGTAGAGAGCCAAGAGGAATCAGAACACACAGGGGCATCAGCCAAAGAGCTGGAAAGAGAATTCAGGTTTAAGAGTTCCAAGGAGAAACACTTAGAAAATATACAAGTCCAATAATTTTCTTACATACTAGGAATAATGAGTTGAAAAATAATGTAAAAGAATCCTATTCAAAACAGCAATAAAACATATGTGCATCAAGCAATAGGCTTGCATAAATAAAACTCTAAAACACCTCCAAAGGACATAAAAGAAGAGGTGAATAAAAAGAGAGTCATAATTCTGGTTGGGAAAAGTTCTCAATCGGAAAGATGTCAATTTTTCTAAAAATAATAAATTTAAGACAATTTCAGGGGCCAGCCCTGTGGCCGAGTGGTTAAGTTCGCGCGCTCCGCTGCGGCAGCCCAGTGTTTCGTTGGTTCGAATCCTGGGCGCGGACGTGGCACCACTCATCAAGCCATGCTGGGGCAGCGTCCCACATGCCACAACTAGAAGGACCCACAACTAAAAATACACAACTATGTACCGGGGGACTTTGGGAGAAAAAGGAAAAGTAAAATCTTAAAAAAAAAGACAATTTCAAGAGTATCAGTGGCTTTTTTATATATAACTTCCCCAAATGATCCAGGCACATGTGAACCTGCTGTGTCCGAGAAACAGCATGGAAGCCCAGGCGCCTAGAGGACACTTGAGCTAACTCACAGTGACCCAGAGAGCCACAGAAGATTGAGCATGGGATTGACATATTAACAGAATCTTCTCATTGTTAGGTACAGTAAGTCTCTTATATATCTTAGAAGACATAAGAAACAATCAAATGGAAATTTTAGAATTGAAAAATACAACTGAAATAAAAAGCCCAGTGGATGGCTTGTTCAACAGCAAAACAGATGGAGCAGAGAAAGAAAACCAGTGAACTAGAATATAGAACAATGGAAATACCCAATCTGAACAACAGAAGAAAACAGACTGAAATGAACTGAACAGAACTTCATGGACCTCTTGGACTGTAACAAAAAATCTAATATTTGTGTCCTCAGAGTCCCAGAAGGAGAAGAGAAAAAAGGGAGTGACTGAAAAGGTACTCAGAGAAAAAACTGCTGAAAACTTGACAAATTTGGAAAAACATAAACATATAGATTCAAGAAGCTGAATGAACATTAAACAGAATAAACCCAAATAAATTCATGCCAAGGCACATCAAAATGAACTTCTGAAAACTAAAGGCAAAGAAAAAAATCTTAAGAGCAACCAGATAAAAATATCATTTTACCTAAAGGAAAAAAACAATTAGAATGACAGCAGAGGGGCTGGCCCAGTGGCGCAGCGGTTAAGTTCGCATGTTCCTCTTCTCGGCGGCCCGGGGTTCACTGGTTCGGATCCTGGGTGCGGACATGGCACCGCTTGGCAAAAGCCATGCTGTGGTAGGTGTCCCACATATAAAGTAGAAGAAGATGGGCACAGATGTTAGGTCAGGGCCAGTCTTCCTCAGCAAAAAGACGAGGACAGGCAGTAGTTAGCTCAGGGCTAATCTTCCTCAAAAAAATAAATAAATAAAAGAAAAGAAAAGAATGAGAGCAGAAACCAGGGATGGTAGAAGGAAGTGGCACTGTATGTTTCAGGTGCTGAAAGAAAAGAACTGTCAACCCAGAATCCTAGGTCCAGTGAAAATATTTTTCAGGAATAAAGAGGAAATCAGGTATTCTCAGATGAAGGAAAACTAACAGAATTTGGGGGCTGGCCCCATGGCTGAGTGGTTAAGCTCACACACTCTGCTTTGGTCACCCAGGGTTTCGCTGATTCGAATCCTGGGTGTAGACATGGCACCGCTTATCAGGCCATGCTAAGGCAGCGTCCCACATACCACAACCAGAAGGACCCACAACTAAAAATACACAACTATGTACCAGGGGACTTTGGAGAGAAAAAGGAAAAATAAAATCTTTAAAAAAAATCAAAAACTAAGAATTTGTCACCAGCAGACCTATCCCAAAAGAATGGGTAAAAGAAGTTCTCTAAACAGAAAGAAAACAATAAAAGAAGGAAGTCTGAAACATCAGGACAGAAGAAAAAACACAGTAAGCAAAAATATGGGATATACTATAATGATAATATGAAAGACATTATATAATGATAAAAGGGCCAATCCACCAAGAAGATACAACAATCCTAATGCATATGCATGAAGCAGAAAAGCTGCAAACTATGTGAAGCACAACTGATAGAACTGAAAGGACAGACAGACAAACCCACAATTCTACGTGGAGATTTCAAATCCCTCTAACAACAATTGGTGGAAGTAAACAAAATCAGCAATGATGGAGAAGAACTCAACACCACCATCAACCAACAGGATCTAATCAGTATTTACAGAACACTCTACCAAATGACAAAGAATACACATTCTTCTCAAGTGCTCATGGAAAACAGACCAAGACAGACCATATTCAGGGACACAAAACAAATCTCAAGAAATTTAAAAGAATTTAAATCATACAGAGTATGTTCTCTGATCACAATAAAATCAAATTGAAAATCAATAATCTCCAACACTTGGAAACTAAACCACATTCTTCTAAATAATCCATGGGTCAAAAATGAAGTTAGAAAACACTCTGAACTGACTGAAAATGAAAATATAATATGTTGAAGTTTGTGAGACACAGCTAAAGCAGTGCTGAGAAGAAACTTTATAGCACTAACTGCATACATTAGAAAAGAGGAAAGGCCTCATCAATAATCTAAGCTCTCACCCCAAAAACCTAAAACATAAAAAGAAAAAAAGAATGAAAACTAAACCCAAAGGGGGCCAGCCCCATGGCCAAGTGGTTAAGTTCGTGTGCTCCACTTCGGTGGCCCAGGGTTTCACGAGTTCGGATCCTGGGCGTGGACATGGCACTGCTCATCAGGCCATGCTGAGGTGGCAGCATCCCACATGCCACAACTAGAAGGACCCACAACTAGAAATACACAACTATGTACTGGGGGACTTTGGGGAGAAAAAGGAAAAATAAAATCTTTAAAAAAGAAAAAACTAAACCCAAAGCAAGCAAAAGGAACGAAATAATAAAATTACCAAGCAAAAACCAATGAAATTGCAAACAGGAAAACAATAGAGAAAATCAATGAAACAAAAAGCTGTTTTTTGTTTTCTGGGTTTTTTTAGAGACTTTATTTTTTCTTTTTCTCCCCAAAGCCCCCCAGTACATAGTTGTATATTCTTCGTTGTGGGTCCTTCTTCTAGTTGTGGCATGTGGGATGCTGCCTCAGCGTGGCTTGAAGAGCAGTGCCATGTCCGCACCCAGAATTCAAACTGAGCACGCGAACGTAACCACTCGGCCATGGGGCCAGCCCCAACAAAGAGCTGTTTTTTTTTGAAAAGATCAATAAAGTTGATAAGCCTCTAGTGAGGCTGACAAAGAAAAAAAAGAAAGAAGTCATAAATTACTAACACCAGGAATAAAACAGAAGATATTACCACAGACCCTGCAGACATCAAAAGGATAATAAGGAAATACTACAAACACTCTACACACACAAATCAGACAACCTAGATAAAAAAACAAAAACACAAACTACCAGAGTCTGCCCAATATGAAATAAGTAATCTGAATAGCCCTGGGAATATTAAGAAAATAGAATGCATAATTTTAAAACTCCCCCCCAAAAATCTCCAAGCATAGCTAGTTTCACTGTAAAATTCCACCAAATGCTTAAAGAAGAATTAATAAATTTTTTTTTTTGAGGAAGATTAGCCCTGAGCTAACTGCTGCCAATCCTCCTCTTTTTGCTGAGGAAGACTGGCCCTGAGCTAACATCTGTGCCCGTCTTCCTCTATGTGGGACGCCTACCACAGCATGGCTTTTGCCAAGCAGTGCCATGTCCACACTTGGGATCCAAACCAGCGAACCCTGGGCCACCAAAGCAGAACGTGCACACTTAACTGCTGTGCCACCAGGCTGGCCCCTAATATCAATTCTACACAATCCCCCTCTGAAAACAGAAGAGAAGGGAACACTTCCCAATTTATTTTATGAAGCTAGTATTATCCTGATATCAAAACCAAAGACAGTACAGGAAAACAAAAAAACAGACAGACTAATATCTCTCAGGACTATAGATGCAAAAATCCTTAACAAAATATAAGTAAATAGAATTCAGCAATATATAAAATGTATTATATACCATGACCAAGTTGGGGGGTTTATTGCAGCAATACAAGCTTAGTTCAATATTAAAAAATCAATTGATGTAATCTACCATATTAACAAGTTAAAGAGGAAAATTCATATGATCATGTCAATCAATGAAGAAAAAGTATCTGACAAAAGTCAATATCCACTCATGATAAAACTGTCAGAAAAGACTAGAAGGTAACTTCCTCATCTTGATAAAGAGGATCTACAGGGGCCAGCCCCGTGCCGAGTGGTTAATTTTGCGTGCTCTGCTTCGGCGACCCAGGGTTTCGCCCGTTTGGATCCTGGACACGGACATGGCACCGCTCGTCAGGCCACGCTGAGGCAGCGTCTCATGTGCCACAGCTGGAAGGACCCACAACCAAAAATATACAGCTGTGTACTAGGGGGATTTGGGGAGAAGCAGCAGAGAGGAGAAAAAAAAACAAGACTAGCAACAGTTGTTAGCTCAGGTGCCAATCTGTAAAGATTTTATTTTTCCTTCTTCTCCCCAAAGCCCCCCAGTACATAGTTGTATATTTTTAGTTGTGGGTCCTTCTAGTTGTGGCATGTGGGATGCCACCTCAGCATGGCCTGACGAGCGGTACCATGTCCGTGCCCAGGATCCAAACGGGAAAAACCCTGGGCCACCAAAGCAGAGTCCTTGAACTTAACCACGAGGCCACGGGGCTGGTCCCTCAGGTGCCAATCTTTAAAAAAAAAAAAAGAGTATCTACAAAAAACCCTACATTTAACATTATATTTAACAGTGAAATAGTGAATACTTCCCTGTAAGACTGGGAACAAGGCAAATTCCACTCTCACCCCTCTTATTCAACATAGTACTGGCAGTTCCAGCCAGTGAAATAAGGAAATAAAAGGCAAACAGATCAGGAATGGAGAAATAAAACTGCCCCCATTTGCAAAAGATGATTGTCTATGTAGGAAATCCCAAGCAATCTATAAAAAAAAACATCCTAGAACTAATAAGGGAGTCCAGGAAAGACTCAATAATACAAATTTAACATACAAAAACCAACTGTATTTCTATAAACTAGCAATGAACATGTAGACAACAAAATTAAAATTACAATACTATTCACAACACCATTTTACAAGGTCAAAAAAAGAGAGAAGCACTTAGGTATAAATACAAGAAAACACAGACAGGGCTTAATGCTGAAAACTACACAACGCTGATGAAAGAAATTAAAGTTCTAAATAAATGGAGACACATACCATATCCATAGATTGGAAGACTCAACATAGGGTCAATTCTGCCTTAAGTGACCTACAGGTTTAACATAATTCCTATCAAAATATCGGCAAGATTTTTCTCAATTTTCTAAATTATCCTAAAATTTATATGGAAATACAAAGAAATTAGAACAGCTGGAAAAAAATTTTAAAAATAAAGTGGGAGGGATCAGTCTACTCAATTTCAAGATTTAGTATATGGCTATCCTAATCAAGACTGTGCAGTATTAGTAGAGCGATAGACATATAGATAAATGGAAAAAAAAACAGAGAACCCAGAAATAGACCCACACAAATATGCCAAACTGATTTTTAATGAAAGTGCAAACACAATTTAGTGGAAGAAAGATGTCTTTTTTTTTTAAACATTGGCACCTGAGCGAACAATTGTTGCCCATCTTTTTTCCTTTTTTTCTGCTTTTGCTCCCCAAATCCCCCCAGTATATAGTTGTAGATCCTTCTAGTTGTGGCATGTGGGACGCTGCCTCAGCGTGGCCCGACAAGCAGTGCCCTGTCCATGCCTAGGATCTGAACCAGCGAAACCCTGGGCTGCCAAAGTGGAACGCATGAACCTAACCACTTGGCCACAGGGCTGGCCCCAGAAAGATAAGTCTTTTCAACAAATGGTACTGGTACAACTGGACATCCATAGGCAAAAGAAAAAAAAACAACAACGCTGACCTAATTCTCATACATTACACAAAAATTAACTCAAAATGGTGTCACATACTTAAATGTAAAACATAAAACAATAAATAAAGTAAAACTTTTAGGAAAAAATCTTTGGGATCTTGGGCTAGGTAAAGAGTTCTTACACCCAATGGTTCAAACACCCAAAGCACAATCTATAAAAGAAAAATTAATAAGCTGGACTTAATCAAAACTAAAAGTGTTTGTGCAAAATATTCTGTTAAGAGGATGAAAAGACAACTATAGACGGGAGAAAATATTTGCAAACCACATATCTGACAAAGCGTTAGTATCTAAAGAACTCTTAAAACTTAACAATAAAAAAATAATCCAGGTGGGGCTGGCCTGGTGGCGAAGCGGTTAAGTTCACACGTTCTGCTTCTCCAGCGGCTGGTGGTTCGTTGGTTCATATCCTGGGTGCGGATATGGCACTGCTTGCCATGCCGTGCTGTGGTAGGCGTCCCATACATAAAGCAGAAGAAGATGGGCATGGATGTTAGCCCAGGGCCAGTCTTCCTCAGCAAAAAGAGGAGGATTGGCAGCAATTAGCTCAGGGCTAATCTTCATCAGAAAAAAAAAAAAAGCTAAAAAAAGTAAAAAAAAATAAAAGAAATAATCAAGGGGCTGGCCCCGTGACCAAATGGTTGAGTTCGCGTGCTCTGCTTCAGGCGGCCCAGGGTTTCACCGCTTCCGACCATGGGCGTAGACATGGCACCGCTCATTGGGCCATGCTCAGGCGCTGTCCCACATGCCACAACTGGAAGGACCCACAACTAAAATATGCAACTGTGTACTGGGGGGATTTGGGGAGAAAGAGCAGAAAAAAAAGTTTTTAAAGATAATAATAATAATCCAATTAGAAAACAGGCAAAAGACATGAACATACATTTTAACAGACAGGATATACAAATAGCAAATAAGCACATGAAAAAAAGTTCAATATCTATGGCTATTAGGGAAATACAAGTTAAAACAAGATATCATTACACACACACCTTTCAGAATGGCTAAAATTAAAAATAGTGACAACACCAAATGTTGATGAGGATATAGAGAAACTGGATCATTGATACATTGCTGGTGAGAATGTAAAATGGCATAGCCACTCTAAAAAACAGTTTGGTAGTTTCTTTAAAAACTAAACAGGCAGGGACTGGCCCCGTGGCTGAGTGGTTAAGTTCTCGAGCTCCGCTTCGGCAGCCCAGGGCTTCACCGGTGATCCTGGGCACAGACATGGCACCACTCATCAAGCTATGCTGAGGCGGCATCCCACATGCCACAACTAGAAGGATCCACAACCAAAAAAGAAAATATACAACTGTGTATCAGGGGACTTTGGGGAGAAAAAGGAAAAGTAAAATCTTTAAAAAAAAAAAAAAACTAAACAGGCAACTACCATATGACTCAGCAATTGTACTCCTGGGCATTTATCCCAGAGAAACAAAGACTTATTTTCTCAGAAAAATCTCTGTGCATGAATGTTTATAGCATCTTTATTCATAATAGCCAAAAAGTGGAAACAACCCAGATGTCTCTCAATGGATGAAAAGTTAAACATATTGTGGTAAAACATCCACACACTGTGGACTACTAAAAAGAAATGAACTATTCATACATGTGGTAATCTAAATGAATCTCTAGAAAATTATGCTGAGTTTAAAAAGCCAATCTGAAAAGTTTACATACTGTAGGATTCCATTTATATAACATTCTTGAAATTTCAAAATTATAGAAATGGAGTAGAGATTACTGTTTGCCGGGATAATTAAGGACTGGAGGGGAGAAAGGGAAGTGGATGTGGCTATAAAAGGCTACAACAGGGATCCTTGGCATGATGGAAATGTTCTCTATTTTGACTATATCAATGTCAATATCCTGGTTGTGATATTGTACTATAGTTTTACAAGATGTTACCACTGCGGGAACACTGGGCAAAGGGTACAAGGGATCCTTCTGTATTAGGTTTTTATTTTTTTTTCTTTGTTTTATTTCTTATACGTGAATTCATAATTCTCTCAAAATTAAAAGTTTAATCAAGGGCCGGCCCGGTGCCGCAGCAGTTAAGTGCACAGGTTCCACTTCAGTGGCCAGGGCTCACGGGTTCTGATCCTGGGTGCAGACATGGCACCGATTGGCAAGCCATGCTGTGGTAGGTGTCCCACATATAAAATAGAGGAAGATGGGTGTGGATGTTAGCTCAGGGCCAGTCTTCCTCAGCAAAAAGAGGAGGATTGGGAAGAAGATCCAAGATGGCACCGTGAGTAGTCCTCTTTGTCTCTCCCCCTTCAAGTCTACAATTATTTGGACACTCATCGCTTACCAAAGGATATCCAGATAGCATCTCAGGACGTCTGAGAGACCCACGCTACTATACATCGGAAGGCGGATGGACTTCCCTCTGGGAGGAGGTGAAGATAGGTGAAAACTCTCCAACCCCGACCAAACAGCCTAGTACCTGCAAGCGGCTTTCTTCCAACGGACGCCCCCAGAGGATCAACACACACCTAGGGCAGGAGCGAGCACACACCAGAGGAGCGACGGTGGAAACAGGTGACCAGAACCCTACCTAAACCCCCTGCAATTACTCTTAAACGCAGAGGGAAACTCTAGAGTTACACACTTGAGCCCGCGGGGAGAGTCTCGCCCCACCATTGGCGGGGAGATCCCGCGTGGTGTCCACGGTGCCCAGAGGGTCCCAGAGAGAATCACAGAGGGCGTGGTGGCCCCCCGGCTGCCACTGCCTGCACGGCCGGGCAAGGGATTGCCGGAGATCTCGGAGAGGACTGGGGCTGGGTGAAGCTCCAGAGGCCGGCTCTGCGCCCTGGGAGGGAAGCTCCAGAGTTCCGCCTGGGCAGCAGACAGAACCCTCTGTCTGCCATTAGCGGAGGGGCCACGCCCAGCATTCACAACTCCGGGAAAGTCCCGGAGAGAATCCCAGAGGGCACGGTGACCCCCAGCTGGCGTTGCCCGCCCCATGGGGCAAGGGATTGCCGGAGATCTCAGAGAGGACTGGGGCTGGGTGAAGCTCCAGAGGCCGGCTCCGCGGCCCGGGGGGGAAGCTCTGGAGTTCCGCCCGGGCAGCAGACAGAACTCTCTGTCTGCCATTAGCAGAGGGGCCACGCCCAGCATTCACATCTCCGGGAAAGTCCCGGAGAGAATCCCAGAGGGCGAGGCGACCCCCAGCTGGAGAGAATCCCAGAGGGTGAGGCGACCCCCAGCTGCCGTTGCCCACCCTGTGGGGCAAGGGATTGCCGGAGATCTTGGAGAGGACTGGGGCTGGGTGGAGCTCCAGAGGCCGGCTGTGTGGCCCGGGGGGGGGGGTTCGGGGGGGGGGAAGCTCCAGAGTTCCGCCCGGCAGCAGACAGAACTCTCTGTCTGACATTAGCGGAGGGGCCACGCCCAGCATCCACAACACCGGGAGGGTCCCGGAGAGGAGAATATCAGGCAGGGCAGCAGCTGACCAGCTACTACTGAAATCAGGATCTCCGGCTGTCCCCCAGTCAGGGCAAAGGGCTCCCCGAGTTCCTGGGGAACAGGACTGGGGCTGGGTGGAGTTCCAGCGACCCAGCTCCGTAGCCTAGGGGGAAACCCTACAGGCTCACAGCAGCCTCAGCGAAAGCCTCTGCACAGCACTAGTAGAGAGCACCCATCTGGCAGCCACAAGGCTGGAAGACCCTGGGACAAAAGTAGCATAGCTAGGTGAGCTAACCACAGACTGTAGAAGATGCCAATAGGTCTGCTGCGACCCATAGTGGACAAGTGAGATTTGGTGGGTGCCTACAGTGACGGAGTGGCAAACATAAGTGATCCTACCCATGGCCGCTGGAAAAGCCCATAACACTGTTGCAGACCCCAAGGAGGGAGCACGTCTAGGTGGGCTGCAACAGTAGGCACCAGCAGCCTGAAGCCCCCCCGTGACGGCCCCCACGGCAGAAGAGGGAATCCAAAGGACCACTGTGACTACGAGGAGGGGCCCAGGCCCAGTTAGCAACTGCGGATAGGGTTCCTGGTTGGTGCAGTATAAACAGCTGCTCCCCCACCACACCAGCAGAAACAAGTGGAAGGAGCAACTAATCTCTATCTCTATGCGGAAGCACAAATCTACAACATCAAGCAATATGAAAAAATACGTTAAATCTCCAGAACAGAAGGAAAACAACAAATACACAGACAACAATCCCAAAGAAAATGAAATATATAACCTAAATGACGATGACTTCAAAACAGCCATCATTAAAATACTCAATGAGTTAAGAGAGAACTCAGATAGACAACTCAACGAGTTCAGGAGCTATATCACAAAAGAGTTTGATACGATAAAGAAGAAACAAACAGAAATACTGGAAATGAAGAACACAATAGAGGAGATTAAGAAAAATCTAGATGCACTGAACAGTAGGGCCGATAATATGGAGGAAAGAATTAGCAATTTGGAAGATGGGAATAGAGAAATGCTGCAGGCAGAGGAGGAGAGAGAACTAAGACTAAAAAGAAATGAAGAAACTCTCCGAGAATTATCAGACACAATTAGGAGATGCAACGTAAGGATTATAGGTATACCAGAGGGAGAAGAGAAGGAGAAAGGGGCAGAAAGCCTATTCAAAGAAATAATGGATGAGAACTTCCCAAATCTGGTGAGAGAGATGGATCTTCAGGTGACAGAAGCCAATAGATCTCCAAACTTTATCAATGCAAGAAGACCAACCCCACGGCATATAGTAGTGAAGCTAGCAAAAGTCAACGACAAGGAGAAAATACTAAGGACAGCCAGGCAAAAGAAACTAACCTACAAAGGAACCCCCATCAGGCTATCAGCAGATTTCTCAGCAGAAACCTTACAGGCTAGAAGAGAGTGGAATGATATATTCAAAAATCTGAAGGACAAAAACCTACAGCTGAGAATTCTCTACCCAGCGAAAATATCCTTCAAATACGATGGAGAAATAAAAACTTTCCCAGATAAACAAAAATTAAGGGAGTTCATGGCCACAAAACCTCCTCTTCAGGAAATCCTCAGGAAAACCCTCATTCCTGAAAAATCAAAAAAGGAAAGGGGCTACAAAACCAAAAGCAGAGGAGATAAGTAGAAGGACAACAACAGAGAGTAGGAGTTCTTCATCAGAACAGATTAAACCATGGGACGAGAAACAAAGGAAATTGAAGAAAACGGGAAAACAAGACATAAAATGGTAGTGGTAGGCCCCCACATCTCAATAATCACTCTAAATGTAAATGGATTGAACTCCCCAATCAAAAGACACAGAGTGGCAGGAGGGATCAACGAACAAGACCCAACAATATGCTGCCTCCAGGAAACACACCTCAGCCCCAAAGACAAACACAGACTCAGAGTGAAGGGATGGAGAACAATACTCCAAGCTAATAATGAACAAAAGAAAGCAGGTGTCACTATACTAATATCAGACAAGGTAGACTTCAAAGAAAAACAGATAAAGAAAGACAAAGAGGCACAATACACAATGATAAAAGGGACTCTCCACCAAGAAGACATAACACTTATAAATATATACACACCCAACACAGGAGCACCAAAATTTGTAAAGCAACTCTTAACAGAACTAAAAGAAGACATCAACAACAATACAATAATAGTAGGGGACCTCAACACACCATTAACACCAATGGACAGAACATCCAGACAGAAAATCAACAAGGAAATAATAGAATTAAATGAAAAATTAGACCAGATGGACTTAATAGATATATATAGAACACTTCATCCAAAAACAGCAGGTTACACATTCTTCTCAAGTGCACATGGAACATTCTCAAGGATTGACCATATTTTGTGAAACAAAGCAAACATCAATAAATACAAGAGAGTTGAAATAATACCAAGCATCTTTTCTGATCATAATGCTATGAAACTAGAAATCAACTACAAGAAAAAAGCAGAGAAAGGTGCAAAAATGTGGAGACTAAACAACACGCTTCTGAACAAACAATGGATTATTGAAGAAACTAAAGAAGAAATCAAATATTATCTGGAGACAAATGAAAATGAGAACACGACATACCAAATCACTTGGGATGCAGCAAAAGCAGTCCTAAGAGGGAAATTCATCGCAATACAGTCTCACTTCACTAAACAAGAAAAAGCTCACATAAGCAACCTCAAACGACACCTAACAGAACTAGAAAAAGAAGAACAAACAAAGGCCAGAGTCAGTAGAAGGAGGGAAATAATAAAAATAAGAGCAGAAATAAACAATATTGAAGCAAAAAAGACAGTAGAAAGGATCAATGAAACAAAGAGTTGGTTCTTCGAAAAAATTAACAAAATCGACAAACCTTTAGCCAGACTCACCAAGAAAAGAAGAGAGAAATCTCAAATAAATAAAATTAGGAATGAGAGAGGAGAAATCACAACAGATACCAATGAAATACAAGGGATCATAAGGGAATACTATGAAAAACTATATGCCAACAAATTGAACAACCTGGAAGAAATGGACAACTTCCTAGACTCCTACAACCTCCCCAAACTGAATCAGGAAGAAATGGAGAACCTGAATAGACCAATCACAAGTAAGGAAATAGAAACGGTAATCAAAAACCTCCCCAAAAATAAGAGTCCAGGACCAGACGGCTTCTCTGGAGAATTCTACCAAACATTCAAAGAAGACTTAATACCTATTCTTCTCAAACTATTCCAGAAAATTGAGGAAGATGGAGTACTCCCTAACACATTCTATGAAGCCAACATCACTCGGATCCCCAAACCTGACAAGGACAACACAAAGAAGAACTACAGGCCGATATCACTGATGAACATAGATGCAAAAATCCTCAACAAAATTCTGGCAAACCGAATACAGCAATACATCAAAAAGATTATACACCATGATCAAGTGGGATTTATACCAGGGACACAGGGATGGTTCAACATCCGCAAGTCAATCAACGTGATACACTACATCAACAAAATGAAAAACAAAAACCACATGATCATCTCAATAGATGCAGAGAAAGCATTCGACAACATCCAACACCCATTTATGATAAAAAACCCTCAATAAAATGGGTATAGAAGGAAAGTACCTCAACATAATAAAGGCCATATATGACAAACCCACAGCCGACATCATACTCAATGGACAAAAACTGAAAGCCATCCCTCTGAGGACAGGAACAAGACAAGGGTGCCCACTTTCACCACTCCTATTCAACATACTGGAGGTGTTGGCCAGAGCAATTCCGCAGGAAAAAGAAATAAAAGGAATCCAAATAGGTAATGAAGAAGTAAAACTCTCACTGTTTGCAGACGACATGATCTTATATATAGAAACCCCAAAGAATCCATTGGAAAACTATTAGAAATAATCAACAACTACAGCAAAGTAGCAGGGTATAAAATCAACATAAATAAATCAGTAGCATTTCTATACACTAACAATGAACTAACAGAAAAAGAACTCAAGAACTCAATCCCATTCACAATCGCAACGAAAAGAATAAAATACCTTGGGATAAACTTAACCAAGGAAGAGAAGGATCTATACAATGAAAACTACAAGACTTTCTTGAAAGAAATTGACAACGACATAAAGAGATGGAAAGACATTCCATGCACATGGATTGGAAGAATAAACATAGTTAAAATGTCCATACTACCTAAAGCAATCTACAGATTCAATGCTATCCCAATCAGAATCCCAAGAACATTCTTCACAGAAATTGAACAAAGAATCCTAAAATTCATATGGGGCAACAAAAGACCGCGAATTGCTAAAGCAATCCTGAGCAAGAAAAACAAAGCCGGCGGAATCACAATCCCCGATTTCAAAACATACTACAAAGCTACAGTGATCAAAACAGCGTGGTACTGGTACAAAAACAGGTCCACAGATCAATGGAACAGAATTGAAAGCCCAGAGATAAAACCACACATCTATGGACAGCTAATCTTCGACAAAGGAGCAGAGGGCCTACAATGGAGAAAAGAAAGTCTCTTCAACAAATGGTGCTGGAAAACTGGACAGCCACATGCAAAAGATTTAAAATTGACCATTCTTTTTCACCACACACCAAAATAAACTCAAAATGGATCAAAGACCTAAAGATTAGGCCGGAAACAATAAGTCTTCTAGAAGAGAATATAGGCAGTACACTCTTTGACATCAGTTTCAAAAGAATCTTTTCGGACACTATAACTCCTCAGCTGAGGGAGACAACAGAAAGAATAAACAAATGGGACTTCATCAGACTAAAGAGCTTCTTCAAGGCAAGGGAAAACAGGATTGAAACAAAAAAACAGCTCACTAATTGGGAAAAAATATTTACAAGCCACTTATCCGACAAAGGGTTAATCTCCATAATATACAAAGAACTCACACAGCTTAACAACAAAAAAACAAACAACCCGATCAAAAAATGGGCAGAGGACATAAACAGACACTTCTCAAAAGAAGATATAAATATGGCCAACAGACACATGAAAAGATGTTCATCATCACTAATCATCAGGGAAATGCAAATCAAAACTACACTAAGATATCACCTTACACCCATTAGATTGGCAAAAACATCCAAAACCACGAATGACAAACGTTGGAGAGGTTGTGGAGAAAAAGGAACCCTCATACACTATTGGTGGGAATGCAAACTGGTACAGCCACTATGGAAAACAGTATGGAGATTTCTCAAAAAGTTAAAAATAGAAATACCCTATGACCCAGCCATCCCATTACTGGGTATCTATCCTAAGAACCTGAAATCAGAAATCCCAAGAGTCCCTTGCACCCCTATATTCATCGCAGCATTATTTACAATAGCCCAGACGTGGAACCAACCTACATGCCCAGAAACTGATGATTGGATAAAGAAGATATGGTATATATACACAATGGAATACTACTTAGCCATAAAAAAAGACAAAATTGGCCCATTTGCAGCAACGTGGATGGACCTCGAGGGTATTATGTTAAGCGAAATAAGCCAGTCAGAGAAAGACGAACTCTATATGACTCCACTCATAGGTGGAAGTTAACATATTGACAAGGAGATCTGATCGGTGGTTACCAGGGAAAAGGGGGGGAGGGGGGAGGGCACAAAGGGGGAAGAGGTGTACCCAGAACATGACTAACAATAACGTACAACTGAAATCTCACAAGGTTGTAATCTATCATAACATTAATTAAAAAAAAAAAAAAAGAGGAGGATTGGCAGATGTTAGCTCAGGACTACTCTTCCTCAAAAAAAAAAATTTAATCAAAAAATATGAAAAATTAAATGAAAAATGCAAACCATGAAAAAGACTTGCCACATATGATAAGTAATAACTTTAACATGTCCAAAGCTTTGACAAATCAGTTTAAAAAAAAAAGAGCAAAGAACACAGGCACTTCCCAAAGGAAAAATTCAAGCAACTAATATTCATCAAAATAATTAACCTCACCAACAATTAAAAGCATGAAAAATTAAAACAATGCAATTTTTTCACCTATCAGACTGGCAGAGATTGTAAATTAGATGCTGCAAAGTCTGCTGGGAAATGGGCACTCTCGTGTATTACTGAAGGAATAGAAAGTAACAGGCCTAGGGCCGGCCCAGTGGCGCAGTGGTTAAGTTCACATGTTCCGCTTCTCGGCGGCCCAGGGTTTGCCAGTTTGGATCCTGGGTGCAGACATGGCACCGCTTGGCAAGCCGTGCTGTGGCAGGTGTCCCACATATAAAGTAGAGGAAGATGGGCACGGATGTGAGCTCAGGGCCAGTCTTCCTCAGCAAAAAGAGGAGGATTGATGGCAGATGTTAGCTCAGGGCTAGTCTTCCTCAAAAAAAAAAAGAAAGAAAGAAAAAAAGAAAAGAAAGTAACACACCTTTATAGGAGGACCATTAGGTACTGTGCATTAAAAACTCTAAAAAGCATATCTCTTTAAACATACTAATTCGACGTCTAGACATTTATCCTAAGAGAGTAATCAGGTACATGTGCAAAAGCTTATTTACAAAGATCTTTCCTATGGCACATGCTCCCAGATAAGGGATTATGGGGTAAATGACAGCCATGTAATGAAGATGCAGAAAATTATGCTTGAGAAAAATAATCACGGAGAAAAATATTATGATATATCAAGTGAAAAAAACTTGGTTATAAAACTATTGTAGTATGTGATCCCATTTTTATTTCAAAAGACAACATTTCTTAATATACATGTTTACCAAAAAGACCAGAAGAATTCACATACAAAGCATAACAGTATTTACCTCAGTGGGATGGTATCATAGGAAATAAATATATTTTTTCTTAGTGCTTCTCTGAATTATCAAAATTTTCTAGCAAGAACTGTGTCAGTTACTTCAGCCATTAGAAGAAAAAAGCAGTAACATTTCTTTTTTAAAGGAGGCCTGTGTGGTAAGGCAAGCAGCCAGGTCACATCTTCAGCCTCAGAACAAGCCAGGCACTCTAAGGCCACTGAACCTTTGGGCAATCGGTAGAGACATGAGATGTTGAGTAGGAGCCTCCCTTCCACTTCTGATGAGACATAACTCACCTTTCGAAGTTCCTGAAGTAGCTGCTAATAAGTGTGGATAAACCTGGGCTGACACATCACAGGTGTGACATTTTGGTTGGTTTGTTATACTGTCCTGGTCCTTGATTCTACTACGATTGCTTCCATGTTCCTGAAACACTTGAAACTGTTTTGCACACCTGACCTGAAGCCTTTATGCAGGGTGAAAGGACATAAACATCCAAACAAAATTGTACACTGAATGGAAAACGCTGGCCACCTCCCCCCCAGATCACATCCCCCCCTTCCCAGATCACACCTTACCTGTAACAAGCACTTGATCCGTTCTCCAGGGGTCATAATTCCCGTGGTGAATACACCAGATAACATCCCAGCTGCAAATAGTTGGGGGTAGCTGTATTGAAAAGAAATGCCAGAGGCAAGCACCTGTGACTAACCACCCAGGACAGAAGCAATCCCAACAAAGAGGAAGACTGTGTAAGAAAAAATAATTACTTGGACTGGGCAGAACCCAAACACAAATAAATCATATTTGGCACAAAAGCCAAGTTCTAGGTGTATTCTGATGTCAGATTTCCTAGGGCAGGGGTGTCAGTCCCAACAGGAATAGAAGCTTGGTCACAAGGCACACCTGCACACTCAAGAGGGCCTTACCCATGGGAGAAGCTTTACAGTGAAACACAGTTTCCTCCCTGACATTCACAATGACTCTGGACAACTTTCCCAAGAGGCTTGATTCCTCATGTGTAAGATTCAAGGTTGTTGTGGAAAAATCCTCTAACTTAGGATCTGGATCTCAGTCAACCCCAGTTCCCTTCCAGTCTCACCTCCTCTGGATCCCCAAAGGCCTGAGAACATTTTAAGCCAATATTCAAGTAGGACAGCATCAAGGCCAGAGGGAACAGCTGTGGCTACCTCCACAGGCAAGGGACAGCCAGGCCAGTTGCAAAGAATATGCTGTAAAATGCTGAGAAAGGCCCAAACAGGGATGGTAACCAGACAGGCATGATGGGTCTTGTAGCCCTCTGTGCAGGGAATGGTCCCCCAGAGCCCAGAGATATGAATCCTCACCCTGGCCCCCAAAGAAAGAGCCGCTATGAGAACTTGGAGGAGTCTGAGGCTCCTAGCATCTAAAGCCCACAGCTGTACCACCTCTGGCTTTTCCTTTTCTTTCTAGGATTAGCAATATCTGGGTGGTCTGAAGGCAATAGAGCACAAAGCTACAATTAGCATTCCAACAGAGTCCCCACGATTTAGGAAACCTTGGCAAAAAACTTCACTTACTTGCCTGAGTCTCAGGGCCCTCCAGACCCCAAGCCTCTGACAACTGAGCCTTCAGGCTGGTCCCACCCAACAAGACCTGGAGAATAGATGTCAAATGGGGATAGGGACACATCCACTATGGGTCCTTCCCTCTAGGCAGGGCACCAGTCTCAACAGCCCAGTTTTTCCCATGCACTTACCCCAGGCAAGGCTCTCACGTCTACCTCTGGCATGCAAGCCCAGAACACAGGTCGACTGTTGAACAGTCAAGAGACTTGCTTTCATGCATGGCCTCCTTAACAGTCTCAGTTCACACTGCTGTCCACAAGAGGAGACCTCTCAGCAACTAAACTTCCCCTTATGAGACCAACATGCTCTGTTCTTCCCAAGATGCCCAGACTCTAGGCTAGGCACACCTCCATCTCCTGGGACTGGGGACTGTTGTCTGAGTGGGGTCTCTGTGTGTGCACAGGGTACCGTGTAGACACTCTATGACTGCCCGGCTCATTCTGCCACCTGCCACCCCACCCCAGGGAGGCATCTGTGAGTAATGGACCCTCCTGGGATTCCACCCCAAGGCTGTAGTAATGCTCCTTTCCATATTATCCCCAAATACCACCACAGAGAGGGGAACATGGCAGGGCTGACATTCAGGATTCAGAACATGGCAGGATTATAGGGGTGGGGTCCAGAGTGTTTCAATCTTTGCTCAAGCAGGAAGGGTGTTTCTCAGAGTGTTAATGTGATTGTACAGGGAACAAAACCACAGGCCAAAGTACAAGCAGTGATCCCACTGGGGATTCTCACGTATGGCCCTGGTACGGCTATGAGTTGCCACATGAGCTAAAAGACCAGGTGTTCGGCGAGGATATGTGTCCATGGGACATTTGGACTACCAACAGTCAAACAGCTTCATGAGGACCCCCTCCCCACATACAGCCACATTTGGGGCCACCAGTATATAGAAGCTGGGCACATTCAGAGGGTCACAAGGACTCCAGAAATAGAGTTTCACATTACAAGCATCTCTACTACACCAAGGCCACCTCAGTCTGCTGTTGCCTAAAGTAGTGAAAGAAAACAAATGCATGGCACCCTGGGCTTCCTCCCTTGAGCTCCTGGATCCCAAGCCTGGCCAGCCTCTGTGGGTCCTGTGCTACCTGCAGCGCCGCCCGGGAGTTGTCATCTTGCACAGCTCAGACTGAGGGCACCTTGTTATCCCATATTTCCACTCAAAATTCCCCTGCATCCCAAGAAGTCTCTGTTTTCATTAACTACTTGGTAATTTCTGAGCTATGATTCTGACTCATCTGCCCCTTCATACTCAAATCCAAATCCTTAAAGTTTATTAAAAAGAAATACACTAATTTATTTCACTTTAACAGAGAAACCAGTATCTCAAATAACTATAATCATGTTATAAAAATGAAGTAAAACAGGGCCTGTCCTGGTGGCATAGTGGTTAAGTTTGCGTGCTCCGCTTTGGTAGCCCAGGGTTCATGGGTTCGGGTCCCAGGCACAGACCTACACACTGCTCATCAAGCCATACTGTGGCAGCATCCCACATATGAAGTGGAGGAGGACTGGCACAGATGATAGCTCAGGGACAATCTTCCTCAAGCAAAAAGAGGAAGATTGGCAATAGATGTTAGCTCAGGGCCAATCTTCCTCACCAAAAAAAAAGAAGTAGTAAAACAAAAGTTGGAACCTCCCTTTCCCAATCAGGTGACAGAAAACAAGCTGCTGTTATCAGTACTGAAGCATCAGCTACTGATCATGGCATTGTACACACATTTTAGCATTCAAACCATCCAACAGCCCTATGGGGCTGACCCCAGTAAGTGATACTACTTGACAGAAGAAATTATGACAACCTGGAAAGGGAGTTGGGGAGGCCTTTTCCGAAACCTTTTGGTTCACAGGGGAAAAAAAACTAAAGTAGCTCCCTCACGAGGAACTCCCAGAAGCAGCCTCGGGAGGCCCAGGAGGACAGCCATTAGCTGTCTGCCAAGGCTCTTTCCTTTAACCCGTGTCACACCAGCAGGCAGAACAGCATCAAGTGCTCCAGGCCTGTAAGTACTCACCTGAGCACATCCTCTGGGCATTTCTGTTGCAGTTTCTTCCCCAAACCAAACCCAAAGAAGCACACAGCAAACATGGGGGTGACCCCAATGATGGGGGCAGCCATGCCCCGATATAGCCCTGTGATGCCCTGCAAGGAATCACATAAGCAGAAGCTGTTTACAGACAGCACCACCCTTTACACTGCTGAAACAGGGAAGCAGTGTATTCTCTAACCTGTAGCTTCCTTCCTTTACCTCTCTTCCAAGAGAGGAGAGCTTTTAAATAGCAGAAAACCTCCACATTTATCAGAAATACTTGTCCTCTTACACACTGCTGAAAAAACTGGAAATAACTTCTATTCCGGAAGGCAATCTGGCAATATGCAGCATACGCTTTCATCAAGAAATCTTCTGACTAGAAATTTATTCTAAGGAAATACTCAGAGATATAAAAAAGAATGACATCAAGCATTTATAAGGTACCAAAATTTTGGAATGAACCTAAAAGCTCCCAAATAGGATATTAATGAGACAGCTTAGGGAAATTCCATAAATGGACTATCATACACTCATAAAATCACATCATATCATGAAAGGAGACTACTAAGTGAAAAAAAAGCAGGCCACAAAACAGGATATACAATGTAATCTGACTTCCTTGGGGTGAGATTACAGGTGATTAAAAAAATTGTATTTTCCAAGTATTAAGACATGGAGAATTTATTGCTAAAAATAATACTAAGGGGCCAGTCCAGTGGTGCAGTGGTTAAGTTTGCATGTTCTGCTTCAGCAGCCCGGGGTTCGCCGGTTCAGATCCCGGGTGCGGATATGGCACCGAATGGCAAGCCATGCTGTGGTAGGTGTCCCACATATAAAGTGGAGGAAGATGGGCACGGATGTTAGCTCAGGGCCAGTCTTCCTCAGCAAAAACAAGAGGATTGGCAGCAGATGTTAGCTCAGGGCTAAGCTTCCTCAAAAAAAAGTAATAATAATAATAATACTAAGACTGCACATCAATTTTCATCAGTACAGTTTGGTAATGAAAGCAACAATGTAGTAGCCAATAAACAGACAGTCACATAGATAGATACTGCATCCATACAAAGTTAGTAAACTAAGGAAGAGGAAGATTCAGCCCAAGAGAGGTGAAGGGGATTTCCAGGATGGTATTGGGCGCAGTGGGCCTGGAAGAAGCCAGCTGACATGGGAGTACAAGGATGGAGGACTCCAGGAGGGATGTTTCCAAGAAAAACAAAGCAAAACAACACACATTGGAACAACAGGTTATAACTATTTAAGCAGTCTGGAAAACCAAACAGAAAGGTACTCTATAGAGCATTCAGTATACAGGATAACAGAGACAGCGATCCAAAGGAAAAAAAAGCAAAAGAAACTGATGCAATTATTAACTCAATCTCAAGAAAAACAAAAAATTGCAGAAGAAATGAAATGTACATCATAGTAGATTATTTGCTTAACAGAAAAAACATATATAAAGTTATAATCATGAAAACAGTGAAGAGGATTAAACCAGAAAGCGTGATAAAATTATATGGGCAGGTGAGAAAGGGGATAGGGAATGTCAGTTAAAATCGTCTACCACAAATAGGTAGCTAAAACACATCAAACGTATAAAATACAGTAGTAAACGTGTACTATGTAGTTATAGAAACAGCATAAACAGCTGAAAGTAGTTGCCTCTGGAGAATGGGATAGAGGTAGAGGTGTAAAGATCACTTTGTTACTTTGTTCCAAGCCTTTCAGTAACAAACTAAGTGATTATATCACTTTAATACAAAATAAGGAATAATTTTAAAAACAAATACAAAAAATGTTGAAGTTGCTCCTTACAGAGAGTGGCAGGAGAAACGGGGCGGGCTGCACCCTGGGAGGGTCCACAGACCCAGGCTGGAGAACCTGCCTCACTGCAGACCCTGGGCATTCACAACCATCTTCTTTCCAGAACCAAAGGGGCAAACTGTACTCGTCAGCACTCCTCCTGGATCCTGCAAAGGTCTAACACTGCTACAGGCTGCAAGCGGACTCACTGAGGACAAAGTGCAGAGGCAGTAAACAGGAAAGGGCGAACGGACAGAGACGTTTCTGAGGAGGATCTACGAAAGTAGCATGTGATAAAGTTCTTCCAAAGCCCCTCCCACAGCTCCCCACCTGGGCTGAGAAGGATGCCCAGGTCCTGAGAGGCCAAGCCCAAGCTTTCAATAACTCCTCTAGCCTTCCCCTCACTGTGCTGGCTGGCCCACTCAGTTCCATGCAGCACAACTAAGGCCTCTGCCGGGCAGCTCCAGAAAGCAAAGAGCTCAGTCCGGCACAGCAAAAACCAATGACACGTACAAATATGGACTAAGGAAGCCTATTCAACTCTGTAGGGAGTTGGGTCTATACAAGCCATTCTAACCAGGTCCCCAGCACCCATCATACTGCCCAGCTGCTAAACAGGTGCTTAAAATCTTTATTGACCAAGAGGCATGTAAACCTGTCTCTCTTTCGTAAGGGCAAAGGATTCTGAGCAGACCTGAACCTAAAGCCTCCATCAGACACTGATCAGACTCCACCCTGGGCAGCACAAATCAAAGAAAGAGCACCTTACAGAAGAAAAGGCAGCACCATCTCACTCATGGGTAGCTGGGTAGGCTCCACCTCAAAATCTTGCTTCCATGCCTGGGTCCTGCAGGAACCCTGGGGAACACTTTCCCCCCAAGGTTGAGTCCATCACTTACCAGCATCCCCTCTTTATCTGAGTGACACTTGCTCCTCAGTTTCTGTATATTTAATAAAGACTATATATTTAATAGAGTATTTATTCATATGAAAGTTACATTTTAGGAAGCAAAGGAAAAGTTCTCAACAAGGTTTTTTTATAACATGTGCTAGGGAAGTGAGTAATATCACTAGTAATTAAAACTTTAAAAATCCATGTTTTCACTGTAAGAAACATCTGAAAACTTATTATGTAATTCAATAATCCCAAACCAATTTAGTGTCCTTGTCTAGAAGTTTGAAGATTCCACTGTTCCTCAGACTGACTGACTTTTCCTCCAGATTCTATGTGAACTTCTGACACTGATCCCTGTGGAACTGACTGATCCAGTTATGCCCTTTCTTCTATTTCACGTCTCCAATTATTTCTTACTAATTCCCTGCAGTCTAAATTCTGCCTTCCAAAACAGAGAACCATTTTATTAGCTTCATTCACCCATATAAAACAGTAGCTGGAACTATCAAAGACTCCAGATCGATGACAATAGGAGGGCATAGGAAGGCACAGTGAGAGACGCACAGCTGTGGGCTAGACCTCCAGTAGAACTACATAAAGTCACCCTATCCACCCTATTTGGGAGTAACAAACCAACCCTATGAATGTGTTCCTCTGAGCGAGAGGAATGCCCAGCACCGAGATACCATACCTCTCTAATAAGTGTCTTCCGGAAACAGTCAAAGGTCCCAGAATACATGGGCGGCTGTCCAGGCAAACTTGGGGGCTGCGTCTGCAGTCGGACCTGAAACCAGAAGTTAAAAGATAGTCATCTCCCAGAATCAGAACTACCTATCGGTAGCAATGGCCCAATTGTCTGCCAAACTCAACAGAGAAAGCTATACCTACTGTGTACATGTCTTCAGCATTCACTTAACCTGCTGGATTCAGACTTCTCTTTCCTCCAATTTATTCAAACCCTCTGCTCACAAGTCATTAGTAGCATGCTTTTTTCGTTTTTTCCTGATTTTTCTCCCCAAATACACAGTTGTATATTTTAGTCGTGGGTCCTTCTAGTTGTGGCATGTGGGACACTGCCTCAACGCTGCCTGATGAGTGGTGCCATGTCTGCACCCAGGATCCAAACCAGTGAAATCCTGGGCCGCCAAAGTGGAGCACGCAGACTTAACCACTCAGCCACGAAGCCCGCCCCAGTAGTATGCTTTGAGAGAGAGGAACAGTTCCTCTGATTTCCTCATCCACTTATTTTCATCATTTATTTCTTATCTAATGGATCCCAGAATGACCCAATGGGATAGGTATTCCCAGTTTACAAATGAGACTGGGTTTAGTGAGTTCAAGTGACATGCCAGTAACCAGACCTGGCTGATGCAAAGCTCCAGCTCTAGCCACCACCCCACTTCCATTTGCAGTGGCATGCTGGTGGTCAGGTAAGGTACTCAACAAAGGCATTCCGGAGTGAGGTGGATCTAATCCTACTTTTCTTGCTCCTCATCCTTCTCAACTTTTTGGTGTATCCAATGCTTCCAACTGTCTCTCTCTCTTTTTTTTTTTGCTGAGGAAGATTCACCCTAAGCTAATATCCACTGCCAGTCTTCCTCTTTTTGTATGTTGGCTGCCACCACAGGATGGCCACTGACAGACAAGTGGTGTAGGTCTGTGCCCGGGAATCAAACCCAGGCCGCTGAAGTGAAGCATGCCAAGCTTAACCACTCGGCCACCAGGTTGGCCCTTTCTCTCTCTAAACCTCCCTTCTCAATACTTCCTCCTTTGTTTCCTTTTCTACTGCAGTCATTCTCCAAGGCTAAGCACCCCGCTCATCTGGTCTACTACCCCTTTCAGAAAACTCAGATTCCAGGGCTTCAGCTTCTGTTCAGTGATGACTATCACTCGGCAATCTCCAGACCTCTCTCCCTACCTTTAAGGCTACATTCACAGCTCACTGGAGAAGCTCTCCCTACTCAAATCATCTGCAGAATCTCACCCTCCTGAGGTATGTCTTATTTGTACCAGAGCCACCTACCTACCTTCTTTCTTAGGATTTGAAACCCTAGTAATACCTCTAACTACTTCCTCTTGCTGTTCCTGCTCTTATCACATGGGCACCAAGTCTGTTGGAGTGGTCTGTCACGATGAATCCAGAATCATAACTACTTCCTCTCTCTGTCTGAGTCTTCTCCTAGGCCAAGTCCTTATCCATCCTTACCCAGTGTGGTGGTTTTCAATTATGTCCACTAATTCTTTGACACTTTTCCCCTTTAAAGGGTAAATCCTAATTCCACTATCCTTGAATGTGGGCCAGACTTGGTGATTCACTTCTTTGATTTATTTTTTTTTTTTTGAGGAAGATTAACCCTGAGCTAACACCGACCACCAATCCTCCTCTTTTTGCTGAGGAAGATTGGCCCTGAGCTAACATCCATGCCGATCTTCCTCTACTTTATATGTGTGATGCCTGCCACAGCATGGCTCGACAAGCAGTGCTAGGTCTGTGCTCCAGACCCAAACCTGTGAATCCTGGGCTGCTGAAGTGGAGCATGTCAACTTAACCACTGCGCCACCAGGCCAGTCCCTCAGTGATTCACTTCTGTTGAATAGAATGTGGTGGTATTGATGCCATGTGACTTCTAAGGGTAGGTGATAAAAAAAAGTCAGCTTCTACCTGTCTCTGTCTCAGGTTATTTGCTTTGGGGGAAGTCGGTCACCATGTCATGAGGACGTTCAAGCAGCCTGGAAAGGCCACGTGTGGAAGAAAGAAAGCCTCCTGACAACAGTCAGCACCAACTTGCCAGCATGGAATAAACCACATGGAAGCCAATCCTTCAGATGAGTGCAGTCCCAGTCAACATCTTTTTTTGCGAGGGTGGAGGGGGTCCTTTGGTCCAGTATTTTTAATAGCTTTATTAAGAAATAATTTGCATAACATAAAATTCACCCATTTAAAGTACATAATTCAATGATTTTTAGCACATTCAGAGTTGTGCAATCTTTATTACAATCAATTTTAGAACATTTGCATCACCCCAAAAAGAAACACCACACCCATTAATAGTCACTCCCCATTGCCCTCTCCTCTCAGCCCCTGGCAATCACTAATCCACTTTCTGTCTCTATGGATTTGCCTATTCTATATATTTCATATAAACAAAATCACACAATGTGTGGCTTCTTTTACCTGGCATAACATTTTAAAAGTCCATCTATGTTGTAGAATGTATCAGTCCTTCATTCCTTTTTATTGGTGGATAACATTCTACTGTACAAATATGCCATATTTTGTTTATCTGTTCATCAGACAACAGACATTTGCATTTTTCTACTTTTTGATTATGAATAACAATGCTATAAACATTTGTGTACAGGTTTTTGTGTGGCTATATGTTTTCAATTCTTTTGGATATTGCATTGGTCAGGATTCTCCAGAAGAACAGACCCAGTAGGATTTGGAATATATATATATATGTCAGCCCTGGTGTTCTAGTGGTTAAGATTTGGTGCTCTCATCACTGTGACCTGGGTTCATTTCCCAGTCAGAGAACCACTTCACCTGTCTGTCGGTTATCATACTGTGGCAGCTGCGTGTTGCTGTGAGGCTGAAAGCTATGCCACTGGTATTTCAAATATGAGCAGGGTCTACCACAGTGGACAGGTTTCAATGGAGCTTCCAGACTAAGACAGACTAGGAAGAAGGACCTGGCCACCTACTTCCAAAAACATGGGCTAGGAAAACCCTATGAATAGCAGTGAAGTATTGTCTGATTTAGCACTAGAAGGTGAGAGGATGGCGCAAAAAGACTGGGCAAGGTTCCACTCTGCTGTACACAAGATCGCTAAGAGTGAGAATCGACTCAATCCACTAACAACTATACATATAAAATCAGGAATTGGCTCACACAATTATGGAGGCAAGCAAATCCCAAGATCTGCAGTCAGCAAGCTGGAGACCAAGGAGAGCCAATAGTATAGTTCCAGTCCAAGTCTGAAGATCTGAGAACCAGGAGAGCCGATGGTATAAGTTCCAGTTCAAAAGTTGGCAGGCTAAAGACTCAAGAAGAGCCAATGTTTCAGTTTGAGTCCAAAGGCGGGAAACAACCAATGTCCCAGCTCAATCAGTCATGCAGGAGGAGTTCTTCCTTACTCATGGGAGGGTCAGCCTTCTGTTCTATTCAGGCCTTCAACTGATCAGATGAGGGCCATCCACATTAGCAAGGGCAATCTGCTTTACTCAGTCTACAAATTCAAATGCTAACTTCACACAAAAATACCCTCACAGATATACCCTGGATGTTTGACCAATATCTGGGCACCCCATGACCCAATCAAGTTGACTCATAAAATTAATTAGCATAGGTATATACCTAGGAGAATTGCTGAGTCATATGCTAAACTACGTTAACCTTTTGAGGAACTGCCAGAGTTTTCCAAAGAAGCTACACCATTTTACATCCCTACCAGCAGTGTATGAGGATTCCAATTTCTTCACATCCTTGCTAACATTTGTTATTATCTGTCTTTTTGATTATAGCCACCATAGTGGGTGTGAGGCGGTGTCTCATTGTGACTTTGATTTTCATGCCCATGATGGATAATGATGTCAAACATTTTTCATGTGCTTATTGGCCATTTGTGTATCTTCTTTGGAGAAATGTCTATTTTTTTTTTTAGGAAGATTAGCCCTGAGCTAACTGCTGCCAATCCTCCTCTTTTTGCTGAGGAAGACTGGCCCTGAGCTAACATCCGTGCCCATCTTCCTCTACTTTATATGTGGGACGCCTGCCACAGCATGGCTTGTCAAGTGGTGCCATGTCCACACCTGGGATCCAAACTGGCGAACCCCAGGCCACCAAAACGGAACATGTGCACTTAACCACTGTGCCACTGGGCCAGCCCCCACCATTCTACTTTTTGTCTTTATGATTTTGACTACTCTAAGTATTTCAATGTAAGTGGGATCATATAGTGTTTGTCTTTTTGTGACTTAGTTCGCTTAGTATAATGTATTCAAGATCCACCCATATTGTAGCGTCAAAATTTCCTTCTTTTTAAGGCTGAATAATGTTCCATTGTATGTATATACCACATTTTGCTTATCCATTTATCTATGGGTAGACACCTGGGTTGCTTCCATGTTTTTAGCTATTGTGGATGATGCTGCTATAAACATGGGTGTATGAGTATCTCTTCGAGACCCTGCTTTCAATTCTTTCGGTTATATACCCAGAAGTGGAATTGCTGGATTATATGGTGATTCTATTTTCAATTTTTGAAGAACTGCCATACTGTTTTCCACACTGGCTGTACAATTTCACATTCCCAATCACAGTGCACAAGGGTTCCAATATTTTCACATCCTCGCGAACGCTTGTTATCTTCTGTTTTATTGATAGTAGCCATCCTAATGGGTATGAGGTGGTATCTCATTGTAGTTTTTATTTCCATTTCCCTAATGACTGAACATTTTTTCATGTGCTTATTGGCTATTTGTATATCTTCTTTGCAGAAGTGTCTATTTAAGTCCTTTGCCCATTTTTTAATTACATTATTATCTTATTATTATTGAGTTGTAAGAATTCTTTACATATTCTGGATCCCAGCCAACATCTGCAATCTCACAAGAAACCCTGAGCCAGAATACCCACCTAAACTGCTCCCAAAATCCTGCCTCACAAAGACTGTGAGAGTTAATGAATGCTGCTGTTTTAAGCAACTAAGTTTTGGGATAAGTTGTTACACTGCAATAGATAACTGATACGCTCAGTCACTTCTGCAGTCTTTTTCCTGGCTGCTTTTTCTGCTCAGAGTTCTGCTTGGAAATCTTTCTTAGGGTGCTACCATACTAATCTTTCTGAAACACCATCTTCACTATGCTGTTCCTTTACTTCTTTAGAATCTCTCATTCTTTTATGTGTTAGGGCCTTACATGCCACACTAAGGAAACCACTCTCTAGGCAATGGAGGTGACATGCAAGTCTGAGGAGTTTATAGGACACAACAGTAGAAATGTCCAGAGCCTCCCACTGCTTTACATCCAAAATCCCTTATAGCGGCCTTAGATCCTCCACGGTCAGGCACAACCTCCCCCAGTTAGTAGGGAGAGAGAAATGGATCAAAACCTCCGACTGATACCTTTTTTTGTGATTTTGTATAAATCTCAAACTTGTCTCATCATAACATCAGCCATCCAGGCCAGCAAGAACATTAAAGTCCTCCATGGCTGGTCTTATTTTACAGTCGGACTCCCGTTGCCAAGCCTATATCATCCTTCACTCCTGCCCAGAATGTCTAGGTCTCCCTACTTCTCCAGGCAGAACTCAGCTAGCCCTTTGCCACCTGCCATAGAGCCTTTCCCAGCTCCAACTCTGAAGTGCCACAGCTCTTGCTTTCTCAGGCCACAGCTAGTCACCTTGGACCTCTAAAAGTGCTCTAGTCCAGGCTTTGATTCAAGTCCGTCTGGCTCTCTGAGATCAAAAGGACAGGAGTCAGCAATTTGTGATTTTGGTTTAAGCTCAAAAGAGGCTTTCTGGCTATTGAAAATATCAGCGAGCATTTTCAGTCATTTACATTTCAGCATAGAGGTCATTGGTTCCTCCCTAAGAGTGACATCTCATGGGGAGAAAGGGCAAGAGGATACAGAGAGAGGAGCAACATTTGTATAAGGCAGCAAATAAGAGTTTAAATCTTTTTTCTTTAAAGAGAGGTCCCAGATGCCTGGAACTAATCTGCCTACGTAGATCAAGAGCAGGAAGAGAGACCAGACAATTCCTCTCCCTTACTAGACAGTGCTGCTTAGAACGACTGTGTAAGAAGCACTAACACACACAGCATTTACCACTAGCTGAATAAACATATGACTTGTTTCACAGTGCCCCAACCAGTCTAGTAGCTTTAATCCTGGTCTTGCCAAAGCATAACCCTGGCTCTTCTCATAGACTAAAGGCAGCACTTTGTTGTCCAAATCTGCCAAGAGTAAGTGTCCCTAAAGCTATTTCCCTATAGAGGAAACCCGATCTGACATTCTAATAAGCCCTCTACCCAGGTTTCCCACTCTATAAGGCTCATGTCTGCTCCCCACAGGCCCACCATGGCCATGATCGTCAATTTCCTCCAAATGTGTGCCCACCATGGCCATGATCGTCAATTTCCTCCAAATGTGTGTCCAGAAATAAGGTTAGAAAACTAGGATGAAGTTTTGAATGCTAAGTCACAGGGCATGGACTTTAGTCTCCAACAAGACCTTGCTGAAAGTGTTGCACGGGAAAGAGTTGAGGCCTGATGTGGGGAAGACCAGGGAACAAGCCCTGATGAGTTTCCTCCTTTCCAGAGCCTCAGTTTGACCATGGATTCCTTACCTGGGAGTTGTGAGAATGAGCCTGACCCTGGGCAAAATTGGTCACTTGCTCTCCTTGGAAGAGGCTGAGTCTCTGAGGGCATCATTGCTTCCCACAAGAGGCCACTCAGGCTAACGTGGGGTGACAGGCTGAAGATGGCCAAGCTCCTCTCTGGGGCGGGAAAGATGCGAAGAGATAGTGATGGGGACTCTGGCCCCAGAGGAATGTGCCAAAAGACTTTTTTAGAATACGTGCCTCTGTCTTTAGCTTTCTTCTTGATGCAGGCTTTACAGGCGACCTGTTTCAACCTTGCTGATAATGTTAAGGTTTGCTGAAATCAGAGCTTTGGGGAGGCACTTTTTCTTTCCCACCCCCAAAGAAGTGGTGCAAGGTCAGGAGAGGCTGCCAGACGAGAACTTTAAATCAGAGCCTTTCATGAGCGGTTGAAAGCTTGTCACTTGGCGCGGCCCGGCTCTTGGGGGAGCGAGGAACAGCTTCCCCCGACCCCCAAGAGGAGTAAAAAGGAGATTCCCTAGATTTTTCACAGAAGCTCCCACAGGTCCCCTTCTGTCCGAGGCCGCGTGTCGCGGGAGACCCTGCTTTCCGCGCCTCGCCCAGTCCTCCTCAGTATAGCCCACGCCCCAGCCCCCCTCGCACCTTGACCGTGTCCAGCGGGTGCCCCACGAACACCAGGCACATGCCACCAAAGCCGCCGGCCAGCAGATTCTTGAGCGGGCTGATGGGCTTCACCTGGTCTGCCATGGTTCATCCGTTCGTCAAAGCGCCTGTCACTTCGCCGCCGGCCCGCTCCACTGCCCGGGCCACAGCGCCTCCGCCGCCGACCTTTCACCCACTTTCCTGTGGGCGGGGCACTAGCCCGGGGCAGGCCGGGAGGAGGGCCTAGACTGCCCCGCCCGGCTTCCGCTGGGGGAGGCTGCTTCCGGTCGAGGCCTCACCCCGCCCCCCCATGGGCGTGGCTTGAGGAGAGGGGCTGGCCGTGACGCTGCCTAGGCGGTGTTTGGAAGTGCCCGCGGGTGGACTCACTCCTTCAGGAAGTCGTCCTGGATTTAAGTGTTTCTCCCTCTGGGCTCCTATTCCTGCACTCACTCCGCAGAGGTAGATTGCGCTCTGCTGTGTACCAGGCGTCCTTCTAGAGCTAGTAACTAGTAGCACAGCACACGAGGCCCTGTCTTTGTGGAGCTTAAAAAAGACAAAGACCATAACAAAGATAAGTTAGTGAAAAATGCATAGTGTATCAAATGGTGATAACTGCTATGGGGAAAAATAAGCCCGGAAAGAGGGTCAGAGAGTATGAGGGGGCGAGTAATTTGCAATTTTAATTAGGTGAGTAAGGGAGGGTTTCACTGAGTAGGTGACTAGATTTAAGACCTGAGAAGGTGAGTGAATGAGTCCTGTCCATAGTTATGTGGTGGAGGTTGAGGGACCTTCCAGGCAGAGGAAAAGAAAATGCAAAAGCCCTGAGATGTGCTGTGCCGGGCTTGTTTGAGGAACCACAGGGAGGCCTTTGTTAACAGAATGAGGGAGAGGAAGAGGAGTAGCTGATGCAGACATGGAGGTAATGGTGGTATATCAAACTGGGTTTTGCGTGCCACTATGGGGACATCAGCCTCTCCTCTGAGGGAGATGGGAGCTATTCTGGGATTTTGAGCAGGGGAGTGACATAGTCTGATTTATGAGTTAACAGGATCCCTCTGACTGCTGGATGAGAATAGACTGTAGGGAGCAAGGAGGAAGCAAGGAGCCTTGAGGAAGCTAAAGGTCATGATCGGAGATGCTGGCTTGAGTCAGGGCATAGCAAAGAGGTGGTGAGAATTGTTCAGATTCTGGACATATTCTGAAGGAAGAATTTAAAAGAATTGTTAATGAATAGAATTTAAGGTATGTGAGAGAAGAGTTAAGGATGATGTTAATGTTTTTACCTTATTGAGTCTAGGTGGACAATAGCCAAGTATTTGCTATATTTTTCTTTCTTTTTTTTTTTTTTTTTTTGAGGAAGATCAGCCCTGAGCTAACATCTGCTGCCAATCCTCCTCTTTTTGCTAAGGAGGACTGGCCCTGAGCTAACATCCGTGCCCATCTTCCTCTACTATATACGTGGGACACCTGCCACAGTATGGCTTGCCAAGCAGTGCCGTGTCTGCACCCGGGATCTGAACCAGTGAACCTCGGGCCACCAAAGCCCAACGTGTGCACTTAACTGCTGTGCCACCGGGCCGGCCCCATCATCATTTCTGTATGTTTGAAATTTTTCAAATTAAAAAGCTGTGAACAATAGACACACCTCTACCCTGCAGCAGGTACCTCACTGCCAACCTGACCTGATGACAGTCTTCCTCTATAACCACTCCCAGGCTACAGGGAAGCCTGGAGTGGGAAAGAAGGACCATGTATGCTGGGGGTGAAAAGATGAGTAACAGGATGTTGACGCAAATAATCCATAGCCAATCTATAAATCAAAATTGGGGTGAGTTTATTATGAGCCTTATTTGAGAACCATATAGCCTGGGAGAGTCTTTCCACAAAGGAATGGAGCACTCCAAGGAAGTGGGGGTGTTCAGAGTGGTTACAGTCAAAGAGCATGTATCACATATGATTGAAATGTCAATAGTCATGAGATTGCCCTGTCAGCACAGCGACTGATGGACACAGCAGGTAACAAGTCTGTTGTCTCGAGCTGGGTGGTCACAGGTGAGTGCCGCAATCAATTCCCAGCCTAGGGAAAGAGGCTTTTCCTTAAAGAAATGCCAGTGTGGTGGAAGTTGCACCTTTATCTTAAGGGCATTTGTTCTTGTCTTTGGAACATAGCAAATGCTTAAAGCAGATGTACAATGCATGCTCGACGGCTGCGTCAGGCCCTTTTGGAAAAAACAAGTCTAGACCAAGTTAGTTTTACACCAATGGCTTCCTCATATATTCCAATATATCCTATTGAGGGCTGGCCTGGTGGCGCAGCAGTTAAGTGCACAAGTTCCGCTTTGGCAGCCCGGGGTTCGCTGGTTCAGATCCCGGGTACGGACGTGGCACCGCTTGGCAAACCATACTGTGGTAGGCGTCCCACATATAAAAAGTAGAGGAAGATGGGCACAGATGTTAGCTTAGGGCCAGTCTTCCTCAGCAAAAAGAGGAGGATAGGCAGCAGATGTTAGCTCAGGGCTGACTTTCCTCAAAACAAACAAACAAACAATATATCCTATTGCTTGCCATTTGTTTATCAATGATTAGGATGGGGATCAGAAAGTGACTGGGTCTGGGTGGTCCAGAAGGCCTGTAGCGGAGTGGAAGGCAAGGAGGCTGGGACAAGACCCAAAAGCCTGTCTACCTTGTGCTATAGGCTTTTTCTAGGAGGTGATAGGGAACCATGGAAGAATTTTAAGCACAGTGGTGACATGAGCAGATTTGTTTTAGAAAATATATTTTGAATGGATGAATTTGCATTGGGGGAGACTGGAAGCAGGGAGACTAGTTGAGAATTACAGTGGTCCAGGCAAGAGGCAGTGAAGGCATGAACTGAAGCAGGGGTCATAGAAGGATGGAAAAGGGAATAGAACCCAGAGGCATTACCAGAAAACCTGCAGCAGCTCTGGGTTTCAGACACACTGCAATTGCAGTGCCCATGGCACATCTGGGGACCTACATGGTCAGATGCACAGCTTGGGAACCAGGAGAGAGGTGAAAGCCAGAGACAAAGGCGAGGAAGTCTTCAGCATAAAGATGTATATACACCTCTGCAAGACTGTACTATGGAAAAGGGCCTGGCACAGAAGGAGAATCCCCCAAAGCAGAGTTTCTATGAGTGTTTTAGAAGAAAATAGAGAGAATAGTGCCTTTGAGTCCAAGGGATGAAATGGTCAAATACTGGGTCAAACTAAGGAATTTTAAATGCTCACTAGGTTTAACTATTAGTCATTGGTGACATTTAGAAGTTTGCCAGCTGACAGTGGTGGGTTGAATACTGAACAGGTAGCAGGAAGGCAGAGGCATTCAGAGTAAATTACTGGTTCGAGGAGCTTGGCAGGGAAGAGGAAGGAACAAAGGTTAAAGGAGGGTTTAGATTTCAGTGTTTGGGACTGAGGCTGAGGGAAATATCTAGAAAAGAGAAAGGGCCGCTGATAAGACAGGATCCCTGAGGTCGTGGTAGTGGTATCTGGTGTGTGTGGCATCACCTGGCAAGCTTCTTCTAAATGCCCTGGAATTTCCAAGGCTCTAAATCTGAAACTCTGGAATTGAATTCTGGCACAAGAGTCTTTAAAGCTCTGAGATTGAGTCTGAGCTTGAGAAGCATCCATTGTTAAGAACCTCCAAGGTAGAAGGAAGAATGTTCAAGCTATGCAAGGAGACAGCTCACAAGATGTAAAGCAAGGTTGCATCATGCCAAACGCACAGTAGGTGCTTAAAAAGATGATTGTTGAGTGAGTTAGAAAGTGGGTTCCTGTCCTCAAAGGGCTTCAGTATGGCTGAGGAGAAGAATCTCAGACATTGGATAAAGAAAGGGCTGTTAGGAGAGAGCTCAGGTGCAAAACAGGTTGTCAGCTCTCAAGAAGGCCTGAGGTTTCCTCCTGACTTCCTACCCCAGCCAACATCATCATCTTTGTTTCCCACAGATTATGGGGAATTTCCACTATGAGAGGGCAGGACTGTGTTAGTATGTAGGCCACGTGTTTACTGAGCACCTCCAGTTTCACAACTCTGTGTTCATTGCTGGACTGAGCTCAGGAGTTTTATTGGACAGAAGGTCTAAGATTCAGGGTTTAGTAATGGGACCTTGTTTCTCTCATTTATGGCTTGTAGTGCTCTGGCTGCAGAAGACAAGCTAATTTAGAGTCAATTTGCACTCAGAGCAGCTTCAGGAAGAGATGGTGTTTGATATAGAACAGCCCTCCTGGTAAACATGGGCCCCTCCATGACAGAGCTCAATGTGGACTCTCCTCAAGCCCACCAGGTTCTCTTAAATCCTCATAGGGTAACCAATAATCCACTAAACAAATGGTCTTCCTACCTCCTCATTTTACCAGACTTACACATAGCAAGAAAACTTTCCTAAATTTAATCCATGTCATTCCCTAGCAAAAAAACCTCCTCAGTTCCTCATTGCATCAGAATAAAATTCAAGTGGTTCAGGGGCAGTCAAAGCTTTTCAAATCTCATGCTAGCTCACTTCTTCAACCTTGATCTTCCCTAGCATGTTTCTTCATCTCTGAGCAAACTGAGCTTCTCCTGGTTTACCACACAGACCTGTTATTTAACTGCCCTCTTCCTTACCCCAGGGCTTTACACTGTCTTTCTCCATCAGCACAGAGTGTCCTTCCTCTCCCCATTCCATAATATGTGGACGCAGATGTATATTGAATTACTTTCATATGCTAGACATTGTCCAACCAGCGGCTCTTAGCTGTCAATCCTGGTCTCCTCTCTCTGGGAAAATGTACATATGCATATGCACTTCCAGGTTTGCTTTCAATTTCATGAGAACTTGAAGCCATCCTTGGACCTCAGATAAGAAACCTTGTTCCTAGACCTTAGGAATTAAACATGAATGACAGGAACTAATTTTCCCAATGTTTCTTCTTTGGTCCTTTCTTCTTCTTTCTTTCTTCCTTGCCTCAGACTTCAGGTCTGTGCTGAACTCTCCCCAATCTCTATACTTCTTATGAGCTCCAACCCTGCCTCTCCAACTGCCCACAGGAATCTCAAACTCAATACACCTAAAAGTAAATGGCATCCAGGAAAAAAGAACCCACAAGAAATCTTGAATTCTAAAAATACTCCACTGGTAGGGCCAGCCCGGTGGCGCACCAGTTAAGTGTGCACGTTCTGCTTCAGTGGCCCGTGGTTCACCGGTTTGGATCCCAGGCACGGACGTGGCACTGCTTGGCAAACCATGCTGTGGTAGGTGTCCCACATATAAAGTAGAGGAAGATGGGCATGGATGTTAGCTCAGGGCCAGTCTACCTCAGCAAAAAAAAAGGGGAGGAGTGGCAGCAGATGTTAGCTCAGGGCTAATCTTCCTCAAAAAATAAAAATAAAAATACTCCATTGGTGAGTTGAATTAAAGCATAGTCACTCCTAGAAAGCAAATTAGAAAGCCAAATGATCAACCTGACAAATTCTCTTAAAAAGACATTGTGGAAGGGGCCGGCCTGGTGGCACATCAGTTAAGTGTGCACATTCCACTTCAGCAGCCTGGGGTTTGCTGGTTCAGATCCTGGGTGCCGACATGGCACTGCTTGGCAAGCCATGCTGTGGCGGCATCCCACATAGAAGAACTAGAATGACCTACAACTAGGATATACAACTATGTACTGGGGCTTTGGGGAGAAAAGAAAAGAATAAGATTGGCAACAGAAGTTAGCTCAGGGCCAATCTTCTTCACCAAAAAAAAAAACCCACACACACAAAAAACACTGTAAAAATTCAAATGCATTAAAAAAACAAAATAAGTGTAAAGATATATTGCTTGGTTGCAAAGACTCGATATTGAGGATATTAGTACTACCCTTAAATTAATCTTGGAAACTCAATTCTCCCCAGTGGATTTTAAAAAAAGAAACACATTAACCTGTATCTACAGTTTACATGAAAGAAAAATTGTAAGAGATTGGCTAAGGAATTTTTGAAAAAGATCATAAGGATAGCTTGTTCTATAGATCAAAAACAAACCATGAGGGCCAGCCTGGTGGTATAGTGGTTAACTTTGCTCACTCTGCTTTGGTGTCCCAGGGTTTGTGGGTTCGGATCCCAGATGTGGACCTACACACAGCTCATCAAGCCATGCTGTGGTGGCATCTCACATAAAAAAACTGTGGCTGAGTGGTTAAGTTCGAGTGCTCTGCTTTGGCGGCCCAGGGTTTCACTGGTTCAAATCCTGGGCGCGGACCTAGCACTGCTCATCAGGCCATGCTGAGGCAGTGTCCCACATACCACAACTAGAAGGACCCACAGCTAAAATATATACAACTATGTACTGGGGGGCTTTGGGAAGAAGAAGGAAAAATAAAATCTTTGAAAAAGAATAGAGGAAAATTGGCATGGGTGTTAGTTCAGTGACAATCTTCCTCAAGCAAAAAGGGGAAGATTGGCAACAGATGTTAGCTCAGGGCCAATCTTCCTCACCAAACCAAACCAAACAAAACAAAACCCCCCAAAAAACCACATTTTGGTATTGGAGCTGGAATAGGCAAACAGACCCTCAAAACAGAACCGAGAGTCCAGATAACAGATCCATGTATACGTGGGAATTTAGATCACAATAAAGGTGCAGCTTTTCTAAATAGTGGATAAAGGATGATCTATGCAATAAATGGTGTTGGACAACTGACTATCAAATTAGAAAAAATAAAACTAAATTCTCTACACATCCTACCAAACACAAATTGTGGATGGATTAAAGAACTCAACCTAAAAAACAGGAATATAAAATATTAGTATTTCATACATGTCCTTCCAGGACCCTTTCTATGCATATACATACACATATGTATTTACAGCTAGACACACACACACACACACACACACGCACTTACACAAACCCTTTTTTTCATTAATAAAAAAACTATTGTCAATATCATTCTGCTGTTTCACTCATTGGAAGGTGCTATTATTATCCCCATTTCACAAATGAGAAATCTAAGTCACAGAGAGATGAGGTTCCTTGCCCAAGTTCACACAGCTAGGAATATGCCAAACTGGGATTCTAACCCTGGGCATCTGGCTTCAAATCCTATAAGGCTGGCCTGTGGTAGAAAGCTTTGGAGGATTTTGAACAAGGAAACGGCATGTTTTATGCTTTAAAAAGACCTTCCTAGGCAATGTAGAGAACAGACATAGTAGAGCAAGGGTAGAAGCATGGGGACTAGTTAAGGGACCTGCTCACATCTGGGGACACATGATAGTGGCTTGCACTACAGCAGTAGGTGGTGAGAAGTGCCAGATTAGGACATGTTCTGGAGGTATAGCACATAGGAATTGCTTACGGATTGAATGGGGAATTTGAAATGGAAAGAAGAGTCATGGGAGACTTGTGAATTTTTGGTCTGAGTAAACAGTGAAAGATAGTGGCATTACTGAGCTGGGAAGTACTGGGGGGATGGCAAGTTTGGGGATAAAATTGAGTTTTGTTTGGGACATGCTAAATTTGAGTGCCAATATAACATTCAAATGGAAGTGTTGAATGGACAATGAAATATATTGAGTGTGGAGTTCAGGGATTTTGGTTAGGGCTAGAAATAAAAACCTGGAAGTCATCAATGTATTGGAGGTACTAAGGTAAAGAGATTGGATGAGAAGACTAGGAAATGAGTCTACATAGATGGAGCAGAGGCTGAAGATAGAGCCCTCTGACTCTCCTGTGCAGTACTCCTCATAGCAATTTCATACTTATTTAACGATTCCTCTAATTTCTGCATGTCCTACTAGACCTAAGCTCCTTGGCTGCAGGGACTTTGATCTCTTTTCCTCACCATTATATCTAACAACATGGTGCCTGGCTTTTAGCTGGGCTCAAAGAACCAGAGGCATTTTTAAAAGGTGATTTGGCAGTATCTATCACAACGTAAATCGAGCACAGCAGCTGACTCACCAATTCCATTTCTAGTAATATAACCCAAAACATTTTCACATCTATGCAGAAAGAAGTACATCCAAAGGTGTTCCCGCCGGCACTATTTGTAATTGTGAAAAATTGGAAACAGATGACCTGCAAAAGGAGTATGGTCAAACAGATGACAATACATTCATACCAGGAAATACTGAGAAGGGTCCAGCACTGTGGACAGAGTGTAGGCTCTGGAGCAAGATGGCCAGGGTTAAAATCTTAGCTTGGCCACATACTAGCTTTATTACCTTGAGCAATTACCACACCTCTCTGTTCCTTAGTTTGTTAATTTGTGAAAGAGAGATAATAATAGCACCTTCTACTAAGTGAAAAAAGCAGAATGATATTTATAATAGCCTATTAACGAAAAAAGAAGTTTGTGTAAATGTGTGTGTATAGCTGTCAATATAGATATGTATGTAGATGCATAGAAAGGGTCCTGGAAGGATGGGAACCAAACTCTAGACAGTGGCAACAACTCTGGATAGGGTAAAGGGAGTCTGAGCAGGTTAATGGAAATATTCTCATGTTGCTATTAATACTTTTGTATTATTTTTTTACAACTTTATCAATAATTAGTGTAATTATAATCAATAAAGGCAAACATGAATAAGATGAAAGATGTATGTATAAGATATATATGTAATATATGCTGTGTGATAGATTATATGTTTTTTTAAGATTTTATTTTACTTTCTTCCTTTTTCTCCCCAAAGCCCCCCCGGTACATAGTTCTATATTCTTAGTTGTGGGTCCTTCTAGTTGTGGCATGTGGGATGCCGCCTCAGCATGGCCTGATGAGCGGCGCCAGCACCCAAGATTCGAACCGGTGAAACCTGGGGCCACTGCAGCGGAGCGCGCAAACTTAACCACTCAGCCATGGGGCTGGCCCCAGATAGATTATATTTTCCAAAGATGGCCACACCAACCTATATCCCATTCCATACGCTTTTCCCACAATGTGATTTGATGTTGGTATTCCTTCATCAAGGGCGGTACCTTATTTCCTCCCCTTGAACCAAAAGGACCTTTGTAACTGCTTGGATTATTAAAATGTGGTAGAAGTAACAATGTGTGCCTTCAAAGGTTAGGTCATAAAAGGAGATAACTTTCACCTGGCTCACTCTCTCTTAAGACAGTTGTCCTTGGAACTCAGCCACCATGTTACCACATGGAGAGATCGTGTGTGTGTGTGTGTGTGTGTGTGTGTGTTCTGATTAACAGGCCCAGCTAGGGCTCCAGCTGACAGTCACCATCAACCACCAGATACATGAGTAAATAACTCTTCCTATGATTGCAGCTCCCAGCCTTCAACTCTTCTAGCTGAAGCCCCAGACATCAAGGCGCTGAGATAAACCATTCCCACTGTGGCCTGTCCAGATTCCTGTCTCACAGAAACCATGAGAGACTGTTTTTCATATGTATATATTTTATATGCATATATATTTTGAAAATGGAATATCATACACATCGTTTTATATCTTATTCTTATGACTTAAGAGTATATCACAAATATGTTTCTTTGTCAATAGATGCCTTAGTACAGCATCATTATTAATGGCTTTCTTTAACAATTGTCAAAAATTGTATATTTTACCATAATTTAACAAACCCTTACTTTTGGGCATTTGGGATGCTGCAAACTATTTCCTACTAGAAGCACCATTCCAAAGCACATATATATGCACATATTTTTATACATATCCTTAAAAGTTTTGGCTTAATTTTTATTTTTATTATTTTTATTTATTTACTTATTTTTAAAGATTGGCAACTGAGCTAACAACTGTTGCCAATCTTTTTGGGTTTTTCTTTTTGCTTTATCTCTCCAAATCCCCCCACCCAGTACATAGTTGTATATTTTAGTTGTGGGTCCTTCTAGTCATGGCATGTGGGACACTGCCTCAGCGTGGCCTGACCAGCAGAGCCATGTCCGTGCCCAGGATTTGAACCAGTGAAACCCTGGGCCGCGAAGCGGAGCGCACAAACTTAACCACTGGGCCATGGGGCCAGCCCTTGGCTTAATTTTTAAATCTTTATTTCCTGGGGAGAAATTGCCACTAGTTAAAAATGTTATCAGCCCAATAAATGTTTATTTAATAAAGTAATATTGAAAACAAGGTTAGATCTGTGTCCTTAAAGGCAACTCACCTTTACCAGGGGAAAGACAGGTGAACCAATCATAATAAACAAGATTCCTATATATATATATACATATATTTTTTTTTTTTTTTTTTGAGGAAGATCAGCCCTGAGCTAACTTTTGCCAGTCCTCCTCTTTTTGCTAACGAAGCCTGGCCCTGAGCTAACATCCGTGCCCATCTTCCTCTACTTTATATGTGGGACGCCTGTCACAGCATGGCGTGCCAAGGGGTGCCATGTCCGCACCTGGGATCCCAACCGTCGAACCCCGGGCACGGAGAAGCTGAACTTGTGAACTTAACCTCTGCGCCACCAGGCCGGCCCCAAGATTCCAATATGCTGTGTGTGCACCCCTGTGCTTGATATGTGACCTCATTCTCTATTTTGCAAATGCAATAATTCTACAGAAAGACTGTTTCCCTTGTATTCACTGGAGAAGATTTATTACCAGTTACCCAAAGCAAGAGTTTCTAATTTGACATTTTTTTCCTTAAGATTGGCACCTGAGTTAAACTGGAAGCTGAAAATCACATATAAGAAATATACAAATACACGCAAGAAGCAAGAACTAAATAAGAAAGCCTGTTACACATAGATATCTTGATTATCGGTAAATACACAACTCGTGTATGGGGTGTAAATAGTTTGGGTTATGTACGGACTTGCACAGCCAGGAGGCTCCCTAACATCACTGGCTTCACACTGGCGTTTCTACTGTGGTGCAGCAGTAACTTGAGCGAGGCTTCGTGGCTCTACCTATCCATAATACTTGACAACAGGTCCTAGAAGGTACTGGAAGTCATAATGGCACTTCCTACACTGTCGGAAGTAAGTGTGCAGCAAGGCAGTTAAGATTCAATCTTGTAAGGTAAATGGAAAGCCGGAAAACTGGGCGGCGAACCAGGCCGCGGTAGAAGGAAGCGGAAGCCCAGCGTGGTCCTGCGGCATGAGGGCCACCAGGCGACGGCCTCAGAACGTCGGCAGAAATTCCCGGCCCAGCGCGCTGATCCCCAAGGCCCAACTCTCCTTCGACCAGATAACGGCCGGGAAACAACCATCTTTTATCCACTCCAAGGACGTCAGGATGTTTTCTCCGTGTCTGACACCCGAGTACAAACAGTGAAGTGAGAAGTCCATCAGAAAAACGCTGGTTAAAAATATCCCGGCGGGCGGCGCTGGTAGGCGACAGCCGGAAGAGACGCTTTGATCATCCTCCAATAAGCCGAACTCGCTCCTCTGCTGCCTCCCGCCGCAGTTGGCACCGGCTGTACCCCGGTAAGACTCTGGGTCCGACGGCTGGCGGAGGGGCGCTATTGCCCAGTGCCTACAGCAACCCTGGCGACCGCGGGTCGACCCCGGGCCAACCCCAGGCCGGAAGTGACGCAACCGCGCCGAGCACTTCCGGAGCTGCGGCGACGGCTCCGCCGGAGGAAGCAGCGCGGGCCCTGACCGGCGTCGGCCCGCCGTCGCCGCCGCTGCCGCGCCTGGGTCTTATCCCTCTGGCCTGGCCCGACCCGCTCTGGCCCGCCCGGGCTCAGCGGCCGCGGGGCCGCGGCTCCGGGTAAGTGCGCGGCTCGAGTTGCGGCCTTGTTTACCCCGGCGGGCCGGGGGAGGGGGTGGACTCTCCGCGCGCCTCCCTAGCCCGGCCGGGGCTCCGCCTTCCTCGCCGCCTGCAAGGCCCCGGTGACCCCGGCCGCCTCTACACGGTCTCAGCGCCCTCGCCGCCCGCTGAGGGGCGGCTGAAGGCTGCAGGCGGGCGCCCGGCGTCTCCTTTTTTCTTCCTTCCGCTGCCTTCTCAGCTCGCGGAGAGGTCGGAGGCCAGTACCTCTGACCGACTAGCGCCGGCGCATCTGGGCCCTCCACGCCGGCTGCGCCGGGGAAAACGCGCCGCTTCCGGGGCTCCCCACTCGAGTCTTCATTGGGAGCTCTTGCAGTGCCGCCCGCGCGGCTAATTAACGCCCGCCTGTGAAGGGTTCCCCAGCGCTTGGATTCCGTGTCCTCGCGGATATCCCGGCGCCTCACCGGACGCTGCTGTGCTGGCTGCGGGAGAGGCAGCCTTGTTCTCTGATGATTTCACCTCACTACTGATTGTTGCCCTGTCCCGTAGAACTTTCTGCCACAATGGACAGGTTCTATACCTATGCTGATAAGTAGGGTAGCCACTAGCCACATGTGGCCATTGAGCATTTGACTTGTGGCTAGTGTAATTGAAAAACCAGATTTTAAATTTTATTTAATTTTTAAGTTGGGTTAAATTTAAATAACCACACATGGCTAGTGGCTGCCACATCAGACGGGACAGATATAGCGTAGGGTTTTGAAACTATTTTTGTGCCAAGTATTTCTCTTCGGAGATGTAGACTTAGTAAACGACCATTCATTGCTAAATATTGTATCTGGAATAAACATTGTCAGACTAACCAAAAGGTCTGTGTTTTGTTGTTGTCAGCTGTAAGCTGAGAAGTCTTCAGTTTGGATCTTTTAGTCCAGGGTGAGTGTCAGGTCTTTTGAATACATGACTTTGGCTCTGAGGTAATTCTATTACTCCTTCTCTGTGTTGGATACAGGGATAATATTCAACATCTGAAGGAGATCAAAGCATTGTTATCAGTTCTGTTAATAAAATAATAACATACTAGGCCGTTTGAACAATGTCAGTGCTCTTTCGGGTAGAATAGGGATATTTAACTTTGAAAAGATTAAAAATTAAGTTTTTATTTAAATCTGGACCTAGAACACTCAGTAAGTACAAAGGGGCATTTTCTTTTTTTGGAGGGGGAGCATGAAGTTTTCCCCTGCTTCTTGAGTATTTAGTTAGTGAGAGGCCTATGGGAAACCTGTAAGCCCAAATCCAGGGGAGAAATCCGGAGAAAGTGAAAAGCATGCTCTTTTGTTGTGATTCTGGGGGCTTTGTGGATAGTATTAGGCTCCCTGGGAGGGTGATGGGGAGTTATGAATCCCCATAGGCCATGGATCTGGTGGAAGTGTCATGCTGGGTCCTACTGGTTGCCAGCAGTGTGATTCTGGGCAAGTTACTTAACCTATTTGAACTCTAGTTTCCTCATTTGTAAGAAGGAGATGATAACCACTTTGTAGGGTTGTGAAGATTTAATGAGAATGAACCTCACCTGAAATTGGGTCTCATTAAATGAGAGCTGTTATTGGTAGTGATAATTTTTAGATGGGAGCAAAATTCATAGATACTATTTGCCCAATAAGTAATATGTTACATAAAAATACAGGTAACAGAGCAGAGGTTCACTGGTTCAGATCCTGGCTGTGGACCTACACCCTGCTCATCAGGCCATGCTGTGGTGACATCCTGCTTAGAAGAACTAGAATGACCGACAACTAGGATATACAGCTATGTACTGGGGCTTTGGGGTGGGGGGAAAAAAGAGGAAGATTGGCAACAGATGTTAGCTCAGGGCCACTCTTCCTCACCAAAAAAAAAGGTGGGGGGGCGGCAAAATCAGGGACCTGATTCAAATCTAACAGGCCAGAGCAGGCTTCCCTGAGGAAATAGAAAAGAAAAGAGGTTAAAAGAAATCAATTATTCCTCAACTATTTTGGAAATAACCTTCCACAATCATTGTTTGGACTTGGATTTCATTTAGCTTATATTTGCTTGTCTACATTTGAGGTATTTTTTTGGAAGTTGTAAGCTCTGGTTTTCCAAGAAATTTTAAAGGATAAAGAAGTAGACATAAAATTTCTAATTTGGTAAGCAAGTAGTAATTTTTTAGTCTTGGATAGTGGGATCTGTGTCTTTGAGAAAGTCAGATGGCCCTTGGGCAGTCCAAAGAGAGGTGGGAAATGGGTGTTAATATTGCTTGGTGTGCATCCTATTGGGGACATTTTTTATTTGAAAATAATTTTTTCGTGAGTAAAGTGAGATCTGTAATGTTGGCAGTGTTCTGTAAATGTTAGTTTACCACGGTGGAGGTGCCTTTATAATATGAGTCCAGTTTTAAGTCAGGTACAGTTTACTTTGTTAACCTCTATGTAACGTTTAGGATTGAAATTGTGGTAGTTAGCTTAGGGAATCTGAACGATAGGGGTAAGGTGGTGGATTTTCAAACTGAGAGAGGGAATTGAGTATCCTTTTCCATCGCTAGTACCCCAGGTTAAATTATTGTCAGCTGTTAACTTTGAATACTTTTTTTTTTTTTTAAGATTTTATTTTTTTCCTTTTACTCCCCAAAGCCCCCCGGTACATAGTTGTATATTCTTCATTGTGGGTCCTTCTAGTTGTGGGATGTGGGATGCTGCCTCAGCGTAGTTTGATGAGCAGTGCCATGTCTGCGCCCAGGATTCGAACCAACGAAACACTGGGCCGCCTGCAGCGGAGTGTGCAAACTTAACCACTCGGCCACGGGGCTAGCCCCTGAATGCTTCTTTTTTTAGAAGGCCACGTAACTCTTGTCAATATAATTATGACATAAAGATTTCTGTGGGGTTATTATAAAGAAATAATTTCATAGTTCTACTGGTCCCTTGCTGCTTGTCCTTTTAAATGTCTTTGCTTTTAAAAGAATAAATTTGTGAAAGCAGGGTACCAATTAAAAAATATATAAATAGAATTCTCTCTTTTCCTTTTAGATGGAAATTATATGACATAGAATATTTGGGTGACATCTTCCTGAAAGATCTTCAAGAATTACAGGTATTTTTAATTTAAAGATTAACTTTTTTCTCCTAAAGGAAAAATATCGTAGTTAAGTTCAGTTGTGATTAGGTAGTTCTGCCATACAAACCAATTTGTTAAAAGTCAAACTGTGAATATTACATTACTGCCTCTCATTAATGAGATTTTTCAAAAAGATTTGAGCACTTAAATTTTGTATTTAGTCCGGATTTAGTTATGTAAATTATTTACATACCATTCAATTCAGATGTTCTTGCATTTTAAGATCCTTTTGGGTTTTTAGATTTAAATTATTATTTGATATTGTTTCTTGCCAATGGTCACTTGGGATAGTACTTGTGCAGAGAAGTTAATGGATATTTTCCAAAATCGTCTCTGAGATGAAGTTAGGACTTGTGACCGTTTTGCTTTCTCAACTATTGTTCTCTTTTTCATTTATACATAATTGAGTAACATTTTGATCTGTGAAGATTTTTCAGTAGCTGGTTCCATATGAACTCTTGTTTCTTCACCCTAAATAGATTTCTGGTTTTCCCTAGCCTTGATCCTGCTAAGGCAGAATATCTATAGTGTTCCTTCATTATTGGGTCAGTTTCTTTGCCTCTAGGGTACCTCTTCTATAGAACCCTTTAAAACTGAAAAATCAGTTAACTTTGCAGACTAGAGGAGGATGTTGAAGAGCTATGTGGAGTGGTTTTTTTTTTTTTTTTTGGTGAGGAAGTTTGGCCCTGGGGTAACATCTCTGCCAGTCTTCCTCTATTTTGTATATGGGATGCCACCACAACATGGCTTGATGAGTGGTACGTAGGTCTGTGCCCAGGATCTGAATCCACAAACCTCAGGCTGCTGAAGCAGAGTGTGCAAACTTAACCACTGTGCCACTGGGCTGGCCCCATGTTGCTTTTTTTTTCTGTACTAATTATGCACCTGTTTTCCAGATAGAGTGATGTCTGTGAAACAGTGATATTCTTTTCCTAGATATTATAGTGGGAAGGAGCTGTATCCCTATTTATGTACTGTCTGTGTCACCACTCAGTGGGGCATGATTACCAAGGAGATTTTAAACTCTGGTAGTTCACCTTTTACGTTGTTTCCCCAGTGGGCAGCCAGCTGTTGGGATGTGCTTGTCTCTTAAGGACTCCAGCAGGAAGGACAAGTCCATGGGAATTTGACTTCTTGACACGGAGCAAACAGCCTTACTCTTTCACGCCAGGCCCTTCTTGTAAAGTTACCATTGTCTGCCACTTCTGCCCCTCTAGAAAAGGGTTTCCCTTTGATAAACCTGGGCAGGGAGATGATGGTGAGGTTTCCTGTATGAGACCAGAGTTAGAATAGGTCATAGTAGGGTAGGGCCACGGCTATGCCATTTTGATTCTTGAATGGTTTCTGTTGCAGCTTCTCATAGTGAAAGTGAGTAACACTTATTTTTTTCTTTTCCTCCTTTAGAAGACAAAAACACTAATGCATTTGAGAAAGTGGTGAAGTTTGGGGGGAGGGGAAAAAAACTGCTTTCCTGATCTGCAACTTGACTGGATGCTGAGATGTCTGTGGACATGAATAGCCAGGGATCTGACAGCAATGAAGAAGACTATGACCCAAATTGTGAGGAGGAGGAAGAGGACGAGGACCCTGGGGACATAGAGGACTATTATGTGGGAGTGGCTAGCGATGTGGAGCAGCAGGGAGCCGATGCCTTTGATCCTGAGGAGTACCAGTTCACCTGCTTGACCTACAAGGAGTCCGAGGGTGCCCTCAACGAGCACATGACCAACTTAGCCTCTGTCCTAAAGGTGAGCAATGTTGTCAATTCCAAGTGTAATCCCCCAAATTAAATCTAAATATGAGCCATTGCTAACTGTCTCCTCCAGACTGATTGAATGACCCTGTAGCTTGAAACCAAATTTACGTTACATCATTTGAATGCATTTGATGCATTTACTTTTAATATATGCATATGTAAGGCTCTCAGATTCCCAAACTACTAAGAATTTGAAAGGAGTGGTGGTGGGGTGAAAGCAGGAAAAATAGACTAGAAATAACATAAAAGCAGAATTGCATAGATTAACACTTGTTTCGGAAAGTGAATCTTGTGAAATTTTATGAGATGAAAACATCAGAATCACCATCTTCTACACAACCATGTGTGAGTGACTGATAAATGTCTTGAGAGGTATCCAGATACCCTGGTTTGCCCTGAATAATCAGTGCCTCTGGGCTAATGAGCTCATTTGTTTTATATACTGATGACTAATGTTTAATGTTGAAAGAGATTTTAGTAATAAATATGAGAATAAAAGTAAGTTCTCATAGCTTGTATTTCATTGATTTTGGGGGATATTAATACGGAAATTATAAAGAACTAACAAAGTTGGTTATTCCAGCAAGAATCTTATTTTTAATGCTTAAACTAGCATACTCTTCAATGTCTTGTACCTCAAGCCAGTTATTGTCCTCACTATGTACATTGTGTACTATGTAATATTATACTAGTACATGGTATATCACATAGAACACTATGTACTATGAATATTTTTACGGTCATTTAGACAATTTCCCAGCATGTTTCTTTCTCCTCTGATGTTGGCCATTATATGAAAGTGGGAACATTTCTCTTACTTTACTGTTTTTGCTGACCTTCCTTCAGGAACTGTTATATGGATTTTCTTTTCTCCTCAAATTGAAGTTTAAGGGCACATTGGCATGATTTCAACCAAATCGTTTTCTTGTTGGTATTTAAATGAGAGTAACTAAGGTATGCTATGTATGATTTCTATAAAAGTTATTTTATCTAATGGTTTAGGGAATTTTTTCCTAGATGGTCAGCAAAAAGCTAACTACTAATACCTTCGATTTAGATATGAGGGCTTTATTAGCATCTAGCTGGAAGTTGAAAGCTGAAGCTTTTTTTGTGGCTCACTCTTGGAAGTGATTGCAGACTCTTTTGTGCTCAGCAGAAAACTCTGAAGAATGGAGACCTGTTAGAACCTCTGGGTTTGGGATTTCTGCACCATAGCTATAGTAAAGCTGCTGGGACCTCTGCCCCAGAAGGCATTTCCCTGGTAGAAAAGAGGCATCAGGTCTCTTCCTTCCTTACTATGTACACCTCTCTTTCTCTGGTCAACTAGTTTCTTTTGCTTTAACCATATTGCCAGGTTATACACAGTGTTGGTAATTAAGATTAGAAAAGGTATTGTCAGATGTGTGGCTATGGGCTGGATAGTATCAATTGACTAACTTCATCAAGATGTTCCTATCTATGTATAGGAATTCTTAGTTTGTCAAGGCCTCTGTGCTGACTTTCCTACCCTGCTAGAGATGGCTCAGGGCCCCAGGCATCTGTCCTTCTTCCTTTTTTTTTTTTTAAATTGTGGTAAAATATATATAACATAAAATGTACCATTTTACATTCTTCCCTCTTATTAGGCTGACATATGATCAGCCCCCTGGAAAGGCTTTCCTTCACCTCCTCACTTTTTAGTCCCCTAAGGTCTCCTTTAGAGTCTATCTTTTTATTTTATTTTACTTTTTGAGGAAGATTAGCCCTGAGCTAACATCTGCTGCCAATCCTCCTCTTTTTGCTGAGGAAGACTGGCCCTGAGCTAACATCCCTGCCCATCTTCCTCTACTCTATATGTGGGATGCCTGCCACAGCATGGCTTGCCAAGCAGTGCCATGTCCGCTCCCGGGATCCCAACTGGCAAACCCCGGGCACCGAAGTGGAACGTGTGCACTTAACCTCTGTGCACTGGGCTGGCGCCTAGAGTCTATCTTGTGCTTTCCCTAGGTGAGTCTCCTCGAGATCCCCTAGGACACACTGGTTGGGTCCTCTTTTGGTCTTAGTGCCCAAATATTACAGCCCGTGTGTCTTAGATCATATACTGTAGTCTTCTGACTACTTTCTGTTGTTTTACCTTTTTACATATTTTTGCATAATCTCTCAACTAGATTGTCAATTCGTGGAGGGCAGAAACTACTTTATACCTTGTCTCCCCCATCATTCCTGTCACAGTGATTCATCTGTAGTGGGTATTGAATTATTTCTTGGATATTTGTGGATTTTGTTGACTATTGATGACAGCAGCTGATGCTAGATTCCCTAGTCCCTGCTGTACATCCTTCTCTACTGTCATGAAAGGGCGTTATTCTGGACCTCAAGACCATGAAGAGAAGGAGCAAAAAGAACTTGGAATAGAGATGAAGGAATAAGAAGAGATGGAAGAAAGTTGAAACACAGGAAAAGGTTAAAGAGAAAAATGGGGCAAAGAGGAAAATAATCCACAAAAATCCAGATGTGGTAGAAGGTAGATTTTTTTTTCCCCTTCCTAGACCTCACTCAGGAGCATGTTAACACCATTTCCTTTCTGGGGCTAGGTAGTAAGGATCTTGACTGTTTTGGTGGCTTGGCTGCACATAAAGGGACTCAGTGGCGTTTTAACCAGTTCAGAAATTTGACCAAAGAGGCTAGGCAGAAACAACTTGTTTAAGAGTAAAGAGGAAGGAATCACACACAATCTTCCTCTTCCAGGCTGGCTAAAAACTAGCATTGTTCTTATTATTGTAATTAATACATATATATATTTTTTGCTGGAGAAGATTGGCCTTGAGTTAACATCTGTGCCAGTCTTCCTCTGTTTCTGTGTGGGTCACCACCACAGCATGGCTGATGAGTAGTGTAGGTCCACACCCAAGATCCGAATCCGTGAACCCAGCTGTCAAAGTGGAGCATGCTGAACTTAACCACTACGCCATGGGGCCGGCCCCTGTAATTAATAGTTTTTGAGACGGGAGGGAAGAATTTAAGTGCTGAGTTTATAGAATGGTTTTCACAGGTGTTTTGGTTACTCTAGCTCCCCTGTTGCATGTGTCTCTGAGAGTGGAGATCAATAGTCGTCACCCACATTGCTGCTGATTTCCCACATTAGTCACGGTGCTGTTTGCACCACTCTGACCTGTTGAGATATTTATTTATTTTTAAAGTTATACTTTTTCTTTTTGGTGAGGAAGATTGGCCTTGAGCTAATATCTGTTGCCAATCTTCCTCTTTTTTTTTTCCCCTCCCCAAAGCCCTCCAGTACATGGTTGTAGATCCCAGTTGTAGCTCCTTCTAGTTCTTCTGTGTGGGATGCCACCTCAGCATGGCCTGATGAGCAGTGCTAGGTCCACACCCAGGATCTGAACCAGCAAACCCTGGGCCACTGAAGCAGAGCTCGTGAACCTAACCATTCGGCCACAGGGCCAGCCCCTGAGATATTTAATTCTTTCATATGATTTAGATACTATTTGGTTAGTAGGAAATGTGACATGTATGTAGTATAAAATTATAGCCTTATGAATAGCTGTCTATGAACAAAAGCTGAGTTTGAGGAGTGGCTTGAATTTTGCAGTGATATTTATGTCTTTGTTACTTGTGTTCTGGCAGTTGCCTGTGGATGAGCCAGTCTAGTATAAAGTTAAGCCTTGTATTGCCTTTTGGTGTTTGAAGTCTCTTAAATAGAAAAATCCCAGTTGTCTGGGACACTGGGCATTTGGTTTAGTGAGGGCCCCTGGTATCAGAGGGTAACTTCCTGTATGAGTTCTGGGACCAGTCCATGAGTAAGATCATTAATTGAGAAAGCAAAGTGCCCACGAAAATCAGATCAAGGGTTGGGGATAGACAAAAGAAAAAATACGTATCTGTTACTGGGGGGAAACTACTGGTGTTCAAATAATGGCAAAACAGAAGCATTGTTTTGAGAATGAGCTATCATCCTACACAAATGTAATAGTCATGAGAGATGAGATAATTGCCAAGTGAGGTATTGTCATAGGACGGGGAAAATCTCTGATGAATATTTTTAGTGATCATATATGAGTCTTTAAAGAAAACAAATCTCTTTTTTTTGATGAAGACTGGCCCTGAGCCAACATCTGTTGCTGATCCTCCTCTTTTTGCTTGAGGAAGATTGTCGGTGAGCTAACATCTGTGCCAGTCTTCCTCTGTTTTATGTAGAACGCTGCTACAGTGTGACTTGATGAGTGGTGCTAGGTCCACGCCTGGGGTCAGAACTTGCGAACCCCAGGCCGCTGAAGCAGAGCGTGCAAACTTAACCACTATGTCACTGGGCCAGCCCCATAAAGTTACCTTTTTTACACACTATGTTTTTATATGAAACTTATACAAAGGTTATTTTATTGTTACTATAGATGAGAGAGGTCCTTTCTAGTATTAACAGGCATTTTTATTGCAAAATGTGCAGTGGTTAGCCAAGAAGAAATTTGTCACTCATTGACTCCTCTTACTACTGTTCCATGAAACTCATGAGGCATTTGCTATCAAGCTGCTTGGGAAGGGGCTCAGCCCTGGTGGAGCCCCAGATAGAGCCCAGACTGGCTTTCATTGATGATGAGCCGGTAGTGTCTCCGGCATTGTGTGCTTCTCTCAGCAGCATGTTAGGGGTGTGGGCAGGAGAGGTGGAATTTTGCTCAGGGCCCTACCCAGTGCTTAAGAAGGGAGAAGAAATGGACTACTTTGGGCTGGATCTAGTCCATGGAGCTATGGTGAGCTATCTGAGCTTTGTGCTGACAAGAGAATCTTGAAGGTGGGGTAGAGTGGTAGTGCAGGTAACAGAAGTCCAGGCCATGGTTGATTAAGCATGGGGGTAGGAAAGTTACCATCTGGGCTGGAGTGGGAGACTAAGATGTACAGGTAAAAAGGAATAAAATGTGGAGGATCATGAATGCACCTTGAGGTGTCGACTATTAGGGTAAAGGAATAGATTTTTTTAAACTTCTTCAGTGCTAAACTGTGCTGCTCACTTCTCAAGCCTAGTGTTCCTCAGATAGAGTTGGAGAAATAAGCTGGTTATTATGAGTGTTTTTACTGTAATTCTTTTTGCTTTATGAATTGCTGTATTAACTGTAATAGAGCTGGGAATATGTTCCCTGGAACACTATGCTGCCACCCTCTTGCTTGAATTTGTTGCCAAATATAGTGTTTGCTATTCAGCAAACTGGCTGGAAAATCTCTTAAGAATCTTCTTCTGTGGATCATTTTTCCCCTTTGTGAATGAATCATCATGAGTTTTTAGGGCTTTTGACTTTAAGTGCAGAAATCTTTATAGTCCCATGTTTAAAACAAGCTGGTTTCTATGCATTTGTCACTTGTAACATGAGCAATTGATGTTCTTAGCACAAAATACCTTATATTTAGCCTTTCTCTTAAGTGGCACTAGGTTTTTGTGTAATATCTGGAAAAGACTACTTTTATTTATTAAATCAACTTTATTGTATCCTAGTATTGCTGAATTTTAAGACCATTTTCTTTTTATTTATATACTCATTAATTTACCAAGTAATGGGCTGGTTTTTTTTGGTTACTATTCATGGGAAAGTATCTTCAAGCTGGGCCTAGTAACACTGAGTGTTTGTGTGCCAAGCAGCCATCAGATTTCTATTTTTATGATCTGATGTCAGGTTTCTTTGCGTGCCTGTATCTCAGTAGAATCTACATTAAATTCCTGTGTTTCAAATAGTTGATTGTTAGTGGATGTGTTGACATACTTCATGATGCTTCAGTCTGAAAGTCTGATGTGTTTTACTGATGTATAAATTTATTTTTAAAAGGGACATGAGAAATGTCCAGCGTGACAGTGAGAATTGCCTAAGTACAACTGGTGCTAGAGTTGTCTCTATCTTGCCAGCTTAGAAAGGTTATTGTCATCATTGACTTTGTGTGCTCACTGTGTACCTGGCACCCCACACAACATGCTCACTGCCTTCCAGAAATGAAGCTCTTCATCAGATTCAATGCCAGCTTTCCTTCTAGTTTGTTCGTTGTGCTTTCACACTACCTTAGGAACCATGTAAACTGTGTAATCATGGGGTAATTCTAATCCCACGTTTGTGTCCTAATGCTGAATGTATTTATATTTAAATTTTTATTATTGAGATGTTACTACAGTATTAAAAATATCATTCATAATTCCATTAACCTAAAATAAAAGTGTTCTTCCTTGCTTATTATCCTTCAGGTCTTTTCCATATTCATACATAATATTGCTGTGCTACAATTCATTCATCCATTCAGCTAATATTTATTGAGCACCTACCATGTGCCAGGCACTGGAAAAATAGCTATAAATAAAATAGACAAAAACTCCTGCCCTGGTCGACATTACATTCCAGTAATCATTATGTACTTGTATTTATATATTCTGCTTTTTTCATGTGTATTTCAAACATTTCCCCCTGTTTTTACTTCATCTTCATAAATTACTTTAAAAGGTTGTATACTAGGGGGCTGGCCCGGTGGGCAGCGGTTAAGTTTGCACATTCCTCTTTGGCGGCCCAGGGTTTGCCGGTTCGGATCCTGGGTGCAGACATGGCACTGCTTGGCAAGCCATTGCTGTGGCAGGCATCCCACATGTAAAGTAGAGGAAGATGGGCACAGATGTTAGCTCAGGGCCAGCCTTCCTCGCAAAAAGAGGTGGATTGGCATCAGATGTTAGCTCAGGGCTAATTTTCCTCAAAAAAAAAAATATGTTGTATAGTATACCATCTTGTTCTTGAACCATAATTTGCTCAAGCTTTCCCTGTTGGGCATTTAGATGAGTACTTTCATGTTACAGTTGTTGGGGACTGGTTATATTGCTGTGAGCATTTTCATGAATGTGGCCTTTGTATCTGTTGGGCCTTCCCTAGAGCCTGGGCTAGTGGCCAAATGATTAGGTTCCAGTCCCTTTTCTGCCATTTAATATAGTGTGACCTTGGGCAAGTTCCTCAACATGTCTAAGCTTAAGTTTCCTCATCTGTAAAATAATGATTATTATACCTCCTTCACAGCATTAAATAAGATAATGCTTATAAAGTGCCTGGCACATGAGTGTTGAAACAAATGCTTGGTCATGATGGAGGCAGGGCAAGAGTTGAACAATGGGAATGTTGCTTTCACATGTTTGCTGTTGTTCCTTAAACACATTCTTAAGATTGTGCTTTTGAGTCATAGGGGAGGAGCCATGTCAAGGAAGGTTCTGGGTAATGTATTACTGACTGGAGCCTCTGAGTGTGCCTGTGGTAATTGGGTCATGTACTTTGAATTCTTTTGCCTTCATCCAGAGCCTCTGGTGCCCTTCTTCTGGGGCCCACTGATATGAAAAGTAAAAATAACACACAATGAATTTTGAGTTGGGACCAGGAAAAGGATACAAGGGAGTATAGCCTGTCTCTTGTTCCTACATTTCTGGACGACTGCAACGTTTGATCTTGTGCCTGCATTGACAGCACTCCTTAATGAAGTGCTTAGTTGATTTTGGGATTTTTGTTATTGAGGCTCCCCTTAGTTTTCTATAACTTTTGCTCTGTCCCAATCTCTCGGTCTCTCTTTTTTTCTAATTTTGTATTTGCCCCTATTGCTCTAGGAAAAATTTAAAGGATTAGATTTTTCTGCCCAAAAGAGAAAAGAGTTATATGAAAGATTTAAGAAAATTACAGAGTGAGACATCAGGAAGCTTCTCATCTTGCTTTTCCTGAAATGTGTCTGCCCTGTGGCTTGATTACTTAAACTGACATGAACTGTCAGAATTTGAAGCTTATGTTGTGTTTCCTTTTCTTTGAACTATCATGAACATTTATAAATATGAAATAGTTTTACTGTGATAACCACAAGTTATCGACCATAAATAGAGAAAAATACAGGCAGGATGAGAGGTTCATTTGGAAATTTTAACAGGAGAACAAAGAGTAGTCTCTTATATGGGAACGTTGCTCTGTTTGACTAGCAGTTTCTTTCCTGGCCAGTACATGTTCTACCCACTCTCATTCCTTTATCTCTTATTTTAGGCTTTGACTGGTCTCTTCAATGCTCTTACCATCATTTTCTGGGGTCTGTAGATCACCTTTCCTCCTTTTACAAGAAATAACTCCAGTGCCATCAAACTTAGCTTCCTGGATTCTCTCTCTTAATTAGTGATACCACCATCCACCAAGCTGGAAGCTGAGGATTTTTCTCTTGAATCCTTTTTCCCATGAAGCCCTCTCTGGTCTCCAGGCAGAGTTGGACACTTTTGTCTTTGTATCACTGTGAGCTTGTTTCTTGGTATGTACTTAATGCTGATTGGAAATTAGTTGTTTGTGAGCCAGGGCTTGAACTCTTTGAGATAAAGGACCACATTTTTTCTTTGTACAACAGCACCCAGTAAAAATACCTGGTTATGTTTATACTCAGTAAGTGTTGCTTGTTGTTGATCTGACTAAGCCCAGGTCAATAAATGCAAAAGTTGAGAATTTAACCTCAAAGCTCTACTTCTGTATGCCCCCATTTGTAAATAAAGGACATGCTTCTCAAAGGGCTTCCAAGAAGCCAGCTGACTCTGAAGTAGAGATAGTATATACCTATTGGATGTGTGGTTCCTGCTTTGGGGTTCATGTCAGAATTAGTTTTGGCAGTTCTCATAGGAAGCCTGAACTTCATGCAGATGTATTGAAAGAGAGTCTTGAGAGGTGAAGCAAGGTATTTTACATTATATTCATGTACAAGTACAAAAAGAAAAAATTGTGAAATGATTCAGGTTATCAGAAGTGAGGAGAGAGGAGTGTGTCCTTTCTTTGGCTGCCGAAAGACTGTATCCAACATTCAGAGTGTACTAGTTTTGTAACCAGCGTGGGAGTAGGATATAAACTACCCAACTATACTGGCAAGTTGGATAAGTTTCCTCTGATATTTTTGATATCTCAGTGTAACTTCGTATTTCATTGATTATCAAGATAAAAGTGGGTTCGTGTACATATTAATAATGAGTAGGTATAAAAGTGACTAATAGTATCTGCAATCATAAATACGATGTGAATGTTTTAAAAGTTTTGAGTTTTATGACACTGTGGTAGAACATGTCACATCTTTTTTGCCAGCTTGTTAGCATTGGCTTCTGCTTCAAGATAGTTGGCTGCCCTCACATACCTTTGTTCCCCCTCCATTTGCTTTTGTTTGGTGTTCAGATGTCTGTAGCAGTTTTATTTGCAATAGCCAAAAACTGGAAACAACTCACATATCCACAAACAGATGAATGAACAAATAGTGGCATGCCCATAGAACAGCATACTTCTCAGCAATATTAAAAGAGTGAACTTTGATATAAGGATCATCGATAAATCTAAAAATAAGTATGCTCCATGATGGAACTCAGGGGGAGAAAAGAATAAACACTTTCTGATTTCAATCATATAAAATTGTATAAAATGCAAACTAATCTGTTGTAAAGAAAAGTAAATCTGTGGTTGCCTGGAGAGTTGAGGAGGGCAAGGATAAAGATTATTAAAGAGTGCAAGGTAAATATGGGGATGCTCTTCCATTTTTAAATATGGAATTGAAAGTAAAGACATATACATGTAATAAACTCATAATAACAAAGAGAACAAGGAGGGTAGTGGCATGTGGGGACATCATTGCACATGGGAGCCAGTTTGTCCAGCAGATCTTTGAAGAGGCTATGGGCTCTGATTTTGCTGACAAAGGCTGGAAGAGATAAGTGCACTGCAAATGGGGGGATTAATTAAAAGTCTATATGTAGAATACAACCCTACCTCTGCTTGGCCTCTAGGCAAAATAATCAGCTTATTATTAAGTAGAATAACCTGGAGAGAAATAGGGACCTTAGAGAGTGTGGGATTTGGCTGACCTCATTTGTCATTTTGGGAGCCCTCAAGTCTTGAGTAATAGCTGCCACTGATTGATCACCCTGAAGAAAAGCCTGTCAATTGACAGATTCTGTCCATGTATAGAGTTAGGATTCATTTTCTTGTTCCCCCTTTTAAAAATTGTAATATTCACATAAAATTAGCCATTTTAAAGTATACAGTTCATGGCATGTATTCACAATGTTGTGCAACCATCATCTCCATCTAGTTCCAAAACCTTTTCGTTACCCCAAAAGGAAACCTGGTACCCATTAAGCAGTTACTCTCTGCGCCTCCCAGCCCCTGCCAACCACTAGTCTGCTTTCTGTCTCTAGGGATTTACCTGTTCTTTATATATCATATAAATGGAATCATGCAATATATGACCTTTTGTGTCTGGTCACTTTCACTTAGCATAATGTTTTTGAGGTTCATCCAAGTTGTAGCATGTATCAGTACTTCATTCCTTTTTTTGGTGACCCTTTGTTTTTTTTTTGTTTTTTGGGGAAGATTAGCCCTGAGCTAACTACTGCCAATCCTCCTCTTTTTGCTGAGGAAGACTGGTCCTGAGCTAACATCCATGCCCATCTTCCTCTATTTTATACGTGGGATGCCTACCACAGAGTGGCTTTTACCAAGTGGTGCCATGTCCGCATCCGAGGTCTGAACGGGCGAACCCCAGGGCGCCGAGAATCGGAACGTGCAAACTTAACCACTGCGCCATCAGGCCAGCCCCAAGACCCTTTTGTTTTTTAAATGTGAGTGGCTAACCAAGAATCTCCAGACCTTTGAGGAAAACATGCAAAATGAAAGAGAAAGAGAAAAATGGACCTTAGTTGAAACAGACCAGTAGATAATTTTGCTTGTTTTTAAAAGCACACTATTCAGTATTCTCCAAGATATTCAAAAAGATGTGGCATCCATAAAACAATCAGAGATGCCATCAGGAATAAACAATCAAAATAAAAAAGCTTGTAGAGTGAATTATAGGTTTGCAAGTTAAAATATATTCCATAGATAGATCAGAAGATAAAATCAAGAAAATCTCTCAATGTAAAGCCAAAATACAGGCAAAAAGATGTATGCAATAAAAAAGACATTAGAGGATCAATCCAGAGATCCAATGTATACTAGAATTTCTGGGGAGTGAAAGTAAAACATTGAAAGGAGGAAAATACTTAAAGTATAAGGAGAGGAAATTTTCCAGGAGCTAAAGGAGGAGCAGTCTTCGTATTGAAATAGTCTACTCATTGCCCAGAAGAATAAAGAAAGATCCACTGCTAGAATTGTCACTGAAATTTCAGAAAAATAAGGATAGACAGAAAACCCTAAAAGTTTCTGTAAAGATATATCACATCTTCTAAAAGAGATGGAAATCAGATGTCTCGTCAGCAACAGTGACAACCAGAAGACAGTGGAGCAATGGTCTTCAAAGTCCTGAGGGAAAGTGGTTTTGAACCTAGAATCCTGTCATTGAAAAGTAAACTCATTTTTAGACATGATGGGCTCCCGAAACTTACTTCCCTTTTACTTTTTCTAAAGTGGCTACTTGCAGATAAAAATCATAAAAGAGGAAAATAAAGAATTCAAGAAATGGTTGAACTAATCTAGTAGTTCATTGAAAAGCCTTGTGATGTCACTGTACAACAGACCTGGAGAGCAGTCAGCCCAAGTTTGAAGAAAATTTTGATGGGATCCAAGAAAAATTTCTTCAGGAATAGGAAGGGGGTAGATTCCAAGCAATAGGTAGAATGAAGAAGCTGGAATTGGGATACAATGAAGAAACCATAGAACTCTTTTCCAGGGGCGAGGGAATTAGAATTCCCATGCAAAGCAGAAAAACTACACACAAAAAATTACGAACCAAATATAAAGCAAACATGTGGCACAGTGTAATTGGTGGTGACCAAATAATGTATTTGTGCCTAATGTATGAACATTCTCCTCTGAGTGGCCCAAGGGAAGTGACATTGGAAGCACAAGGAAGAAAATGAAATTCTCATCCTGTAAATAATATCTCAAAGTTATGAAGGTAACTGATAGAGGAACTGAAAATAATGATTTAATTATAAAAAAAGTAGGGATTTGGAATGGGGAAAATGGGGGAGTGTTTTTAATAAACTAAGTCTGATAGAGAATTATGGGCATACTCACTGATGTTCATAACAACTGGAAGAACCTAGACAAATGACTGGTAGAGATTTCTCGGGAATAGGAAGACTGGGACGATCCGGGCAGGGGGCTGGTAAGTGGGGAGAAATGGGATGTCAGGTGTTGTTCCTTTTTATCAAAATGCTTTTTATTGACCATTTGATTTTTTTTGTTTGTTGGTAATTGGGATAGGTTAAGAATTTGTTGATTCCCAATAAACAAGTGTTTTCTGAGTAGTGTCTTGTTGTTTTGACTTTTAGATAGCTGCTGAGAGAGATGAGGAAAAAATAGTTTGACCTCTACCATAAAAAAAGTAAAGATCTCTTTGCCTTTAGTTTCTGCCCCCTCATTTTTTAGAATGATGAGAGAAGAGGAAGTAAAACTTTTTTCCTACTTCCTTTTCATATTTTTCTGATATATCCAGTAAAAGCACCAGTTTGATTACCTTCCTCCATTGAAAAACAAAGTGGCTTTTCCAGACTCCAGCCTGAATTCTTTCCTTCTCCTCTCCATAACCCATATGTTTGATTTTTGCCTCCTCAAACCTCCTGTCAGCATCTCTGCCCTTGCTGCAACCCTCAAAAGACCTCTTGGCCCTCCATCCTTTTTTTTTCCCTTCTCCAATGCCCCAGTGTGTGGTTGTATATCCCTAGTTGCAAGTCTTTCTAGTTCTTCTATGTGAGCCACTGCCAAGGCATGGCTACTGACAGACATGTGGTGTGGTTCTGCGACTGGGAAGTGAACCTGGGCTGCTGAAGCAGTGAGCACTGAACTTCAGCCACTAGGCCATCAGGGCTGACTCTCCATCCTTTTTTTTAAAACCTTCTTCAGAAGTGCTGTATCTGGCCTCTTTCTGCATACCCTGAGAGCTTGGAAGACCTTGATGCCTGCCTGGGCTCTGGAAGAGGGTGTGGATGTACAGTGCCTTGAGACTACACCATAGGACAGGCAGAGGCTAGTGTTAGGATATAGGACCTACTACTGCCCCAAGCGTTGTTCCAGGTGCTTGGGTACGGCAGAGAAGGAAATTGTTTTAAAAAATCTCTGCCCTGAAGGAGCTTCCATTCTGATGGAGTTTTACATGAACAGAAAGGTTATAAAAATAGTGTTATATGTTTTGAGCATAGCTAAAGACAGCAGTCAATCTCTCTGGCTTTGAAACATACTGTTGGAGTCTGTGGCTTTGTCAGTAAGATGTGCTAACCTCTCAGATGTCCTCTGGAGAAGAGGGAGTACCTGGATTGTATTGCCAGATAGTATTTGATATTCCCTCTCCTTTGCTTCCTCATAGTAGCAGTAGCTGGAAGAGACAAAGCATTATTTGAAATAATTTTTGGACCACATGGGCTTGTAGCTGAAAGTACATGGTAGGAGACTTGGCTTTTAGTCCTACTATGTGCAATTCATCAGATAGCAGCTCTTGCTTGCATTTTTTTTGGTTCTAGTTACTGGTCATGACCTTGGTTCATAGACATTCTGGTCATCCTGCCTATATGGCATCCCCCTGAAAAACTGTTAGAATTCTAAAAGGAGTTGTAACCAGTCTTTTGTACTAAGTACTTCGCAGAGGATTTTCATTGAAATGTACCCTAAAAGATATGCTGGCTGGGATTTATTTCAGAATAATCTAGAGGGTAGGTGATAGGTGAGGTACAGGTCCAGTGGGCTTAGCCATTCATTGATGTTGGAGCTGGGTGATGGGTATATGGGTTTCATTATACTCTTCACTTTTGTAGGTGCTTGGAATTTTTCACAAAAAAAGTACCCTTATGGTCAAGGAATGATGGCTTTCATATTTTTGCTTTATTGTATTTGCATAAATAACTTCATTTAGTGAGGTCTTTGGGGTTTTTTGGTATTGATTTTAATGATCAGAGACCATAACAGGACTGAATTAAGGTTAGACTGGAGAGAAATCTTCAAATTTGTGTTTATTAATCAGATTTTTAAAAGCATGCGTAACATGTGGATGCCTCGATTACAAGTCAGCCCTCCCTTCATGGAAACCTGTAAAGAAAAAGTGAAAGGAAATAGTTACAATCAGATGCCAGAGAGCTGAGCTTGTAGAAGCTGAGAGTATGTAGGTGTGAAGTATGGGAGAAGTGAAGGCCCACTACTAAGGTCAGAGGCCCTCTGGGACCCTACTGCTACCACCACCGCTGCTGATTTTGCCCCATTCTAGGCTGGTGTTCACCTACTCCTTTGTCTCTGTGCTTTGATGGTGTTTCTTCCTCTTATCCCTTTAGTACCTTCTTGCCTCACCCCTGACTCCCAGAGACCTGAATCCATCCATCTTGATCTCCTTGGGCTAGTTTTCCTATATCATGTCCCTTTGTACCCCAGGCCCAGAAGCTGACCCACAGTTCACTTCTTTCCTTCATCTCTGCTTTTTAGTGAATGACCACTAGTGTTTGTTGACAAATGTGATCGGACCATGAAGTGGCTTAACACAGGCTGAGGCATGGACACCCATTTGTGTAGCCTTAAAAGATTTCAGGCAGTTGGCAAGTAAGAATTCTAAATAAAAATTGAAACTACCACCTGTATTTTTTCAGGCCGTTGATGCTCACTGCCATCAGCTGCATCCTCCCTATGGCACTGGTAAGTGTGGGAAGGGCTGGTGACAGTTTTGGTGGGCTGCTGGATTTCTTTTTTCTGGGGGAAAAATCTATTTGCAAACTATGTTATTAAGTTGTCCCCAAGGGTTGGACAGGTTGAACCAGCAATAGGAGGCTAAAAAGGTGAAGAAGCAACTGACCATACTCATGGGTTTCTTTGGAGAAGTGTTGTTGTCAGTGCCTTGATCTTTACATAAAATTAGCATGTTCCATGCATTATTTTGAATAATAAGTATAAACTATGCAAGTGCTCTGGGATGTCGAGTAATAACTGTTAAATTTCCTGAAACTCTTAAAATATTTCTCCCAAAGATAGATGTTGGCTGTGTATTAGAAAGGGTCCAGAATGTCATGTGTGCTTATTGTTTCCTTCAGTATCAGGATTTATCTCCCTCTGGTGTTTGAAGTTCTTTGTGGTCAGGAGATCAAGAAATGTTTGTTCCAATGATTAATATAAAATTCTCTAGGGACTTACTTGAATTTTTTTGGGGGGTGGAAGGGCTTGGTGGAAACCAGAAAAGAAATTTGTGGCTCTCATTTACTAACAAACTTTAGGTGGACTTGGAGCCCTGCGATTAGAAAAATTATTTATCTCAATCTGCTTTCTGCTTTGGGACCTAATCGAGAAAATACAATAAAGTTGAAACATAGAGCTGGTCAGCAAGTCACAGAATTGCTAAAGTAAAAGTTGATAACCAAATTGCTGCTGGAGTTGCCTTGGATAAGCTCCTGAAAGTCTGCAGGCTGTCTCCTTGTAGTGAGTGGGACAGAGGCCACACAGTGATTGAGAAGTTTTATCCTATCATCAGGGTGGTCTCCATTCCAAGCTGACAGTTTGATGTTTATACTCTTTCATTTCTCTGGTCTCTGAACCCTTTAGATCATTGAAGAAAGTGCCTCCTGAATATCTAATGAAATGCTGAGGTTGTAGACTTGTAGGCTGTTAACCATGTCAGAAACTGCTTGCTGGTAACAGCAGCTAAAGCATTCATATACACTTCATTACGTCTCTGTGAAAAAATCTTACCATCAGTGGCCCATATCCTGGATTTTCCCCTCCCTGCACACCCTCCAAACCCTACTTGTGAAGCAGGGATAGAATTGTGCGGCACATTTACTACGTTCTTTTTTTTTTTGAGGAAGCTCAGCCCTGAGCTAACATCTGCCAGTCCTCTCTTTTTGCTGAGGAAGACTGGCCCTGAGCTAACATCCGTGCCCATCTTCCTCTACTTTATATGTGGGACGCCTGCCACAGCACGGCTTGCCAAGCAGTGCCATGTTCGCACCCGGGATTCGAACCGGTGAACCCCGGGCTGCCGAAGCAGAACGTGCGCACTTAACCACTGCCCCACCGGGCCGGCCCGTTACGTTCTTTATTAAAAAAACAGAAAGGAGACCTTGACTCCTCAGCAACTGTCTACTAATTTAGGTATCTGTGCGTAAGTGGTAACTACTAAACATGTTTTGAAGTCCTGTATCAGGGAAATATCTTTTAAGTGTCTGTCCCAAACACAGACTATAGAGGATGACATGAGATGTTTGCCTGTGGCCTTTGGGAAATACTGATGGTCAGCAGCAAAGTCCTTTTTGACATGCATATACTTAAGTGCTTCCCAAAATAAAGATCTGGAAACCATCTGAGAGTTGAGATTGTAAGTGCAATGACAAAACAAAGCCAAATTGGATTGGTAATGCAGAGCAGTGTCCAGGGTAAATGACAACAGAAGGGACCCCGCAGTACTTTCAAGCTGGAGGGAAAGCTCTCCAGAGGCTTCTGATTCATTGTGGGTCAGGTTTGAGAACACGGGGAAAGAGGCGGGGAGGATGGACTGCACTTGGTCTCTACTCTGACGCCGTCTTTGACTCTATGAAAGCCTTCTCACCGAGAGACTTGAGGGCACCCTTCAGTCTTTGATGAACTTTACACCACTACAGTCACGCGCCGCATAGTGACGTTTCAGTAAACAACAGACCAAAAATACCACAGTGGTCCCATAAGATTAGTACCATATAGCTTAGGTTTGTAGTAGGCTATACCACGTAGGTTTGTTAAGCACACTTTATGATGTTCACACAATGACATAGCCTAACGATGCATTTCTCAGAATGTATGCCCATTGTTAGTCGAGACACGGCTGTATTTGCCCTCTCTTCACCTTGATCAGTCACACTCCCTTCCCCAGCCCCAGGGAAAGTGAGAGAGGAGTTCTTATCTTTGGGGCTATGTTCACAGTGACCAAGGCTTAGGCACGAATGTGATTGCTCAGAGACAGGCCAGGGAGTGCGAAGAAGGCAAGCCTAAGAGCTGTGCCTTGTGGATAAGCAACATTTAAGGAGCTGACAGACTTGGAGCATAGCATCCAGTGGAACACTAAGAACATTTGGTCTGGGAGGTTGAGAGAGAGCCAGAGAGAGTGTTATGAAGTTATCAGCATTGCAGACCCACGTGGAAGTTATATCTATTTATGCTAAAATTCGCATTGTATAAACAGATCATCTTTGGTCAAAACTGTGTTAAAACTCTGAAGGGGAATTTTTCATTTTGAGGCGTAAGTAAAAGGTCAGAGTGAACTATTTGATGCACTAAGTATAAGGGTCAACCCTTTGTTTATTGAAACATTTGTTTATGCAAGTGATTGCCATTGAATTAAATTTGGCAAACTTTCCCTCCTTGACTTCTATTATGAAAATTTTAAAACATACAAAGAAGTTTAGAGAATTATACAGTGGGCATCCACATACCTACCATCTAGATTATATGGTTGCTGACCTTTTCTACATTTGCTTTATCATACATTTATCCATCAATTTTATTTTTATACAGCTTTATCGAAGTATTGGTACATTCCATTATTCACCCATTTTAGATGAATTTTAGTAAATTTAAATGACTCTGCAACCATCACCGCAATCCGAGTTATAGAACATTTTCATCATCCTAAAAATTCCCTCGTAGCGATTTGTAGTCTGTCCCCACTCCCAGGCCCAGGCAACTACTGATCATCTTTCCGTCTGTATAGTTTTGCCTTTTCTGGGAATTTCATGTAAATGGAATAGTTCAATATGTAGTCTTTTGTGTCTGGCTTCATTCACTTAGCGTAATGTTTTTGAGGTTCATCCATGTTGTATCATGTCAGTAGTGCTTTCTTCTTCATTGCTGAATAATGATTTTCCTTTGTATGGATATATCACATTTTGTTTACCATTCGTCAGTTGATGGACATTTGGGTTGTTTCCAGTTTTGGGCTATCATGAAATATGCTGCTATGACCATTTATGTCCAGGATTTTATATGGACATAAGTTTTCATTTTTCTTGGCTAGATATCTAGGAGCGGGATTGCTAGGTCATATGTAAGTGTGTGTTTAATGTTTTAAGAAACTGCAAAGCTATTTTCTGAGGTGATTCTACTATTTTACATTCCCACCAGTATTATATAAGGGTACCAGTTTGTCCGTATCCTTGCTAGCACTCGATCATCAGTCTTTTGGGTTATGATCATACTACTGAGTGTAAAGTGGTTTCCTGTGGTTTTAATTTGCACTTCCCTAGTGACCATTGATGTTGAGAATCTTTTCTTGTGCTTATTTGATAGTCATAACTTTTTTTGGTGAAGTGTCCAAATCCTTTGCCCATTTAAAAAAATTAGGTTTTATTATTGAGTTGCATGAGTTCTTTATATATTCTGAATTAAATCCTATATCAGATATATGATTTGCAGTTATTTTTTCCCAGTCTGTGGCTTGTCTCTTCCATTTCCTTAATAATGTCTTCGAAGAGTAAAAGTTTAATTTTGATGAAGTCTGATTTGTCAGTTTTTTTCTTTTAAGGATTGTGCTTTCATTGTCGTTAAGAAATCTTTGCCTAAATCAAGGTCACAAAGATTTTCTTCTAGAAGTTTTATAGTTTTCAGTTTTACATTCAAAATCTGTCAACACTTTTGAGTTAATTTTTTATGGTATGAAGTAAGCATCTAAGTTCTGTGTTTTGTTTTTTATATAATGATGTTCAGTTATTTCAGAACCATTTGTTGAAAAGACTATCCTTTTCCTCCATTGAATTACTATGGCACCTTGTTCAAAATTAACCATAAATGTATGAGTTTACGTCTGGACTCTCTTCTGTTTCATTGATCTGTATGTCTGTCCTTAAGCCAGTACCTCACTGTCTTGAATAGTGTAGCTTTAGAGTAAGTCTTGAAGTAGGATGGTGTAAGTCCTCCAACTTTGCTCTTCTCTTTCAAGATTACTTTGGATATTCTGGGTCCTTTACATTTCCACAGATTTTACGATCAACTATTAGTTTGTCTCAAAAAAGAACACCCTGCTTTAATTTTGATTGCTGTGTTCAGTCTATAGCTGTGTTGTCCAGTATGGTAGCTGTGATCACATATAACCATTGGGCATTTGAAATGTGGCCAGTTTGAATTGGTATGTGCTATAATTCTAAAATATGCAATGGATTTTGAAGACTTAGATGGAAAAAAAGATGTAAGTTCATTAATAATTTTTTGTGGATTGCATGTTTAAATAATATTTTAGATATATTAGGTTAAATAAAATATTAAAATATATTTTGTTTAAAATTTTAGTTTTCACTTGTTTGCTGCTATATAAAAATACATTTGATATTTGTGTGTTGACCTTGTATTTTGTTACCTAACTAAATTCATTTATTAGTTCTAGTAGTAGTTTTGTAGATTCTTTAGGATTTTCTATATAAACATTTTATCTAGGGATAGAAACAGATTTGCTTCTTTCTTTCCAGTCTTTATTATGTCTTTTATGTCTTTTTTTTTTTTCTTCCTTATTTCCCTGGCTAGGGCCTCCAATATAATGTTAAATGAAATAAGGAGAGTGGTCATTCGTGCCATTTTCCTGATCTTAGCATTCATTATTTCTTCATTGAGTATGTTTTTCATAGATGCATTAAGATTCAGGCAGTTCACTTTTCTTCCTAATTTGCTGGGAATTTTTTATCTTTAATGAATATTGAGTTTTGTCAAGTGGGTTTTCTGCATCTACTGAAATGATCATTTGGTTTTTTCCCCCCTTTATTTTGTTAAGTCAGTGAATTACATTAGAAGTTTTCACATGTTAAATCAGCCTTCCATTTCTGGGATAAACCTCACTTGATTATGATATATTGTCCTTCTATATTGCTAGATTTAATTTGCTAAAATATTTGGATTGAATTTTGTGTCTTTGTTCATAATGGATATTGGTCTGTAATTTTCTTTTATATTTTTGTCAGATTTTTTTTTTTTTTTTAAGATTTTATTATTTCCTTTTTCTCCCCAAAGCCCCCCGGTACATAGTTGTATATTCTTCGTTGTGGGTTCTTCTAGTTGTGGCATGTGAGACGCTGCCTCAGCGTGGTCTGATGAGCAGTGCCATGTCCGCGCCCAGGATTCGAACCAACGAAACACTGGGCTGCCTGCAGCGGAGCGTGCAAACTTAACCACTCGGCCATGGGGCCAGCCTCTATTTTTGTCAGATTTTTGTATCAGGGTTATGGTAGCCTCTTAAAATGGGTTTAGAAGAAGTATTCCTTCCTTCTCTAGTTTCTGAAAGTGTTTGTGTAAGATTAGTGTTGCCAGAATTCACCAGTAAAAAAACTTCTGGGCCTTGAATTTTGTGAAAAAATGTTTGATTATGAATTCAATGTCTTTAATATATAGAGAGCTATTCAGTTTTTCTTTTTCATTTTGTGTCAGTTTTGGTAAGTGTTTTTCAAGGAACTTGTCAGTTTCATCTAAAATACCAAATTTATTAGAATTATATTATTCATAATATTCCCTTATTTTCCTTTTAATGGCTGTAAGATTTGTAGGGATAGATCCTCTTTCACATCTGTTATTGATAATTCATGTTCTCTTTTTTTCTTAATTGTTCTAGCTAAAGTTTTTATCAACTTTGTTGTTCTTTTTAAAGAATCAACTTTGGACATTGTTAATTTTCACCATTATTTGGTTTGGATTTTTTTTATTTCTGTTTTTATCTTTATTGTTTTCTTCTTTTCCCTTGCTTTGAGTTTAGTCATCCTTTTCTAGTTTCTTAAGGTAGACTCTTATGTCATTGATTTTTGGACCTTTCCTTTCTAGTATAAACATTTACAGTTGTAAATTTCCCTCTAGGCGTTATTTTAGCTGCATCTCACGAATTTTATTATGTGATATTTTCATTATCATGCAGTTCAAAACATTTTCTCATTTCTCTTGTGATTTCTTTTTTTTTTTTAAAGATTTTATTTTTTTCCTTTTTCTCCTCAAAGCCCCCCGGTACATAGCTGTATATTCTTCGTTGTGGGTCCTTCTAGTTGTGGCATGTGGGACGCTGCCTCAGCGTGGTTTGATGAGCAGTACCATGTCCGTGCCCAGGATTTGAACCAACGAAACACTGGGCCGCCTGCAGCAGAGCACGTGAACTTAACCACTTGGCCATGGGGCCAGCCCCATGTGATTTCCTTTTTGATACACAGGTTCTACAGAAGTATGTTCTTTAACTTCCAAATATTTGCTACAAAGAAAGGCATTCTTGTCAGAGAATAGTTAGGGAAGCACATGCAGTTGGTCTGTTGCTGGACTCCAGCAGGCAGTGAGTGGTTCAGCAGTGGGTCCTGATGACTCTTCCAGTAAGGGCTTAAGGTTTGTCTTGTCTACTGGAGAGCAGTGGTGAGTGTTAAACAGAGTGACAACTGATTGTGGCAAGATGTAAGAGCTCTGTGAGAATTGTCTTATTGGGGCTTCAGGAAGCTCATCCTCAGGATTATGGCGTGGAGAGGTCTAGCCAGTAGAGAGGCATATCAATATAAGATGCCTTTCTATCATCAAGATGATAGTAAAGCTCTTCTGATGGAGGGCTTAGAAGAGGCAGGGCTAGAGATTGGCAATGGAGTGGTGATGATGGAAGAGAGTGAGGTGGTAAGGAACAGTGAAATATAGAGGAAAAGGCCAAGGATCCTAGCTTGGGAGGTGTGGGAGTGTGGTGCCTCCACTGGCAAGATGGGCATACACAAGGAAGAGCACAGTTAGAGTACCTAAGCAGGTGCTGCAAGATGCATCACAGAGACCAAGAGGGGTGTTAATGCAGAGAGAATTTGTGTCAGAGTCTACCAACAAGATAAACCATGAGAAATATTTGTTGAATTTGGTAATAAGGGAGTTTATATTGCCTACAGTATGTGTATAAAGAATACCTTAGTGTATCCACACTGTCAGCACTTCCAAATAGATGGAATTCAGCAGTTGAAATCAACATCTTGTCAAATTATGAACCAAATTGAACTGGTAAAATCGGAAATAATCCACAAACTTTTGATTTCTGCTTTTGATAGACCCACTAATTTTCTAAAGTGTTATATATAAAATTATCAAACATGATTCTTGAGAATAGCTCTAAAATGTGGTTTACCATGATTTGGTGGGCCAGAGGGAATAGGAAGCCAGTTTATCGCTGCTATTGAGAGTGTTTGTTTAAATTCATCATAACTAGTCTTGACTCATGGTCTTGTGAAAATCCAAAATGGCTCTCAAAGACAGATTCCACCAGTTTAAGATTTACAGTTTAGACAGGGGTAAGATTCCCAGGCATGCAAGAAACAGTGACCCGTTCCTATCAAGAAGGACCCTCTTTGGCTCCTGAGATGGAGAGAATGGTAGACTCTGATTCTATTTCTGTGAGTAGAGGCTCAGATTAATCTATGAGTAAATTACTTGGGATTACAAATTTTTGGATAAAAAACTTCCTTAGTTTCTTAGTTTCTAGTCTTTTTCTCAACTAGTGTTTCCAGAAGTAGAAAGAGGACTCATAAATAAATGAGACTCTTAATCTTATTACATATTGATCTAATAGAATTGTGAGTTTATCTTGAACATGACATGGTTACATGTGTTCCTTTCTAAGTTGTTAGTCTTTTTTGGCTTTCGGTGGTTGATTACCACTCTGGACTCATTTTCCTTTTGGAAAAGGTTTGGTTTGACCTTTTCATTATAAGTCCTTCTTGATAATACATAATCCTAACTATTAATAGATCAATAGTTTCTTGGTCAATACAGTCCAGCAAGAGTCTTGATTCTACTGAAAGATTCTTTTGTCCACAGTTGAATGGATACAGAAGAGTGGAAGACTTTGCCCAGTTATGACGTGTTGATTTTAATAAACTCAGAATGGATAGTTTCAGAATGGAGTGCTGAGCTCTTTGAACATTAAACAGTAATGGTGTGAGTACTCAGGTAGTTTTTTCCTGAGAGAGCTCAGCTGTTTGCACTCTGAGAAAGACAGATTTTTATCTTTAATGTTTTAATATCATCCACAAGGTTAGTTCTGGCCCTCCTGCTGAAAGTGGCTTAAGTATTGGTCACCCCTCCACCCTTTTCTGCCACCAGATCACCTGAGGTCACTTCCTCTGGGAGACTGCTGGAGGGTGTGTGCAGTCAGTTTCTTTGTGACTCAAATCAGAGAGGATGTGGCCTCCTTGCTGAGACTACCTTTTAGCATAAGTTCTTCTAGGTACTCCTCTTTCACGCCTGTGCTGCTTTTGCTGAGAGAACCTTTTGGAACCCGACTTGTCTCGTGTCTGTTGCTGGGCAAGGTGCGGTCATATTGCATTTTGCTTAAATTAATGGTCTCAGAATTCCGTTAGGTTTATAATGGATTATTAAAGGAAAGAGTCCCTATCTTCTGTGATATACTATGGCCATAATATGGGCAATTCTCACACCCCTGTTTGTGATGTGAGGATCCCAGCACCTCCTGCAGAAGGCTGGTGGGAGGTGCATACAGCTGACATGTGTGCGCCTACTATCTTGTACATGTTGATGTATTCTTGGTTGTTGGCACTAAAAGAATAGATTTACTTCACTCCACTGTCAGTTTTATAAAGTGCTAGATGCATCCTGTCTTCATTATCTGTTCTCACCAAAACTCAATTCCACTGGAATATTCTGTGTTGGTAATTAGTGGACTTGTCATCAATAAGATTGTCAGTTTCAAAAGAGAGCCATGTTGTTTTCCTTGGGTGAGCTGCACCTGGTGTGCTAATTCTGAAACTTTGTTGCTGCTGTTAGTGCTGTTGAGATCAAGGGATCACACCAGGTATAGTGTTAAAATTCTGTTTCTTCAGGAAGGTCGAGAAATTCCATTTTGAAAATCTACAGATTAAAGACAAGATGTCATTAATAATCAACATTTATTGAGTGGCCACCCTGTGTCCAGTCCAGTTATGGATTCTGAGGCTCTGTGAGAGGCAGCCTGACCCCTGTTCTTAATTTAAAGGCTCCACCTAAGCCATCTGTCGTGATAAGAGGAGGTGGCTGCTGGGCATGGTCAGGACTCCTCTTGGTTTCCTGGGTGGCTCAGTGCCTTTGGTAGGACCTGATAGTGGCTGCAAGGTGAGACATTTAAAAGTCAGGACAGAAAGCAGTGGGTATAGGGCTGACTGGACCTCGTTGCTTAAGAGACAACAGAAAAGATTCCACTGGGAGTTCATCCAAAACAGTATCACTTTCAGATTTTTAAAAAGATATTTGTAGCCAAAAGCTACATTCAGGCAGTTGTTGAAGTTTAAACCAAATGTTTTGTCTCTGTTTTCCTTTTGTGATAGTGGTCTGTTGTGAATGAATAGTTTTGTTATGGCTATGGTTAGAAGAAATGTCAGCTATAATTCAGGAATCATAGGCCTAAAGTCAATAAGAAAATACAGCAGCAACATTCATGGGTCAAATGCCTCTTACCTTACATGGAAGGAAAATGAGGACCCCCAACCTTAGTGAAGTAAGGTGTCTTGAGTCCTTGGTTTTCTCCAGGTGTACCTGGACTCTAGGACAGGAAGGCACTCGCTCAGTGCACAGCCTTTGACATTGGTTATGCACTGGGACATGTCCTTATTTAGTAGGGGTGCACCTGTCTCCTTTCAGGAGTGACTTGAGCTCTAGGAGCAGGGATCATGTGTTGGTCATTGTGTGTCTTCCCCCTGCAGTTCTTTTCTAAAGATTCTATTTTTCCTTTTTCTCCCAAAGTCCCCTGGGACATAGTTGTGTATTTTTAGTTGTGGGTCCTTCTAGTTGTGGCATGCGGGACGCTGCCTCAGCGTGGCCTAATGAGTGGTGCCATGTCCGCGTCCAGGATTCGAACTGGCAAAACCCTGTGCCACCGAAGCAGAGCACGCGAACTTAACCATTCGGCCACGGGGCGGCCCCCCCTTTTTTTTTTTTCAGGAAGATTAGCCCTGAGCTAACTACTGCCAATCCTCCTCCTTTTGCTGAGGAAGACTGGCCCTGAGCGAAGATTCATGCCCATCTTCCTCTACTTTATGCATGGGACGCCTACCACAGCATGGCTTTTGCCAAGTGGTGCCATGTTCGCACCTGGGATCCGAACTGGCGAACCCCAGGCCGCCGAGAAGCGGAACATGCAAACTGAACCGCTGTGCCACCGGGCCAGCCCACCCCTGCAGTTCTCTTCTGTGGACTAGGCATGCACTACCTTACAGGTCCTAGGTAGCTTAGTTCAGTGAACAGAGTACCAAGGTTCTGTGTTTTCTCTTGGCTCCCTAGCTTAAAGTGTGCTCCTTATTTCTCCTTGATTTAGTAGCATCCTCATGCTGGGCACTGCTCTCTTTGAAGCCTGATCTAGACCTCCAAACACATCCCAATCTTATGTGGCTCCCACCCCAGTCTTGACACTCACTGTGTTGTTTTTTGTAACTAGCTTACTTCCCTTATTAACAAGATATGGTAGCTATAACATGTACATGCTATCTTACTACTGGCTTTAATTTAACATTAAAATGTGGACTTCTTTTTATGTCAGTATACTTACTTCTGCAACACCCTTTTCAATGACTACATAGTAGTCCATTGCATGGATCTATCATATATTATTTATCTAGTTCCTTTTTGTTGCATATTCAGATTATTTCTAATTTTTTTTTTTTTTTTTGAGGAAGATTAGCCCTGAGCTAACTGCTGCCAATCCTCCTCTGTTTGCTGAGGAAGACTGGCCCTGAGCTAACATCCATGCCCATCCTCCTCTACTTTATATATGGGACGCCTACCACAGCATGGCGTGCCAAGCGGTGCCATGTCCACACCCGGGATCCGAACTGGAAAACCTCGGGCCACCAAAGTGGAATGTGCGAACTTAACCAGTGTGCCACCAGGCCAGCCCTATTTCTGATTTTTTACTCTTGTAAAACACTGCAGTGCACATATCCTCTATCATTTTCTCAGAAAAATTTAAGGAAGTAGAATTACTAACTCAAAGCACCTTCTGAAGCTCTTTGATAGCCATAACCAATGTGCTTTAAGAGAAGATAGGAGCCAGAAAGCCCGCCCACAAAGTTTTAAATTGTCCTTGTTTTTAGGGCTCATTGGTTGCTCGGAATTCAGAGATTTTAACAGGGATATTTTTTGTTTGTTTCGTTTTGCTGGATTTACACAAGAAGTCCAAGCCTGGAGATTTTCCGCAGGTAAAAGGTCTAACTAGAGGTGAGCTTCCCATGAGTGGCCTCCTACAGCAGTTTAAGGGAACATATCGAATTAGGGAACCCATAGCTCTTCTGCTTAAATTGGATGCTGGGCTGTTACTTACTGTAGACAGGGTGATTTTGCTTAAGTTTCCAATCAGACTAGTTTCTTAGAAGGATCATTAATGAAAACAAAGAAAAATCAAAGAGATCCAGGAAATCCAAGATTATAAGAACCAGAGAACCAAGAGGAAGAATTTGGAAATCAATCCTGGGCCTGCTATAGACATGAATGCGTGCATTTCTCAAAATATGGAGTGCTCTGAAAGAAACTACGGTTATAATTTGATTTTTTTCTTTCTTCTTTCTAGGTATCTCATTCAGTTGCTAAACTTATATTAGTTAATTTCCACTGGCAAGTTGCAGAGATATTGGACAGGTAAGGTGTTTGGCGGGGTGGGGAGAGATGGCATCACCCATAGCTCCTCTCTCTGCCCATCCACCCAGTGGTGATTATTGTTCACATTTTAGAGAGTATATCCTTATAATGTGCATATTATGTTTTTAAAACACTGGATCATACGTATATCCTTTTTCTCTCAATATATGGTGAACATTTCCCAATGTTTTCAGCATATTCTTTCTACCCTAGTTTTATGGCTGGCACAGTATTCCATCATATAGATGTTCCATACTTTTTCCAAACCCCTGTTCTTGGACCTTAAAGTTAGTTCACAGTTTTTATGCCATTTTTAATTTGTAATTAGTACCCTTCTGGATAACACTTGCCAATATCTACAGTTACTTCTTTTGGATACTTCAAGTGAGGAATGTATCATATCACATACTACCTTCAGAAAGGGTTGGCCAATTTACCACACCTCCAGAACCAGAGCTGTTGGGGCACAGACCTTGGAGTCTCAAGATGTCTTGGAAGTTGTCAGGAGGAGGGATTTCTCCTCTTCCTGAATCCTCTGGGCAGATTTCCTATGCCCTACCCTGAGAGGCATGTGCTTCTGTCTAGCTCAGGGTTTCTCATCCTCAGTGCTCTTGATATTTTGGGCTAGATAACTCTGTTGTGGAGGAACTGTTCTGTGAATTGTAGGAGGTTTGGCAGAATCCCTGGGTTCTACCTTTTAGAAGTCAGCAGCAGTAGCACCCCCAAGTCCTTGAAATCAAGACTGTCTCCAAATATTGCCAGATAACTCCTGCAGAACAAAATTGCCCCTAGTGAGAAGCACCAGTCCCCACCCCTGCCCTTTCACACTCCAGTGAGTCTTCTTTTCTCTGTATGGTATGATTCCATTTATCTGTAGAGGAAGGTCATGCCCTTCCTTCTCCAGGCTAAACACAACTGGGATGGCCATACCATCTGAAGGAGCTCAGCCACTCAGGAAGGAGCAAATGCATTTTTCATTCACTCACTGCATTCTCACTCTCTATACTCAAGAGCTGAATACATTTAGATAGACTTTCAGAGGAACTTTCACTGTCTGAGCTACTATTACTGCTACCCAAAACTCTGGGACTGCATATGTTCCAGCAATGGGGTATCTCTCACTGTCCAAACTCTAGCCTAACTTGGGAATATAGAAGCTTTGGATGGCTGAAGATATTAAGAATATTAGTGTGAGAAGTAGGAATAAAATAGTTAAATGAGGCATTCTAAGTGGAATAAGGAAGTAACATATGAAACATAGTTCTTCCCTGCTCAGATTCCTTATATCTTGGTTATGTGTTTTCCTGGGCTTTGTGTGGCACTTTTATTGCTATATGAGAATTGTTTTTATTTTTAAATATATTTGTGCCATACAAGCAAACACTCTTAAGTGTCCACCCAAAGAAGAAACCCTCTGACCTTTACTCTGAGGCTTCTGGCAGCAATTCTCACCTGCCCACACCCCCTTCCTTCCTCTCTAAGACAACCAGTATCTTGAATTGGGTGTTGATCATTTTCTTATTTATTCTTAAATTATATATCTTTTAGTTTTGTACGTTTTTAGAACTTTACAGACATGGGATTATGTTGTATGTGTTTTTCAACTTTATAAATGAACAAGGGGCTGGCCCAGTGACGTAGTGGTGAAGTTCGCGTGCTCATTGGCAGCTGGGATTCACAGGTTTGGATCCCAGGTGCGGACCTACACACCATTCATCAAGCCATGCTGTGGCAGTGTCCCACAAGTAAAATAGAGGAAGATTGGCATGGATGTTAGCTCTGGGCCAATCTTCCTCACCAGAAAAATAAATTAACAAGGTTGCATTTTACAACATCCTATCCTTCTGTGGAAAACCATTTGTGAGTTTTTAGTTTTTGCTGTTAAAAATAATGCAGCTCTGGGGTTGGCCCTGTGGCCGAGTGATTAAGTTCAAGCACTCCGCTTTGGTGGTCCAGGGTTTCACTGGTTCGGATCCTGGGCACGGACATGGCACTGCTCATCAGGCTACATTGAGGCGGCATCCCACATGCCACAACTAGAAGGACTTACGACTAAAATATACAACTGTGTACTGGGGGGATTTGGGGAGAAAAGGGGGAAAAATAAATAGTAAATAATGTAGCTCTGAAAACTCTTGTACCTGACTCCTAGAGTCATGTAATTTTTCTAGGGTTAAGTGTAGAAAATGAATTGCTGGGCTGTAGGCTGTGCGTTTCTTCAGCTTTACTAGATAATGCCAAAATGTTTTCCGAAGTGATTGTACCATGTTACGTGCCCACCAGTGGTGTGTGAGTGATCTTGATACTGTTAGACTTAAAGTTTTACAATCCAATGGGTGTCAATGGCATCTAATTGTTTTTAACTTCAATATCCCAGATTATCTAGGAAGCTGAGCATCTTTTCATATGTTTAATGGCCGTTTATGCTTCCTCTTTTGTGAAATGCCTATTCTGTCTTTTGCCCATTTTTTTGTTATTTTGTCTTTTCAAATGGACTTTTAGGAATTTTTGTTTTATTTATTCTGAATATCAGTCCTTTGTTAGTTACATGTGTGTTGAATTATCTTCCAGTTTATAGTTTGGCTTTTCACTTTATGGTATCTTCTGATGAACTAAAGTTCTTAAATATAGCAGAATTTGTCAGAGTTTTTCTTCATGCTTTGCATTTTCTGTGTCTTAAGATACCTTTCCTTATTCTGAAGACATAGAGATATTTGCCTATATTTCCAGGAAGAGATTTAAAGCAGATGTTGTCCTCCATAAGTATTTTTCTTACAGTTCATTGCCTTTGAGGCAGGGTTACTATCCGCATGCCACTTGAGAGCTAAAAAATTGGAAGAGAAAAAAATATTTTTACTTAGGTAAAAAGAAGCTTGGTTCTGTGAGAAGGTAATTTAGAAACAAAGATACTTTAGTGCGACCACATCATGTGTTGGTTTCTTCTATTTTTGTTCAGAGGTAAAAATATTTGTCTTCAGTTTCTGATTCCCTTTATTTCTGCTTTTTGCTTTGTAGATACAAGTCTAATTCTGCTCAGCTGCTCGTTGAGGCTCGAGTTCAGCCCAATCCATCGAAACATGTGAGTGTTTCCTGCGGGAGTAAGGCTTCCCTGATGCACATGGCTCTTGCTATGGTTCACCGTGTTATTGAAAACCATCTTGCTTTGCTTATAGTGCAACATGCCTAAAATATTTGTTCCAATATAGGCCTGAATCTTCCATTTCCATTGTAGTTTGAAAAGTTTCCTCATAGATGAAGAGTAACTCTTTGCCAGTCCTAGGGCCCTCTCCAGCTTCACCTTCCTCTTTGCACTTATGGACAGCCTGCACTCCATTCCTGCTGGGTTCCTTGGTGTTCTCAAGCTCATTGCATATCTCTTCGACTTTGCTTGTGCCTTCCCTGGCCTGCAGTGTCCAGACCCTGTCCTCATCTTTGCTGTTGGAAAGGAACTCTCCTTTAAAGACCCAAATCCAAGCCATTTCTCACAAAGCCTGTCTCCTGTGATCACTCTCTTCCAAACTCCTCTAGTTATATCTTTAAACCTTTACATATATGTTGTAGTGATTTGCTCATCTTTTTGGCTCCCCTACCAAACTGTAAGTGCTGTAAGAATAGGAACTGTATATTATAATGCATAGCAATTTCCTGTGTATCTAGGAGTTCAACAAACATTTGTCAGATGAATGAGGGCCCTGTTGAGAGAGCTCTCAGGAGGGAAGAATTGGGGCTCAGATCACAACATAACTTCTGCAGCCTCTTAGGAGAAAATTTCCAGGAGAATGCTTTATGGTCCTTTTCCTCAAATTGTTTTTTGTATTCCCAGTAAACTAACAAGAACCTAATATAAACTTGTAGTGGACTTTTCCATTGGTTTGTGGTTTTGGCCAGGGCCCCCATATTGTCTGTGTCCCAGTTTGTGTAGCATGGCGTGAATTCTGAAGTCCAAGCTGTACAGTTATCTGCCCCCATCCTAGAAGTTTCTTCCCTAGTAGGAGCCTTCCTCGTCCCTCTAAATTAATTGTATGTGACATCTCTTCAGTGTATTAAGGATGAGTTATAATTTGGTAAAAGCTGTGATAGTTAGAGTTTTGGCCATATTGATATGGGAAAATCAGCGTCTTTGACAAGTAAAACTGCAGTGTGGGCTGTTAGGAGCTTTACACACTCAGCCTCTAAGAACTTTATGACTGGATTGTAGTACTTGTTGAGGGGCAACTCTGTGCTGTGCTAAGACAGGGTTTATGAAAGAAACTCAACAGCTTCTAAAAGAAGAAGGTGAACTGAATGACCATGAAGGACCTTGGCAATTCTGAAATCCTGGGCTTTTCAGTCTAACATTATAAACTACTGTAAGTTCTCATTTCAGCCTCTCTGAATCCTAGTGATTCTGCAAGCCAAGCTCAGGTGCCACCTCCTTTAGGAAGCCTTCCTGATACATGCTTTCAGCTCAGAACTCTTGGGACTGGCAGAGTCCACACATTGCAGTTGAGTTCTGACGCTTGTTGTAGGATCAGGATTGCCTCCCAGCAACTAGCTGCATGAGGTGCCTCTGTGCCTTTCCAGGACCTGAAGGCTCCTCTTTGACTCATGGCTCTGCCTCTCCTCAGGTCCCCACAGCCCATCCACCTCATCACTGCGCAGTGTGTATGCAGTTTGTGCGGAAGGAAAACCTACTCTCTCTGGCCTGTCAGCACCAGTTTTGCCGCAGCTGCTGGGAGCAGCATTGCTCAGTACTTGTCAAGGACGGCGTGGGTGTGGGTGAGTCTCCCGTAGAATTTATACAAGGCTGGCATGAAGTATTTATCTTTGACTCTGCTCTTTCAAGTACTCCAATCAACTGAGTGTTTTCTTCTGAGCCTGATTGAGGGTTTTATTGTCATAGCCACTGGTCTCCACAAACACATCAGTCTGAACAGTGGCAAAGTTTTTCCTAGTCTTGAACAAAATGAGAAAATTTAGGTTATTGTTTGGACATATATGTGTGTATTGGTGTGCATGCAGGCTACCTTTTGGGAGAACTGTCCTTTAAGCTATCTATCCTATCTTGATTTTCCAAGGGGCAGCCATAACTCAAACACCCAGAGAGTTTGCTGCTATTTAGATAACATAGCACAAATCAAATTTGCTGATTGGTTACAGGAGTATTTGTTATACTGTGACTTGATGATATTGAAACTAAATTAACATCACATTAATTGTATCTGCCAAATCTCATTGTGTTAATGGTAATCACTTGCACATAGTATTAAACATCACAAAACTGAATTGTTAGCCAAGAACTCTATAGGGTTTTTTAAGTGACCATTGTTTTTCAGTAGTGCTATTTGTGATATATATGTAATTTGGAATTATATTTTAGTTGCATCACTGTGCAAATATATTAATTTTGCTCTTCTTTGAATAAATTTGTTGCTTCAAGTGTTTCCTATGTGGAATCTGATTTGTTGGTTGAACACAGTGGACAAGTATATTATTGTTGTGTCTTCCGCAATATGGTTGTCCATCGGGTTGTCTTTGTTCAACAGGAGTCTCTTGCATGGCTCAGGACTGCCCACTCCGGACACCAGAGGACTTCGTGTTTCCATTGCTGCCCAATGAAGAATTGAGAGACAAATATAGGCGCTACCTCTTCAGGGACTATGTGGAAGTATGACCAGCCCCTGTTGTTATGCCTTCTGTCTTCCTGGGCCTACTTTCCATCAGAGGCTCACCACAGTTACTTTATAGACTAGGCTGCCATTAGGTGCTGTCGTTTGAAGAAAGAACTCCATGGCTTTAAAAAAGTTTGAAAGGGGCTGGCCCCATGGCCTAGTGGTTAAGTTCGGCACTTAACTGCTTCGGCGGCACGGGTTTGGTTCCGGGGTGAGGACCTGTACCACTTGTTGGTGGCCATGCTGTGGTGGTGACCCATATAGAAAATAGAGAAAGATTGGCATGATGTTAGCTTAGGGCGAATCATCCTGAGCAAAAGAAGAAAGTTTAAAAACCACTTGAGTGGTAGTGAAGAACACAGGCCCTGGAGTCAGGCAGACAATTGTGTGAACCCCAGGTCTGTTACTTCCTTGCTGTGTAACCTTTGACCTATTATTTTACCTTTATGAGCGTTGGTTTTCTCTTGTAGAATGGTCTGGCATCCCCACCTTGAACACAGTTGCTTAAACAAGCTGTTGTATGTCAGGGGATGAACACAGTCAGGCTTATCTCAAGAGTTGCTGTTTCACTTGGTTCACTGTGTGATTCAGCATGGAGAAGGGGTATTGCTTCTTGTTCAGTTTGAAAACTTGTCCAGGATTCCAGCATGGTCAGTTTTGGAGTCCTTCGCTATTGGGCTACCTGTTCAGGCTTGTTGGTTCCATGCAGCATAGTTTTCATCTTTGTCTTTTATGCCTAAGCTTATTGGATTGATTGATGGTCGGGGTCTTCTCATGCACATGCTGCAGGATAAACAGAATGCCTTGTTCCTTGTGCTTTTTGCTGCCTTTGGTAGATGCCTGAGGGTCCCTGAGCCCCTCAGTGTCTTATGCACAGCTGATAGGGCTGTGTTCCTTTACAGCCCTGCTCCCTGTGTATTTGTATTTCACAAATACAATTCTGCGTTCCATTTTGTAATCTAACCTTAGATCATTCTGGTGAGTTGCTGCCTAGTTTAAGCTAAACATTCAAAGAGCCCCTTGATATGTCATCAGCTGGAAGAACAGAAGGCTTTTGAGCATACAGAGAGGTCTGATTTGGAGGCAGCTGCTAGCAGATGTCCTCATTGTTTCCCCTTGGTGTGTTCACAGAGTCATTACCAGCTCCAGCTGTGCCCTGGTGCAGACTGCCCCATGGTTATCCGGGTACAGGAGCCCAGAGCTCGCCGAGTACAGTGCAATCGGTGCAACGAGGTCTTCTGGTAAGAATGAGTGTGGGTGCTGAGCAGCCCTGGGCTCCTGGCTTCTCCAAAGCACCACTGCTCTTGCTTTGTGTGAGAATGGGGTTGGAAGAGACAGGGTCTTTGAGCCAGAAGAGCAGCTCTGCTCCAAGTGGGCAGGGTTTGTACCTAGCATTCATGTTCCATGAGATGTTTGATAATGCTCAGTCTGGAGACAAGAAAGTGGCAGCGATTCTTAGAGAATGTGCTATGTTTTATGCTACTAAGACTCATGGCCCAGAGACTGTGTGTGTGTCTCAGTGGGTGTGTATCTACCTACACACATAATTCGCATATTACTATATGAAAGCTACAACCTTCAACATTTTAATTTTTCTCTATCTTGGCTTTTCTCAGCTAATTTTATAACACTATAATTCATAAATGTAGTTTACATCTACTTGGGGTTTACTCCATTCAGTAAATATGATGAGAATAGTTAAAGTGTACTGAAGGCTTACTAGGGGGAAGGCACTATTCTGATCACTTTACCTTCATTATCACAACTGCTGTGTATGATTGATACTGTTGTTACCCTTATGTTGTAGGTGAGGAAATCTAGGTGCAAGGTAATGGCTGAGTCATAATTTAAGTCCCGATCTGTCCCCCAGTCATGCCTCCTGAAAGGTTCATGGTGGGCCTTCAGAGAAACTACATGGAAAATGTGGTGTGTATGCATACATGCCTGCCTTTCAAGACATTGTTGAGGAAATTTGTAGCTTGCCAAAGGTTAAGAACTGCTAATGTAGTTGCTCTCCATCCTTTGTGTCCCACGTTATGAACTTCTTTCCACGTGGGTTGTGTTAGGCTATCTATTATCCACCAAGTTATGTTGGCTTAGGCAAAAGAGAAATTAAAAACATGGGAGCCTAGCCTGATGAGTGTTGGAGTGTTTTTCTTTTCTGATTTTAATTTTCAAGCATTGTCACATGTAACATGCCCCTACAGATTGCCTTTGTGCATGCTGTGTGCACATATGGCTAGGAGATAAGCCAAGGCTCCCAGAAGTGGATGTTGGTCCTGCCTTGGGTCTGATTTGAAGGATCTTTCTCACCATGCCCTTTTGAGAGGCTAAGCTCTAAATTTGACATCCTTTCAGGAAGACCTGACACTACACAAGATATTTAAAACAGAAACATTTCATTGGGTTTATTGAGAGTATGTCTCAGAAGGGCTTAGGTTGAAGAGAAGTTCACATTGTATTTCAGTATAATCCTAGGTAAGTAAAGGTCCCACAGGCCTTGAGAAATGACTTTACCTCTTTGAAAATCTCTAATTCAGGATCTATTGGCTTGGACAGAAGTAAAATTAAAAATACGGGACTCTTGCCTAATGATTATTTGACTGTTTTTCTTTTCTGTTTTTAAGTTTCAAGTGTCGTCAGATGTATCATGCTCCCACAGACTGTGCCACAATCCGAAAATGGCTCACAAAGTGTGCAGATGACTCTGAAACAGCCAACTACATTAGTGCTCACACTAAAGACGTAAGGACTGTATCTTAACCTGTCATGGATCTGCCCCCTTTAGTGCTGCCTAGGGCCTTACCCAGGAGATTTGCCATGTGAAAGCAGAACACCCTTGCTGGAGGCTGCAGACCCTTCTTGCTCAGACTTGGCAGAGTTTGCAGCAGTTTATTATAGTATGCATTGGGTACATTTATTTTAATAAAATGCTGAAATGCCTGGAAAGGTTTGACCCAAAAGGGAGTTAAGTAAAATAAAACTAGGTTTTATTGAATGCCTCCCAGGCTTTAACAGACCTGGAGAGAGGTGATTGATAGCCACACCTAATAAATAATAAGGCTTTAATGCAAGCCCAGGCCTGCCCAATTCTCATTCTGAGATGACTTCCCATGGGACAGCATGGCCTGCAGCCCCTTGAGCCCTGGATGACTTGGTATCCAAGGTTGTACCCTATGCTGCCTTGGGTGTGCTAAGTTGATGTACTCATAACCACAGCTGTGACCATGGCATCATTAAGCATAGTCTGTTTCATGGCAGTGAGAGAGCACAGCATCAGACTTGTCTTTGCATTGCTGCTTGGGTTGCTGGTATCTCTCAAATAAGAGCAAGCGAGCCTCAGAGGTTGTTTCCTTGCCCTCTTTTGGAAGCAGAAGTCCAGGCAAGCTGACCAGGACTTAGTCCAGTGTGGCAGCTCTTGTGCTGCTTTGGCATTCCTCTCAAGCAGGCAGGCTTTCTGCTGACTCAGCTTGTGCTTAATCTGAGCCGCCTCGTGGCAGAAACAGATGGTGGGAGACTTAGTGGGGCTCAGCTGGTGCTTGGAATGTTTCAGAGCCAAACATGCTGACCTCATTTCCTTGAATTGCTGTTCCAGCCTCAGCGACCTGCCACATTTAAGTGAGATGCTCCTACCCAGGAGTGCTCGCACAATGAGCTACTGGGCACAGGTGCCAGGAGCTTTGTGTAATTTGTCTTAGAACCAGCCTGATGGTGTGTGAGCCTAACGGCACCCTTCTGTCTCCTCAGTGTCCCAAGTGCAACATCTGCATTGAGAAGAATGGAGGCTGCAATCACATGGTGAGCAGAAGCCTGTACCCTTTGCATATGTGACATGGAGCCTTTGGTCACCGTGCCCTTAACTTGTTCTCTTCTGTTTCCCTCTGACAGCAATGCTCCAAGTGTAAACACGGTGAGTCCTAGGCTTGGTGCACAAGGCCCAGTGGCACAGTCTGTGTTTCTTGTGCATGGGTCTCCATTGCTTATTTATTGACTACTTTTTTAGTAAAGTGACAAAACAAACTGCCCCCTCAGTCCCTTATAATCATAATAACAGCATAAAGCAGCTCTTGATTATTTATTTATTTATTTATTATTTTTGGTCCCTCTTATAATACCACTGCCATCTTGCTGATACATGTAGTCAGAAGTCAAGGCTGGGATGACTCAGACCCTCATGATGCTCAGTCATCCAAGCAGAAGATTTTTAGCGTGTTCTTTTTATTTTTGCCAAGGCAGGTAAATATCATTGAGCTTATCTGTGCTACCTTAAAGGTACCTTTTAGAGCAGGCTGTACACAGTTTTACCAGAGGTAGTAAAATAGTTTTCCTTTGAGATTTTCTAAAGTTTCCAGAGGGGTTTTGACTTGGCCTTTCAAGCTTCCTTCATCTTTCAGGAGTGGGTTACATAGAACCTATTGGTGTTTTCCTTTCCTTCCTACCAGATCAAGTAAAGAAATAAAATTCCTTCAAGTAGAAAATATTTCCAGATGGGTAGGTTTCCTACACAGCTGCTTAAGTGCTGACCAGGAGGCCCTGAGAGTTTCTTTCTTTAAGGGCCCATCTAATGCTATTCCTGTGTTTTCCCAGGAACCGACATAATCACAGTGGACATGGCAAAGTCTCAGAAGGGAACAGTGACTCTGAAGGGTAGAATGAAGATAGACCAAGGGTAGTGGCATATTTCCTCAGTGGTATCCCACTTTATCTTTCTCTCTGTGTTTGAGTGAAAGGGATGTGTGCCAGCCACTTAGAATAGTGCGTAAGACACACATACAGTTTAAAAGAGAGATGACAAAGTGAACACCGCAGTATTTACCACATTCCTACTACCTAGGAACTCCTTTGTATATCCCTTTTCAGTCATAGTCTCCCCATCTCTCACCACCCAGAGTTAACTATCATCCTTGCATTGCTATATGATTTTACCACCTATATGGGCAATCCTAAGCAATGAAGTAGTATTTAAAACAATAGCAAACACAACCTAGCTGATTAAGAAGAGATCAGTATTGCCACTGTTGAATGAAGGCTCTCAGAAGAGAGGTGAATGACTTCTGAGTCTCTGGTTTTGGCTTTAGCTTCTCAAAATTTTACAGGAGTCCCTTTTGGGAAGTAAGTGAGCCAACTTATGGGAGTGAATCCTGGGAACCAGGTGTATCACTGTCAGGGTCTTTGGCAGAGACAGAATATAGATCAGGTACTGGACATCTAACAGGACTATGGTTGGCGCCTCTCCACTAGACCACTATTAATTGTTCGGCTATATAGCATCCATGGGGGATCCTTTTTTTCCCTTTCCTTCCTCAGTGCAGAAGCAGAGTCATAATTCTAAGTATGAAGTATTGGGTAGCTGTACGTTTTATAGAAATTTGCTTTTTTTAAAAAAGAAGAAAAAGGGAAAAAGCCTTTATTCCCAGCTTCATGTACAAAATCTTCCTAGGATAGGTATTGTGAGGGTGGGAGGTAGTCAAGGGGGCAAATGTCTGTCTTAATGACCTAGTGGGACTCAGCTGGACAAATTTCTGCTTCTCACAGTGGCATTGACACATCAGGCTAGTGGTCTTACACAGGCAGCATCTGCCTGTGTTGGATTAAAAAGGCATAAAGCATATGTGCTCATGGAACTGAGACTCTCCATAGGCAGTTATTCTGATCAACCAGGACAGGCTACAGGGACAGTGGGATGTGACAGGTTTGAGAGGTGCACATTCCCCCTGAAAAGAGGCACCCTTGGGAAGTTCTGGTCAGGTGACACCCCCCTGGATCAGAATTGGTCTGTCCCACTGCTTTGCCTATGCCTTTAGAGGACTGTGGGCTTGTCTCATGGGTGTAAATGCCTCTTTCTGTTCTGCAGACTTCTGCTGGATGTGTCTAGGAGATTGGAAGACCCATGGCAGCGAGTACTATGAGTGCAGTCGGTACAAGGAGAACCCTGACATTGTCAACCAGAGCCAGCAGGCCCAGGCCAGGGAGGCCCTCAAGAAGTACTTGTTCTACTTTGAAAGGGTAGGTGTCGTCTCCTGTAGCTGCTCCTCGAGGGTGGGCTTCTTCCACTTGGCATGCTGAGGTGAAATTCCCAGTGACTGGTAGCCAGAGCCAGCATATGCACACAGAAGTTAGGGAATGGAGCTTCTGCTGTGGCCCTGGGTGATGCCTCCATAGCTATGGCTTTTAGGCTCCATAGGGCAGCCACAGCTGACAAAGGAAGGACATGGTGCTTACCTTGTTTGAATAATGGATTGAAGGACAATGAAGGACCATTAGACAGTCTTTTCCATCCAATGTCATCTTAATAGAGGGCGTTTCCTCCTAGGGAGACCCTTCAGAAGCCACAGAGCATGGCTCATTTGGTTTCTAAATAGAGTATACCAGTGGGTATCTAGCTTTGCTTAGTTCTCAGGCCTGGAACCCTGTTGCCCCAGAGGGTAGAGTGATCTGGCAGGCAGACAGCTGCTCTGGACAGAGTTAGTAGTGTGGACTGAGAAAGTGCCCTCTCCTGCACTCTCAAGGAGACACAGTCCCTCATAAGTTAGATGAGGCTTTGGCCATGCCCTGTCAGCCAAGGTGTCTGTCTGGAACTCCTTTGTGGTCCTCTGCGTCTTCCTGGGACTCCTGCAGCTTTCTCCTTCCTGTGTACCCTGCAGTGGGAAAACCACAATAAGAGCTTGCAGCTGGAGGCGCAGACATACCAGCGGATTCATGAAAAGATTCAGGAGAGGGTCATGAATAATTTGGGGACGTGGATCGACTGGCAGTACCTACAGAACGCTGCCAAGCTCTTGGCCAAGGTCTGTAACCTCACTCTTCCAGTCCCTGGTTCAGTGCCTGGCCTTGTCAGGTTCAGACCTCTGAGGATGGGAGGCTCTGTAGGGGGCAAGGGGATTCAGCACATGTGCAGCCCTGCATGCTTCTGCTTATGGGTCCACATTTCCTTGGGCTGTGCCCACTGAAGACCCAGTCCTGTGCTGGATGTATGGGGGATTTCCAAGAAGAGTTCTCCACTGCCTCTGCCTGCAGGGAAGGAACTGCTGGGAAAACTAGAGCCCTTTTCTTCTTTTGTCCCATCCATGCATCACTCAAAGGAAAATAAGAGATTGTCTGTGAATAAGTATTGAGATAGATGTGTGGACTCTGATGTCTGACTCAAGGGAAGAGCCACTGAGGCAGCTGCTGGTAATAAATCAGTTTGAAAGGGAACTCTGGGTGTTCTGCGACCATTTTTGTTTGAGTTTTTCCCATGTTGTCCCCCAGTTCATCCTTTATTTGGCTTGCCTCATTTCTTCCAGGCCCATACCTATAGAGCCAGGCTAATTTGCATGATGGGGTAAGAGTTGTAAAAGCCACCCGAGGTGCATGTAGGTTAGAATCATAGACACAGGTACCTTCTCTTCTCTCCTGTTGCAGTGTCGATACACCCTGCAATATACATACCCGTATGCATACTACATGGAGTCTGGACCCAGGAAGAAGCTGGTAAGGCAAAACAATCCCTCTACTCTGCCCTCTTAGCTTCAGAGATAGCTTTGTCTACCAGCACTTTGCAGGAGAGCAGGGACCAGACCCTGGTTATTGGGAGGGCAAAATCAAAACAAAACTGTCAATTTTAAAATTTCGTTTTCCTCTAGACATCTCCAAAATAGATCTCAGGTCTTGGCATTTTGTGTAATAGTAAGGCAGATATACTGGAGCCCCTGAATGGGATGACTGGCTGAAAAGATCTGTGGCCACTTTCAAGGCCAGTGCCCATGTTTTGGGAGGATATCCAGCATGCATGTCCCTAAATTACAGTGGACTTTTTTACATCTTTGTATAATTCTTCATCTTAGATATGGATTGTTTCCTCCTATTATAAAGTAATTCACCTTTATGGTTTAAATGTAGGAAAACATTTTCATCATCCATAATCCCACCAGGAAGAAATGGCCACTGTTAGCATTTTCCAGCCTTTTAATATTATTATTTATATAATCAAGGTTATAAACATTTTTATTGTTAATGACAGTTTATTGTTGCACCTGTCTTTATTTACCAAGCTGGTAAATACCATTTCTTAATAGTTGTATAAATGTTTCATTATATGACCATACCATCATTTGGGGCATTTATTGTTTCTGTTTTTCACTATTATAAATAAGACTTGAGGAGCATCTTTGTGTATAAAGCTTGGATGTACAATTATTAAGTCAAATGGTTTGAATATTTTTAAGACTCTTGATTTGCACAAGGGCTGAAAAAAATGAAGTATTCAGTGAATACAGTGTCTGTGAATTTCCATTTTGACCTGTTTTTGCAGCATGTCTTTCCCTATATGTTGGGAGCAATCTCTTCAGTGGCTTAAATTCTCCTTTCTTTGAGGGGGGAGGGTGAGTGTGGCCTTGCAATTTGGCTGTGCTCTTTGGGCAGCCTTTTGATTGGATTCTAGCTCTGGGTACAGGAACTAGCACTGCTCTCTGAGGACAGTATCTGGGTTGTCTGTAGCTCATGCGAGCCTGAGGTGCTACGTCTGCCCCTCCATCTGCAGGCCCTGCCCTGGCTACAGCCCCCTCTCCTTTTGACCTTCCTGCTCTACCCATACAGTTTGAATACCAGCAGGCTCAGCTGGAGGCTGAGATCGAAAACCTGTCATGGAAAGTGGAGCGTGCAGACAGCTATGACAGAGGGGTAAGTGCCTGCTGTGCTCTTGGACCCACTATTACAGGTGAGGGAGGACTGGCATGTTAACAGGTGATGGGGTTGTTTGCATATGTGGACTGGAAGCTGCTGCTGAGAAGCAGGGGAAAGGCACTGCCTCGGAGCCCTGGACCTGGTGGGTGTGGCTTTGGCTACTTCCTGCTCACAGGACTTTTCCGTGCCAGCATCTATCTCGCTTCCTTGGTGCAGGACTTAGAGAACCAGATGCACATAGCAGAGCAGCGGAGGAGAACCCTGCTGAAGGATTTCCATGACACCTAGGCTGGGACACGGATGTGCCGGAGTGAGGAAGATGTGGCTGCGAGGTCTCCTGGCTGCCATACCGCATGCTGCAGGCTCTTCCTTTCACAACCCCAGGCAACAGCCAGGGCCCCACTCCCGAGAGACACTGGCCACACACCTCTTAGTTGATTTCTGTTTTCTTCTCATCTTTTTGCTTTTTATTTCTACCAGGGTAGAGGCCATGTTGAATTGGCCGCCTTTCAGAACTTTTAATTCCCCCTGGATGGTTGTTGGGAGGGAGGGAAAGTTTTTTCTGAATGACTATTAATAGTATTAGAGCATTACAACTTATGTAATTTTCAAAGGTTGTACAATTATACAAAAAAAGGGCAAACCATAGAATTACACAGAACCCTTTTTAAAAATAAATTGGCATTGGAGTGTTTTACCCTCTAGCTGTTTTACTTAGAATGTAAGATATACTGCCTGCCCATCCTGGCTCAGAATGTCTACAGCAGGAGAGCACCTCACTGGTTTCTGCTTTCCAGATTCACATGTGTTTGGCCATAGCTGGTAGTCCCAACAGAAGAGCATGGGTGGCAGATGGTGGGGAATTGAGTTGGCCTGTATAACAGGCAGGGAGCACAGGGAATCATATCATGCTTCCTGTCTGGTCCTTGTAGACCCTTTTGTGGTCAGATGCACCTGCCTTACCTTGGCAGTGAGGAGACAGTACAGAATAGGGTCTTGCCATAGGTGTTGTCATCTCTGACGGTGCTGCATGTCTGTGGGCTCATCTTTATTCTTGAAAATGAGGTTTACCTGAGTTCTGGCTACTGAGGCCAGAGCCCACAGCCGAGCATAGGTGGGCTTGTGGCCCTCCAGACCAGGGGACACAAGTTCATCACAGTGTTTGCTTTTGTCTCCTGAAGGTAGAGATCCACTTTTAAAGGGAATCGTTCCCCCAAATAAATTTGTTTTACCTTAATCCCTTCTTTAGTGCCAGTGTCCAGTGGTGTACCTCTGACCAGGTTCACACATGGCCATACCTGGCATTGTCCTGCTACACTCTCCTCTGGTGAACTTCAGGGTGAGAGTTCAGCATGGCCCTCCCAAGGGCACTGGTCTTCCAGGCTCAAGGGCCTTGTTTGCACAAGTTGTTTTCATGTTACCTAGAGTGTCTCCAACGGCTGCTCTGGGGGTTGGGTATTCTCCCCCTTGCCTGGTTCCTCCTGTTGGAGGACACCATCTTGAGGGTGTAGGAGTCGGAGTCCAGGAGCATCCTGGGTTTGTGGTCCCAGCTCCTATACTAGGAGGGGCTGGCTAGGGAAGAGGGCCAGCTTTTGCACAGTTGAGTACACAGGAGCAAGTGGTTTGCATGATGTCCTACTTGTCCTGAACCTGGTCCTGTGGTCCTTTGAAAAGTTACATCTGTGATTCCTGGAGTTTCTGTGGCTTTGTTCAGTGCCTCCACTCTGAGGCTGGCAGAGCCTGTCTATACTTGACAGGGCTTCCTTGACCTCATGGAAGAGTTGCTTGGGAGATGTGAATATTGTGTTGGAAATTCTTTGATATTCAAACATCTTCACCTCAGTCAGAAATTTCCCAGGTACCATGTAAGCTGTAAACTTGAAAACAGAACAGCTGTGAATCTGGAGTCATGGGTACACTGTTGGCTGCAGGCACCCTTTCTCCCCACCTCAGGTTTTGTCTCTTCCTGTCATCTCCTGTAAGGGAGGAACTGTGGGGTGAGGTGAGAGAACAAGTTAGGAGTGTAGCAAATGAACCAGAATTGACAGTTGAGAGCTAATTGAACAAGGAAAGTGCCTGCTGCAGGTCCTAGGGATGGGGTGTGAATGCTGTGCTGGGACATGGAAGATCCTGGCATCTGGAGCCTTTCTCTCTCTATTGAGTCCTTTCCGTGTCACTGCCGTGGCATGGACCCAAGTTGCAACTGTGTACCTTAAGTCACACCCTCAGCATCCCTGGGCATTTTTGGACTGCACAGCTACCATGTAGTGCACTTGCATCCAGCGGTGCCTCCAGCCACTGGAGCTCCAGGAGGTTCTGTGCCCAGACCAGAACCTGCAGCCCTTGACCTGTGGAGAGCTTCCTTTTGTGCCCCCAGCCGCTGTCTTTCATTAACATCATCGGGAAGATGGGAAAGGTCAGGCAGAATTTTTCTGCCCCACAAATAGAAGGTAAAGGAAGGCACGGTGTTTTCATGAATTTGCCATATATCTTTGTTTTCTTCAAAGAAAAAGTTGAGGCAATGTCATCTGCTCAAAGTTGAGTGGTTTATTCAAAATAAACTGAAATTTTCTGATTACAAAAGTGTGTGTAGAGTCGTTCTTCACAGGATCCAAGTAGTCTCCTGAGCGAATGCCCCAGGGACTTCTGGCCAGTGAGCACCAAATGAGGGCCTTCCTAGTGGTTGGCCCCCTCCAGATGGCTGTAAGACCCCACTGCCCTGACTCTGCTCTGCTTTTCTTCCCTTTCTGGCTTTCTGGAGAGAGGGCACCTGTGGAAGAAAGTGGACTATCCTGGCAGTTTTGGCTCTCCTCTCCTTCCCTGGCTGCAGACTGAATCATTCCCCACTGCAAACAGATCCCAGGATTATAGTAGGGTACTGATTCAAATGCCCCACAGCCCCTGCTGAGGCCCTGAGCCCCTCATTTGGAAGACCTCTGGGTCCCTCTAAAGCAGATGTGGGAGCCTAGAGCCGTGGAGTATGGCAGGGGGGGTTATGGCTTCACAGAGACCCTGGGTTTACAAAGAGAGGACCCTAGACAGAAACTGAAGTGTTTGGAGTTTAATCCCAAGGGTTGAGGACAGGAAAGGAAGTTTGGGTTTTTGTTGAAGGGGTCCACATTTGTAGTGTCAGGAGTGGTAGCAACTTCAGTGATAGCTCAGGGGTGAAGGCTCCAGAGCCGTGGGCAGCATGCACAGAGCAGTCAAGGCCAGAGAGGCCTCAGGCACTGCCAGTCTGAACTCCACAGCTGCTCTACTGGGCATCTGGCGTACAATGGTGTGCAAAAGTTACACGGGCTTTTATCCTCCAAGAGCCTGCAGAACACGAGACACAGACTGAATTGGTCACTAGTGAATGTTTTCACAGAGGCAGCAAGACCAGAGGCTGAAGGGCCTGTGTACTGGGCTCTATTTTGGGCACTGAGGACACAGCCATTGATCTTAGCTTGTTAGACCAGTCCCTGTCCCCACAAGACAATCACACTAACGGTCACTGAACACATACCCACTTAGTCCTCACAGCAGCCCTGTGAGGTGGGTGCTCTCATGGTCCACATTACATAGCTGTTCAAAATGAGAGGTAATTTGCCCAAGGTCACTGCTGCTAGTAAATGGCAAAACAAAACATGTTTGCTGTTAGAAAGTGGAAAGTCTGATTTTTATAATACAGATAGAACACAGCTCAGCACAAGGCCCCAGTTTGACTGTATCAGCAATCAAGGTTGGGACTGCCACCCCCATGAGGTGAGTCAGCCTGAGTGGTGAGAGGGCCATAGGTTTAAAAAGCCAAGAAACTAAGAGTTTATGACATGGTTGTGAAATTTCCACAGCCAAAGAGCAGGCAGAGCAGAAATAGGGGGTGAGGCAGTCCCCCACCCCGACCCCCGCTTGCCTTCGATTGTCTGGTTAGCAGTGAAGGAGCTGTGTGTATTAGTAGGAATAACTCAAATTAGATACAGGTAATAGAAATGTAGGAGAATGGAGTTCAGAAAGATAGTTTAAGGAATATGGGAATTTTGTGGTGATCTAATTATAGGTTTTATTTCTTTATTTATTTATTTATTTATTTTTGAGGAAGATTAGCCCTGAGCTAACATCTGCCGCCAATCCCCCTCTTTTTGCTGAGGAAGACTGGCCCTGAGCTAACATCTGTGCCCATCTTCCTCTACTTTATATGTGGGATGCCTCCCACAGCATGGCTTGCCAAGCAGTGCCATGTCTGCACCTGGATCCGAACCTTCGAACCCCGGGCCACTGAAGCCGAACGTGCACACTTAACCACTGGGCCGGCCCTAATTATATGTTTTAAAAGGCTGAGGAGTAAATGGTCTCAACATTGATTCATGGGTACCAGAAAACCACGATATCTTGGTAAAATTGTGACTCTTACTGGTTGGTATTTACATGTAAAAACAGGAGAGGGGCCGGCCCGGTGGTGCAGCGGTTAAGTGCGCACATTCCGCTTCGGTGGCCAGGGGTTCACAGGTTCTGATCCTGGGTGCGGACATGGCATGGCTTGGCAAAAGCCATGCGGTGGCAGGTGTCCCACGTATAAAGTGGAGGAGGATGGGCACAGATGTTAGCTCAGGGCCGGTCTTCCTCAGCAAAAAGAGGAGGATTGGCAGCAGTTAGCTCAGGGCTAATCTTCCTCAAAAAAAAAAAAAAAACTTAGGAGATTCATATAATTTTGGAAAAATTTACTCGTTTTTGTTGTACTGTTGTACTCAGAAATTGAGACACTTCTGACCTAACTAGAGTGGATAAAAGACAAACTGCAGGAAATGGGAACACTCCTAAATTGGTAATAGAACTTTCATCTATTTGAATCAGAAACATTTCTTCTGCAACCATTCCATTCTTTTGGAATTCATTTCAGGGAGAAGGCGCCAGGTCCTTGTTGCTTCCGTCTTTGCCTCTGTGCAAGGAGAGTCCAGGCTTGCCTGGTTGCCTGCAGAGCTGTCAGTTCCCATTCCATCTGAAGTGGGATGCTGGACCACTGGTGTTTGGTCAGCATCCCAGCTTTGGCTGAGCCACAACAGCTCCCATTGCCACCTGCTCCCCTCTCCCCGCCTTGGAAACGTCCAGAACCTCTCCTTTCGTTGGGCAGTGTTTCTCTGTACTACCCTAAGGAGATTGACAAGATGGTCCTTGAGAGTGGCTAGATGAGTGGATGCACCCATGTGCTTGGATACTGGTGAAACCTGGCACTGTGTGTAGAATCTCGGAGAGAAGGAGGTGGGCCCGCCCTTGAAGCCCCTGGCCTGACCTACTGAAGAGACTGGAAAATGCAGACTCCACTTTTCTGGGAGGAAGTGGCGAGGGGGGGGATCTTAGGGTAAGGAGGAACCACCAGTGGGACCAGCCTCGATGGTGTTGCTCTTGTCTGCATGTGCACCTGGGGGGGTCAGCTTCTGCCCTGGGGCGTGTACATCTCTGCTTAAGGATAACCCAACCCTAGGAGAACAGGGAGCACAAAAATGCCCAGGCTTTGGCACTTGGCCACTGATATGTCCTCCCACCTCCATATTTGGCCATAATCTGAATTTAATTTTCCTCTGAGGCAATGTTGTCTCAATTATAGAAAAGTCCCTTTCTCGTCCTTCACATGTGCTAGCTTTGAGGCAAGGAATGTTCCTGTGCGTCAGAGCACCTGCTGCATTCCTGCGGGTTACCGGTAGGGATCTGATCTTCGTGGTGCCAGGGCTCCTCCAGGAAGCCCTCTCGGATCACCTCAGACTGGGTCCCACCATCTATGCGACCCTGCAGCATCAGGCAGCTTCCTCCTAAAGCCTGACTCCTGCAGACCTCTCCAGGAGGTCCAGACCGACAGCTCCACTGGTGTCAGTGCCGAAAGCCGTGGGCCCTACACCATCACATGCACAGTCATCGGCCTCCGCGGTGCCCCAAAACTGCCGCAGTATTGAGTCATCTTTTGGCACTGCCTCCTCCTTGCCGCCACCCCACTCTCGGGAGCGAGAAAACGCAGACCGTACTTTTCTGGGAGGAGGGAAGTGCGTCTTAACCAGGGAACGGAGAAACTACTAGTGGGGTTGTTTTTAATGGTGCTGCTCTTGTCTGCATCTACCTTGGTGGCGGGGGGGGGGGGGGGGGGTCGGCTTCTATCTTGGGGAGTGTGCATCTCCGCCTGACGATAACCCACCTCTGGAAGAGAAACTCCAGTGTGGGCCGGGGTCCAAGGTGCAGAGGGACAGAGCGCGAGCGCGGGCAGCTCCTGGCGGACGCAGCATCCCCAAACACCAACTCCTAGTGACCACGGCTCGCGCGGGCTCTGCCGCGGTTGTCCGGGCGACCGCGCGGCGCGCGGGCATCCCCGCGGCCCCTCCCCTGGGCGCGCGCGCGACCTGGGCGCCATGGCGGCGGCGGCAGGCCCGAGGCCTGAGGTCCCGAATCCGCAGTGGGCTACTCCTGAGCACGACCAGTCCCAAGCAGCGGCAGGGCTGGGCGACTGCGAGGACGCACCTGTCCGGCCGCTGTGCAAGCCCCGTGGCATCTGCTCACGCGCCTACTTCCTAGTGCTGATGGTGTTCGTGCACCTGTACCTGGGTAACGTACTGGCGCTGCTGCTCTTCGTACACTACAGCAACGGTGACGAGGGCAGCGACCCCAGGCCCCAGCGCCGCGCCCAGGGCCCCTCGCCCACTCCAACCTTGGGTCCCCTCACCCGGCTGGAGGGCATCAAGGTGAGGACCCCCTGCCTCACTATGTTCCAGGCCCTGCACGACCAAGCCCGTGACGGCCGGCGCTCAGCCCAGGGCCGCCACGCTGCTCCCCGTGCCGCTCGGTGCCTGTCCCCGGCGCAACCCCTCACTCGCCTGCCGCCGCGCTCTGGGCCCGGGCGCCCTCCCCCTCTAGCGGCGCGGCCTGGCTCCTGAGCTGCCCGCTGTGCCCCCTTCCCTTAGGTGGGGCACGAGCGTAAGGTCCAGCTGGTCGCCGACAGGGATCACTTCATCCGAACCCTCAGCCTCAAGCCGCTGCTCTTCGGTAAGTCTGCTGGGCGCTCCTGGGAAGGGTCAGGGGCTGCGGTTCGGTTGGCCGCCTTGAGGCTCGTTTTGACCACGTGACTTGTGTTTTGAAAGTGGCTGCTTCAAGGTAGCCATTTCTTTTTCCACTCAGAGGTTTCCCAAAGTGAGGTACCTGCCCCCACCTCCATAGTAGGGTTACAGGGTGACCTTTTCACACTTCCCTCTCTGACCCCTACCCTCTGTGGCTGATCCTTCCATCACAAGGCTGGGCAATGGTACCCTGAGACTAGTGTCTAAACATTTCACTGAAACTGTCTTTGGACATTCCCTACCATCATTAATTCCGTCACTTTCTAGAATGAGGGGAGGATGGGAGAGACTATAACCAGGTTCTAGCTAATCTCAGGACCTCTGAGGAGGAATCTCATTCCTAAAGTGGGGCCTGTGGTCTGATAAGAAGGAGGCTGTCCAAATGTGGATAAACTGGTGCCCCCAAACCTGCCGCACTGGGGCACCAGCCTTTGCTACCAGCACTCTGGGATTCTTAGCACGGAGTCTTGTGTACAGCTGTAGTAGACAAAGCTTTCCAGGGTAGTCTCAATTGGAACCAGCATCATAGCTCACATTTTCTGAGCTCTTGTTATGTTCTAGGCTTCATATGATCATTTCATTTAATTCTTACACCCCTCTGTGAGGCGGGCATAGAGCCCACCCTCAGGCTCGTGGATGAGAAAATGAGGCACAGAGAGCTGCAGTTGCTTGGCCAGGCTCATACAGCGGCTTCAGTTGTGAAGCTAGGATTAGAACCCAGGCAGTCTGCTTCTGGAGCCTGTACTCTAAAGCCAGCGTGCAGCTGTGAGGACTCTGAAGTCCTTCAAAGACCACCAGTGTCAACAAGGTGGGGGTCTCCACACCCGTGACCTTGCCCAGGGTAGGTTTGCCCAGCCCAGCCCTGGACACCCGGTCTCAGTGACTCACTTATCTGCAGACCTGAGGCCTTTCCTTACTGCTGGGGATGGAGTGGGTAAGAGGCTTTTAAGGAGGGGGCTGGGGACCAAAGCAGAGTGTCTGAGCACATTCCATTACCCCTAGGGCAGAGGGTCCTGGTTGGGGATTATGCCTAGACTTGTGAGAAGGATTTCACTTGCAAGCTGTTTGAAGGGAAATAATTTATGATGTCAGTCCTGTTGTGAGAGGGGCCCTAAAAGGCTCTTACTACTATTATTATTAGTACTGCATAATGTTGAAGTTTGTGCCAAGCACTGTTTTAGGTGCTGGGAACACAACATTGAACAAAATAGAAAAAAATACACACACACACACACACACACAAATAACCACCTGAAGCTGACACTCAAGTGAAGAGACAGAGACGAAAAATAAATAAATAAATATACATGTTGTGTCAGATGGTGATAAGTGAATGCAGACAAGAAAGGCAGAATTTCAACTGGGCTTGAAACTCTTTAATTAGGTGGCCAGTGTGAGCTTCCCTGAGAAAGATATTTGAGTCAAGACCTGTAGGAGCTGTGGAATCAAGCCAGGTGGCTGTCAGGAAAGGGGGATCCAGGCAAAGGGAACGACGCTCACCCCATCACTATTCCACTGCTGTGAACAGACACATCTGAGGGGGGCGTGCGTTCTCGCATCAGCCCTCTAGGGACCTGTATATACTTAATTCAGATGTATGTTAGGTTAAGTGAGCCACGAGGCCATAAGCCCTGACCCTAACCCCCTAACATGCAACTTGTTGTGTCCAAATCCTACAAAGCAGAGAATGAGAAACCCAGACCCGAAGTCACTAAGAGTAAATTATAGGAAGCAGAAGAGATTTGACAAAAGGTAAACTGGTTCTGGTTAAGCCATGAGCTGGGTCTCTGTTTCCTCAGACAAATTACAAAGGGCATGATTAGGAGAATTGGGCAGTTGCAGCGAGACCTTCCTGCTTCTGGTCCTCATTTCCTCCAAAATTCTTACATTACCTTTGAGTCTGTTGGTGGAAGATGTCCCAGGTTTTACCCAGAATGTCCTGGGGCTTGCTACCTGGTGAAATAGGTGAGACAAATAAAGAAGAGATCAGTGATTATAAGGCCACTTGTGAGGCAGAGGAACCACAGGGGAGAGGGGGTCCAAGAAGGGGCAGTTCCTGAGTGCTGTGGTGTTGGGTGAATCCAAAGAAGGAAGCCTCCTCCCAAGAAGGAGTATCTGTCTGTCTTCTGTGCCTGCCTGTCCATCCATCTGTTGCCCTAAAGAGGCAGGCATGGCTCAAGGAGAATGGGTTCTGCCACCTCTGTCCTGCTGCTCTTGGCTCCCAACCTGTGACCCACCAGCCTCAGGGATCCAAGATGCCAGGGCTCGAGGGGTGGGTGTTCAGGATGTAAGCTGGGGTGAGGAGACTGGGTTCTACCCCAAGGTGCCTCCCATCTCTGTGGAAGGGAATCCCACCGCTTCACAGGGAAGACCCCATGCAATCTCCAGTCTCCCCCTTTGAGGAACATTTCCTGTTTCCCACCTTTGTTCCAAAAGACATTTGGCAAGTGGGGCAAGTGGCCCCACCCTGTGTTCCTGGCAAATACCTGCTTGATTATGGTAGGCATTTCCCAAGGACTTGGACCATCAGAAGTCAGCTGAGGACTTTGTCCCATTCTGTTCAGAAGGGACGTGCTCCAGTTCTGAGTCATGGTCATCTCTGTGGGGACACTGCTTTCTTTCATGTGGCTCACTTCTCCCTCTACCTCACCCCAACCACACTCATTCTGTTTTTAAACAGCAGATCATGTCTCATCACTCCCTCCCTTAAAAGTCTCCAGGATTTCCCTTTTGATTTCTAAGTCTTATTTGGTGCCCCAAGGCCCTCTTACCTCTCAGACCTAATCTCCTGCCGCCCCCAACTCCACTCCCTGCTGATTCTTGGACATCAAGCTCATTGCTGCCTTGGGGTCTTTGTATGTGTGGTTCCCTCCACCAGAAGTCTCAGACCTGGCTCTTCCCACAGAGGGTGCCTTCAGCCCCATCAGGCCTTTGCTCGGACATCCTCTCCTCAGAGACTTCTTTTGACCTCAAATTGGTCTTAGGAGGTTCCCAGGCCCTCTGTTACATCAGCCTGCTTGGTTTTCTTCTCAGCACTTAGCATCACTGGAAACTATCTTCTGTATTTATTTGTCATTTGTGCCTCTGCCCCTGAGCTGCAGGTGCGGGAGGCCTGATTTGCTCTGGCTGTGGGTCCAGTGGCCAGAGTTGTGTCTCCTGCTGATAATTATTGGCCTGCCGGAGGGGCTTATGGGCACTTGCAGCCAGTCCAGCACCTGTCTGCTTGCTCAGAGTGGCCTCCACCACCACCCTGGGCAGGTGCCTCCTGATTCAGCACCTTCTTCAAGAGCAGCAGGGGGGCACTTCCAGTGGGCCAGCAAGAGTTTTAGTCCATTTTCTTAACTATTTAAGGTAGATGAGTAATTGACACCAGTACACAAAACAATCTATTTTAAAACCATGACTACTTATCATAGGATTTCCAGATGTATTCTTTTTCAGCTTAAGAAAACAATTAGGCAGCTACTTAAGACCACGGTGCTCTTGACAAACACCAGAAGCCCATAAGTAGGGAAAGAATTTTAGTGTGCATGTTAGTTCCGGGTTGTAAGCAGCTTAATGCAGTTTTCTGCACGGACCCCTCCCCACTCCCCTGCTGTTGCACAGGCCTGCTGCTTGGCCTCTGGAACTCAGTAAAGGTCAGGCAGATATAATTGAGTCTGTCTGGGACTTGACAAGTAGCATGCTGCCCAGGGTGAGCGTAGCGCAAGACTTTGTGCCTGCCCTAAGGCTCAGTTTGGGGTGCTGAGGCTTGTGAGCAGAAGCAGGGCATTAGCCAGGCTGTCATCCCAGGCCTGAGAAGGACAGAAAAGTGGTCTGGCCTTCCCAGCACACACAGCTGCCAGAGAGCCAGTCTGCCCCTTTGTCTAGGCAAAACACTACCAGCTCAGGAACGGGCCCTAGCTGTGACCATTGAAGTGGGCTTCTGCACTGCTTGAGCCATTCCTGGGTGAACCTGGGGGCTTCTCTGAACTCTGGCCTGCAAATATCTGTGGAGGGCAATGCAAAGAGAGTTTTATGTGTGTCCAGGGGAGCACACAGTTTGCATGGCAATTGCAGAGGCTTTAGCTACAAATCCCAGGCGTGTCCTGCCTGTGTTAGCCTTTGTTTCGGGGGCTGGTAATGGTGCCACCTGCACGTGGCCGGCTGCAGATTTTGGTGCCCCCGGCTCCAAGCATAGGCTGTGGTTAGCAGCAGCCAATGGCCCTAAACCTCCCCACTCAGAACATAGTTCCCAGCATGCCTTCCACGCAGGAGACTTTGAACACATGTGGCATCCAGCCGCAGCCAGTGTTGAAGAGTGGGTGCCAGCTCCGTGGGGGGCAGTGGGCCCACCTTCAGCACCTCTAGGTGAGCCCAGGGCACAGTCTGAGGGGCTGGAGGAAGATCCATTGCGCCAGGAGAGCCTAACCTTCACTGCTGAATGAGATCAGGGGTGGGTTGATGAGCCAGCCTCTAGAAGTATGCCCCATCCCCTCCACTTGGTGAATCAAACCCCCTTGTCTGATGCTCTTGGAATTAGGGTCCTAGAGAAGAGCTGTCCTCTTGGATGCCACCCTCCTTAGCAGATTTTTTGTTGTTGTTTAGCAATGTCCCATGCTTATTAAAGGAATTTTTGTGTATTTATTTTTTGATTGGCACCTTCTATGTGCCAAGCTCTTTTTTTTTTTGAGGAAGATTAGCCCCCAGCTAACATCTGCTGCCAATCGCCAATCCTCCTCTTTTTGCTGAGGAAGACTGGCCCTGAGCTAACATCCATGCCTATTTTCCTCTACTTTATATGTGAGACACCTGCCACAGCATGGCTTGTCAAGTGGTGCCATGTCTGCATCCAGGATCTGAACCGGCGAACCCCAGGCCGCTGAAGCGGAACATGCGCACTTAACCACTGTGCCACTGGGCCGGCCCCTAAAGGAATTTATTTTTTAGCTTTAGCTAGGCACAGCATATGTGTATCCCCTCTTTCTTCGTTGTCTTAGCACCAAACCAGGAGCTGGAATGAAGGCACTCCCAAGGTGTAAGAGGTGCTGGACAGTAGGGGCTCACCAAAATTGCTGGTGCAGAGCCTGTCCAGGACTTCCTTGGATGAGTGGGCATCCTGCAACTCTCAGTCCCACAGCTGGCTTGTGGCACTAGGGGGAGGCACCAAGTGAGGCTCCCATGAGCTGGCAGTGGGGGAGGGAGGCCATCAGCACCAGTCCCTTTCGCTTTCCCCTTCTCCTTTACCCTTTTTGAGACAGACGGCTGCTGTGGGCAGTCTCTTTTCTTTCCCACCAAAGAGACCTGATCCCCCCTGGGAGTGATTTGAAAGGGTAGGGCGCTGCTCGCGGGGCCCAGGGCGGGCAAGACCAGCCTAGAAGCCATACAGAGACTCACGCTGGTGGTCCAGGTGGGAGCCTTTGGAGATGGCCGTGACCCAGAGGCCGTGGCCCGTGGCGAAGTGTCTGCAGTGCAGGATGGCTGGCCAGGGGTAGCTGTAGCAGGCCATGATGGATGCGCAGCTGGCCTGCACTGCCTCACACAGGCTGCGGCATGGGTAGATGTCCCTGTTGGGGAAAGGGTCAGGGGCGGAGAGCGCTCAGGACTAGGGTTCGTGAACTCCAGGATGGGGCCTCTGGGTGCTCCTAACAGTGAGGCAAGGCCAGTAACTCCGAGGTTGCTGGGCATTGACACCCTGGTCACCTAGCAACAGCCCTGCAGCCTGGCTTTCTGTTTACTAGAATCTCAGCCCGCAGCCCTGCATCCCCCCTCCCAGTGCTTCTGTCATATATCCCCACCCTTCCTACTGTGGCCCAGACTTTTTCTTTCCAGCTTTCCCATGCACCTTCCCCTCCAGCTCAGGTGGACCTCTAGTGCCTGGGAGAGGGGTATGGAAGGGGCCCTGCACTCCAGGCCTTCACTCTTTGTCTTGGAGAGAGAAAGCAGGGCCCTCCGTCTTGTCCTGAAAGGCCTGCAGGACACTGCAGTTTCTGGCCAGGGCTGAGGTTGGCAGAATGCAGGGCCTGATCCTCGAGTTCTGAAAGAGCCCATTTTTGCTCCTATTGTCATGGTCACCCAGAGGCTCTGGGAAGGGTCCTCACTCTGCAAAGAAGGAACTGAGGGAACTGTTGTTCACGTGATAAGTTAGGCTGGGGAAGAGGAATCAGCCTTGTGATCTCTGGACTCTCTGGGAGAAAAGGCCACCAGATGATCCTTAGCTCCGTCTTTGTCCAGGATCCCTCGGGCAGACAGAGTTTCCACACCACACTGGAGAGGGGCTCCCAGCTCCCCAGCCTAAAGCAACTTGCCCACTTGCCCTATCTTGACATTTAAGAGCCCTTGATGATCTATGGGTCTAGACAAAGAGTGCTCACTATTGGCAGTCCCCGGTCTGTGTCTCCTTTGTCCCAGGAACAGCCTGACAAAACAGTCCTTCCTCTTCCTCCTCGCGCCTGTCAGCACCCAGCAATGGTTAGTGAAGAGCTGCCAAAACCTGCCCTGGTTGAGGAGAGGCCTCCTGCCCTCACCTGGGAGCTCACCTGCAAGCCCCTGCCCTACTTGTCGAAGCACACAGGGGCAAAGAGGGAGCAGAGGAGGAGGCGGGCATCAGGGTGGCACTCCCTGGCCAGCAGGTGCAACCAGCTGACTGACTACTGGCTGGCTTCTGCTACTGTGTCATGGTCCAGGAAGTCGGGCAGCTGCATCTCTGTGTAGCCAATGTCGTGGCACATCGCCATGGCTTGGGGAATGGGCCCCATCATCACCACATAGCACTACCAAGTGCCACTAGCAGTCACAGCCCTCATCACCTGCTTTCTCCCTTGGTCTTTTTTTTTTTTTTTTTTTGAGGAAGATTAGCCCTGAGCTAACATCCATGCCCATCTTCCTCTACTTTATACATGGGACACCTACAACAGGATGGCTTTTGCCAAGCGGTGCCATGTCCGCACTCGGGATCCGAACTGGCGAACTCCGGGCCGCCAAGAAGCGGAACATGCGCACTTAACCGTTGCGCCACCAGGCCGGCCCCCTCTGCCTTGGTCTTAATGGGTGAGGTTGAGGGCTTTATAGAGCTGTACCCACACCCCAGAAGCTGAGGTTTGCCCAGCTCTAAGAGGTTTGCTTAGACCCACCTGGGTAGGCCAGCATGCATTTGATTAGCACACAGAGGGACACTGTAGAGGTTGGTGGCATCTCCTTTGGGCCTGTGGATTACCGGCACCTAATAAACTGAAGAAACCTGGGCCTGTGTTTTCTTTTCTTTTTCTGGTTTACTTTTCTTGTTTATTTGGTTTTTAAGCCATCATGAGGTGACTCTGCTGATTAGCAATTTGTTCTAACGCATTGTCCAACAGCGCTGTCCCCCAGTGGATGGTGCACACCCTTTCTGGGTTTGCCAGGTTGCAGGGTCAAGCAGGCCTGTCCTCACTGTCATCATATCTTGGTCACCTGCCCATGAAAGCTGAATCCAATCATGGATTTTGGAGTACAACAGCCTGGGTGGCCCTGGGCAAGTTGCTGATGTGTTTGTGCTTGGGGTTCCTCATGCATAAGAAAGGAGCATTAGTGGGCCTGGCTTTCTAGGATGAGTATATGGATGAAGGAGTTGATGACATGCTTAGGGCTGGACACAGTCTGTGCTACCTAAGTGTGATCTGCTGTGATTACTATTAAAAACTGCTCCAATCCTGGCTCTGAATGGCCACTTTCCTTCCTCTTTGCAATGACTGGAACTTCATGCTGGCAGTATAACCCAGAGAAGTGGCAGGAGTTAGGGGTCACAGTGGCAGCATGGCCCTTCCTCCAGTCAGTTCCTTTGTGGGCCTCATGTCCCCTGTCTAAGGAAGTCCTCTCTCTCAGAAACAAGAGAATGAAGCAGGGATCAGATTCCTGTCCTGGAAGTGCCTAGGGCCACTGGGATGTGGGCTCCCCAAGTGCGAGGCTCACATTCCATCTCCACCAACTGGCTTGTGGAGCTGGGGTGGGGGCTTCCAGCCACTGGAGGCAAGCCCCAGGCCTCACTGGCCTTTACTTGGGTTTAGAGGCCTGGAATAAGCATTCCCAAAGCAAAGGACACTTGGGGCATCTTCTCAGAGCATCTGCCAAAACCCTGCCCACTTGTGCAGGAGAGTGGAGGGCAAGGGCTGGCCTGGAACACTGAATATCTTGCATTTTGTTCATTTTTATTTGAACAGTGCTGAAGAGCAAAAATGAAAGCAAAAAGCAGCCATCATCCCCCCACTTTTTAAATATATACCCAGTAAGAAGTGGAGGCCAACCCTCTGCCCTTCAGATCTACCCCCTGGGCTTCGGTCCCACCCCAGAGTGGGTGAGCTTATACCCAGCTTAGCTCTGACTCACCTCCCAGGCCTCCCTTGAAAAGTATGTGCTCTCAGCATCAAAGAGAGAGGCCTCATATTCCAGGCACTGGCCAGTCTTTGCAGGACAACTCAACCTTGGGGTCAGAGTCCAGAGCAGATGTAAAGGCGTATGTGAAGTCCTCCTGACATGGTGACCACCAGGGGACAGGGAGTACCCCAGGAACTCTGCAGAGAGGAAGGTACTGGGTGCATCAGTGCCTTGGCTCAGTCCTTGGCCTCACCCACCTCCTCTTCTGGCAGAAATCCCTGGCTTCCTGAGTGATGAGGAGTGTCGGCTCATCATCCACCTGGCACAGATGAAGGGGTTACAGCGCAGCCAGATCCTGCCCACTGAAGAGTACGAGGAGGCAATGGGCACAATGCAGGTCAGCCAGCTGGACCTCTTCCGGCTGCTGGACCAGAACCGCGATGGTCGCCTGCAGCTCCGTGAGGTTGGGATCCTAGGTTCTGGGAGTGGCCAGCATTGTCTTTCTGATGGCCAGGTCACTTGTCCTGCTCAGCCCTGGCCCCAAGAGTCAGATGTTACCTCAGATCACTTTGGGCATGCCCAGGCCCAGGGTGCCCTTTCTTCCCTGGAGAGCCTCTTGCTGCCCTGGGAAACCCAGAGGATAGCAGGAGAAGCCACCTGGGGGTGATAGCATTTATTGCCACAGTTCCCAGGTAGTGTGCCATCTGTGGTCTGGATTCCTTGATGCCATGGTCGGAAGTCCCCAGAACTCATGGTGGATGGGGTAGCAGCTCTGATGTGGCCAGAAGTCTGCATCTCTCTCTGCATGTCCCTTACACCCAGGCTTCTGAGAGAGGTCTTGGTGGGGTGTGGAGTCCCTCGTGTATACAGAGCGCCCCACTGAGCCTGGTCTTCCTGAGGGGCTGATGGTCATGCCCTGGCTAGGCCTGCCCCTGGTGCCTGTTCCCTCTTTGAATCCAGGCCTTGGCCTCCCCCACCTCACTTAGGGTATCTGAGTGGGACACAGGCCTATCCTTCACTCTGCCTCCTACCAGCCCACAGTGCTCCCCATGGAGGCCATAGTCTCAGCAAAGCTGGGAATTCCCATGGCCCTCAGGTCTCTTGACTATCTTCCTGGCCTCCTCCCCAGAGCCTCTGGGCTACTCTGCCTATCCTCACTTCAGCTCAGGGACCTCAGGCTCTGTCCTGTGTCCTCGCCCATGCCCTGTCACCTGCACCCTTAGCCCTACAGCCAGAACTTGGCAGCTGTCTGCACTTTGGTGGTTCTCCATCATTGGGGCCACCTCACTGAGGGACCATCTTGTGCTTTAGGTCCTGGCCCAGACTCGCCTGGGAAATGGACGGTGGATGACTCCAGAGAACATTCAGGAGATGTACTCTGCAATCAAGGCTGACCCTGATGGTGATGGTAAGCTCATACCTCACCACAGTTCTGTCCCTGTGAGCCTCCTTCCCCTATAGCCAGATAGCCTCTATGCCTAGCTTCTGGAGCAGCCATAGATGAGGAGGTGAGGATCCAGCCTTGCCCTCACCCCTGGGAAGTAGGCGACAGTCAGACCCTCCCATTCCCCTTGGTGACAGTCTAGAGGACAGTTCTTGGACACCCTTTTGACCTCATCAGGCAGAGGCTGGGGTAAGGTAGGGTTGCTGGCCGGCAGAGGGGGTAGAGCAGGAGCAAAGGGACAGTGAGGCCAGCTTGAGCTTGGCTGTTCACCCTGATCCATCCACCTCTCCAGCTGGGCATGGGGTCCACCCCAGCAGACAACCTCACTAGTCTAACCAGTGTCTCCTTTGCCTTTCTCTTCGCCACCTGGAGCATGCTAACTGCTGGGGGCAGATGTGGGCAGGGGACTTCCCTTTGGTAAAAATCCCCAGATTTCTGAGGTGTAGTCACCACCCTCATGCCCAAGTTCTGGACCAACTGAGGAAGATAATAACAGTCAAATGGGACTTCGAAGAATGGCCTTGTGGTTCGTGAACCCAGAGTGAAGAATCTGGCTGGGACCTGTGGGAGGGGCATCATGCTGCTACTGCCCCATACAGAGCTGGTGACAGGCTCACAGCCCTTGAGTGTCCCCCTCAGAGAAATCTGGGCCAAAGGGTGGAAGGTGTCTCCTTGGGTCAGCCAGGATAACATGGAGCAAAGACACCAGCCACTCTTCCAGAACCCCAAGAGGCTGGAGCCCCTGCTTTTGGGTTGGCCAGGAACAGGGAGAGAGTGTTCTCATTTGAGAGAGTGGCCTGGCTTTCTTTGCTGAGGTAGACTGATAACCCAGCAGGCAGGACTAGCTAGGTATATTTCACCCAGGATGGGACCTGAGGTCATGAGGGAACTGCCAGGGATCGGCCCCAGCTTACACCCTGCAGCGTGGAAGGCTCTGTACAAAACTGAGCATTGACTGCTCTCTTTCTTCACCCTCTATAGGGCTGGAGGGTGGCCACCATGCTCTATAGGGCCAGGCTTGAGGGCCAGGACTAGTCCTTGGCCTACAGTCCTGGCCATATAGCTCAAGCTTACTTTGGAGATCCTGCTCTGGCTAATCTACCAGGGGTTGGGCTCCTTCCTTTTGGGGGCCAAATCAGGGCTCAAACTGAGGCACTGAACTTCTCTGGGTCTTCCAGTAAGGGCTTGATGTGAAAGAAGCCAGGTTCATCTGACCCAAGAGTCGAGGTTGGGGGACAGGTGCACGTGGCATCCCAGCTCCTGAGGCCAGGGGTAAGTAGGAAGGTGCAGGTAGGTAGGCAGGTGGCCTCCCCCCAGAGGCTTGGTGGGCACTGATGCTGGGTCCCTGTGCAGGAGTGCTGAGCCCACAGGAGTTCTCCGACATGGACCTTCGGGACTTCCACAAGTACATGAGGAGCCACAAGGCAGAGGCCAGCGAGCTAGTGCGGAACAGCCACCATACGTGGCTCTACCAGGGTGAAGGTGCCCACCATGTCATGCGTGCCATCCGCCAGAGGTGAGCACCTGAGGCTGTCCTCCCTGGTGCAGGAGGAGAAGACTGTGCAGAGCCCCCACAGAAGTCCTTGGCTGGGGCCAAGAGGACAGAACTGATTAGCCAAGTCAAGATTAAGTTCCACCTGTTAGACCAGGATTGGGATGCACTGAACGATAGGCAATTAACAAAGGCAAATTAGCCCTAATTGTCGGCAAACAGTATACATTTGGGATTAGAAACAGATGGAATGTTTGTTTTCTGCTAGAGAAATGAGCCCTTATCTCTGTCCACAGGATCCCCTGCCCCTGAGTAGCCAGGGGTTTGAGATAAACAGCCTCCTTCCTAGGAGGAGTGCCACCCCCAGCTTAGTGGAAATCTCATCTTTCTGGCCCAGTGGGTGTCTCTGGCATCCAGGGAGAAGGCTCATCATGACTAGCCCCTCCCTGCTTCTACCGGCCAGGCTGGGGGGACTTGAGGGGCTTCCAGGGGAGGTGGGCAAGGGTGGAGCTTGTGGCAAGCCCAGGGTCCACCTTGGCCAGCTCCTTCAGGGTGCCACCTTGTATGGGGCTGCCCAGCCGAATGCCCACTGCTTACCAGGGTGCTACGCCTCACCCGCCTGTCACCTGAGATCGTGGAGCTCAGCGAGCCACTGCAGGTTGTGCGGTATGGCGAGGGAGGCCACTACCATGCCCATGTGGACAGCGGACCCGTGTACCCAGAGACTGTCTGCTCCCATACCAAGCTGGTAGCCAACGAGTCTGTACCCTTCGAAACCTCCTGCCGGCAAGTACCTGTCACCTGGGGGCTGCCTTCAACTCCCAGACCAAGCACCACTTTGACACAAGCACAGTCCTGCCCTGTGGGTATGCCCCTTGGCATGGGGCCAGGAGAGCATCGGGTCATCCTGGTCAAGGATACCCCTATTACTCTCTCCAAGATTGTTTACCAAGTGGCAGGAAAGGGATGGCCATCTTGTCTCAGTGGCCAGACTGAGGTACCCACAGACACTGAAACAAGGGGCAAGGCTGGACCCCCAGCTCTTTCTGCCCCCTCCCCTGGATGTTGATTCTGCCTCCACTGCTGGATGCGTCAGCTTCTGCCTTTGAAGCTGTGTCTGCCTCCCCTGCCAAGGCACAGAGGCAGGTCTCTCTTCTTCACGTAGCTGCTCTGGCTCGGCCCCTTCTAGGCGCAACCAGCCCTTCTGCATGATCTTGCTGCTTCTGTTAGCCTACTTTCCCAGCTGGCTTTTGGTCAGGGCCTTGTAATTTAACTAAGTGCACCTGTGATTTTGGCCACAAAAAACACTGTGACACAAAAAGAGACTGGGTTTGTGGGAAGAAGAATGCACTAGGGACACCATGGCACTGACCTGCCCTGTAGTCACGGATCCTGGCCTGCCCCTCTGGCCCTTGGAAACCTGGGCAGCTTATCCTGCCCACAGATAAGCCCCCTGGGTGACCACAGCTGGGGACCTGCTCAATCGCCCTCCTGCCTTACAGCTATATGACAGTGCTGTTTTATTTGAACAACGTCACTGGTGGGGGAGAGACTGTCTTTCCTGTAGCAGACAACAGAACCTACGATGAAATGGTAAGGGCCAATCGGTCTGTTACTCTGGTGGGATGGCAGGGCCTTGGGCAAATGTAGTACATACCCCTCCAGACCTGGGATGAGAGCCCAAGTGGACCCCTGGGTACCTCTGACTGGTTTCCCTCTGGCTACCTTTGGCTGCCTGGCCTTGGCTCCTGGCCACACAGTGGGGGCAGCTTGAAAACCCCACCACCCTGCTGTCCACAGAGTCTGATTCAGGATGACGTTGACCTCCGTGACACTCGGAGGCACTGTGACAAGGGAAACCTGCGTGTCAAGCCTCGGCAGGGCACAGCAGTCTTCTGGTACAATTACCTGCCTGATGGGCAAGGTGAGTGCCTTGGGCCAGGCCAGGGGTGCTTTGAGGGAAGGTTCTCTTTACCCAGCACCGATTGCCACCCTAGTGGGCTGTTTCTGGCTGCCCTGCAAATGGTTTTCTGCTCCTAGTGCCTCCCAGAAACCATTCTCAGTGGTTTCCAAGGCCTGCACTTGTGCAGCCTCCTAGGTTATCTTAACCCCTGTGATTCCCTGATCCCCAAGCCTTCCAGCTCACTGGGGCTGGGGACACATGTCCCTCACCAATCCAGGCTGGGAAGGGCTATAGACAGGCCTGGCAGCAAGCTGGTTTGAGGGTCAGTGGTGCTGACAAGGCATTAGTTGGGGAGAGATGCTGAGCCCCCAAGGAGGCCTTGGGGCCAGATGTTTGCCGCTGCAGGAGCGCACAGCTAGGTCCACCCTTGCCATGCCCTTGGGCTGTACGAAGCCAAGCCCAGCCTAGACTCCCTCCAGTCCTCTCCCTTGTTCACATCATCCTCTTCTCCTAGGTTGGGTGGGCGACGTGGATGACTACTCGCTGCACGGTGGCTGCCTGGTCACGCGCGGCACTAAGTGGATCGCCAACAACTGGATCAATGTGGACCCCAGCAGGGCGCGGCAGGCGCTGTTCCAGCAGGAGATGGCGCGCCTGGCTCGCGAAGGTGGCACCGACTCACAACCGGAATGGGCCCTGGACCGGGCCTACCGCGACGCGCGCGTCGAGCTCTGAGGGGAGTGTCGGCCCCGACCTCCAGCTGCAGATTGCCCGCTGCCCAAGGTCGGGGGCCCTACCGTCCCCCTTGTCCAGCTGCAGGCCAAAGGCCTGGCCGATGTTTTGCCCCATCCCCGTCTCCAGCCGCGATTAGGGCGCAGTTCATATATTCATGTTATTTAATGTGTAAAGATACCCATGCTGCCCCATCAAATAAAACTACACGGCTTTGAGCCGCTGGGCCGGAAAGCTCCAGGTTGGCGGGAGATAAACTGGGCCAGGCAGAGCGGGCCGCCGCCAGGAGCAGGCTGCGAGAGTCACGTGAGGGGGCGGGGCGATGGCGGCCTCGCCAATCACGGGCTGGACTGCGCGGGGCGAAGGGTCGTCATTGGACATCAGCAGTGGGCGACCCTGGGTTCTGCTACCTGTTGCTAAGGGCGCTGTAGCTCGGCGGCGGGGCGCGCAAGGAAGGCTTGTCTCGCGAGAGCTCTGCTCACCTCTTGGCTCTAGCAGCTGCGGCGGCTCGAGGATCGACATGGACGCTCACGAGGATTACGTTTGGCCGCGGGCAACCTCGGAGCTCATACTCCTCCCGGTCACGGGTCTGGAGTGCGTGGGGGACCGGCTGTTGGCGGGTGAGGTTTGGGTTGAGGCGCGCGCTAGCAGAGAAGAAACTGAGCGCTCGCCTGGGGCGGGGCCGTAAGAACAAAGGGATGCCCCGAGGAGGAGGGCGGGCGGCGGGCTGAGGCCCGGCCGGAGGTGGGCGGGAGCCCGGGAGGCGGCGGGAATGAGGCCCGGCTGGAGGAGCCCGGGAGACAAAAAACTGATGTGGCTGCCGCGGCCCTTCATAAACTGCAGCTGATGTGGAAAGAGCGGGTGGGGGCGCGGAAAGGTGCGGGGAAAATACGGCGGTTTCGGAGGCGGGAGAAGGGGAAGGAGGGAGGTGTGCGGCCCCTTCGGTGAAGTGGGTTGGGTTTTGGCCTTGCGGAGGATACGGGGACGGGGAGGTCGGGGACGAAGCTCCCTCCCCCCACCCCCGAGTGGGCGGGTCCAGGGTGTGGCCTTTCTGGGGAGGGCCGGCTGGGAAAGGCAGGAGTGATGCTTCTGGGGCTGGTGAGGCTCTTCCCTGGAAGGTGAGGATGAAAGTCCACAGACGAGGATGGGGTAGCGGGAAGCCGAGGATGAGATCTTTCTGAGTAGGCCAGTGCTCGAGGAGGCAGAGGCTGAGGCCCCTCCTGAGATGGTTGGGGTCCAGGAAATCCGATGTCGATGCCCCTCCGAGGAGGCCGAGTCGAGAAGCGAAGCCCTGGGACCTGAGGCAGCAGAGCCCTGGGGGGCAGTGAAGCCTGACTGGAAGCTACTAGTGACTAGTGATGGTGCTGCTGAGTTTTATAAGGAAGGGTTCCGAGGCAGGGCATTGGCTGTCAAGCCTTGAGTGAGCTGCTACCAATCCTAACGGGCGGATGTGTGTGTAGTGGGGGTGGAGGTGGGGAGGCATGGGCCAATTTTGATCTGGTGTAGGGACTCTGGGATGTGGGGAGTGGGGACCTACTATAAGCTAAACTCCTTAGGCTCCTGGAGGAGGGGATAGCTAGGCAGAAACCTGAAGAACCACAAGAGTGAACTAGGAGAAGAAAGGGGCGAGTTCCTGGCAGAGGGTAAGAATGTCAAAGGCCTTGAGACTGAGTGAATTTGTCACTTTGGGGGAAAGAGGGAATTCTTTTGAGGCTGGAGCAGAGGTAGGGTCTGGAAGGAGAAGAGGCTGGAGAAATGAGCAGAGGCCAGATGGTTTTAGGCTTAGATCTGACTTTATTCTTAAGGGCAGTGAGGAGGCCCCAGTGAAGTGTTTTAAGCAGGTGAATGACTTGGGAAATGCAGGTTAGAAAGCTCTTCAAGTGAATTCATCTATTCCTGTGACTTCCAAAGTGACTTTTATGTTGCTACAATTTTCATATTCCATCCATGTGCACCTATAATCTGAATTCTCAGCTCTGTTCTCTTTTGAGTTCCAGGCCCAAGCACGCAGGTGCCTACAAACTGAAATACGCCTGCTAGGTACTCCAGTTCAGCAGGGGGAACACCAGCCACTCAGGTGCCCAAGCCCAAGAGTCTACCTCACTCCCCAAGTCAGTCTGGTTGATTTTGACTTCTTACATGTGGCATCTGTCTATTTCTCTACCTTTATTGCCATTATTTGAGGCCACGCAACTATGTCTCCCTGACCTCCTCAGTAGCAGTCTCTCTAGCTCATCCTTGAGCCCTTCATCTCCTATTCCACCCACACTACCCAAACCTCTTGCCTACCTCAGGGCCGTCAAACTTGCTGTTTCCTTTGCCAAGACAGTTTCACCTCCTCTCTCCCCTGCCTGCTCTTTCTTTGGCTAGCCGCTGCTCTCATCCTTGATCCCTCAGCCTAAATGTTATGTCCTCAAGGTAGCCTCCCCTGACACTAATCCGGTCTGGTTAGATTAGACCAGCATTTCTCAGTCTTGGCACTGTTGACATTTCAGATCAGACCATTCCTTGTGTAAGGGTTTGTTTGTGCACTGTAGAGTGTTTAGCAGCATCCCTTGCATCCACAGTGTCTCTAGACATTGCCAAATGACTTCTGGGGGGAAAATTGCCACCCTGTTGACAACCATTGGAGTAGACTTTCCTATTATATTCTTTCGGGGTTTTTTTCTGCTTTTTTTCTTCCCAAATCCTCCCAGCACATAGTTGTACATTTTAGTTGTGGGTCCTTCTAGTTGTGGCACGTGGGACACCGCCTCAGCGTGGCCTGGTGAGCAGTGCCGTGTCCATGCCCAGGATCTGAACCAGCGAAACCCTGGGCCGCTGAAGTGGAGCACGTGAAATTAACCACAGCCACGGGGCCAGCTCCCCTATTGTATTCCTTTTTTTTTTGAGGAAGATTAGCCCTGAGGTAACATCGGCTGCCAATCCTCCTCTTTTTGCTGAGGAAGATTGGCCCTGAGCTGACATCTGTGCCCATCTTCCTCTACTTTATATGTGGGACGCCTACCACAGCATGGCATACCAAGCGGTGCCATGTCTGCACCTGGGATCCAAACTGGCGAACCCCGGGCTGCCAAAGTGGAATCTGCACCACCAGGCCAGCCCCTACCCCTATTATATTCTTAAAGCAATCTATATAATTCTTTCCCAGAACTTACCAAAATTATAATAATGTAATTTACTTGTGTGATATTGTTTAGTGTCAGCCTAATCCAGGAGGGTCTGTGATTTTCTTACCCACTACTCCAGCATATAGTGCATTGTCTAGTTTATAATCGATGCTTAATAAATGTTTACTGAATGTTGAAAGATGGAGATTGCAGGCTAGGAACGGCATGAGGGACTGTTATTGTCATCTCAGGTTAAGAGGTGATGTCCTGGATCAAAGTAACTGGTGGGGAGGATTTACAAATTCTCTAGAAAATGAAATCCACAGAATTTGGAGCCAGAGAAAATGTGGGAAGTTAAAAGGAGTAAGCTGTGGGCTTCCCAGTTTGGGGCTAGGGGGTGGGCAGAGGGTGGTAATGGTCATTGGATGAGGAGCATTGAGAAAACTTGAGGGCGAGCTAGTAGAGTGGGAGTTGCCTGAAGGGCAGCCAGGTGGAAGCTGAGGGTTACAGGAGCCTCTGCTGCCAAAGTGTGGGCCAGCTCTCCCAGTTCTCCCCATCAATATTGAACATGCTCACATCTTCTGAGATAACAGGGAAGAAGCTCCTAGAAATCAGGAGGAGCTCTGCCATCGCCCCAAGGTGGAAGGAATGCTTTAGCGGGACAGCCTTTCCCCTGGGGGAGAGCGGAGTGGGAAGGATGCAAGTAGAAGTAGATGAGGCTGAGGATTTGGGGAGTATAGCTGAGAGGGTTGCTGTCTGAGGCATGAGAAGTTATGTGGGGTGCAGAGGAGACTGTGAGTTTGAGGAATTTGTGGTTGAACTGAATGTCAGGAGTGACTGATGAGGGGATCAGAAAGTCAGTACTGAAAGTCCAGCTGAAGCTGACACCAAGGACTTTCTAAGGTTCAAGCCTGCAGGATTGTGTATCCTAATACATTCATGGGCTACATGCTGAGAATTTTCCCTGCCCCATGTCTCTTCTTCATGACTCCATCAGAGTTGGGTGAGGGGTTCTGATGTGGCTCTTTGCCTCTGTCTAGGTGAGGGGCCGGATGTCCTGGTGTACACCTTGGATTTTGGTGGACATCTGCGGATGATGAAACGAGTGCAGAACCTGCTTGGCCACTATCTTATCCATGGGTTCCGGGTACGACCAGAACCCAACGGAGACCTTGACTCGGAGGCCATGGTGGCTGTGTTTGGGAGCAAGGGACTCCGGGTTGTGAAAGTTAGCTGGGGACAGGGCTGCTTCCGGGAACTCTGGCGCTCTGGCCTGTGGAACATGTCTGACTGGATTTGGGATGCACGTTGGCTTGAGGGGAACATGGCCTTGGCCCTGGGCCATAATTCAGTGGTGCTGTATGACCCCGTGGTAGGCTGCATCCTGCAGGAGGTGCCCTGCACGGACAGGTGCACTCTCTCCTCAGCCTGTTTGATTGGAGACACCTGGAAGGAGCTGACCATAGTGGCGGGTGCCATTTCCAATCAGCTCCTGGTCTGGTACCCAGCAGCTGCCTTAATAGACAATAAGCCCGTGGCCCCTGACCGACGGGTCAGTGGGCATGTGGGTGTCATCTTCAGCATGTCGTACCTGGAAAGCAAGGGCTTACTGGCCACGGCTTCAGAAGACCGAAGTGTTCGCATCTGGAAGGTGGGTGACCTGCGGGTGCCTGGGGGTCGGGTACAAAATATTGGGCACTGCTTTGGGCACAGTGCACGTGTATGGCAGGTCAAGCTCCTAGAGGATTACCTTATCAGTGCAGGAGAGGACTGTGTCTGCTTGGTATGGAGCCATGAAGGTGAGATCCTCCAGGCCTTTCGGGGCCACCAGGGCCGTGGGATCCGGGCCATAGCTGCTCATGAGAGGCAGGCCTGGGTGATCACTGGAGGCGACGACTCAGGCATCCGGCTATGGCACCTGGTAGGGCGTGGGTACCCAGGTTCAGGAGTCTCAGCTCTCTGCTTCAAGTCCCGTAGCAGGCCAGGTGCCCTCAAGGCTGTGACGCTGGCTGGCTCATGGCGACTACTGGCAGTGACTGATGCAGGGGCCCTGTACCTCTATGACCTTGAGGTCAAGTGCTGGGAGCAGCTGCTGGAGGACAAGCGCTTCCAGTCTTACTGCCTCCTGGAGGCAGCCCCTGGTCCTGAGGGCTTCGGACTGTGTGCCATGGCCAATGGGGAGGGTCGTGTCAAGGTTGTCCCCATCAACACTCCAACTGCAGCTGTGGACCTGACCCTGTTCCATGGGAAGGTGTACAGCCTGAGCTGGGCCCTGCGTGGCTATGAGGAGCTCCTGTTGCTGGCATCAGGCCCTGGCGGCGTGGTGGCTTGCCTAGAGATCTCAGCTGCGCCCTCTGGCAAGGCCATCTTTGTCAAGGAACGTTGCCGGTACCTGCTACCTCCAAGCAAGCAGAGATGGCACACATGCAGTGCCTTCCTACCCCCAGGTGACTTCCTGGTGTGCGGGGACCGCCGGGGCTCAGTGTTGCTGTTCCCCTCCAGACCAGGTCTGCTCAAGGATCTTGGGGTTGGAGGCAAGGCTGGGGCTGGTACTGGAGCACTTGGAGCGGGTAGTGGCAGTGGTGGGGGTGAGAATGCCTTGGCCGAGTGGGGCCCTGTGTCCACCCTCCCTTCTCTGCATGGGAAGCAGGGTGTGACTTCAGTCACCTGCCATGGAGGCTATGTGTACACCACAGGGCGCGACGGCGCCTACTACCAGCTCTTTGTGCGAGGCGGCCAACTCCAGCCAGTCCTAAGGCAGAAGTCCTGTCGAGGCATGAACTGGTTGGCTGGGCTCCGCATGGTGGCTGATGGGAGCATGGTCATCCTGGGTTTTCACGCCAATGAGTTTGTGGTGTGGAGCCCCCGGTCGCACGAGAAGCTGCACATCATCAACTGTGGTGGAGGGCATCGCTCCTGGGCCTTCTCTGATACCGAGGCGGCTATGGCCTTCGCTTACCTCAAGGATGGGGATGTCATGCTGTACCGGGCTCTGGGTGGCTGCACCCGGCCACACGTGATTCTCCGGGAGAGCCTGCATGGCCGTGAGATCACTTGTGTAAAGCGTGTGGGCACCATCACCCTGGGGCCTGAATTTGGGGTGCCCAACTTCATGCAGCCTGACCACCTTGATCCCAGCAGTGAGGGGTCCGGCCTGATTGACATCGTGATCACATGCAGTGAGGACACTACTGTCTGTGTCCTGGCATTCCCCACAGCCACAGGCTCAGCCCATGCGCTTACAGCTGTTTGTAACCATATCTCCTCGGTGCGTGCAGTGGCTGTGTGGGGCATTGGCACCCCAGGTGGCCCTCAGGATCCTCGGCCAGGCCTGACCGCCTATGTGGTATCCGCGGGGGGCCGGGCTGAGATACACTGCTTCAGCATCATGGTCACCCCAGACCCTAGCACCCCAAGCCGCCTCGCCTGCCATGTCATGCATCTTTCGTCCCACCGGCTAGATGAGTACTGGGACCGTCAGCGCAATCGGCACCGGATGGTCAAGGTGGACCCAGAGACCAGGTGATGTGCACTGCCAGGCAGGAGCATGGGGTGGTGTCATGTAGGGCAAGCCCTGTGTAGCTGCTCGCAGGCTCTGCCTGATGGCTGTGTGTTGTCTCTGCAGGTATATGTCTCTAGCTGTGTGTGAGCTTGACCAGCCTGGCCTTGGTCCCCTTGTAGCTGCAGCCTGTAGTGACGGGGCAGTGAGGTGAGAGCATAGGGTCCAGGGGGCAAGGAGACAAAGGATGTAAAGTTGTTCAGAATGATTTCTGAGCTGGGCCACCCTCCGCCCCCCAGGCTCTTTCTTTTGCAGGACTCTGGGCGGCGGCTGCAGCTCCTAGCTGAAACCTTCCACCACAAGCGGTGTGTCCTGAAGGTCCACTCCTTTATGCATGAGGCACCCAACCAGCGGCGGTGAGAGGGGCTGCATGATGGTCCTTCATGGCTTGGGTGGAGGCTTCTGTTGCTTTCCATCTCCCTCACTGACCCAGCTGCCCTTTCCTGGCTCCCAGGAGGCTGTTCCTCTGCAGTGCAGCCACCGATGGAAGCCTGGCCTTCTGGGATCTCACCACCGTGCTGGACCATGGCTCCACTGCCCTGGAGCCTCCAACGGACCCCGGGCTTCCCTACCGTGAGTAGCTAGTATGCTACCGTGGCTGTCCCTCCCCACCTTCCACTTTGCATTCACCCACATGGCAGGCTGGGTGCTGACAACCATCTTCTTTCCCCAGGGCTGGGCACCCCCTGCCTGACCCTCCAGGCTCACAGCTGTGGTGTCAACAGCTTGCACACCTTGCCCACACGTGAGGGCCATCTTGTGGCCAGTGGCAGTGAAGATGGCTCCCTCCATGTCTTTGTGCTTGCTGTGGAGGTGCCAGAGCTGGAAGAGGCTGTGGGGGGTGCTGAGCTGGTGCCCCAGCTGCATGTGCTAGAGGAATACTCTGTCCCTTGTGCACACGCTGCCCACGTGACGGGCCTTAAGATCTTAAGCCCAAGTCTCATGGTCTCAGCCTCCATCGACCAACGGCTGACCTTCTGGCGTCTGGGGCATGGTGAGCCCACCTTCATGAACAGTACAGTGTACCATGTACCAGACGTGGCCGACATGGACTGTTGGCCTGTGAGCCCTGAGTTTGGCCACCGCTGTGCTCTTGGGGGCCAGGGGCTTGAGGTTTACAACTGGTATGACTGAGGTGTCCCGCGGCGGCCGGCGTGCTGGGCATGGGGCCTGCTCACAGACAGAGTGGAGCAGGAGTGACTGTCTGTGCCCATGCCTAGTGTGCCTTGAGTGGAGGAGGAGGCAGCCGCGGGTTCCTGACTTCATAGCAGGCACTGGAGGTGAGTAGAGTGCTGCCTGGGCAGACCAAAATTATGTCCCCCCCAACAAGACAAAGCTTTGTAACAAAAGTTTATTTTGGCTCTAGGTCTCTAACAAAATCTGTAGGTTTTTCCTGTTCTTTTTTAAAAATTTTTTTTCTAGTTGATGACTTTGTGAACATTCCCAGATATTGGGGCCTCTGTGGCGTTAGATGTGGCTCAGTGGAGGGAGACCCAGCATGGCCAGGCCAGTGTGGAGCACTTTACGCACGGCTCGCAGAAGCTGCAGACGGGCAAACATTTGATCAAACAGGTGTGGTCGAGGCTCCTGGAGGAGAGAACAGGCCTGCTGGTCTCATCCTGTGCTTCCCCTGCACACCCCTTTACCCCTTTTGCTGTGCACTTACCCCTAGGATGTGTACACGGTTATAGTATGAGCTGAAATCCATGCTGAGCTGCACCAGGAACTTGCAGACCTAGAGACAGAGACTGAGTCACTGGCCTATCTCTTTGCCCTTGTGCCCCAGATGAGAATAAAGAATAGAGTGTGCAGTGCCTGTCCTAGTCTTCTCTGCCTCACCATCTCTGTGCGTGCAGTGATGTGGAGCCCCGGGGCTGTGCAGGCCAGGGCTGCTGTCTGGCTCAGCAGGTCTGGGAAGGGGAGGACACTGTTGAAGAGCAGCAACCACTCACCCTGTGGGGGAGAAGGGTGATGGGAGGGAAAGTCCAAGCCTCCTGAATGTGCCAGCTACCCAGGAGGAGCACTCACCTCATCCTGTAGCAGTGAGAAATCCAGACTGCTCACAGCTGGAAAAATGGGGTACAGACCTTGTTCCATGTTGCGCTTGTAACCCTCAAAGAGTGTGGCAAGACGAGCACAATTATACATGACAAAGGTGCCACTCTTGGTGCCCTTTGTGGAAATGCTGCTGTCGGCCAGAGCCAGGAGGAGCTGAGGAATAGCGGAACAGCTGAAGAGAGGGAGGGCAGCCACCACACACCCTGTCTCCCCAGCCCTGGTCCTGTGGGGCACCAAGGCTCACCTGACTCTGTGGGGCTGTGCTGAGCATCTCAAACTTAATGCTTGCCACAGCAAGAACTCCGAAGGTTTCTGTCCAGGCTGGGTCTGAGGGAATATAGGTCAGTCAGTCTCTGCAGACAGGGAACAAGGGGCAGGGGTGCAAATGACCTGCCCCTATCCCAAAGCACAGCCAGGGCCTCCCAGGCGCACCTTGTGCCAGGTCCCTGCCATGCTTCAGTGCTGAGGCCTTGCACACCTGGGCATGCCGGAGCCTGCATTTTGAAAAGAAAAGAATGAGAGGAGGGCCAGTGGGCAGAGTCCCCCCCTCCTCAACTACCCTGGTTCAGTGGCGTTCCAGCCTCACTCACTCGTAGTACTCGGGGGCAGTCAGGGTGTCGGGTGCACCAGCTACTTTCACTGGGCCACAGACCAGGTGCTTCTGTCAGGAAGATAGCAGGGCCTCAGCCAGTTAGCGATACCCTCTGGCAATAAATCCCTCAAGGAACCTAAATCTAGTGCCTGGACTCCCCCAGCTTTTAACCAGGCTTAGTGCCTCCCTTAAGCTCAGCCCTTCAGAATGCAGTCCAGCCTCCTCAACCTATTCTTCAGTCTTCTCTGAGATGTGCCTCCCTCCAGACCCCACCTTCTTCCAGGCCTCTGCACCTGCTGCACATGCCCACTCACCAAGCCTAACATCTCCCTCAAGATCAAGTGTCACCTTCTGGACCCATCAGCTAACAGGCCCCTTGGTGGGTTTCCAAGGGCCCTCTGAGGTTGGTGAGGGGGAGCTCCACCCTCACTAACCTACCTGTCTGAGAGGAGCCTGGTCATCCAACTTCCACCAAAGCAGGTCCAATTTTTGTTGCTGGAACTCCTCCTCACAGCTCACCACATGTACAACCATGCAGCTATCTGCATGAGCATCTGGAGCTGCAGCCTATGGGGTAGGGGGACAGTCACTGCGGGGACACAGGACACCACCTTTGCCAGAAGCCTGCAGGGTGGGGGAACTGATCACTAACCAGGCCTAGGGAGCTGTCCTCAGGTGAGTGCTGCACAGCCTCCTGCAGCTCGGCCAGCACGGAGAGCAGATCCTCAGTCACTGCAAGGAGAGAACACAGGCGCTAGCCGGGAGTCCAGGGGTCCCCGCCTTGTGGCCCAGCTAGGCTCCAGGTCCTACCCAGACAGTTGTCCAGATTGGGGTCATAGCCAGCTGTGCGTCCCCGTTCTTCCACCAGCTCCTTCAAGCACACTCTGCCCAGGACGCCAAGGGGCAGGGCTCCCCTGTCATTGGCAGGGGTAAGCTTAGCAAATGCGCTGCTCCTCAGGGCTTCGGTCGCAGCTCTCTCCGAGGCAGCGGACCAGTCCACTCGCAGTTGCTGCAGGAAGGTCAGCATATGCGGGTCCCGCACGGCTGGCACTAGACGCACACTCACCCTGTGAAACGAGGGCGGCTGCCTCAGCCTGAGCGCCTGGTCAGGCTCACCTCTACTTTCCACCCGCAGCGGCCAGTCCCCAGGGGCCGCGCGGCTGTAAGCCCAGGACGGTCGGCCTTCTCCTTTCTGGCCCGGCGCCTCCGCTCACCCGTGAGTGTGCAGAGCTCGAGACAGGTGATCGGCCACGAGCACGGCGCGCAGCTGGCTCAAGCGGAGTGCACAGGGCGCGCCGCGCAGCGCCGGGCAGTGCAGGATGACGCGCGGGCCGGGTGAGGCGGACACAGCGGGCGCGGCGTAGGCGGCCACGGCGCCGAGGACGCGCTCGAAGACAGCGGACCGCTGCAGCTGGAGGGCCAGACCCGCGGGGGTCGGCGCGCAGCGCAGCACTGGGGCCACACCGGGGCCCTGTAGGCCGGCCACCGCATGGACCACACGCTCGGGCACCTGCAGGAGGACAGGAGGGTGAGCGGGCCACGGCGCTCCCAGCTACCCCTGGCCGCACGTCCCCGCCTCAGTAGGGCCCACCTGTCCATCCCCGAAGCGAGCCTGTAGCGCGCGCCGCGGCGCCAGGAAATCTCGGGCACGGAGGTGGCGGGCGCGCGTCTCCTTCAACCATACAGGGCCTCCCGGCCCCAGGGCGGCGTTGAGGGCCCCCAGAGTCTCTCCGACCCCAAGGCGGCTCGTCGCCATGGCGACCGGAAGGCGCGAGCGGAACCGGAAGCAAAATGTCAGGAGGCCGGACTTCCGGGACGACCGATTGGCCGGGAAGGGGATCTGGCTGTGGTCCCTGAGTGGACAGGTGCGCCGGAGAGAACCATGGCGGCCCCTTTGGACTTGCAGTCCCAGAGCTTCCTTCACGTGACCCACCTCCCCTGCCCCGAAATCTCGGGGTCCGCTCTGGGCCTAGGGTTCTTTCGCCGTCACCCACATCAGCAATCAGAGAAAGAATCCTGGCGACCCTGTAGAGGCTCAGACAGGGCTCTTTCTCTCATTGACGTCCTACGTTTCCGTATATATGATAACGTCTCATTTCCCCCATTTTACATGTGATCAAAACGTCAAAAGTTCCAAATGAGGGGCCGGCGGGATGACCGAGTGGTTAAGTTCGCGGGCTCTGCTTCTGCGGTCCTGGGTTCACCTGTTTGGATCCTGGGCACAGCATACATGCCGCTTGTCAAGCCATGCTGTGGCGGAATCCTACACAGAGGAACTAAAACGACCTACAACTAGGATATACAACTATGTACTGGGGCTTTGGGGAGGAAAAAAGAGGAAGATTGGCAACAGCTGTTAGCTCAGGGCCAATCTTCGCCACCAAAAACAAAAGTGCCAAATGAATTGTCACTAGAATAGGGCAGCTAATATTAAAGCCACTACTTTTACGGCCTACTTAAAAAAAAGTCTCACTTTAAAAAGATGTGGTCTGCAGTTTCAGGTTATTTGCAAGCATTTTTCCTTTGAGACATGCGTTGTCTTTATTCCTGATAAATGTTCACTCTAACAGAATTGCCAGTTTTCTCCTCCTGATTCTTGAGGAACCAGCTTGATGGTTTCCAGAATTGCTAGCTTTTAATGTTTCTTCTTTAACCTGGTGGACTTTAACAAGGATCCTCCTGCTTCCTGATTTAGGCAATAATGAGCCATTGTGGGCCAACTAAACAATGTGACCATGAGAAGACCTAGCTAAAGGACAGCTCTCAGTTGAAACATCCCACTCCTCTACTATCAAGAAAGCTCTTTCCTCTGTCCCACGAGGGCTTCCGAATGTTTTTACTTCAACATAACTTAAATCCCCTTTTCCTCTTTTTTTTTTTTTTTTAATGGAAATTGAACCTGATACAGCACAGTGTTGGGAAACCCGCGATCTCTGCCCTGGAGCAGTGAGAATGCCCAGAGCTCAGAAAGTAGGGGATCCTAGGGGCAGGAAAAATTTGGCAAGGCCCCTTTCTGGGTCAGGGCCTCAAGGTCCTGCTGGGAGGCGCCGAAAGAGCACTGGGCGGACACGATATTCCCGATGGCTTCTTGTGTGCCCACTCAACGGGAGTGATCGTGTCATTCCAAAGCGCTTTCCATGACGCAGGCGCACGACCCGGGGACAGCTGTTAACAGAATTGGGGACCGGAGGCCGAGGCTGAGGACTTCAGCTACGAAGACGGTTGGGGTGGTTTTTCCCCAGGAAGTGGAGGGCTATCTTTAGCGAACTGCGGGCTGGGGCGGCCCTGTGGGACTCACCGCCATTGCAGCGCTATCTGGAGGCCCCGGGGCTGCCCTCCTTCACCAATGTTACCCGGAGTTCCAGAGACGGCCACTGTCCCGGCTCTCCGACGTCTACGCCCGTTATTTCCAGTCTGAGGGCGCACCTGAGAGGGGCTGAGCCCAGAGCAACCCATTAGTATGTCTGGGGGTCAGGGGCTAGCCCATCCCGTCTGGACTAAGACGCTGCTCAGGCAGAAGAGCAGGGAACGAAATCCAAGCGCAGCTGGAATGCTCTGGAGACAACAGCTGCTTTTGGGATTCCGTTGCCCGCTGTCCAGCCGTTGGGGGCGGGGGTAGGGGAGGAGAAGGGGGTCCTTCGCCTTGGGGCCAGATCTGAAGCCCGCATTCCCAATCCCAGGTGGCGCACCCAGGAGTAGGCGGTGAAACCTAGTCTAGTGGGAACGAGCCGCTCACCTGGGCCCCCAAACAATAGGAGGGGTGGTGGAGGCCTCCCCTGGGACCGGGTCCCGATCCGGATTAAATCCGCCGGGTAGCATTAGTCCTGTTGGTTCCATGCAGTCAGAGCCACTGGTGCGGCGACGGTGGCAGGGCAGGCTTTGGGATCAGCCAAGAGGGAAGCGCGCCCATGGGGACCGGAGAGGAAGTAAACCCGCGCGCCCGCCTCGGGGACAACCCCCACCCGGGGCCCTTTGTCCGGTGACGCTGCCAGCCTCTGGAGCGCTAGGGACCCAACGGGCCCAAACGGGGTCGACGGGACCCCCGGAAATCCATTGCGACCGTCCTCCGCTGTGCCGAGCCTCCCAGCCCCCCGCCCCGTCCCGCCCCGCGGACAGCAGACGCTGCAACAACGTTCCCTTGAGGCCACAACACGGTGGGCACGCGGAGATGCCGGAACCCCGTGCGGGCGCCAGCAACTCTGGAGCCAGTAGGCCCCCGAGATTTGGCTCAAGACGGAGGGCGGGGGATTTTCGGGATGCGAGCAGAGTGAGCGAGGACAGGGCGATGCTCCAGCCGTTGTCTAGTTCAATGTCTGGTCCGCTTCGGCCAGGTCGGTGACACCAGAACGGTTACCACTGCCCCACCACGGTGTCCTCTTCCGCTTGCTCTGGCCGCTGACTTGGAACCATTTTAAGGCGAAAACACCCAGTCACGCCCCCTCGCGCTCCCGAGAAGCCAATCCACGCGCGGCTACGCCCCGCGCGACGCGCGGCGGCGACGCCAACGGTCGCGCGGGTGACGGTTAGAGAGGGGCGTAATTCGGAGCTCAGCGAGGGAAACTTGAGCCGTGCGCCCCGCCTTCGGAACTTGGCGCCCGAAAGTTTGGGATTAGGGGCTTGGAGGCTGGCACCACGCCGTAGCCAGGTGTGCAGGACTCGACCAGGTGCGCGGCCGCCCCTCCCCAGGCCCCAGGGGCCTTGCGTAATGGCTGAAAGCCGGGGGTCAGGCCACGCCACCAGGTGTCCGGTTGCCCCAGGACTGTCTGCGGGGGCCCAGGGCGGGGCGGGTAGCAGGTGCAGACACCGGAGCGACGCTGGGGGACGCGCCCTTCTTGAACAGATGGCATCGGCCAGCTCCTTCGCTCTCCCGCGCTGGGCCGGCCGAGCTGCGCGGTGCCCTCCGTGACGCAGAGGGCGCTGCAGCCGTGCTGAGCTGGGCTCAGCTACGACCCCGCTGACCCTGCGCCCGCCACCCCGCGCGCCGGTCCGCCATGGCTGCCGCATTCGTGCTTCACCGTTTGTACCGAGCGCAACCTGCATTGCGCTGTTCGCCCGCCGAGCTGCTGTGGTGAGCCCATACCCAGCGCCCCTGAACATCTCGCCCCCCACGGCCAGCCATTTCCGGTCCCGCACCTAGACCCCAACCTTACATCTCCGCAGGGCCCCACGGCGTGGGCATCGGCTCACACCGGCGGATGACGAGCTGTATCAACGGACGCGCATCTCTCTGCTGCAGCGCGAGTCCCCGCACGCCATGTACATCGACAGCTACAACAGCCGCGGCTTCACGGTCAACGGAAATCGCGTCTTCGGGCCCTGCGCGCTGCTCCCGCACTCCGTGGTGCAGTGGAACGTGAGCCCTTCCCTGCCATGAGGAAACTGAGGGCCAGTTACAGGCCTGCCCTCTCACTCTGTCCCTGGCAAACTGGGCTATCCCATTGCCCCGTTGTGAGCAGGTAAGGGGTCCGTGGGGAAAGCCGCGTGGATTTGTGTTTAACCTGCCTCCTCCCCACACAGGTAGGATCCCACCAGGACATCACCGAAGAAAGCTTCTCTCTCTTCTGGATGCTGGAGCCCCGAATAGGTATTGGAGGAGGGGAAGGCTGAGGTGTTGAGCCCCAGGAAGCCACCCCTACCTCAGCCTGTCAACAGACCTGGCTGTAAATTAGCCATACCCATGCTTTTCTAGAGATTGTCGTGGTGGGCACTGGAGACCGGACTGAGCGGCTGCAGGCTCAAGTGCTGCGAGCCATGAGGCAGCGAGGCATCGCTGTGGAAGTGCAGGACACGGTAAGTCCCGGGACTTAGGAATGGTGAGGGGAGCCCAGGCCTAGCCCAGGCCTAGCCCCAGCCCCAGCCCCGCTGATGCTGGCTTTCTCTTTGCAGCCCAATGCCTGTGCCACTTTCAACTTCCTCTGTCATGAAGGCCGAGTGACAGGAGCTGCTCTCATCCCACCTGGAGGGACAGCACTCACATCTCTGGCCCAAGCTGCAGGATGAACCACCAGGAACTAACCTGTCCAGGAGGGCCTTGGCACCCTTTGCAGAGTGCAGGGGTTCCCCCCACTTTCACCAGCCCCTCCTCTTTGGCACTGTAACACTTGCCTTGCTTGCTAGCATATTAATAATTTAATCTCGCTCTCCTGTTTTGTACTAGGTGTGTTGCTGGCCAGGGGCTGCTGGCTCAGTAGGCTCTTGCTGGGGGTTGTGAAAAAACCAAGAGGTCACCTTTGCATCTAGACTGTTTGGCCCCTCAGAGGCCAGGAGGCAGTAATGCATCTCTTCCAAACTGCAGATTTGAGGAGATCTCAGTGCTTTCTCCACAAAGTCCTTTAGGGATTCAAGTTAGAGAACATGTATGTGGGTCTCAACCTGGTCCCAAGTGGCCAAGCTTTGGACTAGTAGGAGGCCCTGTGGATACCAATCCAAAGCCCCATGGACTGTTCCGTGACCCCTCCTTATCAGCCTCATTTAGATTCTTAATGTGAAACCAAACCCTTGGGAGTCAGAGCTGGCTTGTGAGCTGCCTTAGGAGGGACTCTTTGAATTTCGAACTACTGCCCCTTCCAGGTCAATGGAGCACCCTTACCTCAGGGCCTGAGGCTTCCCCTGGAAACAAGGGTGTTGTGTTTGTGTGCATCTGTGATGTTGGCAGTTGTGGAGCCCCACCTGCCTGTTGACCTCAAAAATCAGGCATCACTTTTTTTCAAACTTTTATTGAAAAACCGAGGGGGTGTGCTGTATCCATTTTCAGAAAAGCCGTTTCTCATATCTGTAGGCAGAAGGACCAGCTGTGAGGTGAGGGCAGGAGGAATGAGGCATAGCAGAGACCTCCACTCCAAGGACAGAAGGGTGGAAGAGGGTTGGTCACTTACGAATGGAGGCTGTGGACGCCACCTTCCACCTGAGCTGAGGATGTTCTCTTCTCAAACTTGAGCTCCCCAGAATACATCATGGCTCTGAAGAGGAGCAGGTGTCAGATGTGAGTAGCTGGCCTTGGACCAGCCCTTCAACCTATATCCCAGGTCCCCAAGCTTACCGGACTTGGGTCAAACTCTTGGCACCAATGTCTTGGCAGGAGTGCTGGATGCCAGCGATCAGGTAGGGGACAAATTTGTGGATGGACCCTTTGTCCTGCACAGCCCCAGACACCCCCTGGGCCACTTTGATTTTGTCAGCTTCACTGCAAGAAGAGGCAAGAGACATGGGCAAGATCATAGCACAGATGAGGCTGTCAGTGCAAGGATAGTGTAGGGTAACTGACTTTCCTGTCCCACCTGAAATATCGGTTCTGGCTGCTGAGATGCTTGTCCATGGCGTCAAGGGAACCCATACCACGATATTTCTTTAGCCGGATCCCATCAGAGAAGAAGTACTCGCCAGGGGCCTCAGTGGTAGCAGCGAGGAGGGAGCCCATCATGACTATGGACAGATGGAGTGATGGGGGAAGACCCTGAGTGGCACTAGGGAAAGATTCCCACCAGGCTCCCTGGGTGCTGGGCCTCACCTGTGGAGGCTCCAAGGGCTAAGGCTTTGGCGATATGGCCCACATTTTGGATTCCTCCGTCAGCGATGACAGGAACACCAAAGCGCCTCGCGTATTCTGACACCTTGTATACTGCTGTTGCTTGAGGCCGCCCACAGGCCAGCACTGTTGAGAGATGGAGGAACAAATGGGTGGGTGGAGTTGAGATAAGCAAGGGGCCCTGTGGCCACAACTCAGCACCCAGGAGCTCTCAGCTACATCTGTACCAGGACTGCAGCCTGGCTGAGGAAGAGTCATGTCTGGGATGGCTGCTGCCCATTCTGCCTTGAACAGTACAAACAGTTGTGACGGCCTCCACTCACCCCTGCATGTGCACGTGCATGTGTGCATGGCCCAGGGCAGCCTCAGGCACATGCAGTCAGCAGCCGAGAAAGCCCCGCCCAACTGGTATCAGGTGGGGTAGGGTCACCGTGCAGTTAGTACTCAGAGGCCCACCCCTTCCTCACTGCATGGTGGACAGCTTAGGCAAGATCAGGGCAGTGGTTGAGTGGAAGAAAGGGGGGGCTCCAGAGTTGATCCTTGAGCTGTGCCCATTGCAAGAGATGTGGGCAGAGCAGGGCCTACCCAGGGAAGGATGTCCTGCCCTATAAGCATCCCAAGAAGAGGAGGGAGCTGTGTTCTTGAGCAGCCCCCAAACCATGGTCTGTCATTCAGTTTGCCCTACCCACCCATCAGCACCACAAACCCCGGGAGCTACAGCTACAGTCAACCAAGCAGCCGGGCAGTGGGCAGCTGGGCCGGGCCAGTGGGCCGGGCTGGACTTACTATAGCAGCCCGTGACAGTAGAAGGGCATTTGGGGCTGTGGGACTTTATGTCTGGAGGGATCTTGGGAGCCGCTAAATAAAACAAACAGACCAGAGTTTAGAGAGGGCGCAGAGCAGGAGCGAGGAGGCCAGGCTAGGCAAGGAGAGTGGCAGGTGAGGAATGACGAGAGCACGTCTTGCTTCCAGCATGTCACCCATCCAAGGGGCCTGTTTGGCCCTGGGGCTGCCCCTATTGGAGGACTCATTGTAGTTCCCATAAGAGCTCTCGGCTCCAGGGCATGGGGGGCTAAGGGCCCTATCAAAGCACCTTATTACCTTCCTGGGTGATGCAGATGGAACCACTGCCCATGCCCACTCGAAGGGCATCTACACCAGCATCAATGAGGTTCTTCGCCTGTGCAGCTGTGACCACTGCAATGAGGAACAGGGAAAGGCTCGTGTGAAGGTGGAGGTGGCAGCCTAACTCCCCCACTTCTCACCCCACATCCTTCAGTGCCCAGTCTTGCCTCACCATTGCCTCCAATGACTTGGAGACTGGGGTATTTTTCTTTGATGTACTTGATCATGTTGATCTGGAAGATGGAGTTTCCCTGGGAAGAGTCCTGGGGACAGGGAAGAAGTCCCAGTGAGAATGTAATATGTCAGCTGCCTCTACTGCCCCACCCTGCCCGTGCAGCAGCTCACCAAAACCACTACATCCACACCAGCCTGGGCTAGCAAGTCCAGCCGATATTTGTCATCCTCATGAGTGCCAATGGCTGCTCCACACAGCAGCTGCTTCTTGGCGTCTTTGGAGGCCAGTGGATAATCTCGGTTTTTCTTCAGGTCTGTCCGGGCAATGATGGCCACCAACTCATCGTCTTTATTTACAATGGGCAGCTTTCCTGGGGGCAGGGCAGGACATGGATCAGGACTCTGGTCTTTGGTTCCAGAACCCTTCCTCCCTCTAGGACTCACCCTTCTTGCTGCGCTGCAGAATTTCATTTGCTTCCTTCAGTGTGATGCCTGCAGGGGCTACCACCAAGTCTTCCCTCTTCGTCATGATCTAAGAGGGAGGGAAGCTGTGAGGAAGGGCCAGTCAGAGATTAGGCCTCCCAATAGACCCTGCCTTAACTGAGAGGTGAGGTTCCAAAGACCCCCATGTTCACACTTGCAACCAAACCACCCACCTCAAGTGAACACAACAGTCTCTGCAGCCATCTAGTGGCAAGAATGAGAATTGAGTGGAAAGGACAACATGGTACATAGAACAACCTGCTACATTGTAGAGAAAGAAGGGTCACACAGCAATGACAAGAGAATTAGAAGAGGAGGCTGAAGTTGGTCCCTGAACACTGCCTCTACCCTAGTGGTGGCAAAGAACACAGCATGTATGCTGGCAAACATTTGGGCAGATAGAGAGGCTCCGGTTGGGAAGGGATGGAGGAACCCCATGAATGGGTCAGAAACTTGGCTGGGCATTCATCTTTCCTAGACAGCAGAGGAGCCTCCTTGTCTTTAGCCTGGGCTGCCAGAGCTTGGCTTTGCTCTGCCAGTAGCACCTACCTCTTCCAAAAACCGGTCATGCTCCTCCTCCTTGAGAAAGTCAATGTCTCTTGAGGAGATGATGCCTACCAGGCGGCTCCCCATCCGGCCCGTGTCGGTGATGGGGATACCACAGAAGCCATGCCGGGCCTTGGCTTCAAACACATCCTTCACTCGATCCTTGGGGCTGAGGACCACAGGGTCTGTGATGAATCCCTGCTCATATTTCTGGAAGGGATAGTGAAAGGGCAGTTCTGAATCACTTTCATAAGGCTCCTGGTCTGAAGCCTGGGGTCTGTGCCATTTCCCCCTTTGGCAGTGCCACAGGACCAAATCACACCAACACCTCAAACCCAGGGATGGGAGACATGGGTGGGCTGTAGGCACTGTCCACCTGGTCCTCTTCGGTTGCCTTAAAACACAGGGTCTCAGGCTTTTCTCAGGAATTGAACCCCAAAATGGGAAAAAAGGATCCTAAATTAGGAGAATAAATCCCCTGCTCCCACCCCACCCCACCCCAGTGCAATTCCCAGGAGCTCTTGACCACGATGCTTGCCCTTCTGACCTTCACTTTCCGAACTTCATTGGCCTGAAATTCAGGTGTACAGTTGTGGTGGATGAAGCCAATACCACCTGTAAGCTGCAGGATAAACAGAAGACAGAGAAAAAGTGACAAAGAGAGGCATGATTATACGTCTTTAGGGAAGAGAGATGGGTCTACTGGTGCTCACCGCCATTGCTATGGCCATCCCAGCCTCTGTGACTGTGTCCATGGGTGAGGAAACCAGTGGCGTCTTCAGAGTGATCTTTTTGGTCAGAGCAGAGGTCAGGTCCTGAGGAGATAAGGCCAGCTAACGTGGGAAAGCACCTCATATACCTCTGGGTAGTGCCAGGTCTCCCACAAAACAGATGCCCTGTATGATCTGCATGCCAGTAGGACGATTCCAGAGAATCCACCCCCAAGCCCAATCTGGTGAGGTAGCCAAGAGAGCAGGGTACAGTACCACCTTACCCACCCTTGATGCTCAGGACCCAATTCCTGGCCATACTCACCACCTGGTCTGCAGTGAAGTCGATGTACCCGGGGAGAATGAGAAAGTCACTACAGGGGAGGGGAGTGAATTGGGAGTACGGCTCAGGCTTAGGGCTGCCTGAGACATCATCCCCATACATCATATCACGAGGCATTTGGGCAGAGAAGGCACTGACATAACCCATGTGTCACAGGCAAGACAGAGCACAATGTGGAGATGGAGACAGGAGACTTTTTCTGATACTTACCTGTCATCAGCGCCCCTGGCACCCTGACAACTCCTTCATGTACCCAGAGAATGGAGTTTCTAGCCTGGAATCCCATGCACTGCCAAGATGCCTCCACCATCCCGTCCCACTTGAGATCTGTCAAACTGAGCCCCAGAGACGCGTGGGGAATTTCTGGAACCTGTCCCCCACGCCAGAGCCCAAGCGGGCTCAATGGAAACCCCACCCGACCTCCCAGCTCAGCGCGCCGCCCCTTTTCTCGCCCAGGTGAACCCGTTAGGCCCGCACTTGTATGTGAGGCCGTCCCCGCAGTTGAACAGCTGCTGTGCCGTGAGCCCGTCGTCTGGCACGTAGGACGTGCCCCCGCTAATCAGGTAGTCGGCCATAGCTAGCGCGAGGTGAAACCGCGTGTCTCCTAGGACCGCGCCGCAGAGGCCTCTGCCGGCTGGGCCGCGCCAACATAAACCCGCCGACAGCGTCACTGCGCCCCGCGCGTCGCTGACGTCAGGACGCAGTGCGGATGGGCGGAGCCTGTGCGTCTCTAGGGCGGAGCTGGCGGGAGGAAATGCATGCGCACAACGCGCCCTGGCTGTGTCGCCCTGGAGTTGGGCTGTTTCCCACCGCTGCCCCCTCCCGTAGGACCTTGGCCCGTTCATTTAACGGGCATGGCTTTGCTTCCACTGTCCCGCCAGGCTCCTCCCAAATAAAGAGGCGTTGTTCACTAGCATGTTGAAAAGACGTGCTTGTCATTCTTAATAAACAACTAGATTAAGAATACATAAGAGAAACAGAGTGGTATCTTTATATGATACACAAGTGTATGTTACAAGAATTCCATCAGGCACAGGAGCCTCAGGTTTAAGGCCTCAATGTTAGGCCAAAAAAAAAAAAAAAAAAGGCATGGTAAAGTTTTTACTTTAACATCTAAAATGTCACTTGTCATAAAGGAGAGTGTAATAGAAATTGTCTTTAATAAATCATAATTGAAGTTCCCCTCATTTTCCTTCCATTAAGATGCTAAGTTTATGTCTGAGCAAGAAGAAAGAAAAGACCGTGGCTCCCCTGTGGTCAGCAAAGTCTGCCAGTCAGAGTGGAAGCCAGCTGGGGAGATTCTCAGGAGGGTCCATCCATCATTAATTCCATCTTTCTGGAGGAAGGGAAGGGGCCACATTTCTCCTAACAGTCCAAGCCCTTTCCCCAGGCCCCAGACAAAAAAGAAAAAGTCAGCCAGCAACTTTCTAGGACATCTGGCTCTCAGGAAACCCAAAACCCCCATGGGCTGAGGAGTCTGCTGCAGCAGGTTTATGAAGATGCACGGGGGGCAAAGTTTCCTTTTACATTTTAAACAGAAGCAGTCTGAAAGGCTTCATAACTACACCAATAAAAAAAGAAGAAAAAAAAAAACAACGGAGGCCTCTTCTTTAGTGTGAAATTCTGTCCGTTTTTTCCTGGATGGTCTCCCTTGCACCATGGCTAAGGGATCTCAGTGCATGGTGCTTGCGTTGGCCACTGCAATAGCCTCCTGAATTTCTCGTATCACCAGGATCCGAGTCAGCATCTGTCCCATCTGCTCTCTGCTGATAGGCTGGACTGAGTACCAGATAGGGCTGTTGGGGGCCACCACCGGCTCGGGCGTCAGGTAAAAGGTGTCATTCCGGCCTTTCACACTCTGGGGGCTGAAGAATATGTCCATAAAAGCTGGGTAAAACCACCACAATCTTAACCCTCCCACCTTGTACCTCCCAGAAAGATGCTGTCTGCAAAAGTTGGGAAGGCAGCAGCTCTGGAAGGTATGGTAGCATAGCTACTGAATTCCACGCAGCCAACACACACTACCTCTAGGACCTCCTTTGGGGCTACTGCAAATGCCAGTGATAGGCTGACTCCCTTCTACTCCTCCCACACACACTGCCAGCTGTAATTCCTGAGACTAGGCACCTGCCTAGGGCTCCTGGGGCTCATCTACTTGAGTCCAAGCACATCCCACTTGGAACCAACTTCACTGTCCAGAAGGTCTATCTCCAAGTCTTTGCTCACGTTGCTTCTTCTACCTAATCCACTGATAATTCCTCAATTCCACCTGAGAGAGACTATTTGCTTTGCCAACTTGACTACGATGCTGGGGCCCTTACCTGGGTACACCCTCCCACCTCCCTCAATGTTGTGCTATACCTCTCACGTACTTAGCACATGTGCCATGCTCTCATGGTTAGTCATCCCTCCATTCAAGATTTATCAAAAGGGTACTGTGTGCCAGGCCTGCACTAGATGCTGATGTGAAAGAAATGAGCAAGACTCAAGAGTTCCTACTTCATGACGCTTACAGATAAGAGGGGAGACAGACAGCAATTAAACAGTTACACAAATACAAAATGACAAACAGTGGCAAGTGCTACAGAGGAAACAGCCTGAGAGAACAGGCAGGGAATCTGGAAATGCTTCCCTGATAAAGCTGTGTTGAAAACGAGGGATGGATAGGAGCTAAGCAGCCAAATGGGCTCTATGTGTGTCGTTGCCCAAAAGAGAAAATTTTGTGCTGAGGCCTCGAGGGAGGCAGAGCATGATGCCCTTGAGTGGAGGGGAGCCACTGTGGCTAGAGAGCCAAGAGCTACATGGACATGAGGTTAACAAGGGGAACTGCATGAGAAGCCTTGTTGGCCACAGCAGGATACTGACTTTCTCTGTAGAGTAAAAGAAACCACTGAAGGTTTTAATCTATATGACATGGTAAGATCTACTATGTAGAAAGATCATTCTGGCATTGCTGTGAAGATGACATGCCAAACTGCAGGGGCAGGAGAGAGCAAAAGCCAAGGAAACGAGTCCACCATAGATTCACTGTGGTACTGACAAAAGGTCAAGGCCAAGAAGATGCAGGGCTATACTCAATATGTGATGGAGGAAGCCTGTCTGTACTTTCCAATCTCTACTTGCATCCCCTCTCCATGAAAGGAGACCATCAGGGAGCAGGGACCCCTTTTATATCCCAATGGTTAGGCACATCACAGGCTTTGGAAAAATCAGTAAGGTTGCTTCTATATTTAGTTTTTTGGAAGTGTATTTTTACTCTCCATTTGGGACTAAAGAATGCGTCTGCACACAGGTACACATGAGTACTCACACACACACAGTCACCCCATCACAATAAAGCCTCCTCACCATTTAAAGAGGTAGAAATCGTAGAGCTTGATGGGACATCTCAATGGATTCTCTGGATTTTCCGTCTGTTCTGCATACATGTCATCTGTAACTATAAAACACACCCCCCAGCACCACAGACATGGCATCAGACTCCCTTAGTTCGGGCCCAGATTAGGAACCTCAGGCTTCCAGCCATCTCAACTAGGAAATATTAGAAGGGAAAAGCGTATGAGGCATGGGCGGTGACTGTAAAGGGAAAAGGCAGCTATTTTTCTGGGGCATCTTTGCTTCCAGAAGAGTCTGAAGTTTCTGGGTGGGGAGAAGGAAATGAAGAATTCCTATCCAGCAAAGCCCAACCTTAGCACTCATCACTAGCCCCCCAGGTACAAGGGCAGGGCAGGACAATTAGCACCTGTTTCTACAGCCCCTGCCTCCTTCCCCTACCTTTCTGGCCAGTCTGGTGTATCCCAAGTGCCTTCAGGTACCGAATACTCGTGCTTTTATCCTTAGGATTAGAGGGGTTCTTCTTAGTCTGTCGTAAGACCTTGGAGAAGGCCAGCTTCATGTGCTGGTCCACTGTCTTCAATAGAAAGTACCTGCACCGCAAGCGAAAGCAAGGCAAAGGGAGGGGTGCCAAGAGGAGACCATGACTTACCCTCTGCGATCCATGCCTTGGAGGAGCCACTGCCCACACTCCCAGGATCTGGGCAGGCCCAAACCCAAACACACTGTCTAGTGGAGGAGCCACATCAAGACTGATGGCAAGGCTGCCTGCCTCACTGGTCACTACACAAAATACAGCCAACTGGAGCTCAGGGCTTTCAGTATCCCAAAGGCTCTCAAATATGTGTCAAAGGAATTCAGAAATCCACTTGCAGAGTTTCCACCCTCTTCACTGGGCAGGTGCCAGCAGTGCCTAAGCATGGAGCTTCTAGAACACTTACTTGGTGTTAAAGAACATGAGGGTGGTCAGCAGGGTGGAAGGGGAGTGAGCCCCGAGCTGCTTGCACTCCCACAGCATCTCCTCAGTCACGTGGCTGGGCAGGACATAGCCTAGGAGGAATAGAGTACTGCTACAACAAGAGGATGGCAGGTGGTCCCTCAAAAGTACAGGATAGGAGGTGTAAGGCACAAGGACCACACAGGAGTACAAGTTTAACCAGAAAAGTCTCCCTAGGGTATGGCAGAATCATCTGGGAAGCTTGTTAAAACACAAACGGCTGGGTCTTAACTCAAGTTTCTGGAGTGGGACCTGATAATGTACATTTCTAACAAGTTCCTAAGACTACACTTTGAGAACAACTGCCCTAAATGTTTGCCCTTACCTGATGTCAATTCTTCCTCTAATCTAAGGTTAACAAGGGGCAAAAGTATAGCCCTCAGGGAGAGTCAAACACCCAAAACTATAAACTAAACTCTGCAATATGCACACTTCTCCAAAAAGAGGTTACAGAGGCTTTTGTCATATTTTCAGAGGTGTGTAGGGCCTTAAGAACTGGTACACATGCCCCTGTTTGCACATGCTAAATTTTCTCTCATGTCTTCCATCTCTAGAAAGCAAGTCAATTCTCAACCCTTCTCTGGATAAAGTGGAGACTGATATTCAGAACTATTACAGGTTCCCCCCACAGGGCAGTTTTTACTGTAAGACCCTGGTTCCTAAGTGAACTGAGAATTGGGCAGGGGCTAGGGCCAGTAGTTTGATCAAGACCCCTCGGTAGCCAGGTCTACACAAAAGGAAGACGACACTTGGGTTGATCACCAAGCCATCCCCCCCTGACTCCACAATGTGTTCCTTCAAGAGTCAACGTGCAAGTGTTTGTGTGCCAGGCACTGAGGGCCTGGTGAAACAGCAGCAGACACCAGCATTCTCCTGCAGGAGTTTCAGGATTCTCCAGGCAGGCAGTGAGGGTGCCATTTCCTAGAAGCAGGGAAAGAAACATTCTGCCCAATACATTCCTCTTCTCCGTTCTTGCCAAAGCTGGCCCTCTGATTCCATTAGCGCACTTCTCTCTCTTCAGGGCAGCTCTGCCTCTATTGTTGTATTCTGTGGCCCAATGACAATGAGATAAGCTTCCTTGTTGTCAGATATTTCTAAAGCAGGATGAGTGGCAGAGGACAGCCATCTCAGGGAAGGCCAGAATTGAGTGATCCCAGGCCTACTATGGCATGCCCTATTTTCTCTGGGTTCACTCTTCCACCTGGTGTCACTTCCCCAGCTTTAATCACTTCTTGACAATTTAACTTAAAGTGAACTTTAACGCCTGAAAACCAGGACTCCTCATATGGAAGAAGGGAGATACAGATAAAAGCCTTAGAGTTCTGAATATGAACTATAAGCATCAAAATGATCTATTTTTAAATTTTTTTTAGAAACAATGACCAACCCAGGAGCAATGAGCACCCCTAGCATTGAGACTGTGGTACTGAAATACCATTAACCACTGAAAGGAGCTAGGCTCCACGGAGAACTGACCGATTCCATATTAGGATAGGAAATGTCCAAGATGAGCCTGGAATATTTTGGCAAACCAGAAATCAAGTAAGTAGGGTTATGTCAAAAGAACTTAGGGCCAATTTAAAGAGGCTCCAAATGGCCAAAGACGGGACAATTTGCACATAAGTAAAGATAACGACTGCAATGGACTGAATCATATTAAATGTGTTCAAATCCATTAGTTCACAACAATTCTTTAAAAAAACAACACAGCTAACTAGTTATTCCTGGAGGAAGCTGGTGAACCAACCCATTACTGTGAAAAGTGCTAAACAAAGGAGAAGAAATAAGCCTTTATCCTCCCCATTCTATACAATCAATACTGTAGATATACTGCTAAAAATTCAAAGAGTTGACGTGGGAAAGTTTCTTCGTATTTCAGCTAATAATAAAGAAGTACTAACATTAGAATAACACCGTTTACAACTCCTAATGAATGAATGGATTCAAACATTATGGGTATCTGATGGAAGTAAATAACCCATCTATGATATAACCTTGCCAAAAAGAAAACACAAAAAAGCAAAACCTGATCAACCAAGTCTTTATATGCAACTACCAATTAACTGTCACTACAGGGGACATGATACAAATACAGAAGAGTATGTTAAAACTACACCATGGGGGATGTAATCAGTAAAAAACAGACTGTGGGACAATTTAAAAGGTTAGTTTCTTCCATAAACAAATTGCAAGAAAAAAATCAAGAGGGAAACTAAAGATTAAAGCTTAACACTGAAAGGTATACCAGCAATTTCAACGTGTTGATCTTATTTCCATCTTGACTGAGATAAACACAATTATGACATTTATGAGACAATCAGAAATTTGAACAAAGGGTAGGTTTTGATGACATTATGGAATTATCTTTTTCAAAAAAAGTATGATAATGGCACTGTGGTATGTCAAGAATATGCATTAGGGACCGGCCCCATGGCCAAGTGGTTAAGTTCGCAAGCTCCGCTTTGGCAGCCCAGGATTTCACTGGTTCAGATCCTGGGTGTGGACATGGCACTGCTCATCAGGCCATGCTGAGGCAGCGTCCCACACAGCACAACCAGAGGCACTCACAACTAGAATATACAACTATGTATCGGGGTGCTTTGGGGAGAAGAAGAAGAAAAACAAAAGATTGGCAACAGTTGTTAGCTCAGGTGCCAATCTTAAAAAAAATAATAATAATACATATTAAAATACTTATGGATAAAGTATCTGAGATTTACTTCAAAACACAGGAGGAGGGAAACAGATGACGTATACATGAAACAAGATTTACCATGCACTATTCTGTTTACTTTAACATGTGCTTGAAATTTCCATAATAAGAAGTTATAAAAAGCAAACTTTGTATAGCCACACTTGGCTTGAAAATTTGCAAATCATGTAGAGTGATTCACTTACTTGAGTCTCTGTTCTTTTTGGTTTTTTTTGATGAAGATTAGCCCTGAGCTATCTGCTACCAGTCGTCCTCTTTTTGCTGAGGAAGACTGGCCCTGAACTAACATCCGTGACCATCTTCCTCTATTTTATACGTGGGACGCCTACCACAGCATGGCGTGCCAAGTGGTGCCATGTCCGCACCTGGGATCTGAACTGGTGAACCCTGGGCCGCCAAAGCGGAATGTGCACTTAACCGCTACACCACTGGGCCGGCCCCGAGTCTCTGTTCTAATGACAGGCCCTCAGAGAGGCTTCTCTCCTAATGCCCTTAACATTTTCCATTCCCTTATGTTTTGTTCTTCAAAGCACTTAATTAATCATAAATTATTTATATATTCTTTCTCCCTATTAGACTGTAAGCTCTATTTTGTTCCCTAGTATATCATCTACACCTGGAATACTACCTGGCACATAGCAGGCACTCAAAAAATACTATTTAACCTATATATATATTTTTTTTTTGATGAGCAAGACTGGCCCTGAGCTAACAACTGTTGCCAATCTTCCTTTTTTTTTTTTCTCCCCAAAGCCCCAGTACATAGCTGTATATCCTAGATGTAGGTCCTTCTAGTTCTTCTGTGTGGGACGCTGCCTCAGCATGGTTTAATGAGCAGTGCTAGGTCCGTGCCCAGGATCTGAACCAGCGAGCTCTGGGCCTCCAAAGTGGAGTGTGTGAACTTAACCACTCAGCCATGGGGCTGGCTCCTAACCATTAATTTTTTTTAAAGGTTAAGCATGTACTATGTATAGTGATGGATGTTAACTAGATTACACCATTTCACAATATACACATATATCAAATTATTATGTGTACACCTGAAACTAATATAATGTTATATATCAATTATATCTGTTTTTTTTTTAAAAAGCTTAAGCAGCAGACGTTTTAATAAATGCCAGAGCCAGGATTAAAAATCAGATATTCATGTGAACTAAGTTTTCAATTCAGCTGAGTAAATACCAAGGAGCACAAGTTGGATCATACGGTAAGAAAATGTTTACTTCTGTAAGAAAATGTCAAACGACCTTGTAAAGTGGCTATGCCATTTTGCATTCCCACCAGCAATGAATGAGGGTTCTTGTTGCTCCCTATCCAGCATTCGGTGCTGCAGTGTTTGGGACTGAAGCCATTCTAGTAAGTGTACAGTGGTATCTCACTATTATTGTTTTGAAAGATTGGCACCTGAGCTAACACCTGTTGCTCATCTTTTTTGTTCCTTCTTCTTTTCCCTAAAGCCCCCCAGTATATAGTCGTATATTCTAGTTGTAGGTGCTTCTGGTTGTGCTGTGTGGGACACCACCTCAGCATAGTTTGATGAGCGGTGCCATGTACGTACCTAGGATCCAAACCGGCGAAACCCTACACCGCCAAAGCGCAGCACTTGAACTTAACCACTTGGCCATGGCGCCAGCCCCTCCCTCACTGTTGTTTTAATTTGCAATTTCCTGATGATATACGATGATAAGCACCTTTTCACATACTTCTCTGCCACCTGATATCTTCTTTGGTGAGGCATCTATTCAGATCTTTTGCCTATTTTTTAATCAGGTTGTTTGTTTTCTTATTGTCGAGTGTTAAAAGTTCTTTGTACATTTTAGAATCAGCTATGAGTTTTGCAAAGATTTTCTCCCACTTTGTGGCATGTCTTTTCATTCTCTTAACAGTGTCTTTCACAGAGCAGAAGTTATTAATTTTAATAAAGTCCAACATACCAATTTTTTTCTTTCATGGATTATGCTTTTGGTGTTGTATCTAAAAAGTCACCACCAAACCTAAAGTCATCTAGATTTTCTCCTATATTATGTTCTAGAGTTTTGTGTTTTACATTTAGCTCTATGATCCATTTTGAGTTAATTTGTGAAGGATATAAGGTCTGTGTCTAAATTCATTTTTCTGTATATGGATGTCAAGCTGTTCTGTACCATTTGTTGAAAAAAACCCCTATCCTTTCTTTATTGAACTGCCTTTGCTCCTTTGTCAAAAATAAGCTGCTTATATTTGTCTGGCTCTATTTCTGGCCTCCACTGTATTCCAATGATCTATTTGTCTATTCTTCCACCAAAAACCTGCACACAATATTTAGAGCAGCTTTGTTCATAATTGCCAAAACTTGGAAGCAACCAAGATGTCCTTCAATAGGTGATTGGATAAACAAACTGGTATATCCATACAATGGAATATTATTCAGCAATAAACAGAAATGAGCTATTAAGCTATGAACAAACACGCAGGAACAGTAAACGCATATTGCTAAGTGAAAGAAACCAATATGAAAAGGCCACATACTGAATTATCCCAACTACATGACATTCTGGAAAAGGAAAAACTATGGAGACAGTAAAAAGGATCAGTGGTTGCCAGGGACTCAGGGAGAGGGAGGGAGGGATGAACAGGTGGAACACAGGGGATTTTAGGACAGTGAACCTTATGTATGATACTGTAATTGTAGACACGTGTCATTAAACATTTGTTGAAAGCCACTGGATGTACAACCCAAGGAGTGAACCCTAATGTAAACTATAAACTTTAGTCAATGGTAATGTATCAATATTTGCTCGTCAATTATAACAAACACACCACATTAATACATGATATTAATAGAGGAAACACTGTATGAGGGAGTATACGGGAGTTCTCTGTACCTCCTGCTCAATTTTTCTGTAAACCTAAAACTGCTCTAAAAATTAAGTTTATTAAAAAATATACTAAAATAGGGGCTGGCCCCGTGGCCAAGTGGTTAAGTTCTCGCCCTCCACTTCCGCAGCACAGGGTTTCGCTGGTTCGGATCCTGGGCGTGGACATGGCACCGCTCATCGGGCCATGCTGAGGCGGAGTCCCATATGCCACAACTAGAAGGATCCACAACTAAAAATACACAACCATTTACGGGGGAGCTTTGGGGAGAAAAAGGAAAAATAAAATCTTTAAAAAATATACTAAAATAAAATAAACACCTCAGACATTCTTACTGCAAAAATCATGCTTTTTTCAAAACAACATGCTGTCCAGGAGGTTGCCTATGGGTTAAGCAAAAACTATGTTCTATATGTGTAGAACATATGTTCAAACATCGGGAAAAAAACCCCAATATGTAACCCGAGTAACCTACAGATAAAACAGTTCATAATTCTTAATTTTTGCAATGATTCGAATTTTAATTAATAAATTTTAATAGGAAAAAAGTATACTCCACATTCTGCATGCCCCTGTGTCCTTGCCACACTGGGACTAGCCAGGTTCTCTGCCTGGTAAGCAACGGTCCTTCCATATCAGGCCAAGCAGCACAGAGGTCAATGCTGGTGCCTGAGATTTACAGCCTCCTCACCTGCACACTGTATCAGAGCCAGCCTCACAAGAAGCCAATCTTATCTAAACCCAGGTGGGAAAGACATCCAAGGACTAGGAAGACTCTTACCAAGTGGAGTGACTCGGGGCTGAACGTCCTTCAGAACTTCATGTAACCACTCCGTGAATCGAACATAATAAAGATCGGAGAAAATGTCATCAACCCGTCCATTTTCAAAAAGATACTAAAAGAAAAACAATCAACGAAAGTTGTTGGTAGTCTCTTGAGTAAGATTTTCAGGGGAAATAAACATTTTTCTATCAGTACCATCACGTATCCCTACCCATTCCCTGCTTAACAAACAACACATCAGGTCAAAATGTGACACTGGCACAGTACACTTCAGATCGCATGACCTGACTCAGAACACTCTTGAGAGTTGGGTCAATGGAACAAATTTTGTGATTGCTATTCCACCCAGGCAAGGCATCGTCTTGTGGTAGCAAAAAACAGGATGCAAGCTCTGGGGCCAGCCTCTTATTACATATAGTGTCAGTTAAATAACTTGCGTGACTCTTTTAACTTTTGGGACTCAGTTTCCTTGTCTGTAACTGAAGATGACTGTGCCTGCCTTTCAGGACTGGAGAGAGCATGGAATGAGACAGAACATGTAAAACAATTCATTTGGTGCCTGGAAAGAAAGAGGAACAAACTGGGAAGCAGACTTTTCTCATGCCCAGGCAACAGGGTGAGTCCGAACCGGCAAGATCTCTTCTATCATACTGTGGGCTTCTTCACAAGAGCATTCAAACAACACTAAGAAATCCATCTCTGCTCTCCTAAACTGCCAGTCTAAAACCAGTTTCTCTGTTATGCTTCACCTTAGATGCCCTGAAAACCTAACTACAGCTGTATATGCTAGCTGGACTCCTTCAAATAATTATCTTGTCTTAATGGAGGGAATAATGAGAAGAAAAGCTGTCTGTTAGCACCAGACTTTGTTTTGGGTAAACTACTTTTATGCAAACCATACATTTACTTTAACAAAAAGTGTTAACTCATTATATAATTGACGGGGAACAGCTCAAACATGTTTCCTACCTTTGGTGGTGGGTTTTTTTTTTTGAGGAAGATTAGCCCTGAGCTAACATTCACTACCAATCCTCCTCTTTTTGCCCTGAGGAAGACTGGCCCTGAGCTAACACCCGTGCCCATCTTCCTCTACTTGATATGTGGGACGCCTGCCACAGCATGGCTTGACAAACAATGCGTAGGTCCACACCCAGGATCCAAACTGGTGAACCCCAGCTGCCCAAAGCAGTGTGTGCAAACTTAACTGTTGCACCACCAGGCCAGCCCCCATTTCCTACCTTTTGAATACACAGGAAAATATAGTACAGCACATCTGGGTCATAGGGTTCACCATCTCCATTTCGAGCTTCCCGTGTCATTAGACAGAGACCATAATTCAACTCTGCCACAGCAGAAGAGATGAGATCTTCCTGAAATCGCAGCAGCTGGCGCCCTGCAACATAAGTCCCAAAGGTGAACGGTGACAGTCATCTCTTTATTGGTCCCTCATATCCTGGAAGCAGGGCTCAGAGCAGCTACTGCCCATCAGGGTGCTGGGATAGAATAGGTCGCTCGTATCTAGATCAGAACTGGCCTACTAAGGCAATAATCCTGTATGCCCTATTACAACAAGGGTTTCTTTCCCACAATATTCCCCACCTCACATATCCCAAAAATTATTAATACAGCCAAGACATGAAAGCAAAAAAGCCCCAAATCCATCCTCTGTAATGTGAGGAAGTATATGAACATAATGCTAAAGAGCCTGAGCACACTCACTGGTTCCTATCTTCTCCCAAAAGTAGCTCTGCCTAGATCTGCCAGGTCCACTCAAGAAATCCATGTGTACAAAAGTGCCTGGTCTTCGGCAAACCCCACAAATCCTGCTCATCTGCAGTGGGTCAGGCCTGCCTGTTGCTTGTCTTCAGTTCAGCATACTTTATTTCAGATGGTGCTCTCTAGTCCCCAGAGCCAAGGGAAACCACTTTCCCGCCATTCTGTCCTCCTCCTACTTCAGTACCACTGCATTTTAGACAGAGTTTACCCCCATCTCCCTCCCAAACACTTACTCCCAATGGGTGCCAATCTGTTCTGAGCATCTTTCTCTAGCTCAGCGTTCTTGGTCTGGGCCCAGTTTTTCCATACTTCAAGCCCTTCTTCTGGCTTCAGAGAATTTGGAAGCAGGAGTTCTGGGGAAGGCTGTGGCTGTGACTGCGGTTCAACTTCAGCAACCTGAACAGTTTGAGCCTATGAAAGAGAAACCATGAAAATGTGTCAATACTGTTTTGTACCAGGCCCTTTTGGCAAAACTCCCAGATTACTTGTTGTTCTTTTAATAAAAAAAAAATCTCTTTTCTCCTTGCTGTTCTACTTTCAAGAACCTTTGGAGTTCTACTCCTTACTCCAGGAATGGCAAAGGCTAGTGCAGTGTTTCTCAGCCCTGGATGTACTTTTGGGAATCTCTGATTTAAAAACACCAATACACCTGAGCTCCACCCCAGAATCTCTTTTTAAAGAGGTATCAATCTTTTTAAAATCTTCCCACGGTGGGGCTGGCCCAGTGGTGTAGTGGTTAAGTTCACACACCCTGCTTCAGTGGCCCAGGGTTCGCCAATTTGGATCCTGGGCACAGACCTACACACCACTCATCAAGCCATGCTATGGCGGTATCCCACATAGAGGAACTAGAAGGACTTACAACTATGATATACAACTATGTACTGGGGCTCTGGAAAGAAAAAAAAAGAGGAAGCTTGGCAACAGATGCTAGAATAGGGCCAATCTTCCTCATCAAAAAAAAAAGAGTTGATCTGCAGGAACACATAAAAATAAATAAATAAAAATAAAATCTTCCCAGGGCTGGGCCCACGGCCAAGTGGTTAAGTTTGCGTGCTCCACTTTGGCGGGCCAGGGTTTTGCCAGTTCGGATCCTGGACGCGGACATGGCATCGCTCATCAAGCCATGTTGAGGTGGCATCCCACATGCCACAACTAGAAGGACCCACAACTAAAAATATGCAACTATGTACCAGGGGGCTTTGGGAAGAAAAAGGAAAAATAAAATCTTTAAAAATAAATAAATAAATAAAATCTTCCCATGTAAAAAGGTAATTCTAACGATTAGTCACTGTTCAGAACTACTGGCTCAAAGCACTGTTTGTCAAACTATAATGTGTAAACAAATCACTTGGGGATTTTATTAAAGTGTAGATTCCGGGGCTGGCCCTGTTGCTGAGTGGTTGGGCTCGCACACTCCACTTCGGCAGCCCAGGGTTTTGCCGGTTTGAATCCTGGGCGCAGACATGGCACTGCTCATCAAGCCATGCTGGGGCAGCATCCCACATGCCACAGCTAGAAGGACCCACAACTAAAAAATACACAACTATGTACCGGGGGGCTTTGGGAGAAAAAGGAAAAATAAAATCTTTAAAAAAAAAAAGTCTAGATTCTGGTTCAAAAGGTCTTAGGAGGGACCTGAGATTCTGCATTTCTAACAAGCTCCCAAGTGAGAGAGCTAGTCTTCAGACTATACTTTGAATACCAAGTGTCCAGAGCAGTGACTGTTAAATTTGGCTTCACCTTAAAATCATCTGGGCTGATTTTTAAAAATACTCATGCCTGGGCCTTATCCCCAGAGATTCTGATTTAATTGGTCTAAGGTAGGAGTATGCCATCAGTATTTTAAAAACTCCTCAGGTGATTCTAATGTCCAGCCATGGTTGAGAATCATCATTTAGAGAAAGAAAAGTACAACAAACAAGTCATGTCCTCTCCCCTGCCATTTTAAGATATGAAGATAAAACTTGAGGCTCTGTATGGCTTCTCTAGCTATAAATATAGTTCTATTTTTTTGCATGTTCCTTCTCAATAAGACTGTTCTGACTCATAGGGACATTTTCTGAAAACAGGAGGCACTGCTCTAGCTTCCTGCTTCCAAAAGAAGTGTGATCCCATCCTCAGTGGTCTGATGGCCAAGCCATGCAGACAAAGCGGTAGAGAATACCCGTGTGCCCGACAGCCTCAATAACAATCCCATTGGGTGGGACAGACATCAACACACATACCAAGCACAGATTACTGGGTCTCACAACCTGTCTACATTGTAAACAAACTTCCTTGAGCAATTCTCCAAGCCAGGGCCTACCTAAAGGGTTGACAAACATCAAATCATTCAAATTGAAGGCAAAATCATTTTTTTTGAAGAAGAAGATGATTAGCCCTGAGCTAACATCTGCTGCCAATCCTCCTCCTTTTGCTGAGGAAGACTGGCCCTGAGCTAACATCTGTGCCCATCTTCCTCTACTTTATATGTGGGACACCTGCCACAGATGGCTTGTCAAGTGGTACCATGTCCGCAGCTGGGATCCAAACCGGCGAACCCCAGGCTGCCAAAGCAGAACGTGCGCACTTAAGCGCTGTGCCACCAGGCCGGCCCCTAAGGCAAAATAATTTATACATGACACACAAATTTGCTTATCAACAAATAAAAAGTATCCTATTAGCTTTGATAAGATACATTATTACTCAACAAGAAGATAGAGCAATACCACTGCCAGGCCCTTAACTGTTTGTCAACCCTGGAGTTCCACTCTAGACACACTTCTCAGTTCAACTACCATTCTCCTTGGTGAGTCTCAGCTACTTTCCCAGTTTGGAATTCCCTATTTGTGAAAATGATTGCTGACCATGCACATCCAAGCTAGACCTCCCATTAACATACCCAGTGGGTACCGTAGATCTTCAACTGAACATCTCATAGCCATCTCAAACATTTATGGAGAGAACTCATGACCTTCCCTTTCCAGAATTATTTTCCTCACAGTTCCCTCCCTAACTTGTTCAATGGCAATAACATCTACCCAAGCTGGAAATCTAGAAGTTCGACTAGATAAGTAAGTGGGGGTCACAGCATGTGAGGAAGTACTTTTCTACTGGCTTTTTAGCCAGGCCTCCTTCACTGTGTGCCTCCATCCACTAAACATAACCTTCCTAAGCATCTTGATAACAAAACTTCTTCCACACACATCCAAATGTCTATCAGTGGGTAGCAGTAGTAGTGATCCCACCCAGGGTGAAAACTACTGATGTAAGTAGGGCATTAACACTGCGGTGTGGTGTAGAGTTTTTACTATTTATAATGGAGCCCTTAGAGAGTTGTAAGCTGGGAAGTGACTTATACCTTATATATCTTATATCTTATATTTTAAGAAAATTATTCTTGCTGATCTATGGAGAACTGATTGAACAGCAAAAGTAGAAGCAGGCACTGGTGGCCTGGACTAGGACGGTGACAATGGAGATAAATTTAAGAGATTCTGAGAAGTTTGGTGGTAGAACCAATGTGGCCCATTGATGAACTGGCTTTGACGACTAAGGGAAAGCAGACTCAAGGACAGCTCCTGGGTATCCGTCTTAAACAAACGGGTGGCTGATGGTACTACTTTCTGAGATGGGGAAGTTTTTGATAGTTGTGGAGGTGATGCTAATGAAGAGATGAGATATTTCTTCAATAAATCCAAGTAAATGATAAGTAGGCTGTTGAATGTGTGGGAAGCATGGGAAAGACATGGTCTAGAGAAAAAGATCCATGTGTTAATGCAGCACAGGGGTTAAGACACAGGCTCCAGAGCCAGTCTATCCAGGGCTGAATCCCAACTCTGCTACTTACTAATGGTAGCTTTGGCCTTGTCATTTAATTTCTCTGTGCCTCAGTTTCTTCATCTGTAAAATGGAGGAGATAGCAGTACATACCTCATAAGGTTGGTGTGAGAATTAAATGAGTTACATAAATGAGTTATTATATCTAACTCTGAGAACAGTGCCTGGCACATAGTGTCAGTGATTATCCTCCTCAGCAGCAGCAGTCATCTAGAGGATGCAGAAAACCATGGCAACAGAAAGACATCCCCTCGGGAGAAAGGAGGGCTAGTACTGAGAAACATCAACATGTATGATTCAGATAGAGAAAGAGGCACCAGCAAAGTCTCATGAGAAGGAAAAAGAATCAGTGGGGTAGGAGGAAAACCAGGAGTGTATAACAACATGGAAGGCCAGAGGAGTTTCAAGAAGGCAGGGATGATCTACCGTGTCATGTGTCTAAGTGAGATAAGAATAGATGAGCTAGGGGCCAGCCCTGTAGCCCAGTGGTTAAGTTTGCGCGCTCTGCTCTGGCGGCTCAGAGTTTCACCGGTTCGGATCCTGGGCGTGGACATTGCATTACCGCTCATCAGGCCATGCTGAGGCAGCATCCCACATGCCACAACTAGAAGGACCCGAAACTAAAAAAATATACAACTATGTACTGGGGGGAGTTGGGGAGAAAAAGCAGGAAAAAAGAAGATGATTGGCAATAGTTGTTAGCTCAGGTGCCAATCTTTAAAAAAAAAAAAAACAAAAACAGATGAGCTGGTTGGATCTGGCCACAGGGTGGTCACCAGTGACCTTGACAGAGCAGATTCAGTCATGAGTTGAAGAGAAAATGGATTCGCAAGTGGAGTCAGCTTGTGTAGATAAGGCTTTTGAGAACTCTGGGAATAAAGTAAAGTGCAGAAATGGGGCAATAGATGGAGGTGGATGTGAGATTAAAGGAGGGAGCTTTCATCCTAAGTCTGGTTTTAAAGACAGGTGGTAAGAGAGCTTTCATAAAGAGTATGCCAGGTGAAGGAGCACAACACTTTGTCATCAGCTCTCCTTAGGGTTCAACTCACATCACAACACAATTATCTTCCCCATGGGCTATGAGTGCTCCAAGGGCAGAGACTGTCTTATTCATCTCTGTTCCCTGGCACCTAGCAGAGAGCCCGACAAGGGCAGAGCAATGTTTGTGGTGTAAATGGACAAACTCATCTTTCCCACATTGAGTATTCTTTCCAATTTTTCTTTTTCTGGTAATAATAGTTGACATCTAAGTCCCTTTGAGACTTTCCCAAAGGAGACATAGCCTCTGAAGAAGATGGGCATATTAAAATGAACTCCAGAAAATATCTTCACCTGCACAGATGTGCAAATTAACAGAGACCTATGAGCACCAAAAGAGGCCTGACCTGCAAATTGAACCATCAGGCCCAGGAGAGCTGAGGGGAGGGCTGATGAGCTCCATCCCTGTGAGCAAAAGCTGAGCACAGAACCCCATGACAAGTCTCCTGGCTGGTGTCTCCTACAGGCCATCAATTCTACACACCTGTACATGATACCTCTTGTTACCATAACTCTTAGGATTCTGAAAAAATTCCTACCACACATCAGATCAAGCTCAACTCTTCTCTTTGGAAAGATAACCTCTTTGCCCCCTGTACTAACGCCTTCCCCACAATCCCCCTCTCACATTGCCCTAGGCCATCATCTTCTGTCCATCCCTGGCTCTGTATTCATGCTGCTCCTTTGTCCTATCAGTCTTTAAGCTATAAACTAGAGATCAAATGTCACCTTTTCCACAAAGACGCCTCTGCTGACTTTTTAACCAGTTTGTGTGTGTAGCACACATCATACTTGATTTTACTGCTTTATAAATAATTCAAAGAAATAGAAATCATGTTCTTACTCCCACAACTAGACTATAAGCTACCTGAAGCAATAATTCTGTCTTGTTCTACTTCTAGGCCTGACAGCTGGATATTTAATAGATCCTTAGGAAAGCCACCTAAGATAATACACCGTTGCCTCTATGAAACTACTTGGTCAGCCTTTCCTTAACCAATCATTTATGGCCTGAGTTTCCGAGTGTGGTTTCTAGTCTAATAGTGCCTTGTTTGTGCCAGGTCTCTCACATACATTCCCAGGAGGTCCTGCCCTTTGAGACACACTGCCTTCAGTAGCCCCGTGAGACGAGAGGCCCTATATCTAGTCTAAAGGTCTGCTAGACAAGAGAGCAGAAAGTTTACCAACAGCCTTAAAGGCGCATCTATCCACACCTCTATAACAGCCTTAAGAAGATTAACAATTAGAAAAGTTAAAAGAGCCAAGCAAATTTAAAGTTAAAATTTCAAGAGTTCTATTTTTGCAACTCTTCTATAAATCTAAAATTATTTCAAAATAAAAAGTTAAAAAAGAGGCCGGCCCCATGGCCGAGTGGTTAAGTTCGCACACTCTGCTTTGGCGGCCCAGGGTTTCGCCAGTTTGGATCCCGGGCCCGGACATGGCGCCGCTCATTAGGCCATGCTGAGGCGGCGTGCCATGTGCCACAACTAGAAGGACCTACAACTAAAACAGAATATACAACTATGTACCAGGGGGGGCTTTGGGGAGAAAAAGAAAAAAATTAAAACCTAAAAAAAAAAAAGTTAAAAAAAAAAAATTTCAACATAGCTGCCATGGCAGAAAACTCAATTAACCAAGGCTTATCTTGACTACTTTTAAGGAACATAAAAACACCTTTGGGAAGTCCTACTGCATAGGTGGCTTATTTGAGACTCCCAAAAGTGGTCACTTTTAACAGGCCCACTAGCAGGTATTTTAATCTTCTAATTTACCTCCATTGTCCACAGATGACAACTGAGGAACAATTTCACAGCCTTCCCACTGTGATGAGTTTACAGCCTGTGTGCTAAACTACAGAGGTTCTACTATATCTATTCATTGGTGATGCAGAAAGTAGCTCCTGGGACATAGATAACACTTGGGGTGTCCCATTAGTCTCTACCTAGAACTCTTCTCTTCCTAAAAGAGCACTCCAGGCATCTACCCTCAAAGCAGTTATTAGTCATTTCATTTACCTCTAGGTACCAGGACAGAACTCTGGCCTGCTGCATAGCTTCACCTGGTGCTTCTGTGCCTTTCATCTCCACTCCACCCAAAATATTAAATACAATACTACTCCAAGACCAACATCATTGCAGTAAACAAGCCAGAGGTTGCCAGGCAAGTTCTATGTTGCACTGGGCCCTGAGGGAGCAGGCTGCCCTGCAGGTAAGTCTGACTTACGGAACAAGTAACCTGGAGCTGCTGCTGCTGCTGCTGCTGCTGCTGCTGTGTTGGTGGTGTCTGTTCCTGGGGAGTTTGTTGTTGCGGCTGCTGCTGGGGGTCCCATATATGGACAGTCTGAGCTGTATTCTGGTATGTGCCTGCTACAGCCTGCACAGCCACTGGAATGTGGATGTTGCCATTCATGAACTGTGCTGGAAAGAGAGAGTTTGCAAGGGTCTGCACTACCTCTTCATGGGAGTTTTTCACTACAGACGTGGTGCCCACCATCTTCTCCTTGTCATCCTCCAGCTTTACAGCTGCCAGGGCCGTGGGTGAGCCACTGACGTGAACTGCGTTGTAGGCTTCCTGGGGAATGGCAATGTGGGTAATGCTCTGCTGTTGAGGGTCCCCCCGGGGCTGGGCGGAGTAAACAGGGATGGTCCAGGTTTCTCCTGTAGGGCTAGTAATGGTCCCAGTGGCACTGTACAGGTGGGCACTGTCTACTGTGAGTAAGTCTGGCCTCAAGGACACGTAACTCTGCTGCTGGCCCTGTGGAATGGCCAGCACGGTGGCCACCGGCTGCCCTGAGATAGCGTAGGACACAGTGATGGGCATATCCACTTTGCGCTTCTTCACTGGCTGGAGGACACTGGCTGTGCCAACCCGCCGCTCCCCTTCCCGGGGTGAGCCCTGCTGGGACGGTGGTGGGGAAAGGGCACCCACGGTCTGGATTTGGATCTGCTGACCCCCAGCAAGAGACTGGCCAGCCACCAGCTGAGCCTGGATCTGCTGATGTGGGATGTGCTCCTCTGGGATCTCTGCAGCCTGGATCTGCTGGGCCGCCTGCACATGCTGCACCTGGATCTGGGCTGCCTGCAGCTGTGAGGGGCTGGGGTTCTGCAGAGCTGGAGTCTGGATGGAGGGAGCTGCCGGCTGTGGTGCTTGGCCTTGGATCTGCACCTGGACCTGGATGGGCTGCTCAGCAGGCTGGTGAACGGTGAGCTGTGGGGAGAGCTGCTGAGCCGAGACCTGCTGCGGAGACTGTTGCACCTGCACCTGTACCTGCAGCAACAAGATTCACCAGTGAGTGAGCCAGGCAACATTGTGAATCCAGCCCCGAAGGGAATAAGAGATCTCAGGCAGGGGCCCTGGGTACTGTGAGGAGGAGGGGCTGCCATACCCAAGGCTTCTAAGGAGGCCATAATCACCAAAAGCATATGCAAAGTTCTCTAGCATCACACCGCATTCAGAGCAACACATACCAATCTGAGAGCAACCAAGACTATCAACTGGAGTCTATGAAGGAAATAACAGAACTTTTGATCATTTTTGAGCTTCTCTTTTAAAATGTGACCCCTTTTCGCATATTGGTATAGTAGTACAAGTATACAATTTATAAATATACATTTTAGGCGTATGTTCAGAAAATACTTTAACCTTGGATGAGAGATAAAAAAGTGTGGAGACACTGCTCTAAAAGGTCAGAAAGATAAGTACATTCAATACGCATTCAATTCCCAACCCAGGATCAAAACTATTCCCACCACAGACAACTTGTGGAAAATGCAGTAGAGACAAAACTCTTGAAATCTCTTTCAGAGATGTCTCCAACTTGCTGCTAAAATGCAAGCAATGTTGAATGATTCTTTAGAGTACTTATTTAAGATACCTTTGTTTTAATAGAAAAGCCATTAAAAAAACACAAAAGATTCCTTATAATTTAATCTAAGGAAGGTTATTATATCCTGGATCACCCATTTCTGCGAACATGAATTTCAGCTCATGTCTTACTGCTGTTACTTCAGCATACAAAGCAGCATGAAAAGAGGCTATGCATAGTATGTAGTTTTAAAAAAAAGACTTATCCATCAGACATATCTAAATTACTCTGAACACAGGCAGGAATTAGCAAGGTGAAAAAAAAGAAGGCAGATGAGGGATTATATCTTTCTAATAGCAGAAGGAAACATGTAACAAAAGATAACCAAGGATGGTGCTGGGACAACTGGCTATCCATATGAAAAGAATGAAGTTGGACCTCTTCCTCATATCATACGCAAAAAATGGGACAGGATCTGAGTAGACATTTCTCCAAAGACATGCAAATTGCCAATAAGCCTATAAAGAGTTGCTCAACATCTTAGCTATCATGAAAATACAAAGCAAAACTACAATGAGATATCACTTTAAACCCACTAGGATGGCTGTAATAAAAAACGATAAGTGTTGGAAAGGATGTGAAGGAATTAGAATCCTCATACACTGCTGGTGGCAATGTAAAATTGGTGTAGCCACTTTGGAAAACAGCTTGGCAATTCCTCAAAAGTTTATACATACCATATGACAAAGATATGAAAAACAAACCAAATGACCTAGCAATTCCACTTCTAAGTGAAAGGAGTAATACCCAAGAGAAAGGAAAACTATCTCCACACAAAAACCTGGACACGAATGTCTGTAGCAGCATTATTCATAATAGCTAAAAAGTGGAAACAACCCAAATGTCCATCAACTCATGAATGGATAAATAAAATGCGGTATTTCCATAAAACAGATTATTTAGCAATAAAAAGGAACGAAATTTTGATACATGCTACAACACAGACGAACCTTGAAAACCTCTGCTAAGTGAAGTCAGTCACAAAAGACTACATACTGTATGAGTCCATTTATATAAATGTCTAAAATAAGCAAATCTATAGGAGAAGAAAGTAGATTAGTGGTTGTCTAGGAGCAGGGAATTGGGGAAAACATGAAGTAACTGCTAATGGGTACATGGTTTCTTTTTTGGGGTGATGAAAATGTTCTAAAATTGATGTAGTAATGGGTGCACAACTCTATGAAAACACTAAAACCCACTGAACTGTACACTTTAAATGGGTGAATTATATGATATGAGACTATCTCAATAAAGCCATTACTAATTAAAAAAAAAAAACATAAGCAAAGAGGTTGTGCCAAGAGCATAGGCCTTGAGATCACAGACTTAAACTTCAACTGGTGCTGTACTTTCCTGATTGTGAGTCCTCTAAGTTTCAGTTTCCTCAGGTATAATAAAAAGGGGGGAAATGCCTACCTTTTCCTGAGCGTAAAAGAATCGTTGTGAGTATAAAATAATATTTGACACAGTAGGTGCTCAAAAATTAGCTTTTCTTCCTTATAAAATTAAAATTAAAATTAGGGAGTAAGAGTTAAGAGTTAAAGCACATTTTGACATTTCTTTACCAATATCAACATACTGAATAAGAAATCAGGTATTATATGTTCACAACCTTTATTCATATCATTAGTGACTAAGAAATTAAATGTTATTTGTATTACTTCTCTTGAAATTTGTTACTTTTATAAAAACATAACTTCTTATCTGGCTAGACAATTACTACATGGTCAAAGTAAGAATTTGAAAACTCAGTGATGTAAAAAAAAATTTAATTTTACTTGAACTTAAGAGGAAGCAAAATTGAAGTGAAATGAAGGAAATGCTAAACTTCAGATAAGTATTTCCTCACCATAAGATAGCTCCTAATAGATTCCTCTTAAAAAAAAAAAAAAGGAGGAAAAGACAAAAATCTAAGAAAGGCACTCAGAGGTTGGTATTGTGCTTTATTAACTCTATATTTCTTAACAGGTTTAGCTGTAATTTTCAAGGTTATAATACTTAGGTCAACTGTCTTACAAAACCAAATGACAGACATATCTAAACAAAAAATGTTTTTTAAAAAAGCAGTTTGAAACTTCAGCCTAGATTTAAGGTGGTTTTCAAGAGATACAAAAAGGAAAAAGATCATCTCTATGCCTAGTATACCAAGGGAGGAAAGGGACATTTCTGGAGGAAGAAATTGGGTTTTAGAGCTTCAAAAAGCACTGTTTCTTACCTTCCAACAATCCCTTATAAGTCACACTGTATTTTAGTTCCCTTCACATTTGAATCATCCCTTCTCATTTAGCTCCTCCTGTCTTTTACAAAGTTTTACAGTAAAAGTTTACAAAGTTTTTAATTGCCTTTCTTCTTTCCTCCTTCTCCCCAAAACGCCTCTTCCACCAACCCCCGGTACATAGTCGTATATTCTAGTTGTAGGTCCTTCTGGCTCTGCTATGTGGGATGCTGCCTCAGCGTGGCCTGATGAGTACTGCTAGGTCTGCACCCAGGATCCAAACCAGCAAAACCCTGGGCCGCCGAAGTGGAGCATGTGAACTCAACCACCTGGCCACGGGGCCAGCCCCCCTAGATTCTTTATTTCATTGAATATATTATCAATTAAGTTTTTCAGAAGGTATGTCTGAATGTGGTCCACAGATTAGCAGCATCGGCATCAACCTGGGAATTTGTTAGAAATGGAAACTCTCTGGAAACAAAAACACTGTATCCAAGAGATATGTGCACCCCCGTGTTCACAGCAGCACTGCACCCACATATTCACAGCAACACTATTTGCAATAACCAAAACAGGGAATCAATCTAAGTCTCCATCAATGGATGACTAGATAAAGAAGTTGTGGAATATATATACACAATGGAATATTCAGCCATAAAAAGGAGGAAATCCTGCCATTTGTGACAACATGGATGGACCCTGAGGGTATTATGCTAAGTGAAATAAGTCAGACAGAAAGACAACTACTGTATGATCTCACTTATACATGGAATCTAAAAACCAAAAAAAACAAAACAAAACCAACCAAACTCATAGAAAAAGAGATTAGATTTGTGGTTACCAGAGGTGGGGAGTAGGGGGAGGAGGAATTGGATGAAGGTGGTCAAAAGCTACAAACTTCCAGTTATAAGATAAATAAGTGCTAGAGATTTAATGTACAATGTGATGACTACAGTTAACACTGCTGTATGGTATACACAAAAGTTGTTAGAGTAAACTCCAAGAGTACTTATCACAAGGAAAAAAATTTTCTTATTTTTTATCTATGAGATGATGAATGTTAACTAAACTTATTGTGGCAATCATTTCATGATTATGTAAGTCAAATCATTAAGATGAAAACCTTAAACTTATACAGTACTGTATGTCAATTATATCTCAATAAAACTGGTGAAAAAAAAGGGAAACAAATTCTCAGAACCAATCCCAGACCTAGTGAATCAGAATCCAGGGAGGGAGGGTGGGGACAGGGAGCAATTTCTGTTTTAAGAAACCCTCCAGGTGATTCTAATACACCCTAAAATTTGATAAACACTAGTCTAGAAGTTTTATTGGACGTCACTTGTCTAAGTTCTTAAGGAGTTTGCAGATGAACAATCTATTTCTTTTTCCTCAGTGTCATTCAGAACCTAAGTAATCCAGAGCTCAATACAACATAAGGACTAAGTACTCCAACTAAGGAACAATGAGAAACCATGAAGTAACACATCTTCCAAACAATCACTGAAGCTAAAAAGAGTATCTAATGCCATTTCTTATTGTTTTGTTTTTGGCTACTTAAAGTGTAAAACCAATATTTTATCTAAAGGAGAACACACTAGGGGTCTGTGCTGGTCAATTTCCAAATTCTACCTCATAAACAATTTAAAAAATTACTTTCTTATTTCCATGCGACAAAAGAACCAACTCTTCTTTCACATTTCTCTAAAGCTGCAATAGTCCAATACCCATTTGTTACACATCAAGTTAGCAATCACCTGAAATGCGGCTGGTGCAAACTACAATGTGCTACAAGTGCAAAACACAACCAGATTTCAAAGACTCATACAAAAAAAAGGGTAAAATAGTTCATTAATAATATTATACTGATTACATGTTGAAATAATATCTTGGGTTAAATAAAGGTGATTTTAAAAAGTCAATTTCACCTCCTTCTTCTCTCCCTTTTAAAAAAAGTGGCTACTAGAAAATTCAGAACAACATATGTAGCTCATATTCTATTTCATGTTCTGAGTCTCACTCGGGAGGGACTGCTGAGGATAGTGCTCAGAGTACCAGAGGAAGACCCCACTAGGTGAGGAATCACCACCTAGGATCAAAATCCACCTGGGCCTTTTAACGAAACAGTCAGCAAAACCCTTAGGGATCTTGGTAGAACTTCACTGTTCAAATAACGCTCTTCTGAAAGTGGTAAAAAGTCTTTATGCAAGTTTCAAACATTTACCGAATTCTTATTATACAAATGAACTTTAGAAAGGTGGTCAGGTAAGAGATTTAAATGTGGGTAAAAGACTGGACATGAATGGCCAGAAAAGGCAACAATAAATAGACCACCAGTCCAAAGTGATGATCAGGATCCCAATTAGCCCACAAAGTGCCAGTGAGAGAGTAGCTGATTTTAGTCCTGTTTTTGGCTGCAAACCCATGTTTGCAGAACACCATATTATGAGCGCTGTCTCCTTAAGGCAGAAGCCAGAATCACTTTCCCAAACTCGCCTGCAGCTAAAATGCAGACATGTGACCAAGGCTTCCCAAATTAGACACAGTGCAAGAAATCTGGACTCAGAAGGAAGCAACATGAAGCAGCAGGAACCACAACTTCTATTTTCTGGTGCGAGGGGAGGAATGAGGCAGAAATGGAACAGGATGGCATAAATCCTAACGAGAGACTGTGTAGGGTGAGGACCTGTGCCCAGGGGTGTGGCTGAAGGTCTCTGCCAGAGCAGGCTAGCAATGTGACCTGAGTCCTGTTCCTGGCTGTGCAGCCTCCACAACCCATTCTCTGGCCTTCTCATAAATTCCCTGAGCTAACTACTATCCTTTAGTCAATTCTTCTTCTGAGTAAACTAGGGGGAGGAAGGGGAATGCTGCCTGATATTTGTAACTAAAAACCAAAACACAGATGGATACAGGAAATATCAAATCAAGTTGAAAACTTTAAAATAGTATTTACCCTAGAGGGCGATGTTCACAGATGGGTACTAGAGATTTGAACTGCATCTGTAACATTACATGTCTTTAAAAAAAAAAAAAAAGGCAAAAAATGGCAAACTGCCAACATAGTGGGAATACTTGTTTATAAATATTTGTCTGGATGCTTTTTAAATGTATGAAAAGCACCTGGGGCCCTAGGTACGAATGGCACTAATAAGAGGAGGAAGAAGAAAACACCAGCAGCTATTATTCATTTGAGAGCTTACTACGTGCAGGGCTGTGTGCTTAGGACTTACTGTTTTATGTAATCCTCAAAGACTCTACAACACAAATTCTTTTATTTCTATGATGTAGATAAGAAAATGAGTCAAAGTGGTTAAATCACTTGCCCAAAATGACATATCTAAAGTAGCAGAGGCAGAGAGAGAACTCATGTTTGTCTAAGGGCCAAGTCTGCCTCTTGATTACCTCCTTTCTCACTCTCAGCAAGTCTAAGGGTGATGAGGAATTAAGGACCATCTCAGCATGGAGAGAATGTGCAAGAGCAAGAAGAAAATAAGGAAGAGGGACAGAAGTTGGGGTGACAAATAAGAAAGAGATGCACTTTGAGCCACTGAAGCCTTGAGATCTTTACTTCTAGCAACAAAAAAAGCAACTGCTGACAAGGCCCCTTCACCAAAGCATCCTTCATTTAGTGGGGCCAGATTGACCAACTAGCCTTATGTGAAGCCTCAGTTGCTGCCCTGAGGAGGGACAGAGAAGAAACAAGCAATTCTATGGGTGCTAAGTGAAATCTGACCCCTGGGATTCACCATCAGAGGGCCTTCTCTCTGGCACACACATTTAACTTCATGCGGATGCTTTAGGAAGTACCCAACTCAAGAGTGCTCTTGAAACAGAAGTTCCAAATGAACCCCCCTCACCTAGCTCAGGTAGACCTGACAGCCAACAGGAAACTTGGGCCTCTACTAGTATTGTACACTCTATCAAGGCATTTACATAGGAGCTCTTCTTTTGTCTTCAGAAGATGCCTCTCTATAGATGTACGCTACTGTGATACTGTGATAAAACAAATATATACTTTGGTCTTTTTGTCTCTGGTTCCCGGCCAGACTCCTAAAACCTTCATAATTTCCTAAGTGATAATAAAGGTGCTAGGAGCATCTTGTGTTCTAATGAGGCGATTCCTGTAGACTCCTAGATGGGGGCTGGTCACTAGAAAGATGAAGCCTAGATCAGACGCTTGGTACTTTCAGCCCCACCTACTATTATCTGGAGAGGGAAGAGGGGCCGGAAATAGAGTTATTAATCCACCATATCTACGTGATGTAGCCTCCATAACAATCCCAAAAGTATGGGGTTCAGGGAGATTCTAGGTTGGTGAACACATCCATGTGCGGGGAGGGTGGTGCATCCCAACTCCATGGGAACAGAAGCTCCTGCACTCGGGACCCTTTAAGACCTCACCCTATATATCTGGCCGTTCAACTGCATCCTTTATCATATGCTTTACTATATAATAAGCCAGTAAATTTAAGTGTTTACCTGAGTTCTGTGAGCTGTTCTAGCAAGTTATTGAACCCGAGGAGAGGCAGTGAGAACCCCAATTTATAGCCACTCAGAGGGAAGTACAGGTGACAACCTGGGACTTGCAACTGGTGTCTGAAGGAGGGGAGGGTAGTCTTGTGGGAAGGATCCCTTGCCTTGTGGGATCTGACACTAACTCCAAGTAGATAGTGTCTGAACTGAACTGAAGGACAGCCAGCTGGTATTGGAGAATTGGTCAATGTGTAAAAAAAATCCACACATTTGGTGGCCAGAAATGTGAGCATGGTAGTTAGTAGTAGAGGGTAAAGGAACACAGTGAGTTTTATTCAGACACCTACATTCTAATTAACCTTTGACAAATAACTTTGTCTCCTACCAATTCACTAAAATGATTCTAAGGATGTAACTACTTTGTCAAATCCAACAATCTACGTGCTGCTTCTAGGCTGGACAGATAAGGAAGTCATGAGGGCAGAGCAAACTCTGGGTAGTTTTAAAAAAGCAATCTAGGGGCCCACTGGCGCAGCAGTTAAGTGCGCACGTTCCACTTCAGTGGCCCGGGGTTCACCGGTTGGGATCCTGGGTGTGGACATGGCACCGCTCATCAAGCCATGCTGTGGCAGGCGTCCCACATGTAAAGTAGAGGAAGCTGGGCACGGATGTTAGCTCAGGGCCAGCCTTCCTCAGCAAAAAGAGGAGGATTGGCAGCAGATGTTAGGTCATGGCTAATCTTCCTCAAAAAAAAAAAATAAAAAAGCAATCTAACTTTACCAAAATTTAAAAAAAAAAAGCAATCTGGAAAAACAGCCTCATCCCTCAAGGTAGTAAATTGTTTTGAAATTTCAAATAACATTAATACAGACATAATTTTTTATTCTTATCAAAAGGGTTAGGTTGAGACACAATACTATGGGGCAAAAAGTCTTTTAACATTTGAGTTGAGAAGGCCAGTCTGTTCAGCCCTATATTTCAGTGCACACATGTCATATCTCTCTAGTCGCATAGATTCACTCACTGCACTTTAGTTACACCAGCCTTTTTTGCAGTTTTTCAAAAAAGCAGGCTCCCAGCTTAGGGCTTTCTGATTTGAAACGCTCTTTCCTCAGATAACCACATGGCTCGTTTACCGACTCTCTTTGGTCTTCAATGTCACCAGCACATTAAGGCTTACCCTGGCCACCCCAATCTGCTTTGTTTTTCTCCTTTGCACTGATCACTATAGTCTATCTAGATTTTTATTATGTTATGTATCATCTATTTCCTCCCAGCTATAATGTATGCTCCCCAAGGTCAGGAAACTCTCTCTCTTGTTCACTGCTGTACTCAAGCATCTATCAAAGGACTGTATACATAAATATAGACATATGGAGACGTCTGGGATAGGGAAGAAAAGGTTAAGAATCACTGTCCTGTACCTTTAAGTTCAAAGCAAAATATTCCCAAGCAACATATTTTTTTAACTACAAAAGTAATTCAGGGGGCCGGCCCTGTGGCCGAGTGGTTAAGTTCCTGTGCTCCGCTGCAGGCGGCCCAGTGTTTCGTTGGTTCAAATCCTGGGCGCGAACATGGCACTGCTCGTCAAACCATGCTGAGGCAGCGTCCCACATGCCACAACTAGAAGGACCCACAAAGAAGAATATACAACTATGTACCTGGGGGCTTTGGGGAGAAAAAGGAAAAAATAAACTCTTTCAAAAAAAAAAAAAAAGTAATTCATGTTTAATAAAAAGAAAATTCAAGCTCTCCTCCTTAGCATCCTACTCCCCAGCCCAATTACTGTTTCGGGCTTTACTACTGCTGTTCAAGGACGACTACATTTAACATATGTTAAAAATCAGTGATACTAACCTAGTTTTGAGAGTTTGTGTATTAGAAACACTATTTAGGAGCACAGTGTGGAGTTAAAACAGCTTAGGTGCAAACACTAGCTATCAGAATACGACTTAACCTCCCTACGCCTCATGTGCTGCTTTTAGTTTCAAAAGTTATACTTTTAAGGACCGGCCCCATGTCCGAATGCTTGACTTTGCGTGCTCCACTTCCGCAGCCCAGAGATTTGCCGGTTTGGATCCTGGGTGCGGACATGGCACTGCTCATCAGGCCATGCTGAGGCGGTGTCCCACATGCCACAACTAGAAGGACCCACAACTAAAAATACACAACTACGTACTGAGGGGCTTTGGGGAGAAAAAGGAAAAATAAAATTAAAAAAAAAAATTACACTTTTAGGCTTCTAGAAGAAAACGTAGGCAGTACACTCTTTGACATTAGTATTAAAAGGACCTTTTCGGACACCATGTCTTCTCAGAGAAGGGAAACAATAGAAAGAATAAACAAATGGGACTTCATCAGACTAAAGAGCTTCGTCAAGGCAAGGGAAAACAGGATTGAAACAAAAAAACAACCCACTAACTGGGAAAAAATATTTGCAAGTCATATATCTGACAAAGGCTTAATATCCATAATATATAAGAAACTCTCACAACTCAACAACAAAAAATCAAACAACCCGATCACAAAATGGGCTGGAGACATGAACAGACATTTCTCCAAAGAAGATATACGGATGGCTAATAGGCACATGAAAAGATGCTCATCATCGCTGATCATTAGGGAAATGCAAATCAAAACTACACTGAGATATCACCTTACACCCATTAGAATGACAAAAATATCTAAATCTAATAGTAACAAATGTTGGAGAGGTTGTGGAGAGAATGGAACCCTCATACACTCCTGGTGGGAATGCAAACTAGTGCAGCCACTATGGAAAACAGTATGGAGATTCCTCAAAAAATGAAAAATAGAACTACCATATGATCCAGGCATCCCACTACTGGGTATCTATCCAAAGAGCTTGAAGTCAGCAATTCCAAAAGTCCTATGCACCCCAATGTTCATTGCAGCATTATTTACAATAGCCAAGACGAGGAAGCAACCTAAGTGCCCATCAACAGATGAATGGATAAAGAAGTTGTGGTATATATATACAATGGAATACTACTCAGCTGCAAAACAGAACAAAATCATCCCATTTGCAACAAATGGATGGACCTTGAGGGAATTATTTTAAGTGAAATAAGCCAGTTAGAGAAGGATAATCTCTGTATGACTCCACTCATATGAGGAATTTAAAAATGTGGACAAAGAGAACAGATTAGTGGCTACCAGGGGAAAGGTGGGGTGAGGGGTGGGCACAAAGGGTGAAATGGTGCACCTACAACACGAATGACAAACATTAATGTACAACTGAAATTACACAAGATTGTAACCTATCATTAACTCAATAAAAAAATAAAAATAAAAACCTGCCATCTAAATAATGACAATTGTAAAAAAAAAATATTATACTTTTAAAGTAAGTATACAAAGACCTATAACAGAGATTAAAAAAACCCAACATTTGTGTACAATAGTTTTGTAACTGCTCAGCCTGTATTTGAGTCTGATGTTACTTTTAGTTTTTTCAGTCTTATATAAAGTTGTATCTTTAGCCATATTTCTGTTAACACCGTCTTATGATTTTGGTAGCTTTAGATTTATTAACATTGTCGATTTTCATGTAAGTAACAGTTAATATCTATTTACAATCTTTAATTAAATTATTAATCCACAAAGCCAACTTTTAGAAAATTAAATCCCATTTGGCTTAAGCCAGTTATTAATGAAAATATATTTAAGATTTTTAAAATTTATGAAAAGGAAAGATAGTCTCAACAAAGGTAAGCTCGGCTACCATTTGGTCCAAGAAAGCTTAGATACAAGGTCATTTTTAATTTTAACTATAGAGGCAAAAAACTACTTGTGCACATATCATATACCACAAACCACATCTCAGCAACTTGTATGGTAGAAATTTGTAATCTTTAGAACTACTTGAACAAGGCAAAAAAACCTAGTACGAAATTTTTTTGAAAAGGAAAAACTGAGGTTTCCTCTACTTAAACTAATAATTTGAATTAAAATTGATAACCTGGGGGCCAGTCCCGTGGCCGACTGGTTGAGTTTGCGTGCTCCGCTTTGGCGGCTCAGGTTTCGCCGGTTCCGATCCTGGGTGTGGACGTGGCACCGCTCGTCAGACCATGCTGAGGCGGCGTCCCACATACCACAACTAGAAGGACCCAAAACTAAAAATATACAACTACGTACTGGGGGGCTTTGGGGAGAAAAAGGAAAAATAAAATCTTGTCAAAAAAAAAATTGATAACCTGTGTGGGGAAGGTAACCACACAAAAGAAGGAGACTAACAAGCTGGCCAAAATATAGATCCATAGAAAAAGAAATATGATTCTTATCAAAAGAGCATTGACAATTATTACTGAATTATTATATCTCTAACTTGCTGATCAAGCTAACATTCGGTGAGCTGTAAATATAGAAATTTTTATGCAGGGGTTCCCTGAGACCTGAAAAATATTTCAAGGATTCCTTTAGTGTAAAAAAAGACTGAGAAAACCGTCAGAATTTATGTTCTTCCTTAGGAGGGCTTTCCACAACCTAAAATTACAAAATTCTTTACACTGTCTTTTAATAGATTTATTGTTTTGTTTTGTTTTGTTTTTTGAGGAAGATTAGCCGTGAGCTAACATCTGCTGTCAATCCTCCTCTTTTTGCTGAGGAAGACTGGCTCTGAGCTAACGTTGTGCTCATCTTCCTCCATTTTATATGTGGGACGCCTACCACAGCACGGCTTGCCAAGAGGTGCCATGTCCGCACCCAGGATCCAAACCAGAGAACCCCGGGCTGCCAAAGCGGAACGTGCACGCTTAACCACTGCACCACCCAGCTGGCCCTATACTGTTTTGTTTTTATTTGACTCTTTAACCCATCTGGATCTTATTTGTACTATGAGAGATATCTGACTTTATTTCCAAAAAAGGAGCAGACTGCCTTACTCTACTAAAGGAATATATCCTTTCCCCACCAATCAGCAGTGTTGGTCTTCATTCTGTACCTGGTACCTACTCATAAATGTATGCAGACGTGTGTGTGTGTTTGTGTTTTTAAGTCCTTGGTCAACTTCCAACCCATGGGTCTGAGGCTGCCCCAGGGGGCCCTTCTGCTCTTTGTATTCCTCACTTTTCGGCTTAGGGTATCCCAAGAACTGTACCCCCTTCCCTAAAAGTTCTCTCCTACATGACTTCCTCTCTCACCTGATTCTGTCTGCTTCCTCTCTTTTAGCAATTTCTCATAGTTAGTGGTTTTTGAAAGCATTTGTTTTTTCCAGCACTGCTAGAAATTCTTTTTTTTAAAGCAGCTTTTCAGTCACTTATAATGGAGAAAATATGTATTCTTATGAGTCTACCATATTGAACCTATCTCATGGATTTATTATTATATTTACATTTCTTCCTTCACTTACAAGGGATTTGGGGAAAAAGATAATGTTAATAGGTGATCTCAATCAGCCATCTGGAACATAAAGTCTCAAACAACACTTTAAACTCAAATCTCAAACCATTTTAACCTTACGAAAAAGGAGGTCCAAGTTATAAATAACAGCAGAATAATTTCTTGAACCAAAAAGTCAGCCTTCTCTTAACTACCTTTCCTGTACTTTTCCTTCTTTACAAAGATTGGAATAAACAATGACTGCATCCCTCCATGTGCCAGATGCTTTCTTATCTATTATCTCGTTCAGTCTCACACAACAGTATTATCCCTATTTTACAGATGAAAAAACAAGGGCTAAAAAGATTAAGATCATGTCAACAAATAAGAGGTCATCAAATTTAAACCCAGAAATGCAACTCTAGAGCCCATGTTCTTCCAATATACCTGCCTGCATTCCTGAGGGGCAAAGGGGCCACAATCGAACCTTTCACCTCACCAAACACACCTTGCCACACTCCTTCCTCTCCATCATGTTCCACTCCCTTTTCTATTCTCGGCTGAAAAAGCATCAAGAGCAAAATGACATGCAACCACAACAGAAAGTAGCAAGAAAGCAGCACTTGTAACTGTAGGAGATGGTTAGTTTCACCTAAGGAGGAAAACTTTTACCTTCTCAGTAAATGTATTAGTTTCTCCTCTTTCAGTAAGCTGTTTATCAATTAGCAATACTTCTTGAGGCTTATAAAGAGCAAATGCAGACCTAGACATCTACAGATGACCTCAGTCACAGAACCATACGACTAAATGAAGGTCACTAAAATATATCAGCCTTTCCATTTTAAAATAAGTTCCAAATGTCATACTTTTAGTAATCAGCCAAGCCTAGCTCCCCTATATTCTCGATCTCCTCAGGGTGCCAAAAACAGAAAGGAAGCTTCAGTCACATACAGCTGTGTCACATCCAATCCAGTCCCAGAAGACCTCTAATTTCTATATTGTTCAATTCTCCAAAGCAAACAGCAATTACCTGTGGTCTTTTCAGTTTACAGGGGATACAAATATTTTTATTCTGTGTTAACTATGAAAGCCTTTGTGTTAAATAAAATGTTTCAAAAAAACCAGAATATTCCCCTCAGGGAAAATAACCTCTGACATCTGTATACAGATATGATGCTCCTACTAACCAAAACCCTGATGGCAAATAAAATCTATTAAATAAGATGCACCTCAATACTTCCCTCTTACCTGAACCTGCTGTGGCTGTTGAACCTGGATCTGCTGTTCCTGTTGGGTTTGTGGCTGAACACTGGTGGTGACTGGACAGGCAAGTTCAAGCAAAGACCCAGCTACTTCGGTGCTGTCTGTGTAAATGCAGTTCCCACCCTGTTGGTACACCATGGTAGTGGTAGCCGTCTGCTGGAACTCCTGAAGGGCTTCTGGTCCCTTAGAGGCTAGCGAGTCCAGAAATTCCTTCATCCTGTGTTGTGGGACAGACCGCGCCTTTACTCGGATGTACTCTTCAAAGGAGATGGTGTTCTCCAGAGAATTATTCATATTGCAGAGTCTTTAGGGTTCCTAGAAATAAAATAAATGGACAGAAGTAAAAACTATGCTATTGTTTTTATATCTTGAAATGCAGAGAGCAATCACTCTCACAATCAGAGTAGAATATTCAGGGCAGCTGTATATATCTGGAATTCAAAGTCAAGTTTTATTATACCACCATATTTTTTCAGTTAACGGCATCTGAAAACTGTTTCCATAGACATTTCTTAAATCAAACTATCACAGTGAAAACAAAAAACAAAACCATGCATCACAGTACTGGATGAAACAGGCTAAAAACACATTCTTCGCCCTGCACTAGGCCAATCCCATCTTTTCTGCAAAGCCAAGCAATGGACAATAAAAGTCACATGCAAAACTGCTCTGTGACGATCACAGAGAGGGTTACCAAGGATTCTAGGAACAGGGATTACTACTGACCTGTTCTATTTCCACTGCCAACTATGTCCTACAGTGAAGGGACAGGTATGCCACCTAGCTGTTGTAAGACTCAAGAGACAGGGGATGTGTTCTTTATCTCCCATCAGAAACACTAAAAATCCCATTTCGCCATATACTGCTCATACCCTTTTGTAGCACAGCTTACTGATTAAGAGCATGGATTTTGGAGCCAGGCCACCTGGGTTCAAATCCCAGCTGGGTATCTCCTTAACTCTGTAACCCTGGACAAGTCAGTTAACCTTAGTTTTCTTGTCTATAAAATGGGGATAAAATAGTATTTACCTCACAGAGTTGACATGAGGATTAAATACATACACAGCACTTAGAAAAGTACCAGACACATAGTGTTACATAAATATTAACTGATATCATTAAAGTAAGTAGGGGGAGGGAGTTGAATAGTGCCTCAAATAACTAGGTCACTACTAAAATCATTCAGAAATGAATTCTCTAAGTCTTTCATCAGGGTATTTACCTTAAGAATTAATCTGCAGGAGTGGTTAGTAACTCTCAATTACTGGGGGACAATCATGCAATCTATCTATGGACTGTTCAGTGCCCTGCCACTGCTGCTTTTGTACCATTCTCTTGATCAGTACCACCTCGAAAACAAAAGCAGCAGAAAGATATGAGAATAACACAAACCAAGCAAACCTTTTTACCAGAAAGGACTTGCAGTCAATCTTAAATGTCTGGAAAAGTGATTTGTTCCCTTGAGCCATCAGGCTAGAAATATCAGTCTCTCTTTCACTGCCCAGATGTTTAGCCTTACGTTACAGATATAACGTGTGGCTCTACACTTGTGGCAGACAAGACTGTGTCCTGCAAGTATGAGACCAAAGAAAAAATATGTTCCTTACTGCTATTATTTTACTGACACTGGCAATATTTCTGTGAGGTGCTGTATAAATACAGTATACAAATTATATGCAGGTGCTTTCAAACAAAACAGACGCAGCAACAAGTCTTTTATAATGATGCACACGTTGCAAATATATCTCTCCATAAAAAAACAATACATATACCTTATCCTGTTTAAAATAAAAATTCCTAGGCTACTACTCTCAGGAGAGCCTCTACTTCTCAGGAAACCCCAAGCACAACAGTGTACAGAGAACAGCAAGTGCAGGTCAGGGGACACAAGGTGAAGCTGTGGCTGATAGCCTCTTGTCTTCTGAAATTTAACTCTTTTTTTCCTTTCTCACCTCTCTTCTGACCATCTCCCCTGTCCAGCTCTCCCTTCTCTCTGCTTCAGGAGGTGTTACCTTTTCTCAGAGTAGAAAATTAGGAGGTTTGCTATGAGACTTCCAGATTAAGCTATCAGTGCTATCCATTGGCACATGTGAGAAGAGTATCAAGACCAAGCAAGCCATCCTTCTGTTACATATTCAGAGCAGGCCACTCCAGTGTAGGTAACCCACAAACAATCACTCACCACTGGCACAGAATGTTTGTCAAAGCTTCCCTTTGTTAAGAGCATCACAACTGGTATTTCCTTCTTAAGAAGGTATCTCTCATAGACCCAACAACATTACAAAGTTAATGTAATGAACATGTGTCATGTGACAACATGTGACTCTAATACCTAATTACATATACCCTTCTGCTCAAAAAAGAACAAAGGAGAGATTATATGAACAGCCATTAACCAGTTCTCTATCACGCTGGTACATATTTCAGTTTTTCGCTTCCATTATAAAAGGACAGCAGAGGTCAACTGAAATTTACATTTCTCAAAATTTATTTTCTTCAGCAATTAGTTGCATTCCCATAAAATACTAAGAAACTGCTTGAATTCTGAAGACGGTCTGTGCTGGAATCATGCTACTGAGTCAAAGCAATTTTTTAAAAAGTACAGAGAATCATGCAGCAAAAACTTTTTTGTCTCAAATTTGCAACAAGATAAATGTGAGCAAACACAAATACAAACAAACATTGCAAATTAAGTTTACAGAACCAGAAAACCTTCATACAAATATTGCTTGATAAAGGCAGTCCCTAGAATCTTCCCAGTGACTTTATTTACCTTCACTCTTTCAAGTTTCAGTAATTCAGGAGACTTAAGCCTCACTTGAAGTCTGATATTAAGTATAAAGGAGAATTGCACCAACTTTTCTCCCTAGAAACTAGCTTTCTTCAGATTTCAGTTCAGAATTCCACCTAGTTTTGGTGGTTTGTCTTTGTTTTTTTAGGGGGGAGGGTAAATGTAACACATTTATCTTCTAAGAAAAAAATGTTCAAATAGTATGGCAAAGTATAAAACAAAAAGTAAAAACAGCTAAGTATCCTTTGACCTCTGGTTCTTGATCTATCAATTTTAAACACTGATCTGTCCTGAAGGAAAGGTAAGTTTAAAGCATTTAAATCACCTTTGTCTCACCAACCACTGACAATCACACTTTTATTTCTGCCACTTTTGTAACCACAGGCCCTCTAGGGCCAGTTCAACCAACCTCATCTTATCAACAGAGTAATCAAGAGTTGTCTTTCAGGAACTGAGAGTCCCCCTTGTCCAGTTCAGGCCAGTTGAGACCACCAACCCATCAACTGGGCCTGCACAAATGCTCAATAAGTCACCTTTTGATGTCAAGGAGCTAAAAACTCCTCCCTCAGAGCATGGTAACGCCGCCATTTTGTGCACATGCATCCTATGAAGAGCCATGAAGCTTGACTACACTTGTGTAAATCATCAGTTACCTCATTTCTCCTTTCCTCCAATCATCTATCTCTGCATTTCAGACCACCATACCTTTCATCCCATAAATTGTGCCCCAAGCCCTGCATGGGGGAGACAGATCTGAGGGCACATGGCCCCTGTCTCCTAGCAGATTGATCTAGCAATAAAGCTGTTTTCTTTTCCCAAAAGCGGATGCCAATAATAACTGGCTTTTTTTATGTGCATCAAGCAAGAGAACCTCAATTTTGTGAGGTAACAAGACATAGGTGTTCATTATATTATATTCTTCTCCATTCTTGTGAAAATATTTGAAATATTCTATGATAAGAACACCTTTTGGTTAATAGCTAGTCATGTGTTTTAAGTAGTTTAGACTCCAAAGCATAAAACCCTCTTCAATGCTCCAAGCTTAGAGCCTACTGTCAGTGGGGCTTCAAGCAGAAGCCACTGCTTTCCAATTCCCATTGCTTTTTTCTTTCACTAAGCCCCCAGGAGGTTCTTCACTGACTCTGTACAAGTCGACAGAATCATTTGAGAACCAGTGAATCAAAGGAAGCTAAAAAATATTAACAACAGATTCAATGGAGAACTTAAAAAAAAATAATGGAAAAGGCTACTTTGCAAGAACATTCCAATCTGCCCATTTATACAGACTAAACCATACACGGCTTCATTTCTTGTCCTTTTAACCTGCTCACTTGGCAGTATCCACCAGACCAACACATCCAATAATGAAAGTACACCAAGTCAGCATTTGACCTGACACTGCTGATGTGCTGCTTAGAAGAAAAAAGTTTCATAAATATATTGAAATATTTAGACTAGTCAGTGAGTAAAGAAAAACACTGAGAAAAATTAAACAAATTCTCAATACTGATGGTTTCTTCCTTTGCTTTTATGCTCAGAAAGTCTTCCCTATCTTAAGATCAGGTCATTATTAATCTACAATTTTTAAATTTACAGTGTAATTTTTTATATAATGCTTTGCTCTGTTTAGAATTTATTTTGCACAGTGTGAGGTAAAAGTCTAATTTCTTTTTTCCAAAGACCAAGCAACTTGCCCCTGTATCATTTATTGAATTATTTAAATTCCTTTGCCCACTGACTTAAAATGCCAGTTATTATATACCAAATTCATAAAAAAAAGGTCTGCTTCTAAGCTTTTAAGGTGTGATTCCACAGATCTTTCTATAACACAGCTTTAAAAAAAGTATGCTAATACCTGGAAGATTCTTTGCCTTCCCCAAAACAAAGTTTGTTTTTTTAAAAAGAAATACTTAATGACATAGGAACAGGTTATATGCGAAAAGGCAGCCAACACAATTGTATGTATATATTTCAGTATTGTTTTAATTATACACATTACAAAAAAAACTGGCAAAAAACACATCCAAATGCTAACAGTAGTTATGCTTGGGTGGTGGAATCAAGAGGACTTAAATTTCTTCTGTATTTTCCAGAATTTGTATTAAACCAAAAAGATAATTAACAAGTAATCTTTTTTGCATAGCAGTTATACTGCAATTAACAGTTAACAGACAATTCTGGCTGATCACAGTATGATTTTCGATTCAAAATCTGAAACTCTTAAAGACAAATAAAACCATCAAATACCAGAAGCTTGCAATAATAATGAAGATTAACTTCTTCAAGATGCTGCTCACAAGACACACAGGGCTGAGTCTTGGTAATAGAGCAAGATAAATGGATAAACTTAATGAAACTACTCTCTATAATTCCAAAAGAAACAAGATTCTTAATTAGCTCCAAGTCAAAGACTTGCCAAGGAGCAATAAATAAATTGATTAATTAAAATATTTCTGAAAAACATGAAGGTGGAGTAATAGTTGAGTACTCCTGATTTCTGGGAGTCAGAAATGGAAAAAGAGGGGAAAACACTCAGGAGCTCATTGGGTTGGGGAAGTCTGTAAACAAGCATTTGCTTCTGAATACTTTAAGTGTAGCAGCTTTGCAAAACAATACACACACAAAAGCAGCCCCCCACTAACAGACCCAGGAAATTTTCGCTTGTAATCACACATTCACCACTGTTATTTCCCTTATACTTCCTTCTACTAGAGCTTAGCAGAGTGCCTGACACAGAACAGACCCTCAATATATGAAAGTTATCATTTTTATTATTTTACCACTAGAACACAAGATCGTACTGTGGACAAAGGTTACTCCAAAGCAACAAATCTATTATATTTCTATAGATCTGTCTGCTAATTTTCTTTTTTTTATTTAGGTACTATGACCTAAGTACTCACCGGAATCATGCTTTCTTGGATCCCCTCAAATCTCTGATACCTGTTCCCAGCTCCCACGCAGCTCTACAGAGTGGGTCATGAATAGGTGATGGACTAAGAGAAGACATTCAGAGCTGCCTCAGAGGTCTGCCTCTTCCTGTTTACCCAACAGTCATACTCTTGGGCCCTTCTCAAGGTTCACATCTACTCTTCCGAAGGCTCCTCACAGCTTATTAAGTATAGTTAGAAGAATACATTCATATGGAAAAAAATCAATTTCCATTTTAAAAAGTTGCAGTCACATTTGTCCTAATTAACATAAGGAGTCATTTCAAAGAAGCAGATTGGGAAACACATTTCTATTTCTATTCTTAAAAGATACTAACCCACTACTTCGTTTGCGATAAAAATTATCAGATTGGGCCATTCATCTGCCCCATGCCTTTACCAGAGGAATTTCTGATTTAGGGGTATTTTCACCATCATTCTATTTTTGGACACCACACTTTCAGTCAGAACTTAAATTGACATTCCTACCAAAGACTGATGGCCTACAAAATGGTACAACCATTTGCATTACATAGTGAAAATATCCATTCCATAGGAGCCAGCAATTCTATCCCTAGGTGTATACGACACACACATATACAAAGCTACTTAGACAAGAATGTCCATAGTATCATTGTTAATAATAGCCGCAAACTTGACAGAATCTAGATGTCTATCAATAGTAGAATGGATAAATTACGGTATATTCGTACAGCAGAATACAATACAGAAAAGGGAATGAACTACAGATACACACAACGTGGATGACTTTCACAAAAACAATACTAAAGGAAGACACAAAATACAGCATGATTCCATTTATACAAAATTCAAAAGTAAAAAAAACTACGTTGTTGAGAGATACAAAGGAGGTAAAAGTAAAAGAAACACAAAGAACATGATGATCACAGACTCAGAAGAGTAATAGTCTCTAGAGGTTGAGCAGCTGTGACCAAGAAAGGATCCTTGAAGGGTTGTATTTCTTGAAAAGGCAGTAGTTACACAGTGGTTCACTTTATAATTTTTCATTAAATTGTATACAGATCATCTGAATTTACAGATACAGATAGATATTTCACAATTTTTTCTTAAAAAGGTGCTTTCTGACACAGCCCACCAGCTCTACCTATAGTTTTGCCCTAGCCTCAAGTGTGAGACCAAAGGACCATTCTTTTCCCCCTTTCAGCAAAGCAAGAGGTTAATCTATCATTTCTCCATGCAGCCACAAACAGAAATCACAACATAACAATTAGGAAAAAAACAAATGAATCATTTAAGTGGAGACTGGAGAGGACTTAAAACACCTGAAACAAAATGCAGGACAACTAAATACAAAGTAACAGAGAAAAACAGGTAGTCATGTAACACCTCATTCTGAGGCTGAGAAATAAAGGACCATTACAGATAAAGGGTGGCCATTTAAAAAGGAGAAGACAAGCAAGAAGCATGGCACATCAAGGACAAGTCACAACTGATTAAATTAAAAGAAGGCATGCAAGCTTGAAGGAAGAAATCCCTGATTCTGAAGCTGTCATAATGGAGGACAGCCAACCCAGAGCCCCTGACTATGGTTACCTTTTTGGAACAATTCAAATTTCTAAGAAACTTCAACCACTATCTGATTTTTTGTTTGAAATGGCAACATAAGATGGAAAGGGGATGTGAAAAGGCATAGATTCACGGAAAGATACACAAATTATTCATCACAGAGGACTGGAAGTAGAGCATCTTCTAATAGGCAAATCTTAGTTAATGAGCTTACAAAAAAAAAATCTACAAACACCAATTTAAAAGGCAGATATCAAACTTAATACATAGTTTTAAAAAGATATTCCAGAACAAGCAGGCCTGAAAGGTATATTAAAATTTTAAGAGTATCCTACATAAACTTGACTGCTTTTCTTTTTTTTTTTTTTTTTGAGGAAAATTAGCCCTAACATCTGCTGCCAATCCTCCTCTTTTTGCTGAAGAAGACTGGCCCTGAGCTAACATCCGTGCCCACCTTGCTCTACTTTATATGTGGGACGCCTACCACAGCATGGCTTGACAAGCGATGCCATGTCCGCACCAGGGATCCGAACCGGCGAACCCCGGGCCACAGAAGCAGAACGTGCGCGGTTAACCACTGCGCCACCGGGCTGGCCCCCTGACTGCTTTTCTTTAAACCATTTATGTCCTTAGAAAAGCTGATGCCTCCTCACGCTAAAATATGAAAGTTACACTTTAAGAGGAGAAAAATGTTCAAGCAGCAAACTGTAGCTGTATTCAAAGATGGCAGCTCTCCCACACCTTCAATTTTCCACCACCTGGTAGTTTCTGACAGACAGCACTCAGAATGATTGGCAGGATTTGTAATCTTTCAATATTACCAGGAAACACTGCACACATATTTCCAGCATGTGAACGATTTAAACTCACCAGTCACCATGTTGCATGTATTTCTGCTGCTTGTCCTGAGTTCTTAAGACTTGTAACATTCTGAAGAAGACAGAACAAAGAAGTTCCTTCTATCCTCAGCCTCTTTTTGAATTTTACCTTTGTTCTTAAAATAATACAGTATATTAGAAAGAACTACTCCCATGATTATCAAATTTGATTGCTAATTTTACCTCCTCTTAGGTTCTGTTTCCTTAAACTTAACGAAGCAAGAATGTAAAACATAAACTAGAGAATGTTTTGTCTTAGAAAAAATAAGTGCATATTTCTCTAGGACAAACCTAGAACTCCCCTAGCACCAGAACAGTGCTGGGGTTAAAAAAAAAAAAAGAAAAACCAAAAAAACTGAAAAGGATTGAAATCCTGTATCAAGTGACTTTTGCAGTGATACATGGCCAGATTTTAGGAATTTCTGCTGGGGAATTTTGGAATTACAAAAAAAAGGCAAAGCACTGATTCTCAGGTTGCTCAATTTTGTTCTGGGCAACTTCTTGGCTGAGCAACGGCGAGCCCTTAATCTAACAGAATACAAGTAAGCCCCTCCCACTCACACAGAAGAAAAGGCTGCATTTAAGGATTTAAAGCAGCATTTTAGGGCTTCGGTAGTTTCACAGAAGAGGATCCCCTTCCGCAGCGCACACAGCTGAAGTGTAGGCATTGCGCTTATGGAAAAATTACTTTCTTAATGACACGAAAGCACGTACCGCTGAAGAGCCTTCTAGGATTAACCTACCCTCCCCAGCACAAAGAACCAGACCAAGGTGAGGAAACTCGAGGGGGTTCGCATCCCTCACAGATAGGGCTCGCTTTCAGAAACAAGGCAGTACCCCACGCACCCACCCTGCACATGGGCTTCGGGTCCCCGCATTCTTCGAGGACGAGCAATCTCGCCCGCCCCGCAGACGAGCGGTGCCGAATGCCAGACCGCAAAGCCAGTTGGTTTCTCCCCAGGCCTAGGCCACGGCGGTCCGGGGACGTCACCAGAGCAGGAAGGGCCCAACCCGCAACCTTCCTCACGCTGCCGCCCCTCCACGCAGCAGGGGTGCCCTGCGCGCCCTCGTGGCGGCAGCGCAGACACCCAACAGCAGGGCGCGCGCCCCGAAGCCGGGGGGTCGCGGGCGGGCGCGCGCCCCAAAAGCCGCTCTTGCCCCCAGGCTGCAACGCCAAGAGCGAGATATCCGGGCCGGGGACGCGCACGTCGCCGGCCACGCGCACCGGGATAGCCGCACAGCGCGCGCGCGCCCGCGCGCATAAACAGGCCCGGCCGCGCGCAAACACCAACGCGCGTTCGCGCGCCGCGCCCACCCAAATCCCCGACCCGCTCCTCCCCCACCAAAGGGGCGGGGGCGCGAGAGCCCAGGGACGTTCTCCGCTCCGGAGCAGGCCCGAGGTCTCCTGGGCTCAGGGGCAGCGGCCCGTCCGCCCCCGCCCGCCCCCGCCCGCCGTTGTGTGGGCTGGGCCCGCTGTCTCAGGCCCGCAGCTTCGCCGCATCCCTGCCCCCACTGCAGCCCTCACCCGGCGACGTCGCCGCCGCCGCCGCCGCCGCCGCCGCTCTACCCGCCGGCCCCGCCGCACTGCTCGGGGCCCCGGTTCTGCCGTAGCCGCTCTAAGACCGACAGGATTTTCCCCTCACAGCTCCCTGGGCGCCATCTTACATTCAACCCTCACAGCCAATGGGTGCCGAATGCCCCTCTCGCGATAATCAGAGCGTCGGATCCCGCGAGATTTGAGGCTATCTCCTGGCCAGACTTAAAGGGAACGCTTCTGCCTAGGACAGAGGCCGGGCCTCGGGCTGCAGTAGCGGCAAAAGGAGCTTGGCCTGTAGGGCGGAGCGCCCCACCCTTGGACGCCCCTCCATGCGGGCGGAGCCAGGGCCGTACATCGGCCTAGCTATGGAGCTTGGGCAGGCTGAGGCTCGAAGCTCTCTCCCTGGACCCACCTTCTGCCACCTGCCCGGGCCTCCTTAGGTCGCGCAGCCACAAGAGAGGCGGGGCCTAGCCTCTCGCTTAAGGTGGCCCCCACATCCCTTGACCTAGGCCCGGCGCCCCCAGCAGCGCCCCACCTAGGACGCCCCAGGTCACTCTCCTCCCGGAGTCTCTAACATCTGGGACCACCCCTCCCTTTCCCCCGACCACCATCTGCTGTCGTCCTAATTCAGCCTTCAGCAGTCCAGTCCACCTTAAAGTGGGCCTCGGGTAGCCTGGTGTTTGTATACAGGGAAAATGTGGAGGCTGTTAAAGCTGCAGGCACAGGCCTCACCAGTAGCCCTTGTTGCCCCAGAGGGCAACCCACTTACCATAGGTTTTTTTCCCTTAAAAAGGCATCAGGGCCTTTGTACTTGTTCCTCCAGCCCTAGGAAACTCCCCCTAGTCCTTTGAGGCTCCCCTCAGGAGTCACTTCCTGAGAGTAGTCTTTTGAGGCCCAGGCTGGGTCAGGAACCTCCTGTAGCCCTGCACAGGCCTGAGAGACCTCTCCTGCACTGTGCCTGGTCATCCTCTGTCTCCTCAACTAGAGATGGTGAACTTCAAAGGCCACCACACAAGTCTTCCTCATCTCACTGTGCCTGGCACGTAGTAGACACTCAGTAATTATTTACTGAATGATTGGACTGGGAGCCAGACCTCTCTTCATCTGCCTAGGCACTCAGGCAGACACAAATCTTCCAGATCCCTCTGGCACAGGGCTTCTAACAGTGAGAGCAGCACCTCAGGGCCCGCCATTCCCCCAGACCAGGTGCATAGGACACTGAATCTGGCCCAGACCCCTGCCCTTGAGCACCAAGGAGTGCTCCAGTGGTTTCAAAGCTGTCAGTATTGCTCTGTGTGCAGTGCACTCCCACCCCCACCCCTAGCATGTCTCTAAGGCCCTCAAGGGCTGGGAAGGCAGAGAGATAACACACAGACTCCAGGAGGATCTAGCTGTTCTTTATTGACATAGAGTCTGGGTACCCCTAGCCTCCAGAAGGATGAGGTACGTCCGTGGGGCTTCCAGCTCACACCTTTCCAGGGTCCTCCTTCAGTGTGACCGTCCGGTTGAAGACAAGCTGGAGGGCAGTGGGGGAAGAATGACCACCAAGCCAGAACCAAGCCAGGAGGCCCAGGTGGGTCTTACCACAGATACCCCACCCCTACCCTCACCTCATCCTAGAGGAGCTGAGGGTCAGGAGACTCAGGTTCTTGATAACTTTATGACTTTGGGTATGGTACTATGGCTCTAGGCTTCTATAAGGATTATAACAATCCTTATGCCTGCCCCCTACCTTGAGGAATAAGAAAGGCAGGGTCCATACAAAATTTTGTGTATGGATTTAACCTCTGAGCCAGTTTCCTCATAAACTGAACATGAACACCAACTCAGGTGGTGAGGATTAACTAAGGGAATGTAAGCAGAGCACTTGGCATAGCGAATGGCAGCCACCACTGTCACTGTTGTAGAAAGGGCAGGCAGGTAAATTCAAGCACCTGTCCCTGGCGGCTGTCTGGATCCACAGAGAAGTAGCCAAGCCGCTCAAACTGGAACTTGTCGAAGGGCTTTGCCAGGGCCACAGAGCAGTCCACTAATGCTGCCTCCACCACTTGTAGCGATTCCTGCGAGCAGGGAACTCAGGTGGCCAGCCAGCCAGGGAGGCCTACCACCCTCACCCTACACCCCATGAGCCTACCAGATTCAGGTCACTTAAGAATCCGCCAGGCACCTCAGCAGGATCCTCAGGGTTCTTGTGCTGAAATCTGTAGTCAGAGTGAAGGTCAGACTCCAGCTGGGCAGCCACAGCAGGCAAAGCCCATCTTGTACCTGCCCCTTACCCCAGGTCTGTTCACTCACAGTCGCTCATAGAGGCGAATCTCACAAGTCAGAGGCTGTGACACCCAGTGAATAAAGGCCTTGGGCTTTTCTCCAGCATCTGCTCGCCTGCAGGTCACCTCCAGGCTCTCCACAGAGCCACTGGGGCCCTGTAAATCAAGGGGGAGACACCTGCAATCAGAGCTGGGGACCAAAACCAGGACTGCAGGCTGCACTCAAATCCTTGCCCCAGCAGGCACTGCAGTAGAAAGGCTGCAGCTGTCTCTCACCTTGACAACATGCTGCAGCTCGATGACGTAGCCTGTATGCCTCAGGCCCACAGGCTGGCCCCATGCCAGGCGCTTATAGCCTGGCTCAGGCTCCTAGAGGTAGGAAATGGGGTGGACACAAGAGGCTGCAAGGGTCAGACAGGTACAAGAGTCTTCTTTCCCACCCCTATGTCTAGCAGGAGTTGGTTCCTCTAAGTAGGACACAGATGGACTGACAGAGGAGATGAAAGGACCTCAGAACTGGGCATAGCAGCAAATAGGACCCTCCACCCCTCATTCACCTCCTTGAAGTCAGTCCTCTCGATGAAGACAATGGGTCCAAAGGGAACCTGATGGAAGCCCTTGGTCTCATCAGCTGGGAAGTTGGGCACCTGGATGTCCAAGGACTATAGCAGGAGATGGGTATCTGAGTCATACTAGGCACTGGGACCCCCATGCCCAGACCAGGTACACACACTTCCACACACACAATTGAGGCAGACCTACCTTGGCAGCAGGAAAGTTGGTGATGATGACCTGTAATGACTCCAGCACAGCCATGGCCCGCGGGGCTGTGTCATTCAGCACATCACGCACACAGGCTTCTAGCAAATGTGGTTCCATCGTGGTCTGGGCCACTGTCACCCCCACCTAGCAGGAAAGGTCAGCATCAGTCAGTCACAGCCACAGCCACAGCCGGACATGCTCAGCCCCCACCTGCCCACCTAGCCTGCTAGGCTATACCCGCGCACAAAAGTTGTTGATGGCTTCAGATGGGAAACCCCGCCGTCGTAGAGCTGTGAGGGTGAAGAGCCGCGGGTCATCCCAGTCCCTGTAGGCAAGGACGTGGTGAGAAAGCAGTACATGCCACTAGCACCACCAACTGGTGATGAGCCAAACAACCATACCTACCGAACAGCACCAGTTGCCACAAGCTGGAGAATCTTCCTCTTAGAGACAACAGCATAGTGCAGGTTGAGGCGGCCATACTCCCACTGCACAGGGCAATAGACATCCAATGCATTGCACAGCCAGAAGTAGGAAGAGCGTCTGGGGTGGGAGGATAGAGTCAGACTGGCCACCTCAGAGCAGGGAGAGACCACAGGAAGGGTTGCTGGAATCCCACTGGCCTTACCCACCCCATGCAGCCAGCTCCCTCACCGGGCTTGGAATTCCTTGGTGCAGAGTGAGTGGGTGATGTGCTCAATGGAGTCACAGAGGCAGTGCGTGTAGTCATAGGTGGGGTAGATGCACCTGCAGGGCAGAGGCAGTGGGCCCCACCATTCAGCCCCACTCTGCCTTACACATGGCTCACCATTCCACTCTACAACTCCACCACCCTACCCCATGCTCACACCCACCAGGTGTCCCCTGTGCGGTGATGCGGTGTGTACTTGACTCGATAGGCCACAGGGTCCATCTTGCCATCCTCCATCACCAACTTCATCCGCAAAGTGGCCTCACCTTCCGCAAACTTACCCTTGCGCATTGCCTGAGGAGAACAAGGGCTCAGGCTGCCTCTCTGTGCAGGGGCATCTCATCCTCAACATCCTGGCCCACTCAGACCTAGTTGCCCCTCCAGAACCCCACCTCAAAGAGCAGCAATGATTCCTCTATAGGACGGTCTCTCCAGGGCGAGGGTGGCGGGTTGTGGCCTTTGAGCTCTTCTCCTCGCTGGTGGCACACATAGGCCTGGCCCCTATAGGAGAAGGGGTGTGAACACCCAGCATGGCTGTGTCCTGGTCAGCCTGCCCGGCTCCACATCATGGCACTGGCCTCACCTGTGGATGAGCTCTACGGCCCAGGCATACAGCTGGTCAAAATAGTCAGAGGCATACGTTACCTTATAAGGTGTGTAACCTGGGGTAGAATGAGACACAGGATAAGCAACCAGCCATGGACACGCAAAGGCAGGCCATGGTCCAAGGAGAGGCCCATTGACCACCAGCTCTGCCCAGGCCTTGCCCAGCCCATACCCAGCCAGGCCACCATGTCGCAGATGGCAGTGAAGAACTTTGCTTCCTCCTTCTCAGGGTTGGTGTCATCAAAGCGCAGAAAACAGATCCCATTGTTGGCCTAGGAAAGTCGCAGTATCTGTGAGCTCCCACATTATCAGCTCCTATAGTCTATCTAGTTCATCAAACCGGGACATTCTCAGAGGTCTCCCATGTCAGAATTAAAAATGCCTTCAAGAGGTTCACTCATCTTCCTGTATCTAAATGCCCTAAACAAAGCATCTCTTACACCAACTTGGGACAGACAGCACAGCCTCTTCCTAAGCCCAAGAGATTACACTGGGAATTTCCCTAAATTTGAATTCATTGCCTCACCTCAGCTTTTTCTGAATGAGCCCAGTGGATTCCTAGGTATCTGTCACACATGCAGTTCCCCTCTATGGCCTCTGTCCATTCTGTGCACATTATAGGAGCAGCAAGGAAGGTGGGACACCTCTCTGGTGTCCAGTCATGGGAGCAGCAAGTGGTCACCCTGCTTGCCAGGTCCCCAGACAGACACTTACCTTGGCATAGCCAAAGTTAAAATTGATGGCTTTAGCGTGTCCAATGTGCAGGATTCCATTGGGTTCTGGTGGGAACCGGGTACGTACCTGAAATAAGGGGAATGGGAGCAGACTCAGATTACCCGAAAGGAACAGACATCCTTCCCCAGGGAGGCTATGGTGATAGGTGAGATGGGGCAATATGGAAGCAGCCCAGGCCCCCAGGCAAGTGCTGATGGCACAAGCTTGCCTGGCCATACTCATACACACCTGTCCCCCAGTGATCTCTAGATGCTGCTTCAGTAGATCCATGGTATGTGGAGTGGTCACATAGCCTGGGGTTTTGTAGTTCTCACCTGCCAGGACCAGAACAAGCCTGAGAACTAGGCTGCAGCCCAAGGCTCCCTACTCCAGGGGCCTGGCTGCAAGAGTTGCTGTCAAAATCCAACCCTCTCCAGAGTTTCAATCTGCCTGCTCACCAGGCTTATGGAACTTAAGCGCCTCCCCTCGGAGCTGCTCCATCAGAGATACGGTCTGGCCAGCAGCCTCGCCTGCAGGGAAGAGACCAAGAAAAACCTATCTTCTGGATATAGCTACCACATCCAGCTCAGGGAAGAGTCTGTCAGTACTACCCATATCCTGCAATCAGAACAGAACCAAGCACACTTCTCTTCCTCTAACCCTAGAGACAAGAGATACAGAGCCAGACTTCCCAGGCCTCCTCAGCCCAGTCTCTGGGTAAAGGGAACAAAGAAAACACCAGGAATTCCAGTCTTGCAGCAGGAGGCAGGGTGATGAGTAAGCCAGTGGCCTGAGGGGACAGGGCTGTAAGGACCAATCACCAGGAAAACCCAGAAGTCAGGGAGTTGAAGGCAACAGGAGCCTCAAGCTCTCACCATTCTCCACCACATCCTTTGCTGTCCTCCAGTCTGTTTCTTCAGGCCGAGGCTTTGTCACCTGAGAGAAGCCCAGAAGTTGGGTCAGTTTTCCTCCTGGGCATGGTCTTGGGATGACTGGGGTAAGATGCTCTCTTTCCTAGCCTAAAGTCTCACCCTACCCCACCTCGTCCCCAGGGACCCAGGACCATGTTCAGCCCCACCTTGGGCTTCTTCTCCAGATCAGTTTCAGTCTTGGGACCCAGAAGGTGGAGAACCTGAGCAGAGAATAGAGTCAGGCATGGGACAGGAGTGTTCTCTTTCAAGGAGCCCCTGAATGACGCCCCCCCCACCCACCTAAGGACTTCTTGGCCTGTCTACCAGCGCCACCTTGAAAAACCTACCTAGCCCATCCCACCTCTGTTCTTTACATGGTTCTGCTGGCCTCAAATGCTCTTTCCCTCCTGAGGGTCCGCAGTGGGCTCAGGTAACACAACTGCCATTTACAGAGAGGAACTATGGACCTAGCATCAAGATAAGCAATCTACCTCAGCCATCACCCTCTTGTGATTCCATGCCAGCATCCTGAGATGAAGGCCACATCACCTCTCTTTACAAGATGAGGAAACTGAGGTTCAGAGTAAAGTGACTCATCCCATATTAGACACAATGCAGAAGCCCAAGTCTTTTACTGCCTGCCCACGTACTGCCCTCTCCACATCAGACTCTATTATCCACCATCAGAAGAGAGACAGGATCTCCTCCCCTTCACCCCTGGTTATCCCTCAGGAACTCTAGGTCCTGTTCATGGCAGAGTCTTTGCCTGCTTCAGGTCAAGAAGGTGCCCACCTGCATGTCCACTTCATGCTTGATCATTTTGCCATCTGCCCACTTGAGCACAGCCCGAGCCTCTCCTAGAAACATGGGCACAAGTAGCTGCAGAAGGGCAAAGGAGGGCACTTCCCACCCTCTTTCCCAAAAGGTCCTAGTTGACCTCAGGAACCAGAGGCTGGGCCCAACCAGACCACTTTTTAAGGTCCTCCTACTCCTCCCCTCACTTCCCTCTCACTCATGCCCAGAAGAGAACCCACAATGAGAGAAAACAACAGTCCCCTGCCCTAGGCCCTGCTCACCCATTAGCAGCCCCATGTTGAAACGATAACGCTCCACCAGGAGCTGGGACTGGTGGCGATTTATGGCGGCCTCCACCTGCAGAAAGCCAAACCATGTGGTTCAGGAAAGCATCCTTCAGAAATGCCCACACCCTCACCCTGAGTCTTCCTAGGTGGAGAAACTGAGCCATTCCTTTCCAGAGTCATTACTAAGGAGTCAGCCAACGCCTCGGGAAAGACTCACAGCCTCCTCAATCTGCTCTGGGGTCACCACGATGCCCACGCCACATTCCTGCTCAAAGTCCACGGTGTCAATGGGATCCAAGGGATGGCTTCGCACATACTCAAGGGCAGCTGAGAAAGGAGAGGCAATTAGTTTGTGGCATATCAGTTCCAAGAAGGAGGTGGACAGGGCCCTAATCCCATTAAACCCCAATTACAGTTTGGCCTCCTAGGAGGTTAAGCCTTGCACCACCCTAAAGAAGCCCTGAGGCCACAGGAAAGCAGCATGCGCTCTGAGGGAGGCTCTCCCTCAGACCTACACAGTTCCCCAGTCAGTCTCACCGGAGGCGGCCCTATCCGTCCTTCAGTGTCAGGACCCTGGTTTAGAGGGGAGTGCGAAAGCAGGCATCTACAGAGACACTGGGGGACTTGGAAGAAAGGGCAGATGGGGGTCTTGGCCGAGGGGAGGAGTTGGGAGGTGGAAGTGGCAAGGCAGGCAGGGGACTCACCGCTCAGCTGGGTCTCAGTGTGGATCTTCTTATTGGCTATGTAGCTCACGAGGAAAGAGAGACGCCGGGGATCCTTGAGTCGTGAGGCGAGGCCATATAGCAGGGTCCCGGTAGCCTTATCGATGGTAGAACCCAGAGTCTGCTGAGCCTGGAGTCAGAGGGGTCAGGAAAGAAGCCCCATGCCCAGTAAGAAAGGCATGAGCGAGACAAGGTGGCTAGATCGGGATGGGACCCTGCCCGGCGCTGCGTTGGGGCACAATAGGCAGCCCAGGCCAGGGGCCGAGGGGCTCGCACCTGGGTGGCCGCCTCGCGGAGCTGCGTGCTCAGAGCCGTGTTTTTGAGCGTCTCTCGAGCCTTGTGTTCGCTCAGGCCGAGGCCAGTGAACAGCGACAGGGCGTCCACAGTCGCCATCACAGGGACACCGGAAACCGAAAGAAATTTTTGGGGCCAATCTGCACGTTGGTATTAGCTCACTGACCAATAGGAGAGCGAAGCCGCCAGGAAGAGCCAATGGTGTCCTTTCTTGGTGGGAGGGGGCGGAGCTCTCCAGGGTTGTCGGCGCCATTTAAAGAACAGAGAGTGGCCAAACCTGCCTTTCCGGGCCCTTCGCTTCCGTCTCCACGCTGCTGGTCTCTTTTAGAGGAAGGAGACCGCAGGACTTTAGGGGAGATTTGCCGCGGACCTGGAGGGAAGGTGTTCAGTACCAAGGCAGGAAGCAGACGCAGGCATGGCCCTTGCTCTTCGACTTTTCTCCTTCAGCCCTGGAAACTTGGGGACCATTCTAATTCTGTTCTCAGGAGCAAATGTGAGCCCCTATCGCGTTTCTGACGTCACAGCTTTGGAGTTGTCATGGAAACAGTTGAGCAACTAAAGCCTGGGGAATCTGGTCAAGACTCCAGAGCAGAGAATGTACGGAATGGCCCATCCTAAGTCTGACACCCGAAGGCGCATACCTGGCCAGAAGAAGAGGGGTTTGGGCCAGGAGGGACCTCGCAGAACTTCTGTGATGATTTGATTGAAATCTCCCGGGACACTTACCGCCCCGTCCCGTCCCACCCCCCCCCCCCCCCCCGCCCTCCCCCAGCGCCTTGCCAAATTATGCAAATATTACGAAAACCACAAGCAAATTAAACCTTGAAATCCATTTGCAGACTTTTGACAGGATATTTTATTGAAGTTGGGACTGGGTGAGGCAGAGGAGATAGAATCTTCATGATGATAGCCACGGTGCTTTGGGATTTCCCAAGTCTCTCACTGTACTTCCAGGACCTGCTGGGAGTCATCAGGCTAAAAGAGAATGTACAAACTATTTTCTTTGTGGAACTGGAGCTGCTGGTGGTGGGATGGTGAGAAAATCCCCAAATTTGGGAGTGGAACTCGGGCTCTTGGACCTGGACCTTCAAGGACTGGGCAGGATCCAGACTGCAGTCTGTATCCATATTCTGTGTGCTGCTTTGTGGCCATATCCCACTAATGACCAAGTTCCATTTCTGGGCCTACATATGATGACCACATGCCAGATTTCACCCAGGGACACACACTGCATCAGTATTCAGATCTAGTTTTTCTTGGGGCTTCCCACCTCTTCGTGGCCCCTTGGTCCCAGCCTGATGCCAGCCTGGCCAAGGCCAGGTGCAAGCATTGTGCAGGGGATGCAGTGCAGTGGTGCCATAAACAGGCACCAAGAAGCAGAGCCACAACCACACCGACCCTGTGCTGAGTCCACAGCTGCAGGTGTCTAGCCCATCGCAAAGGTGCCTATGATGAGCAGAGTGCCTGCCACCGCCCATCTCCTCTGTACCTGATGCCACCGAAGGATTCATTACAGCACCATCACCACCATCACTGACTCTTGCAGGTCTGGTGATGGCCCTCTCAATGAGGTCAGGGCTGGTTCTCTAATGGTACCTACCCTGTGGACCCTGTGGCTTCATGTCACAAGATGAGGCATAGCCCCACTAGTGCTGCTGAGAATGCCACAAGTGGAAGTGGCAGCTCAGCCAGTCCTCTGAAGCCCTATGACTTGCATAGAACAGAACCATTAGGTTGTATGGACCCTGCCTGGGGGGCTGGCTTGCTTGCATAACCCCTGGCACTACTTCCAGGAAAATCAAGAGAAAGATGACCAGAGAAAAGCCAGCCAACCTTCCCAGCCAGCAAGGCCCAGCTGTGGCATGGGAAGAAGCAGCATGCAGCAGCCAGGCCTACGGACAAGTGCCTGTGCCATAGGCTGACAGTGAGCACAGAGGCAGTAGAGGCCACAGTGTTGGTAGCCACAGCAGCCTTGTGCAGATGCCACAGAAGGGTAATGTGGCAGGCTCAGCAGCAGCAGGGCTGCAGTTGGGGCAGACAGAGCCCTTGATCAATGCATCCAGCACATGCAGACCACTGGTGGCCAGACACTTGGGACTGCACACAGGGAAGGCCCAGCATGATCCCATTGCAGCCCATGCCTAGCAAGCCCTCCAGCAGTATGCCAGCACCAGCATCCAACTTGGCAATTGAATCATTTCTGCAGGGTCTCACACCCAGCTCTTCAGGCCCTTCTCCACAGCCAGCAACCCTACATGGCCCTTGTGCTGTTGTCCCCATAGGAAAAAGCCAACATTGGTCACAGGGCTAGCTTTCTCCAGGAAATCTCTGCTCACCCCCACCCCTAACTCCAGTCGAGGCTGAGAGGTAGTTATCAGGGCCCATGTGCTGAGCTGCTTATAAAACTGGCCCCACAGGCTTGGGAGTGGGGATGGACTTACAGGGCTGCAAGGACCCTGCCCCCACCTCTGCCTGCCTTATGTTCTTTCTGGCTTATCTGAACATCTCCCTCCAGCTGGAAACTCCCACCCCTACCCCCAAGCAATTGCAGACAGGAAGAGGCAACGTCATCCATGAGGAGAGACAAGGAGGCTTCTCTCAAGATTTGCCATTGCAATATGTGTGTACAAGGTCACAAGGCTCTGAGGCTGGGACAAGCCTGAAAACCCACTGTGGGTGAACAGCCTGGGGCAGTTGCTAGAAGCCAAGGTCTCAGGGACTCCTAAGAGAATAGGCCAGGCAGGACCCCACACCCTCCCTCCCATAGGAAGTCAGCCAAGATTATCTCTGGTCCTCTCTGCCTGTCCTCCTTTTGGAGCAAGATCTCCTTCCCCACAGCAGTTTATTTCCTGCTCTGTTCTCCCCTGAGGGATCCAGATGGTGCTCAAACTACAGCAAAGAAAGACCTGAGGAGAGGAGGAAGATATTCCCCCAGTACCTCCTGTTCCCCGAAAAGTCCCCCTGACCTGCTGTCTGGCTGAAAGCTTCTGGAGCCTCATGGGTTACTCCTTCACTCCTTGGGTGTGAGGTATTGAGAGTGATGCCAACTACAGCTGCCTCCATGTGGGACCTCAGCAGCAGCAGGGCTGCAGTTGGGGCCGATAGAGCCCTGTGATCAGTGCATCCAGCACATGCAGACCACTGGTGGCCAGATACTTGGGCTGCACACAGTGAAGGTCCAGCATGATCCTATTGCAGCCCATGCCTAGCAAGCCCTCCAGCAGTGTACCAGCACCGGTACCCAACTTGGCAATTAAATCATTGCCAATAAATCACCCAACACCAGTGGAATCAAAGGGCAGCAGGCAGGCCTGAGAGAGGCCTGAGGGCACTAGGGGCTTCATGACCCACAGTGCCTGAGTTGGGACCCCACCATTTCTCCTTGAATGAACACACACACACCGCCCCCCCCCCCCCCCAGATGACAGGGAAGGAAGGCAGCTGCAGCACCTGGTACATCATAGTCACTAAGTCTGCTTATTTATCATTTATTTTTAAAATATATTTAAACAGCAGCAATCACTTCCAAAATGCAAAAAAAAAAATTACAATTTGTAGAATAAAATTATAAGGTTTATAATGCGAGTCAGAAAGAATTGAAGATACAACTGAGAATCAAATCACGCGGAACTGGGGGTGGCTGGAGAAGCCAAGACCCACTGGTTGGGAGGGTCAAGTTGACAAGAGGTCCCAACCTATGAGGTTCCCACCATCAAATCACACCCCACAATTCTCCATTGATGAAGCCAGTGTCCTCTGGGTTAGAAAAGGAGAAGCAGCAAACAGCTGACCCTCTGTAGGGGATCCCCGAAACCCAGTCCCCCCACCTGCCAGGGACCTGCTAATCGACCTCCTCCATGTTGCTGTAGGTGGGGGCTGGGCGGTCCACAGGGGGGGCGAAGCGTTCAGGGGCTGTCCGCGTGGGGGCCACCTCGGGGGCCTGGCCAGGGCCTAGTCCCTGCAACAGAATATGAGGACAGGGGTTGGGGGCTGCCCAGTATGCCGCCTGGCATCCCGGGGGTGCTGGCTTGGAGCCCCGGCACCCAAGGGAGGGCCCCAGGGCAGGCGCAGATAGCAGCGGCGTTGAGACAGAGAGACGAGATTGGGCCTGAACAGTCTCGCTTTATTAACACTTTAAATACAGGAAGCTGCTTAGGCAGGGCTAAGCCCCAAGCCAAGGGTCAGAGCAGCAGGACAAACGGACAGACAGCTGGACGGATACCCACCCTAGGATGTTCTGCCCCTGCAGGAGCCACAGTCCCCACCCTCTCCTCCCAGATGCACATACTGAGACCCAAGCCCAGAGTGGTCCCCACCACAGACGCAGGCATGGCCTGGCAGGCAGGCAGGTGGCCTCACAGCAGCTGCCTGCAGGTGAGCTCATCTCCAGCGACTCTGGGATACCAGAGGATAGAACACGTTGAGCACGAGGGCCACCAAAGCTGCCACGGTGCCCAGAACAAAGTACCGGAGGCAGCCCTCGTCTGGTGTGGTAGGGCCACGTGGCGGGGGGCCCACCCAGTCTTGGGGCCCCCAGGGACCCAGGGGCGCAGGCCCCTCAGGTACTGGCTCCTCCTCGGCCTCCAGCTCCTGCCAAATCCGGGAAGCCTATGGTGTGTGGAAACGGCCATCAGCACCCAGGGGTGGGGGGGATGGGGAACCCAGTGTCCCTGAGACCCGTGGCCATGACAGTCCCACCCAAGGTGAATGGAGCTAACCCCCTAAGTCCCAGATCAAGCAACAGGGAGGTAGGAAGGCAGGGGACAAGTGGGCCATTTGCAGGGTTGTCTAGACTGAGAGCACCAGAGTGGGCAAATCTAAAAAGCATTTTGGCCTCCTCAAGAAGCTTCCCAATCAACATGCAGCTTCCCATGGAGGGGTAGGAGGTTAGCTAGTCAGTTTTTTTGCCCAGGCCTCCCACAGAGGGGACTGACTCATGGAGGATAGAGCTGCCAAACTCAGAGTAATCTCCTGGCTCCCTCCCACCCACATCCAGATCCTGACCACTGTCTTCTGCAGGGATTTCTGTAAGTCTGAGCCCAGAGGGCTCAAGGGAGGAGAGGACAGCAAGGAGGAGGCCAGTCCAGAAAAGAGATGCAGCTGTACCCACCAACCAGACCTATGGCACCCCATGTCAGTAAAAGAGATAGAAGACCCCAAAGGCTTGGCAGGGACAAATGCTCACCTCAGAGAGGGTGACGGCCACCCTAGGCCGTGGACAGCCTGAATAGGCCCTGACCTGAGTGCACATCAGAACACAGGGACGATCACAAGTGAGGGTCTGTGGACTGGCATGGGGGGAATGTGCAGAGGAAAGCTGGAGAGCGTTAGGTACAGTCTGTTCATGGCACCGTACCGAGTGAGGTTTGGAGCAGCTGCTTGGCCTGTGCCAAGTAGATGCTTATGTGCATGCGAACGGCAGCATGTTGGTATACATGCACCTTTGTAAGTGTTCCTGTAACATGGGGATCTCTCTGACTAAGCCTTTGTCATAAGGGAACCCTGTCTGCAACTCTCATGAATCCCAAGGCTCCAGGAGCCTATGGCTGGAAGAGAGAAAGCTGTGTCCCACACCCTCCCATCTGTGAATCGGGCCCCACTAGTCTGCAAAGCCTCCTCAATGCCTCACCTGGCTGGCAGCAGCTTCGGCTGCAGGGCCTAGGTCTGGGTGGTGCTCAGAGTGACCTGCCCGGGCGGGCCTCTCCACAGGAGAGTTCCGCCGACGGTAGAAGAGGACATAGGCATAACGCGTCACAACCTGGCTCTCATCTACTGTTGTCACCGTGCTGTCATCAAACAAGCGCCAGCCTATAGTGAGGTGAGAAGAGTGTGAACATAACCTGCACCACCACCCCTACCACCTATCTTGCTGGCTGAGTGTGCCCTCACCCACGTCGCTGCGCTGGCTGCTGCGATCATTGGGCAAGCGTGCACAGGCGGTGTAGTGGCCACCAATCATGCCTCCATAATGGTTGATGACAGCATAGAGGTCATAGCTGGGTAGCTGCTCCTCTTTCTGACCAATGCAGAACTTACTCAGGTCCAGGTTCCTGTGGTCCCAGCCAGAGAGAGGTAAAACAGTCATTGGGTGTCCAAGATGCCTACCTTGGCCCCCATGCTTTGCCTACAGTCACTATGCCCATTGCTCACCGAACAGGGAACTCCACCAAGTCATTGATCTTGTCACGCCATATGAAACTACGAAAGGAGAAGCGCTTCAGCTGCACGATGAGCACATTTGGCAGGCGCCACAGCAATAGCTGCTTGGAGGCCTCGCGGTGTTGTTTACACTGTGGGCAGTACCTGAGGCAGGACAGAGGTGGGGTCAAGACCAGTAGATCTCTACTCCACCCTGCCCCACTACCTACCTGTTGTCCTGTCCTCACCAAGCTTCCTCAGGTGCCAGCACCTCAGGCCGCGTGAAGAGGTTCAGGCACTGGTCCAGAGTGAAGTGGCCAGCGCGGGCAGCCTCACCAGCAGAGCCTGGATCCTCAGCACATTCCAGCTCCTTGGAGGCCACCAATACGAACTCCTGCAGGCGTTCATTGTTCCGCCAGACTAGAGCCAGGCTGCAGTCATCACCCAGCTCTAATGGCGTATCTCCTGGAGATGGGCAGGGAGAGAAGTCATGCAGCTGTTGAGAGCAGCCAATCCAACCCATCCCATGGCTTCCACCCACAGCCTCAGACACCTTTGTCTTCTAGCCGCTGCTCTCGGTTGGACGCATCAATTTTATAGATAAAGAACTGGGGCGTGTGGGCATTCATTGCTTCACTAGGATGTTGGTACCCAGGCACAGCAGCTGTGAGAGAACATGATAATCAGAGCTCCCCTGCCTACCAGGGCCTAAACAAGCTTCCTCCAACCTCCCCTACCCCCAGCTCCAGAGCCTTTCACCGGACTCTTATTACCTTCAGGCCGGGATACCCTCTCACCAGCAGGCAAGGAGCCAACTTCAACGGGCCCACTGGCCAGCATCTCGGAAGAAACTCCACTCATGCTGGGCACAGGGCCCCGGTCAGGGGCTGCCCATGCCCGGGGGACCCCTGTGTCCCCCTCAGCCACAGGGGTCACCAACTGGAGCTCAGGCAGCTGAACGGGGTCCCTCTCACTGTCTCCAGCCTCCAGGGAGCTAGTGGAGAGCAGTGTGGTGCAACCAGGGCCCTGAGACTCCAAGGCCATGCGGCCAGGCTGGAAGGGTGGCTGGAATACACTCACAGAGAACCTGGCAATAGGAGTAAGCCAAGTAAGAATCTCAACAAGTCCATTAGGCACGTCTGCCCCCCACCTACCCTAACTCTAATCCAACCACTGGGTACTTACCGGGCATAGCCCTCTAGCAGCTGAGCAAGACGGGCATAAGTGAGGCGTGAGGCAGGTACACTGACAAGGAATGGGTAGCCAATGTTCTCAGGACGGCAGAGGCCCTTGTGATCAGGCCAATGAGTTTTCTGGCAGAGCCTTGAGGAAAGCAGGAGGTAAGAATAGGACTTTAGTCCAACCTCCTATGACTCTACATTGGGGTCTAACCTCTGGCCCTGGGAACTGGGTATGCCAGCCCTGCCTCCCCCAGAGTCTGACAGAGTGGGACAGCAGATCAAAAGCTTAAAACATATGTGCCTTCCAGATCAATGGAACAGAATTGAAAGCCCAGAAATAAAACCACACATCTATGGACAGCTAATCTTCGACAAAGGAGCTGAGGGCCTACAATGGAGAAAAGAAAGTCTCTTCAACAAATGGTGCTGGGAAAACTGGACAGCCACAGCTAAAAGAATGAAAATCGACCATTCTTTTTCACCATTCACTAAAATAAACTCAAAATGGATCAAAGACCTAAAGATTAGGCCTGAAACAATAAGTCTTCTAGAAGAGAATATAGGCAGTACTCTCTTTGACATCAGCTTCAAAAGAATCTTTTCAGACACCATAACCCCTCAGACGAGGGAAACAATAGAAAGAATAAACAAATGGGACTTCAGCAGACTAAAGAGCTTCTTCAAGGCAAGGGAAAACAGCATTGAAACAAAAAAACAGCCGACTAATTGGGAAAAAATATTTACAAGCTATTTATCCGACAAAGGGTTAATCTCCATAATATATAAAGAACTCACACAGCTCAACAACAAAAAATCAAACAACCTAATCACAAAATGGGCAGGGGACATGAACAGACATTTCTCCAAAGAAGATACAAGGATGGCCAATAGACACATGAAAAGATGCTCATCATCACTAATCATCAGGGAAATGCAAATCAAAACTACACTAAGATATCACCTTACATCTGTTAGAATGGCAAAAATATCCAAAACCAAGAGTGACACATGTTGGAGAGGCTGTGGAGAAAAAGGAACCCTCATACACTGTTGGTGGGAATGCAAACTGGTGCAGCCACTATGGAAAACAGTATGGAGATTTCTCAAAAAGTTAAAAATAGAAATACCTTATGACCCAGTCATCCCACTACTGGGTGTCTATCCTAAGAACCTGAAATCAGCAATTCCAAAAGTCCCATGCACCCCTATGTTCATTGCAGCATTATTCACAATAGCCAAGTCATGGAACCAACCTAAGTGCCCAGCAACTGATGATTGGATAAAGAAGATATGGTATATATATACAATGGAATACTACTCAGCCATAAAAAAGGACAAAGTCGTCCCATTCACAACAACATGGACAGACCTTGAGGGTATTATGTTGAGTGAAATAAGCCAGACAGAGAAAGACGAACTCTGTATGACTTCACTCATAGGTGGTAGTTAACAAATAGACAAAGAGAACTGATCAGTGGTCACCAGGGGAAAGGGGGGGTAGGGGGAGGGCACTAGGGGTGAAGTGGTGTACCCATAACATGACTAATAATGATGTACAATGGTAATTTCACAAGGTTGTTAACTATCATAATCTTAATTAAAAAAAAAACAAAAACAAAAACATATGTGCCTTTACGTGGAAGGGAGGTAGGGTGGCAAGTGGGAGATGGAGAAGAGGTATGGGGGAGACCAGGGGGCTCCTCACTGGTTGCAGTAGCCCACGCGGTAACACCGGGTACAGCGCTTCAGCTTCTCATCCTCTGACTGCTGCTTCCGCTGGCAGGCTGCACACTTGGAGATGGGGATGCTGGGCACCTGGGGGCGCTAGGGTGAGTTGTCTGGCTCAGCAAGGCTAGGCCAGGTAAGAATGCCACCCCCAAGCAGAGCCATGTGCCATGAGGTTGGCCCCCACTCACCTGCTGCACCTCTAGCACCACCACCCGCTCCTTAGCCAACTCTGGGGATAGGAGCTCAAAGCAGAGGAGCACATCAGATGGGGACACAGTGTCCAGTGAGTGGGAGGGCAAGAACACACGGTGGAAGCGATTCTTAATCACCTGGGGACAGAGAACAGACAAATCCTATGTAAGGACAAGCCTTTTCCCTAACCCTGCCCCAGAGCACAAGGAGAAGGCTTGGCCCTGATATTGGGTCTATCGGGGTAGGGGTGGGGATTGTGGCCCCAAAAAAGCATTTGTCTCTGCTGGCACCAGCCTCAGTGCCCAATGGAATAACAAGCCTAGTGCATCAGAGCCTGAAAGACCAGGAGCGGGGGAGGTATCAACCGCACCAGCTCTCCACACTGAGGGCCTCTATCCTGCTATCAACTAGTGGGGCCCTGCTGAGATGGCAACAGTTTTCATGGAGGGGTCACATTCAAGGAGGATCCTCCCCACTTCTATCCTGAGGGAAAGGGCACTGCCAGGCTGGAAGCTAGGAACCTTTGGGGAAGACCAGCACACAGATCTGGGACAATATGAGGGAGCAGCAGGAGGGAAGAACCACCATAGCTAGTGGAAGGATAGTCCTGCAGCTCAAGCTCCTTGTTCGAAGAGGGAAAAACAGTTGGGGGCCACCACCAAAAGGGGGATTAAACCCTTATGATGACTGGGAACTGAGGGCACCTCTGTTGCACAGCCCAAATGCCTGGTTTCAACCATGCCCCAACCAATAGCACACCACCTGTTTTTATGCAATCACATGAGCATTCATGTGAAACATGAAACATCACTTTCAGATACCAATGACTGTACATGCATGTCTGCAAGCTGTGATTACATGTGTCCATGTGCATAAGAGCTTGGGGAAGAACAGACACACCTCAGTCAGACGCAGGTTCTCAGGCTTGACGTGGACACTCTGAGAGATAGAGTCCAACACTTCACTTGCACTGGAGTTCTCCTTGCTGATGCTCACTAGGAACTGTGGTGACAAGAGTAGAGTCCATGGAGGAGGTGGACCACAGTGTCTGGGATAGCCCAGAAATAGATGCTTACTCCTTACCTTGATGGGCTTGCTGTGGGGCTCCCGGGCAAAATAGAAGACAGGGAGAACCTTTTGCTTCTGTGGCAAGGGCACCGGTAGGTACAGAAATGGGTCAAAAGTGATGGAGACCTGAGGATGCACAGGTGGCAATGGGTGACTGCACAGGGAGTGGCAAGGCAGAATGCTCATGGCCAGAGCACCCAATCCAGGCCCTCAAATGGCTCTCAGGGCCTCACAGCCAACCAGAAGACTCTCAGAGTTGAGAACACTACATAGACCAAAGGAGGGCCACCAGGAGAGAACAATCAGTCTCGCTGGTACGGGAGGTCCTGCTTAGCCTAGCCACTTCACCAATGTGCCCTTCACTTGTACTCCATGTGCCTTTCCAATCTTACCTGTACCCTTGCCCCACCATACAGCTGTCTTTGAGCTGAAACATCACTTTTACCTCAGCCAGGAAGCCTACCCAACCTGACTTCTGCAACCCACATAGGAGCCTAAGCCTCCCTGTCAGCTTCTTTGCCCAAGCCTTGCCCTGTAGCACCTAAAGATGCACATGCCTCTGACTTAAATTTGACCAGACTAGCTAGGCCAAGCTAGCGGGTCTCTCTCTGGGGGAACCCGTCACACCTTGGCACACACAGGGCACACCAGCTTGGACTTATACTGGCCCTGAAATAGGTCCACGATGAAAGAGTCATTCCTCATCTTGTGCCGCTGCCATGCTTCCTCAGCCACCACCTGAGGGGGAGAGTGGTGAGGATTGAAGAGACCTGGAAACTAGGATGTGCATGAGACAGGCCAGCCCCCGCCCCAAACCCTGACCTCATCAGGCCGCCCATCTGAGTCCACGGTCTCCGTGTAGGGCTTGTTCTGAATGCGGTTCAGGTCCTCGTGCAGCCCATCCAGCAGGAAAGCCATGAACTCCTGGGCATCATGCTGTGCATAGCCTGTGAACTGGCTGGCTTTGCTCGCCACAATGGCCTGGATGCAGGGGCAAGGTATGAGGAGGGAGCCCCAGCACCCACTGTGCACCCAGCTGGCTGGCCCTCCCCACCCTCTCCAGCCAAAGGTGGGAGTGGCCACAGATCACCTTCAACTTGGAAGGCTGGAAGGCATGGTGGGTGCCCTTCCACAGTGCCCGGAGCAGCACGGCAAAGCCAATGGCCAGACGCCCACCAGTTCCAAGAGGGTTGTTGTAGTTGATCTCAGCCTCAAAGGAGCGGTCTAGGACAACAGCCAAGTAGAGGTGTGAGCAAGTGAAGGCATCCCCTATGCCCATGGCCCCGGGCTCCAGACCCTGCTCTCACCATGGAAGAAGTCCCGGAGCTCCCGAGTATTAGACAGAGACTGAATGACACTGTTCATGAAGCAGGTATTGCCTAGATTGACAAGGCCAGTGAAACCCGGCAAACACACCTTCTTCTCTTCCTCTTCCTCTTCCTCTACACTATCTCCACTCACAGGGCTATGGGGCATTGGAGGCACCATACATGTGGGCTTGGGCTGTGGGAGCAAGCAGGGCATGAAAGGGCAGCCCTGAGGCTCTCCAGCCTCCAACCTTGGCCCTCTCCACCCCAAGATTCTCACCGAGGCCAGGTGTGGCTCTGGCTTTGGGGCTACATGCTCCATGGGGGTGCGGGCTGCCACACCATCCAGCCCTGTGTCCTCAGAGCGAGACTTGGGTTTCTCCTTCTCCACAGCCCGGGTTTCCTCCTGGCCTGTCAGGGGGTGGGGGGCACCTCCCGGTGGGGTTGAATCCAGAGGAGTTGGGCCTGTCGGCACGGCAACCTTTGCACCACCCACTGCACCTTAAAAAGGGGGAATGAGGGGGCTGGTGGTTAGCAGCATGCGGCAGGGGTGGGGGTCCAGTCACGTGGGCTGGGCAATGAAGGGAGCTCGTGTGCAGACCTCGTGCAGCTGGAGCCTCCAGGCCCCCCCAGCGCTGACTCTGCCGCTTACGGAGGCAGATATCAATGCGAGAGGCTGTGAAGCAGAAGGTGCACTGCTCTGGCTCAATCAGGTTCCTGCAGGAAAAGACTGAACTCAGAAACTCAGGTGGAGTAGATGTCAGACTAAGACAGGCCAGGGAGATGGAGCCCAGGGTTGGGGGCACAGTGGCTGGGCTGGGCACCACCCACCTGAGCTTCACCTGCCAACGGAAGATGGTGGGGGGCCCACAGCCTGGGTGCAGTCTCAGGAAGTTTCCATCTCTGCAGAGGCAGAGCAGGGGCATGGCAGGAGGAAGAGCATGAGACACACTGTCCTGCCTGAAGCACACGGTCTGCCCCGTCTCCTGCCCACTCACCCACCTGGTCTGGAAAATAAGCGTGAAGTCCTGTTCGCGGAAAAGCACTCGAGAAGTGTCCCTGCGGATTTCCTTCACGTACACATGCACCACCACTGAGTCTGGCCCCTTCTCATACGAGTCATTCTTGACAAATGCCAGGTTCACCATGGACTCGGGCTCTACATTGAGACCACAGCTCAGTGACACTCCAAGAGGTTTCAGCCTGTTGCTGTTCTACTCCCTACCTATCAACCAACCTTGCAACACAACCCCGGACTCTGCCTGCCCTGTCAGCCCCACTTTTACCATCCACCAAGGCTGCAGCATCTGCTGCCACTGCCATCTCTTCTTTGGAACGGTCACCTTTCTCAGGGTCTCTGCTCCGGGCCACGCCGGTGGAAACTGGGTCATTCCTGAGGGATACAGCCTTCTCTCCTGCCAAAAGTGCTAGATTCTCCTCTGAGCCCAGGAGGCAGGTCTGGGGGTTCAGTGGTGGTACCCGGAGCTGTTCCTCAGCTTCAGCCTATTTATGACGAGATCGTGGGCAGGATCAGCCCTGGGTCTGGCAGGTGGCCCCCCACTGTAATCCACACCCTTCCCCCCATCTCCCAACTCCTACACAGATACTACACTCTCACCTGGGGGGCCGGCTCAGCCAGGAAGGAGGGGGCATCGCCTTGGGGTCCAGGACCATCTCTGGACCCCTCCCCTTCTGGTCCTCTGCGGAGATGCACAGCCCTCTTGGCACTGGGCCCTGCCTGGGCCCCAGGGCCAGCCCCCGCGCCTACCTCACCACGGCCCTGGGCCCGCTTCTGGTTCCGGGCCTCCTGCTTAGCCCGGCGGGGCTCAGGGCCTGGCTCCAGGGCAATGGGAGATGGCTCCTGCCCATTCTCCTGGCACCGCAGCTCTGACACCAACTCCTGGGTCCCTAGAGGTTTCTTCTGCCAAAGATACAGCAGTCAAGCACTGTCAACTACACTGAGTATCCCTACCCTACCCTGCTCTGGAACTTACCAGGAGAGAGGGCCATGTGAGCAGAGGCACCTTCTTGGGCAGCGCCAGCTGCAGGAGACCACCTTTGCGGGCCTGTACTTTGGTGCAAGAACTTTCTATCTCAGCGTAGAAAACACCACCCCACTGCCGACCACCTGGAGACAGAGTGGGAACAATAAGCTGGGGTGGGGGATATCAGAGAATTCAAATATACTGCTGGGCTCAGGGCAGATGGGCGCACCTGGAAGCCGCACCACACAGTCTGTGTCTGTGAAAGCAGCATCTACCTCCTCTAGCCGCAAGGGACCCGTTCCCACACGCAGCTTGACAATCACTTCATCTGCACTCTGCCTCCAATCGAGCAACAACTCTGTAGGGGGAGTGCCAAAGAGATTGTGAGCATCTCCATGAACTTCAGATGGGGATAAGTAGGTACCAGAAACCCAGACCTAACAGGACTGCTCCAGATGAGTTCTACACCCCCAGTGCCCCTTCCTCTCCCCTAGCACTCTACCACACAAAATGCCTGTTCATTACTTACCCTCTTTGGTCTGCTCCTCCCGAGGAGTGGACGCTGACCCTGACAACAAAGGAAAGAACAGGGAAATGATGATGGGGAGGCAACCTTCAAGACGCCACCACCCCACCCAGCACCATCTTCAGGATCTCAGCCAAGTACCCAGACCTCAAAGCTGAGGCTCTACAAAGCCTGACATGGGTCTTTCTCTCAGCATCAGACCAGGACAGAAGGAACAGCAAAAAATTCATTTCCAACCCCAATCTATACGTTCAACAGGAAGGGAGGAGAGAAAGGTCATAAGTAGTCTGGGAAGGCCACTACCACCTCTCCTAGGATCTCCATTCTTGCTCTCCTGGTTTGCTCGATCCTTCTGCTTCTTCTTACTGGTGGCCTCCTCCAGTCCTGGAGGCCCTCTCCTCGGGCCTGTGGCACTGGCCCCGCCAGACATCTTGAGCCTCTTGGTCGACAGCCAGAATGCCCCGGGATCGGCAACGGCGTCTGGGTCAGGGCTACGGCGCTTTCTTCCTGGCCCAGCTATCTTGGCAACTCTCTGTGGTCAAATTCTCTAGCAAAGAACCAACAACCTAACAAGAAGGGACCAGTGATCACTACCAAGGCCCAACAATTTGTTCCTTGGTTACCAGCCAAGGCTTGGCAATGGGGGATACTCCTAACCCTACAGGGCAATATCTCTCCACCACCTAATGTAGCCTGGACACTCTCAGACTATTTTGAAGGGGGAATAAATAATGCAAGTAGCAGCACCCATTTCTGATCGAGCCTCCTAGATGCCTGCCATACAGACTCACAAAGATGTAAGCCTCACTAAGGAGGTGCCAGGTCAAGGCAGCCATGGCCTGGGACCAGGCTCCTCCACCAATCTGGAAAGGAGCCATGGCTCCAGCCCGCAGGAGTGGCGCTCTGTGCAGAGTGCTCACTTTTCCTTCACTCTCACAGGCTGCTTAGTCACCACCCGAGAAGCAGGAGGCGGAGGAGGAAGACAGGAAAGGAGGAGACAATCAAGCAGCAGGAGGACCAGGCTCTGTGGCTGAAAACAGGCCCGGCCCAGGTGCTACCACTGCCCAGACAAGGTACTGGGGTTAAGGTGCCCCATCTGCCGCCTATCAGCTCCCATCCTCCTCTGAATCTGCTCCCATGCAATAAAACCTGCTTGGTTTTATTTCCTACATCTCAAGAGAGATTCCTCTCTCCAGCTGCTGTCCCAGAGAGAGGCCTGCGAAAGCTGGGGCAAAAAGGGTATCCAGATGTCATATTACCCTTTCAGCAGCAACCCTGTGCAAGAGCCAAGGCAGGGAGGACATCCAGTTTGAGACCGAAACACACATCATCAGCTCTGCGCCAGAGACCCTCAACCCAGTTTCCCACAGATGCACCAGTGGATTCTGGGCTGTTTCTCCATCCAAAATAAAGGTCTCAAAACTGAGATAAGGGTCGGGATGAACCCACGGACTTGGCCTGAGACAGTAGCAGGACAGAGAGCGACTAGTCTGCGTTCCCCAGGGGGGGTGTGTGTCGAGCGGGGGCGGCATGGAGATATCCTTCTATGGGTCAGATGTGGGACTGGTGAGCTGGATCTTTAATGACTACAGGTCCAGAGCTGAGGGGCGGAGACCCTCCGCCTCTTTGCACCCAGGCCCCATCTAAGGTCGCAGTTCGCGTCCCTCCCTCATCTTCCCGGGACATCTAGACCGGCCTAATACTGCCGCGCGGGGTTACTGACCACAGACCAGCGCCCCTGCCAGGATGCGACCCAGCTCCAGCCTCTGAACCTTGGGCGCGCCACCACCTCCTGCAGAAAGCCGCCCTCAATCGCCGCCAGCCCTCTCCGAGGCGGGAGGCTGGCCTCGGGCGTAGCGTAACGGCCCCGCCTGCATCGGTGGGCGCGACACGCCTCGGGGCTTGAAGGGTCGAGGCTGGCACGGCCCGTGACCTTGAACAGGCCACTCTGGGCCCGCGTCGCGGCCTCCCCGCTCCGGGCGGACAGGCGAATAGATGCCAGTACCACTCACCGAGCGAGGCCGCTGCCACCAGCCCTCTTCGGGCCCTGGCAACCCGCTCTCGGTTCCGGTTCCGGCGTCAGGTCGGTTCCGGTTCCGGCGCGCCCCTCCCCCGTCCCGGCGCCGCCGCCACCGCCTCAGCCGCTTGTTTTGTTTCGACTTCTAGTTACAGACACGGATGGCTGAGCGCCGAGCGGGTGACGCACTTCCGGCGGGAGCGGGCAAGTGGCTCCGGGGCGGGTCCGAACGGAGGAGGCGGGGCTCCGGTGTCTTGGCCTTGCCGGAACTCTCTTCGTGGCCCCTCGAGGTTTTCCCAGACGCTCCGCCCCCCCCAAATCAGGAGTCGAGAGACCACCTTAGGGGTTCACACCGGTTTATTGGGGACTTTGCCAGCCTGGGAACTGTTCCATGCATAGGCAGTAACGCGTGCGGGGCGGGGCTGGGGACTAGGTTAGGCCTTGGGCAGGGGTCACTGGCAGGTGTTGTAGATCTGGACTTGCAAGTTGATGGCTTGAAGCACGCTGCGCATTCTGGCCTCCAGTCCATCCAGCTGGGCCGCTTTGCCCTCCAGCGCCCGCTCATTCTCCTCATAAGTGCCCTCCAGCTCTAAGAGGAGTAGGTCTCCGTTAAAGGGCCCCACTCCCACATTCCACATCCCACATCTCTGGCGCCCACCCACCTGGATCCTCACCTTGCAGCCGCTGCAGTTTGTCCTGAGCGGCCTGCAACAAGCCCCGAGCCTCATCTCTCAGTTGCTCTGCCCGCGCCTGCGCAGCCAGCACACCCTGGGCCTTGCGCTCAGCCAGGGCCCTCACTGTCTGATACTGGTCGCCTAGTGGACCCTGCAGCAGCTGCGGATGTAGAGGGCAGTCAGGATGTAGAGGTCACCCAGCGGAGGCTCAGCTCCCCCAACCCCCTCCAGCTGGCTATGCCTCAACCCACCTGCTCAGCCTCTCGGGCACGACCCTGGGCACTGCCTGCTGTCTCTTCAGCGCTAGAGGCTGCCAGGCTATTCCCTGCTCGTTTCAATTTGAGAGCCTCCAAAAGACCATCCAATTGCTGAGCCCGCTCACCTGCAGAACTCAGTGCCTGCTCTGCACCTGCCATCCTCTCCTGTACCTGCCATGGGTGGGCCAAGGTTAAACAGGTCTATGGGGCATGCCCATAACATTGCCCCACTGATGTCCCAGAGGGATCTCACCTGGTGCAGGGTCTGCTCCGTGTCCTGTGTGTCAACCACTGCCCCCTGGATGGCACCCTGAGCAGCACCTTGTGCCCGCTGGGCCTCTTCCAGTGCCGCCTGTACTGTCTCTGCCTTCTGTTTCTCACCCTCAGCCCGGCTCCTGGGGAAGAGAGGAAATCAGGGCCTGCAAGTATCAGGACCAGGTGTCAAGGATGGGGCCTAGGGTCAGGGTCAGACCGTGCCCGACGTGCATCCTGCAGTAGCTGCTCTGCCCGACGCACATCTCCCACAGTACGCGCCAAGATCGTGTCCACATCCGCCAGACTCCGGACCCGCTCTGCAATTGCGCCTGCCAGGTGCTGGATCTGCTCAGGTGATGCTGGGATGGAGAGCTCTAGTACTCTTGTGGCCACCATCTCAATGCTATCGGGATCAGCCCCCTCCTCTATGGGGACACAGACAAGGGCTTAGGGACACAGATTCTTCACCATGGGCATGGGGACACAACCTTGGGGTATGGACTCAGGGACCACACATGGAATATGGGTTTGCTAATAAGCATAAGGATGTAACCACAAGGAAAGGAACTATACATGGGGCACAGACTCAGGGTCACAGACTTGGGGACCACATAGGGGCAATGCTCAGGGACCAGACATGGGGTCATAAACACAGGTCCAATGCAGGCCCTGACCCAAGTAGGAACCCAGGGACACAAGTATGAACACAGACACAGGGGAAACAACCACGTGGCCTGGGCCACACGGTAGGCTCACGGCTGAGGAAGTCCTTCACACTCTGGATAAGTTCCCGCAGTTCCTGGTTGGCCTGCTCCACCTGTCCCCTGGAAGCATTAGCCTTATCCAGGGCCGCCTGGGCCTGCTGCTGTGCCTCGCCTGCCTGCCGACGGGTCTCAGCCACCTGGCTAAGGATGCCACCACCTTCTGCCAGTGCCCGCTGCAGCTCTGCCTGTGTGTGCCGGGCCCGACCCAGTGCCAGGTCTGCCATGGCGGCTGCCCCGTTGCAGCTGAGGCCCCCGCAGCGGGGCTGCCCATCCTCGTCCCGACAGCCGGCACCCCCACAAGGGCTTGTAGCACAGGGTGCATCCCCTGGGGGCCCACATACCTGTCACACACAGAACAAGTCAGGACCCTATGAAGGAACAGCCACACCCACATGTCCCATCCCGTGCTTGTGCCTCACCAGTTCATTGATGTTTGTCAGGCTCAGGGTGTGGGTACGGGCAGAGAGCTTGCCCAATGCCTGCTGGTTGGCCATGTATTTACGGTTGAAGTCCTCTCTCTGGGCACCCATCAGCACTTCTGTCCTGTGCCGAATGCCTGCTGAGTTGCTCACGGGGCTGGGCACTGTCAGGGCCGATGTGTTGGCACGACGTTCTGCCTCTGCAGACAGGCTGTGGGCATGGCGGATGCTGTCATAGGCACCTAAGTTGGGCAGAGGCAGGCAGTCAGCTGAAGATCAACCCTGTTCCAACTGCCTAGTCAGCCAACAACTCACCCAGGAAGTTTGAATGTTTGAGCAGGTCCAGATGCTGATCCAGCTGCCGCAGTGTAAGATTAAGTGCAAGCCCATCTCTCTCCAGACTGCTTAGTGCATGGTTGGCATTGAAGTTCTCATCCTGCACATCTGTTAGCTCTGCCTCCAGCTGGGTCAGGTGCTCAGTGGCCTCCCCAATTTCACGCCTGCACCAATGAGGGGGTGAGGTGTTGATAGAGGTTTCAGCCCTGATCCATTGGGCCTGTGCCCCATCCCACCATGTACCCTCAGGCCCATCCTCACCGCAACTCCTCTGTGGCCTCCAGAAGCTGCGCAGTGGAGGCAGCCGAGGTGTTGCGGGCACCCACAATCCCCTGCACAGTGCCCAGCTTCTCTTGCATGTGCCAGAAGCTTCTCTCAAAGGCACCCAGCACACCCGTCTGCTGCAGCTCCTGTGCCCGCTGCTCCAGGCGCCGTGTACGGGCAGCCAAGTCCTGTACCACACGGTCCCAGTCCCCGAAGCATGCATGGCAGGGGTGGCAGGCAGGAAAGACACCTGAGAAGCCACGGGCACACTGGTCACAGCGCACACCAGACACGCCTGGGCGGCAGCTACAGTGACCTGTGGAGCGGTGACACTGAGGTGTGTCTATTCCACGAGGGTCACAATCACAGGCTGCAAGAAAGGACAGACCACAGAGTTAGGGTGCCAGCGGAGCATCCTGGGAAGTGTCGCATCCACCCTGACTCTGCTGACCCCCTCACCACGGCACTGCAACCCAGGGTCTCCCCAGTGGAGCTCTTGGCACTCAGAACAGGTTCGCCCACCAAAGCCAGCACGGCAGTGGCACTGCCCTGTGAACTGGAGTGGAAACAGGACAAAGGTCAGAGCCTCAATCAGAGGCTTAAGGCAGACGGTGGGCCCCATCCACCAAGGGGATCCACAGGAGGATTCCATACCTCATTGCAGGTGGGGCCTCTGGCTCGGCTTGGGTGGCAGGCACAGGGCTGGCAGCCATGGCCACTGGCAAGGTTCCAGAAGTTGGGGGCACAGCGGTCACAGCTAGGGCCCTGGACATTGGGGAGGCAAGGGCACTGCCCACTGCTTGGGTCACAGTTGCATCGGTCAGTGGATGGGCACTGTTGGGGATCTGTGCCCAGCAGGTTGCAGGTACAGCCTGTGCCAGCCAAGATGAGCACACCAATCAAGGGGAGCCAGAGCAATGGAGCCCCACTCCAGCCTTCCCCTCCCATACCCACACTCACGGTGACAGCTCTGCCGGGCAGCCTGCCCATGGAAGCCAGGCTTGCAATGGGCACAGTGTGGCCCCTCTGTGTGGTGTAAGCAGCGCAGGCATTGCCCCGTGTGGGGGTCACAGGCATCAGGGTCCATGGGGTCAATGTTCCCACTGCACTCACATGGTTGGCACCGGCCACCTGGCCTTGATGGGTCCCCAAAGTGGCCAGGGGCACAAGCTTCACACCGTAGCCCTGCCCACAGTCAGGAGGAAGGCGTGAGTGCTCAGCCCAGCTGCCCCACCCTGATCCCATACCTGCACCTTACCCACTTACCTCTGTAGCCTGCCCTGCAGTGGCACACGATCTGCCGGGAGTACCCATCCTGATGGCAAGAAGTGGCAAAGTGCTGCCGGCTCCCGGGGCCTTCAGGGCAGGGACAGGGCCGGCACTGGCCCCCATATGGCAGCCGAGGGTCCCCATAGAAGCCAGCAATACACCTGCAGGGAGTGGCAGGAAGAGATGTGTCATCCCTGAGCAAGCTGCCCACCCACCAACCCACTCATAGCTGCTCCAAGCTCACCTTTCACAGTGCTCACCCCCTGTGTGATCACGGCAGCCTAGGCAAGTGCCTGTGTGGGTGTCACATTCGTCTGCATGCCCATTACAGACACATGGCTGGCAGCTAGGGAATCCCCACTGGCCACGCTGGCAGCGGTCGCAGCGAAGCCCAAAGGCACCAGGTCGGCAGGGGCATTGCCCACTGGTCCCTTCACACAGGCTGCTGAGCGCCCCTTCAGGGCTGCATTGGCAGGCTGGGGACAAAGCAGAGGCTGAGCCAGGGAGGGGGTTTGAGGGGAATCTGTGTGAGATCAGGGTAGGAAGGTCAGGGAATGGAAGAAAACTTCAAGTGACCCAGGGCTGAGAGTATAGGGTCCAACACAGAGTTAAAGGAAAGAAAAAGCAGAACCAAGGGAGGAGGGAGAACATTAGTGAGGAGGAAGGAGAAGAATCAGAGGGAAGAAGGGACAGGAAAATACCTTGACAGCCTGTGGGGCCAAAGCCATAGTAGCCAGGGGCACAGAGGTCACAGCGGCGCCCAACCACTGCAGGTTTGCACAGGCACTGGCCACCATGGGGGTTGCACTCAGAACTCAGTGAGCCCTGGGGGTCACACTGACAGGCTGTGGAGAGCGGGGATATGGCCAAGTCAGCCTAGGCCTCCACACCTCTGCTCCACCAACCCACATCACAGACACTCACGCAGAGCACCGTTGTAGAGCAGGGTGGACAGGCTGATGAGGAGCGGAGCACAGGCCTCAGAGGGAAGAGTCTTGCTGGGCAGCAGACCCTCCTCATGGCAGCGGTAGCGTTCAAAGGTGGCACGGCGCTCTAGGGCAGCAGCATCACCCGCACTAAACATCTCCAGCACAAGAACACGGGGCAGCAGCACCAGCTGAAGAGATGAGCAAGGAAGAGTGAGGTTCAGACTCAGGACCATATTGGCACTGCCAGAGTTCTTAGCTTAGCAGTGTCATGGGCCTGCCTCTTCTGTCACAGACCCCTCCTATCCAGCCACCATTACAGATCCCATCCCACAGGCCCTGCCACCTTGGTTGCTGTGGGGAGAGGGGGCTGTTCACCGAGTCAATGAGCAGGCTGGGTCCAGAGTAGGGGGTATCAGGCTGGGCACTTCCTCCTGTTCGCACCAGCTTCAGATGCAGCTTGTAGGAGTTGCCAGGCTCAAGGCAGACAGGTCTGGGAAGCACCATGTACCTGGGGGAGGTGAGGACAGGTATGGGGGTTATCCAAGATCCCCATACTCATCATTCTGGGCTTCCTCCACTCACCACACATAGCAACCAAACCATCGGCCAAGAAAGAGACTAGGGCTGGACTGGGCCAGGCCAACAGACAGCTAAACAACCTGACAGAGAATCTGTACAGAAGATTCCCATAAACATGCCTAACTGAAATCATACACCTAAGTAGTTCAGTCTCACTGAAAACACTCCATACAACCTTGCAACCCCACAACATTTACTTGGCACAAATACTTGCCAATTTTTATTCAACGACTTCTTCACACTTCCTCCAACCTCGACCTTCAACCTCCAACCTCTGCTCCTCTTCCCCAAGACTGCATCACCTTCCCCATCTCTCCCTCTCTCCTAGGTCATTCCCATCAGCCTGCAAAACCATACTAGGATTCTTTTACCCCCCCAAAAAGAAATTCTTCCCTTAGTCCTTTAAGTCTCTTCCTAGCTACTGCCTTGTCTTTGCTCTCCTGCCTAACAAATTCCTAAAATTTGACTGTAGTCACTGCCTTCACTCTCTAGCCTCCCACTCCAGTGGAACTTCTTCCCCAACATGTCCTAGAGCCAACTGGTGCCAAAGTCACCAATGACCTCCATATAGCCAAACCGAGCAGAAAATTCTATATTCTTATCTGCTCCAGCATTCAGCAGCATGCAATGAGATCAGTGCACCTTCCTTCCTGAGACACTCTTCTCTTAGCTTCTGGGACCCTGTCTACACTCCTGATTTTCCCCAGCCCCCAGCTCCTCCTCCTCTACTGGCCTTTAACGCTGGAGCACCCTGAAGCTTGGTTCTGGTCCTCCTTCCTTTCTCTGGTCATTTCATCTAGACCCACCTCTTTAGTGACAAGTCCCAAATTTATATGTCCAACTTGAGCCCTCCCAGTAATTCCAGACACAGAAATCCAACCACCCACTGGCCTTCTCCCCAATGTCTAAGCATCTCAGAACTGCTCCTCCCTATGTCTCCATCTCAGTAGAGCCCCACTCCCATCCCGATGCCGCAGCCAAAAACCCTAGTCACCTTTCCACTTTCTCTCACTTTTCTATATATCTAGGCCATTAGCTCGACCACTAGAACCCTCTGGAACCTCTCTCTTCTCACCACCTCTATTGCTACACCTCAGTCCAACCCACTATCACTCAGCCAACTCAATAGCCTCCAGCAGATCTTCCAGCTTCCACCTTGGCCCCTTTAAGTCTACTCTCCACTTAGCGACTAGAAGGATCTTTGTTAAACACAAGTCACAGTTAGCAAAATGTCTGTAATGGGTACAGCCAAGTTCATTATGCTATTCTCTCTATTTCTGTGTATGTTTGAAGATTTACATGATGAAAAGCTAAAAAAGAAGTAAAATGATAAACAAAGACATATAAAACAAATACTACCCAAAATGTAATCAAACACTAATCAGACCAGTCACATCCCTTCTGAGAGTGCTCTGATTCCCTCCCTTCCCTCCATGGGCACTCCCTATAGTGACGCTGGATGGTTTCCTATTAATTCCTGCCTTGGTCTCCAGAACTTAGACCCCTAAGAGAGCAGGGCTTTTTCTGTGCAATTCCTTCCTCTGACCAGTGCCATGACCAAGAGCACCTGCAAACAGCACTCAGGAGAAGGCCCTTAAAGGAAGGAAAAAATGAATGAGTAGTAGGGTCTTCCAAGTGCCCTGCAGGGACCTTAGGGTTGACCCACATTCCCCTACCATTGTGGGTGCTACCATTAGTGCCCTCACCTGGTGTCTGATTGCAGGGTCCCAGGGATGTAGTCATCCTTGGGCAGCACATGCCCACACAGGCTGTGGGCAGACACAGGCCCTGGGCGCTGCACAGTCAGTTCCATCTCTGCCCATTGCTCAGGGACCTGGGGTAATAGGATGATGGAGAAAATGCTCCCACACCCAGAGGTTCAGCTCTGGGTTAGGTGTCACAGGTTCTGACCTGGGGCTCCAAGCGCAGCAGCAGGTCGTAGTCCATGGCTCTTGGCACAGAGGCCACCAGGAACTCCAGTGCTTGGCCTTCCCGCAGCCTAACAAAGCCCAGGCCTGTCCAAGATGGCGCTCCCCCAGGGATCACCAGGCGCTCCACCACATCAAGCACCTGGGAGGCAACGTGGCCAGGGGTTGGGGCTCAGACAAGGCGCTGCCTTTTCTGCCACAGCCTGTCCCCAAACCCCAGCTCTCCAACTGAGGCCTTGCCCAAGGCCAGACACTCCCACATGCAAGGCACCTCCTATAACCCTGCCTCTCTAGGCATAGTCACACCCGTGCCCTGGCCTCCAACACTGCCCCCCTACCTGCCCTTGAACATCCTCAGCCTCCCAAGTTAGGTGGTCAAGGAAGGGCCGGAAGTAGCCAGGCTGCACCTGCTCACAGCGTCGCCCTACCATGTGCTGGCGGCAGCGGCACTGACCTGTTGCCTCATTGCACCTGGAAAGTGCATAGTTACTCAAGAAGGACCCCCTATCCTGCCCAAGATCTTTTCCCATCCCTTCTGGGGCCCCCTATACAGCACTCACTGGGGATCCAAGGCACCACCCACGTCGCAGTCACACGGACGGCAGCCGAGCAGGTCGTGGCTCAGGCCCCAGTGGCCAGGCTAGGGGAAAGGAGGTTGCTGGGGGCCGGAAACAGACCTCCTTGCCACCCAGCAGGGAATCCAATGATGGTTCTCAGTTTCTACCACCCCTTAGTGAAAACATGGCCCTTAGACCACCGGTTCTCACCCTCGGCCTCCCAGACCTGAGGCCTCTCAGCCAGGACTGGACCCTAAGTTCTCAGCACCCACCCACTGGAGCATGGACACCACCCCCTGTCCCTGGGCTCTGAGGATAAGTGTAGGATCCCAGAACCCCAGCCCCCTCCATTCGTACCAGGCAGCGGTTACAGCCATGTCCAGTCACTAGACGCTTGCAGAAACAGGTTCCACTGTTGGGGTCACAAGGGGTGCCCCCAGGCACTGTACCCCGTGCATCACACTGACACCCTGCAGGGAAGGAGACCCATTAGCACTTTGGGGAGCTGTGGCAGTGCCCATCTTCAGTTGGGTCAAGAGTAAGAGGTCAGGTTATAAGCCAATATGACCTCAATAAAATAATTTTAAAAAAAAAAGAGTACGAGGTCAGCACAGGAGTTAGGTCAGGAAGCACATACGCCGGCAGCCTACAGGGTCACTGGCACTGAGCCCAAAGAAGCCATCACGGCATTGTTGGCAGCGAGAGCCCACCACATGTTCTTTGCAGCGACACTGGCCCGAAACCAGCCCCAGTGGAGGATCATCATGGGGATCACAGCGACCACCGTCTTGGGAACCCATGGGGTCACAATCACAAGCTGAGGGCAAAAAGAAGTACAGGGTCACCCCACCCCAACTAGCCCAGCACCAGTCATCTCTCAAGCCCCCACCATGGATTCCCATTCTGGCTCCAACCTACACCTCCGATCCTAAATCCCTGCAACTTGGCCAGCAATCTGGCTCCCAGCTGCTACCCCAGGCCCAGCCTTCCCTCTCCCATGCCCAATCCCAGCCTTACAGCGGCACACGGCCGGGTCCCGCAGATCCTTGGTTGGGTCACGGTAGAAGAAGGGTCGGCAGAGCTCACAGTGGCGCCCAGCTGTGTTGTGCTGACATCCATCACACACACCTCCACTCACATTGCCAGATGCCAGGTATATGGCCATGTCGAAGTGGCAGCTGTGGGCATGCCCATGGCACTCACACTCTTGGGGGAGAGGGGCAAGGGCAGGGCAAACGCCACTTTAGGCACCATGTCCTGAGGGTAAGGGGTGTAGGGGGCCCCAGTGCCACCTTAGGTGGTCTCTACCACAGGCCAGAATTTGTGGGTGGGGGCTCAGGGACTTTAAGGCTTCAGCATCATACTAGGTCCCTACCCAGAGCAGATTGTAGAGGAAGGTTGAAGGGTTCCCAGAGGCATCAAGTCCTGGATTCCCTTTGGACACAGCCTGAGTGTTAGGGGCTTGGCCAGCCAGCTCTAGGTTCTACCAAGGCCACAGCCAGGCTGCAGAGTTCTGGGACTATGGGACCAGGGTGTCACTCACTTCTGCAGGCATGACTGTGGCCATCCTCGGCTGGATGCCAGGGCAAATCATGATAGAAATCCTGACACTGCTCACAGTTGAGGCCACGAGTGTTGTGTTTGCAGATGCAGGCCCCATGAACCTAGAAGTGTGGGCAGGCAAGTGGTCAGCATGTCCAGCCATGCCTGCCCCTGCCCCCAGCCCTACTCCTGCCATTTGAAGCCCCTCACCATGCCCTCAGCGTGGGCTGGTGCTCCTGGGGCGGGTGCACACTGTGAGGCATGTCCGTAGCAGAAGCAGTTGCCACGCACAACCAGCTCGTAGAGGGCATAATAGTACTTCTCACGGATCTCCCGTCGTGGGTCAAGCAGGTTGTCCCCCAGCGTGTGTAGCCGTGTCAGGTTCACCCGTAGGTTGGTGATCTTCAGCAGGTCTAAGTAGGGGGAAAGGGTTGGGGGCCAGCTGGCCAGGCAGGTTCTTGCTGCCCCATGCCACCCAGGGGCTGCAGCTGCCAAGGTCACCTTGGGAGACCTCCTGTCTACTGCAATACGAGCTAAATTGGACTTGGCACCTGCCCCAGGAAGCACCCAAAATAGCTACTGAGGCCCCAAATAGTCATCAGCTGGATGCTGGGACTCTGCCAAGCTCAAAGGGTGGAATACTCACTCTGGATCCGTGAACTGTAGGGGTCTGGGATAGGGATGGCAGGGTCCAGCACACGATAGATGACCTGGAGATGCATGGAGTCATTAGAGACACTGGACCCTGCCTCAGTCCCATCATTCCCCGCTTTCCGCCCCAAGCCCAGATCCCAGCCCTCACCTCGCCTTCAGTGGATGGCTCAATCTCTGAGTAGCGGGACTCACAAACTACGTCATCCCAGTGCCGTGGGGGGGCCAGTGGAACTCCTGGGAAGTCAGCCCCACAGTCATAGGAGAAATATCGGTACACATGCCAGGTGCGTCCAAAGTCTGCTGAGCGCTCCACCAGCATGGCAGCAGGCCGAAATGTCTGAGTGAGGGGCATGGCTAATCAGCAGGCACCAGGACCCAAGTCTAGCCAGGGCTCACCAAGAGCCCCAGTAGGGGGCTGCCCTCAAACAGCTAATGGACAGGTGGGGGTGACCAGTGGGAGCCAAGCAATGATCAGGGAAGGGTAGCCACCTCTACTGGGGAAGCTCAGGGGTCATGAGGCCCAGGGAGGCAGCGCCTGACCCAGCCCAGGATTGGGGCAACATGTGCAAAGGCTTGGAGGCGGAAAGCAACGGAAGGAGTGGGAGATGAAGGAGCCTCTCATGCGGCCAGAGCATAGCATATGAGCTCAGGGAGGCTGGGCTGAGGAGCTGGGACTCTGTTCAGGGGCAATGGGGAGCCTAGCAGGGTGATTCAAGCAGGCTCCCAGACATGCGGGTACCTTGAAAGTCATAATGAGGTGCGTGAAATGGAACTCAGCCTCCAAGTCCAGCTGGATGGTGACCACGGGGACACCTGGAGCAGGAGTCAGAGGTCAGGGACTTGAGGCTACTGGTGGGCAGCCCTGATCACCCCATGCCCCACCCACAGCCTCACCATTCTCTGACTGCCACCAGGCTGCTCTGCGCTGTGGTGCGAAGCTGGTAACTACATTCTGGATGCGATGGCTGTTTGGGTTGTCTCGAGCAGAGAAGGGGCGCCGGGAATCACACAGAAAGCACTTCTTTTCGTCCTGGGTTGGGTCAGGATGAGGGTCAGGGTCAGTGTCTCAGCCAGTGCCAGCCCCACCATGACCCAGAGCCCACCCCCACCCCCAGCCGCACCTGCAGGTGACTGACGATGCAGTAGGGCTGGGGGCCATGCAAACCACAGGTGGATGAGGCGGTCAGTCTGTCAGCTCGGCCCACCAGCAGGTCACCTGTGGCGGGGTAGCAGCTTCCCCGCGAACAGCCTGGCACATCCGGGGCCAGAGCCTGGGCCAGGGCGGTGGCCAGCACTGGGAACAGTGGGTCAGCTGGTTCTGCTGCACTCCCACCCGGTAGAACCAGGGGCAGCTACCCTAGGACCCACCATCACATCCCGCAACCCCCAGGCCTTCATTAGGCCCTCTCACCGCTCAGCAGCAGGCCCAGTCGTAGCTCCCAGGGCGCAGGCTGTCCCCGCCAGTCCCTCCCTCGTTCCTCTGAGGCCCGCTCCATCCTGAAGAGGAAGAGAATTAGGATGAGGGGGGATGAGAGGTCTGGGGCCTGCGCCCACCCACCTCTGTCCAGGGGGTCCTGTGCTGACCCTGCCCGTGTGGGTTCTTGGCTGATTCCCCACTCTGCCCTCTGTCCGTTGGGCGGTCCCTCCACTAGCAGAGTCCAGCGACTTAGAGCAAAGTTGGGAAGCATGGCAGGAAGGAAACCATGGAGCGGATCTCAGGCAGGAACGCAACACTGTGCAGAAGTCCTCCCCACCTCTCTGGAAATGATCTTCACTCTAGAAACCAGACACACGCCGGCTCACCTGCAAATCTTTATTATGCCCCCGTGCCTAGACCTGTGGAGAGCCAGGGGAAGGTAGAGGGTTTGGGGCTTTAGGCCATCATTTTCAGGGGGAGCATCAAGTGGGGAGCATGGCATGAGCAAAGGAGAGGAGTCTGATCTTTGGGACCTCCAAAGGCCCATGGAACCTAGCCTTTCTCCCCAGCGTTGTGGGTGCTGTGGAAGTCACCATCAACTAGGCTGTTCAGTCCCAGGCATCAGCATGGAGGTGGGAGGGGGCACACAGGGGCATCAAGCTTCCCTATTCAGGGATGTAGGAAGCCTTAGGACAGACGACGGCCTGGCTGGAGGGACAAGACAAGATAGGAGTAGGGGGAGAGATGGGGAAAGGCCATCCCTTCTCAGAGGTACCACTCCAGCAGTCTCTGCCTCCCCTAGTCACTACAGCAAGTAGGCACGAGAAGTGCTGTCTCAGTTTCCTGAGATGAATATGGGTGCTGGACTGCCAACCACAGACAGGAGAAACTGACTGAATCCAGATCTTGTGGTTATTTATCCACTCCGGACCTTCTGGCCTGCCAGGAGAGCCTGAGCCCTGGCTTGGAATGCACAGCCTTCCAGCATGCCCCACCCAGGCCCCTGGGACTGGGGCAGGGACTACAGACTCAGAGGGTCTGTAGGGTCAAGTCAGGCTGGCTCTGAGCTGCTACAACTGCCTCTCTGTCTGGGGCCAGGTGGAGAGTACCCGGAGCTGTGGGCCCAGAGGAGAAAGCTAGGGGTTCCTCAAGTGAATCACCAGGCTTCACAAGGGGAATCTCAGCAGGGGGAGTCTGCTGGACTTTCAGGGTCTGGGAGTTACTCCAGTTATCTGGAGTAGGGATCTCCAGTCACCCTGGGGGTCATGTAGTCAACCTGAGGGACTCAGGGATATTAGAGATGACTCAGAATTTTAGATCACTCAGAGATAAGGATCTATCAGGGTCAGGAGCACTAGATGGCCTCAGGGAGTTTTACATGATTTTTCTGGTTTCTCAAGGTCAGAGGGCCACTGGAGGACATCATGGGGTCACATGAGAGTTACTCAGGGTCAGCAGGCACTCAGTGGGGTCTCTGGTCTCTCAAGGTCAGGAGATTCCTGGGTTACTCTGGGGTCACTTTAGTCACCCAGGTAGTCCCAGAGTCCCTCTTACTGGCATCCATAGACAGCAGTCAGCAGGTGGCATACCCATTGGCCCATAGCTGCATGTGCTCAAGCAGCTCTGCTGCCAGCTGCTCCACACAGGGTGGCCCACAGGGTGGCTACCTTCTTGCCCAGTGCCTGCTCGTTCTGGGCCAGGCAGTGCTCCAACCCTGGGGATCAAGTCATCTGAGCCAGGCTCTCACCTCTGGCCCTGATCTCCATCATGACCCTGACTCTGACCCCAGCCCTAAATGAGCTCTAAGCCTAATCAACATTTGACCCTCTTCTGAATTTTGACCCCTGCCCTGATCCCTACAAGGGTCTGGACCCGACCTGGACTCAGCTCTGACCATCCCTGTCTGACTCTGACCCTCCCATATGACCCTGATCCCACTTTGTACCCACCCCATCATAGCCCAGCCATGCACCCTCCAGGCAGCTCCAGCTGTTCTGAGCCCATTTCAGCAGCTCTTGGGCCTCAGCTCATGCCCACCGCACTCACTCTCTGGCATGCTGCTTGGTGTCCATCAGGCTATATGTGCCCTCCTGCAACTCCACCACACCTATTTGGGCTACCTGCAACTCCCAGAGTAAGAATGGACCTGAAACCCCACCCCATCTAGATCCTACTGTCTCAAACATATTGTTGTCCAAGGTTCCTGGGGGGGCAGGAGGCTTTAGAACTGAGACCCTGCCTCAGCCCAGCATAGCCCAGTCCCAACCTAAGCCCTACTTGACACTCTTCCAGAGGAATCCCTGAGACCCCAGCGTCCACCATTCCCATCTCACCTTACCCAGGCCCTGAGCCAGGCCCATAGCATGTGCTGCTTGCTCTTCTGCCTCCTAGGCCTACTGCTGACTCAGAGCCAAATGGGTCCTGAGAGCTACAGCTGCACGAGACAGATGCCCCAGGACCAGGGTCACATCCACTGCCAGTGTCATCCAGCCCAGGCACCATGCCTCCTGGGGCTAAGGTTAGGGGATCACAGGGAGGTCACAGCAGAGTAGCAAGTAAGTAGAGTATTCACTCGATCAGGGTATTTAATAGCACCATAGTATCACAGTGGGTCAAAGATCTCAGAGAGGAGAATGAGAATCAAAGCAGCCACTGAACAAGAGGTGTGAAGGAGCTGAGGGGTATCGGTGGGGTATGACCTCCTGTACACTGGCCTCCAGGCCTCGAAGCATCTGTTTCACCTCCTGCAGCCCTTGCTCTGCAGCCCTTGTGAATTCCTGCCTCGGCCAGCACCCACTGAACATCCAGCACTTGGTCCTGGGCCCTGGCTGCACCCTCCCTGAAGGGCGCAGATGATCAGTCAGGCATACCTTTCTTCCCCACCTTCTGACCTCTACTTCCAGCCTCCTGGTCCTTTATCTGGTATGCTGTGCCTGAAGCTTGTACCTTCAGCTCTGGGCAGCTTCTAGGGGAGGGCACCCTGCATCTGATCCAACAGAAAAACAATGCTTGCTGCCCTACCTTGAGGGAAGGGCACTGCCAGCGTGTGCTGTGCCATCAGCTCCACACTCACAGCATCCACACATTCATCTGTGAGGATGAGGGTAGGGATTATGGGCATGAACTCTGATCCCTGCCCAATGAACCCTGACCCCAGCCTCTCACTGATCCTGCCTCTTACATGACTACATGATGTGCTAGAGGCTTACAAGAGCCAATTTTCAGGAATTTTGTGAATCAGTTATTAAATTGTAGGTAGGATTAAATCAGCCATGGTGGGATTATTTACACAATGGAAATTGACAAACACTACAAATCAGTTCCTCCTGACTCCCAGCCAGTTGTTAAACATTTATGAGAACACTAATGCTCCCACCTGACACCTGATCAGCCCTTATGAGTATTCCTCATTCTAGAAGGAGCATCATAGCATGGTCCTGGATGACTCCTGCCCCTGCCCTCAGCTGTGAACAGACACGCAACAAGCAGACATGTTCCCAAGAGGAAATGCTGGATGATCTGCACAGTTGCTTGCACAGGGGCGATGGTGGCCACGCCCCAGGGCCTCCTTGCATGATGCCATGTCACCCAGGCCTGGATTCCCATGGAACCTGCTGTGGCCTGGATTTGCTGCAGCTAGTAGAGGTGGGTCAGATGTGTACAGGAATGTGTCTCCTGCAACCCTATGGCCAAGCCATGGTCCCTTATGATCATGGTTCCCACCCATGGCACCCATGGCTCTGTACCAGTTGCTGATGCTGCTTCAAGGCTGTGACTGCTATATCCAGGCTATAGAAAGAATTATGGGAGGCAACTAGAGCCCACTGGGCAGCGGGCAGGGTCCTAGGACAAGAGAGAACACCACAGGATACAGGAACACAGGCCAGCCCAGGTCCCTAACCCCTGCATTCCTGCACACAAGATAGGGGAATCCAGGGCTAATCCCACAGCCTAGTGGTTAAGTTTGGCGTGCTCTGCTGCAGTGGCCTGGGTTCGGTTCCCAGGAATGGACCTATACCACTAGTCAGTGGCCATGCTGTGGCGGCAACCCGTATATAAAATAGAGGAAGATTGGCACAGATGTTAGCTCAGGGCAAATCTTCCTCAGCAAAGAAAAAAAAAAAAGGATAGGGGCATCCAGTGAGGAATGTATGTCCCAGATCCCCTATTGCCCTACACTCAGGTTACCCCTAGGAGAGAATCTTCACCTTGGCAAAACCCCCCACAGTGATCCATATCTCCACCTACCACTCCAACTTTGACTAGGAGCCTCAGAAGCTGTGGGTGCAGCATCTGGACCCTGTCGACCAGCCCTTTCAGTTTCACCTCCCACATAGCTGTCCCTGTGGGCTAGCCCGTCCCCCACAGCAGCTGCTCCATCCACCACCAGGCCTCTCAGGCCTGTCCTAGGATGCTGTCTGGTCCTCCAAGTGTGGCCATGACCTGGGCTCTAAGCATGGCCTCCAGATAAAGCAGGGCAGCCGAGGAGACCTGGGCCTCAGCACCTGCAGGGGATAGGAGGGATGGATAGACGGGTGGTTCAGGGTTCCACTGGCTAAGTCAGGGCCAATTGGTCTCCTGGGTCCCCCAGATATGTAAGCAAGGGCACCTGATCCCTTCCTCCCACCTCAGCCTAGCCCTTGCCCTCACCTCTGCCCACCCACCTGCCCATCTGGCCTCACCTTGGGCTCCGTGGCCCTCTTGGGCCAGGCCAAGCCCTTGACACAGTCTAACTCCTGGGATAATTCTTTTAGGCATTCACAGTGCTCCCTAACCCACAGCTCTCTTTCTGCCACAACCTGTGGCCCACAATGTCCAGGCCAGTGCAGTCATTTCCCTCCTGTGGGAAGATGGAGCATCACTGTGGCCAGAGATGCTCTTTCCTCCATGATTCCTCACTCAAGAAAACCCACCAGACTCCTAGACCCAGGACTCAGACAGGCCAACCTGTGACCCTCTGAATCCCTGACCTGGGGAAACTAGCTGGAGACCTGCCCCCTGCTGATCCCAGCCCCCTTGCCTGAGCCCAGCTATCCACTCTATAAATTGCTGTAGGGTCCCCACAGTGGGTGAAGGAGATTCCAGGAACATATGTGCCTGCTGGAGCACCCCCTCCAGGGCCTGCAGGCACTGACCCTAGCCCTCAGCACCCTCACCTTCCCACATTGCCAGCCTCGCCTTCCACATACCCTCTGGGTTCTCAACTCATGACCTGCTGCTCTTTGCTCCTCTGTGTCCTGAGTCAAGCACCCTGCTGTCTCCATAACCTCTCTCCCATGCCTCCTTCACCCCCGACTCCCATCCTTTCCTCACCAAGGACATAAGAACATGCTTCAAAGCCTCATTCAGTTGCTGACCACTCTCTTCCCGGAAACACTCGCTTCCCATGGCCATCCCTCTCTGCCTGCACCAGCTCTCAGCCCTAACCCTCCACCTGCACCTCCTCAGCCTCCTTCCCAGCCCCATCCCATCCTCATCCCCACCATGCTCATTCTGCTTGCCATGACCAACTCAAAGTGGTTCACCCACATGCTCACACATGGCTGCACATGGGGTCAGACACTCAGTCTCATGTCTGCTCTCCCAAGACCCTGCCACTACCTCCCAGTTAATGTCACACAAGAGCACAGACTCACACAGCTGTCTGCAGGCACATACACAAGTGCTGGTGATCACATTAACACTCCCATCAGCCATAAGTTATACCCTGTCATAGTCACACACACATTCACTCACACCTGGCCATTGCCACATGCTATGTACAACATGGGTTCACTCACTGGGTGACACACTGGTTGCAAAGTGTGTTGGTCATGGCAGCTGCAGAGCTTGCAGCCCTGAGGCCTCCCCCAGGTTCCAGAAGGAGGGAGGCATGGTAGCTATAGTCCCACCCTAGAGTGTGGGGGCAACAGGGGCAATGCCTGCTGACCTGGTTGCAGAAGCAGGCTGTAGCCGCAGATGGGCACCATGCAGGGAGAGTGCCCTGGGGGTCAGAGCTGCAGCCTAGGGAGAGGAAGGGCTTGGCAGGATCTGAGGAAGGAGAACCCACCCACCCATCTTGGGATGCCCCCACCAACCCTGCCCACCTTAGGATGCCCCCACCCACCCCACCCACACACTCACACTGGCAACCCCCTGGGCATACGGCACTGCTGTGGAAACCAGGCCTGCAGTGGGCACAGTCAGAGGCATTGCTGTAGTGAAGACAGTGCTGGCAGTGCCCTACTGTGGCGGGCGCAGGCAGCAGGATTATGGGGATTCACATTGTTGTTGCACTGGCAGGACCAGCACAGACTCCTTCTGGGGTCTCCTCCTTGCCATGACCCACTCACAGTGGTTCACCCACACACTAATGCATGACTGCACATGGGGTCAGTTCCCCAAAGTAGCCAGAGGAACAGCGGTCACAGGAGGCGCCTAGGGAGGATTGGGGTATGTATCAGTTGTCTCAGTTATCTTCCTGTCCCCTTGGGGCCTGTGGGTCCCATATACCTAGCCAGAAAGTCTGAGGTCTAGCTCAGAGGGCAGAGAACACAATAGCTACATTATGGCCCATCTTCCTACCTTACAAGTTCCACATCTGTAATTCCTGCCATTTCACCCTCCTTCCTCAGAATGGGAATTCCTTGAGGAGAGATGCCCAGTCTGCAGCTCAACATACAAATGGCATTGGCAAAGATTTGCCTCATAGACCTGATGGGACTGTAAAAAAGTGAGTAGGCCATGGGTTTGCCACTGCCAACCATTCCTCACCTGCATAGCCAGGTGCACAGAGGCAGAGGACACATCCACTTGTGCTGTCCACATGACAGGAACTCCCATGATAGACGCCAGAGCAAAGGTGCCCAGGACAGAGGCAGGGCCTGCACTGCTAGTAGCTGTCCAAGCACCTGGGGGCAGTAGCACATGGAATGGGGCCTGGCCCACTCATCATAATTCCTACCCAACTCTTCCATCGCAGGCCTGGCAGACACCTGTAAGTGGGTGGCACAACTCAGCATGCCCATTGCAGGCACAGGGTTGGCAGTGTGGAAAGCTCCACCAGCCAAGGAGGCAGTGGTCACAGCAGCAACCAGCAAGGCCTGCCCAGCATGCACACTGCCCATTCATAGGGTTACAGATGGCACTAGTGGCACCCTCAGTGGGGCAGCGGCACTCTGTGGGGAATTACAGGGTGATCAAGCCATGCAGAGAAAGGAAATGACTGGTCCCAGACCCCACATCCACACCCACTGGCCCTGAAGGCTCACCACAGCAGCCAGTGGGCCCAGAGCCATACGTTCCAGACACACATGGTCACAGGTACAACCAATGATGTTAGGATGACAGGGGCACTGCCTACCCAGCAGGGTACACTCAGTGCTCAGTTAACCATGGGTGTGGCACTCACATGCTGGCAGGAGAAAAGGCAAGATCAGATGAACCTCATGGTACCTCCTGCAACCTCTATCCTGCAGCCCCCTCAAGCTGGGACACACACTTACCAAGGCCACCCCCGTGGGGCAGGGCCGAGAGAAATGCTGGAGATGAGGTGAGCACAGGCCTCAGGTATGGTACTAGAGAGGCCCATCCTTGCTGCCTCCAGGTAGCCTGCCTTGTGGAGCTGCTACAAGCACCCTGTGGCCCCAGGGCCCACAGATCTCAGCCCAGGCAACTCCTTTCCCTGGGGCAGGAGCACAATCTAGTAGGAGGATGGAAGATGGCAGGCAGGGGACAGTAATCCCAGCCCCACTCACTAACCTATTACCTACCTTCCTTATGTTGGCCCTCACAACCCCTTCCCAATCCCTCCTGTTTCCCTTTTGAACTTTTTTCTCCTTTCTCTTCAATGGCCCAAATCTAACTCAAATGATTCATTCAGAATCATTGCAGCAGCCTTCCCCTGACAATCCATTCTCCCCATGTCTGTTCCTTGCTCAAATCCCTTCCATGGCTCCCCACTGCCCCAGGATAAAGGTTAAGTCCCTTTCCTGGCCCAAGAGGTCCTGTGAGGTCTGGCCGGCCTATTCTCACCTTCTATCCTTGCGTTCTTCCCCTCCCTACACTCTCCACCTCTCAATCCTCTTGGTGCAACTCCTAGCCTCTGTGGCCCCCCGACTCCCCACTCCCTAGCCCCACTGCATCCACAGTGTCCTGCTATAATTTCTGTCTTCCCTGATGTGGGATCTCACTCTCCCTAGGATCTCACTGAATCCAGAAGGATGGTACCCCCCTCAGGCTTCTGCACCCCCTCGGTCTGCCACAGCTGGAGGGTCATGGAGTAGTGAATGTCCAGTTGAAAGTAGAAACGTCTGGATAGAACCTCTGCAGGGAGGAGAAGAGAAGTAAGGGTGGGATAAGGAGGTCAGGATTGTGTGGTCCAGGGGTGCCCCATTTCCATTGTGCAGTTATTGGGTCTAACGTTTCATCAAATGACCAATGGAAAAAGATCAACTTTTTTTTTTTTTTCAGGAATATTAGCCCTGAGCTAACTACTGCCAATCCTCCTCTTTTTGCTGAGGAAGACTGGCCCTGAGCTAACATCCATGCCTATCTTCCTCTACTTTATACGTGGGATGCCTACCACAGCATGACTTTTGCCAAGCGGTGCCATGTCTGCACCCGAGATCAGAATCAGTGAACCCTGGGCTGCTGAGAAGTGGAATGTGCAAACTTAACCACTGTGCCACTGGGCCGGACCCAAGATCAACTTCTTAAATCCTGCTCTGTTTTAAAGATTTTATTATTCCTTTTTCTCCCAAAGCCCCCCAGTACACAGTTGTGTATTTTTAGTTGTGGGTCCTTCTAGTTGTGGCATGTGGGATGCCGCCTCAGCCTGGCTTGAAGAGTGGTGCCATGTCCACGCCCAGGATTCAAACTGGCGAAACCCTGGCCCGCCGAAGCAGAGCACGCGAACTTAATCACTTGGCCACGGAGCCGGCTCCTATTCTGCTCTGTTTTAAATTAAGTTCCTGTTTTGATTGTTCTATGACATGATGATATTCCATATTGGGAATTTGCCACATTGCCTGGGTGTTGTTTCAAATGTGTTGGCAGCATAATAAGGTCTTGGTATTTGGGGTCACAGGGTCCTGCCTACCTATGTGCATGGGTCAAGGCCACCTGGAACAGATGCTCTGAGGGCGGCAGATGGGCACAGCAGACACTGCTGGGCAGGGATTTGGCACGGACACTGACTAATGCCTGCCAGTCTTCAGGTGCCTAGGGTAAGGGGTCAGCAGTCATAGAGCTGCCCCTACCCCTCAACCAGCACCATCCATTCACCTGCCTGTCACCCATGCCACTGACCTGAGTCTCACAGCTCAGGACAATGTCATACTCTAGGGCATAAGGCACAGTGGGCACCAGTAGAGAGAGGCCAGCCCCATCAGCCACATGTGCAAAGTCCAAGCCAGTCCATAGTGCAGAGCTGGCTCCCTGATGCAGGGGCAGGGGTTCCTCTGAGGTCTGGTTGTAAGACTCCCAGGCCCAGGCCCAGACCACTGCGGAACCTGGGACCCTCAGGACATAGGTTCCACTCTCCCAAGACCCCAGGGACTCATAACCCCAGGGCTTGGGCCCCGTTCCCACTAAGACCCTAGTAATCTGTGACCCCACCCTATTCCTCAGACTCCTCACCGTGGGAAGCTGGCAGCTGAATGGGCTTGCCTGGCAGGGTAGAGGGCACATTGAGGGTTGCACTGTCTCTGAAGCCAGGGCTGGAGCCAACTGGGGGAGGTCCCTGGGGCTTGTGTACAATGGGGAGGAGCTGGCCAGGGGGCTCCCTGGGGGCAAATGGGGTGTCAGTGCCCTCCAGCCTTCTGGCCCTGTGCTCTCCCACACTATTCTGGGAATACGGGCTCTGTCCAAGACACCAAACATCTGACCATGCTGACGCCCCCCACCTGGACTCCTCACCTTCCTAATCCCGCCCAGCCTCTTCTTCCAATTAGCTCTCTCTGGGCACTCCCTCCCTCCCTTGAGCCCCAAGGTCTGAGCCTTGATTTTCTCCTGCCCCTGCCCGTGCCCCTCCTGGACGCTCACAGGCAGCTGGGGGTCAATTGGCTGGAGGCCCTGGCCAAGCTCGGCTTCAGCGGTGGCCTGGTCAAGGACAGTACCAAAGTGCCCAGATTGGAGCTCATGGCAGTGGCAGCCACAGAGGTCGGGGTGACATAGGCAGAGGCTCTCCCCTGTAGAACACCTGAGTGAGCGTGGAGGCAGGGAGGGGACAGAGTCAACTTCTGATTCTTGCCACTTGACCCTGACCCCCAGGTCCTGCCTTGTCCCTGTTGCTGTAAGCACCCCCAAAGTCACAGTCACAGGGCTGGCAGCCTACAGAGTCACTGCTCAGACTCCAGAACTCAGGCTATAAGAGAGTATATGGGTGGAGGAAGGACAGGAAGATCTGGATGGAGAGAGAGGAGGGTCGGGGGCCTGGGAGGTCATATACTGGGACTGCCTGCTGCAGGAGGAAGGGGGATGAGTGCAGAGCTTGAATGCTCCTCTGCCTATGGCTGAGAGGAGGAGAAGAGACCCTTGTGTACTCTTGTGCAGCTTCACAGAGGCGAGGTAAGAGGTAAGAAGATGAAGAAACAGCCATAAACAGGGTTACACAGGGTTAAAATAAAAGTTAAACAAAGGATTTCTAACGTTTCAGGAGATGGAGTTGTTCCTTGGACTGAGTCTTCCTTCACACGTGTTTGCTGTGAAACACCTTTAAACCCAGTGCATAATACTGTTCTAATTTGTTTACTTGCTTTTCTTTCTTTTGTTTCGAAAGCTCCCACCTGAAGACACATGACGGTTCAGCTAGCCAAGGTGGCGCTGACCCTAGTGACCATGTGAGGAAGTGGCACTAACCAATGTGAAAGGCTCAGTCTATAGTCACACTGATTATAGCCTTATACTTGTCAGCTTCTATAAGCTAGGCATCCAAGATAAAGGTCAAATCAAAAGGTGGGTCAAAGCTCACCAGACAACGGCTGCAGTCCAATCTAGAGATAAAGTGTTCGCAGTGACAGGCACCACTGGAGGGATCACAGGCATGAGCGCCAGGGACCTAGCCCCAGGGGTCATACCTGCAGGCTAAGGTACAGGGCTCTCAGGGTGCTAATGGGACTGCTGTAGGGGTAAGTGGGTGCATGTGTTATCAGGGCAGTGATTGGGGACAGAGAAGGGATGACATGGTGTGGGGGCCTACCCTTAGGGTCACTCATACTGGCGTGCCACTGACGGGTGGGGCTCAGGTCATAGTGACCAGGCTGGCAGGAGTCACAGCGCTGGCCTCAAACATGAACTTTGTAGCAACACTGACCAGAGAGTAGGCCACGGGTTTCATCTCTGTGGGTATCACATAAACCCCCTTCCAGGGCACCCACAGGGTCACAGTCACAGGCTGGATCAGGGGTCAGAAGTGAGGACAAGGGACTGACCCAGTGGCATAGTGGTTAAGTTCATGTACTCTGCTTCAGCGGCCCAGGGTTTGCGGGTTCAGATCCCAGGTGCAGACCTACACACTGTTTACCAAGCCATTCTGTGGTGGGGTCCCACATACAGAAGAGAAGAAGATTACAGAGATGTTGCTCAGAGACAATCTTCCTCAAGCAAAAAGAGGAAGATTGGCAACAGATGTTAGCTCAGGGACAATCTTCCTCACCAAAAAAATAAAAAAAAAAAGTGGACAGAGTTAGGTCAGAGGTCACCATGGAGCTGAAGGACTGGGGTCAGAGTTGGGATTGGGGGTTGGAGGGCTCACATTTGCAGGAGTGAAGGGAAGGGGGATCCTCCTGGGGACCTCAATAGAAGAGCTGGCAGAGCTCGCAGTGGTGCACCCAGTTGTGTTGTGCTGACACGTGTCACGCTGCCTCCACTCACATTGCCAAAAGCCAGATACAGGGCCATTTCAAAGTGACAACTGCGGGCATGCCCATGGCACTTGCATTCTGAGGCAGAACAAGAAAGGTGGATATGGAGCGGGTTGACCCATAGCAAGTATGGCCAGAGTAGGGTATGGCACCTACCCTGGCAGGCATGGGGGTGCCCAGGGTCTGTGTGCCATGGGTGATCCTGGTGCAGGTCCTGGTAGCACTCACAGTGGGTACCAGCTGTGTGGTGGTGGCAGACTCAAAGACCATGCACCTGGCAGAGAGGAGGACAAGAAGAGTCTGCCTCAGTCCCTGAGCTTGTCTATCCCACTAGCTACAGATGCCCTTCCTGTGGTGCTCACCATCCCTTCCACATTGGCTGGGGCCCCGTGTGCAGGCCTGCACTCAGAAGCATGGCCATGGCACAGGCAGCTGCTTTGGGCCACGATCTCAGACCGGGCACAGTAGTAGGAGGGGTATCCCTTGACGCCCACCAGGGGTCTATCAGCCATTGTGTGCAGTTTGGAGAAATTCACATGGAGGTTAGTCACCTGCAGGGGCTCTGGAGATACAGATTGTGAGACCTCAGGCGCCTTGGTCGTCATCCCTCTATGTTTGAGATGGAGGGGAAGGAATGGGGGGTAGGGGTGTCCCTTCCCTCTCTGCATCATTGCAGCCACCTCCTCTAGCACCCATGCTGTGAGACTTCCTCATCCCTGCTCCCCTGGGCATACCATGTTAGGATGACCACAGCTCCTCCGCCTCTGCACTGCTCCAGCCCTGATATCGCTCTTGAGCTGCACCTGCACATCCCACTGCCTCCTGGACACCCCATTCCAGCATCTCTAGATATTTGAAACCTGCTTCCCCAAGGCAGTAAAGAAGTCCATTCCCCAACCCATCACCCAAACTAGAAATCAGTTTATCACCCAGCCAAACCACATAAGCTATTAGTTTGCTTATTTATTGACTGTCTTTCTCACTTTTATGTCAGCTCATGTCAGCTCCAAGAAGACAGATACCTTGTCTATCTTCTTCCCCCTGAGCATTGCTCAGAAGATGCCTGGCCCACAGTGGGGCTCAATGGGAACTTGTTAAATGTACACATGAATGGAGAGATGGGTCCACAGCTCCTCCTTCTGCTCTACAGCTTAAGTCAGTTACCAAGCCAAGGTTACCTCCTATACCTCTCCTTTGCCAGGTCTCCCCTTTCTCCTGATCAGAGGAACGAGCAACAGCTGCTTGGGGACCTAGAGTGAGGGCTTGGGGTGAGTAGTTGGTAATAACTGCAGGCAAGGTGGGTGTAGAGCGTAGAGAAAAAGCTAGTTTGAGGTTTGTCCTCCTGTTTTGGTACTTGCCTGGCCTGGCTCTGGGCTGCCCTGTGGGGTTATGGTTAAGCGTTCTCTAGCCTTTTAACAAGCCTTCTGCTTTACAAGAGGTCACACCCAGAGAAGCCGTGGCGCCACCTAGAGGCAGCTGTAGGGAGGTAGGACATCAACTAAGGCCAGGGTGATGAATCAACCAGGAGAGCAATGACAGGGCGACCATGATAGGGACAGTGATGGGGAATGGTGATGGAGGCTCATAAAAAGGAGAGTTATAAGGTACAGTGATAGGAGCAGACAGAGGACAGTTATGAAGGCTGGCATGGATAGCAGTGATGGGGACTATAGTGGGGCCCCACAAAGCACTTTAGCGATGTGGCAAAAATAGGGGACAGACATGGAAACTGCTACCCATACCAGCCCTTATACACTGGGCACAAGTATAGGGACCAGCAATGGGACACGAATGGGAGGCCTTAACAGGGACCACAATAGAGGATCATGGCAGGACAAGAGTTGGGGAAACATGCTGGGGGACTGAACTGGTTTGCCTGCTACCCTGCCCCACCAGTGCACATGTTCAGGCAGGACCTCACCTCTCCAACACCCTCACTCCCCCCAAGTGAGTATCTGGCTGTCCTGACATGCAAGGAATACAGGACTGGCAGTGGGGATGATTACCCTGAATCTTGGTGTTGTTTGGGTCCTCCACCAGAATGGCTGGGTCCAGAACTTTGAAAACTACCTGAGAGGAAGAAGCAAGCCTGAACTTCTGTCTTCACTCTAAGGCCCAACCTCCCTTCCTCTGGGCCTGACCTCACCCTCAGTGGAAGGCTTGACCTCCGAGTAACACTGGTCACCGATGAGGTCACTGACTCTGTGGCCACTGGCAGGAGGGATCCCAGGAAAGAGGCCTGGGCAGTTGTGGGCAAAATATCAGTACACATGCCAGGAGTGGCCATGGTCTACTGAGTGTTTGAGGAGCAGAGCTGCTGGGCGGAATGTCTGGGGACAGGAGGGGGTTCTTGGGTCACCAGGGGCAAGCATCACTGGTAGGAATCAGGTTGGGAGGCACAGAGCAATCCTTCAGGCTGGGGTACTGGGTCACCTTGAAAGTCACAATGAGGTGGGTAAAGTAGAAGGCACCTTCTAGGTCCAGCTGGATGGTGATTCTCAATACCTATAACCATAATGGCTGGTCAGAGTGACCAGGCCCTGACCCCAGACCTGCACACATGGGCACACCAGCACCCTCACCACTCTCTGCCACCAGGTCTTGTTGCTGTCGTGACTGCGCCTGCCCCAGATCACATTCTCAATGCCATAGCCTTCCCGGTCCCGAGAGCCACAGAAGCAGCAATTTTCAGGGTCTTGGGGGAGGTCCCAAGGAAACTGAGTAGGCAGGGGGTAAATGGGCGGCCCCCCATTCCAAGAATTCAGAGGACAGGCCTCTCTCTCTAGTCGCCAGCAAACCCCACAGGATCAAACCTGCCCAGAAAAACCCAAAGATACCATCTCCGGAGCACCCACCCTCCTCCCCACCTGCAGGTGACTGACAATGCAGTAGGGCTCAGGGCCATGGAGGCCACAGGTGGATGAGGTTCAAAGGCTCTGGCCATGGCCAGCAATAAGGTTGCTGGTGAGGGGGTAGCAGCTGCCACTTGAGCAGCCTGGTGGGGGAACTTCCTGGGCAATTGCTCTGGGAGCCTGGACTGGGAGGGACAGTCTGTGTAGAGATCCTAGGGGTACCCCCACCTCACGCCACCCTACAGGGAGGCCTGGAGATTTCTTCTCTCCCTCTGGCTGGCTCTCAGAGAAAGAGCAAACCCCTCACCCATCGGTGGCAGCAGCAGCAGAACAGAAAGGAGAGGCCTAGCCTGGCTGGGGGTCCTGGGCGGTGGGAGATGGAATCAGGCCTGAGAGAGAGAATGCAGAGTGAGCCACAGGTTGGGCCGCCCTTGAGTTGAGTGAAGCCCTCAGGTCATTCTCCATACTCACATGGTAGATGGAAGCACTACTGCCAGACGCAATGAGCATGCACGGTTGTGGGACTACAGTACAGCTGGGAGTGAGGGGGTCCCCAGAGCCTGGGGAACCAAGGGAGGCAGCCCCCAAGGGAAAGATATTAATAGCAGCCACCAGATGCAGAAGAAAGGTGGGGAGGGAGGGAGGCACCAAGAAGCACACAGAGCTTCTACAGGTCCACCATTCAATGCAGCTGATGCCAGCAGGGTCAGACTTCAGACTAACCCACAGAGACAGAAATGATCTGATACTCATTCCAATGAGGTTCCTACCCCTAGCCCTGAAAGGCTGTTCGTCTCCAGGAGCCTCTGGGGAATGTGTCCCCCTCCCTGCCAGCCCCAGCCACTGCCACTCCGGCTGGGCAGTGGGTGAAGAACTGGTAGATGGAAGAGAACTAGTTTTGTTCAGGGTTCAGGGCCCAGCCCCCTTTCCAAAGCAGAAGAGCAGATAATGTCTGAAACATACAGGCCCTGTTGGGAGGTATGATAAAGCTAGACTGGGAATAGCCAGAGCACTTGGAACCCAGGCAGAAAACACTGCTGATGGAGCGAGGAAGTCATTAAAACTCTCCTGGCTCAGGTACAGAGTACCCCATCCACGCAAAGAGAAAATTCTCTGGTCACTGAGGGCAGATTCTGTGGCCCTACAACCAAGAGCCCTGGCCCCCAACTCAACTCCTAAGCCCTTGCCGTCAATTGGGGAAGTAGACGTTAGTCACTCTCTTAAAAGGAGGAGAGGCAGAGTACTTCAGCCAGTTTAGGCCTGGCCCTGCTTCATGCAAGCCCAGGCAAAGCCCCAAGGTTTCAGCTAGAGCAGGCTAGGAGACACAGCCAGGCTGTCTGCTCTGCCCCTAGGGAGCAGTTCCAGAAAACTCCCCTTCTCTCACCTAAATGCTGGCTGCAAGGTTCCCTATAGAGCCACCTTTTCTCTTCTGCATGGGGCCTATCTGGGTAACAAATCAGGGCAGCTGCAAGGGAGGCGTCCCACCTCAGAGTGGCTCTGCTCCTGCCTTCAGGGGCTGCCTCTCCACATCCACAGAGGCCAGAATCTCAAGAGGCTTGGGAGCTGCCCCTTCCCACATCATCCCATCGCTCACATCAATGACCTGCCCCAGACTACCAGGACCCTCTCTGGCAGCCCTGTTCCTGGGGCCACTTTTCCTATATGCTCAAGCTGGCCTATCGCAGTCACAAATAGAAAAAAAGACCATAGAGGGTGGGCCGGGAGACTGAAAGGTGGAAAGGTATAAAACGTGATAGATGGAACAGTGGACATACAACTTGAAGAGTAATAAGTCACAGTGCATCGCGCCATGAGAACATCCCCTCCCGCCCCCCCACCCCCACCCCACATCCTCCAGTCTCTGAAAGGAGGCCGGTGGCTCTCAGGGCCCTGGAGAGGCACCTGGAGTCCTCGGGGTTGTGGAGTCCATGGGCATTGCACACTGTGCCACTGGCCACACAGACAGTTGGGCTCAGGTTCCCCAATCATTGCTATGTGAAGGAATCAGGGTGCTGAGCATGGCAGCAATGGCTGGAGCCGTATTACAGGGGATAGGTTCACGTGGAGGATCCGTTGAGCCCGCTGCCGCACCTCATCGTCCGAGAACCGCCTGTCCACCTTGATGACCCGGAATTTCAGCAGCTTTGCTGTTCCAGGCCCTAGCCATGCCTTAGGGGATCGGGGCCCAAGCCGTGTTCTCTTCCAGGGAGGAAGATCCTTCGCCTCCTCAGCCCTTTTCCTCTTCTGCCCCCCAGTCTCAGGGCGGCCTTTCTGGACCCTCCTTGCAGTCCTGGCCTGTACAGACCCTTTTGGCCTGCCCCTGCCCCTGGGCTGGGTCCGAGCCGCCTTGGCCCGCACTGTCTTGGCTTTGGCCTTTCCCCGCACTGCCTTGGCCCTCGCCCGCACTGCCTTGGCTTTGGCCTTGATCCGTGCCACCTTAGCCTTGGCCCTGATTTGTGCCGCCTTGGCTTTGGCCTTGATCTGTGTTGCCTTGGCTTTTGCCCGGGGCTTGGCAGTCTTGGCCTGTGTTTGAGCCACCTTGGCCTGGGCACGAGCAGTTTTGGCCAGTGTTCGAGCTGCCTTGGCCTGGGCTGTTTTAGTGCCCAGGGTAGAGTTACCTTTCATTCGCAGGCTACTGAGGGACCCAGTGGCTTTGTAGGTCTTGCTCTGGGGCCCAGTGCCTTGTTGGGGTCTGGCCCTGGAGCCTTTGCCTGTCAGACACTTGGGGCCCTTGTTTGTGCCTTTTCTGGGAGCTTTGGGCCGGGGGTTCCCCAGCCCCTTCCCTGAATCTTTCCGCAGCTTCAGGGGAGAGTCTACAAGTGAGAGCTGCAGTGACTGTGCCTTGTGCTTGGCACTCAAGCAGGGCATGGGAGTTTTGAGTGGAACCAGGGCCTCAAGGACGACGGAGAGCCGCATGGCAGGGTAGACACCTGGATAGAGGTGGGTGGGGAAACCCACTGCTGCACCCCGGGCACGGCTGGCATTTGACTGCTTCAGAGAGCTCAGTAGCAGGTTGGTGGTAGCATGCTTGGCAAGGGCTGGTGTGGATGATTTGGCCAGCCTGCCAGGCAGTGGCATGGGGAGCAGCGTGGCCCGGCCTGCAGGCAACCGTGTGGCAGTTCGGGGAGCACTGGTTGGAAGAGATGTGGCAGCTGGGATGGGGGCACGAGCTTGTAGCTTTGTCTGGCTTGGGGGGTTGGCTGTACATGAACTATAGCCATAAACATCACCACTGCGCAGGATGGTAGGTTGGAAGCCATCATCCCGCAGACCCTGCAGGAAGGCCACAAGCTGGGCCTCTGTGGCACTGAGATCCTGGCTCATGGGGTTAAAGACAAGCAGCGCCTCCTCCAGGGCCTTTTTCCCTGCCGTGGAGATCCTCGACCAGGAGTGCACAGCTTTCTCCTCCACATGCTGCACCACCACGCTCATGGCATTAGGCACTGCAGATCTGCCTGGGTATCCACAAACCAGCGCTTGGCACCTCCGAAGCAAGAGGAAAAAGAGTCAGTAAGAACAGCACCAAGATAAGGGGCTAGGATAGGTAGTAGATCATCTAGGCCTGCACTCTCCATAACATCCATTGACATGAAGAGACCTGACCACTCCTTGGGGCAACACTCTGGTCTCTGACCTACCATGGTGGTAAGGCAGGGGTTGGGGGGTGGGGGAGGGACCCACATGGGTCAGAAGCTGCTTCTTCAGGATACGTGACCACAAGTTCATCAGAGCCATCTAACCTGCTGTTGGGTCCCTAGAAAGATTTGGCCCATTCTAATTCAATTCTGAATTCTAGGCCAGAAACCTAGTATTAGATTCAACCCTGGGAACACAGGTGAATACCTCGGCCCTCAAGGAGCCGTGGGCAGAAGGCAAGACAGAGGCACCATCAAGGTTCTTGGGTGTACAGACTGGCACCCAGCTCAGCTCGCCAATGAGTCAGGCAAGGATTCCTGGGGGAGGCAACACTTAACTGGGACATGAGTGATCAAAAGGAAAGGACCCGCTGTAAATGGAGCAAAAAGGGGCATAATTTATACAATGGCTCTGAAGTGAGAAAGAGTAAGGCACACTTGGTGTGACTGGAATCTGCAGTCAGGGCTGGGCTATCTAGCCAGAAAAACAGGTGAAAGCAGGGCAACACAAGCCTTGAATGTGGCCAAAGGGCCCAGACTTACACCCAATGTCCATCTCTGTTACTCCAGCTGCTGCTGTTCAGGTGTCCAAGGATGAACCTCCTTGCCCACCAGAAGTTTTGCTTTCAGAGTCCCCAGACAGGCCACTCAGGTCTGATTCCTAGCACCACAGTGACGGAGACCAACCCCAGGGAAAGAACCACACTCCCCAACAGAAACTAAAAAGATGATGAGTAGCAGGTACTAATGACACATCTCTAAGCAATCAGGCAGGCTAGGGGCCAGGCAGTCAGACCAAGAGGCCAGGGTCTGACAGTGGGTGGTTAATAAGGTGGACACTAGAGATTTGATTTGTCCTAATTAGGGTTTGGAGGGCCCCAGACCTTGGCACAGCTCAGATGGAGCCGTCTGGGAACACCGAAGTTGTCCCATGCTCCTCTGAAAAAGCTGTAGATATTATCTTGACTAATATCTAATGCCCAACCCAGCACTGAGGGCTCCAGGAGGCAGCTCCCCAGCTGCACGGGATTATTAAAAGATCAACTGGGATCAGGCAGGTCCCTGGGGCCAGGAGGCAGCTTATTCCTACCGCCCTAATGGACCAGAAGAAGTTTTCAAAATCCCCTGGAGCTCTTTGTTTGGAAACATTCTTGGATCCTCAGGTGTCTCCAGCACTTCCTCTCTCCAGAGGCCATTCTCCGAGCACAATCCTTGCACATGACTTTAGTTCTTTTCTTTCATTTTTTCCCAGGGGATGCAGTCCCCAGGGTTGTAAATTGTAGAACAGAGAGGGGCCTGTTTACCCTCAGGCACAGATACTGGGGGTGAGCTGGGGGTTCTTCCGCCCAGGTCGGTCTGGGCCCTTGAGAGGGGGTCTTCTGGGCTTTCCAAGAGGCTCCGGAAACAGAGGCTGCAGCCTGGCCCCCGACTTCCCTTCACACGTGCCCCCGAGGCCGGCCGGGGAAGTTGATGAAAGATGGGGGACGGGAAAGGCCCCATCCAAACGGACTGGTGTGGGGGCAGATTAGGGCCCTCGGCTGGGAGGCCGCATCCCTGGGGCCTGAGCCGCGGGTAGAAGCAGCGGTCTTGGAGACAGCGAAAAGCGCGGAGCGGTCAGGGCGAGCCCGACTGGGTCGCGCAGCCCCAGGGTGGGGTCGCTGGGCACGGGGTGGGGGTGGGGTAGGGGGGGGTCTCAGCCGAGCCGGCGGAGGGCGCGGGTCCGGGAAGAGCCAGCCGCTCGGCCCATCCGCCCTGTCGCCTCGCGGACGGCCCCCCCGCGGTGCGGCTAGGCCCACGGCCCCAACCTACCGGCGCCGCCGCGGGGACCCAGGACGCGCCTCTGCGCCGCCTCCGCTGCTCCAACATGGCCGCCCGCTGAGCACCGGAAGTGCGCTGCGCTTCCGCTTCCGGGACCTAGCCCGCCCTAGTGACCTTTGACCCCCCGAGACCCCGTTTCCCCCAAAGTCTGAGGGCGGGGTAGATGGGTACCAGGGAAGGCTTCCTGGAGGAGGTGGCCGCGGGGACTGCTCTAAACCCATCCGGGCCTGTGCAGGAGTCTGAGGAGCAGAGGCCCTCTCAGACGCGGCCCTAGGCACCAACTGCACTGGAGCCCGGCTAGGACTGGTTTAGGGGCCCAACTGACCCCCTCTCTGAGGAGCCTGGTGGTGCAGCCACATCTGGGAGCGACTCTCGGCAAGGTCCAAGCCATCCTCCACCCTCTGGTCCTCCTACAGCCACTGACAAGGCCTGCCTCTGTCCCAGATGCCTGACCAGAGGGTGAAAGAGGAGTGCCTGCTGCCTGGGAGGATGGCGGGGGAGCCCCTATTGTTTTTGTAGCAGGAGTACCTCCTCAGAGGGCAGCAGGCCTTCCTCTCTTCCTGAGAATGGGGCCCACTGCATGTGGCATGAAAGGCTCGTGTGCACACATGTGCTGCACACAAGCCCAAAGTTGGGCGTGTCCAATCTGAGAGTCCCAGCATACCAGTGTGGGCTTAAGCGTACTTGCCTAGGAACAGGTGCATGGGTGTGGTGGGAGGACCCCGGCCCAGCCTCAGCCCCCTAAATGGCAAGAAGTCCTGCCTCCAGTCTTAAGCCTGCCCTGAATCCCTGTCCTTTTGCCTAGGAGACTGGGACCTCAGTCTTTCCACCTGTACCCTGGGGCCAGCAGAAGGGCGGTAGTTACAGGGCCTACTGCCCAAGCAGCACCAGATGAGAGGACAAAGGTCAAAATTAACCCTAGGAGTCCCAGGGGTCAGAATGGTCTCTACTGCTCTGACCAAAGGCCCCTCTTGGTCAGGGGGTCCCCACATCCAAGGAGCCAGCATGGAAGCCCTGGTTTCATGAATGAGATGGTGGGGGCATTTGCACTTGAATCAGAGCCTGCGCTAGGAGGCAGAAATACTGCCACAACTCTTGGGCCCTGACATGTACAATGGTGCCAAATTTGGTAGCTGGGGCCAGGTGGAAGTTGATGGGCAATCACAAGAGGGTGGCTGGGTGCTTCATTTGGGGACTGGTTAATAGCCCTTCTCCCTCCCAATATGAATTCAGGATTCTCCAGCTGCTCTACATCTCCCTGCCTATACAGAGGGGTCTGGGCACCAGCAAAGAAAAACACCCACCCCACCACAGGCCTCACCTGGTGTCCCTGAACTTCCCAGGGCCTTAGCACTGATGGTGGTGTCCTCAGCACCTTCAAGCGTAGCCAAGCTGTCCAGTAGGAAATGCAAACTCTCCTGCTCCTCTGGGATCAGTGCTTCTAGCCCCTCATCCTGGTAGAGAGAAGGGAAGGGTGGGATCCCAAGGGCCAGGCCTCAAGAGATGCAATCAGGAAGTCCCACCTGAGTGTTCCCAGTCCTTAATTGTGTGTGAGCCCTGTCTCTGCCCTATCCATTGTTGAGTATTAGCTATTCACTCTCAGGACCAATCTAGCCTCACCTTCTGCCCCACTTGTCTTCCACAGCTTCTCCAAAGCCAGCTGGAGAAGCTGCCTCTGTGTAGGTGGGGCTAGGGCTGCATAAGCAGAAGCTACTTCCATGAAGACGCAGAGCTCAGCCTCCAGTGATGGCATGGGCCTAGGTGTGTCCTAGGAAGGGGAGCTCTCTCGGATGATGTCCAGCCCAGAGGTCAGAGCAAAATGGAGGACTAGGAAGGGTAGGTCCATTCCCAAGCTGTGTCCCTTTCAGACATCAGAACTGGGATCATGGTAGGGGTTAGGAGTAAGGGTCATGGGGTACCTAGCTCCCTGAGTGGAGGCTGATCCTTCTGCCTCTTGGTGCCCAGTATGACCCAGATGGAACTCTCTGGGAGTATTAATCAGAGCAAAGTCTGACTTGACCTGGACTTTGGTGGATACTGACTTTATAGGTATAACTGAGATCCGATAGGATGAGGTTGGGAGAGACCACTGGGTCATCCAAGGATTCAGCCCTTGTTCTCCATTTGGCATCTTTTATTGCCCTGAGTGATGGGACCGGCAACCCTACCTACCTGAGCAGAGAGGTCTGGTGGAGATCTAGATATGAGTGAGACCAGTGGCCTAGGAGGGATCACTCCAGGAGGGAGTCTGTGAGCCAAGGAGAAAAGCCAGGGGCAGATCTTGAGGAGCTACTTCCTGGGAAGGGAAAGGAAGCAGGGCTTGTAAAAGATTCTGAGAGGCAGGATAAGCAGTAGGAGGAAGTCAAGGTCATGAGGGGTGAAACTTTGAAGACGCTAGTAAGATTTCAGTTGAGACAAGTTTCACAAGGACCCCCTAGTTTTAGCTATATGGTGTTCCTTCCATGGTGACTTCCAACTCCAATTGCCAGGCCCTAAAACGGGCTGAAGACTCTCTCTCTAGTCATGGAGAAGGCTCTGCCCACACTCTTGGCAGGCTATAAGTCAGGCAGGCTAGGGAATTAATGCCCCCGAGCAGCTCTCAATCCATGACTGATGGAGATTTGAAAATGAGTACCTCATCAACACTTGCTCTGGTAGGAGGGACAATAATGTGAGGCCCATGTTCTATACTGGCTTTCAGAGTCCCCAGCAGGATTTTGTCTCAGTTGCCCACAGTGGTAACTTCCTTGATGAAACACTCTTTATATAAAGGCTACTTTCCTATCTCTTTGCCAGTACTCTACTGGTGCTTCCTGGCCTCACTTCCCACATTAACTATATGCACTTGTATCTTTGTCTCCAGGTGTGCTTCTGGGGAAAATGAGACAGACACTGTCCGTGAAAGAGGGACAAGATAGTAGCAAGCACAGACAACCACAAGGTGACCACAAGGTCTCATAGGCCACCACTGACCTATATGAACAGGCCCCCAGCTCACAGACTTGGCCAGTACTCTGAATGCTCAGAAGATAGGCTGGGTAAGGCTCTCTGTCTGAGGTAGGTAGGCCTTTGGCACACCAGGTTGCTCTCGCCTGACCCCAGAGTTTGCTAGAGGCAGGTCTGGGACCATGAAGATGGACAGTCACAAAGTGCCTTGGACCCCAGAGTAGCCCAGGCCTCAGGACCTATGGGATGAGGCCAAAGTGACTTGCCTGGGAGTTTCCCTGGCCTCTAACTCTTCAAGCTCACCCTACGCTCAGAGCTACCCTCTCCACCCAAAAACTCCTCCCACCCAGGCCTGTGGAAGGTCCTGTCAAGCCCTGAGGCAGGCACTGTCTGCTCCTCCACTCCCTCTCTCTAGCCTCAGTGTGTACCGTAGGACCTATTCTGTGCCCTGCTGTGTGCCTGGGGAATGGCCACCCAGGCACCATCCCCACCAGAGGCCCAGGCCATGCCCCAAGTGGCCTCCAGGGGGCGCCGCCGCAAAGCCTGTTTTTGGGCTCCTCCGAGCTCAGTAGGTGGTGGGCCGGCGGCTGCAGCTCAAGCCCCCAGGTTGTGCTGGCCCACCCCCCACCGGTGCTCCCAGGCTGGGTCCCGCTCAGAACGGCCCCCACCGCACACGTGTTGTGCTGCTTACCGCTGCCTCATTTCTCCCCCCGGCCCGAGGTGGACCCTAGGTCCTGGGCAGGCCTCGTGTCCACATGTCCGTGTCTTTTCACCCGTTTGCGTGTGACCATGGGTCTGCGCGGCCTGCTCCGGCCACGGCAGGTGCAGGGTTAAGGCGGGGGGAGGTTTTCCCGAGTCGGGAGGGGGATGAGGGGCGGACGCCGTCCAGCCCCGCCCCGCGCCGGAGCCGAGCCGGAGCCCCGCCGGAGCCTGGCCTCAGCCCCAGTCAGAGCCCGCACCAGCGGAACCGGAACGGCCGACCCCGCGCCCCGGCGGCGCCGGAGCCCGGGCCGGTGAGTCCCGCGGGAGCCACGCTCAAGGGAAGTTTAGGGGCATGGGGTGTAGAGCCCCAAGCGCGCTCGCCTGGACCCGCCCCCCCTCCCCGCCCCCTACTCCTGCGAGGTGGAAGTTTGAGGCCAGGAGGCCCTCGCACCAGCGGTCCCAGGAGCGTGGTCCCTGCGGGGGGCTGGGAGGGGAGAGGCTGGGGAACTTGGGGATCTGCTGTGAGGGGACCCAGAAGTCCAGCTGCCCATTGCTGCTGGAAACGCCCTAGACTCTGGGACCGTAGAGTCCTGTGCTCACAGGATCCCCACATCATTCGCCTTCTCCCTCTGGACATCAAGGAGGCTGGCCTCTGAGAACGGGGCGTGGACAAACCCCTGAGGGTAGACCTCAAGGGGGAATGTGGGACCTTGGCGTCCAGCCCCTCCTCTGATCTTGGCCTTTTGCTAGTGGGAATGGATGAACTTTATGGAACAGGCCCCAAAAGGTTGGTAAGGATACCCCGGAGTCTGATCCTTGGCAGCTACTGAGAGACCCTTATGGCTGCCCAAGGCACACTGGAAGCCAGGAAGCAGAACTCTGCTGATGCAGAGCACCAGGGTGAGAATTTTTGAGGGGAAGGAAAGGGGGCCAAGATGGAGAGTCCTATCCTAGGCGTCTTGCCTCCCTCCTAGACCTAGATTTGACTAGGGAGCTCCTAGGTGAGAGCAGGGTTAGGAGCAGAATCCCTCATGCACCATAGGAATTAGGAGAGTTGCCTGGATGTCTGGGAGTCTCCCCTCCTCACTCCAGGAGGTGTGCCTCCACAGTGGTGTGCTAGCTACCGGGGGTGGGTCCTCCTCCTGCCTTTCCCACCAGTGATTTTGGGCCAGCCCTGCTCTCAGCTACAGGCTGCTCATCTGTACCGTGAGGGGCTATATCCAGTGGCACTGACCCTTTGTTTTCCCTCTCTCCTCCAGGTGAAGGCAAGGTCCCTGGACTGGTCAGACGTCCCCTTGTAGCCCTGGTAGAATCAAGATGAGGCCCCATCTTTCCCCCTCAGTGAGGCCTGTAGCCTGAGCAGATGGCATGGCCTGCCACTGGAGGTGAATACCATGGCCACAGGAGGTAGCCGGGCCTTTGCTTGGCAGGTGTTCCCACCCATGCCCACCTGCCGGGTGTATGGCACAGTGGCATACCAGGATGGTCACCTGTTAGTACTGGGGGGCTGTGGCCAGGCTGGACTACCCCTGGACACTGCTGAGACACTGGACATGGCCTCACATACATGGCTGGCACTGGCACCCCTGCCCACTCCCCGGGCTGGCGCGGCTGCTGTGGTGCTGGGCAAGCAGGTGCTAGTGATGGGCGGTGTGGATGAGGGCCAGAGCCCAGTAGCTGCTGTGGAGGCCTTCCTGGCTGATGAGGGCCGCTGGGAACGTCGGGCCACACTCCCTCAGGCAGCCATGGGGGTTGCGACTGTGGAGAGAGGTGAGTGGCTTCCCAAGGAAAGTCCGTTAGGTGCCCCAACACCCTCCATTCTTCCTGACTTGGTCCCTTACCCTCAGAAATTGGGTAAGAGCTATGAATTTTGCCTGGGTGCCCTGGACTTAGCTTTGCCTTCTCTACCCTTGCCTCCCTAGCTCTGAGTTGGGCTAGCAGCAGCCTTAACTGCCTTTTCCAGCTGTCAGGTGGGAGGCAGAGCCCAGGCTGGCCCCCAGCATGATGGGAGGCCCCAGTCACCTCCCTGCCCCATTCCTCCTCCCTAAGAGACAAGGAGGGATGGCCCAATGACTCCCAGAGTTATAAATAACCTGGGGGAGAGGGAGAGGAGCAGGGCCTTGGCTCAGAGCCCAGCAAGTGCTTAGATTGCCCCCCCCTACACACACACACCAGGGAGCCTGAGCTGGACAAAGGTCAAGCTGGCCTGGAGACAGTTGCTGTGGAAGCTCCCAGCTGACTAACCCATCTCCCCAAGACCCCCAGACATGCCCCCGGGTGACCCTGAGGGCATAACAGGGCAAGAACCTACTCTAGTGAAAGGGCAGGGTGGAGAGGTACTGGCAAGGCTCCTGGGCAGAAAGAAGGCTTGTGGCCAGCACCCTCATCCTGCAGGCCCAAGCCCCTCTCCCAGCCCCCGAACTGATCCCCAGAGCCCCTTCCCCAGTCTGAGTACCATGCTGAGCAGATCCCCAAATGCCGCCCCCCCTCCCCCAGCTTAAACCATCCTCCACCCTCCTTCCCCCATGGGATCCCCCACCTTGTGGCCTCCAGGTCTGACCACCAGTCCTGCTTGGATGCCAGACTTGGTTGCCATAGCATCTCCAAGGAAACGGAGACAGATTATAATTAGATCGGCTGCCTCCTGCTCTTCATTTGGAGGGGCCCTGGCCAGAGTGGGAATCCTAGATCTCCCAGCCCCGACTCCAGGCAGGCAGATTTCCACTTTGCTGCTGGGGAGGGATACCACAAACACATGGTCCACAGCCACCCCCAGGCCTGACCAGGGCAGCTGTCAGAGTGAGGTACCCTGGAGAGGCTGGGCTACAGTCTGAATTACTCTTTTTTATGCAGATGGTATGGTGTATGCTCTGGGGGGAATGGGCCCCGACACAGCCCCCCAGGCCCAGGTTCGGGTGTATGAGCCCCGTGGGGATTGCTGGCTTTCACTACCTTCCATGCCCACACCCTGCTATGGAGCATCTACCTTCCTGCATGGGAACAAGATCTATGTCCTGGGTAAGGACCTGGGGGATATGGGAAATGGGCTTGAAGTCCAGAAGCATCTACCCCAGGTTGGCTGGGATCAGGCTTAGTATGGGATGGCGGGACAAGAAAAGCTTTATTTGGGTAAGCCAGGTTTGCTCGGAGGCTCTGACCTCTGGTGGCCCTGCTGGGACTGGAAAACTAAACCCTAGAGCCTGAGGATCTGCAGGGTGGGTGATCCATGCTCTGGTGTGCATACAGCTGGGTATGGGGAGCTGGGACGGGCAGTGATGAAGGCTCAGCAACCTCGTGAAGAAGGAGACTTCCAGACCCCCTGGGCTCTCTCCCAGGTGCCCCAATTCCCTTGGCAGGGGGCCGCCAGGGCAAGCTCCCAGTGACTGCTTTTGAGGCCTTTGATCTGGAGGCCCGTACCTGGACCCGGCACCCAAGCCTGCCCAGCCGCCGGGCCTTTGCAGGCTGCGCCATGGCCGAAGGCAGCGTCTTTAGCCTGGGTGGCCTGCAGCAGCCCGGGCCCCACAATTTCTACTCCCGCCCACACTTTGTCAACACTGTGGAGATGTTCGACCTGGAGCATGGTGAGCAGTGGCTGGCCTGGGCTGTCCTCCCATTCTCCATGGGATGGAGGGGTGCAGTGTGTTGAGGGGGCTAGATCTGAACTCCTCTCTCCTGCAGGGTCCTGGACCAAGATGCCCCGCAGCCTGCGCATGAGGGATAAGAGGGCCGACTTTGTGGTTGGCTCCCTTGGGAACCACATCGTGGCCATTGGGGGCCTTGGTGAGTCTCCGCGTGGCTAGGGATAGGGGAGCCCAAGACAGGAAGGAGTAGCCCTCAGCCTGAGCACCACCTCCTATCCTTCTCTAGGCATTCCAGGGATCAGGGCTTTGTGAGCTTTCCTTTCCCAGTCTGTGAAGTGGGCAGGGTGTGGTCTGTGTGGCCTAGCTCTTGGGGTATCCCTCATACTTGACTGAGGGCTCTGTACCAGCAGTTGCCTATGAGACACAGACAGGACAAATGCCCACTGAATGAATGGAAAAATAGGAATATGAATGAATAAAGGAATGAATGATGGATAGGGGTGATGAGTAGCAAGGCACTGCCAGCCCCTCCTGGGGTGGTGCCTGCTGGGCCTTGTTCTGGGTTCAGGGAGCAAAAAAGCTGGAGCCCCTGCAGCCTGTGCCATTTACAACCTCTGTCTCCTTCCTGCAGGAAACCAGCCGTGCCCTCTGGGCTCTGTGGAAGGCTTCAGCCTTGCACGGCGGCGCTGGGAGGCACTGCCTGCCATGCCCACGGCCCGCTGCTCCTGTTCTAGTCTGCAAGCTGGGCACCGGCTGTTTGTCATCGGGGGTGTGGCCCAGGGTCCCAGCCAAGCTGTGGAGGCACTGTGTCTGCGTGATGGGGTCTGAATGCCTGGTGCGGCTTGTCTACTGGAGCAGCTCAGTGCCAGAGGCAAATGTCCGTGGCTCCTTTTGCTGCTGAGGAAGCTTGCTGTGGCCCTGGGGGCTGAAGGAGGCACAGGGGTGGGCACTTTAGATACTGCCTTGGGGACTTGGGGGGGGCCTTCGTCTTTAGCGCAGGACACACATACACTTACACCCACCTTTACCCACATTCATTCATGGACCATGCCTAGCTCCCCTCTTGCTCTGGAACTTACTGGGTCCTCTGGCCAACTGGGAAGTAGGAGGAGGGAGAGCTAGCCTCATGCCCCACAGGGTCGGTGCCTACCTGGAATTGACCAGGCCCACCCCAATGTCTGTTCCTGAAAAAACCTAACTTCTAGCCTGCCTTGAGGTCCCCGTGGACCCAGGAGGGTTCAGAGAGGGTAGGGGACAGAGAGGGAATGGAGGAGTGGATGCAGGACCCTCCAGAGGGCCAGAGGAATGTAGGCCTTGGGCCCTTTACGCTGCTGGCTGTGTGACCTTGAGCAAGTCATTTCACCTCTCTGTGCCTCAGCGTCCTCATCTGTAAATGGGGATCTCTGAAAACTTCCTGCCCTACCTACCTCACAGGGCTGTTGTGAGGACCCAGGGAGTTCAGAAGTGGAAGTAAAAGTGCTGCTAAAATCTAGTCTATGGCCCCTGGTGTGGACTCTTGTGTTGTCCCTGAAGTGCCTGACCCTCCTTCAGAGGCCTCAACTCTCCCAAGGATGACAATCCAGAGGAGCCTTTTGGATCTGACCTCTGCCCTCCAAGTGTTCTGGTATCTAAGCCCCACCTAAGCCTCAGCTTCTCTTTTGGTGACATAGGATGACCACTGGTCCCCACTGTCCTGGATGTTAGAGGGAACTCACAGGATACCAGAGAAGAGCTCAGAAAACTACAACAAAATACAACAGGGTCAGGATGACCTCCAGGTATATGCCACACAGCATCTCCTCAAAGCCTGTGCTCACCTCCATAGAGAGGGGTAGTCCAGTGGGGCTGTGGCCAGGACAGTCTTCCTCTGTCCCAGCTGTGGGGAAGCTGTCTCTTAGGCAGGACTGGATGGCCACCCACCAGACCCCTAGAGGCAATAGCCCACCAGAGAAAGCAAAGCTACCAGCTCTTTCCTCTTCCTCCATCTTTGCTGCCCATTAGTAGGAGCCATTGAGTCTGCTTTCCTTGCAGCCACACTGAGTGCAAGGAACTCACAGCTCGGTTTGCTGCAAGAATGAATTTGGGATCCTGGACCCACCTGCTGTGTCCTTGCTAACGCTCCTGGACACTTAGCCTCCTGCAGGCCTAACCCCTTTTCACTCACTGGCATGGTTCCCAGGGCAGCAACTCCCCTGCCCAGCACACAGGCACCAGGCACAGGGCTTAGCAGTGCCTTACTGTTCTCCAGCCTCTGAGACCTCCTGGGCTGCAAGCACAGAGAAGCTGCTGGGTCAGCTGTCCTTGTTTAATGCTCTGGACCAGTTTAGACACTCAGAGACCCCAGCATGAAGGTAATGCTGCAGCACCTTGGGTCTTGGGATCCCCGGGATGTCAGGCAGTGTGTCGGTGACTGGGGCCTGGGGCTCCACGTTGTCGCTGCCACAATGGCCACCCCGGGATGGCTGGCAGAAGTTCTGCTGATAGGTGGTGCTGGAACGGGGAGGCCGGACCTGCACAAAGTGGACAAGGCGCTGGGGAAGGTCACTGAGTCCTGGGCCTGACTGGAAATCGGCCTGGTAGGAGGATTTGAGGGGCCGCTGCTGGCGCAACTCCAGCTCACAGGGTGCCCAGCGCAGGAAGGTGTGCTGCTGCCACAGACGCTCCAGGTCTTTCCGTCTTCCGATTCCCTGCAGCAGGCAGTAGGGGCCCTCCTCAACAATATGGGCCCTTGGCCCGCAATTCTGGCACCAGGCACTTCTTTGGGCCCCTCCTAAACCCAATCCTGCTTGGTGATACCTGGCTTGTGCCTGGCCTCCCTGGCCTGTAACCTGACCTCTTTGGCCTGCCTCCCCAGCCATGCCTTCCATTCTAAGGTAAAGCCCCAGAAAGTCAGTGGCCTCAAAGACATTTGCACATTGTCGGGCAAGTTGGTGGAAGAAACCAAAGCAGAAGTACCCCTACTGGGGAATGGGCTGTTTCCCAGAGGAGAGAGGTTGTCAGGAAGACAGACACTCCCCTGTCTGTGCCAGGAGCCCCCCCTCCCTGCAATGTCTTATCCCCTCCACCCTAGCTCAACTTCAACCTAGGCTGGGGGCCTGCCCACTTTCCTTCCTCTCTCCAGCACTCACTTTGTCGTAGGAAGTGCGGTTGTCATGTTTGGAGAAGAAGTGTTGCTGTACTGGCTCCTTGAAAGACAGTGAGAAAGAAGGTGAATGGGGAAAAATGATGCTTACCTCACCCCAAGATATTACCTCAGGGCCCGTAATGGAGGGAAGCTCCCAGGAGCCACCAGCCCTAAACTACTAAACTGCCAACGCACTGAAAGGGCACATATGAATTAAAGCAACATCTCACTCCTGGAACATCTCATCCTAGTACTTGCCCCGAAAGCAGAAGCCTCTGGGGCTACTGTTTGAGAAAGGGACTGAGGCATCTTCCAGGACATTCTGTCACCAGGGGGGCAGTGGTTCAAGTTTCACATGGGGCCTTTTAACTCTAGATCACCCAGGACAAGGCTTCACGTCTCTCCTCCTCTCTGTCCACACTTACTCCCTCATCAGCAACCCAGGCTCTTGGCTCTAAATGCCACCTAGAAACTGAAATTTCTCTCTGTTGCTTAAGCTTTCTCCTGAACTCCAGCTGCCTACTCTATATCCCCATGTAAATGTCTAACAGGCATCTTCAAACGCATGACTGAGTTCTGGATCATTCCCCAAACCCACTCCACCCACAGCCTCCCCCAGCTCAGGTCATGACAGCTAGATCCTGCCAAAAACCTCAGAGTTCCCTTGATTCTTTTCTTTCACACCCTACATCCAATGTGCCAGGAAATCCTGTTGATACTTCAATACATACCCAGGATCAGACCATTCCTCAGCGTGGCCACCTTCTTCTCTTGCCTGAATTATTGATGGGCTTCCCACCTGGTGTCCCTGCTTCCAAGCTTGCCCCTCTAGCCTATTGTCCTCTTAGCAGGCAGGATAATTATTTTAATACATAAATCAGATCATATCCCTTGTTTGCCAAAAATCCACAACAGGTCCTCATGTTTGTAAAAGCCAAAGTCGTCATAGTGGTCCGTGAAACCCATACAATATTGATCTCTCCATTACCTACAGCCACAATGGCATCTTCACTGCTCCTCAAACACACCAGCTATTCCCATCTTAGGCCTTTGCACCACCTGTTCCTTCTGCCTAGAACTCTTCTCTCAGCTTGCCATATGACTCCCTCTCATCTACATCTTGGGAGGCCTTCCTTGAGCACCACACCAGCAGTCCCACCACCCCAACTCTGCATTTTTCACCTTTTAACATACTATATGACTATATATTATGCTTTTGCTTATTGTCTGATGCCCCTCACTAGAATGTAAGCTCCTTGTGGGCAAAGGTTATTGTCTATCTTGCTCACATCTGTAACTCCAACACTGTGAACAGTGCCTGGCATTGTGCTCAATACATGTTTGTTGTGAAATCAATGAACAGAGACAGAAGGTCTCCAGGGCATTTGCTTTGGCCCACTTGGGGCCAGAGAACCATGCCCCATCCCCAGGCAGAGAAAGACCACATCTCAGGCCCTCAGACTTCAGCAGGAATCTCTCCCAAGACCATCCACTTTGCCTTTGTCCCTGGTCTCCATCCCCAGAGGCCCCCTCCCTAGTCACTCAGCTTCTCCTGCTGCAGACATGAATGAAGTTCAGTCTTGGCTGGGTTGGGGTATGAGCAATGGCTGACAGCAGGTTACTAGATAAAAGGCAGGGCTAGCTCCATCCCAGATTCCTGAACTAGAATCTTCAGGGTGGAGCCTGTGGTGTCTGTCTTTAACAAGCTTCCCTATTGGGACCTCCTGCCTTAGACACCCAGTGGTGGTCTCCAAGAATGAAAGCTCCATGAAGGTGGGAAGCCAGCCAGCCTTACTGTTCATTTCTCATAAAGCAAGCTGACGTGACAAGGATTAAAAACTCAGGGCAGTTTTAGAAAAAAATGTAGGAGAAAATCTTCAGAATCTAAAGCTAGGCAGAGTTCTTAGACTTGACATGAAAAGCTAGAGCCATAAAAGAAAAAGTTGATAAATTAGACCTCATCAAAGTTTTAAAAAAAGTTTTTCTCTGTGAAAGTCCACGTGAAGAGTATGAAAAGACAGGATACAGACTGGGAGAAAATATTTGCAAACCACATATCTGATAAAAGGACTAGTATCTAGAGGCGTAAAGAACTCACACAACTCAACAGTAAAATAACAAACACTCCAATTAGAAAATGGGCAAACAACGTGAAGACACTTCACGGAGGATGATGTACAGATGGCAAATAACACATGAAAAGATGTTCACCATCATTAAACATTAGGGAAATGCAAATTAAAACCACAATGAGATATCATGACACATCAATCAGAATGGCTAAAATAAAAAAATACAGACAACACCAAATGTTGGTGAGAATGCAGACAAACTGGATTATTCATACAGTGCTGGTGGGAATGTAAAAAGGTACAGCTATTCTGGAAAACAGTTTGGCAGTTTCTTTTAAAAACTAAATATGCTAGGGCCAGCCCCATGGCCAAGTGGTTAAGTTCTCGTGCTCTGCTGCTGCAGTGGCCCAGGGTTTTGCCAGTTCGAATCCTGGGCGTGGACATGGCACTGCTCATCAAGCCATGCTGAGGCGGCTTCCCATGTGCCACAACTAGAAGGACCCACAACTAAGAATATACAACTATGTACTGGAGGGCTTTGGGGACAAAAAAGGAAAAAATAAAAAATCTTAAAAAAAAAAAAAAAGAAACTAAACATGCTACTACCATATGACCTAGTAATTGCACTCCTGGGCATTTATCCCAAAGAATAAGCTTATTTTCACCCAAAATCTGTACACAGAATTTCATAGCAGCTTTTTTTTGTAAGAGCCAGAAACTGGAATCAGCCCAGGTATCTTTTAATAGGTAAGTGGTGAAACAAACTGGTCCAGCTCCTCCACCCTGCGCTTGCCCAAGAAGCTGATCTGAGTGCTTTTCTCACCAGGCTGCCTTCACTCTGGCCACTGGGAAATTCTGGGAGGGGATGGAGGGAAGATGAGAGGAGGTGTTTCTTCTCCTATTTCCCTCCCAGGCCAGCCCCAACCTGGCTGTGTCTCTCCACCCAAGATCACCACTCCTCTCAGGGTGTCCCCCTCCATACCACTTTTCTTTCTAGGTTCTAGGAGCCATGCCTTCCCCTTGAACCTTTGGGCCCAGCAGTACTGACCACTTGGTTGTTACCAACCTACGAGACTGCCTTTCCCTGAGACTCCCCACACCTACTCCTTTGAATGTACACCCTCTTGAGTTCTCCTGCTTTAAGTGGGCTTTTTACTGTTGGGGCCTGACTGATGCTCAGTGCCCACTCCTTGTCTCCACACATAGCCGAGGTGGGAGACTTGTGAACTCTGCATTCCTCCTGTTTTCTGGAAGCCTTTTCCAGCCATTCTAGTCCATTTCTGCCATCTCCTTTCCAGTCCTCCTCGGCCAGATGGGCAGGTGGTTACCCAGTCACTTTCTATGCAGCTTCCCTGACCACAGGAGGCCTCCTACTCACTCTTGAGCCCCTGGAATATGAGGCTGACTGTGGGCTAGACTACGGGCCTTCATGGCATCAAGGAATCTGAGCTTGAGGGCAGTTGTCAACAAAACTCAAGGCTTACTTCCTGGGTTATGGAGGCTCTCTCCCAATGATCACCCACCCTATCTGGGCCCTGACCCTTCCTCTATATAGAAGGAGCATTGAGCAAGACTGTCCAGCCTGGTACCGGCTCTTCTCCACCCTGCCTGTAGGGGGAAGACCTGACATTTCAGTAAAGAGGGGTCAGGCCTCACACATGTCCTGGAGATAGGCTGGTCCCCGGTGTCAGTCCAGCTGTGGCAGGGCTGGAGATGATGCTCTTGGGGCCTGAGAGAAGCAGAAACTAGCCCAGCCACCCCAGCTGCCCCCAGGGCTGCCTTGTACCTGGCATCGTTGCAGGAACACTGCTGGAGGCTGGGGCTTGGCTGCAAGGCGGTATTCTCGAGCACTTTCACTCTTGAATTGGCCTCTGTAGTGCCCGTAGAAGCCATTGTTGTGCTATAACAAGGCAGGCATGAGGGTGACTCCCACCTTAACCCCCACCCTGAGTCCCAGACCTCAGGGTCCCTAGGCCAGAAGCCTCTTCTTGGAGTTCCTGACAGAATAGAAAGAATATGAGGAGGAAGGACACCCTGGGAGAGGGACCAGCAGTAGAGAGGTGTTTCCCATGCATCATTAGAACAGTTGGCCTCAGCTGTGCTGGCTCACCTGGGAGAGCTATGTGTGTGTAGGGAAGAGCTGCCTCCTTTCATGCCTGCCTTCCTTTCTTTCTCTCTTTCTTTAATAAGGTCTTAATGTGGGCTAGGGAGATAGCAATGAAAAGATAGAAAGGTCCTGGCCCCTATGAACCTTCCTTATGGTGGGGGAGTCAGACATAGCAAATAGCATCAGGGAAGAAATAACCTGATGACTGGATCAAGAGTGATAGGGAACAGGGATAGTCCTTCATGACAATGTGGGTGGGACTTGAACATGAGAAAGAGTCAGCCATGTGATGAGCAAAGGAAAAGCATTCTATGTGGTGGGAACTGCAAGGTCATAGGTTAAGAGGACAGAAAGAGAGAGATGTGTTGGAAGAACAAAAAGAGGCCTTATGACTAAAGGATTGTGAGCAAGGTAGAAAGAAGTGAGGTGAGGGACAGGCTTAGACTAGTTTAGGAATATGGATTCTCTTCTAAGAGCAAGGGAAGACTTTTCAGCAGGGGAGGGGACCAGGCAGTTGTGAGTTGGGGTGATTCAGAACATTAAGCAGAGTTATGAGAACAGGGCCACTGTCCAGTGGTGTGGTCCTTCCCTGGGGAGTCTGAGCGGAAGCCTACTTTGCTGTCCTCCCCCCAATGTTAATAGTACGTCAAAAATCCCTGATGAGCAAGGATTGAATGGATCCATCTTTTGTGACAAGGTTGTGAACACCTGTTTGCCACACCCTCTGCTATTCTGGGGAAAGAAGGGAACCCTCTGAAACTGGAGCACCTAAGCAAGGGATGGACTTTCCAAAAGTAGTACTTCACCAAGAGTGGATATCTTCTGGAGAGAATTTCAGGGACGGGGACTGGCAAAAGACAGAAATGAGCACCTATGAGGGGTCTAAGAAGGAGCTGTATTATCCTGATATCATTAGGTTGACACCCTGTGGACAACCATGTCTAGCTAGGGAATGCCTATGGCCCAAAAGCTCTTTGTCTTGAGTGCTCCCTGGAGAGGACAGGTGTGCCTGATCCTCCATGATCATAGCCCTGAGTGGAAGGAACCTGTCCCAAGATGGTCTCTGGCCATCACAGTGGGTTCCTAAACATGACTGGGAAACCCCCTATCTTTTCATCCTGCTGGGGGCTTGAGTCACCCAACTTGTCTGTCCATCCTTCTACTATCTGTTGAACACCCCTTGCTCTCTATTCAGTTTAGTTCAATAGTATTTACTGGGCCTTTACTATATTCCAGGCATTGGGCTGGGTGTGGGATACATAGATGGAAGAAAACCGTCTTTGCCCTCAAGATATTCCCAGTCTAGAGAGCAGTCAAACTCTAGAAGTTTGGGGGAAACCAAGCAAAGGATTGGGAATAACTAGGGTGGCTAGAGGACTAGAAAGTTCAGCTGGTTAGCATGAGATCAGGACACACGGAAGGGGACATTATATCAGGAAGACTAGATAGGCTCCAGGGGTGACCTCAGGATGGCAGAGGGGGAGTGGGTACTTCGAGATCTTCCACCAGCCTGGATGCTGGATGAAACCCTTCTTGGTTTACTCTCATGATTCATTCAAATTCAGGGGCCAGGGCCAGGGGCCAGAATTAACTGTAGAGTGCACTCTTACCCAGGCGCCTACTAAAGCACTTTGCATCTTTCCAGGAAGAGGGCAGAAAAAGGCAACTTTCCTCTTGTCTTTTTGAGGCTATGTCTGAGCAAAAAGAATCTCAAGAGGTCAACTGCCTGTTGCTTAGTGACAAAGGGAAGTTGTGACTGCACAATGCTACTCATTGTTGAGGCAGTGCCAAGCCTGCTACCCTTTTGTGCTTCCTGCTCTGCTTTTACTCCTTTATGAGAGAAATATGCCCCCCAGCAATAACATCCTGGGAGAGTCCTTATATATAGAAACATATAAAGCTCCACAGTGGAGTATGATGAACATATCGTCAATGAAATACTAAAGAACATTTTAGAGACAAATCCTGCATTTTTAAAACTGTGCAACGATACTGCTTGGGATAATAAATTTAGAAAATATTCCATGGAGTCAAAAGAAATGTTAAAGGGGTTGGTGGCTCTTAGGATAGAATTGCTGCTTCTGGATAAAGCTCTGTTGACTTCTCTCATAGGAGTTTGTGGTGACCAGGAACACTAGTCACAGCAGGTGAATGTTACAAAGGCATCAGTGAAGCAGGAGAGCATAACAGAAGAGCAAAAGAAGGAGCGTGAAAATATTTGACATCATGTTCCATTCCAAGCTACCCTTGGGCAGATTATTCTATCTTTCATTTGTAACACAGGGATGTGAACAGTTCACCCCTTTTACTAACGAAGAGAAGCTGGCGACCAACCTCTAAAAATGTGCCAATTAAAAGTTCAATGACAGGAAACACTAAGACCTCGCTGGTGTCACTGGCACAAACTCTGATAGCCAGAAAGTCCATCCTAGTATAGTTACTCTGAAGATCCCCTCTCACATGTATTCAGAGATACAAAGAAGTTCTTTGCAGCATCTGTATAGGGGAAAAACTGTAAGCAGCTTGAATGTTTACCAACAGGACAATGAGGAAATTGGCCTATAGTCACACAATGAAATACTGGAGTTGCTATTAATGGGCTACAGATACTTGAATCCACAGAGATAAATCTTAAAAATGGTGAGTCAAAAAGTCAATTGTAGAAGGATGCACAGAGAATACAATTTATGAAATAATTTAAACATGCAAACAATGTTATATATTGTTTGTGGATACAAATATTTGAACTAAAAGTGTAAAACATGTATAGAAATGATAACCATCAAATTCAGGATAGAAATCACCTAGGGAATGGCATCAGAGAGGACAGAGTGGAGCTTCAGCTATCTGTAATGTTTTTATTTTTCAAATCTTTGTTTAGGTATAATTAACACAGTAAAATGTGCATATTAAAAGTGCACAATTTGAGGGGCTGGCTCCGTGGCTGAGTAGTTAAGTTCACATGCTCCGATTCGGTGGCCCAGGGTTTCCGTGGTTTGGATCCTGGGCGTGGACATGGTACTGCTCATTAGGCCATGTTGAGGTGGTATCCCACATACCACAACTAGAAGGACCCACAACTAAAACATACAACTATGTACTGGGGGGATTGTGGGAGAAAAAGCAGAAAAAAAAAACATTAAAAAAGTGTACAATTTGACACGTCTATGAAACATAACCACAATCAAGATAGTAAACATATCCATCACCCTCAAGTTTTCTTCTGCCTGTTGGTAATCTGTCTCTATGGTACTCATTAGTCTCAGGCAACTGCTGGTTGGCTTTCTGTCACCATAAATTAATTTCCATTTTCTAGAATTTTATATAAATGGAATCATTCAGAATGTATTCTTTTTTATCTGGCTTCTTTCACTCAGCATAATTATTTTGAGAATTATCCATGTCATTGTGCTTATCAATCACTCATCCTTCTTATTGCTAACAGTTTCCCATTGTATGGATATGCCAAATCTCTCCTCTTGGTCCTTTTTTTAAATTTATTTTTTTATGTATATATATATTTTTAGGAAGATTAGCCCTGAGCTAACATCTGCTGCCAATCCTCCTCTTTTTGCTGAGGAAGACTGACCCTGAGCTAACATCCGTGCCCATCCTCCTCTACTTTATACGTGGGACGCCTACCACAGCAAGGCTTTTGCCAAGCGGTGCCATGTCCGCACTCGGGATCCGAAACACCAAACCCAGGGCGGCCGAGAAGCGGAACGTGCGAACTTAATCGCTGCGCCACTGGGCTGGCCCCTCTTTGCCTATTTTTACCTTCTTTTTCTGTTAGAAGTACTTTCACATAGGACATTTTGGATACCAGTCCTTTATTAGACGTGTCTTTTGAATCCATATACAAATTAGGTTTTTTGTCTCTACTACACCACTAAAATTGCCCTTGTCAAAGTCACCAGTAACTAATTCTCACTCATTTTCCTTGACCTATCAGCAGCATTTGACACAGTTGATCTTCTCCTCCTGTTTGAAGGATGGTCCAGGTGGCTTCCACACACCCTTACTCTGACGGTGTTGTCCCTTCCCGGTCCCTGACCACACTGTTCTGGCTCCTTTGCTGCTTTTTCCTCACCTAGGCCTCTAAACTTTGTGTCCTGGGGCTCAATATGATCTGTTTTCCATCACTCCTTCATTGGTGATCCTATCCTGTTTCATGGCTTTAAAAGTCATCTATAACCACCAGAGGCAGAGTTAAATGAACCTCTCCTGTCCTACACCCTTCGCCCCTGCCCACCTTGACCTCAGGCTGCCCCAGCATCTAGCAGGTCAGGAAACTTGTTCGATTTTTTGCCTTCTTTCTCGTCTCCAGGTCTGTGTCCTCCTCTGACCACAGTGCCTCTAGCCCCAGCTGCTCCCGCTACTCAGTTCTCATTAAGAGCCACCAGGCCCCAGCCATGTCCTAGTCCCTGGCCACCCAGTCCACTCCACACGCAGCTGGGTGTGTGTCAGGTGACTCCTGAGCTCTTCCACATTGGCAAGGGGATGCCGGGTCGGGTGTGGTGGGCAGCAGAGAGTGAGTGTGGAGGTGTGAGGGTACATTTCCTGAGGTGCCTGTGGGCTGAGTATGGCGTGCGGTGGTGTGTGGCGCGAGGAACGCTGCCAGGCCTAGTCAACTATATGACAGTTATAACCCTTAGGACAGTTAAAACCGTTACTCTCGAGCCGCCGCGGGGCCGGACCCAGGGGGCAGGGCGTAATCCCATTGGTCAGAGTGGATTCTGGGGGCGGGGCCGCGCATGCTTAGGCGGGCTTGGCGGGCGAAGTCGCCTTGAGGCCACATCAGGGTAGCTCCAGGTTGGGTGTGTGCTGGTCCTGAGGTGGAGGCAGGAGGGGTTGGGCAGGGCGGGCTGGGAAGAGGGTGGAGTGAGGGTGGGGGCACGGTTGGGGAACCGTAAAGGGGCCTTTCGGATAGGTTCAGGGTTCCCTGGGACCTCGAGGAGTTTCCCGGGACGCTGGCTTCTCCACTTGAGCCCTGCATTGGCGTTCCCAGGCACCCTTTCTTTACCTGTGGTGGAAGACCACTCTGGCTCTTCAAGGAGACTTAACTTCTGTGCTCATCCTTGGAGAGCTCTTTTCGTCAGATTCACAGGCGGCTGCGGTCTCCTGTCCCGAGTCCCGGCCTGGGAAGTCAGGGTGAACAGGAACCCAGGAAAGCCCACTGGGGTTTGTCTTTGATTATTACTACGGAAAATCCCTTGGAGGCCTCTGGAAAGGACATCGGGGTAATTTAGTCTAGGAACCCAGAGCATTTCTCCTGGCTGAAGAGACTGAGAATGAGAGAAAACAGCTGTATGAGGTTGATACTGGCCTCGCCAAGGCCAGAGAGGTGGCAAAATCTGAGGGAGAGAACTGTTTTGTCTGCAACCGAGTGGAGGAGCCAGAGGGGCCCTTGGAGGGCCTCACACCGTGGCCGCAGGATTCTCAGAGTTGAAGGCCGAGTCAGATGGGGAGGCTCTCTGCCCCTTAGGGCACCCTCTTCACCTCTGCCTTGCCAGGGCCCTTCCTGTGGAAATAGTCGCATTCCTTGCATGCACTCAAACCTTTCTTCTCCTTTTATGCTTTAATAGGATTGAGGGGTGAGAGGGGGAGGGAACCCTGCCCTTGAAAGTTTTTAATATGTGCATTTCAGTTTTTATTTGCCTTCTAATGACTAGTGTCCTACCTAAGAATGACTACCTCATTACTAGTGTTGTACTAGTATCTGCAAAGAGAAGTTTAGGCAGATGGGGTTTCTGCCCTCTGGGAATTTAAAAGCCTATACAGTTAGCGTGAAGACAGGTAAATGCACAGAGGACAGATAAACCTGAGGCGGAGCACAAGGAGCCCCATGTGGTCCTTAGACATGGTCAAGTGTAACCATGAAATTTCTTCAACCACATTTGAAACCTAAAAGGTTTCTCAAAAAGAATCAGTTAGGTCTGGAACCCAAGGACTGGTTATTCTAAACCCCAAGCCACATACTATATAAATTATTCTTTTTTATCAGCATAAATAGAAATGAAAGGTGATAGAGGATTTGTCATCTAGATGTAGTAATAATGGCATTATAGTAATGTGTATAAAATTGTCTAGATTCTAAATCTAGATTCTAGAAGGAGGAATTTCTGTTAGTGTGGACGGAAGAAGAAAACTCGGAGTTATCAAAGAAATAAGTAAACGTGAGAATCAGGAATCCTGTATGTACTTCAGTTCACCTCTTTTATTGAAATATCTAAGAAGTCTGGTGAGTCTAGGGACTTGAAATGTAATAATTGAAAACAAATCATAAATATTTCAATTTTATTTTTTATGTGTGTTTCTGTTTATTTTTTAAGGTAACATTGATTTATAACATTATATAAATTTCAGGTGTACATCATTATATTTTGATTTCTGTGTAGACAATATCATGTTCACCACCCAAAGACATGAATTACCATCTGTTACCATACACATGTGCCCTTTTACTCCTTTTCCCTTCCTCCACCCTCTTTCCCCTCTGGTAACCACCAATCTAATCTCTCTATGTATTTGTTTGTTGTTGTTTTTATCTTCCACTTACGAGTGAGATCATACAGCCTTTGACTTTCTCAATCTTATTTTGCTTAACATAATACCCTCAAAGTCCATCAAAAATATGGAACGCTTCTCGAATTTGCATGTAGTCCTTGCACAGAAGCCATGTTAATCCTCTCCGTCTCATTCCAATCTTAGTTTATGTGCTGCCAAAGTGAGCGCCATACAAATTTTTAAATTTGTGGATACTTGGAAAGTTTTGCTCCATTGTCCTTAGTTCCCAAGGTTTTTTTACTCATTTAACAGTAAATGTTTTCTGAGCACCTATTATCTGCGAGCCACAATTTCTAGATTCTGGAGATATAGCAGAGAACAAAACAGACAAAAATTCTTATCCTTAAAGAGCTTAACATTACATTCTAGTAGGCGTGGGTGTGCGTGCTGAGACAGACAAAACAAGGTAAATTAACATATAGTGTATTAGAATGATGGTGTACTGTGGAGAAAAAGCAGGGGAGAGACATAGCGATTTTTGAGGTGTTATGATTTTGAATAAGTAGTAATTTGAGAGAATACCTGAAGGAAGTGGGGTAACCTATTATGGTGATATCTGAGGGAGGAGTGAACTAAGTGAAAGGAACATTATGGGAAAGAGACCTGAAGCTGGTGCCCAGCAAGGGAGAGCAACAGCAAGGAGCCCCATAAGAGGTATGGAATGGAGTATAGATGAGAGAAAGGCAAGGCTAAGGGGAGATTGCAGAGGACACAAGATAATCACGAGAACTCTGGCTTGTATTTTGAGTAGGGTAGGAGCAGTGGAGTTTGAGCAAAGGAGTAATATGATCTGACTTAGGGTTAGAGTCACTCTGACTGCTTTGTAGAGAAGAGACTATAAAGTGGGACAATGGTGAAATCATGGAGACCAATTTGGAGGCCATTAGAGTAATCCAAGCTGGCGGCAGTGGAATAGGGTTGTCACATTTAGTAAATAAAAATACAGGATACTCAGTTAAATTTTTATAATTTCAGGTAAACTATTTCTTTAATACAAATATGTCCCATACAATATTTGGGAAATTCAAATTTAACTGGGTGTTTTTTATCTTATCTGGCAACCCTACATTGGAAGGAATAAGAAGTAGATTCTGGATATGTTCTAAAGGAATTACCATAGTATTTGCTGATAGATTGGATGTGAGAAAAGGGAGTCAAGGAGGACTCTTAGGTTTTAACCTGAGCAACTAGAAAGATGGAGTTGTCATTAACTGGACTGGGAAGGCTGTGGGTGAAGAATGTTTGTGGGGAAAGATGATGATCTTGGTTTCGGACATGCAAAGTTTAAGATGCATATTAACCATCAAAGTAGAGATGTCAGGTCAGCTGTTGAATATAGGAGAACAATGGAAATGGGCTGGAGGTAACAACTTTTGCAGTTGTCAGCTAATACAAGGTATTTATTCGTTTATTAATGAATTTTTTTTTATTTCTGTGTAGACAACATCATGTTCACCTCCCAAAGACATGAATTACCATCTGTTACCATACACATGTGCCCTTTTACTCATTTGGAAAATTTGTGGAAAATTTCAAACATTTAAAAGTAGAGTTCATGGATGAATGAACTCCAATGTACTGGTCCCTTGCCTTCAACGATTATCAACCTAGGGCCAGTCTGCTGCACCCCTCTCCAGTTCCCCCAGCCCATTTCCATTGTTTTAAAGCAAAGCACAAATATTAAATAATTTTATCCGTTTAAAACTTATGTATGTATAAAAGATAAGGACTCCATTTTATCTCAACCACAATACCATTATCATATTTAAAATAACAGTTTCTTGGGGCTGGCCCCGTGGCTGAGTGGTTAAGTCCGCGCGCTCTGCTGCAGGTGGCCCAGTGTTTCATTGGTTCGAATCCTGGGCACAGACATGGCACTGCTCATCAAACCACGCTGAGGCAGCATCCCACATGCCACAACTAGAAGGACCCACAATGAAGAATGTACAACCATGTACCGGGGGGCTTTGGGGAGAAAAAGGAAAAAAATAAAATCTTTTTTTAAAAAAAAGATTAATCAAGAATTTTAGGTGTGACCAGCTCGATCTAGCCGTTAGTATAAAGTTCCCTATCAGCCTTTCACCTCACGGTTCTAGCAGCCATTGATGATCATTGCCTAGATCCATTTTTTTCATTAGGGCTCCAAAATGGTGATAATCTAATTCTACCATTCCTTTGTTTATTAGCTGGAATACTTCTATAAAGAAGAATTTTTTCACATCTATATGTTGGTTACTCTGAAGTACTGTTTGTTCTAGAAAGGTAAGATAAATTATTGGTTCTTTCTCTACCAGGTTTCAGAATAATGAGTTGGTTGCCTATCCTCCAAAATAATTAATGAGGGTTTTTTAAAATATAAAATTTAACAGAGAAACCTCCTTTAAATTAGCTCTCCAGTCTTTGGCTCTAGTAGTCTTTGATAACTTCCTTCTTCTCTGGTACAACAAAATGTCCCAGACTCATCTTTCGAGTTTCCTGCCCCAGACCTGGTTCGTTTTAGTGGGGAATGGTATTTCAAGACTGAAAGCTGGGCACTAGGGTTGGTCATTATTTCCCGGCCTTTTTAGTGGACAGAGGTATGAAACACATTTTTAAAGAGAAAAATACATCAAGAGTTAATAATGATTTTCAATTTATTTCAAGCCTAGGATTATAGGGTTTTGCTTAACTTTGTTGATTTTATATTTGTATCTCTTTTCTCGTACACTGAAAATTTTGATTCCCAGTGACAGTATAATTATTTATTTACCTTATTGTGACATAATATAATGCATATTATATATATATATATATATATTTACTAACTATGATTGCTGAAAACACAGATTCTGTGATTACTGATATATAGATTCCTTTGCTGCTCCTTTTGTTCTTAGCATACACTCCACTAGGGCCATATTTAGAGGCACAGGAAATAAAACCCTCTCTGTGGAGCACAATCACCAACTCGTTTGTTTCATTTTGCTTCTTTGTAAGGATTGATTCTTTTTTTCCCATTTTGACTTAATTTTTTGTAATTATGTGATTTTATGTAAATAATATTTACATAATTATAGAGTTGAAACTGTGAAAACTGCTACATTAGAAGTCTAGCTTCCATTCCTAGGCTCTCCACCCTATTCCCACCCTCCCCCTGGAGGTAGGAGGTAACCATTTTAATCAAAAATGGAGGTAACCATTTTTATTGTTTTTTGGTTTATCTTTCTTCTCTTTCTCTCTCTCTCCTTTCTTTCCTTCCTTTTTTAAAGAAATATAAGCACATTTGTGTGCGTGTGTGTATTTATTTATATTCATATTCCCCTGCCTTTTCTTGAAAGAAATATTGCACACCACACACATGGTTCTTCATCTTTTTTTTTTTTTTTTTTACTTACCTATGTATCCTGGTGGTCACTCCCAGAGTATATGAAAGAGATCTTGCTTATTCCTTTTTTTTTTTTATTCTTCTCCCCAAGCCCCACAGTGCATAGTTGTAGATTCTAGTTGTGAGTGCCTCTGGTTGTGTAATGTGGGACGCCGCCTCAGCATGGCTAATGAGCGGTGCCATGTCTACACCCAGGATTTGAACTGGCGAAATCCTGGGCCGCCGAAGCAGGACATGCGAGCTTAACCAGGTGGCCACGGGGTCGGCCCCTTCCTTATTCTTTTTAACAGCTCCGTAGAACTCCATTGTGTAAAAGTACCATAGGTTGTTCAACTATTCCCCAACTCATAGACATTGGGTTGTTTCTGGTCTTGCTATTATAGATGGTGTTGCATTGAAGAACAATGTGTATATATAATTTTGTATTTCTGCCAAACTATTATTAGGATAGATCCCTAGAAGTAGGATTGCTGAATTAATAGTAAATACCTTTGTAAATTTCATACATACTGCCAAATTCTCCTCCATAGAGGAGTACCATTTGGCCTTCCCATTGGAAGTGCATGAAAGTGCCTCTTTCCTCACAGCCTCAGAAACAGAGTACATCATCATACTTGGATTTTTACCAATTTTATAGCAAGGAAAATAGTCTCACTATGATTTCAATTTGCATCTCTTTTAATGTGAATGAGGTTGTGAACTGTTGGCTCATATGTATTGACCATTTTCTATAAGACTTTTATGTGATACAAAATTTTCTTTTTAAGGATTTTTATGTAGTCAAATTTGCCAGTGTTTTATTACTTCTGGATTTTTTTTTTTAAGATTTAATTTTTCCTTCTTCTCCCCAAAGCCCCCCAGGTACATAGTTGTATATGTTTTAGTTGTGCATCCTTCTAGTTGTGGTACATGGTACGCCGCCTCAGCATGGCCTGACGAGCAGTGCTAGGTCCGCGCCCAGGATTCAAACCAGGGAAACCCTGGGCCGCCAAAGCAGAGCATGCGAACTTAACTACTCAGCCACAGGGCCAGCCCCACTTCTGGATTTTTTTTTTAATTAATTATTTATTTATTTTTTATTAAGATTATGATAGTTTACAACCTTGTGAAATTTCAGTTGTACATTATTGTTAGTCATGTTGTAGGTACACCACTTCACCCTTTGTGCCCTCCCCCCACCCCTCCCTTTCCCCTGGTGCCCACCGATCAGTTCTCTTTGTCTATATGTTAACTTCCACCTATGAGTGGAGTCATACAGAGTCCATCTTTCTCTGTCTGGCTTATTTCACTTAACATAATACCCTCAAGGTCCATCCATGTTGTTGTGAATGGGACGATTTTGTCCTTTTTTATGGCTGAGTAGTATTCCATTGTATATATATACTATATCTTCTTTATCCAATCATCACTTGTTGGGTACTTAGGTTGGTTCCACGTCTTGGCTATTGTAAATAATGCTGTGATGAACATAGGGGTGCATGGGACTCTTGGGATTGCTGATTTCAGGTTCTTAGGATAGATACCCAGTAATGGGATGGCTGGATCATAAGGTATTTCTATTTTTAACTTTTTGAGAAATCTCCATACTGTTTTCCATAGTGGCTGCACCAGTTTGCATTCCCACCAACAGTGTATGAGGGTTCCTTTTTCTCCACAACCTCTCCAACATTTGCCACTCTTGGTTTTGAATATTTTTGCCATTCTAATAGATGTAAGGTGATATCTTAGTGCAGTTTTGATTTGCATTTCCCTGATGATTAGTGGTGATGAACATCTTTTCATGTGTCTGTTGGCCATCCTTGTGTCTTCTTTGGAGAAATGTCTGTTCATGTCCCCTGCCCATTTTTTGATCAGGTTGTTTGATTTTTTGTTGTTGAGCTGTGTGAGTTCTTTATATATTATGGAGATTAACCCTTTGTCGGATAAATAGCTTGTAAATATTTTTTCCCAATTAGTGGGCTGTTTTTTTGTTTCAATCCTGTTTTCCCTTGCCTTGAAGAAGCTCTTTTTTGATGAGGTCCCATTTGTTTATTCTTTCTATTGTTTCCCTTGTCTGAGAAGACATGGTGTCTGAAAGATCTTTTTAATACTGATGTCAAAGAGTGTACTGCCTACATTTTCCTCTAGAAGCCTTATGGTTTCAGATCTTACATTTAGGTCTTTGATCCATTTAGAGTTTATTTTTGTAAATGGTGAAAAAGAATGGTCAATTTTCATTCTTTTACATGTGGCTTTGCAGTTTTCCCAGCACCATTTGTTGAAAAGACTTTCTTTTCTCCATTGTATGCCCTCAGCTCCTTTGTCAAAGATTAGCTGTCCATAGATGTGTGGTTTTATTTCTGGGCTTTCAATTCTGTTCCACTGATCTGTGCACCTGTTTTTGTACCAGTACCATACTGTTTTGATTACTGTAGCTTTGTAGTATGTTTTGAAGTCAGGGATTGTGATGCCTCCAACTGTGTTCCTCTTTCTCAGGATTGCTTTAGCAACTCGGGGTCTTTTGTTGCCCCATATGAATTTTAGGATTCTTTGTTCAATTTCTGTAAAGAATGTCATTGGGATTCTGATTGGGATAGTGTTGAATCTGTAGATTGCTTTAGGTAGTATGCACAACCACTTCTGGATTTTTGAGTCAAAGTTTTCCTCACTTCTAGTCTACAGAGGAATTTACCAGTGTTTTCCCTCAGGGCTTTTATGGTTTCATTTTTATATTATTTCTGATCCATTTGGAATATTTTCTAGTGTATGGTGAAAGGACTAAATCCAATCTTATCTTTTTTCATATAGCTATTCAGTTATCCCAACTCTACTTTTTTTTTTTTCCTAAATATTGACACCTGAACTAACATCTGTTGCCAATCTTTTCTTCTTCTTCCTCTTCTTCTTCTTCTTCTTCTTCTTCTTCTTCTTCCTCTTCCTCTTCCTCTTCCTCTTCTTCTTCTTCTTCTTCTCCCCAAAGTCCCCCCCACCCCCCAGTACATAGTTGTATATTGTAGTTGTGGTCCTTCTGGTTGTGCTCTGTGGGACGCCACCTCAGTATGGCTTGATGAGCAGTGCTAGGTCTGCACCCAGGATCCAAACCGGTGATACCCTGGGCTGCCGAAGTGGAGCATGTGAACTTAACCACTTGGCCATGGGGCTGGCCCTCCAACTCTACTTCTTAAAATGTCTATCTCTTCCCAATGTATTTGAGATGCTACCTTTATATTTATACATACTATATTTCCCTTTTCAGTTAGATCTATTGCCCTATTCTGTTCTACTGGTTTGACTAATCACGTGCCAATATAAAACAGTAAAATTATAGAAGCTTTATGTTTTAACACCTAGTGCGGCTAGCCTCCCTTTTTTTTTTTCTCCTCCTCTTTCTTCTTTTTCCATTTCAAGATTTTCCTGGCTGGTGTCGTGTTTTTGTTTTTCCAAACAAATTTTATAATCAATTTTCTACCTGCAAAAAAGACCTGATGACATTTTTATTGGAATCATTTCAAAGTTAGAAATTAACCTAGAGAGATTTAACATCTTTATGATGTCGAATCTTCTATCAAAGAACGTGATATATCTTTCTCATTGTTCAGGAATGGTTTATGGTTTTTCTCACATAGCTTTTGGGGAATTCTTGTTAAGTTTTTGCCTAGGGTTTTTTTTTTCCAGCTTTATTGAGGTATAATTGACAAATAAAATTGTAAGATAAAGTGTACATTGCAATGATTTGATATGCATATACGTTGTGAAAGAATTCCCCCAAGTAGTTAATTATCACACCCATCAACTCACATATTATTTATTTGCCTACTTATTTATTGGGTGAAACCATTTAAGTTCTACTCTCTTAGCAAATTTCGATTATACAATACAGTGTTACCAACTATACTCACCATGTTATACATTAGATCCTCAGACCTTATTTGTCTTATAGCTGGAAGTTTGTACTCTTTTACGAACTTCTCCCTATTTCCCCCACCTTCCAGCCCCTGGCAACTGCTTTTCTACTCTCTGTTTCTATGAGTTTAACCTTTTTTTTAAGATTCCACACATAAGTGATACTATGCAGTATTTAGTATTTGTTTTTCTCTGTCTGCCTTATTTCACTTGGCATAATGTCAAGGTCCGTACATGTTGTCACAAATGGCAGGATTTCCTTCTTTCTCATGGCTGAATAATATATATATGAATATTATTGTATGTGTGTGTATGTATGTATGTATATATATACATATGTATATCACAGCTTCTTTATCTATTCATCCATTGAGACACTTAGGTTGTTTCTATACCTTGGCTATTGTGAATAATGCTGCAATGAATATGGGAGTGCAAATATCTCTTTGATATCCTATTTTTATTTCCTTTTGCTATATACCCAGAAGTGGGATTGCTGAATCATATGGTAGTTATATTTTTAATTTTTTGAGGAACCTCTATGCTGTTTTCCATAGTGGTTGCACCAATTTGCGTTACCACCAAGAATGAACAAGAGTTCCCTTTTATCCACATCATCACCAATATTTTTGTCATTTTGATGTTAGCCATCCTGAGAAGTGTGAGATGATATCTCATTGTGGTTTTGATTTGCATTTCCCTGATGGTTAGTGATCTTGAGCACCTTTTTTATGTACCTGTTGGCCATTTGTGTCTTCTTCAGAAAAATGTGCATTCAGTTCCTCAGCCCATTTTTTTAATCCAGTTGTTTTTTTGCTATTGAGTTATATAAGTTCTTTATATATTTTAGATATTAAACCTTTACCGAATGTATGATTTGCAAATATTTTCTCCCATCCCATAGGCTGGTTTTCATTTTGTTGATGGTTTCCTTTGCTATGCAGAAGCATTTCAGTTTGATGTAGTTTCACTTGCTTATTTTTGCCCCTGATCTGCGTGTCTGTTTTTATGCCAAAATTGTACTGTTTTTATTTCTATAGCTTTGTAATATAGTTTGAAATCAGGAAGTATAGGGGCCGGCCCTGTGGCCAAGTGGTTAAGTTCTCGCGCTCTGCTTTGGCGACCCAGGGTTTCACCGGTTCCGATCCTGGGTGCAGACATGGCACCACTCATCAGGCCACGCTGAAGCGGCATCCCACATGCCACAACTAGAAAAACCCACAACTAAAAAAATATACAAGTATCTACTGGGGGGATTTGGGGAGAAAAAGCAAAAAAAAAAAAAAAAAAAGATGCCTCCAGCTTTGTTCTTCTTTCTCAAGATTGCTTTGGATATTTGGAGTCTTTTCTGGTCCCATTCAAATTTTAGTATTGTTTTTTTCTATTTCTGTGAAAAATGACATTGAAATTTTGATAGAGATTGTGTTGAATCTGTAGATTGCTTAGATCATATGGACATTTTAACAATATTAATTCTTCCAATCCATTAGCATGGAGTATCTTTCCATTTATTTGTGTCTTCTTTCATCAATGTCTTATAGCTTTCAGTGTACAGATCTTTCACCTCCTTGCTTAAATTTATTCCTCGGTATTCTTTTTGATATAATCGTAAATGAGATTGTTTTCTGTATTTCTTTGTTAGTGTACAGAAATGCAACTGATTTTTGTATATTGATTTTGTATCATGCAACTTTACTAAATCCTTATTAATTCTAATAGTTTTTTGGTGAAGTCTTTAGAGTTTTCTATATATAATATCATATCATCTGCAAATGGAAACAGTTTTACTTCTTCTTTCCAATTTGGCTGCCTTTTATTTCTTTTTCTTGCTCTGACCAGGACTCCCAGGACTGTTTTGAATAAAAGTGGTGAGAGTGAGTATCCTTGTCTTATTCCTGATCTTAGAGAAAAAGCCTTCAGCTTGTCACCATTGAGTATGACATTAACTGTGGGCTTGTCTTGTATGGCCTTTATTGTGTTGAGGTACATTCCCTACATACCTAGTTTGTTCAGAGTTTTTATCATGAATGGATGTTGAATTTTGTCAAATGCTTTTTCTGTATCTATTGAGATGATCATATGATTTTTGTCCTTCATTTTGTTAATGCTGTGTATCTCTTTTATTGATTCACACATGTTGAACCATCTTGCATCCCTGGAATAAATCCCACTTGATCATAGTGTAAGATACTTTTAGCATACTGTTGAATTTGGTTTGCTAATATTTTGTTGAAGATTTTTGCATCTATGTTCATCACGGATATTGGCCTGATGGTTTTGATATTGGCCTAATTTCCTTTTCTTGTAGTGTTCTTGTATCAGAGTAATGCTGGCATCATAAAATGAGTTTGGAAGTATTCCTTTATCTCCTATTTTTTGCAAGAGTTTGAGAAGGATTGGTATTAATTCTTTTTAAAATGTTTCATAGAATTCACCAGTAAAGCCATCTGGTCCTGGGCTTTTCTTTCTTGGGAGGTTTTTTATTATTGATTCAATCTCCTTATTAGTAATTGGTCTGTTCAGATTTCTGTTTCTTCGTGATTCAGTCTTCCTCAAAAAAAAGAAAGAAAGAAAGAAAAAGGTTGGCTTCTTTCACTTAGTAAAATGCATTTAAGTTTCCTCCATGTCTTTTCATAGCTTGGTAGCTCATTTCTATCAGTGGAATTATTGATATTCCATTTCCTGCATGTACCACACTTTGTTTATTTATTTATTTATTTATTTATTTGAGGAAGATTAGCCTTGAGCTAACATCTGCTGCCAATCCTCCTCTTTTTGCTGCGGAAGATTGGCCCTGAGCTAACATCCATGCCCATCTTCCTCTACTTTATATGTGGGACACCTGCCACAGAATGACTTGCCAAGCGGTGCCATGTCTGTACCTGGCACCCAAACCGGCAAACCCTGGGCCGCTGAAGCAGTATCATTCATCTACTGAAGAGGACGTCTTGGTTGCTTCCAAGTTCTGGCAATTATGAATAAAGCTGCTATAAATATCCATGTGCAGGTTTTTATGTGGATGTAAGCTTTCAACTCCTTCGGGCAAATATCAAATAGCGTGATTGCTAGAACATATGGTAAGGGTATGTTTAGTTTTATAAGAAACTACCAAGCATCTACCAAAGTGGCTGTACCATTTAACATTCCCATCAGCAGTGAATGAGAGTTCCTGTTTCTCCATCCTCACCAGCATTTGTGTTGTCAGTGTTCTGGATTTTGGCTATTCTCACAGGTGTATAGGGGTATCTCATTGTTGTTTTAATTTACATTTCCTTAATGACATATAATGTTGAGCATCTTTTCATATGCTTATTTGCCATCTGTATATCTTCTTTGGTGACATGTCTGTTCAGATCTTTGGCTTGCTTTTTAATCAAGTTGTGTGTTTTCTTATTGTTGAGTTTTAAGAGTTCTGTATATATTTTGGATACCAGTCCTTTTTCAAATGTCTTTTGCAGATATTTTCTCCCAGTCTGTGCCTTGCCATCTCATTTTCTTGACAGTGTTTTTCATAGAGCAGAAGTTTTTAATTTTAATGAAGTCCAGCTTATCAATTCTTTTGTTAATGGATTGTGTCTTTGGTATTGTATTTAAAAAGTCATTGCCAAACTCAGGGTCATCTACATTTTCTCCTGTATTATTTTCTTTTTTTTTAAGATTTTCTTTTTTTTTCCTTTTTCTCCCCAAAGCCCCCCGGTACATAGTTGTACATTCTTCATTGTGGGTCCTTCTAGTTGTGGCATGTGGGATGCTGCCTTAGCGTGGTTTGATGAGCAGTGCCCTGTCCGCGCCCAGGATTCGAACCAACAAAACACTGGGCCGCCTGCAGCGGAGCGTGCAAACTTAACCACTCGGCCATGGGGCCAGCCCTCTCCTATATTATTTTCTAAGAGTTTTTATAGTTTTGCATTTTACGTTTAGGTCTATGATCCGTTTTGAGTTAATATTTATGAAAGCTGTAAGGTCTGTATCTAGATTCATTTTTTTGCATGTGGATGTCCATTTATTCCGGCATATTTGTTGAAAAGATTATCTTTTCTCCTTATTATTGACTCTACTCCTTTGTCAAAGATTAGTTGACTGTATTTGAGTGAGCCTATTTCTGGGCACTCTATTCTGTTCCATTGATCTATTAGTCTATTCTTTTGCCAGTACCACACTGGTTTGATTTGTGTAGCTTTATAATAAGTCTTGAAGCTGGGTAGTGTCAGTCCTCTGACTTTGTTGTTCTCATTCAATATTGTATTGGCTTTTCTGTATCTTTTGCCTCTCCATATAAACTTTAGAATCAGTTTGTCGATATCCACAAAATAACTTACTGGAATTTTTATTGAGATTGAATTGAATCTATAGATCAAGTTGGAAAGAACTGACATTTTTACAATATTGAGTCTTCCTATCCATGAACATGAATATCTCTCCATTTATTTAGTTCTTCTTTGATATCTTTCATCAAAATTTTATAGTTTTCTTCATACAGATCCCATACATATTTTCTTAGGTTTATACTTAAGTATTTCTTTTTTGAGGGGTTTGTTAATGTAAATGGTATGGTGTTTTTTTGGTTTATTTGTTTGTTTTTTCTGAGGAAGATTTGCCCTGAGCTGACATCCATGCCATCTTCCCCTATTTTTTTGTGGGTTGCTGCCACAGCATGGCCACCACTGAGTGGTGTAGGTCCACACCTGGGAACCAAATCCAGGCCACCAAAGTGGAGTGCACTGAACTTAACCACCATGCCACAGGGCCAGCCCTAATACTGTGTTTTTAGTTTCAAATTCTGTGTGTTTATTGCTGGTGTGTAGGAAAGAGATTGACTTTTGTATATTAATCTTTATCCTGCAATGTTGTCATAATCACTTATTAGTTCCAGGAGCTTATCAATTTTTTCATATTTTCTACATAGACATGTCATCTGTGAACAAAGATACTTTTATTTCTTCTTTTCTAATCTGTGTATCTTTTATTTCCTTTTCTTGTTTTATTTCATTAGCTAGGACCTCCAGTATGATGTTGTGGTGAGAGGAGAGGGGACATTCCTGCTTTGTTCCTGATCTTAGTGGGAAAGCTTGTAGTTTCTCACCATTAAGTATGATAGTTTTTGGGGTTTTTGTAGATGTTTTCTATGAAGTTGAGGAAGTTTCCCTCTATTTCCTACTTTGCTTAGAGTTTTTATCATGAATGGGTATTGGAGTTTATCAAGTGCTTTTTTTGTATCTATTGATATGATCATATGATTTTCTTCTTTGGTCTGTTGATGTGATGGACTACATTAATTGATTTTCAAATGTTGAACTAGCCTTGCATGCCTAGAATAAATCCCATTTGCTTGTTGTGTATAATTATTTCTATATATTACTGGATTCAATTTTCTAATATTTTTTTGAGGACTTTGCATCTATGTTCATCAGAGATATTGGTCTATGGTTTCCTTTTTTTGTAGTGTCTTTGTCTGGTTTTGGTATTAGGGTAATGCTGGCCTCATAGAATGAGTTAGAAGTATTCCCTCTGCTTCTGTCTTTTGGAAGAGATTGTAGAGAACTGGTATAATTTCTTCCTTAAATGTTTGATAGAATTCACCTGTGAACCCATCTAGATAATATCACCAGTTTTTAAAATGAATTTTCTTCAGTTTTCATCTCAATGTGGTAATTTACTAATTTATTTGCATCACAGGAAAGTAATATTACATTGAAGTTCTTTGAAGATAGTCTACAAAGAAAAAATTATATAAACTGTGTTCAATAGAATTGAAACAAAGTAATTAACTGTGGTATTTAGCCCCAACCCTGCACCAACTTTATTCTCAGCTAGGGTGAATGTGAGAGACTTAATGTGTTACAAATGAGAGTCCTTTGAACAGAGAGTAGATGAATGTGGAAAGCCCTAGGAGACCATGGATTTGTTTGAAAATGGTTAAGCCATAGTCTCTCAGAAAGTAATTAAGAAGCATCTAGTAAGTGCCAGTATCCATATCCAGGCACAGACTATTCATGATCTTGAATCCCTGACCCTACCCTTAAAGGTAGGTGTTATCTTCATTTAATGAGGAAACTGAGATTCAAGGAAGTTAACAAATGTATCCAAGTTCACACAGTTTATAAATACAAGAATCAGGATCTGAACCTTGATCTGGTTCCTCTAAAGCCATCCCCTTTCAAGTCATTACCTTGTTGCTCATAAAGGGAGAGATACAGAGCTCCTTGGTTCTAGAAAGTACCTAACACAGAACCAGTGTTGAGAAACAAGAGCATGGTGTGCTTGAAACAGCATGGACTTTGGTACTGGACTGATCTAGCATGGAACCTACTTACCTCTAATTATTGGAGAGAGCTTGAACTAATTATTTAGCCCATATGAGTCTTCACAAACTTCTAAATGGGGATAACAAGACTTGCCTCACAAAATCATTAAGCTTGTATCCTGCAACATGTTTAGCACTGTGCCTGGCACATAGTAGGGGTTGTACAAATGGTAGCGCCTTTAGCCCCTTGATCCTATGGTCTATACTTAACATTCTTGCCAAACGAGTGGGTATAAACACTCAAATGCATCTATTTTTCCAGAAAATTAGACAACTTCAATATAACAGATTTCTCTAAATAAGGTTAAATTATATAAAAAGTATACTAAAATGTCAGTATTTGTTCAGAACTTCGGTTTCCTTTTATTTAGATTTATGTTGGGGTAGTATTTGATATTTGATCAAGTATATCCACCATATGTGTGGGAATCATTTTCTGATGCCCTCAATAGTATTATATAATCTGATAAATATGAATGTTCTGTGAGATCAGGGAGACAAAATTTAGAAATTGGACTTGTTTCATAAAATCCAGGCTATATGATCATCATAATGAACTGGTATGAACTGTGATGGGTTGGCAGTGAGCAGGATATATTATAAGCAGGTACAACTGCTTATAAGAGGTGTCGGAAGTCACTTGCTCAAATACTCTTCATTTAGCTTCTTTACTGCCCGAATTCCACAGCTCTTTTAGCATTCCAATATCCCATGGTCTGGGAAGAACTAGTCTTCTTGGGAGAGGTCATAGATTAAGTCATTCATTGTATAGGACAATGAAAGATGGGATTTGTTGGTCTTTTCCTAAAAGCAGATTATTAGCAGGATGGCAAAGAAAAGAACAAGACAGAGAGGATGAAAGGCAAATTTACTGTTTCAAATGTGACTGGGCTTTCCCTGGTATTAAGAAAGAGGGGAATTTGTATGTAATTTAACAGCAGAAAATACCTGTTTCTGGCATATTAGGTAATGGTAATTTTTACCAATTGCATGGGACTATAACTGCTGAAATGTCCTCATCTACATATCATAGTCACCAGTAAAGTAATTTTGGGGACAAAAATAGTATATTAACCCTTTGAATTGATGTTCCTGTCTTCTTTTTAATAGAGACAATAGTAAGAAATGAATTTTAATGTCTGGAATATCAAAGAGATGCTCAGTATTCCCTCAGGCTCTGGGTAAGTTATCTGGTTTTATATTCTGATACTTAAGAAGATTTTATAATTATATTGATTTCATAGAGAGAAGCTTCCTTTCCTATTAGTTTATAGTAATAAAGTTACCCCATATAGCTTCTTCCTCTTCTCTTCACCTTGCCTGTCACTGCTGCACCCTTCCATACTTGTCTTTTTCCTTTTGCCTATTTTCTGACTATAAAAGCAATGTCAATTCAACTATGTATGTTAACTGAGCAATGACTCTGTGTGAGCACTGGGCCTAGGGACTATGAGGCCTGTGAGAGTTAGACATGGTTCGACATCTAGAAACTCTCCCCTCAGTTGGAGTGGTTGCTATTGAAACAGCAAGGAGCAAAATCAAGACAATGTTCAGATATGTGTTCAGTTGTATATTACAGTTTGTAGGCAATGTGGAGTTAGGAGCCAGTCCATCTGTTGACAAGGCTCATTGAGATATTGCCCCCTCTACTACTTCACCAAGGTACTTACATTGGTGTTCACCAGCCACGCAGTAGGCCTGCCATTGCTAAGTTGGTGGGTGTGTCCCAGTAGTAGTATATATTTAAGGGATTTCTAATTGCTTTTGGTATGTTTTTGTCATTGAATAGTTTCCTTTCTTCCTAAAACCTTCCTGAAGGCAGTTATTAATTCAGCAAAGACTTAGAACATTGTTCTTTTTATTTCTCGAAAAGAAAAAACATGCTTACAGTTGATACGGAGTAGGGAAAATCTATCTTTGTTTAATTCCAGATCATACCTTTAAGACGTAAATCATACATGATTTCTGTAGGCTCACAGAGCTGTTATTTTTTTTCCCAAGCTCAGCTAATTATTCTCTTTGACCTAAGAGGGGAGTCACAGAGAACTATTTAGTAATTTTGAGCAGTGATTGTGCAACCCGTATTGCACATTACCTTAGCTAATCTTAGAAAATGGTCAAAATAATTGTTCTTCCCTGTGCTGAACTATTAGAGTTTCTTCTTGTCTTACATTAATATATGATGGTTCCTTTGGCTTAGAATATGTGGTTATATGCTATCTAATTAAATTTAAATTTAGTATTTGGAAAAAGAATGATTTGTGTGTGTGTGTTTTAATGAAAAGCATGTTTTCTCAGGTTACACAACAACATTAAGTAACACAAATTGTTACTGACATTTCTTTCAAGTAAAAACTTGAAGACTGTGTTTTACTTGTCTGCCCACTTATGTGCTGTCTCTGTAGTAGGCTTAGTACACTGTTCAAGTGTGATTCTGTCAGTATCAACAACACTATCCTCTTCATATGTGAGGCTTAAAGACTGGCACAGATATCCATGGGAAGCAAGTTGAAGTCCGAAGTGGGAAGTTTTAAAAGCAAACAAAGATAAGACACTAAAACTGTAAAAGGGAACAAAATCTTGTTCCCTTGTTTCAAAAACAATTTTTAATGGATCCTTCTGTGCCCAAATCTGAGTTGATTATATTCTTTAGTCTGGATGAGGGCTATATGAGTCTGCTTGAGCTGCCATAACAAAGTACCATAACCTAGATGGCTTAAACAACAGAAGTTTATTTTCTCACAGTTCTGGAGATTGGAAGTCCTAGAACCATATGCCAGCGTGATCGGTTTCTGGTGAGGGCTCCCTTTCTGGTTTCCAGACAACTGCCTTCTCACTGTGTCCTCACATGATGGAAAGAGAAAGAGAAAAGGAGGGTGAAATCTCTGGTATCTGTTCGTATAAGGATACTAATCCCATCAGGAGGGCCCCACCCTCATGACTTCATCTAACCCTAATTACCTCTCGAAGGACCCATTTCCAAATACCATCACATTAGAGATTAGGGCTTTAACATATGAATTTTGGGAGGACATTCAGTCCATAACTAGGTCTATCTTGTGTTTGTTGTATTATGGCTCCTTCTCTCCCTCCAGTCTTGCTCCCTTCCTTCCTTGTAGGCACACTCTAGGAGAGTTAACGTGTGTTCTTCCAATTCACCTTCTATACACTGTTACATACTTGTTTGGTGTGTATGATATAGGTTTAAAAGTTTACATAAATGATGTGTGATAGAGCTCATTCAATTTTTACTTTTTTCCTGCACTCAAAATTACATTTTTGAGACTTATTCACTTGGTTATATGTAAATCCAACTTATTGCTTCTGATTACTGCATCAGTTATATGCAAATACTATATATTTTTTTATCCTATTCCTTCTCTTGGTGATGAACAGATTCGACTTGTGAAAAGATAGTTCTCTTAATCCCTAAAGATTTAATGAACTTTCATCTCCAAAACGGTGGTATAGCCCACAGTGCTGTTGTACAAGGAATAATGGTGTTGGTCCTTAATGTTTGAATTTCCATCTGATTGTTTCCAGGTTGTTGTAATCAAAATGTCTGGCATTCAAAATTTTCTTGTGTTTCTTTATAGGTAATAGTGGCAGTATGCAGGGGACCAGGAGGTCAGAACAAGCTAGCACTCTGCCCGGAATATTCTGAAATGAATAGTTGTAAATTATAATTTCATTTTTTCAGGATGTTTGTTCGCTTGATACATTTTTATTTTCTTGCTTAATTTCAGGAATACTAAGTCATCTAACTGGAATAGTAACCAGACTGATCACTCCAGTCTCAGTGATTCCCAGTTCCTCTTTGGATCCCAGTTCTGTCCAGAAAGTTCAGAGACCCTGTCAGCACCCTTGGACTTTGGTGCCCACTTGAGACGTCCCAAACAGTCACAACAGAATTCTCTGGAGGTGAGTCTGATTTCCAGAATTTCTCTGCACACATTTCACAGTCATTATGAAGATAAGCTTTAAAGAAGAATCATTCTGTTGGATTATATTTTGGAATCGTACATCTCTACAGATTAGTCTCCTAAATGGATTTGTACTCTCCTAAACTGATTTGTGACTCATTTGATGTAGTAGTCTGAAATGGAAAAAATATTTATATTTGCAGTTTCTTCTATTACTAAAGCTATATAGAATAGTGCCAGTACATTGACCACTACTAGGGAGAGCCAAATATTGCATGATATTTTCTAAGACTAGTCATACTGTTGTGTCTGAAAATTTCATAAGAAAAAAAGAACTTTAGAAAAATAGAAATAAAGTAATATAAATTTTATTTTAGATGGACTTTCTTTTCTAAGAAACTTCAAGTGCTTTGTGGATTTTAGTTTACTATGCTACATTATCTCCTTGAAGAAGGAGATGAGTATTCTGAGGCCTAAGTTAACGAATAAGGGCCAGAATGAGGAACAGAGTCTCAGAGTCTCTTGATTTTTTGAGGCCAGCCTGTCTTCTTTTGTGAGTCAGAAATACTTTTATATATTTACTTATTTTGGTCTGGAACTAAATTTAAATTTATATACAAACTTACATCAAATAGAGACTTAATGATTAAGGTTAGGTCAGTGTTTTAAGTTATTAGACTGTGCTCTAAGATAAGCATTTCAGTACAATAATTGGTACCCAGTGATATGAAGGATTAAATTTACTCCCTGAATGTTTCAGAGTAAGTTTTGCCTCAGGATGCAGGAAATGGCTTACTATGTGCCAGCATGCCCACTGTCCAGTTCATGTCAAACTTATGAACACTTCTAGTTTACCAGCAGCTGAGCAACAGCAATTTGAGTTAAACTTGTTAATATGAAAACTTTAACACATCATCTCAGAGATAACATAAATAATTCTCTGTTTTGTTGCCTCTAAATTTATGCAATTGATTTTAAACCATTTTAGCTGACATTTTAAATACCCCTGTGCTGGTAAGGCAGAAACTATATTAATAAAAAGAATTGCTTTATTTAGTATAGCTTTCTGGTGTATATGAAATAAAAAGGAAATACTACATGCTATGTTGTTTTTTAGTATAATTTGCACTTAAATGTGATTCTGCATTGTATAGAAAATAGTGAATGCTATAAATATTTTTATGTATGAAATGCTGTAATTTTTTTTCACTTGACAGAGTGAACCTAGTGTTTTCACAAAGTACCAGACAAAACCTCAACTATTTGGAGGAGATAAAAAAGATGGAGGCTTATTTTCTCTTCCTTTGTCAGTTGGAAAATCGAAAGGCCTCTTGGAACAGTTTGAGGAGAAAAAGAAAAGGGCAAAAGACAGATGTGACAGGTATGCAAACCTTTCGAGAGGATGACACAGCTCATCTTTTCTGAGGGAAACAGAAAATGGAATGTCAATAGTCAATTCAATTTTAGCATTTGACTTTACAGCTCATCTAATAACTACTCTTTATTTGCTTTCTTGTCAATGTGACTTGTGGCAGATTTGAATATGGCTGCCACAGTTTTGGCTCCTCTGAAAAGTAAGCTGAAGGACTTAGAGAAATGCAATATTCAAGTAGTGTTATGTTTATTCTGCCTAAAATTCTGCCCTTTAATTTAATTTGTTTTCTTTTCAGATCATCAGAATTAGGAAATTAGGTAACATTATTTGTTTTAGGATCAGGAATATAGCACATGAATTCTCTCCTTTTTTTGTGTGTGAGGAAGATTGATGCTGAGCTAACATCTGTACTAAGCTCCTTCTGTTTTGTATGTGGGATGCTGCCACAGCATGGCTTGATCAGCATAGCTATGGTAGGGTACTACAGATGAACAGATTGCCCTCATCCTCTTGTGCTTTAGATCAGTCTTAATTTTTTTGTTCTCTGGGAGTTTGGATTGTATTTTGTTTGATCAACATTTCTGCAGCTAAAAAAAATTTTTTTTGAAACATTAAGTCCCTTTTCTTCCTTTCTCCCTTCCTTCCTTCCCTTTTTCTATTTCATTTCCTTCTCTTTTTGGTAGTGAAATGAGTTTCTGTTAATTGTTTACAACATGGCAAGAAATATGTTGTATTTATATAGAGAGAACAAATTGTGAGGACTATGAAGACTCTATCTCCAGTTAAAAAAAACTCAAACTTAAGATATTGACTTATATGATAGTCAGGAAATCATAATTTTTTTTTTTTTTAAAGATTTTATTTTTTCCTTTTTCTCCCCAAAGCCCCCCGGTACATAGTTGTGTATTCTTCGTTGTGGGTTCTTCTAGTTGTGGCATGTGGGACGCTGCCTCAGCGTGGTCTGACGAGCAGTGCCGTGTCTGCGCCCAGGATTCGAACTGACGAAACACTGGGCTGCCTGCAGCGGAGCGCGCGAACTTAACCACTCGGCCACGGGGCCAGCCCCAGGAAATCATAATTTTATAAATTCTGGCAAAAATGAAACACAAGACTTTAGATTCCTGTTTTCTGTCAATAAGTGCTTGTCAGAAATGTGATGAGAAGGAGTGAGAAATTTTAAAGTGAGGGAAAGAAAGAATACTACTGTAAATTTGGAAGCAGGAAATTGATAAGGCATGGTACAGAATTTAAACATAAGAGATGCCACAAACCCGTAAAACATTGATTTACACAATAGTTTTGAAAGTGTGTATTTTCCCAAACTTATAGAAGTAGCATGTGAGGTTAAGAAATCTCAAAAAGAATCCTTAATCATTCAGATTGTATTTGTTATGACTCTTTTGGTAGCAAATAGAAACCCACCCTAAACTAGCTTTGATGAAAAGGAGGATATATTAACTCTCTTAACCAATCTGGGAAGGACAGAGAATGAAAAGAAATCAGAAACTATCTCTTTCTTGTGCTTCTCTCTCCATCTATACTTCATTCTCTCCTACTTAACGACCAGCTTCCTAGTAACACAGAGGAAGATGTTTGCTCTGCAACAGACACTGATACGAGAATGAAAACACAAGCTTCAGACTGGGAAAAAATATTTGTAAGCTACATTTTCAACAAAGGACTCATATCCAGAATATATAAAGAACTTTTAAAACTCAAAAGTAAAAAACAAGCAACTCAATAAAAAATGGGAAAATATTTTAATAGATACTTCATCAAAGAAAACATATAGATAGCAAATAAATACATGAAAAGTTGCTCAACATCCTGAGCTAACATCTATACCAGTCTTCCTCTATTTTGTATGTGGGACACTGCAACAGCATGGCTTGATGAGCAGTGTGTAGGTCCGTGCCTGTGATCAAAACCTGTGAATCTTGGGCTGCCAAAGTGGAGTGTGCAAACCCAATCACTTTGCCACCAGCCCGGCCCCAGATGTTTGTTTTTCTTGATGCAAAAATCATTCTGAAGTGTGTGGTCCAGGGCTGGAATGGTGGCTCCATGGTCCTCAAGAATCTGGCTCCTTCCGATGCTCTGGTCTGCCATCCCTGAAGTGTGACCACACCCCTGTCCTCACAGTGTTTGGTGGCTGCTGGAGTTCCAGCTGTTACATCTGAGTTCCAGACAGCTGATCAATGAAGGAAGAAAGAACAGTATCTTCCCGTCTCTTTAGGACTTTTCTTGGAAGTTGCATGCAACACTTCTGCTTACATTTCACACTGGCTAAAATTTACTCACATGACCACACCTAGCAAGGGAATCTAGGAATATCATCTATCTGGGTGGCAGTACATCCAGGGGGAAAGAAAAATTAGGATTCTGATTTCCAAGGAAGAAAATGAGGCCACTTTAAGTTTCTGCTACAATCTGCCAATTGCCAAGGGCTACGTGCCATGGACAACTCCCCAAGCCAAATCTCAAAATTAGTCCAGTGCAGATTCTGCTGTCTACTACCCCCTTAGCCAGTGTAGTCCTGAACACTTTTCCCAGTCCCCTGGAACTCCATCTTCCTACTACTCTAGCCACAGCCACCAGAGAGAGAGCTCACAGTCTTTTTCTCTTGACTCCCAGTCTGGCAAGGCATGTGTGAGGGGAAAGCCTAGGGTTCAGGAGAGGCTAAGAAAGCAAGCCCCTGGCACTCTCGGCCTCTAGAGGAGGAAATAAACTCTGCTTTTCCCCCAAATCCCTAACCTAAGGAACTCCTCAAACAGAAAAGAGGATCAAATGCAGAACAGCCTAAAATAAAGACTCTAGACTTTCCACTCTAAGTACAAAGTTGTAAATGCTGTAGTAGAGATTGCATCCAAATGCCTTGGGAGCTCTGAGGACGACTCCCAGCTCTGACTGGGGGTGTCAAGAAGGACTCCATCCAAGGGAACACATCTAAACTGAGTGGGAATTTTGGGCAGAGATCTTGGGTCTGTCAGATTCTTGTCTGCCTCTGAATCAGCTTACTCTGTGAACTACCGCTAACACTGTTTTATATAACTGCTCTATTTTTGTGTATTTTTAAAAATAAAAATGGGATTGTTTCCTATGGACTATATTGCAATCTGCTTTTTGAATTTAATAATATTTAATGGTTGTGTTTCTATTTCATGCACAAAATCGTTTCTAATGGTTGCATTGTACTCTATTATATGCATCTTTCTGGGGATTATGTTTTAAATATTTAATACAGTACAAGAGAGTGCCAAGAATACACAATGGGGAAAGAATAATCTTTTCAACAAATGGTGTTGGGAAAACTGAATCCATATGCAAAGAAAAAATGAAAAAGGATCCTTATCTTATACCATACACAAAAATCAACTCAAAGTGGATTAAAGACTTAAACGTAAGATTTGAAACTATAGAACTCCTAGAAGAAAGCATGGGAAAAAGCTTCTTGACATGGGCCTTGGCAATGATTTCTTGGATATGACACCAAAAGCACAGACAATAAAAGCAAAAATAGACAAGTGGGATTACATCAAAGTAAAAAGTTTCTGCAGAGCAAAGGAAACAATCAACAAAATGAAAAGGCAACCTATGGAATAGAAGAAAACACTTACAAACCCTATATCTGATAAAGGGTTAATATCTAAAATATAAAAGGATCTCCTACAGCTCAATAGCAAAAAAACCAAATAGCCTGATTAAAAGATGGGCAAGGGAACTGAATAGACATTTCTCCAAAGAAGACATACAAATGGCCAACAGCTTTATGAAAAGTACTCAACATTACTAATCATCAGGGAAGTGCAAATCAAAGCTACAATGAGATATAACTTCATACCTGTCAGGATAACAAGTGTTAGCAAGGATGTGGAGAAAAGGGAACTTGGGCACTGTTTTGCGGGGATGTAAATCGGTGCAGCCACTATGGAAAGTATATGGAGGTTCCACAAAAAATTAAAAATAGAAGTACCATATGATCCAAGAATCCCACTTCTAAATACATATCCAAAGGAATTGAAATCTGGATCTCGAAGAGATATCTGCACTCTCATTGTTTACTGCAGCATTGTTTACAATAGCCAAGACATGGAAGTAAACTAAATGTCCATCAGCGGATGAATGGATAAAGAAAATAATTTTTTTAAATTTAAAAGACCCCACGCCAGCTAGAATGTAAGCTTCCTACTGGTAGGGATTTGAATTTTTTCACTCCATATTGCCAAAGCTTGTAATCAAGGACTTGTCACAAAAGTGGGCTCAATAAATAGCTGTTGAATAAATAAATGGATTTTCAAAGCAAAATAATTCATCAACACAGGGCAATACAGAACTTCTTTTCTTTTTCTTTTTTTTTTAAGATTTTATTTTTTTCCTTTTTCTCCCCAAAGCCCCCCAGTACATAGTTGTATATTCTTCGTTGTGGGTCCTTCTAGTTGTGGCATGTGGGACGCTGCCTCAGCGTGGTTTGATGAGCAGTGCCATGTCCGCGCCCAGGATTCGAACCAATGAAACACTGGGCCGCCTGCAGCGGAGCGCGAGAACTTAATCACTCGGCCACAGGGCCAGCCCCAGAAATTCTTTTCTTAAAAATATATATATATTTTTTAATACAGATGAACAGAATTTCCCAACTGACTTTTTCTAGAGAAGAGATTAGGGCATAATTGACTCTGTGGACTTGTACATAATGTCTGGGTGGATGAGAAATCCCTTTTTTTTCTTTTGAGGAAGATTAGCCCTGAGCTAACATCTGCCACCAATCCTCCTCTTTTTGCTGAGGAAGACTGGCCCTGAGCTAACATCCATGCCCATCTTCCTGTATTTTATGTGGAACGCCTACCACAGCATGGCTTGACAAGCTGTGCATAGGTCCATACCCGGAATCCATACCGGCGAACCCTGGGCCACCCAAGTGGAACATGTGCACTTAACCACTGCACTACTGGGCTGCCTCGAGAAGTCCCTATTTTTAAGCATCTTATTTTGTTTTATTTTGGTAAGGAATAATAAAAATGGCATCCAAATGTAGCTTTTTATAAAAGTTTCAATTATCAAGCGTTTAATGTTTTTACTCTGTCTATTAAACATCTTTTAAGGCTTTTGGGTAAGTCAGAATTTGACGTTTCAATTCAGACAAGGTGGAATTGAGGATTAATAAATAGTTAACATAACGGGAGCTATCAGTTATATATAACAAGTTTAATATAACATTATATACAAAAGGTATTCAATTTGTATAATATAATTTAATGTTGAGAATATTGGTGCCCAAATATGCTAATAAGGGAATGAGGTTATGAGAATAAAGAATCATTCCTAACTGGTGGTGTGTAATGTAGTAGAGGCTTTTGTGAGCAGTACTTTGGTAGTATTATTAGACTTTAGACATCTTTAAAATTGTCTTTTTAAATTTCATGTATTTTTTTCAATCAAGTTGTTACGTGTACATAGTGTTTTAAAAATACAATTAGGATTACAGTGAAAAACAGCAGGCCTGTCTTGATTCCTTTTTCCTTTTTGCAGCTAACTTGCAACCCTTTTAGCTATGCTGGCACTTACTTCCATCTACCTTATGGCATATGTTAAATGGCTTATATTGTCGTTTCTTAATTTTTTCAGAGAATGACTTTCTACCCTATAGTAAGAGTTTACTTCTCTACCTCCTCCCTAAGCCAAACATCATAAACTTCTCATCTTCCATCATCCCAATATAGCTTTGTGAACATTTTTAGTTAAATCAGCTTTCAATCTTTACATCCTTGTCACTTTGTAACCATTATAAATAGCCTAGAAAAATTGTGTATACTAATTACATTTTCCTAAGGTTAAAAATTGCTTTGTTTTCTTTTTTGCTTAGTTTTCTATGTAGGAATCACAGTCCATTCCCAAATCCTGCAGAAAACTGAAAAAGTTCCTTGTTACAGGTTGAAACACATCAGAAATTCTTTCAGTGTCATTTTCTTCTCAGAGGCATCCTTCCTAATTCCAATCTGAACTTGGTACAGCTGTCATCCTGAATCCTCCCTTTACTGTTGTCCTGGGCTTTCCTACCTCCTCTCTCCTGTGTTGGATCCTCTGTTACTTAGATCCTGTGTCCTCTTCTTTCTTGGCTTACTCCTTGGATTTGGTGGAGCATATATTCCAGAAACTTCCAAACAATAGATGCATGGCATCTAAACAATTTTTTCAAACTTTGTGTATCTGAAATTCTTTTGTTGGTTGGTTTGTTTTGGGTTTTTTTGAGGAAAATTAGCCCTGAGATAACATCCACCACCAATCCTCTTTTTGCTGAGGAAGATTGGCCCTGAGCTAACATCCATGCCCATCTGCCTCTACTTTATACGTGGGACGCCTGCCACAGAATGGTTTGATAAGCGGTGCATATGTCAGCACCCGGGATGCGAACCAGGGAACTCTGGGCCACCAAAGCTGAGTGCTCCAACGTTATGACTGTGCCACCGGACCTGCCCCTGAAACTCTTTATTTTCTCCTTACACTTGATTGCAAATTAGGCTGGATGTAGAATTCTAGATTGGAAATTATTTTTCCTCAAAATTTCTAAAGCATTGTGCCATTGCCTTATTGCTTTCTATGTTGCATTTAAGAGGTCTGGTGTCATTCTGATTCCTGATCCTGTGTGTTTCACTTGCTTTTTTCTTTGTGGAAGTTTTTAGGATCTTCTCATTATCTATAGAGTTTAGAAATTTTACTGTAGTGTGTGTTGATGTGGCATGTCATTAATTCCTGGGCGTTGGCTATTTGCTTTTAACCTATAAACTTATGTCTTTCAGTTCTGGGAATTTTTCTTTTCTTGTATCTTTAAAAATCTCTTCTCTATTTTCACTCTTCCTCCTTTCTGGATCTCCAGTTTTGAGTATGTGTTGGATCTCCTGCATTGATCCTCTATATATATACTTTTTTTTTTACTATTTATCTATTTTCCATCTATTATCTTTTGTTCTATTTTTTGTCATATTTCCTTAACTGTATCTTCTGTTTTTTTTTTTTTTTTAAAGTTTGGCATCTGAACTAACAACTGTTGCCAATCTTTTGGGTTTTTTGCTTTTTCTCCCCAAATCCCCCCAGTACAGAGTTTATATTTTAGTTGTGGGTCCTTCTAGTTGTGGCACGTGGGACACTGCCTCAGCATGGCCTGATGAGCAGTGCCATGTCCACGCCCAGGATCTGAACCAGGGAAACCCTGGGCCACCGAAGCAGAGTGTGCGAACTTAACCACTCGGCCACGGAGTCGCCCCCACTTAACTGTATCTTCTAACCATTCTACTTAATTGCTTAATCTGCTATTTTTAATTTCTAGGTACCCTTTCTTATTCTCTGCTTTTATAATTTAATAGCATTCTGTTCTTAACATCCTGAATTCATTAACTTTTTTTCATTTTTCCTATTTTTGTTTTCAGGAAAGGTCCCAATCTCTTTCATGAAAAGCATATGGTTTGTAGGTTCCCAAATGGTTCTATTGAATTCTCCTTTTAAAGTAAGTCTGGTGGAGCATCTGAAAGACTTGGGATGAAGAGTTGTCCTATTGAAGTTCAAAAATTGATATTTGCATTTGTACTGTATAGATTAAAGAAAGAAAATCTGTAAAATTTTTTTTTTGAGGAAGATTAGCCCTGGGCTAACATCTGCTGCCAATCCTCCTCTTTTTGCTGAGGAAGACTGGCCCAGAGCTAACATCTGTGCCCATCTTCCTCCACTTTATATGTGGGATGCCTACCACAGCATGGCTTGCCAAGCGGTGCCATGTCTGCAACCTGGGATCTGAACCAGCAAACCCCAGGCTGCCGAAGTGGAACGTGCTCACTTAACCGCTGCGCCACCAGGCCGGCCCCTGTAAAAATTTTTAATGACAATCCATGTCTGAATCTTTTCAAAAGTGAGATATTTATTTGAGGAACAATTATGATAGTTTCTTTTTCTTTTTTTTTTTTTAAGATTTTATTTTTCCTTTTTCTCCCCAAAGCCCCCCTGTACATTGTTGTATATTTTTAGTTGTGGGTCCTTCTAGTTGTGGCATGTGGGATGCCGCCTCAGCATGGCCTGATGAGTGGTGCCATGTCTGCCCCCAGGATCCAACTCTGTGAACCCCTGGGCCGCTGAAGCGATGCGCACAAACCTATCCACTTGGCCACTGAGCCAGCCCCGATAGTTTATTTTTCATTAGAAATTAATATTGCTTCCAGAATTGTCTCTATACTACCTCATTCTTATAATCAAAATAATAGTCATTAGACTAAGATGTGTCCAGGAATTTTGCACTACCAGAAGGAAGTCACTATCTTCTGAAGCCAATGTTGCCATAAAATGAAAGCTGGTCTGTTCTACTATAGCAACCACTGAGTTGCTAAAATTTAACCTCATTTAAAATATAGAGAGAATGAACTTAAAGAAAAAAGTGGTTTGCCTTGGAAATAGTCATGAAAAGTCTATGTTCTTTTTTTTCACCAACCTTAGTGAACGTTTCTCAGAGTTAAGTCTCCAACTCTGATCAAGGACTGTTTTGATGCTACACTAGGTGGAGGTGTGCCATGTTCATGGAATCAATTCTATTACATATTCTTTCAATATTTCACAAAGATTTATTTTCTTTTTTCTCTCCTATTCTAGTGAAGCTCTGTACAACTTCATTTCCCATACCAGAGAAAGCATTTACAGGGTAAGTATAGCTACATATCAAGGAGTTAGAACATTGTGCTAGATTTTAAGAACAACATATTAAGAAGTTTAATAATTACATTGTATTGACTTTAGTTCATGTGGTATAGCAATATTTTAACTACTCTTTTTTATTATTAAATGACAGTTCTCCAAGTTAGTAAAATAAGGCAACAGTCCGTGCATTCTTTCTTAATTTTGGGTTTCTTAGTTGCAGACATCTGTGGAAAAGTCTGAGGAACATCTCAGTTCAAGAAGCCAGTCCATTTTGGATTCTTTGGAGACTGTGGCCAAGACATGTGAGTGTCTTGTGTTTGAGGTTATCAGAAGAGGGCACTGGCGAGCAGTGACCGTGAACTTTCTGACCCTAGTCAGGTTTCTGCCAGTGGTGAGGTTCCATACAGCATTTCAGATGAGAAGATGGGTACATAAGGCTAGCCTTGAAGAGATATGGAGCATGCTGAACTGGGTGGTGGGATCCACTTCTGTGTGGGAATGCCCCCGGTCCCTGGATGCCTTTTGTGAAGCGCTAATCCTCCACCCAGTAACCCCACTGCTTCAGGGCAGGTAGCTCGGCCAGATTTCTCATCTCACTGCCTGAAGTGAATCAGTAGCATCCTTGAGTCCCAGAGGAATTGCTGGCTGTACTGTCTATAAACACACTGCTCCCTTAGGACTTAAAAATAAAGACACTACTCCCTTAGGAGTTAGAAATACTCTAGTCACCTACTATTCTTCTTGCTGCCTTGGTTTCAATGAGAGCTGTTTTGTAGTGATTCATAGCATCTTTCTCATTTCAATTACAGTTTGTGGTTTGTAAAGTCCCCTCCTCTGCCGATTAGTGATTTACATTTAGATGAAACCATGGTTCTGGCTCTTACTAAACAGAAGAGAGCCAATACAAAGATCTCCTTAGGTGGACATCCTTCTAGAGCCAACAGCTTCTCAGCTAAACAGCAAGAAGTTGACTGCATCTTTACTTGTTTGCATTTGTCTGTGTGTTTATTTTTTATTTTAAACAAATTGAAGTAAACTTATTCAAATGTCATGGGATGGATTGCTCATGATTTACAAAAGTTCATGTCTCTGTGTGGCTTAGAAATTAATCCCCATCTGTCTGCAAAGAAGCACTGTACTGTCTACTGGCTTCCAACCTGGGTATCCCACACAGAGGACAACTGTTCATCTGTTTGGAAACCGGTTCTGGAAGCCTAGGACTGTTACCCTCAAAACAAGTAGAAAGACAAAGAGCAGAAGCAAATCAGGGATGCTTCCTTTGCACAACATGATAGAATAACTCATTTATAAGTGCCCAAGGAAAGCGCTCTTTTTCCTTCCTACATTTAAAACTAGGTGAAGTACAAAAAGGAGGATTGCAGCAAAGGTGTGACATTTAAGGCCCAGAGTAGGGAATGGAAGTGCCCAAGGCCCCAACACAAGATTGAGGCCTGGAGAGGACTAGAACTAAGTCTGTTTTATGGTAGGTATAGGGATCCTGATCCTTCACCCCTGATGGTTCCTTAATTTTCAGAGGGTAAGACTCAGGAGAGGGAGCCACATTGACAGGGCAAACAGTAACAAACACTGTGGCATCATATCAATTAGAACACCAGGTCAGGGGCTGGCCCCGTGGCCAGGTGGTTAAGTTCCCACGCCCTGCTTCGGTGGCCCAGGATTTTGCTGGTTCGGATCCTGGGTGCGGACATGGCACCACTCGTTAGGCCATGCTGAGGCAGCGTCCCACATGCCACAACTAGAAGGACCCACAACTACAATATACAACTATGTACTGGGGGGATTTGGGGAGAAAAAGCAGAGAAAAAAAAAAAGCAGCAGCTTGGCAACAGTTGTTAGCTCAGGTGCCAATCTTTAAAGAAAAAAAGAAAAAGAAAATCAGGTCATTCTTGAAAGTGAGCACAAGTTGCCTTTCCAGAATCATTCCCTTTCATGGTAGGTAGTGATGAGCAGCAGGAAGTTAGTCACTGAAAGAGGAACTAGACAAATCCTCTATCATATGGCCAGGCCCAGTCCAGCTATCCTACAGTACTGAACTTGCCAGTCAGTGCATTCTGCAGGCTTTCAGCAGGTACTCACTATGCTTGTAAGGAGAAGGGGAAGATACTGTATGAAAGTGCTTTCTTGTGTTATGTAATTAGTGCCTTCAGAGAATGAGGTCATGAAATCTTTCTCCAGTTGCAGTCTCCCTGTACAAACAGAAAGATCACTCAAAGTCATCTAATCTAACTCTTGTTTTTCAGCTGAGGACACCAGTGACCAGACTAATAGAATAAATTACCAAGGCCATCCACATCCTTCTGTAACTTGGGTTTAGGTGGGCTAATTGGTAGAGAGCAGTACTTTCACCTAATAGGTATCGGTTCTATTGAAAAATGTGATCATTAAGAAAATAAAAAGGAGAGGCTGCTATTAAAATCAGAAAATGTAGGGGCCGGCCCGGTGGCATAGTAGTTAAGTTTGTGCTTTCTGCTTCAGCAGCCCGGGGTTCACGGGTTCGGATCCTGGGTGTGGACTACACACTACTCATCAAGCCATACTGTGGCAGTGTTCCACATACAAAATATAGGAAGATTGCCACAGATGTTAGCTCAGGGACTGTCTTCCTCACACACACACACACAAATCAGAAAATGTCTCTTTTGGAAAATATGCATCAAAATAAATTCCATATGAATCAATATATTGAGTATGGTGATTAAATCATAAAAAGAACTATAGGAAAACATGGACAACATTTTTATAATTTTAGAGTGAGAAATGCCTTTCCAAGCACATAGAGTTAAGAAGGAGGTCCATCTTGTTGAAATGAAAATATCTCTTCATTGTTAAATGAAAACAGCAAGGTGCTGCTCATGTGCACATAGTTTTGCACATAGTTTGCTTCAGGATACGTCTTGTGGAGGAGTGTGACTAGTCAGTGAAAATTGGGAAGGATGTCCCAAAGAAAAAGGGGGACTGAGGGATCTCCTCTTGTACGTGGAGGCTCCTAGACCTTTCCTCAGGCTCTCATCAGCACGGCAAGGAGAGCAAAACTACAGAATAAAAGGAAAATCACTGGCCATCAGTGGAAAAGCATCAGAATTTGATCTCATCTCAATGGAGCTCTGTCAAATCGCTAAAATAGAAATGAATAAAAAAATCGTCTTCACAAGAAAATAGAGATATTGTCTAGAATATGGAAATGGATTTTAAGTGGCTTTTTTACAAAAAAGCTAAAAATATCTGATGTTTATAGCCAAAGCAGAAATGAAATGAGTCCCCTTCTAGAGAACACACAGACACACACACGCCCCCCCCCCACATATATAAGATCTATCATCTATACATGGATATGTACATATATTAATGCAAAATTCCAGAAACTACTTGTAATGTTAAATTCAGGAAGTGGAGCCAAGGTCTGCATGGGAGAAATTCGATCCTTTTTCATTGTATGCTTCTTTATGCTGTTATGATTTTGAGTTATCTTCATAAATGAAATTTTTTAAATGAAAAAAAAGGATAGACTTTGGAAGTAATGAGCTTGATACAAAAGCTCTCGTAAAGGAGAAGACTCCGAATATATGTTTCCCAGGGGACAGGAAAAGAATACATAGGACCACAGACAAATACTTTCTGAGCACTCAATCTAGAATTGAACACTTTGCTTGCGTGCCTCATTCTCTACTTTTGCAGTTGGTAATGTTCACTGTTGCTAAGAAACATTGCTGTTTAATTACATTTGCTTTTTACTACAAATATCTACATGGATGTCTGGGAAAATATTTGACTGAGTTTAGGAAAGGAATCCAGTATTTGAAACATAACTAAACAGCCTTTTTCCAATTGTTTGACAAGTGGAATTTAACTTATGTTGAGAAGTAGGAGAAAATTTGCTTTCTAAAAAATTCTTACCTTTTTTATTGTAATTAAATACACAGAACATGAAATTTACCATTTCTTAGGGGTTTTTTTTTTTTTTTTGCAAGACCACACTGGCTTGTCTATATAATAGGCTTTCTCTTGCCTCAGAACTTTTGCGCTTGCTCTTCCTCTACCTTAATAATCTCCCCTTAACCTTTGCAGGGCCAGCTCCTTTTTATCCTTCTGGTTTCACCTTAAATGTCTCCATCTCTGATGACCTTATCTAAAGTAGATGCCCCTCACCCTCTTATTTTTATTACAATCCCTGTCATAGCATTTCTCACAATTTTCATTTATGTATGTGCATGTTTGTTTACTTGTTTATTTTTATTTTTTCCTATTCAAGATTGCAAAATTCATGTGGGTAGACAGTTTTGTTCAAGATTGTTTCCATGCTCCTAACAGAACGTCTGATAATAAATTTCAGATAGAGCTGTATATCTCCAATTAACTTGTTCAAACACAACAGGAAGTCTTTGTTTCATCTTCTCATTAGAGATGTCCTGCCTGGAGCTCAGTCTTCCAGTTCCAGGTTGGGCAAAGATTATTCTTTAAATCCTAATCTTAGAACTTCTCTTCACCATCATTCTGAGGATCTTTTTTTTAATTACCATTCTTGGATCCCTTTGTTTTCTGGACCTTGGTTTACACTTATGTTTGGTGGTACATATCTTCCATAGCTTTTTGAGAAAGTGCGTATGGGAAGTAACTTTCACGATACATTGGATGTTTGAAAAATGTCTTCTGTCTCCACATGGGTATAGAATTCTAGGTGGAAAATGCTTTGCCCTCAGATTTCTAAGGCATGGTTCCATTGTCTTTTAATCTGGCTGTTGAGATGTTAGATACCATTCTACTTCTTGATTCTTTATATGTTATCTGGGTTTCCCCCCACACTTTAGGGACATTTTTCAAGTCTCATCTTTTTCCTTAATATTCTGAGAATCAACCAGAAAAGTGCCACAAATCATAAGATAATTTAGTAAGGTAACAGAAATTAATAAAATATGTAATGGAAAAAAACAGATGGCTTTATAAATCCAACATGGCAGACAAACTACCCAGGAATAAACTTAACAAGGACACGCAATTCATCTTTTTTTTTTTTTTTCAGGAAGATTAGCCCTGAGCTAACTGTTGCCAATCCTCCTCTTTTCGCTAAGGAAGACTGGCTCTGAGCTAACATCCATGCCCATCTTCCTCTACTTTATATGTGGGACGCCTACCACAGCATGGCATGCCAAGTGGTGCCTGTCTGCACCCGGGATGCAACCCGGCGAACCGCGGTCCGCGGTCCGCCGGAACGTGTGCACTTAACTGCTGCGCCACCGGGCCGGCCCCCCTTTTTTTTTTTAATGGCCTCTGGGTTTTAGGTCTTGCTTAGAAAGGCTTTCTTCACTACAAGGTTACAATTTACCCCATGTTTCCTTCTTGTACTTTTATTATTTATTTAATTACACTAAAATTGGTAATCTATGTGGAATTTATGTTAATGTAAGAAATCTGAAAGGTAAGCCTCCTTTTAAGAAGGGAATTATGTATTATTTTAAAGAGAAACTCTAAATCACTTGAACTTAAAAAAACCTTTACTGGGTACCCCGTGGTAAATCCCTGCCCTTGGCTGATAAGGGGGGAAAAAAGAGACAGAATAGTTAGAACACAGGAAACTAACAAAGCGCCTATCAGGTTGAGGCAAGTTTTCAAGTAAGACTAAATCTGAGTCTGTAATCCTGTCTTTCAAGCACCAGATGTTACTCTGGTTTGCCTTCCATTTTTATTGTGAAGAGTTAAGCAGTCTCTTGTTGCCAAATTGTCTTTTACCCATCTAAAATGAAAAAAAAATTGTCAAGAATCTTGAAACAAGCTTTAGGTAGTTGTGAGAAGATAAAAAGAGTATCTGGTGGGTTATTTCTGATGTATGTGAACCTACAATTGTTTCTCTGTGCTTTCCCCTTTTAGAGCTCAGGTTTTATTTTCTAAAGTAGAAAAAATCAGAAAAAGGGTTTTGAAATGGCCATTGCTATTCTTTGTCCTCTTCTGCAGGCATGTGAAAATAAGCCTGAATAAGAAGTAAAAGAACTTCTGCTAGTTTCTAAACTAAAACATATTATGGAGCTTTGATATTCTTAACAGGATAGTGGTAGAAATTCAGGTTAATTATCTTATAAATAGCTAATCAGTTTGTCCCCATGCCATGATTGAAAAATCCATCTTTTTCCCATTAATTTCAAATCTTTGTTTTTATTTGGGTTATTTCTGATCTCTGTTCTGGTTTTGTGTCCAGTCTTTCCCCTCCAGTTGATCATTTGCATTGCAGGAAGAGTGTTCCCTTTAAAGAGAAAATGTAATCGTGTTAACCCTCTGCTTAACTGTGTCAGTGAATCAAATCTTGAAATGGCCCAAATACTCCTCTGTCTGGCTGTGTCCTCCTCTCAAGCAACCATGCCCTCTCTCCCCATGCTTCAGCCATGTTAATCTCATGGTTCCTCTTTGGACAACATGCTCTTTCTTCTGTTGGTAATATTCTTCCTGCCATAGGTTAATGATAATTCAGCTAAATATCACTTCCTTAGGGAGGTCTTAACTCACCCCCGAAACTGGACTAGATTTGCCTGTTACATAGTCTCAGCTCACTATATTTTTCCTGTAGAGCATCTATAAATTACATCTATAAATAGTTCTTTGTATAATTACTCATTAACTGCCTGTTTTCCCTATTTAATTGTAATTTCAAGAGGGTTTTAGCCATCTTGGTCACTATTCTATCCAGAGCACCTGGCCCAGTGCCTCACATATAGCAGATGTTCACTAAGTATTTGTTGAATAAATGTAAGAGCATTTTCACATGATCTGTAGTTTAGCAAGAGGATGGCAATAATCACAACACAATGTGTTATGAAATAAATGTATCTGTGTGTAAAATCTCCACGTGCAAAAGGGGAGAATCAATATCAGTCCTAAGTGGTTAGCATTCAGGTCACCAAGCCCATCAGACCCCAAGTGTAAAGGGGGGATAAATATGTGGAGCGTGATAAGTGATGGTAGAGCACACACATAGTGCCACCTGTGGAGAGAATGAGTGCCCAAGCCAGATAGGAAATATTTTCTAAGGAGGTAACTGCTGAGAGCAGAAGGAAGAAGAAGAATTAGTTGGACTGAGGTGGTGGTTGAGGGGATGGGTAGAGTGACAGCGAATGAAGCAGGAGTACTTCAAGTGAATGGATGCATGGCACGCACAAAGGCCAACAGTGAGAGAAAGATTGCCTAGGAAACAGAGCTCAGAGACACGGAGGAGCATAGTGGGTAAGGGGAAGTGGGCCTGGGTCTTGTTAGCCAATTTAAAGATTTGGACTTCATCCAGTGGTCAGTGGGGTGACTTTGAAAGTTTCAGTGTAGGTTTCAGAGGGGGCATGATCATATCTACATTCTAGAAAGACCACTAGTGACCGAGCCAAAAAGGTAGGCCAAGGAGGAGGTTGGTGCCATCATTTGGGCAGCAGGTTTCAGGGTCCCCAGCAGGGGGTTGAGGTTGTGTCTGCCCTGGCTAGGATGTTCTCAGGGAGGGAAGGAAGAAGAGACAATGGAGGAACCACCCTCTTCTGGCTGCCTCTCCTCATCAGGGCTGATCTGGGAGGATAGAGTTCTGGGCTCTAGCAGAGCTGGCTCAGGTGGCCCATGCCAGGTTCCAGCTCCTCCCTCTCCATCATTGTGGCCTGACCAAGGTAGGGCATACTATAGTCTTTTTTTTTTTTTTTTAAAGAATAATCATTTTATTTTATTTTACTTTTCTTTTTTTTGAGGAAGATTAGCCCTGAGCTAATATCTGCTGCGAATCCTCCTCTTTTCGCTGAGGAAGACGGGCCCTGAACTAACATCCATGCCCATCTTCCTCTACTTTATATGTGGGACGCCTGCCACAGCATGGCTTGACAAGCGGTGTGTAGGTCCGCACCTGGGATCTGAACCAGAGAACCTGGGGCTGCCAAAGTGGAACGTACGTACGCACTTAACTGCTGGCCACCGGGCTGGCCCGCATACTATAGTCTTCATAGGGTGAATGGTCATTGTTTTGTATTTAGTGCAAGAGACTGCACAGGCCCAGAGCGATCTGGTGTTGGAAACAGCACAGGATAAAGGCAACATGGAGCAGGCCATCCTTGAGATGCAGAAGAGATTTGAAGCTGTAAGTGTAGACCCCGACCCCTTTCCTCAAGTGTGTTTTTGGCTGTGTCACTAAGACTCAGAAAGATACTTTTAGCTGCAAATTTTCAGCCAAGAACAGAGGCCAGCCCAACCCCCTTGGTAACAGGCCAGGGTAGAGACCAGCTTCCTTCCCCATGCTTCTCTGACATGATGTGGACCCTAGGAGCCCTGCTCCAGAGTGTAGCCATGTTTCCCCTATAAAGTGCCCAGCAAGGGACAAGATTTGGTTCTGCTGGCACATCCTTTGGTTTGTTCACGTTTGATTGTGCATCCTGTCCGTAACTCTCTTCTTTCTCATTGCCTATCTCTAGAGACAAGCAGAGTTTTCAGAAATGAAGTCCAACCTAAAGCACCTTGAAGTTTTAGTTGCCCAGCAGAACAAGGACTTCCAACAGCTGTGTGAGAAGCTAGGCCAGCTGAATGTGCCCAGCATCCTAGCAGAGCTGAAGAGATTGATCTCAGTCCCTCAGGTACCCAGGCATGTGAAAGACAGCACTTCCCAGACCTCACCACCTCTGGCCCAGAGCCTCAATTTCACCAGGCAGGACAAATATGCCTCTGAGGAACCAATTATGTGGCAGGCTCAGGCCCTCCCTGCTGCACGGATTCTCAATAGGGGCTCCTTGCAGCCTGGGGAGTTTGGTGTCTGGGGTGAGAGAGCAAAGAATGATACCCTCCAAAAAGAGGCTGCGCTGCTGGCAGTTGGAACTGGCAAAAGAAACAGGCCAGTAAAGGACAAGGCAGTGCAAACTAACTGCAAGAATTTGGCTATTACAAAAACAGGCTCTGAGAACCACAGTTTGGACATTCAGGGCCACAAGGTTCCTGGTGATAGGGACCTGGTTTCCCCAGGAGCCTCGCAGCTTATATCCCTGGACTTAAACAACTTTGCAACCAGCATTAAGAACACCTGCCAAGAACTGCAAGCCAAAGGCATGTTTTCGTGTGACCCTTGTGAACAACGGTTGGTGACTGAACAGAAAGGCAGAGCTGTAGAAAGAGTGGCCAAAGGCCAGAAGCAGCAGCCCAGGAAAGTCCAAAGAGGTAGGCGCCTGGCCAGGAAACAAGAACAAACCCCAAGCAAAACCTGTGCTTTCAGTTCTAAATATCCTCAACCTCCAGTTTCTGGCCCACAAAGGCTTCCCGTGGAGCAGCAGGAACCGCTTGATCAGCCCCTGCACCTGAGGAGACCCAGGAGCCCCACAAAGCCAGTCTGCCCTGCTCTGGGAGGAACAGTCATGCCCAGTAAGACAGTGAGGGCAGCACAAGGGAACCTCTTGCAGTTCAGCAGGCACTCTTCCCAAGACAACAGCCTGCTTTCTAACAGTTCCCAGGGAGACCACCGCATGAGCTGGTTCAGTGACCTCAACCTTGGAAGTTCAGAGCCCCCTCTGTGCAAGGAGCCAGGGAAGAATACGCTTTATGATCTGGGTTTTGATAGCAGCGATGATGACTTCTGACCAGCCCGCAATGACTTCTGTTGATGGTTTATTGGTCTCAGCCAGAAAGACAAATTATAGAACACTTGGGCTGGCAAATAGCAGAAAGTCCCTGAATCCTTCTTGGGACCCTCAGGGTCAGAGGCCCTGGTAGGGAGGTCAGTGCAGGTGGGTGGAGCAGATTTGGCATTCTGGGTACTGGGTACTGCCCATGACAGGACATAACGGACAAGTGCATCCTTATTTATTGGAATGAAATGTGTGAAGACGCTGGTGATGAGAGCTGGGGCAGCAGCCTGGGTGTGGAGCATCAGGAGGAGGGTGCTGTGTTTGGTTAAAGGAGAGCTGGCTTCCATATGGAATACTGAGTAGCAGAAGGGTTTTCACAAAACTGTTGCTGTGGCAGCATGACTCCTAAACACAACATTTTTGATTTTCAAAATATTCCCTACACATGACTAATACCTTTCCAGGTTTCAGGATTTTTTTTCCTTATTATTTTTATTCAGTTTTGCTGCCAGAGTGTTTCTATTTTTTGGTCAGTGGACATGTTACAGGACACACTAAGTCAGTCTTCTTGTGAACAGAAAAATAGTGTTAAAGCAACCAATTAAAGAGAGGTAACATGCACCAAACAAATGCCCAGAGCACTACTGTTCACAAGCCGCGCAATTCCACTCTTCTTTCTGGCTATTTTTCCCCCATCCTGTTTTTCAACCACTCTTTTAAAGCTAATGAGAGCATCTGTAGGCCCTATGTTATTTCTGAAGAGGGCAATGGTCTTATATGAGACTTTGGCTTTCCATTTATATCTTGCTGAAGATTTTTTTTAACTTTTTTTTTTTGAGGAAGATTAGCCCTGAGCTAACATCTGCTGCCAATCCTCCTCTTTTTGCTGAGGAAGACTGGCCCTGAGCTAACATCCGTGCCCATCTTCCTCTACTTTATATATGGGACGCCTGCCACAGCATGGCTTGATGAGCAGTGCCATGTCCACACCCAGGATCCAAACTGGTGAACCCTGGGCCACCGAAGTGGAACATGCGAACTTAACCGCTGTGCCACCGGGCTGGCCCCTTGCTGAAGTTTTTGAATTTTTGCAACACATCTATATTTCTTTTGTAATACAAAATAATCAAAAAATAAAGATAAAACTTTTAAAAACATACATTTTTTTCTTTCATTAAGTTTACTGAACTGATCTCCCGTCAGTTTACTTAAGGAAATCAAATAGATAAGATGCATACCATGTTTTTATTCCCCAGGCTTCTCACAAGATGATTTTGAATAAACACCACCCTACGCAAACTTGTTTTTCTTTTTCTTTATTCTATGACAGTAAAAATTCTCATGAGATGGACAGTTTCCAGAATTTCCCCATTTTCAAACCAGTACAGTAAATGACATTGGGGCCTCTGAGTGAAAGCAATGGTTGATTTCTTATTTTTATTTTCAGGGGTGTGTATCCCACCAAAGTCTGGGGGAGTTTAATTTGCCTGGGACACCTTTGGCAAGGGTACCAGGCACCAGCCTAAGCTCTCACTCTCATTTCCAGACTAAGGGCCTCCTGTGACCTGTAGCTGGGAGCCACAGGGAATGGCAGCAGCCTTCTCTGAGGCCAAGGACAAGTATACACTTGGGCTCTGCCTCAGGCTGCCCTGGCCTCTTCTCTCCCTGTGGGCCTCACTGGATGTCTGTACACCCAGCCTTCACTGCCTTGCCTCCTGGTGTTCTCTGCTTGTGCAAGGAAGGCACAGGAGGAAGGAGTCCAGCCATGCAAAAGGTTCCTTTCAGCCCTTCCCATACTGACTACAAGTAGCTGTCGAGAGGTTAGAATAAGGCTTGTAGACGAGAGGAGTCTGTATCTGGAAATCTTTTACTACCCTAAGTTGAAAAGTTTAATAATTTTAATTCAAAGTTGAGACCCTGTTGAGAGAACTCCATTAGTATTTATGACTGTGGCCTTCTCATTGAAGGGTCTGTTCGACTTTGGAATGCCAAAGCAGGACCCTCTGTTCTTCTGTGAGTTATGAAATCCTGTATTTCTTTAGAAGTATTTCATTTTGTGTAATGAAGTCAAAGGTCAGAGTGACTCAGTGTTCCATGAACTGGGTGTTTTTGTAGAATGAGCAGTAAATTTATCTCCTAACCAGGCTGGGTTAATTAAAATTACACTGCCTGTCTCTGGCAATCATCAGGAAAGGATATTCTGTTTCTTATTTTATTCCTAAGGCTTTTAATTTTTTATTATTATTTTTTTAACTACTGTGTTCCTGCCAGATTTGATGAGCGTGACATAGCCCAGGCACATCCCTGGAGTGTGCAATGTTTTTGGCTCTTCAGATGCTGATAGAGATGTGGCTACACAGGGTGGATGTGGGAGGTTTATTGGCCTAGGGCCCAGAGAGCCACCTAGGGGCTCCTCCCTCTGATACAATTCCAGCTGTCTGAGGATGGAAATCAAGTCAGCTGCAGCACCTAATTGTCCTGACATTCGAGTATCAGTTTGTCACCTATAGAGGCCTTTTCCTGACCTCTCCTCTTCTGAAGGAACTCTCCCTACTCACTGTCCATCCCCTTACCCTATTTTTTCTCATACAACTCCATCTGAAATGATGTACTAATGCATATACTTGTGTTTTACCAGCCTTGCCATGTGGAATATAAACTCCAGAAGCAAGAGCAGCATCTGCCTTGTCCCTGCTGTATCCTCAGCACCCAAGAGAGTGTCTGACACTCTAGTAGACAATTGATAAATACTTATTGAGGGCAGAGATTGCTTGCTTTTCATTCAAACAGCTCCTTGCAGCCCTGTCCTGAAAGTCTGGTCTCTCTAGCATTCCTTTACAACTTCTCTTTTTCATGTTTTGTCTCAGAAGCTGCAAAGGGCTCCTGATGTGGGGTCTCCTGCAAGATGCCCACTTCTCTCTCCCAGGCCAGCTCCCAGCAACCCCTCTGCACTCAAAGTGCCCAGAAAACAGCAGCCTTTCTGCCCTCAAAAAGATAGTTACTTCCTGTAAGGGTTGAGCAGGTTTGAAAATTTTTTCAAGCCAGGCCTTAGGCCAAAACTCTTCATTAAATCAGGCATTTTCCAGCTGGCCTAGCACAGAGAGGCCTTTCCCACTACAGCTGGGACCCATTGTCAAGTAGATTTCCTGAGTAAAACTTTGTTCCTTCTATAAATATTTAGCTGGAACGTAAAATTAAATTAATGTTCTCCCACATACTCCAGGGAGAAAGTAAATTGCCAGAGCCTCAGATAGACTCAGGATGAGAACCTTTTCAGTAATTGTCTACAATCAGGTACAGCGGCCTCCTTTGTTGGTATGCCTCATTCACTGGTCTTCACAGGCATGTTAAACGTCTTGTGCCTCAGTTAGAGGAGGTACCACTCTGGTCCCAGGTGAGCCCTGGCCTGGCCATTCAGGAGGAGGGAGATTGGCCTGAATTAGGCTTCTTTTGCAAATCCTTTTCACCAGTTTCTTTGAACATTAGCAGTTTACAACTTCTCCAGTGGCAGGATGGTGCTGCTGCCCTATTGGCACATTCCTGGGTGCAAAGGTGAGGAGCACAGGCTCCCGGGTTGTCTGTCTCCTTCTTCCTGATCCCCTTGGAGTCTTCTCTGGGATTGGAAGTGGAGGATCCAGGAGAATGCCAAGGGGCCAGGGCAGGTAGGTCAGAAGGTGGCTTCCCTCTTCCCCTAGTGAGGGGAACAAGAGGCAGGGGAAGGGGAACCCTGAGAGCCAGAGATGAGAAGCTGGGCCTTAGTGCCCTATTGTGCTGGCTGGAGTCATACGGGGCAGAGGCATACTAACCAGAAGTGCCCCAAGAGTGCACCTGGCAAGAGTTCAGACTCTTGTCTAGACCCGTGTGGCTAGATAGCCATACCCAGGAATGTGGGGAACACTGCAATTGTGGACAGAGCTGAAGGTAGGATTACCATTCCCAACCCATGGCCAACTTCGAATTGTCCTTTTGATAGGATTGTTGCTCTGTTCTCAGGCCTCGCCTGCGGCTCTCTAGTCCTTGCTGGATCTTCACTCAGCCATTCACTCATCTCCTTTTTCCGGTCCCTTCTTCCTCAGTCTTCCCCTCCAGCCCCAATCCTCTCTCCAAGGAGCTTCTACAGATGAACTTCTGCCTTAAGTATTGTTACAAAGTCAGCCTACCAGTCTGTATACATAGCTGGTTCCTAGGGCTCTGGCACTGACACCAGAGGGATGCAGCCAGGGGACCTAGAAATCTCTCCTTATGGGGCTGCACGGCCCAACTTCGCACATGCCTTGTGCAAGGGCTTGAATTTGCAGTTTGCGCCTAGCAGGTTCCAAAGCTCCTATTTATTCTTGAAGCTGTCTTGTTTCTATTTTGATTCTGCTAATCCAAACTGCAGTTTGGTGTTTCCACGGAAACAATTCAGTGATTGTTTGGCTTGCCAAGATGAACTGCGGGGGAGAGAACAGAATGACGTAAAACATTTTTAGTTTCTCAAATATGACTATCCATGTCTCCCCGAGAAGTCTCTGGTTCCAGCTCCCTGCAAACCTGAGGAAGTTTTATTAAAATAAATGTTCTAGGTTCCTGTTCTCCCTCCAGCTAAATCTCTGGAGACCCACTGGCCAAACCCCCCGCTCACATCTGCCTGAAGCAGAGGACAAAGGTGGGAAGGTCTCCTTGGGGCACCTCAGGGAGCCAGGGATGTAGAGACAGGAGTAGATGTCACCAGGGAAATGACCGTATGGCCATCTCTGCTAATCCGGGACTGGCATGCCAGAGGATCAGGGCTCACCCACTTTACTGAACAGTTGTGTTTCTACAGTGAGAAAAATTCCTCATCCAAGGATTCCAGGGGGCTGGCCCAGTGGCGCAGCAGTTAAGTGTGCACGTTCCGCTACGGCAGCCCGGGGTTTGCTGGTTCAGATACCGGGTGCAGACATGGCACCGCTTGGCACGCCATGCTGTGGTAGGCGTCCCACATAGAAAGTATAGGAAGATGGGCACAGACGTTAGCTCAGGGCCAGTCTTCTTCAGCAAAAAGAGGAGGATTGGCAGCAGTTAGCTCAGGGCTAATCTTCCTCCACAAAAAAAAAGATTCCAGGGTGAGTTATCCCTTTGGTAAATCTGAATTTTCACATAAAGACTTTGCTAAAACAGATATACATGTCTGTCTGGCCTGGGAGAGCCTGAACCCTCTCTCCCACCTCACCCCTACCCCATGCTGCGCCCTCTTTCCCAAGGGCCACAGTCTCCATCCCAGGCAGAAAAAAATCCTCTTCTTTGTCTTGTAGGATTATGGCTAGAAGCCCAAATCCACTCCCTCTGCAAAGCCCCTCAGGGGAGCATGAACGGAGTTCTACGAAACAGCTCTGTGAGACAGTAGAGTTTCTAGCCCCTGAGGATCCAGCGCTCTCAGGGAATGGTGCCTCCCTTGTCAGGATCCTGCTGAGTTCTCCCACTGAGGGCCCTGAGCTCTGCCCCAGTTCCTGGAAAGTGTGAAGGTCACCTCTGGGCAGGTGCCCGGTGAGGGATGCCTGTGGCTTGTTGGTGGAGATGAGTCTTAACAAAACAACTTTAATTTTGTCTTTCTACAGAATTGATACATACCCATTACAGACAAATTAGAAAATACAGAAAAGAAAAAAAAAGACTAAAACTCCACCTCGTCTTCACCATAACAATTTTCTGCACTTGTGTGTTCATACACACATTTTTACAAATTTGGGATCAACTGCATTTTTAAAAAATAAATAAATTTCAAATTTTGGAATAATTTTATATTTACAGGAAAGTTGCAAAGATAGTTTGTATATACCTTTCACCCAGCTTCCCCGAATGTTAACATCTTACATAACTGTGGCATATTTGTCAAAACTAAGAAACTAACATAAATACATTGATATTAACTAAACTCTAGCCTTTATTTAGATTTCACCAGTTTTTCCATTAATGTCCTCTTTCTGTTCCAGGATGCAATCCAGGATACCACACTGTGTTTAGTTATTTTTTCTCTTTAGTCTCCACTGGTCTGTGACAGTTTTTGAGTCTTTCCTCATTTTCCATGACCTTGACAGTCTTGAGTACTGGCCAGGGATCCTGTAGAATGTCCCTCAATCTGAGTTTGTCTGACATCTGTCTCATGACTGGCCTGGGGAATGGGGGTTTTTGGTAAAAACACCACAGAGGTGGAGCGCCCTTCTCATCGCCTCTTATCAGGGGTGACAACCACATGCCATCATGGTGGTATTCACCATCACTTGGTTAAGTGGAGTCTGCCAGTCTTCTCCACGTAAATCTACTATTTGTCCCTTTTCCTACTCTATTCCTTGGAAGCAAGTCACTAAGTCTAGCTCACCCTTGAGTGGTGGTGATGGATAGGGGCTAGGGGCACAGGGATTCAGCTCCACCTCCTCTACGAGAGAGTACCCACATCAACACACAATATTTGGAATGCACTGTTTTGAGACCTGTTTTTTTGGATATCAAGTAGTCTGACATCTCTCCATCCAGACAGCCCATCCTCCACCTGAGCAGGGCAGGTGAAGATGCTGTGAGCATTTCTTTTCATTTGCTCCTGTCCTTCCTGCTCAGGGAGAAGAAACTGGTCCCCAACTCCACAGGCTATGAGGACTTACTGGGATGCCACCACCTGCAGGGACTGAGTGTTGGGTGGCCCAGGAGGAGCCTCTGGTTAGTCTTGTCATACCCTCTGCCCCAGGCAGGGCAGTGGAAGTGGCTGCGCCTACAGGGGAGGCCCATCCCACAAAGCTGTGGGGCTAATTCTCAGGGCGTGGGCAAGTGTCCGGCCTTGTTTCACTAAGGAGTGTGTTTGCAGTCTCCACCTGCTAGCCCAGAGGAACTGCCAGACCTGTGGTGAAGGGGTGTCACTGGCTCTGCAGCCTGCCCTATGCTGAGGTCACTAGCCTAAAAGACAGCCTGGCAGGGGGCCTCCTCCACCACTGCACCTTCCTCCCCAGGTTTTTGGTGTGTTTGGGCTTTAGGTCTTACAAACAGCCCCTGTGCCAGCCTCCCCATCCCCATCCTCCCCTATGAGCCCAGGAGGCGGGTACTTCCCTGAGACTCAGTTTCTGGGAGGCATCAAACCTTGCCTAACAGCTTATTAGGTATTCTAAAAGAACATCATGGTTTTGAGAGACTTGTCCAAATATTTTCTGACGATGCCCCTTCTTTCCAAGGGTGGGGCTGGAGCTAGCCCTGTCAAGCTTTTGCTGCCATGCTGACCTCAGGAGGGCAGTGGCCTGGCCCCTCCTTCACTCCCTGCCCATCTTGCCCCAGCAGGATTACTGCCCTGGGAACCACCTGTGGCCACCAGGGTCTCCGGGCCTGGGGTGGGATGGATGAGGCTCAGGCATGAAGGTGGGGACAGGCAGGACCTGTGCTTACCCTTCCCTCCCCAACCCCCCTTAATGAGGCCCAGGCGTCTGATGTGGGGTAGGTGATGGAAGGCCTCATGGGAATGTGCTGTCAGGAGGGGACCAGGGATGTTGCCAGCCCCTGTAACACAACCAGGAGACTTCTGCAGAGGCCTTTGAGCCAGGCAGGGGCAGGAATGGGGGGACTGAGGGAGATTGGTCTGGAAATGAGGAGGGCATGGGGCCCATGTAGGGAACAGGCAGCCCTCTAAGCAAAGTTTACAAGGAGAACAAAGTATGCAAGCGTGGCAGAGGGCCTGGGGCCAAGGTCCATTTTGATCCTAGTTCGTCCGTGCAGGCTGAGCTGGCTTGGGATGGGCTGGTCCCCGGAGGTACACAAAGCCCACCCCTGGTTGTGGCCCTAGTACTCTTTCAGGGGCTCATGGAAAAGAACACCAAGAGACAGAGCAGAGACCCACAACCTGCACCTGCCTTGGCTACTGGGTATATTGAACATAGATCAAAAAAACACATTCAAGATGTGAAGAAAAGTAAAAAAAAACTACAGTAAGAAACATTTCAAACCAACAGTATAAAAAAACTGGGCTCTCAGCTCAAAAAAGGACACAACTGGAAGTTAAGTGGGGTGTAGTAATTCAGATTCTGCTAACCGTTTAAAAACTATGGCAGCTGATGATGACTGTGACTGCTTCTGTACAGACGCCTTAACATCAGCCTCCTGCTGCAAAGAATCAAAGCCAAGGTCAACTGCCCTTACTCAATTTGGTATTTAAAAGAGGTCATCAAGTTGTAGTCCTCTTCCATGTCCAGAACAGTCTCAACGATATTGTGATCATCAAAAGCCTGCTTGAGGCTGCCAGGGTCAGCATCCGAGGCCTTCTGAGGGCTCTCGTCCACAAGCAGAGCCCAGGCTTCCTCCTTGAAGGGCGAATCCTCACAGTGACCACACACACGGTTCAACTCATTTTCAAATTCTAGTTTTCCAGCCAATTCTTCAATAGTTCGGATACTTGTATGGTCTTAAAAATAAGAACATTCAGCATTACAATTCCAGTGAGAGGTTTCTGAAGACATTTCAGGCATGAGTTAAAACCTATAAACGGGCAGCCACTATTCTAGGATTGTGCAAAGCTGGGCATTCCTGCCCCAGGGCAGATAGTGAGAACCAAATGTTAAAGTGGGCTTGCTGCCCTCCTTTCTGGCTCCAGCATTTATCGAGCCCCAACTAGTTGGCAGTTCCCAAGGAAGGTGTGAGTGGGAGGATACATGCTTGTCCTGGATCTCAGGGAACTCCCTGACCTGCAGGCATGGCATAGTGCGAAAAAAATTGAATCTTTAGGGTAATCAAAATGCTGCCCGATGGTAGCAAGGGCCATAGAAGATGGTGAGCAGAGGCAGTAATGACTTCAGTTCACCTGCTGGGGCTCAGGGAGGAGACTCAGTCCACTAAAATAGTGGGTTGGCAGGGGTCTTGCTTTGTGGCCTAGGGAGAGTACCTCCCCTCACCAGGCCTCCCTTTTATCCCTCATAACCTGGAGGCCCTTCTAGAGCCAGCAGCTTCAGGCAGCCGCCAAGGCTATGTATCCCTTTTCTAGGAACTTTATCCATTGTGTAGTGAGTCTTTTAAAAACAGGCACACGTAGTTCATACACACAATATACACATGGGTGCACAGAAAAAAATGTCTGACATGATATACAGCACTATGTTCACAGCCGCTTTCTCTGGGGGGTAGAATAAGGGGGCTTTTGGTTTCTGACTTTTCTTCTATTCTTGTACTACCCATCTCAGTTGGACTACTTTTCCCATTTTTGCCTATGTCCTGTCTCCTTCAGGTCTAAGCTCAACCACCAAGTCCTGTGGGGCCACCGTCCCATGCTTCCAGGGATTCACTGTAACTAGACATCTATGAAATTATCTGATTGATGTGTGACTCCACCAGGCTATCAGCTCTATGAGGGCTCTATACACAGAGCCTGCTGTGAACAAAACAAATCTACCAAGTAAATGGATGAGAAATAAGAAATACAAAATAAGAGAGCGGTTTCTTTACATGACATGTGCTGACTCAGGGGCCTGCGTGAAGCACCTATCCTCCCTCTGTACTCACCGATCATATCAAGCAGATCCTTTGTGACCTCTTGGCTAGAAGTGCTGAGTGGCATGTTTGAGTCAACCTTCAAATCTTTCTCCATATCTTCCCTGAAGCTCCGGGGTGAAAAGAAAAAGGTAGGGAATTAGATCCTCTTTCAAGAAAATATTGGGGGTGGGGTACTCAGTGTTAGATAATCTTAAAGATAAGAGTTTACTGGTAACCTTAGATTGTCATTTATGCTGTGATTGGAGGACAATTGGAAACTGCTACATCAGTGAAATTGACTAATAGCATCATCATAATGACTCATGAGCATCACAGATTACGCATCAATGTCTATGAATACCAGGATAAATATTTGAAGAATTGAACCAGTTAAATGGCCTCTTCATTCTCTGCCTACAGGGCAGCCCAGATGGCAGGACCTTGAAGTTTTATCCCACATGGTCATCTTTGCTCCAAATCAAGGTGCCTAGGACCAGGCAGTTTGAAGCTACCTGGGAGAAGATAAAGTCTGGGGGAGGTCTTAACCAGGGGATAGTCTAAGAAGGTCTGGGGTGGAGGAGGGGAGCAGAAGCAAAGATGAAGCCAGAAAGTAGGGCCCAGTCATCCATTTAGCTTCTCCTTAATGTGGGCAAAGGACACTGGAATTAAGATTTTTGTTTCTGTAGCATAAAAAATAAGGTGACTTTAAAAATCAGGTTAGGGCCGGCTGGGTGGCACAGTGGTTAAGTTCGCACATTCCACTTGGCGGCCCGGGGTTTGCCAGTTCGGATCCCAGGTGCGGACACGGCACCACTTGGCAAGCCATGCCGTGGTGGGCGTCCTGCGTATAAAGTGGAGGAAGATGGGCATGGATGTTAGCTCAGGGCCAGTCTTCCTCAGCAAAATGGAGGATTGGCAGTAGTTAGCTCAGGGCTAATCTTACTCAAAAAAGAAAAAAAATAATCAGGTTAACATTTACTATCCCTTTGGGTATTGCAAAGTGGTTTCCATGACTGGTTTGACATCCAGGACCCCTTGCCCCTTCAACCCATACACACAGACACACGTTTTCTGGGTCAGATTCTTAAGAATGTCTGTGAACTTCCCAAATATAGTCATAGAGCTCCCAGGGGGAGGTAAGAGCAGTGTTATGGACTCAATGTAGGATCTTCAACAATTTTTTCAGAAATGAGATCCCCCTAATTGTAGCTATTAAACTATCAAATTGGAATCACCTTATACTGTCTTTTCTCCAGTTCTCCCCATCTCCTGTCGCTCTCCAAAACTGTCTTTCGGGTGCCAAAATGGAGGAATGCAACAATACGTTTTCCTTGCTGGTCAGAGGTTTTCTTTTGGGGCATAAAGCCTGTGGCTTTGCATTCATTGGGGCATGGTTTGGGGCAAAGGCAGGGCTCTCATTCTCTGGAGCACACAGGACAGGAGCAAAGGGAGCAGCAGGAGAGCAGGCTGCAAGCGGCTGCCTCCTGCAGAGAAGCCGGTGCACAGGGAGGTGGAAGGAAAGCGGCGCTGTGTCCAGCTCCAGCCTCGGCTGGCCTGAGCACTCCTGGGAATGACTGACTCCTTCAAAGGCCCGGTCAATGGCTGCGGTCAGCTCCTTTCTGCATCTTCTCAGTTTTTCAGACATTTCTCCTAAAAGCGACCATGTCCTTATTATGTAATACATTGGAAATGCAGCGGGCAACACGAGAATGTTACAGATGAGGTTGTAAACCACCCCGAATAAGGTATTTGCCATTATTTCCTTGTGCTTGATCCACGCTAACGGCCAGAGAGCAGGGGAACCCACACTCTGCCCACCCCTTGTAGGCGGGTGTGGCCTGCGGTTCTCCGAGAACTGGCGACCGGGCAGTAGCCCCAGGGACGCCCAGCCCCGCCTCCCCCTGCCGCCCGCTGCCGCCCGGACGTTCATCCCTCAGCCCCTTCGGCTCTCAGGACCTGAGCCCACCCCACCCGCACCCTGCAGCCAGCCCTCGGACAGGAGGTCGGCAGCCGCGTCCTCACCGAGCAGCTTGACCACGCCGCCGCCCCGGCCAACGGTCACCACACGCGCCCCGAATGATCGATCGCGCGTGCCCAAGACCAGCGGCCCCAACCCCCACGGCTCAGGTTAAAGGTCAGACAAAAAAGCCCGGACGACCGTCTGCTTTAAACCTACACGCCAGCAGCCCGGAGGGGAAGCAAGGGCCCCGCAGGCCAGGCGGAGGGAGGCGGCTGAGAACACGGGATCGGGCCTACGCGGATAGGGGTGGGGTGGGGGTGACCTGCGAGGCCTCGGCAGGGTGAGGAGGCCAGACACGTTGAGAGCTCCGAGTTGAGAGCTCCGTCCGAGTGGAGGGGCGGGAATCTCACTTCTTACGAAAAGTTGGCAGGAACGGGAACCCTTTCCAGGCCTGACAACTCCCAGAAAGGTTCCAGTTCTCAAGCCAACGTGGAGAGAAAGGACTGGACTGGACACAGTAACCAGCAGTTTTGTGCATCAACTTCTTTTAAGTGATATCTAATTAAAGTTTCACACCGTATCCATCCGTCTCAATTCAACAAGGATGGTGGGGGACACAGAACTGCTAGGTTCCACACTAGACTGAGAGACAGGAGACCCCAACACCAAATATCTTCATTTCATTAGGGGTAATAAAGCTGGAAATTCCAAGATGACACAAAAGGAAACAGAAATGGGCTTCAGTGGCTAATTTTGAGGGAATTATAAACCCATCTCAGTGCACAGCAAAGGAGAAGGGGACATCAAGTTTACTTGAGGCTTGGTTTACTATAGGCAGACTACTGCAGTGACCAGTAATCGGCACCAGAATCAGAAATCCAGACTCAGGGCAGCCTGCAGCAGGTCTTCCTGGCCGCCCCATACTCAATTACAGTGTGCTCCTCTCCATTCTCTGGAATCCATCAGACATACTCTATTTTGTGCCCTGCCCCACCCCCCACTTTGCAACTCCACAGGTCTTAGAGAAATTTCTCACCACCTGTGTAAAAAAGAAAATAATTCAGCCTCTTGACATAACCCTTCTGAGCAAATAAGGTCTTTTTTTTCCTTCTCATAAAAGAAGGGAATTTCCTCATCTTGTTTTTAGACCGAACACTAGTAGTCTTCAGAGTATCAGATATTCTCCTGGGGGATTACACTGGTGCTGTGGGGTGGCAAAGTTGCTGAGGCAGCATCAGTTGGTGTCCATGCTGCAAGCCTCATCATCCCCCACGCCCTGCTGTGAGCTGCTTGGTCTCATCCCTCCATCAGAGGATCCAGGAAAACTGATGAGTGAAGGTGTCTTACAAAACTCATCGTCTCGACGCTGGTAAAACAGCACGTAAGCTGCTTTTGTCTAAAACACAAGAGGGGAAAAAGTCTCTTCACTGGTTGGAAAAATCACTCATTCCGCCAAACTTTTCTCTCACTGTTCAAAACACACCACTCTCAGGGATCTGCCATCTTGCCCTGCGCATGCACACACAGAGGCGACCATGAAGGCCCTTCCACATGAGGCTAGCTTTGGCTGACCCTGCCCAGGAAGTGGGGAAAGGCAGGCGTCCTGTGACAGAACCCTGAGGAGAGATGAGCATCTCATTTAGGAAGGATCCCAGAAGGAATGGCAGCCAGCTCTTTCTCTACCACACCCAGCTCCCACTGTCACATCAAGATGACTAAATAACCAACTAGCCCAGGAGACTCTTCCCAGCTTTAATCCATAAAGGTAAGAGGAGAAACCAGGTATCAGGGCCTACTCACCACTATCTGCTCCTCAGAAGCCAGGGACACGTTGCTATCATCAAAGTAATACCATTTCCCGTTCAGTTTGTTCTTCGCATATGCAGTGTCTGCCAGGTCAACAAAGAAAATACTCTAGCAGTCACCAGAAAACTAATCCAGCTAGTTTATTAGGCTTGCACCAAACAACAACAAAACTCCAAAAAAGTGAAACAAAGACCCTGAAATTAAAAGTAATTTACAGCTTGTGTCGTAACAACCAAAAGATAACTCATCTTTTTAAAAAATCTGTTTCTTCTCAAAAAGCCTCTAAAAGGTTAAAATGGAGCCGTCAGGGACCAAGGCTTTAAACTGTAATTTGGGGAGACTAATCCAAAAAATAGAGAAATCCAATGTTAATCTTCAAGATGGCTATGAGCAATAATCCAGAGCCAGGGGACCCATAAAATGAGCTGCTACTTTAAGATTTAAGCAAAACACCTTCCTTGAAAACAACACGCCTAGTCAAACTCCCCCACTTTGTCCAGGCAGATGGCTACTACTGCCTCTTACTGCCTCTGCAGCCCACGGAGCAATCCCAGTGAGCGACACATTGGCCATTTGGGTTTGTGGAGCTGGGATGTGGACAAGAAGACTTAAATCTACCTTGCTCTAAAACTCAGTCAAGAGTCTGTGGCTGAGCAACAATTTCTCACAATGGTCCAAGCATTTCCCATAGCCAACACTTCCTGTCTCGATTTTACACTCTTTCCAAGCAGGATGTGTTTACAACAGCAATCCCAGCAGCAATGCCCAATTCCTGCTCCACTCAGACTCCAAGAAACGACAGAATCTAATGGAGATCTGGTTTCTACTCTCAACCCGCTGTCTGACTTTGGGCAAGCTGTTTAATCACTCCTCACTGTAGTGCTTACTGCACAAAGTGGTGGTTGAAGAACACAGGAGACGGTGACAGGGAAGATGCTGAGGGCCTGTGTCCACCGTCTGTGCTTGGCATAACAGCTGCACTGGTGGCTCAAAATCTTGGAGTTCCACCTGTGGATGCAATGTGGACCTGCACACAACCAGCCTAATCTCATGGATAAGAAAACTGAAGCCTTTGGAGGCTAAGAAACTGCCCACGTGGTACATTTATATGCTAAAATAGCAGTTTAAAAATGAATATGTTTGAGTAGTATGCATGAACACAGATATCAAAATTTATTTTGGGAGAAAAGAGTTGCAGAAAACTAAGTGCTGCAGAATATGATGTAACCAGAGATCGCTAACAGCCACCCCAGTACAGCCCCAATTTTTAAGTAGGAACAATTTTTATTGTAGCCTCTCCTACAACTAGATGTAGCCAGGCGACCAAGTTATAGCCAATAAGATGTATGTAGAGGAGTTGAGGGAGACTTCTGAGAAGTCTGCTTAAAAGGGAACATCATGCCCTTTTTCCCCCTTATTCTTTTTTTCTTTTTTGGAAGATTAGCCCTCAGCTAACATCTGCTGCCAATCCTCCTCTTTTTGCTGAGGAAGACTGGCCCTGAGCTAACATCCGTACCCATCTTCCTCTACTTTATATGTGGGACACCTACCACAGCATGGCTTCCTGAGCGGTGCCATGTCTGCACCTGGTATCCGAACCAGCGAACACCAGGCCACCGAAGCGGAATGTGCACACTTAACCACTGCGCCACCAGGCCAGCCCCATTCCCCCTTATTCTGATGGCCTGAAATGCAGACATGAGGACTGGAGACTGAGCAGCCATCTGGAGCCAGGAGGTAAGAATGGAGGCACAGGAGAGCAGACTGTTAGGCCAACAGAAAAAGCTTACCAGTATAAGGGAGAAGACTGGGGTTTAGGGCAATTCTGTAATCCATTGAGTGCAAATGGAACTGACACCTGCCATGGTGTCATCTCTTGGGGTCCTAATACTGGGTGCAGTGGCAGCTGGCATGGTGCAGAGACAGCAGAGGAGATATGAGGAAACCCAGCTCCTCACTTCAACATCACTAACCCTTCCCACAAACAAGTAACAAAATGTACTATGTCTTTTCATTATAAAAGTAAACCTACACATTATAGAAATTTTGGAAAATAAAGTAGAACAAACAGAAAAAAGTAAAATGAACATTTTGGTGTCTCCTCCTAGGCTTTTCACTTTCAGTTTCTTTGCTTCTGTTTTACTGTAGTTGTGACACTATCTTCTGTGATGATGCAACTCTGTGTCACTGTTTTCGCTTAACATATCATGGACATGTCCCCTGCGTTATTAGTAATTTTATTTTGCAATGACTGTGTCCTCTTCTATCAAGTAGATGGACAGTACAGCCAACTATTGATCACCAATGCTGTTACTAATTTTTCACTGTTATAAATAGGTGAATATTTTTGTGCATAAAACTTTTTCCCAATATCAAGTAATTTCCTTAGGGTAGATTCCCAGAGGTGGGATTACTAGATTAAAGAATACAAAAACCAAAAAAAGAGTGGAGCAGCAGCAGCAGGGAAAAAGCCTGAAACCTGAGGAGTTACGTAAGTAGAGTGCTTTGAGCAACGCCTGGCACATTGGGAGAGGCTCGTGAGACAACTGGCAGAGGGCATTTCAACATCTCAGAAGGAAGCAGATGCCAATACTTACAGTGGCCAACTCCCATGGCTCCATAATGATTGGACACGGCAATGAGGTCATACACATAAGGCCTTGCTGACAGGTCACAGACAAACTCGGACATGTTCAGACCTCTGAGCACAAACACAAAAATAGCCCTTAAATACATTAAACTCAGAGAAAGAAGACAGAGTAACCCAGAAACCCCTTTTATGCAACAGGCCAGAACAAGAGAGGCACTCAAATACCAACTGCTGAAGGAATGAATGAACAGACCATGACAGAAGGGGCCCTAGGGTCTTGTTCTGACCACTGACATGTTCAGACTAGAAAAAAGGAGAAGCCTCCTGGGTAACTCCAACTCCAGACCAAACAGCGAGGAAGGGCTCTGAGCACAGAGAAGAGGTCTGCAGCAACTGCGCAGAAATGGCTGTTACATTCAAAATTACAATTACTACCTAAAAACTTAAGCTAAACACCAAAATAGGCCCAGAAAGCTTCTTCCCCCTAATGCTTTATTCTGAAAATTTCAAACACACAGAAAAGTTAAAAGAATTTTACAACAAATACCTATATGCCCATCACGTAGATTCTCCCATTGACATGTCTATACTTCACGTATCTGTCCACCCATCTTTTACTTCATGTAAAATATCCACCCATATTTTAAAATCTGCATTTTGTGGAGGAACTCCTATCTTGTTGACTTACTTTCCTGTGTCAGTTACACTCTGTACCTTGGGACCTGAGAGGATATGAGTAGACAGCCAGCCTTAGGTCCCTACTCCAGGGACAGGGCGGTGGTGAATCTGCACCCCCATCTGAGGCCCCCAATAATCCAATTCTCCCCAGCAGATTACTCTCTGGTTGCCTTGTCCCTCTGTTAATAAGAAGCAGCACTGCGCTTGTGCTGTCCTGCTGAGCCCAGGCTCCCTGGGACCAATGACAGGGTGGGAAAACCTGCTCACTCAGGTGGCACGGGGGACTCAAGAGGGGAACCAGCAGTGGCAGAGATGACCAGCATCACCCTGAGCCTGAGGAAGGGCTTCTATTGGAGAGTCTTTTCCCCAAAGGTGGGAGGATGGGGAGGTGAAGTGAGCCAAAGTCTAACCTCCCAGAGCCCAACAATACTCATCCTAATGCAGGAAAGTCTCTGGTAGCAAAACCCTCAGCCAATCAGTGCCCAGATTTCCTGCCTGTTTAATTTTCCTAATAACAGTGCAGCCCAGGAACCCACCTGACTGGGAATTCCACGACTGTGTCGAGCTTATCCCTCCAGTATCTATTGTAGGAGAAACGTTTGAGGTGGACCACCAGGATCTTTGGCAAAGACCATAAGTCAAACTTCTTTGTGGCCTGTTGATGCTTCTTACAGTTGGGACAGTACCTGAAGAAAAAAGAGAAACCATCACTTAGAGGGGAGGGAGGAGCCAGTGCCACGTGGCACTCAAGCCTGGAGGCACAGCCGTAATCCCACAACACCCTTTCTTGTATTCAGCAGGACTGTTTCAGGGCAAGGAGGTCTCTAAGCCCCCTTCCAAAACAGGGTGACGGCTTTCTTAGTCTGAAAAGCACAATTCACACAGAAAGACCTGTGTTGTAGGGTCGGCCATGTCAAAAAGTGACAAGTCCAAATACAAAAGGTTTTGTGTACACAGATGGCCCCAGCAGATCTCAGAGTCCCAGGGTACATGGTGGCTTGCCCAGAGTGGAGAGCTACATACCAAGGGTCATGCTCCCCAAGGGTCTCCATGGTGGTGAAGAGCTCAATGCAGTCTCTCAGAGCCACTGCCATCTTTTTCTTCTTCTGAGGCTGCAACATGCTTACGTGCTTCTCATAGGCCTGTGAGGAACAAAGTGCTGAGTTCTGTTCGGGAAATAAGATCTTACCACATCGAGCTATGACCTCACGAGCTCTCATGCCTGGAATATAATGACTCTTTGGAGCCTCGAAACATAATGACAAAATCTTTAAGTGCTTTTCATTCTCAGTCTGAAATATAACTTGTTAAATTGCTGTGGAACTGGTGAGAGGGACCCTAAGACACATCCAGAGCAGAAACCAGCACACACCACTGACCAAGAATCCCAAGTGACCTACCTCAGATTCTTGCTCATCATAATAAAGGCTCCGGGTCTCACTGTCCCAGTCGATGGCCAGTGTGGATCGAGCTGTGGAGGAGCACCAAAGTGTCACTCACTACTGAATGGCCAGCAATGGGAGAGGCTTTCAGGTGACAGGAGTGAGAAGGACCACGCTCAGGCTGCACCATTGACACCTGCTCACCCATCACCAGCCACCGCCAAGAGCAGTGCTCTGCCTTAAGCCAGTCAACTCTGAACCCCTGAACCCCCAAATCCTTTGGCGAAGATTTCCTCAATGCTACAGATAAGCTCCAAAAGTACTATTTAAAAATTCTGAAAGGTCATAGGTCAAGATGGAGTAAGAGTAACCAGATTTACCCTCCCTCCTTAAACCACAAGAAAACCTGACGAAATAACTGTTTTCAGACAATGGCTATTAGGCAGAGCAAGAGTAAGACCGTGAGAAAAAGAAAAGAAACAAAGCAATGCCTACATTGCCCCACTTACTGACGGGAGGCATTTTTCAGGCCTTTCCAGCATCAGAGAAAGGGAGAAGGAGATGGGAAGACCGATTGAGGAGTCAAAGACTCCTAGAATATTTGGCAAGAATTTTCAAGGCGTTGTACTAAAGAGGACGAAGCCACATGGAGAGGAGGGAGCTGCAGTGAGATGGAGAGAGAGATGGATGTGGAGATCCAAGAATATCTCAATAAAGCTGTTATGAAAAAAAATTTTTTTAAAGAGGTATAACCAAAAAAAGCAAGAAAGCTAGCTAGCTAGCTAGCTAGCGGACATCTAGCTAATTTCTTCTCCGGTGAAGGAAGCTAAAAGACCCAGGAGACACTTTTGCAGCTCCCCTCCTGATCCTGTGCAGGCATCCTCCCCGTTCACTTGTGCTTCTCACACACACATGACACACCCCATGTGGATGCTTCTTCCTGTCTGTATAGCAGTTCCATTATAAGCTCCAGGTAACAGCCTACAAAATCCATGATCATCCTCTAGATGGGTCACATTTCATGAGTATTCTCATGGAAAAAAAAAATATGCATTTATTCTCAAAAGTGAAATGAGTTTGGGGAAATGCTGTTATCCAGGAGGGCCACAAGAAGTGTTATCAACCTGGAGCAAAGGTCCTGAAGGGTGGCAGGAGTGGAGGGAGAGATTGCTTCCTTCTGAAGTCATCAAGGACTAGAGAGAAAAGCCTGACAAAGAGGCCAGGAGTGGGCAGAAGGGAGGGGAGTGGTGATCATGTATCTAAAACAGTCTTTAGGGAGCTTCAAACCAAGGATCACAAAAGTGTCCCTGAGCTACACGGAGATGATGAAAGCCCAACATAGTAAGCATTCAGTGCAAGTATTTTCAAATAGATCCCAAGCCCCCAAAAGTCCAGTCTGAAATGTCAGAAAAAGCACTTACAGTTGAGTTTAAGTAGTTTTCCGTCAGCTGCAAGGGAATTTATGTCAGCTGTTCCATAGGAGTTCACAAGGCTGAAGGTAAAAAGCCTTTTCGGGCAGGGCCGGCCTTTGATCTTTTGAGTGGTCTCACTATGTTCACTTCCCAGCTCATCCTCCCCACTGCCTTCTGTTTCTGAAAGGTGCTCTTTGCCTTCTTCCTGATGCTCCATTTCCTCTTCATTGTCTCCTGGCACACAAATGAAAAATAATGTGTATATAATTTACCACCATTCCAATGTTAAAAATTTTATTTCATACCTAACTGTGGTGTTTCCTTCCAGATTTTGTCCTGTGTATATGGAACTACATCCACCCCTTTGCATTTACAAGGCACTTGAATTCACGTGACCCTCATCACAACTCAGTAAGACAGGCAGAGTGGGCACTGCTCTTCTGTGTCGAGGAAGCGGAGGCCCAGGGAGGTTCAACAAGTTACCCGAAGGTAGAAAGCGAGTCAAGCAGTCCTGCTGGTTCTAAATTTGGGCTCCTCATGACTTGATACTTTACTGGAGGCATTTTCCAGGCCTTTCCAGCATCAGAGAAAGGGGGAAGGAGATGGGAAGACTGATTGAGGACTCAACGACTCCTAGAATCTTTGAAATTTCACAAGATTGTAACCTATCATTAACTCAATAAAAATTAAAAAAAAAATAAACTACTTCCTCTTCAGAAATGTATTTTTAATTCTCTGATTTTAAAGCATATTGGTTTTCAGCAAGAGATTTCATTAAACTCAATGTCATACAAAAAAAAAAAAGAATTTTCAAGGCATTGTACTAAAGAGGACTTTTCAACTTCATCATTAGGCCCATCAAGAGAAAAGGACCAAAATTAAACACATACTCAACATTCAAGAAGACAGTTTGGTAAGAAATGCAATTTAAAAGTCAACTTTTAAATATTATAATGAACACAAATACTAAGTAAAGGTCTCCATTTCCACCACAAGAAACATTTGAGACTTGTCCCTTCAACAGGCATTTACTGTCTGTCAGGTGCAGGTGCCATGCGGGGTCCCGGGGAACATGGCAGACAGAGCCCCCCTTATCCGTTTTTTTCCTTTATTTTCTCTTTATTCGAGATTGCCGAGTTTCAAGAGTTTTAATAGGCATTCTAGAGACATATGCTGATGAATACATTTCTTAGGTATTTCCAGAGAACTGGTACATGTGGCTGCAATAAAAAGATCCATGAACATATTCATCATACTTTTTGTTGTTGGGCAATCAAAGGGGAAAATTAAGGTATCAGATAAATAATTTCAACAAAGGTGGGGACAACTCCAAAAGGTGATGCAAAGTAATAGGGGAAGAAAACATTTAAAATATAAAGTTTGGGGCCAGCCTGGTGGTACAGCGGTTAGGTTTGCATGTTCCACTTCGGGGCCTGGGGTTCACCAGTTCAGATCATGGGTGCAGACCTCCGTACTGCTTGTCAAACCATGCTGAGGTGGCATCCTACATATAAAGTAGAGGAAGATGGGCATGGATGTTAGCGTAGGGCCAGTCTTCCTCAGCAAAAAGAAGAGGATTGGCAGCAGATTGTTAGCTCAGGGCTAATCTTCCTCAAAAAAGAAATAAATAAAAGGGACCAGCCCCATGGCCAAGTGGTTAGGTTTGTGCACTCCACTTCGGTGGCCCAGGCTTGTGCCAGTTCGGATCCTGGGTGCGGACATGGCACTGCTCATCAGGCCACACTGAGGTGGCGTCCCACATGCCACAACTAGAAGGACCTACAACTAAAAATATGCAACTATGTACCGGGGGACTTTGGGAAGAAAAAGTAAAAAATAAAATCTTTAAAATAAATAAATAAATAAAAATAATAAAAGATAAAGTTTACATACTTAGGGAAATATCAGTAGAAATGGAAACTCCAAGGAAAGGAGAATGTTCAACATAAGAATCCTCTCTTTCAAGGAGAGTCTGCCTTGGGGGTGTTCACAAGGAAGGACAAGTTGGGCCCAGGACCATACAGCACAGTTTCCTCTTAGGCTACAGCAACAGCACAGCATGGATGAGGATGTGACACGGATCCCCATCAGCACCACTCTGAAACAGCCAGCTTGCATGAGACTGCAAGCCCCAGCTCTCACAGCCATTCCTTTCCCAACCAGCTCACTTGACTCCTGAGACAGTGGCACTACCCCTTTTATACCCAGGTAAGCCTGGCCCACTCCCAGACTGGCAAGAGAAACCCTGCCCTGCCTGCTGCCTCTCCAAGAGGGACACAACCAAAATTAGCCTCAACCCCACTCAGTGAACAAACAGAGCCCCAGCACTATAAGAACTCTGTCCCTGGCTGTGCCACTGGGCTGCCAGTTACCTGGACAATCTCAGGAACCTTCTGATAATGCAGTCGGAATTAAAATGCCATGAAGTGTCTATCACAGGATGAGAAAAGAAAGCAGGGTCCACTGAAAGCAGCTACCCAAGGTCACTCAGAGAATCAGCAGGAGACAGCCACCAAAGGCCTAACAAGGAGCCATGGTAGTAAAGAGGTTAAAAGTGTAGTCATGTGTCGCTTAACCACAGGTACTTTCTGAGGAATGAGTTATTAAACAATTTCATTGTTGTATGAACATTATAGAGTGTACTCAAACAAACCTAGATCGTATAGCCCACTCTACACCTAAGCTGTATGGTACTAACCTTACGGGACCACAGTTGTACATGCAGTCTGCCATTGATCAAAATGTTATGCAGTACATGACTGTATTTCAACATCAAACAGGGTTTGAAGTCTCTGCACACCAAGACTCGCTTATAGGATTCAAAAGAAGGCAGTAGAGACTGATAGATGGAATGTCTAAGAAGCTAGGCTAATTATAACAGCAGCAAATACTTACACGGTGTTATTATTAATTGAGCATCTATTATGTGCCAGGTATTTTAACCAAGTTATCTCACTAAATTGTAACCTCAACTCTGAAGCAGATGTCATCGTCTCATTTTGCAGATGGTTCAACCAAGGTTCAGAGAGATGAAGTGACTTGTTCAATTCTACTGTACTCCTTGAGCTGGGAATCACAATGAACCTAATTTCCAGAGTGCTGAAGACCCACAGGTCTCCCAGGGTCTGCTCAGAGATTACCATTCCCACTCTGACATCTCTGCTTGTGGGACCTGTGCATAAAATACACTCCTGTTCATCCCTAGTTGGAGGAGAACATGATATTCTGGGCAAGAATAAGATATGACTATAATAAATACTCAACCTAAAATACCAACAATTTGGAATGTCTGTTGATGACAGAGCTTTGTAGTTATTATTTTTAATGTTAATTCTCACTTTCCAAGACTGCATGTTGTTGAAATCTGGGCATTTGGATTTGCAATTGAAAATTTACAGTACTAACTTGGAGGACATTTATAGTTTCATAGGAATAAGGCCACCAAGTCACTTAAGCCCCAAAAAGAAGAGTGATAGCTGCAATGCAGGTAAGACACGGGCCACGGGTGAGCCTGCGAGCAGCTGGCCACAGGAAGATGGTGAGGGCTCTGGGTTTCCTGCAACAAACCTAACTTACTGCTTTTCGACTGTGGCTCTCTTCACTCCCACACCAGGAGCTGTCTAGAGTTAGCCACTACCTGTAGCTTCCTGGGTATAAAGAAAGAAATGCCCAAGAGAATGCGTCTCTGCCTTCTGACTGGCTGACCAGAACGCCTGCCCTCCCCAGGGGTGGTGCCACACCACAGTGATGGGTAAGGGCAAAGATAACAGCTCTGCCGATAGAAGCCAGGTCACGGAGGCAGTCAAGTACTAGATAAGCACCCACTTTGCAAACCCCACAGATAAGAATCAAATCCTGACTCTGCCTCATGACCTTGGGCAAGTCACTCAGTCCCGCTTGGCTCAGTCTGCCTGAGGTGAAAATCAGTCTACATGTCTAAGAAGATTCCATGAGGGGTCCAAGTTGGACAACAGGCACTGGCACGGTGGAATGGCGCAGACAGGGCTCGCAGGTCTGCTCTCCAGGCAGAGCCCCCAACCCAGCCTCAGAGCCTCCCTCTCCCCTGTGTAGAAAACCTTTGGAAGAAGAGGGAGGTCAGGAGGGATTTGGTCAGTCACAGCCCCATAGCATGACAAGCGCTCACCTTCACAGCTGCCCCTGGAGCCATTGCAGGCCCCCGGCTCCAAGGGCAAGCCACCAGACTCATCAGGCAAAGGCTGTTTTATATAGCGGCTTGAAAAAAAGAAAGAAAAATTGTTTGTTAGTTGTAACATTTATGTATTTTTCTCCACTACTTAGCTAGAAGTAGTTCATAATTTATATATTCAGCTATATAAAAAGCAACTTATGTAATAAAAGGGCTTAAAAATCAAGTGATGGTGCAATATTTCAAGAAATTGAGAGGAACCTAAGACATAAGATATCTAACTACCAAGTCACTGAAGACTCTGAGAAAGTGTATTTCAAGTCTTCTATAGATATCAAGTGGCACCATCACTTTAGAAAACATTTCCCAATAACATTAATTACCAGCTTCAAAATGATAATGGAGTACTTCAGAAATCGTATTCAAATACAAAATGCCACAAAGCACTAGACTCCCTAAAGCAGCTGACTGAAAGGAGTGACAGACATGATTCCAGAGACCACAGGAGGCTTAGGTGCCTAGTGTCATGATGCTTAAGATGTGTCAGGGGCCGGCCCAGTGGCACAGCGGTGAAGTGCGCACGTTCTACTTTGGTGGCCCGGGGTTCGCTGGTTCGGATCCCAGGTGCAGACATGGCACCGCTTGGCAAAAGCCATGCTGTGGTAGGTGTCCCATGTATGGAGTAGAGGACGATGGGCATGGATGTTAGCTCAGGGCCAGTCTTCCTCAGCAAAAAGAGGAGGATTGGCAGTAGTTAGCTCAGGGCTAATCTTCCTTAAAAAAAAAATGATGTGCCAGACGCCCTGTCCCAACAGCACCTGCCTTGGCCCTCCCGGGGGCTGGCACAATTGCATTTCCAACAGAAGCGAGCACAAAGGATCAACACATGCACTCTGCACGGGAGAGTCACTACTATTACTGGGCCTGTATTGATTTTAAATAACAAGCAAATCACATTCCTGCCACCAACCTGATGCGCTCACAAACAGCCTCGTACAAAGATTCGAAGGTTAGCTTGTGCCGGGGGACAGAAACCAGCAGTGGCTGCCCGTACAACACTGCCCCAGAGGAAGTACTCGATGTTCTGGACTTCCTCTCTCTGAAGTAGACTGGAAGTGTGACACATTCTGAGCTGTCCGAGGATGTGCTGCATGTCTCATACCTGTGTCAATCACAAAAGAGGGCGCCTTCAGCAGCTGGTCCCTGTGAGCAATAGAGATCTGAGCTACAGCCACATGGTGGCCAGGACTATGGTTACTGGGACAGAGCATAGTTTAGCACAAAAGGTAGATAAACCATTTCCAAGATGATTCTAGAGGCTGGGTCAGGAATCCCAAGGAGGGTCACGGTCAGCACAACGTGAACCTATACAACCCGGGACTTGGGGCAAACATGATCCTCCTTCCCCCAACCATGACCTCAAACTCTGGGGTCCTTAAACTGAGACTCAACACAGACGACAGCTGTCATGTGGACCATCAATCAAGACACAAAGGCACACAGGGTGACCCAGCCACCAAGTTCATTTTTTGTCACCAAGGAGCTCAACTTTTAAAAAGGCATTCTCAGTGCCTTGCCCTACAATAAAACCAAATATTGTACAAAGCATACACCTGGAATATTAGTCAAAGACTCTATTTCCAATGAGGAAGCAAATTTATAAAACTAATTGCCATTTTTGTTCAAAAACATTGAAGTAAAAGAATGATATTTAATTTTTTTTTAAATCAGAGATAACTAAAGAAACTGCTCATTACAAATCAATGATTTTGAAAAATATGTCTTACTTAGTGAATACATGGGATTGAGGAGATTTATAGATGTTTTATCCTGGAACAGATGTTACCAAAATTGCTGGCAACCGACTTGTAGTCTTTCCCTCTTCCTATAGGGGGAGACACAAACTTACTGATTCAATTTTTGAAAACTAAACACAAACACACACACATCCCTCCCCAGATGCTTGGCAAACAGTCCTGACTGTAGTACATGCAGGAGGCATTCTAAGAAAAACTCACAAAGATGTCCAAGGTGTGCTCTAGGGTCAGGACCCTGTGGTCTAGCATAAAGGTCAAGAACCAGGCCTTGGAGTGAGGCTGGCCCAGCTTCCATGTCTATCGTTGCCACCTTCTGGCTGCTGTGACTGGGCCAAGAGCCTAACTTGAGTCTTGTTTACTCAACAGACAACGGGATTACCCACCTTACAGGGTAGTGGTGAGAATTAAGTAACTTAGCACAATGTACCACATGCTCAAAAAGTATTAGATGCTGCTGTTGTGTTTTTGTAAGACAATTATCAATTCATTTTTTTATTGAGGTATAACTGACATATAACATTATATTAGTTTCAGGTGTACAACATAATGATTTGATACTTGTATATACTGCAAAATGATCACCACAATAATTCTAGTTAACACCCATCACCATAGATAGTTACCAAAAAAATTTTTCCTCTTGTGAAGAGGACTTTTACAACCTACTCTCTCAGTAAATCAATTCATCTTTAAAACAATTTGCTTTCCTGCTGGTTGGCCCTCTGAAGATTCCTTCATTGGTGGTGGTTTGCCAAGCTCCGCGCAGGGCAATGCCCCAGTTCTTCTCAGCTCAGGTATGTGCAAACATTAGTTTCCAGAGTTGAGGGAGACTGTGTTAAGGACTTGGGGTCAGAAAAGGACATGAAAGCTGCCTTTCCCGTGCCCTAGCTCTGCAGCCCCAGTATAAGCCTTGGTGCTCTCCATCTGTAAAGTGAGGGAAGATGGCTGTGAGCGGGGAGGCAGCCTATGCAAGGGTGAAGAGAACCAGGATCTTGGACGTGGTCAAGTACTATTTCTTTTAAAGTGACCTAGAAGTTAGAGGCCCAAAAATGTAAAGGGAAGAAAATGCCTCCTTTGTGTGCTGCATTCCTCAGCCAAAAACAAAAACCAAAACAAAATCCTAAAAACCTCTCAGCAGAGGCAAGCTTCTAAGTGAGGACGAACGAGAGAGACAGCATGGATGTGGTCCACATTCAAGCTTCCCTGAGCAAGTGGCTATCTAGAAGCAAAGGCAAGCTCACATCCACTCTGCCCCACCTGGAAGAGGGGGACACACACAATTACACAGAGTAGCCTTGAAGCAAGAGGACTCGGGAGAGGCCAAAGAGACCAACTGGAGTTGAAGTGAAAAAACTGAGTCTTAGAGATTGTAGAATGTTAGAGCTGAAAAAGGCTGTTTAAATCAACCCTCCCTGTCATTCTGAGATGGCACCTGCTGGAGGAGCCACTGCCTGTGGCATGGAGAAAGGACGAGACCCTTCCTGTACCATGTCCCTTTTCCTGTCTTCCTGTGGCCCCCGACAAAGCTGTAACTCTTCCTGAGAAAGGCATTTCTGACAGCACGACCACCTGTAGGACGACTGAATAGGCCTTCTTAACAGGGAGCAACTGTTGACAAAAGGCTGTGACCATCCTGAGCAGTTATCTAGAACATCTAGCTCTAAAGTGGCAGTACATGCTTCACTGAGGACAGCCCACAATTCCCTGAACACCCATCTCTTGCACCCAGGGGTCAGGGTAAATCCACATGAGCATCGACTACCATAACTTCTGCTATAGAGACAAGAACAAGGTAAAGCCTCTAGAATGTTTCCTTTGACCCTGCAGCAAAAACTGCTGAGTACTCACACGAAAATGTCATCCCGAGGCATGATGTGGTTTAAACCTTCATCCATTTGGAAAATTTTGTGGAATCGGTGATTATACACATCTGTGACCACCATCTAAGAATGTACAGTAACAGAAAGATTACAGGATGGATAAGAGCACCTCTGCTAAAAACCCAGGAACAAATGAAAAAAATATGGAGCTGGAACACTGCCTCCAGAGAAACCACCATACACCCAGCCCCAGAGCTCAGGGGCCAAGGTCCAAGGGGGAGCAGCATGGCTGCCACCAGCAGAGGATATGCTGGTAACATCTGTACTGAGGTTTACAATGGGATCTGCCCTCGAATGGTGGGGAGTGAATGCTGACCAGAGACTGGCAGTCACCCAGAAGCCTCTGGGGTGTTCCCCAGGGCTGGAAGTCTCTAAGCCAACCTCAGCACATAGCAGAACAGAACAGACCAAACCTCAATCACCACAACCACCTGAAACCAGCAGGGGTGCAAGAGGAGTGGAGAGGAGCAAGGGCACTGACCAGGGCTGGGCAGGAGGATGGGTCCTTGTGCCAGGGGCGGTCTTCAGTTTCCTCACCTCACACAGGGCTAGGCTCAGCAGAAAGCCCAGCATGAGCAGTTGTTTTTCGTTTTTTGTTTTTTTTTAAGATTGGCACCTGAGCTAACAACTGTTGCCAATCTTTTTTGCTTTTTTTTTCTGCTTTATCTCCCCAAATCCCTCTGGTACATAGTTGTATATTCTAGTTGTGGGTTAGCAGTTATTTTTAAATAAAGATTTCTCTCAAGAACATCACAGTGTCACTCCACAGACTTATGGAGTTTAGGGCAGGAAAGAATTTCCAGCTTCTCATACTACAGAAGAGGTCGTGTAGGAAGGGGCAGCAAAGCTGAGAGCAGAGCCCAAATCCTGGCCCTCTGACCATGGCCAGTGTGACCTCAATGGAGGAAAGACAGTGTTCTCCAGGGCTGGAAGGGACAGTTTCAGCCACACTGTGCACAGCGAGTGAGGGCCAGGAGGTCTGAGGCATCCAGATATAATCACATTTGTGCTGGCCAATACTAACTACCCCCCAAAAGTGGATACAAGGTTGAAAACAAACTCCAAAGGACTATGAAGTACTCCCCAGTACATTAAGCACCACTGACCACCCGCCTTACGTTCTCTGCAGCAATGCCAGACAGCCTGGAGAGAGCCTCGCACAGGTCAGACACGGCCCCCATCAGCGGCACAATCACGCGATACTGTAAAAGAGAGATGGGAGGGGTGATGAGAGTGCTGCAGAAAGGGTAGGAGATGAGCTGGGAGGACCAGGCATCATGGAGGGCAGCGATGCCCTTCCAGAAACAGTGTATGGTGAAGTCAAGGCCCAGATGAGTGGCCAGAAGAGCAAACAGACAAATCTGTATCAGCACCTGCCTCTATTCAGGCAGCAGCACAGGAGCTAGGCCATCTCTTTCTCTCCTAAACATTGTTTTATTTTATTCTTAACTTGTTGGAGCCATTCACTACTTCCTTTAATGAATTGTTTAAGTTATACAAATTGTCACCTAGTCCTATCTATCATCTTTCTTTGGAGATGAAGAAACTAAAGCCAGAAGACTAAGCACTAAGACTTGCTGGTCACACCTCTCATCTGGCCTTTTGTTCTGGCAGGTTCTCCTACCTGATTTAGGGGTAAACCTGACCAAGGAAAGTACTTTGCTTCTGGTTCCCCAATATTCAAATTCAAGGACTACCTAGCGGATCAGCCAGGTTACTTTAGTTGCGTGAATGGAGCATGGGGAAAAAAAGTGACAGAGAAACCCAGATGACCCTCATAATACGCCTTTTCTTTTTTTTTTAAGATTTTATTATTTATTTATTTATCTTAAAGATTTTACTTTTCCTTTTTTTCTCCCAAAGTCCCCCGGTACATAGCTGTGTATTTTTAGTTGTGGGTCCTTCCAGTTGTGGCATGTGGGACGCTGCCTCAGCACGGCTTAATGAGCGGTGCCACGTCCGTGCCCAGGATTTGAACTGGTGAAACTCTGGGCCGCCAAAGCGGAGTGCGCGAACTTAACCTCTCGGCCACGGGGCCAGTCCCTAATATGCCTTGAATGATACAGGATTACACAAAGGCCAAGGGCACACACTCAGGCAAGCACCAAAGGGATTCAGAGGTAGCTGACGGAGTTTCTGATGCAGCAGATGGAAATAGTGCCACTCTGGGTATGGAGACCACTCACAACGAGGGGTACCATGAGAATGCCAACTCTCTTACCTGGGTAGGTCTACAGCGAGGGTCAGCAGGAACGAGGAAGACCTCCATAACTCGATCTTTCTTCAAGGGCAGTGGGAGAGTTAGATAGCAAAATGGGTCAAAAGTCACAGAAACTTTAGCACATTCTGGGCAAACCAAAGTAGATTTGAAGAGACCGTGGAATGTGTCCACAATCACAGAGTCATTCCTCAACCTGTGATTCTCCCAGGCTTCCTTTGCCACCACCTGGAAGAAAGGAGAAGGGATAAATAAGACATGCTTAACACCTCTCAGTCCTTTAAGCCTGCATCCCGAATGATTCACAGCAAAATGTGAAATGGACTATAAGGCAAGGCAGTCTGTGCAGCCAAGAGCTTGGTCCAGGCCAGCCAGGGCTGGGACTGTTCTTAGCATACCATACTCACACCGCATGCCAGTTCTACACCTAATCCCATACTTAACAAAGTGTGGATGTAGAATCTATGGGGAACAAGGTGTCCGTGTGTCCTCTGATGGGAGACAGATGCACTGAGAGCACCAAGGGCACATGGACCTGACCAGGGCAAGAACGGCCTCCTATATGGTTTCTGATGATCCAAAGTCCCTTCAGTGAGGTTGTAATTTATATTATAGTTTAGCTAACTCATGGTTTTATCTTTAAGATGTAAATTCTACTTTAAAGTATGCATATTGATCACCCCAATATGATAAGGTAACAAATACTAAATTCCCTCTTCATAGATCATAAAATCAAAGCAAAAAAGTGTAAGTGCCCTAATAATATTAATAAACTATTTTAATAATCATAGATGAATTTTAATGAGTATAATAATCCCAAGGGACCACATTACAGGTACTTCACAGTTTTCAGGGTGCCCTAGTCTCTGGTTAACCAATGAAATTATACTGAACAAAGTGACAATAACTTGAAGAAGCCCAAGAGAGAGCATTAGGAGTAACTAGAGTTATCCCCTTTTAGACCTGGAATGCATTTCTCTACCAAGGCATGTGCTCACATCACCAACAACAGCGAGAGGCAACCAGAGCCCAACACTCAAAGATCAGAAGGATGTCCCTGCAACTCTCAACTGGAGGCAGCTTCTTTGGAATACTATTGTTCAAAAATCTTCAGTATCATACCGCATCTGGCCGCCCATTGGCATCCTTCAGCTCCAGGTAGGGCTTCTTCTTCACTCGGTTCAGATCTTCGTGCAACCCATCTAGAAGAAAGGCTAACAGCTCCTGAGAGTCTTGTTGCTGATAGCCAGAAAACTGAGGGGCAAAACGTCCCACTTGGGTCTACAACAAAAGCAACCACATCAGATGGCATAAGATATAAAGAACCAGTGAAGTCAGATGGGAAACTATCATCAAAAATAGTTTTGCAGTGTCAGCTGAGACAGTGAGGGAGCACATCACTGGGTTGAGTAGCCCAAATAACTCCTCAAGGGCCTAAAGGAGACCAGTAGTTCTCACCAGAGAGAGGGCTCATATCTGAAAGCCACAACAACAGGAACCTGGGCCAGCCACTACCTTAAGAGAAGGGTGTACGGTGGCACCCTGAGTAGCCACACCTCCTCAGTACTGACAAGAATCCCTCTCTGACCACCTTCTTTTGTTCAGTCTCCCTAAGAACTTTACAAATGGCACCTGCAACAGCCAGAGGAATCCTCCTCTACCTAACAGCCCTCCTATACTTAAGTAAGTGTCTGTCTTGTACTGCACTACACCAGTGATCCGCAGAGTGGAGTCCAAACTAGTGGCATCAGCATCACTTCTGAACATGTTAGAAATGCACATTCTCAGGGCCCACTCCAGACTTCCAGAATCAGAAACTCAGGGATGGTCCAACAGTCTGTTTTCACAAGCCCTCCAAGAGATTCTGCTGCATTCTAAAGTTGGAGAACTACTGCTCTACACTTGTGTTGTCCAATACCATAGCTCTTAACCACAGGGGGGCTATTTAGGTTTAAATTAATTAAATACAATTAAAAATTCAGTTTCTTGTTCACTCTAACCACATTTCAAGTGGCTAGTGGCTACCATACCAGACTGCAGAGGGAGAACATGTCCATCGTTGAAGAAGCTCTACACTACCCCTAATCTTCCTAGATACTGTCTGCCAATTATTTATTTACATTAGCTGGAGCCCAATGTGTCGTCACCCAATCCCAGTCTCTCATGACTTTGTATGTGAATAGTAACTTACATACATTTCCCAGAGATTAATGCGGCCATGGATATGGAAAGAATTAATTTTCAATTTTAATAAGCCATCTAAGATTTTAATTTTCTCATTGAGCTAAGGTGCTATTTTTTTTCCTCTTTGGATCAAAAACATGCATATCTTTTCTACCATGTGCTTCATGAAGGCTCCTTGAATCACAGTGGTGCACGCTAAATAGAATTTCCAGATTTTAACATATGGAAGTAAGGTACTTCCCCCTCAGCAGGAAAAAACATTGAGGGCAATGGAAAGCCTCAGTTGCTCCAAGTGCTCGTTGCAGTTCCCCCATCTCCTCCTCAGTCTTCCTAGCTGAGGGACCCAAGTGAGAACTGCCCCTCACACCACCTTCCAAGAAATTCAACCCAATTCTTGACTTAGGGGACCCAACTCAAACCACAGTGGGTACAGGTTCTAGGCTCAGAGAACCTGGGAGTACTCTTTGATGACACTGGAAATTAAATTGAATTTTTCTGGTCTGGCTTATGATGCTGACCATTTAAAGACTGCCACCATGAATACAGCACTCTGAGCAATCAGTTTACAAATGACTTCTGAAGTATCCCCAGCCAAGGCAGGGTGGCCCTGAGTCACTTAAGATAAGTGTGTGATGAACGACTAAACAACAAAAAGAAGGATATAATCATGTGGTACTTTTAGTCTCAGATCCCATCTTAACCCCAAAATACAGGTGAAAGAATGCCTCATTACAACACTAAACAACTCTCCCCAAAACGGGAAAAAAGTATATATATCAAATCAACCTACTTTGAACATGCGAGGTGCCACATGAGCATCCCTTCCAGACCACATCTGCTTAATGAGCTCTGCATAGGCTTCCGCAATTTCCCCTTTCATTCCCAGAGGGTTGTCTCTGTTGATTTCGGCCTCATACTCATCTTTGAGAAAGTAGTCAGTCAGTGGTGCAGTGTTGCTCAAACACTGAAAGAGAACACGATGAGAACTCACACCTCTTCTAGAGAGCACACAAAGACACAAGATAAACCAAGTTCTAAAGGGCCAATGAGGGTCAACTGAACCAAATGAAGTACTCGGCAGATTCTCTGAAAGTCTCACAACAATAAGGCACAGCCTCCCAGAAGCCCAAGTTGGTGGCCAATCTTGTGGCTAAGTTCCCAAGGAATGGTCTTGGAGGAGCTCACAATCACTGCCTAAGAACTGTCTCTGAAACAAGCTACCTGAGGGCAAAAGCTGTGTACCCGAAGTGGCTGACACACGATAATTTTCTCTTCAATGGAAGATAATTTTAAGAAAACTTTTTTCATTAGAATTGATTGGGGGGCTGGCCCATGGCCGAGTGGTTAAGTTCCTGTGCTCTGCTTCAGCGGCCCAGGGTTTCGCTAGTTCGAATCCTGGGCATGGATACGGCACCACTCATCAGGCCACACTGAGGTGGCATCCCACATAGCACAACTAGAAGGACCCACAACCAAAAGTATACAACTATGTACCAGGGGGCTTTGGGGGAAAAAGGAAAAATAAAATCTTTAAAAAGAAAAAAAAAAAAAAGAATTGATTGGGACATTCCACTGTTTCATGAGAAGACAAACTATAAATAAGCTGAAGGCAAAATGTTTTACTAGAGCCAAAACATTATGGGGGAAAAAAATCAGGATAATAAGGTGGCAGAAAAAAACAATAAATGATATCACTGTACATGTGAATAATAATTTTAACTCTTCAAATTAAAAAATGAAGGCGGGTATTGAATTTTATCAAATGCTTTTTCTATATCTATTAAGATGATCATATGGTTTTCTCCTTTATTCTGTTACCATGGTAATGACACTGATTAATTCTTCATGTCAAAACAACCTAGCTCTCCTGGCACAAACCCCACTTGTGTTACCACTTTTATTTAGATATCATTGAATTTGATTTGCTAAAATCTTATTTATATTATTTGTGTCTATAGGTATGAAATATAATAGTCTAAAATCTTCCTGAAAGAGTTTGTATGATTGGTGTCACTTCTGCCTTATAACTTTGAATACATTCACCAATAAAGCCATTCAGAACAAGAATCTTCTTTGTTGTAAGGCTTTTAATTATCGAATCAATATCTTTAACAAATACAAGACTACTAAGATTTTCTCTTTCTTCCTATATAAGTTTGATAAATTGTGCTTTTTCAAAGCATCTTGTCCGAAACTTGTCATCTAAATTGTCTAATTTAATGGCATAAAGTTGTTCTACTATCATCTAATAATCTTTTTAATGCCTATAGGATCTATAGTAATGTTCCTTTTTCATTCCTGGCATTAGTCCTTGATATCGTCTCTCTCTACTTCCTGATTGGTTTCCATAAGAGTTTATTAATTTTATTAGTTCTTTTCAAGGAAACAGATTTGGTTGTACTGTAAATGTGCTTTGTATTTCATTAATTTCTGTTCTAATCTCTATTATTTCCCTCCTTCTACTTCCTTTGGGTTTTACTTGTTCTTTTCCTAGCATCATGAGACAGAAACTTAAATCACGGAATTTAACCTTTCTTTTTTTCCTAATATTTACATCTAGAACTACAGACCTCCTCACCAATTATTATCTTCATTTGACATCTGAGGAGAATTGAGTGTACAAAGAGTTGAGAAAACCTCCCCATGAAAAGCCAAATCTAAAGTCTCTTTTCTTTAGTTCTAGGCTTATTCCCACCTCACCACAGTGGAGAAAAATAATATCCAAACCCAAGAGTTACCTAATTTTTTAATAAATCTTTTTATCTTTTCGCTTATATTCCAAGAAACTTCAAAATTAGTTTGTAAGTCTTGAGAGGACAAAACCTATGTTTGATTTGCTCACCACTGAGTCCCCATGTATGGTAAAGAATTTGGCCTTCTCCAAACAGAAGGTCTGGATTTGCCCTTGGCTTCTGGAAAGTATTCTTTTGACTCTTGGAATGTTATCCCTGATAGAAGTATCTCTTTGCCTGGGGGCCTTCAGTCATACTGAAAAGTCTAACACTGTGATTTAGGGCGGGGGCTGGCCACACTCACATAGTCTTAAGGTGAGAACTAGCAGCTTCAAAAAGACTAACAGTGTAACTTAGGGTAGGGGAATTGGGTCACCTGGTATCAATCTACCTGGAGACTGACTGTAACCATCTGGGCAATTAATCAAGCCAAGAAATAAATCCCCAATAAAAATTCTGGACAACAAAGCTTGAGTGAGTTTTCATGGTCAGCAACACTCCATGCCTAATGTTACACATCAATGCCAAAAGAGTGACGCATCTTGACTTCACAGGGAGAGGACAACAGAAGCCCTGCACTGGGGACCCTCCTGGACTCTGCCCTATCTACTTTTTTTCCCTTAAAGAGTGGCACCTGAGCTAACATCTGTTGCCAATCTTTTTCTTCTTCTTCTTCTTCTCCCCAAAGCCCCCCGTACATAGTTGCATATTCTAGTTCTGGGTCCTTCTGGTTGTGCTATGTGGGACGCTGCCTCAGCATAGCCTGAAGAGCACTGCCAGGTCTGTGCCCAGGATCCAAAGAGGTGAAACTCTGGGCCACTGAAGCAGAGCGTGAGAACTTAACTACTCAGCCAAGGGGCTGGCGCCTATTTACTTCTTCCCTCGGCTAATTCTAATGTGTATCCTTTCCCTATAATAAACCATAACTGTGAGTCTAATAGTTTTAAGTGACTCACGACTTAAAGTGAGTCCTTCTAGCAAATTATCAAAACTGAAGGTGGTCTTGGGGACCCCCAAACTTGCAGTTGGTGTCAGAAGTTAAGGCAGTTGTGGGGACTGCGCCCTCCTAACTCTGTAGCTGGACCCTAACTCTAGCCCATAGCCATCACAGTACTGTCACACAGTATGTGTCCAATAAATATTTGATGAATGAATAAATAAGGTTTCAAAGGGAGGATTTTAGAATTTTCTCCAGTCGAGGACATAAGGTGAGACAACTGTCATTGGTGAAAAGATGGTCAACCTTAACCTAGGCATAATTTAGCTTGGCACCAGCTGCTGTGAGTTCTCATCTCATCAGAGATTAACCAGGCAAGCACTCCAATACTTTCTGGGAGCGTCATTCACTAATGGTCAACAAAATTCAAAACGTTTTTACTACAAAACCAAACCTAGAACTGATTAAGAAGAGATTTTGGGGCCACAAACACTGATGAGACCACTCTGTAGTAATCAGCGGGAAGTACCCTGAAATATTGACAAAGGGTAAGTAGGGACCCCTGGGAGAGGATCGTCCCAACACCTTAGCAGGCCACTCTTACCCAAGCTTCGAGTACTGTAAAGACACAGTGTTACTGAGATGGCAGCTCTCCCCTCTACCTGCAAAGCGGAGTTCATGAAGCAGGTGTTCCCCAGGTTTCCAAGTCCGCAGAGCCCAGGTTGTATGTGAGACGATGGAGACTCCTGACAATTATATGAAGCAGAGAAGCCAGATCCACTGGAAAACACAACCCACATCAGCAATAAAAGCTAAGTGCTGCATACATGCCCTCAGGGTCATTTTGGGGCTCCTCTGGGGCCTCTAGAATTCTTGTCTGGTAATGATCCCATGATACAAGCTCTCTCTACTCCCTTCTCCAGTCCTCTAGCCACACCATCCACCAACCCTGCCCCTGCCCTTGATTTGACATGATAGCAGGTGATAAGCATATCCTTAAGAGAAGAAATGCTATTTGAATTCTCCACTCTCAGGCTTTGGCAAATGCTAATTTTGTATCCCTCCAGAAGGCTATCTGCCAGGTGATGTCAGGGAAGAACATTGTGGTTACCGAGATCAAGAGCTTGCACCTGTCACCACCCACCAGACCACACTCAGTCTTGACTGTGCCTGAGTGTTCATGCACAGTCTGTCGCTTCACCCTCCTCTTCCATTCCATCTGTGGTGTGTGGCAGGAGCTCCTGAAACACCTGGATAAAGGATCACAGCCATCCAGAGGGAAAACAGGCAGAGCTCTCCCACAGCTGAGCATCATCTCCTTACAGCTATTCTGCCATATGGCCAGCCTGCCCTTCACAGACAAATGCAGTGACCCCATGACCACCAGTGACTTATGCTGTGGGGAAAATACCAGCTCGCAGGAGGTCAAGCAATGTAAGTCAGAACCAGGATGCACACTTTACTGAGGGTATGAAATGGAGCGAGAAACTACATGCAGTGTGTTCCCATGGGGAACCTTAATCCCACTTATGACTAGTGCAGCAGCAGAGGAGCTCTCCAGGTGCAGCCTGGGAAAGGATTCAGAGGAAAGGGAAGCAAAGTGAAAGAGCCTGCTCTTACCCCCTGCTGACACCGGAACTGCGCATCCCAGAGGTGTTAGTGCTATCACCATTTGCAATGGGAGAGGCAGACACTGAGGAATAGGGACTTGCTGATGATTTTGGAGAGGTAGTAAAATTTCTGCTAGGCACAGTGCTTGATCTGGGAGAGAGAAGCAGAAACAATGCTACTGACTTTTTGCAAAAAGCAAGCCCTATCTAATGTCTTAGGTTTCTTCTCAAGAAATAAAGGTTCTCCATATTCAGTTACTTAAAATAAATTGCAAAAAGCCTATTTTCATGCTACCTCAAGATAAATTTTATTTAAACAAGAGTAAAGAAATTAATTGGTCTTCCTGTCTCATTCATCCACATGGACATATACTGAATCTTTTTTTTGAGGAAGATTAGCCCTGAGCTAACTACTGCCAATCCTCCTCTTTTTGCTGAGGAAGACTGGCCCTGAGCTAACATCCATGCTCATCTTCCTCTATTTTATATGTGGGACACCTACCACAGCATGGCTTTTGCCAAGCAGTGCCACGTCCGCACCAGGGATCCAAACTGGCAAACCCTGGGCCGCCAAGAAGCAGAACATGCGCACTTAACCGCTGTGCCACCGGGCCGGTCCTACTGAATCTTTCAATAGGATAAATCACAAGCTTGATCTTAGGGCATCCTGGTTTGATCTATAAATCATAAGCTTCCCTGAATTTTAAGAGTTACCAGCAAAAGACATAGAAAAATGGCACTAAGAGATGAATTTCTCCAAAAATACTTGACCCAAATTAAACAGCTGGCTGTAAGTATACTAGAATAGGACAATGGCAATTCGGTTTCACCACGCTATTCAAAGGGAATTACTTTCGTTTCCTCAAATTTACCAAATGTGAGTAATCTCTCTGTTTCCAACTCATGTTTCAATATTTTTCACAGCTTATTTTAGATTTATTCCTACTTTCAGATTAACTCAAGAGCTAATTGCCCCAAATCTTAAATTGATATCAACTTTATATTAAAATCTGTATAAGAATACGTAGAAGGAAGTGAATCATTCTGCATTGTTTCAAATACATACAACTGTGATTTTCTTTCTAGATTTGGGGTTATTTTTAGAATACAGCAAATAATTAAGATGGGCTATCCTAGCACAGTGCCCAACCTCATGGGATCTGATGTCAACCAGGGTTCCCTGTGAGAAGAAAGCGAATTGTGGCAGCAAAGATAAAGAGTGATTCTGTACCTACATCAGCAGTGGGCAGATGTTAGGAAACTATCCAGGGGTCTAAATGGGCATGAGGAACGGAGTTCTGCTCCACGCTCAGAGATCACAGTGAGGGAGGGGGAAAGAGGGCTTCCTGGCCTGTCACCTTCCCATAAGGAAATACACCTTCTTTAATCCTGAAGAGCATTTGCTTCACGGAACCTCATCCTCATGCTGCAAAGGAGTCCAAGAACTCAGGCAGCTCACTAAGGGAGACTCGTCAGAGCCAAGGGAGCACTCTTCCACCACACAGATGACAAAAGCACACATTTGGGGCCTGTTCAACGTGATGCAGGTATTCCCAGTTTCCTATGCAGACAGGAAAGTCACTACCCAAGCTGGTCTGATATGGCAAACTCAAGTTATCTCAAGTCTGGAGACAGGTAGATACTACAGGATAGTGAAATTCAAATTCTGACACACAGAACCTCAAGGCATTATAGTCTAACACTCCCTTTTCCAGTAACTATTCACTGGTAACTTATTCTAGTTCCTTGAACTTAAAAGGGGAAAAATCCTACCAAGACTTGTCAATTTCTGAGACATTTCTGGTTGAAATAAAACAAAGAAAAATTTTATTTGACATTTGTTTAAAATGTCTAGAAAATACTGCCTATAGTTTTCAGAGTAAATTCAATCAAAAGAAAACCAACAAAGAGTACATAAAGATATTTTTTTATATGCTTGAAAGTTTACACAACAGTTTTTTAGAAACCCCACTCTTGACCAACAAATCAAAAGAAAGAACTCTGTGCAAAAAAGTGACTTGTGTCTGGGAAATGCTTGGGCACTTGTCATTTGTCATCAGGCAGGCTCAAAGCACACCCTGGGGCGCTGCAGGCTGGGAAATAGGCATCAGTGGGAAACACCTGACTCTCAAGTGCACATATTAGATTAGGTGAGACCTCACTCTCAGTTGTGACTGAGTCTCATGCCACAAGCACTCTAAAAAACAGAGGCCAAACCCCTAAATAAGGATCCCTCTGCTTGTAAAAGACACTCTAGTTAAGCCTCTGGTCTCCCAGCACCTTTCTACTGAGATATTCTCTCCTCCTAGTCATGTAAGATCATTATTAATTACAAATCAAACATGCCCTAGACCAAAGGCTGAGGCCCTATAACATACCCATGCCTGCCCTCCTTGCTCCATTGCACTCTGCTTGCTTCTCAGATGTCCTCCAGGCTAAATGCTGCTCTAAGGATGAGCCCACCCTTTAAGACTGACTGTAAGTATCCCAAGTCCAGCTTCTGGCATTATTATTAAGATAACAATGAACTCTTAGCCAGAACCCTCACTGCCTTCACAACATCCTAAGCTGTCATCTCTCTACACTAACACTGTTAACCCTCATCTGTGTGCACTCACATCTCCATTCCAGGAACACTGACCTCTTCCAACTCCAGGCAGGCAGCCTTTAAAGGAGACTGTGGTACAGAGCTAACCAGGCCTTACAGACCTCATGCAAGTAAAGTTAAGAGAGAGAGAGAGAGAAATGAGGCCAGGTCTACAGAAAACCTTGGAAGCACTAACACAAAGGTTGGAGTAATCCACAAGAGAAAACTATCTGAAAATGCTCAGAATTTACAAGGAGGCCCTCACCAGTCAATAAAAGAGTTGAATGGAAACAATTTCATTATACTATTCTCCTGGCCAGGATATATGTAAATTTGACCAGGATATATGTAAAATTTGGTTTAAAAAAAGGATTAAGCCAGTCAATGACTTTCCCTGGATCACACAGTCACTTGATGTACTTTTCCATTCCCTCCATTTCAATCCCTCTGTGTCTTCTTTGACAGACAATGTATTACTGAACATGGCTGGTTTTTTAAAAAAATCTGACCCAAGAGTTCATGTCTTTTGATTAGCGACTTTAACCTATAGTCTAATTACTGTTACAGCTGAACTTAATTCAGCCTCCTTAGTTCACATTTTCTAATTACCATACTTTTCAGGTGTTCTTTTTTTTTCCTTCTTTCTTGCCTTCCATTGAATTTTCCTTTTTAGGTGATGCAGTTTCCTGATTCCTCCTATGATACTGTGCTTTATAAGGAGAAATACATATTTTGGTCTTGTCCATGGCTCCTGGTACACAGCTCTTAAAAATCTTGTAACTTTCTAAGTGATAAGAGTGATAGGAACATCATTTATTTGTTTTTTCTCCTAGGTTCCTGAAATAGCTCCCAAGTGATAAAGGTGAAAGGAGTTTCTTTTGTTATTTATAACAAGACCTTTCAACCACACTTCAGTTTAAGTTAACAAAGGATGGAGGGCTGGTTGCCAGCGGAACCAACCAGTGATTAGAGGGTTGGAAGTTTCACTCATCCCCTTTACCCTACCTCTAAGGAGGGGCTAGAGACTGAGTTCAGTCACCAAGGGCGAAAAGATTTAATCAATCTTGCCAACTTACAGAAACCTCCATAAAAATCCCTTAAGTAGGTGGTTTGGAAAGCTTCTGAGTTGATGAACACGTAGAGATGCTAGAAGGGTGGCATGCCTGGAAAGAGCATAGAAGCTCCTGGACCCTTCTCCTATACCTTGCCTAAGCATATCTTCCATTTTGCTGTTCCTGAGTTATATCCTTTCATAATAAACGTAATCGAGTAAGTAAACTGTTTTCCTGAGTTCCATGAACTGTTCTAGCAAATTATCAAGCCCAAGGAGGGGGTCATGGGAACCTCTGATTTACAGCTAGCTGGTCATCAGAAGCTCAGGTGACAACCTGGACTTGTGACTGGCATCTAAAGTGGGGGCAGTCTTCTGGGACTGAGCCCTTAACCTATGGGATCTGACACTATCTCCAGGTAAACAGTGTCAAGACTGAGTTAAATTGTAGAACACCCAGCTGGTGTCAGAGATTGGTTGATATGGGATAAACCCCGACACGTTTGGTGGCCAGAAATATTCACAGAGTCGAGAAGAAAAAGAGGTGTTTTTTTTCCTTCCACTTCCCAATAGCTATTCTTCCCTTTTTCCTTAGTTCATGAACCGCAATTTTTAGCTGGACACCTTGCAACCCTGCTAAAAGGCATTTCCCAGCCTCCCCGGAAGCCAGGTGTGGTCAAACAATTGGCCAGAGACATGTTACGGGAGGTTTCATGTGTGACTTTCAGGAAACTTCCTTAAAAGGAAGGAGTATGTCCTTCTTCCTGCTTCCTCCTCCTAGCTACCTGAAGGCAGCTATAATCGCCTCAGCTCCAGCAGTCAACCTGGACCATGAGGTGACCACCTTTGAAGTAAAAGCCACACAGCAGAGCAACAGAACAGAGCAGCTGGGTTTCTAAGAATACCAGCACTGGTCTGCTCACCTCAGAAATTCTTTTTAGAAAGACAGACGCATCTATCTTGCTTAACATACTGATTTTCAGGTCTTTGTTAATTCCCACCAAACTTTACCTAATGAACAAAGCACGTTTCAAAGTTACAAATTCTATTTTTATATTTCTGGTAGTTACTTCATTAACTTATTAGGATCTACAACTATTTTTATTTTTCTCCATCAATTACTTAAACTTATAATTATCTACATTCCCCCCAAGAAAAGCAGTTCAGGACATTTTCATCTCTCTCTGCTCTTTACTGCCTCCCATCTCTTCACTTGTCTTCCATGTTGGGATTACCCAGAATTTACTTCTGGATTGTTGCAATACTGTGATTTATAAGAAATATATATTTGGCCATTCAGACGACCAAAACATATTTCTCATATAATATTTGGTCTTCATCTACATTTCCTGGCTCACAGCTCCAAAAACTCTTGGAATTTCCTAAGTGTTCAGAATGATAAAAGTGTCTTGTTTATGTTAACGAAGGTAACTTTTGGATCCCACCCAAGGGTCTGGGCTACTTGCCAAAAGAACCAGCCAGGTGATCAGAGGACTGGAACTTTCAGTCCCACCCCCTGATGTCCAGGTAGCGGAGCAGGGGCTTGAGGTTGAATCAACAGCCAAAGACTGAGTCAATCATGACTACATAATAAAGCCTACATAAAACCCAAAAAGACAGCTCTTAAATCCTTCTTTCTGAGAACTTCCATGCTAGGGAACCAGAATGCTTCCATGTGCCACTGTGCAAGGCCCCAAGCTCCATGAAGACAGAAGCTCCTTTGTTTGGGACCTCGCCCTCCTTATCTCTTCATCTGGCTGTTGATTCATATCCTTTAATGTCCTTTCTAAGAAGTCAGTAATCTAGTGAGTAAACGGGTTTTCTTGAGTTCTATGAACCCTTCTAGCAAATTAATCAAATCTGAGGAGGGGGTCTTAGGAACCTCTGATTTATAGCCAGTTGGTCACAAGTATAGGTTAACAACCTGGACTTGCGACTGGCATCTTGAGTTGAAGGGGGTTGTTGGAACCTGTTCATTGGAACCTCCAGTTTGCAGCCTGTCGGTAGAGAGCAGAGGTACCAACCTGGGTTTTCAACTGGCATCTGAAGAGGAGGGTGGTCTTGTGGGACCAAGCCCTTTACTCATGGAATCTGATTCTATCTCCAGTAGAAAGTGCCAGAATTGAGTGGAATTCCCAGACACCCTGCTGGCGTCCAAGGACTGCTTGTTGGTGTGGGGAAGCCTCCACACACACAGATTGGAATTGGGTCCAGGAACCCTTTGTAATTGTTATTGATATAGGTTGCTTTCTTAAACTTTTCTTATTATTAAACTTTTTATTGAAGTATGACATACAGAAATATACAAATCACGAGAGTACAAGAACCAAGAAATTTTCACCAACAGAATACATCTACGTAACGAGTAACCAGACAAAGAAACAGGACAGCACCAGCCCCCCAGGTGTCCACCTCACACTCCCTAAGTCACACCTTCCCCAAACTAACTACCATCATAACCTTGAGTCCCTAACACTAGTTTTGCCTGTTCTTAAGCTTTATATCAAGAGAATCATATTGCATGCCTTGTATTGTGTCTGGTTTCTCTTATTCAACATTGCTTACTGAGACTCAATGTTGTTGTGGTTACACAAAATTCCATTGTGTGCATCCACCACAAATTATCTATCCACTCTATCATTGGTGGACATTTGGGTTAGGTCCAGCTTCTGACTATGACAAGCAGTGCTGTCTTGAACATCTTTGAACACATATTTAAGTAAATATGGGATGTATTTCTGTTGGTTGTATATCTAGGAGTAGACTGCTGAGCTGTAGAATATATATATAATTCTTCACTTAGTACTTGTTGCCAAATCTTCTAAAATCACTGTACCAATTTATCTCTCTCATCAGCAGGGTCCAACAATTCGGGTTACTTCACACCTCAACAACACTTAGTACTATCTTTTTCATTTAGCCATTTTGGCAGGTGTGTCAGAAGCAATGCACTGTGGTTTTAATTTGCCATTTCTGGATGACTGCTGAGGTTGAGCACCTCTCCATATGTTCACTAGCCATCCAGATATCCACTTTTGTAAAGTGACTGTTAAAAGGTTTTTTGCCCTCTTTTCTAACAGGGTTGTCTGACTTTTTCTTGTTGACTTGTAGAGGTTTCTTTGAAATTTTGGACATAAGTAATTTGTCAGACGTATGGATTGCAAATATCTTTTCTCACTCTTTTTACTCTTCAATGAACAGAAGTTCTTAATTTAAGTCATCCACACCATCCATTTTTCCTCTATAATGTGTGGTGCTGTGGCTTGTGTAACAAATCTTTCCTTACTCCAAAGTCACAAAACCCTTGCTTTTCCGGTCAAAAGAACACTTCACTAGTTGTGTACTCTCCCTCACACCTTATGGATTTTACTGCATGTCCCTGGACTCTAACAGTGCTTCTTCTAAGAGGTTTTCAGGGAGCAGCTCTGCATGGAAAACCCCTTAAGGTCAACAGCTTAGCAGGATATAAAATTCTAGTTTTAAAGTTATTTTGACCTAAAAAAGTCTCTCTTGGATCCATTCTTGCTGTTCAGAAGTTTGATATTAATCTGCGTATTCCTTTTTGACTTTTTCCTTCAAAAGGATTTGGAGGGGCTGGCCCCGTGGCCCAGCGGTTAAGTTTGCACGCTCCGCTTCGGTAGCCCAGGGTTTCACCAACTCGAGTCCTGGGCGCAGACGTGGCGCCGCTGACCAGGTCATGCTGAGGCAGCATCCCACATGCCACAACTAGCATGACCCACAACTAAAAATGCACCACTATATACTGGGGGTCTTTGGGGAGAAAAAGGAAAAATAAAAATCTTTAAAAAAGAAACAAAAACAAAAACACAAAAAGATTTGGAATTTTCTGTACAACTTTGTTAAATTTCTGAAGTGTTTAGGTACAGGCTTTCATTTACCTGTTGTGGTTAGCATTCTTTGAGATCTTTCATCTTCTATGATTTCTGAGAAACCCTCAGTCAATACATCTTCTAACATTTTCTTCCCCTTGCTCCCGTCATTTCATTTCTGCTTCTGAGATTCCTATTTTATGGATATTGACATTTCTACTCCCATTCTCCATACCATTTTTCTCCTATTATCTTCCACCTCTTTATCCCTTCATAACACCTTCTAGAATTCCTCAACCTGATCTTCCAATCTGTTCATTAAGTCTTCAGTTACATCCACTCTGCTACTCAACCCATCCCCTGAATTCTTTGTTCACAAGTATGTCTCCTTGTTCCTGTTTTGTATACCTATTTCCTCCTCTTCTTGAGGATATTCATTATGCTTATTTCATCTTCTTATGAGGCTTGGAACATGAATGCTGCTCCACCTAGCACAGGCTGTCAATTTGTCACTTTCTTTTTTTCATGACTATATTTGTCATCTTCTCATTATAGTTCCCTCTGAGCTATTCACCAGGTAAGATCACAGTACTGCTCCATTCACCACACCCCCTTCAAAGAGCTCCCTACATCACCAAGAGGCAAAGCTAGAATCCAGAGTCTCACAAGGGCAACAGGGCCTACCACCTTGTCATGTCTCAGGTCTCATCCCTTCAACCTTCCTGTCATCTTTCCTAGCTCCAGCCACAGCAAATTCCTGCTGGTCTTCAACCAGGCCTGCCTCTGCCTCAGGACTTCTGCAGCTGCTGTCACCTCGACCTTACAATGTTATTCTCCCCAATAAGCACCATACTCACTGCTGATTCCCTCACCTCCTTCATGACTATGTTCAAATGGTACCTCCAAGGCCTCTCCACCGTCCTGTTTAAATCTTCCCCTTCCCAAAGCCTAGCACTCGCTGATTTTCTCCTCTGATTTTTTTCCACAGTGCTTAAAAACCATTGGACAGGGCCAGTCCTGCAGCCGAGTGGTTAAGTTTGCGCGCTCCACTTCGGTGGCCCAGGGTTTCACTGGCTGGAATCCTGGGCGCGGACATGGCACCACTCATCAGGCCACGCTGAGGCAGCATCCCACATGCCACAACTAAAATATACAACTATGTACTTGGGGGATTTGGGGAGAAAAAGCAAAACAAAAAAAAAGATTGGCAACAGCTGTTAGCTCTGGTGCCAATCTTTAAAACAAAAACAAAAACAAAAACCATTGGACATGTGTATTTTTCTTATTTATTTCTGCTCTTTGAGGATACTGTGCTTTGTTTATTGCTGTATCCTCAGCATCTAGAACAGTGTCTAGCACTACTGGTGGAGTGGGGAGGGGAACGTGCTTCAGGAATTCCACCTTGGGCTCCCTAGCCACTGGCCACACTTTACCAGGACACTCTTAACCTTCAGGGAATGTCAGTGAGGCACTGCTCTTTTCCAAAAGCTGTCTCCCTTTACTAGAATCTCTTAGGCCTCAGTGTGTAGAAGGGATAGGGAAAAGCAATGCTGGGAAGAGAAAAAGGCACAACTAAAACAGTCTCCCTTGGCTAGTACACCCAGCCTCTTCTGCTCCAAGCTGCCAACCCTACCTCACAGATTGGAATCCAACTCCCTCTGTCTACCTAGGAGGTTCTCACAGTTTCTATGTTATTTTCCCTCAGTTCTGTAGCAATTCCAGTTCCAAGAAGATAGTTAGCAGCCTGGGCTAGTTGTCACAAATTACCAGAAACTTCGTGGCTTAAAACAACACAAATTTATTATTTTACAGTTTTGGAGGTCAGAAGTTCAAAATGATTCTCACTGTGCCAAAATCAAGATGTGGGTAAAGCTGTGTTCCTTTGTGGTGGCTCTAGAGCCTTGTAGAGGCTGCCCACATTCCCTGGTTCACAGCCAGTCAAGTCTTTCTCACATTTCATCACTCTGACTCTGCTTCTGTCCTCACATCTCCTTCTCTGACTTTCCTGTCTCTCTCTTTCATTTATAAAAACTTTTGTGATATACTGGGCCCACTCAGATAATCCAGGATAATCTCACCATCTCAAGATCCTTAATCACATCTTCAAAGTCCCTTTTGCCATATAACTTAACATATTCATAGGTTCTGAGGATTAGGACATGGACATCTTTGGGGGGGGGGTATTATTCTGCCTACCACAGCTATTTTCTCATCTCGTCAGGAACTGGGTACCAGGGTTTCCTAAACTAGAGGCCATGGCTAGGCCTCAAGGATGTCTGTAAAACCCTTGAGATTGCTGGCAATATGTTGTGTCTTCTTCCATGTTTCTCAAGAGAGAGCTCATAGTTTTCATGATTCTGGAAGGATGGCTACAAGCCCATCACATAAAACAGTCACTGCCCAAGGCCTCACTGAGGAAAGAGAGCAAAGACCACCACTATCCCTATAACTATCAATACAGACACAATTTCCCCGTCTTACACCATAAGAAAAATTCATCACCATTTTATGAACCCTTCTCAGGACACGCATAATTCCACACCACACATAAACATCTCCTGAGACAGAGGTACACAGAGTCCCAGTTTAGTAGTAGATTAATTCCCCCAGCAAGTGACAAGGGCAAGAATGAGTAACAAGCCACTGGGTAAAGAGTGAGGTGGGATCAAACTATTACCTTCAAGTCATACAAGACCCCACGCCTGAGCCCTCTTTTTTCCATCAAAGCCTCTAACTATAGATGGAGAAAATAAAAGCCCTTGACAAAAACAAAGCCATTTCTTGGCAGAGCAGCATTCCCAGATCCTGGCCCGTTCTCCTCTCAAATTCTCAACAAGGAGAGCCTCACTGCCTTGTTCACACACCCAGACAACTGTCACTTAGATGGCAGCCCAACCTGCTGCTTACCAAAGGCCAGGGTTATAAAATCCTGGATATAAAATCAAATATGTTTTTTCATCTGATTCAGAAAAATTTTTTCTTAGCACAAATAATTTACTTTAGGTAACGGTGTCTCTCTTAGACCTGTGTGCCCAACTACAAGAGAGGAAAAGTTCACTTACTTTGACTGCAGGGTCTGCCTTGGCCATGTGCCATCTTCATTTTGGGGCTCAATTACTAGCACCTGAGTGAAAGGGACACCATATGAGGAATATGCAAAACACCTCACTTCTGACATGCTCAGAACCAGAAGATATCTGGCCACACACTGTGGGCGGAGATGCCTGTTGGCATGGCCTGGGCCCTCCTACCTGACCCTGGTATAGCCCAGCATCCTGGACAGTGTTGTCCAGCTTGCTCAACTGCTCGTAGGTGTTGCTCATGTATTTGTTCCACAGCCGCGTTTCACGCTCTGCAGGAATGTTAAACAGCTTCCGCATCTCCTTCTCAATGGTTGCTTGGAAAAGACAGAAACATCACTCAGGGCTTTTCCCAGATGCAAGGATAAACACAGCCATGGCAAGCAAACACTCATCCTCCTTTTCAGATGGTCACAGGATGCTTTGGATCAAAAGTTCTGACTGACCTCAGCCCCTTGGTGACTCCTAAGTCCAAACATCTTCCATGGGCGTCCTCTTGCACTCACACACCCAGAAACTTTCCCTATGTTTCTCCTTCTCTGATGATGTGGGTCCCATTTATAGCACAGAAGCAACATGAAAAAGTGAGAAAACTTATCTTTGGAATTAAGACAGATGTGGTTTCAAATACCCGCTTTGCCACTTTCTCACTCAAACTTTTGAATGTTACTTTAACCTCTCTGAATCTGCATTTCTTCACCTGTATTACCATATGCCAAATGGGCAGGGACCATGCCCAGTGTTCTATAGAACATGATTCCCAAACTTAGCTCTCCATAAGAATGTTCTGGGGATTACCAGTTCAGAACTGGTAATCACAACCTGAGATTATCTGGGTAGCAATTCTGAAGAGGGAACCCCAGCTTCCCTCCCATCAGCCACAATGCTGTCTGCACTCTCTCACTGGATATCTGGAACCCCAGCCCAGGTACTTACCGATGGTGTCTGCTTTGCTGAAATGGCAACTCAGCACGTTAGTGGGGTCACTATTCTCACAGAGCTTCAGTTCTAGCAAATACACCTCCACCTTGCAGTGCTTGACAAACAGACCATGCTCTACAACCTGTGAACAAGAGGCATGGGTGAAGAAGCAATAGTTCCACACTGGGGCAGTTTTGGAATCAACATGTCTCATCAGTGACAAAAGGCAGAATCAACATGATAATCAGTTTCCTTAAGTGATCAGGGGATCAGAAGTACAGATTTAAAGCTGCCAGTATCTGTCCTAGGTGTTTAAAAATCTTTTGTCCACCTACTAGGACCAACCAAGAGCACCTCGATGGAACCAGAGATAGAAATGACACTGCACAACAGGGAAGTCATTGTTCATCTCTAAGTGGGGATCATGACGCTTCCCTTGCAGGCTCTGTCGAATTAGAGGACTAGAGAATATAGTTAAATCCTTTTGCAGAACGCTCACCACATGGCAGCAGAGTGGGCATTAGGGGACGTCTGCAGGAGAATGGCATGCCCCTAACCTTCTGAGCTCTAACCCCTCTCAGGATCCCAGGTTTCAAGCTGGAGAAAGAAGGCAGTCCTGGCCCTGAAGAATGACTCTTAGAAGCATGGCTTCAGGATTGCAATTCTTCCCTACTCTGCTAAGGAGAACTACACACCAGGCAGAGTGAGAAATTTATCCAACTACTGTATTTTGGCAGGCACGCAGGCTCCTGTGATTACCCCTCTGGTAGGACAAGAAAAAAACTCTGGGACTCAATGTAGTAGTCTTCTCATGAGTCCTGTCTACCAGAGGAGTTAACAATCTGGGTTTCTATCCCAGGGCCTACCTTTCCTCAAGAGGCTATTCTCTAGGCTATGAACACTTGCTTTTTGAGATACTCATCAGTGTGGCCCAAGACTCCCAAGCACAGGGGAAAAAACAGTATCAGAAAGGTTGTAAGATAAACAAGAAGCAGTACATTACTGTATGTCCATATGACCCCAAGTGAACTTTCTCTCATAGAGCCTTCCAGAAAGTGCTCTCACGGCACCAGGGGACTCATCCCAAGGCACTGGGCAGCTCTGATGTTTGGAGGCCACTCATTGTAACATCCTGGGTGAGCAGCCTCACTCACCACCACTCACAACCACAATTCCCTAAAGAGAACCAGAAACAAGGCCTCAAATACCTCCATTCAACCACTTAGGGACATCCAGTACCCCAGGAAACCAACACCAGTCAGTGTCCCCCAGGGAGCACTTGCAGACACTGACCAGTGGGTGTGACAATTCATGTACTCACTTTTCTGACGATGGGCTGCTGGCCTTCTACACAGCCATACCAGTTTAGTAACTTATTCCATGCCTCAGTTGGGACCAATACATAGTCCAATTCATCAATTAAATGTTCTTTCAATGTCTGGCTCTCAGGATCTGAGAAAGGAAAACAGCACATAACTCACTGCTCTTCTCCCCAGAAATGTTTGTTTTACATGACTCTTACGTACTTATTTATAGGAATTTAAGTATTTATAGAAACAGGACAGAAAATCCCAAAACTCTGTCACTGGCCATAACACAGCACAGACTTGACTAGTCTTTGCTTTCAGATATGCTTTCTGAACATTTTATGAGGAACTTATATTTCTTCTATAATTGGAAAGAGAAGGTAGGATAAAAGAGAAAAACTCTAGTTTACATTTTCAAAGTGCTTTCAGCTTCCACAATTAAAATAGTTAATTATGAATATTTAACATAATATTCTGTTTAGTGAAACTGCATTAAGGTCAGATATCATCTTCCCCTGAAAGATTTACTAAGAAAGCAGGGCCAGCCCCAGTGGCCTAGTGGTTAAGTTCAGTGCACTCTGCTTTGGTGGCCCAGTTTCAGTTCCCAGGCACAGACTATACCGTTCTGTTAGTGGCCATGCTGTGCTGGCAGCCCACATACTAAAAAATAGAGGAAGATTGGCATAGCTGATAGCTCAGGGCAAATCTTCCTCAGGAAAAAAAAAAACCCAATGTGAATATGCTTAATACTACTGAACTGTATACTTAAAAATGGTTAAGATGCTAATTTTATGTTATGTGTATTTTACCATAATTGAAAAATAAAAGGTGGATCCTCCTCATTGATGAGCCAACCACTTTCCACAGCAGCTCTAGCATGATTATTATTATTATTATTATTTTAGAAAGATTAGCCCTGAGCTAACTACTGCCAATCCTCCTCCTTTTGCTGAGGAAGACTGGCCCTGAGCTAACATCCATGCCCATCTTCCTCTGCTTTATACATGGGATGCCTACTACAGCATAGCTTTTGCCAAGCAGTGCCATGTCTGCACCTGCGATCCGAACCGGCGAACCCCAGGCAGCTGAGAAGCGGAATGTGCAAATTTAACTGCTCTGCCACTGGGCCAGCCCCTAGCATGATTATTAACACTGAGAGACCACACCCTTTCTGTTTGGCAACAAGATGGTCCAGGGGCAGTATTTATCAGTCTGTATGAGACAAGAGCTTCCAAAAACAACTGACACCTGAACTCCAAACTTTTCTCTGATTTACAAATTAAAACTCATAAAAGTTATCCACTTACTGTCTTACTTGGGGAGAAACACCTTCTTCATTTCTAACACTAAACACTACGCAGATCTGGCCACCTGTACTGTGCCAAACAGCAACCAGAAACCTTCAAATGTGGGAAAGAAACCAACAGCTTTCAGCATCCTCAACCCAAAGTACATCAATCCTACAGGGCTCTTTCCCCTCTGGGGCTGACAATTTCCCCAAACATGTCATTCTTATGACCCTATAGCAAATGCAGAAGACTTAATTGAATTTTCAATGCAGTCACTATTCTCACTCAAAACTAGATCATTCAAGGGCATCATGCTAAACATCACACAAGGGTTCTAAAATGAGGATTTAGCCTCTGAAAATGTCTTCAACAAAGAGGCAAATAAAGGGGGAAAATAGGAGCACAGCTTGGTCAAAGTGTAGGGGTTCTATCTGATATACAGCAGGGGCAAAGGTGTCAATGAGACAAGGGGTGCTCGACAGACAACATCAGCAAGGGTATGTTCTACCCTCTCCTTCCTGCACTTTCAAGAGCCCCCTCCAGGCCACTCCATGACCCTCGGTGGAAGGCAGCCAGACTGGGACTGGCAGGTGACTGAGAGCCTAGGAATTAACAGGGACCTCATTCACCAGAGAGAGGTCATTCCTGCACTGTCAGTGTTCCAGGATCTGACTGGAATGCAATTTTCACTTCCCAAGCATACAGCAAATGTTTCAAGCCAAAACCAGGTGACATCAAATCGGGGGACATGCCCTTAGCTGAAGGTCATGCAAAATGACTTCAGAGGGCCCCTCCAGCTCTAGGATTCTCATCACTATTACTATTAAAAGTCAAGAATACACTTTTTCAAAAAAACAGAAGAGAGGGAAAAGGAGAAAGCACAAACATAACACGATGATCCCTTGTGGCAACTTCATGGTATAATGCCTACATCAGGAAACAAAGCATATGACATTGTTTATTATGTTATTTAGATCTACCCTAAAACAATGTCTGCATTGAAGCCTTACTCATTTTTAAAAACACTCAGGTTAGTGATAGGTACTTGGATCAAGCCTCATGCATTGTCTGCCTTTCTGCTGCCCTGATTTTGGGCACAGGCAACAGATCACCTCTGTCCTGTTTGCAAGGGAGTCTAACGTCAGGCAGAATAAAGCCTAGGAAAGGCCAACTGTCATTTCTGCATTTATAGGGGCAAGCCAAACTCAGGTGTGTCATACATCACTTTTTCAATCACTTCTTCCATTGGGAGCTAATTGTAACCATAACTCTACTGACCTTCCACCTCTCCTCACACTACTTCTATGACAAACATAGGCCACCACGGGAATGTTTGATGAATGTTGACAGGTCTACAATTTGCTCCACTGCAAAGGTAACACAAAAAATTCTGGTTCCAAAATTTCAGATTCCAGATGCGACTTCAAAATATTATTTCTTTCCATTCCATATACTAATCTGAAATCTGAAATCTCTAGCAGAACTAATTTAAAAAAAAAAAGATTTAAAATGGTAGAAGCATGCTCTTGTTACAAACAGTTAATTTAGGAAAAAAGCAGCTTAACTTCTATCTGAGGGTCGCAAAGACTTCTGCTATAGACACAAATTGAGGACACTTGTTTCTATCCCCTCACAATTGGAATGCCAGGTTCACAATGTCCATGTTACAGATAAACATGACCTTAGGTCATTGCCCAGATGGATATTTCAGTTAGAAAAGCAATAGGATACTACACCTGAAAAAAGTCCAGAGTTATCTATCGGGCCGGGAAATAAGTTGTGTTCACCCACGTTGTACATATCCCAGCTGTCAAAGCCCACATACTTCTTCCACTGCTTGAACCACCGGCTGTCAATAAGATACCTAGAGACAGACAAAAATTTACTATACCAGAAAAGCTGAGGTTGTAAGTTTCTGCAGGTGCTCCCTTAATATTTTTTATGGTCTTTCCACTTGGGGAACAAGCAATCCCCACTAAAAAACACACTCACAAAAGCAGGAGCAGGGCTAGGGCCTACATGGCACAGAGAGCCTGGGCCAGAGCAGGCATCCATTAATGAATTGATTGTTGAAAGAATGAATATATGAAAGGAAGGAAATGATTGACTTCAAAATGCTTATTTAAAGGAAGTCTTTCTACAGGCAAAAATCTTGTTTGCTAATGACCAAGTCATTAACTTCATAAGGATCTTTATAGAGGTCCTGGTCCAGGTAGGCAGTTTGGTTACACTGCTCTGCTTGATGTGAATAGCATTAAACTAATTTCATTTCTGAAAATGGGATAATAACATCCCACACTTCAGTTTTCCTTTGAGGACCCAACAAGATATAAAAAAATGTGGGTACATATGTTTGGAAATATATGTACATATACACACACACACATACATGTATATACACACACATACATATATATATATATGATAGTGTCTAGGTATGTTTAGCTTGTCAAAAAGCATTAAGTTGATCTGGTTATATTTTCAAAGTATCACTATGCTGTTTTACAATTAAGACAGAAGGAAAAGGGAAACCTCTGTGGGGAAACAAAGCACAACAATTATATTGGTAAGTCCTTCAAATTTTATAACCAACAAACTTCAGAGGAGATCAGGCAGCTTCCTAGAGGCCACATGAATCTATAAATACACCCAAATCTCTAAAATGCTCTTTTCCCTCCAAGAAAACAAAACCCTCCAAACACTTTCTGTGTGTGATTTTAGTCTATCTCAAACTTCCTCTGCTTCTGCTGAGTATTCTTCATATATCACTCCTCTGCCGGATAACTTCTAAAAGTACTTCTGCTTACCCCGCCTTTCACAGCTTGGCCAGCTCAGGAACACCGTAAGGCCGCATCTGAATTCCTCTTAACCCCAACCTCTCTCTTCGCTGCTCATTCCTCTGTCATTTTAAGTGGCCTTATCATGGTTTCTTTAAGAGGGACGCTCAATCATGTTCAATGCAAAGGCAAGCCTCAGTTTTCTACTTACACACAATAATACCACCCGCGAATCTCTTCACTATTGGAAATACTGTCCCTTCCCTAAACAATTTATTAAGAAAGCTCTTGTCTCAGACTTGCTTTTCCAAACCCTAGACTTTTAATCTTCTTTTTATCTGGGCTGTAGGCTACCCTCCTCTTCCAATTCGAAACGCTGCTGCAAAATTATTTTGACATTTGCTACCAAAATAACCTGAGGCTTTCAGACATCTCTTCGGCAGTTTACAAGTTACAAGATATGTATTTCTAATCTTCGTCTTAACCCACTGAGGACGGAGGGCCAAATATTGCTACTCCGGTTTTAACAGTAAGGAACCGGGGTCCGTGAGGTGTTGACGCCTTTACCCAAGGTCACACAGCGAGTCCTCGGAGTAAAGGGCTCTTCCTATCCTGAAGGTCCCCGTGAGCATTCCCCTTTTCTTCATCCTGTGGCCTTGTCCCCGCCGGGTCCGCCTCCTGGGGCTCCGTAAGGACCGGGACGACCCTCAGCTCCGCCCACCCTTCCCCAGAGACGATCCTCGGGTCCTTCTCCTGAGGGGTGGGGGTCAGGGTCACTAACTCTCTCAGGGTCACTAACATCGCCTCTGGCCGGTTCCCACCCAAGGCGATAAAGGCGGGCCTGAGAGCCAGAGCTCCGGCCCCCGGCCTCTGCGGCGGAAAAACGGGCTCGGCGCTCACCACTGCGCCCCTCGTTGGAGCGTGGTCCTCATCAAGGCCCCGAGCTCGGATTTCTGGGTCTCTGCATCCGGTCGCTCACAGCAGCCTCCCCCTTCCGCCATCTCGTCCACTGCCCCGGCCTAGCCGGCCCGGACGTCCGCCTGGCGCACGGCGTGCTGGGGGCCGCGCCCATCCACGCACGCACGCACGCGCGTGAGCGCGCCCAAGCCCACCCCTTCGCGGGCTTGAGTGCCTGCCCCGCGCTGCTTTCCATCTTCCCTGCTTGGGCGGCGCCCCTATTCCTCCGGTACGCGGGGGACCAGGGAGGGAGCCGGAAGAGGTGGTAGACGCCGGAGAGGGAGCCGCCGCTCCTCCAGTCCTAAAGGCCGCTCCGCGGCGTGGCCATCTGGTAGCCCGCGACCCTCTGGCACTCCGTCCTGGCCTGCGGGGTTATTCTGGTCTTAAATAAACGCAGCAACCGGTGCGAGAAGCCCTGGAACTCTATTTTCTTGTCATTCCTGCCATTCCGCTTTCAGCAGAGACCTTAGGCGAGTCCTTAACTGCACAAAAGCGGGATCGGTATTCCTGTCCTGGAGGCCCTACAGGGATTTTGGCAAGTGCCTGGTGCAGCAGCGCCTTGGGACCGGGACTCGACGGTGTGGTCTAGTCGTTAACAACGTCCCAAACAGTCCACGCCAGAATCACCTGGCCCACGGCAGAATTCCACAAGCCCTCCCCCACTGCTGAGCTAGGTACTTGCGTTGTCAGGGAGACAAGCAGCTGCAGAGTGTCAACGTAACGTGGGAAGGAGAAGTCCAGGTGTGTTCTCCATATAAAAGGTGCCTAGGAGTCTTAATTTGTTACTGCAACAAGGTACAATGTCCTGAACACTGTGTGTTTTCCTCTTAACCCTGCATACAAAACATACAGCTCTCCTCTGGAGTGGGTAGTAAGCCCACAGCAACGACGATGCCAGGCAGCCGGTCTGCATGAGTCTCCATTCACTTGTCTAGCAGTTCTTGCTCTCAGAGAAAAATAAGATAAATAAGACCCAATACCTGCACTTACACAGTCTAACAGAGGACAAGAAATCTTCCACAAATAACCCCAGTGCCAAGCAGTGTGTGGTAAGTGCCATTGAATATGAACCAAAGACTGGGCCTGGAGCTGTCAAAGGGAGCCTTTGACTTGCGTAGCATTTGAATGTGGTCTTGAAGAAAGCATAGAAATGATGGTGCCTGTTACAGGAGGGGAGACTAGAGTTTCTCGAACAAGCAGGGCAGGCTCAAAGAGCGTTAGGCCAACTGAGCTGGGCACAGACTACTGAAAGAGCCTGAGATCTAAAGCTAGACAGGAGGCCGGAGGGGCCCCATGTCCTGCCTTAAATGGCCCACAGATATTGTAGGAGATTTTGGAGCAGAGACAAAATGGCTGAGGGTGCATTACACCAAAAATGGTGCAGCCCAGAAACCTATTAGTAACATTTCACTGGAGGGGTAGCTATGAGGGAGGAGAGGAGAAACACACGAGCCATGTTCAATGTTAGGGGTGGAGGAGGGAGAGCTGGCCTGGTGAAGGTATGGTAGGTCATCTGAACAGATTTACTATTTTTATGTTGGGTTTTGGCTAATTTAAATTAATTTGCACTCCCTGGAACATCTATCATGCATCATCTGGTAACAGATGCCTCCTGGCAGTTGTGTAGATAGCAGGGGAAAATAAATTTGGAATTGAAACTGCCTTGAATAACCATGTATCAATTAATCCCCTGCAGATAAGGTACAGCATTCAATAATTCTACATCTACAGAGCCAACCCTGACAAGTGCCCTTCTGTGAAAGTTCTTTGAAATTGTTAAAAATGTTATCAAATGAGACGAATGGATAAAGAAGATGTGGTACATATATACAATGGAATACTACTCAGCTGCAAAACAGAACAAAATCATTCCATTTGCAATAACATGGATGGACCTTGAGAGAATTATGTTAAGTGAAATAAGCCAGCAAGAGAAAGATAATCTGTGTATGACTCCACTCATATGAGGAATTTAAAACTATGGACCAAGAACAGTTTAGTGGATACCAGGGGAAAGGTGGGGTGGGGGGTGGGCACAAAGGGTGAAGTGGTGCACCTACAACATGACTGACAAACATTAATGTACAATTGAAATTTCACAAGATTGTAACCTATCAATAACTCAATAAAAAAAAAACTGGAAAAAAATGTTATCAAATGAGAAACACTACCTTTAGTCCTGTTATTTATGGAAAACAAAAGTTGGGTTACCGACATTACTTCAGAACCTACATTAGAGGGTGTCTGCTTCCCTCTTCTTTTTTTAGCAGTTTCTTCTCTACCATTTATGGCATGGGTCAGTCTTAAGGAAGCAGAAGTAGGACAAGTACTCAGCACCACTAGAAAGAGGAACAAAATCTAATTTTAAAAATGAAAACTTTGGAAAATCTTTTTAAGCCTGGATCTCTTCAGTGCTATTAAATAGCTATAAAAATAGTCTGCCAATTATGGGTAGCTCCTAAAAATTTATATTAAGATTACACAGTGCCAGTAGTTAAAATGCAAGGAATAAAGTGAAACTTTAAAGTCAGAAGGTCCTCATTTCCAAAGTTTTAAAACTTTTTAAAAAAATTTTTTTTTTTAAAGATCGGCACCTGAGCTAACAACTCTTGCCAATCTTTTTTTTCTTTCTCCTGCTTTATCTCCCCAAATCCCCCCGGTACATAGTTGTGTATCTTAGTTGCACATCCTTCTAGTTGTGTCATGTGGGATGCCGCCTCAGCATGGCCTAATGAGTGGTGCCATGTCTGTGCCCAGGATCTGAACCAGTGAAACCCTGGGCCGCTGCAGTGGAGTGTGCAGACTTAACCGCTCGGCCACGGGGCCAGCCCCTAAAACTTTTTTTTAATATTTTTAATATTTTTATTTTTTATTTTTGAGGAAGATTAGCCCTGAGCAAACATCTGCTACCAATCCTCTTTTTGCTGAAGAAGACTGGCCCTGAGCTGCCATCCGTGCCCATCTTCCTCTACTTTATATGTGGGACGCCTACCACAGCATGGCTTGCCAAGCAGTGCCATGTCCACACCCAGATCTGAACCGGCGAACCCCGGGCTGATGAAGTGGAACGTGTGAACTTAACTGCTGCGCCACCGGACCAGCCCGCTTAAAACTTTTTTAGTGAGTTTGATTAAAATGTTAAAAATTGATAACTGGGAACAATGATCTTCCTGTGTGTTCCCACTATTGTGGGAGTGACCTGTGGATTTGGGAGGAAATGAATTGAGTGATTCAGCTCAGGAGATGTTCTGGCCCCAGGGCTGTGTTCTCTGTTTGGCCATTTACCCTAGGGAGAGGTGCAGGCTTAGTAGGACACTCACTTGGCCCCATAACCAAACCCCACAACTGAATAACCCACCCATTGCCATGGGAGTTTGGGCCAGAAGAATAGGAAAGAAAGCAGGAAGGGAGCTAAAGGGAACGGGCCTGGCTGTTTGGTCACATACTATTTGATCTTGGACTGTGGTGATCTAACTGAGGGTTTGTAACGCCTCGGTGTGTGAACTTCAAGCTTTATTTTGTTGCAAGTCATAAAATTCTGACCTTGACTGGCACTATGGCTTGCTCTCCACCTAACTGGAGTTGGCCTTCCCATGTCACCCTTTGTCCACACTTGGCCAGCAGTCACAGAGCACATGTGGCAGTAGTCACAAATATTGGGCACCTTGTGATTAAAGGTGGCATCAGGAGAGAAATATTTTTGTTTTCTTTGTGCCTGTGCTTCCTTAACCTGCCCAGGGGACTGTGAAAAAATAAAAAGCTCTAGAAGTACATTTTAGAAGTATTAAACATCTTATCAGTGACATTATAACCTCTGTTATATAAGGATTAGGTTACTGAGGAAGGTGACAAAGGCAAAAACCTGAACCACTCTCACAGAGGGAAAGTGGGATCACCTTTCCTATGTTGGAAACTCATGCTGTTTGCTCAGATTCTGTTCTGGTTATGCCACTGTTGGTGGCCAGCCCTGCCCAGATGGGGAGTGTGGCACCCTGCACCCAGTTGTGGCCAGTGCCTTCTCTTCCTCCTCTAATTCTGTTACCATCAATGTCTTAACCATAAACAGGTATTTAGATGTTAATTGTGTGTGTGCCATTTGCACAGAGCAGATTCTCAGTAAGCATTTCTTGGATGAATTAATGAAAGAATTATCCAGATATTAATCGCTTTTTCATTTGACTAATAATCTGTTAGATGCTTACAGTCCCCACCCTCCAGGGGTTCACAGCCAATGTGGTTGGGGAAGATGTTTTCACATGTAATTATAGTGTCATGTGTTGTGTGATAAAAGTGCTACAGGAACATGGGAGGTGATGTTGCAGACACTTTGTTGGGAAAGAAACTTAAGCAACTGGTGTAGGGAGCAAAGGCATGCTTTGCTTAACATTCTCTTTGGCCTGCCTCTGGGGATGCGTGATGAGTCTGCAAAGGTATGCTCAGGGAACCAGGGCTTCTTTAGATTCACACACACACACACGTACACAGGCATAGTCACATGCTGGGGTCAGAGGAGGCTGGGGTAACAAGTGCTTTCTCTGCAGGGAGACTCACATCCTCTCCACTTGCCTTCCTGAGGAGCCAGGTGGCTTGCAGGACTGTAGGAAACCATCCACAGTGGTCTGCACATGCCCCTGGATACTGCTCGGACTCTAGGCATTTGGATAAAATGGGTCTGTTTTGTGGTGTCCTCCCCTGGCCTTGCTGGCCACCGCTTACAGTAGACCTGGGTGGGGTGATGGGGGTGGAGCTTCTGTCTGCAGAATGAATGATGGAAAGGCTGCTGGGCCCCTGCCCAGCACACCACCGTCATGTCATGTCAATCTCAATGCTTCTCGATGCAACTAACAGAATACCCACCAGCAAGTGTCCTACCTAGATGGTGATTTTTGTTTTCTCACATGACAAATCTGGAGTTGAGTTCTTGGGGAGGTCAAAGCTGAAGCACGTCAGGGCTCAGAGTTTGCTTCTGTTACCCCTAGGGCCAGGGCCCATGAGACCTCACTCCTTGGGCAAGAACCTCTCTTATCTGTGCTTGTAGCTCCCAATCCAGCAGTACCTGATGCGAGGCACATGTCTAGTAACTTGTTAACCAGCTGGAGCTGGGCTTTATCTTAGTGCCAGCCCAGATATGCACACCTCCTTGTGTGAAAGCATGCTCTTCCAGTCTCTTTGGTGATTGTAACATCAAAAACCTGCCAAATTCAGGGTACTCTGACAGGGATCCCTGCCCATTCTTTACGAATCCATGCTGTGTTCTCTTGGGGAAATCTTTAGCTAGTATTTTTTATTCAGTATTACACAAAAGTTAAAACTTGCAAGATTTATTTGGCTCATCAGTCCAGGAATGCTGCTCTGAAAATAAAGTTGCTTTAAATGTTGTTTGTGGACCTACATCGAGACAGAATAGGGAAGTCATCTGATAAAGGGCTAATTGCATAAGAAGTGCCTGACCAAATTTTATCAGATTTTTTTTCAGCTTCACTGAGGTGTAATTGACAAATAAAATTGTAAAATATTTGAAGTGTACATCATAGTGATTTGATATAGGTATACATAATTTTATCAGATTTAATGTTTGAAAAAAACAAAAGGAAAAAAAACATCATTTCTGGAAGTGCTAAAATGGAAGCTTCTGGACCTAGTTGACTAACAGCAGGGCCCATCCCTTTCACAGAAGGCCTAAATACTGCTGCCTGCTCCCAGATCAAGCAATGTCCTGCAGCCACTTCTTCCAAAGGCTAGGGCCTCAGGCAGGCTCACTGGGATTCTTTCGCTTTTACTTGTTCATTTGAGCTGCTGATACACAATGGGGTGCGGTGGGGTGCGTGTAGGTCAGAGCCAATAGCAGTTACATGGTTGAGTGATAAAGAATGTGTATGTGTGGGAGCGTTGTGTTTGTGTGTGTGTGTTTGTATGTTTTGGGGGAAGATGCCCAGTTTCTTGGGGAGGAAGATAATTTGTTAACTGGCTTTATTCTGAGTCTTCCTGAAGAAGAGAGAGTTGGAAAAGACTTTCAGTTAAGGGAAGCAGGCAGCTTGAAGTCTGAGAAGGAATATTCGCCAGCCAGAATCAGCCACATTGCGAACTCAGAAGTTCCCTTCCCTGGCAGCCAGAGGCATAAACTGAGAGGAAAAAAGAGTGGGTGAGGAGGGGTGAGTCATTAGGCAGCCTGAGGGGACAAAGTTGGAGTCAGTTTGGAAAGCCTTGGGTTCTTATCCTGGAGCCTAACCAAAGTGTGTCCTGGGGCACACTGACCCTTAATAGGAAAGAGGAGTTGAAGCAGGAAGTCTCTCCTCATGGGTTCAACTGTAGGTCACTGAGTAGAACTCTAAGTCACCAGACTTTCCAAATGAGCATCTCTAGAGGTAGGCCGTGGAACATAGGTTTGAACAAGCACCCAGGTGATTCCTGGGCACTATATGTTTAGTTCCTAGAACAGGACCTACTACATCTCTGGCACTTGGCTATCTGGCTTCAGCTCCAGCTGTCCCCCTGAAACCGCACTTGCTGAGGAATATTCAATCCACAAGCACTTGTCCCATCTAACCATTCTGTATGAATGTCCCTTCCCTCAGCTCCTTGACTCCATCCTTGTTCCTTTCAGCTGTGCCTCTCTGCCATCTGACCCAGTAGGATTGTGAATCCACAGGCTTCAGGCCTAGGTCCCCTGATCTTTTTCCTGCCACTCTTCCCAGGTGACCTTATTCTCTCCAATGGCTACTTACTCCCCCCTTGGTTAGACCTTTGTCTCCAACCCACACTCCTTTTCTGAGCTTCTTGTAACCACCTGCTCCAGATATCTTCATCTGGATGTACCATATCTGAACCTGAACACATCCCCTTCTCCCCAAACCTGCTCCCACTTGTGTTGTCCAACTGTCAATGATGCCACCTTCCCACCTCAGGCCCTGGAACACTGTAACCTCTGTCTGTCCACCCTCCATCAGTTTGTTCCTTGGGTAACTGCTTCTTGACTCCTCTTCAGCTTCAGTCACTACCTCCAGGAGGCAAGCAGGATCCTCCCTACTGGGCCAGGCCCTCTTATTTATTATCAAGGTACCCTGTACTACCTCACAGAACTAAACATGCTTTTAGTAATTATATATTCTTTCTGCCTTCCTGAGGACTGTATCCCTGTCACCCAGCAGAGCACATGGCACAGGACTGAATGATGACCACTACAGTAAGGGAGCGAGGGGCTTTTAGGGAAGAGATGTGGGATTTAAGGAGGTCACAGATGGCCTGGGGTATACTCAGATATACCCAGATGTATAGGTTGCTATTCTCCATCCCAGGAGTCAGATTTGGAGTCTACAAATGATGGTCAAAAAGCCCTGGCCCTGTTTGAATGGAAAATTTTTCTCTTTATATTAATTGACAAACATTTGCTGATATATGTCATATGCCAGGCTCTGTGGGCCCTGAGGAGATGGATAGCTGCAGTCCACCTCCTAGACTCTTACCCTCTGGGGAAGCCGACGAGATGCAATCAAGACTCTTGAGTTCTGGGCCAGCCCCATGGCCGAGTGGTTAAGTTTGTGCATTCTGCTTTGGCAGCCCAGGGTTTCACAGGTTCAGATCCTGGGCATGGACCTAGCACCACTCATCAAGCCATGCTGAGGCGGCGTCCCACGTGGCAGAGCCAGAAGGACCTACAACTAGAATATACAACTACGTACTGGGGAGCTTTGGGGAGAAGGAAAAAAAAGTTCTCAGAGCACAGGTAGGGTGGAGTCTGGTGGGGTCCAAAGGGGAAAGACAGCTCTGCCTTGATCACCTCAGAAGGGACTAAAGCACTGAGGTGGAAAGGACTTGTAGCCAGAGGGAGGTGGGCCTGTGCATAAGTTCTGATGATGGAGAGGGAGCCAAAACGGGTTCCAAGGGCCCTTCATCCCTTAATGACGTAAAGGCAGACAGAATGGGAGGGCGGAGGCAGCAATGATTCCTGCTTAGGGCTGGGGGAAAAGTTCTTGAGAGTTGGTTAAGACACAGAAGGGACTTGAGCCACCGATTTGAGCATGAATGTTAAAACCCCAGAAGCTCTGGCCCACATTCTGGACTGGATGACTCTGCCAACATGTATCTGGGTCCTTGTCTGTCTAAGCAGAAGCTGCATCCAAGCCCTGCAGAGTCCCTTGTACTGTGATAGGAAGGCTCCAGTTCTGTCTGGAAAGATTATTGACAGCAGGGCCAACAGATAGAGAGGTTGCACCTGAGTCACGCCTGAAAAGCAGCAGCTGGCCGCCAAGATATGCCCCTACCCTGAGCCTGATCGTGCAACTGCTAAGTATCGTTCAGGGCATGGTCAGAAGGGCCAGTTGTATACTCTTCTCACCCTGAATACATGAGTGGCAGCAACCAGTGAGGACAGCACTGGAGGAGATATAAGTGCTGGGCAGGAATATGCAAAGATCTAACAAAGTAATGGGAAAAGAATTTGTAATATTGCTTGAGCTTCCAACTACGTAAAATGGGCTTGTATGGGCTAACACTTGGAGAGGCCGCAGACTCTAGACTCTGAGTGTGAGAGGGAGCTTGTGGTGTTATTTTTTGTGAAGGTCATTTCATGCATAGCAAATACTCAGAAAGGAGAGGCCTGCTCCTGGGGTTAGGCAGTCAGCCCCTGATTTGTCTTCCTCTTCTTAGAATAAGGACTTTCTTTTGTAACAGGGCTTTGGGATGGCCCAACTGCATGTCCTGGCAGAGAGACAGGAGCCAGGCTTTCCACATAGGAAAGAGTGAATTCCATACACTGCAGACACAAGGATAGGAAGTTCTGGCTTGGCTAGCATAAGGGTCAAGGAATGGGGGCTTAAGCTCCCAGACCTGACAATAAGGTTAGTAGAGAAGCTTCTCCAGCTTACACTAACACAGGACACACACCCAGTTCTGCTGACTCCTGGCACTTTATTAGTGAGAAGCCGTGGTCTGGGAGAGATGAGGGTGCGATAGACAGGACCAGAGCCCATCTCGGGGGATTCTCCTTAACATCAGGCGTTCCTCATGCATGTTTAGAGGAAACGCCATCATGGATGAAATCCCCAGAGAAAAGCACTGTGACTGCCAAGCAGAGGAGTAGAGGGGGCGCCCTAGGCACAGCTGGGCCCCTGGGTCAGCAGGGCTTCGATGTCGGGCTCAATATCGATGGTTGGAAAGCGGCGGCTGTACCTGCGCACAGGCACACCGTCCGGGCCCACCAGAAACTTCTCGAAGTTCCAGGCGACATCGTTGCGGCACACTGGAGACCAGGTGATGAACTTAGGGTCGGTCATGAGCGCAGTGGCGTCGTCACTGGGGGCAGGCAGAGCCTCCCGCAGGAAGGCGAAGAGCGGGTGCGCCTGCGCACCATTCACCTCGCACTTCTCAAAGAGTGTGAAGTTGGGCTCGAACCCGCCGCCAGGTCGGACGTACTTGAGGGAATTCAGGATCTCTTCGTTCTTGGCGTTCTCCTGCGGGAGGGAAGAGGAGCTGGGACCCGGGGCCGCGAGGAAGGGAAAACTTCTAACCGCAAACAAGGAGTTTTTCGATGAGTCTCCGGGCTGTTGCTCTTCCTGCACAACCCGAGGGCCGACCTGAATCCCAGCCGTGACGAGCACCGGAGGGAAGTGGGCCGCTACCCCGCCTCTTTGCGCCCAGGACATGCAGCTGCTAGGCCCGGGGGACGCCCCGCGGGCGCTCCTAATCCCGGGTGCATGCCCACCCCCGCTCCACCCCTCCCTGCGCACCTGATGCCCGAACTGGTTGCACGGGAAGCCGAGCACGACCAGGCCGCGGGGCCCAAGGCGCCGCTGCAGCTCGTTCATCTGGGTGTAGTCCCGGACCGTTGTGCCTCAGAGCGACGCTACATTCTCAATGAGCAGCACCTTGCCACGCAGGGAGCCCAGGCTCAAGGGCTCCCCGCCGGCCAGCGGGCGCGCAGAGAAGGCGTACACCGAGCGCCGGGCGGCAGCCGCAAGCTGAGCAGCGCACATGGCTTGAGAAAGAAAGACGAACTTCGGACTCGTACAGTAGAGGACCTCGGCGGCACCTCCTTTCAACAGGCGGGCGATAGGGTCACGTGGTAAGGCACTTTTCCGGTTGCTCCTTCCCTCGGTCCCGCCTCATCCGGCCTCCGCCCACCCTCCGCGGGTGACCTGCCAGGCGGGAGGGTGCGGCCTGGCCGGATGCGGGCACCGCCCAGACCTTGCGGAGCCTCGGGCACGTCTAATCCGGCCCAGGCAGAGCAGCGTCGGCCCTGCGACAACCGCCTTGGTTACCCCACCCAAGCCCGAGCCCAAGAGGACTCTGGCTTCTCAAAGGTTCTTCAGTTAAATGTTGGGGCGTGGCCCCAGGAGACTGGCCCGCCATAGCAGCAGGCGCTGCTGGTGGCCCTCCTGCCCCATGCCATGTTACTGCTCTTGCAGTATGTTTCCTATTGTTGCCAGGTGCACTGAGTTGTGACTTGTGGTGATGGTGCACTTGGCAGCGGCTGCCAAGGCAAGTTCTCCGTGCGATGAGGCACCGTGGATCTAGGAAGGTTAAGCTGGAAGAAGGTGGGCAATGCTGGTGCAGCCAGGGCTCAGGGCTCCAAAAACCAGCTCTTTTTAAGTCATTTCCCTGCATTCTGGGGCTGCCTGGGATCTGTTAACCGCCAGGTCTCTGGTCTCTTTCCTCCTTTTACACCCTTCAGTGCAGCACTGCCCTTACACAGGTTTTCTCCAGGAGACCCTCAGGCCCTGCCCCAGCTTCCTGGCGTGGAGCCCAACAGCATGGAGGGCCCAGTGGACCCAGCTGATTTCAGGCCATCCTCTGTACCAGCCAACTTCATCTGGAGCTCAGGCCTAGAAGTAAAAGACACTGAAAATGGACAGGGAGTAAGAGGAAAACATCACACTCCCGAGATTAGCCCAGAAGAATGCTTGGAGCGCCCCTCATGTACTTGGATGTGACACAAGATAATCGTTTCCACTTTTTTTTTGAAGATTAGCCCTGAGCTAACATCTGCCACCAATCCTCCTTTTTTTGCTGAAGAAGACTGGCCCTGAGCTAACATCTGTGCCCATCTTCCTCTACTTTATATGTGGGATGCCTGCCACAGCATAGCTTGCCAAGCGGTGCCATGTCCGCACCTGGGATCCGAACCGGTGAACCCCGGGCCACTGAAGTGGAATGTGCGAACTTAACTGCTGCGCCACCGGGCGGGCCCTCATTTCCACATTCTTAGCAAGAGCCAGGTTACTGGGGGTGGTGGGAGTGGGGTGGGGGGATGACAAGATTATTCTGCACCCTGAAGGAACCTTCCAAGGTGTGCTAGCCTGAGTCCATCCTCCCACTCCCAGCCCTGGAGAGAGCAACACAAACACCAGCATACAGGAAGTTTAGAAAACTGCCTTTATTCTATTAGTAGTTGGAAAAATTAACTGGTACAGAAAAAAAGTTTTAGTCAGCTGGAGAGAAGAGAGAAACTGAGGGCCAACCAAGAGAACTGGTGGCTGCTCTGGGGCGGTGGGGGGGCAGGGAACCTGGATACAGTAAGGAGAAAGAGCACTGTGAACTAGAGCCAGACCCTGCAGTCCAGGTGAGGCAGGTTATGCCACCTTCTGAAGTGTCTAAGTGCCTGAGGCATGAAACCAAATTCCTATTTACTTAGCCCAGCTCTGGGGAGGGGGGAACTGGGAATATGAGGGGCCGAAAATGGGTGATATGGCCGTCTTTTATCAGAGAAACTGACAGAACGGGAATTTTAAAAATGAATTTTCCATCTGACTTTATTTTCAAATACACTTCCTTTTTTAAAAAACCAATACACTTTCTGCAGGGATGACAAATAGTATTAGGAAATCCAATTATACAAAAAATACTACATCTAATCTGGGGTAGATATATTTATTTTTGGTAACATACATTAAGTGGCACTAATTACACAGTAACTATAAGGTAACTAACATGAAACCACAGAACTGTAACTTTGCCATAGCTGCTCACGGACTTGGGCCTTTCTGGCTGAGCACATTTTCAAAAAACTGGATGCCCACTCCAGAGCTATGCAATGAAATCTGTTAAGGAGTAAAGCTCTGAAGTGGTGACTCACCAGAGTACCTTGCAGCTGACAGATGACAGTCAGGACATGTTAGTTATAAAGTAGTTACAGCCTAATTCACAAAAGTTACCAACTGTTTCTCTTTCTAGAAAGAAGCAAAAAGTTAAGAAATTCCTTGAATTAGCGCCTGGTGTGTCAGGTGGGATGCAGAGGAGGGCTGTTAGAGCGGTGTCAGAAGGACCCCAGAGGGTCAGGTGGGTTGGACATCATTAATAATCATGGTTGGCTTCTAAATACTCGTAGCAAGATGACTTCTGATTTGTAATCTTAGGTAAATTATAGATAAATGGAAAAGGCCAGTAATCATACACTAAGATTAATAAACAGCACTTCAAAAGTAACCGCATGAGGGCTGTGCTCGCAGCAGGGTTTCACAAGACAAGGCACCCAGATTTTTTCTTCCCACGTCTGGCTTGGAGAGCAGCTCTCGTGGCCATTTCAAAAACCTCCCTCACTCCATCTTTGGTCTTTGCTGAACACTCCATGTACCCAAAAGCACCAATCCTGTTTGCCATATCTCTGCCTTCTTCTGGTTTTACCGGCTCCTAGCAAAGAGAAAAAGAGTGCTTTCAGTTAACAGTGTTACAAACCGTAAATAGGTGTCGAGTTCTCTCAAATTCAGCTAAAAGACTTCTTTTCAAAGCTGCCAAACTCCCAGATTTGAGTTGTCTTATCAAACTCATATGCAGTAACCCCCCAACCCCCAATATAAAGTCCCTATCAAATGAGCTCTTCTCTGGGAGATAAAGAGAAAGAAGGTTGAGGCCAGAACCTCTGGAAGGTTAAGCCCCTGGAGGGTTAAGGAGGGAATTAAGGACAAAATTACTCAAACTGTCGATACAGGGTAAGCCCCTGGGTCTTCTTATAGTTAGCTTCACAGAGGACTTAATGCTCATGGAAGGAAATAGATCCTGACCTTAACATTCAGACAGAGAAACTTTACTGGGAGAACATGGACTGAAGACCTCAAGGCACTCCTGCAATGGGGAAGTCCTGCCATTGGGTCACCTGGCTTCTCAGAAGCCAAGATGCCACCTCCATCATCACTTTTATAAAGCCATCAGGGCTCTCTCTCTGGACTCCTTGCCCTCAGGATTTCCCAATCCTTCAGCTGCCACCAATTCATCTTTGGCCTCATATATACCAAGGTAGTAAGTGGAGGGGGAAATCAAGAGCTTGTTAAAGTTCCTACTTCTGGAGCCTTGACTACTGCTGTGAAGGTCCCTTCTTAGGCAGGCAATCCTTGGGGATATAGCAATACCTCATAGGAGAGCTTCTGCCTCATAGTAGGGAGTCTTAGGGATCCTCTGTGCAGGTGCCAGTGAATCAGGGCTGGATGGACAGAAAGAGGGTTCTGGGACTCTCTCTGAAATAGCCTGGCCTATGAGGATTTCTGCTGGGCTCCCTGAACCTCCAACCTTGGACCCAAGTTCAAGAATGCGAGAGGAAAGCAGAGCCCCGCCCCTAAGACCATGCCTGCTTCATCTTGGCTAGCTCCCGCCTTGTGTGCTCATCATTCCGAAGATCCTTCTTGTTTCCAACCAGGATGATGGGCACGTTGGGACAGAAATGCTTGACTTCAGGAGTCCATTTTTCTGGGATGTTTTCTGAAAGAAGCAAAATGCACATAATTTGGGGATACAAACAATTCTAGCTTGAAGAATCTCCAAGAGCCTTAGTTAAATTGCAAAGAAACTACTTCAGAAGTATGCTGGACATTTAATGGAATTTTACTAGTTTCGAAACTACAGAAAAAGGCAAAATCTAACCCCCTTTCCTTAAGCACAGAATCACCAACTTTTCTCAGTCCCACCAAGGAGCTCAGCTCTTCTGGAGGTGGGCAGGCAAAGGCTCTAGAGGAGCAAAGGATCCAGAACACAGGGTGGCTCTGCGGTGGTGCCACCTATCCCGTGGAAGGAGGCACCCCATGGGCCATCCCTGTCACTGCTGGCAGATGATTCTGACCACAGCTTACAGAAGGAGTCCTCATACAGGGCTGGCCCAGGGTCCATATGTTGTCTCTACACCTTGCTCATAGACCCTGAGCATGACCCCCACCCTGTGAGTTACTGGTATTTCAAATGGCTCAAGTGACTTTTGAAAATACGTGATAACCAGCTGTAGCTTCTTGCCAATACTGTACTAATTTAGAAAGGTTGTATTTACATTGTGGCAGACGTGCGGCCCAGGTTCAACCTCCTACACCTTTTGAGCATCTCATTATCAGGGATGATTTTATAAAATGGGTATAACAGTAATACCTACTTTACATAGGGTTATTTTGAGTCAATGCATACAAAGTACTTAGTACAACATCATTTAAATGGTACTGACTGTAATTTGAGATTGTATTTTAGAAGTAAACTGTTCACTCTGATGGCAAGACAAATTAACAAAAGGCAGGAGTTACTTAGACTATGGAAAGATGCTCTGTCTTCTGGGAGAAGGACCACATCAGGTAGAGATGCTACAAGAGTGAGGTCAGGAAACTCTCATATAATTCAATGCTGCACTCTTCACCACACAAGATGGACACTTGACTGCTTCTTTCTTCCTTTGCTACAGCAGCTAGAGTTGATTCTATCAATAATGTGATAACTTGAAACTCAAAGCCTTATTCTGGAACAAAGAGGTTCCCAAGAAGTGCAGCACCCCAGTCTTCAGAGCAATAAAGAGAAAAGGGCCAGCACAGTTAATGGTGAAGCCCAATAGCTTCAGTGCTGAACCCTGCTCTCTCCTCTGCACCCCATGGTTAGTTTTCAGTTCAGCTGCAATAGTGATCACTTTAAAAGGTGAGTGAGATCACACTGCTCTCTTATTCAAACCTCCCAAGAGCTCCCATCTCACTCATGATGAAAGAAGTCCACACCATTAACCACATGCCTCTGCAACCCTCACTCCCAGCCCCTCTGCTACAGCTACATTGGATTCCTTCCTTCCTCTTCCTGCCTCAGTAACTTTGCACCTGCTAATCCTCCTGCCTGGAAAGCTCTTTTGCTAGATATCTGTATTGGCCTCCCTCAGGTCTCTGCTCAGAAGTCACCTTTTTAGTGAGGTTCTTGACCATCTTATGGTCATGCTCTAAAACAGCATACCCATGGCCTATTTCCATACTCACTTCTACAAATGTTATTTGTATCATATCTTGCTATTGGATTTACTGGGGTTTTTTTTGTTTTGTTTTACTTTTGTCTTTCCTCTTTTGTCCCCCTTCACCTAGAAGTTCCTTAAGTAGGTGCTCAATAATTATCTGCTGAATATATGAAATGATTACTCCAAGAGCTGCCCCCCCATCCTCTGGAATTCAGGACACATTATAAATAAAAATGAATTGCTTCTGTCTTATCTTCACTTTTCACGAATAATTTTAGAACTTAATTTTTTAGTTTTTAATTTGGTGATGGCAATCACCTATAATCTGTCCCATCCCAGAAGTAATCTGATATCAGGGCACATGACTGTATACGGATTTACAGTGGGGTTTTTTGGGGGCCTTTGAGAATTCCAGAAAGCTAGAGAAAAGGAATCCTCATCATCTAGATCAGGGGTCAGCAAATAAAATCTTGCCTGTCTAATTTTTTTGGTAAGTCTATTTTTGCAAATAAAGTTTTACTGGAATACATCCAAGTTCATTCATTTATATATTTTCTATGGCTGCTTTTGTGCTAAACAGTAGAGTGAGTAGCTCTGGCAAAATTCAGCGGTTGCAACAGAGAACACATGGCCAACATAGCCTAAAATATTTACTATTTGGCCTTTTACAGAAGTTTGTGGACCCCAGATCTGAACTAGAACTAGACTCTAGACCAACTGCCAGTGAGACAGCAGAGGCTCCAAAAAGTAAACTATCATCACAGGGTTGGCTGGCAGCAGGACTGAAACTTGCACACCAACATTCTGATTCCTGATTAAACTTGTTATCCTACACCTAGACTCCGGGCCATGGTCTAACATCCAACCAGGTAAAAACAAAGTCCACCATTAGGTTGACAACTAGCTTTTCATTTTCTTTTTTTTTTTTAAGATTTTATTTTTCCTTTTTCTCCACAAAGCCGCCCGGTACATAGTTGTGCATTTTTAGTTGTGGGTCCTTCTAGTTGTGGCATGTGGACGCCTCCTCAGTATGGCCTGACAAGCGGTGCCATGTCCATGCCCAGGATTCGAACCAGCGAAACCCTGGGCCTCCGAAGCAGTGCGCCCGAACTTAACGACTCGGCCACACGGCCGGCCTCTCAGTTTCTTGATAGATGCTTTTGAGTTCCCATGACACATTTTACTGGGGCAAACTACTGGTGGGATTCTCCCCCACTCCCTAGCCAAGATAACAAAACTTTTAAAAGGCCCTTAGTAAAACCAAGCTAGCTCAGTCAGCTCAGCAAAGGGGACCCAGCTACCTATCACACTCCTGCAATGACCTCCAGTGAAGGCACAGCATCCTCCAACATTAGACCCTATCCCTGGATGTGTTTCTACTTCAGAGACAGAGATCACTCTCTCTTGCCTGTTTATTGTCTACCTCTGCTCTCCTTCCCTAGGGTCTGCCCTCTGGGGAAGAGGCCAGCAAGAAATAATTCTTGGCTAGTAAACAGACGGAGGTCAAAAGCTAAAGACCTCCTTTCAAGACTAGGAGACCTGTTCTTAAAAGAAAAAAGTGAGACTGAAGAACAATAACTTTTTGCTCTAAAGGCATTTCTGTCCCTATGGTATTTATACCTTGGATGATGAGGCAAAGGACACACAGTCTTCCTCATTCCCCTAGGATTTAGGAAAAGTCCATAATATGTCAGAGAGGAGGGTGTTACATGGTTCCATTTTTCTCTGTGGCCTAAAGCTCTGCCCCAACCTCCAGTGCCTTCCAAAAGCCCCACAAAGGAAGCCAGATAAGTTTGAAAACCATAACTAAACCACAACTGTTGAGAAAATGACCGAAGTAAACTAACGGCAGAGAGTACCCACTCTTGTCTCAGTCCTGGGAGACACTGCAGGGAGTTGGGGTTAATCTCAGCTTGGTTCCTTGGGCAAGTGTTCAAAGACTCAGAGCATCCCCAGTATTGTCATTAAAGTGAGTACAAACATGACAAAAAAAGTGGTCACTCTAATCCTAACTCCACAATATAAGCCCATGCCACCAGCAAGCCCTCAAAGGTTGTCTGTGTTAATGATGACAATATCCTTGGCCCATCTGCTGCCCTGTAAAGATAGAGCACTGCAGAATCAAGTGGGACATTTCATCATCTTCAGCACAAACTGAAAGCAAGTTCTCTTTCAGGCCTTGGTGCCTTGTTATGCAGTGTGAGGTCAGCATTATTCAGTCTTTTTCTGAAGGAATGTGGCTTCTGAAACATGTGACCAACTGAAGTAGTGGAATGGTCAGGTTCAAGTCTCTATTAGCTAAGACACTTTAGAAAAGAGCTAAAATAGAGCTTTAATAACACTACCAGGAAACAATAAATCACCAGTCTAGATGTTGGGAGGCAGCAGGCTCAATATGAAGTATTGAAAAAAGGTGTGGGCACCCAAAAAAGCCTTCCCCAAATCTTAGTCTGAAAGATGGCTTTGTATTTGGAATCCACCTACATTACAAAGTGGACACAGAAGCCATGGGAGACCTAGGCTGAGAAGGGGCCCAGAGCCCAGGGTCCACAGTCCCAAGGCTCTAGGACTATGGTCACTGATGACTCCTTCTCTGAAGCTTATGTCTGCTTTTTAGCCACCTGATGCCCAGAAAGGACCTGAGAAACCACAGGTCAGCCAGGCACACAGGCAGTGACAAACACCAGGCTGCAGGGCTACTCACCTAAACTATCAGGGCTGTCAATGGAGAAACACATCAGTATAACATCGGTGTCTGGGTAGGAGAGAGGCCTCAAGCGATCATAATCTTCCTGCCCAGCTGTGTCCCACAAAGCTAACTCTACCTGCAATAGAAAAAAATAAACACAAGAGTCCAGGGTTAATTCCACTATTCACTTTCAGAAGTGACGCTTACCACGGTCCCTTCTAATGGCAGACTGTCTGAAAGAGTAAAACACAAGACTTCACAATTATTAGAATCAAACCTGAAGATGGAGGGTGTATTTCAATTGTTTTAGGTTGAAATTTCTCAAAATTGCAAATTTTATAAACAGATACTAGAACTCAATAAAGTGCATAATTCAAAATGTCAAGTCAAAAGTAACTTTATAGCTTATAACAAGTATTTAATTATAAATAACATTCCACATAGGAAAGGAAGGATGAACAAGAGGGGAACTCAAACTGTAAATAACATTCCACCAGGTGTACAAGACAGGGAAAAACTAGACCAAGTGATTTTTCCTAATACAATCTCCCTTAACCATTTCCTTATTTGGTCTCGTCATTCTGCTCCAATGTGGAAACATGGAGACAAGACTGTATTTAAGTTGGTGGGTAAGAAAAGATACCATACTGGGTGTCAGGCAAGGTCTGAGCTGATAGGAAAAGCCTCTAGCTCTGCCTTTACTGCTCAAAAAATGTCTAAATGGCTGAATGAAAAGATCACATAGGTATTAGGGTATTCCTTTCAAACCTGGGAACCTACTCACCTTCCTGTAGTAGGAGGGCAAACTGATGCCTGGGCTCTGGACATAGGTCCTCTTTCACACAATCCAGCCCTGCAGCCAACTCTGTCACTTCTTCTTACAACCAGAGTGGATTTTTTAACACCCTTTGCGGCCCAAGAAGCTCTCCCTCCAATACTTGGAATACCCTTCTTCTCCTAGCACCTTCACAACCCATATTGCAGAGTTTCTAAATATCATTGCTTCTTAAAGGTGATGGCTAGTTATCTCTTCCACCTGCAACCTCTGCCCCGGGATGCGTCACCTACAACCTCTACAAGGCCCACTGCACTTCTGTCATGCACACACACCATCAGCTTGGTATGTGTATCTATGACATATTGATGCCCAATCCTCACAACCGCTCTGACCTCAAAACGGTACAGCTCATTCACTCTGCCAAATCCCACTCCCCTGGCCCCTCCACACCTCATGAGTGTTCAGTAAGACACATCCAACCCTGATTATCTCCTGATAAATGGTTCCATTCCAGGGTACCGGGCCTGTATCATGTCAGAATGGGCCTTTCCATTTTTGGTAGGCCTTATTCCCAGGACCATGATCACCTAGAATCTTGGACAGTTCCCTAGGCTCTGTTAGTACATACTCACGAACATTCCCAGGCAGCGCCCCCTCCCACCTTGGGGCTACAAAGTTGCTCTGAGATAGGCAGCTAGGCCATGATACTCTATTCCACATCAAGCACCTTTATTTCAGGGTTTCTCTCCCTGGGTGAGGGGGCTCCCCTATCTTGCCAAGGTCAGGCATGTTCAAAGCTGGCAGCACAAGAAAGATACTCAGAGACCATTACTCAAGGTTTTAAGACAAGGTCCCTAAATTTCTTATGGGTAAGATCCTGGTTGTTCCAAGACCTCCATGCACAGACGATGCTTCCAGAAGCCATTACTGCCCCTAAAACATATGTACTGCCACAGGTGGAAAAGACTTTTCCAACTGATGGTCACAGACACAGAGTAACCAACAGCTGCTCTCTCTGGAGGGAATGGCAGGATAAAACCAGCAATATATATCACCAGGCTTTTGAGAAATGTGCTATGAAAACATCAATCTGATCCTGCTTCCCTTAAGCTGCTGAGTCTTTCCGTGTATGTGCGGCAATCTAAGTTAGACAAGAGGGCCGTTATGTGACAGCAGGCCCAAAGATCTCAGCACATTTCCACCCAGTTTATCACAAGTGGGCCCTATCTCTACACAAAACCAGTCGTCTTCTTTTTTTAACTTTTTTTTTTTTTTTTGAGGAAGATTAGCCCTGAGCTAACATCTGCTGCCAATCCTCCTCTTTTTGCTGAGGAACACTGGCCCTGAGCTAACATCCATGCCCATCTTCCTCTATTTTATGTGGAACACCTGTCACAGCATGGCTTGACAAAGTGGTGCATAGGTCCGCACCCAGGATCCAAACCAGTGAACCATGGGCCGCTGAAGTAAAACATGCAAACTTAACCACTGCACCACCGGGCCGGCCCAAAAAAACAGTCTTTTTACCAGGCCCACAGAAACACCTTTATCCAAGCATCCATGCAGAGAACTGACTGAAGTTGAACTGGCAACACTCTGTACTGGCCCACCTGCAGGGTAGGATCCAGACAAAGTTCTGTTAGGCTGGAATTTACTGTTTTGTTTTTTCATCCATTCTTGGCCAAAACGGTGCCTTGGGGTTCCTAATGGTACATGAGAGCAATCATTGTGGCCCACATTACAATCGGATCAAATGCACTACAAACTGTAAAAAGGGGGTTTTCAGTATGCTATTGTTTAGCCCGATTTGTAAAGCGCTTTGGTGCTTCCAAATGCTTTCAGCTACTTCACAGAACCCTGATGTGACCTTTAGAGTTTTAACCACTTTACAAATGAACGCAGATCAAAGGTTAGGAAGCTTACTCATGGTCACAGAACTATCAGGACACCCTATAATGAGGAACGCTACAATTCCAAGCAGCTGGCCTAATGTGTTTTCCATCCATGGTGCCACAAACTGAGGCTAGGTAACACTGGGACAGAAAGGGATAGTAGAAAAAGCAAGAAAATGAGAAAGGAGAAAGAAGATGGAATTATGGAAGCCAATAAATTAGATGCTAGCAGCGTGAGACATGTGACTGAATGCCCAAGAGGACTGTGTCTGTTGGAGAAGAGCCCTTGTTCTAGCTTTTCTTTTCGGCTGACCCATCTGCAACGGGAATCTCATTCCTCTTCAAAAGATGTATAGGAAGCTGGGTGAGATACTATTTTGACAATAAAAGGGACCAGAAGATAAAAAAACATGTACTCTAATTCCAGAAGAGCTTTACCCCAGTCTTGCCAGTGGGCTTTAGGACAGATACACGAAAATACGGTCCTCAGTGCCAATGACAGGTAATTGAAACAACTGTGGCAGCCTGTTTACGTTCAAGTCAAAACACATTTTAAAAAATTAAATATGAGGATGTTGTTTAAATGTCACACTACTGGTGGTATAGACCAGTATAACCCTTTGAGAAGCATAATCAATAAGGACCTCTTGACCTAATAATCTCATACTTCAGCACTTATTGAAATACTAAGAATAAAAAAAGTCCATCCATACAAAGGGGTTCATTTTAGCATTATCCATTTGGCAACAAACTAAATTTCGAATATAAATAAAGTTGAAAAGAACATATATGCTAAGGCTTCCTCATGTGAAATACATATGAACGTGGACAAAGTCTAGATGATAATTAAAAATGAACAAAGTTGGGCTAAGATGGCAGGAAGCATGAAGAAAATGGATTTCTTATTCTAACATTTTTGTTATTGTTCTAGTGTACACTGAAGAGACAAAAAGGCCCCCAATTCTCTACAGGCTCTATGAATAGCTTAACATGCAAAATAGTACCAGTTGCTATGGAAAGTGGACTTACCTGCTTCCCATCCACTTCGATATCTGCCACATAGTTCTCAAACACCGTGGGTACATACACCTCTGGGAACTGGTCCTTGCTAAAGACGATGAGCAAGCAAGTCTTGCCACAGGCTCCATCACCAACAATCACGAGTTTCTTCCTGATGGCAGCCATTGCTGAAAGGTAAGACAAGGGTGTTATCTAGAATGTACAAGAAGCCATAACAGATTCAGGCTATGACGAACTTTTCTCATCATGGGGCCTAAGGCTCTATTAGCAAACCCAAATACAAATTGCTAGTATATCTTTCCACTTGGCACCAAAAGGTCATACCAGAAACCTATAACTAACATTATACTTAATGGTGAAAACCCTAGAAACTTTCCTTCAAGATCAGGAACAAAACAAGGATGTCTACTCGTGCTGCTTCTATCCAACATGATACTGGAAGTTCTAGCCAGGGCAATTAGGCAAGAAAATGAAATAAAAGACACTCACATTAGAAAGGAAGAATTAAAACTATCTTAATTCACAGATGGAATTCGAAGATAGGTGGAAAATCCTAAAGAATCCGCTAAAAAACTATGAACTAATTAATAAATTCAGCAAAGTTGTAGGATACAAGGTGAACATATAAAAATCAAACTGTATTTCTATACCTTAGCAACAACAAATTGAAAAAAAAATTAAAAAACAATTTCACTTACAATAGCATTAAAAAAATAAAATAGGAATAAATTTAACAAAAGAAGTACAAAACATACTTTGAAAACTACAAAACACTGTTGAGAGAAATTAAAGAAAATCTAAACAAATGGAAAGACATTCATGTTTATGGATTGAAATACAATGTTGTTAACTGGCAATATCCTCCAAATTAATCTACAGATTCAACACAATCCCTATCAAAATCCCAGGTGGCTTCGCTGCAGAAACTGACAAGCTGGTCAGAAAATTCACAAGGAAATTCAATAGACCCCAAATGGCCAAAACAATCTTGAAAAAGAACTAAGTTGCAGGACTCAGACTTCCTGATTTCAAAATTTACTACAAACCTATAGTAATCATGACAGCACTGCACTGTCATAAAGTTAGAACCCTACCTCACATCATATACAAAATTTAACTTAAGATGGATTAAAGGTCCAAATGTAAGAGCTAAAACCATGAAATTTTTAATTAAAAAAAGTGTTAAAATATACATAAATTTTACCATTTTAACAATTTTTAAGTGTACAGTTTAGTGGAATTACATATATTCACATTGTTCTGCAACCATTGCCACCACCTGTCTCCAGAACTTTTTTCACCTTCCAAAACTGAAACCCTATATTCAGTGAGCAATAACTCCACGATTCTATTTTCTGTCTCTCTGAATTTTACTACTCTAGCTACCACATGTAAGTGGAATCATACAGTATTTGTCCTTTTGTGACTTGCTTATTTCACTCCATATAATGTCTTCCAAGGTTCATCCATATTGCAGCATGTGTCAGAATTTCCTTATTTTTAAGGCTGAATAACATTCCATTGTGTATATATACATATACACCACATTTTGTTTATCCCTTCATCTGCTGATAGATATTTGGGTTCCTTCACCTTTTGGCTATTATGAATAATATATTTATCACAATATATTGTGAACAGTAGACTCATGAATATATCCATCACCAGCAACCAAAGAAAAAAATAAATCGGACTTCATAAAAATTTTAAAAACTTTTGTGCTTCAAGAGATATTATCAAGAAAATGAGGGGCTGGTCCTGTGGCCAGGTGGTTAAGTTCATGCACCCTGGTTAGGTGGCCTGGGGTTTTGCTGGTTTGGATCCTGGGCACAGACATGGCACCACTCATCAGGCCATGCCGAGGCAGCATCCCATATGGTACAACCAGAAGGTCCTACAACTAGAATATACACTATGTACTGCGGGGTTTGGGGGAGAAGACGAAGAGGAAAAAAAAAAAAAAGAAGACGACGACTGGCAACAGATGTTAGCTTAGGTGCGAATCTTTAAAAAAAAAAAAGAAAAAATGAGAAGATGACCCATAGAATAAGAGCAAATGTTGGCAAATAACATATCTGATAAGGGACTTATATCTAGAATATATAAAGAACTCTTACAACTCAACAACAAAAAAAAACAGCTTCGGGGCTGGCCCTGTGGCCGAGTGGTTAAGTTTGCGTGGTCTGCTGCAGGCGGCCCAGTGTTTCGTTGGTTCGAATCCTGGGCACGGACACGGCACTGCTCATCAAACCACGCTGAGGCAGCGTCCCACATGCCACAACTAGAAGGACCCACAACGAAGAATATACAACTATGTACCGGGGGACTTTGGGGAGAAAAAGGAAAAAAATAAAATCTTAAAAAAAACCAAAAACAGCTTAGATCACTGGTCTGGCTGAGGGTCTCTCATGAGGTTGCAATCAAGATGTTGATTTGGATCAAGAATATACACAGGACTCTAACAACTCAATAATAAAAAGACAAATAATCCAATTTAAAAACAGGGAAAAGACCTGAATAGATATGACCCAGCAATTCTACTCCTAGATATAGTCATACGCCACATAACGATGTTTTGGTCAACAATGGAAAGCATGTATGACAGTGGTCCCATGAGGTTAGTTCTACATACCTGTGTAGCCTAGCTGTGTAGTAGGCTACACCATCTAGGTTTGTGTATATACACTCTTTGATGTTCACACAATGATGAAATTGCCTAACAATGCATTTCTCAGAACACAGCTCCATCGTTAAGTGACACATGACTGTATATCCAAAGAAATGAAAACTTATGTCCACACAAAAACTGTACATGTACATTCATAGCAGCATTATTTATCATAGTCAAAAACTGGAAACAAGCCAAACATGCAACAGCTGATGAAGGGACAAAATGTGTTATATTCATACAATGGAATATTATTCAGCAATAAAGAGGGGAGAAGTACTGATACATACTACAGTATAGATTAACCTTGAAAATATTACGTATGTGAAAGAAGCTGGTTACAAAGAATCACATATTGTGTGATTCCATTTATATAAAATGTCCAGAATAGGCAAATGCAGAGACAGAAAGTAGACTGGTGGTTGCCTAGGGAAGGAAGTTGGGGGAGAAAGGAGTAGGGAATGACTACTAAGGGAATAGTGGGGTTTCTTTTTGGGATGATGAAATTTTTCCAAAATGAGTGTAAGACAGCTGCACAACTCTATGAGTATACTATAAACCAATGAATTGTATACCCATTGAAAAATGGGTGAATGTAAAGGTATGTGGATTATATTTCAAGAAAGCTGTTACCAAAAAAAAAGAAAGAAAGAAAGAAAGAAAAAGACATGCAAACCCCCTCCATTTGGCAGATTAATGGTCAACCACCCCAAATCCCACATTACCTCTTAGAACAGCACTCCAACTTTTAGCTGTACACTCTGTTGCACAGCTATATTTCTTAACTTCCATTAGGTATGCCATGTAAAAGCTCTAGCCCATGAGATGTAATCAGCAGTATCCTGTGGGATAACTTCCAGGAAGTCTTCCTTAAAGTAAAGTCACATGCCCTTCTTCATCTCCTTCCTCCTGCTTAAATCTGGAGTCAGCGCTGCTTTCTAAACAGTCATCTTGGAATGTGAGGATGAGTGCCACTCTCTATACTCTGGGGTTGGTGGAATAAAAGATAGAAGAAGCCTGGATCCTAGATGATCTTGGGAGCCAGCAACTCAGCCCCAGACTGCCTACTTCCACACTTCTTTTATGTGAATGAAAAATAAATAACTGTCTCAAAGGGGTATTTTTCAGGTCTGTTATCTAAAGTCAAACTAATCCTCAACAATACATACTCAATGACAAAACCAGATTATCTAAAAGGAATGGTTCCCAAACTGGAGCGAGTGAGACAACCCATTGGGGTATATGAAGGAAACATGTGAAACTCATTTTTTTGTTCTAGAAGACATAAGAAATTTAGCTTTAAAGTTCAATACACATAAACTCATTAGCAGACGATTCCATAATGGGAAAGGCTGACAGTGCTGCCATCATATTTGTGAATTCTCATCACAGTGTGACATACTGTAGTGGATATGTCTCTGGCTAAGTATATACACAGATATTAGAAGTTAACCAACCCACAAAACAATCTAGTGATTTTTAAAGATTTTTCTATTTTTTGCAAAAAAGCAGTAGAGTGAGGGTAATACTAAAAATGATAGCACAATAATAAGCATACAAATAAAGGGGAAATGTGTTCAATATAAATCTTTAAGCAATAGAGGCACGCAATCAAAACAGTATTGTATTGAGACCAACACTCTGGCCGCCCATTCAGCTCCTATATCAATCTTCTCCCTCCATTTTTGTTTGGAATTCCTAATGGATATGGGACCTGCCTTAAGGTCTTGCACTTGTTTCACTTGCGTTTTGTCTTCCAACTAGACTGCAGATCACTTCAGAGCAAAGAATGTATCTTTCTATAAAAGAATATATAAATTTCTTTGTAGCTTTATGCAGTTCAGAACTTTAGTGGGCATGAAGTAGGTATTAAGTAAATCCAAAAATAAAACAAAAAAATTTTTCAAATGAGAAAGGTGAGATAGATGACCTCATTTTCAGGCTCCTATGTAATAATCCAGGGCAGAGACACTAGTGGATTTACCTCTTAAAAAGTCCTTCCTCTATGTTCAGTCTGACTGCTAATATCTTGATAGGATCCATAAATCACTTTCTGTTTTTCTCATACTCTCAAATTCATGTCAAGATTTTAAATGCTTTATACATCTCCTCAGGTCTAACTTATATTGGTTTGTGCAAGTTAAACAACCAGGACCTTATGAGATGAAAACAAAATTCATTAGGAATTCCCTTTCAAGAAAAGGTTGCCATCTTTGAATAGCATCCTTCCCAGAAGGCATTCAATTCTCAAGAAATAATCTCTCTCAATCTAATGTGGCTAAAGACACACAAAATGAAAATGCCAGGGAGTAACCAAAAAGCCTCTATAAAATTTTCCTTGGGGAACATTTGGCCGAGGAAAGGTGTAAAACCATTCACCCTTTATTGGTGACAAAGACAGAAATTACAAGTGATTATGGGACAAAACGAAAATGAAAGCATACAATTTACAAGGTGATTTCCAGGATGCTGGGAGTCTGGCAATACAACCCAAGATGTTGACCATAAGTGAAAAGTACAAACATCAGAAAATAAACTTGTTATTTTTTCCTGAAATGACCCAGGACAATTTTTTACTCTAGTATCTTTCCTTTCTACTTTGCTATAATCCAGAATCTTTTCAAGTACATGGCTTGCCAGCTTGAGAAAGGAAATCAAACTGAGCTCTCTGTGCAGTTTCTCTGCCAGATGTTTGATTTTCTAGGTTCAATTCAGTCTGAGAGAGAATTCTTAGGAGCTTTAAATAGAGGTTTACTTTTCTAGTAACAGTTAAAACAGACCTATTTAAGTCACCTGTAGCCATACGTAAATGACTATATATTTCTTTTCTTTTGAGGACAATTAGCCCTGAGCTAACATCCGTGCCCATCTTCCTCTGTTTTATATGTGGGACACGTGCCACAGCATGGCTTGATGACCAGTGCGTAGGTCTGCACCTGTGATCTGAACTGGAGAACCCCATGCCGCTGAACCCCATTCCACTGAAGGGGAACATGTGAACTTAACCGCTGTGCCACTGGGCCGGCCCCTGTATATTTCTTTTTAAAGTTCTTAATTTTTTCCTCAGTCCAAAACCTTTAGTTATACTGTGCCACCCTCACAAGTTAAAACTAGCTCCCTAATGGCGCTGAAAGGGCACAGAAAATACCTACTCCAAGTTATGTTCTCTGCCATCACAAGACCAGTCTTTCCCCAAATCTCAAAAAACATAAGTTCTTCAGGGCCAGCCCGGTGGCTGAGTTGGTTAAGTTCACGTGCTCTGCTTTGGCAGCCTGGGGTTTCACTGGTTCGAATCCTGGGCGCAGACACGGCACCACTCATCAAGCCATGCTGAGGTGGCATCCCACATGCCACAACTAGAAGGATTCACAACTAAAAAATACACAACTATGTACCGGGGGACTTTGGGAGAACAAAAGGGGGAAAAAATCTATAAAAAAAATAATAATATTAAGTTCTGGCTGTGGACCAAACTTTGGCAAATTACATTAACATTACTATTAACAAAGACGACAAATATTGCAACACATTTCCCACTCATACGCAAACAGAAATGGGTGCCCAAGAAAAGCAACTGAGGGGCTACATGCAGTGTCCTATGTAATCTCACAGTTTGTACTCAGCATACAAAAGAGCAGACAGCTTACTAACTCTCAGGAGCCCACACCATAGCTGGCCAGTGCAGTAACCCTCTAGAGGAGCTGTGGGGATCTCAGCAAGCATTTCTTGAGTTCTGGCATTAGAGGAGGCACTCAGTGAATACCGGTTACTACTACCAGGGTCTCTCCCTCCTGCCCACGCCTAACCTCAGGGCCTTTAGTACCTTTCAATTCATACAGTATTGCAACCTGTGCTATCCCGTAACCCCTTTCTCTCCTCTCAGTCTACTGGCTCCCTTCTCTCAGTCCACAACGAAGTGCATGGTGCCTCAATTTTAAAACAACAAATCTTCCCGTATCCATGCTTTCCTCTTGTTACCTTCCTCTCTCTGGCCTATTTCAAAGAAAAGGTATACATTTCTGCCCCACTCGTTTAAATTCTTCCAATCTGCCTTCTGCCCAAACTTCTGCTGAAACTTTCTCAAAGTCACCAATGACCTACCTTCACAAAATCTAGTCCTCATTCTCCTTGATATTTTTTGTTGCAATTTACCTCCCTATCCTTGGACCTCCCCAGCAAAATACACTGACGTGTTAATCTGTAAGTCTTCTGTCTCCTTAGCTACAGCCTCCATACCTAATCATTCCCCCTCAACATTTTTCCCCTCACTCTCCTAATACTCTATTTATCTCTGGGGATTTCAATTCTTCAAATATCACTTCTACGCACGTGACTCCCTAATCGCTCTCTGACCCCAGTGCCCACTCTCAAACTCCTGACACAGCTCAACTCTGTGCTGTACTTGCACTTCAAATTCAACGTCTCCAGGACATCATGCCAACCTCTGTCAAATCTTCTTCTTTTCCCAGTTCCCCCAATCTTGGTGGTGAAACAAAATTATACTACTATCATACTCAATTCACTGTAGAAACCCTGAGGTTAAATGATTCTCTTACTTACTTTGTTCTTCATAGCATGACTATTGTCAAGTTCTGGGGAATTCTACCCTTCATGGGTCTCACTTCCACCACCACCATTACCCCCTTTGCATTCTCATAGCCATCAGTCCAGTTCAAGTCCTCAGTACTACCTACCTGGAAAAAAGCAAAAATTCAACTGGTCTCCTCACTTCCCTTCCATCCTGCCTGCTGCAGCCAAATTCTCTATTCCTATGCCTGGGCTTCACAGCCCATCACATCTTTGCTCAAAAGGCCCTCAGGGGTTGGCCTGGCAGCACAGCGGTTAAATGCGCACGTTCCACTTGGGCAACCCGGGGTTCGCCAGTTTGGATCCTGGGTGCGGACATGGAACCGCTTGACAAGCCATGCTGTGGCAGGCGTTCCACATATAAAGTAGAGGAAGATGCGCACGGATGTTAGCTCAGAGCCAGTCTTCCTCAGAAAAAGGAGGAGGACTGGCAACAGATGTTAGCTCAGGGCTGGTCTTCCTCAGGAAAAAAAAAAAAAAAAAAAAAAAAGGCCTTCCGAAGGTCTTTAATGCCAAAATCAGGTCAAGACATCTCACCCTTACCTTTAGGGTCCTCTAAAATTCTAACAGCAACCAATTTTCTCTTCCCATCTTGTCTCCATTTCTTACCACACTTGGTTTCATTAACTGGCTTTGCAGAACCCTTCCACCTCAGCTCAAAGCAATACGTTCTTTGAAAAATTCTTCCCTTTCCCCAGAAAATAACGTCTCATCTGTCCATCTCAAGTATTACCCTCTATTCCAAAGTGTATTTCTGGTCCTATATCTTCCACCCTCAAAAATCAGATGTTGCCTCCAGGTAGGGCTTTGGACCTTTCTTGGTCCTCATATTATACATCTCTATTCAACCACTTTTACCAGGCATCCTATTCTATATGAGAGAGGTAGCAGTTATATTTCTGTGTGCTTGACTCATACCCATTCCTGGAGTATAAATTCCTTCAGGACTGGGACCACTTCTGGTTTGGCTTGTCCCACTTAGAGCTGTATTCTCAGCTGCATTAATATGGCAAGGACATGCTGAATAAGATCCACGTGCAGAGGAACAAAAGCCCAAAGAAGAGGCATGTTTCCCAAAAATACTGATAAAAAACCTCATTCCTTGGCACTCTCTGATCAATCTTTTCTTGAAGCAATGACTGTTTTGTTTTTTTCTTTACAGGATTCAGCAGACAGGAAACTTGCAAAAAAAAAATTATACAGTAGTGAAGAATCAGAAAACTGAAATTTCAATCAAACTACCATAGGCCGAGCACAAAAATACTGAAAAAGACTTCAGTGTGAAATACTATTTGGACGTGGATATGTGCTATCCTCAGTAGAGAATTTCAATGACATTCCTTTGAAAAGCAGACTACCAAAATATGTCAACCTGAAGCCACTTTTACTTGACTTAATAGGGATCTTTTTCAAGTCTCAACATTCCAGCCTCCGCCACTTTAGGTGTGATATACTAAATGTAATATTTGCTATCTGCTTTCCAAACGCCTCCAATTTTAAGTATATACTTCCTACCATCACTGTATTGAAGTTGGGTCCTTCACATCTGAAAACACCTCTGTAAAATGCTGCCAGAAAGCCAGACAGCGCCACAGCAAAATGCCTGCTCTTAGTGGTTACTATTCATTAGGGGGACAGTATACCAAGTGTATGGGGCCCAGCCCTGGCCTTTGACTTACAAGGTCAAGAAAATTCCCTGGAAGGGAACATACGCAGTAGCAATGGCTGGCGCAACCTCTCAAAACCAACCAAAACAATGAGAAATGAAGAAGGTGACCCTGACTTGGATATGGAGGCTGCCTTCCTTCTGATGCCTTGTTCTGATAACAGACAGTTACTATTCTATAGGCAACACAAAAGTCCCACAATCCTCCTGGTATAGGCTTCACTTACAAAGTCAGTGATGACTACACCAAAAAAAAAAAAAATCAGTAAGACCTTCTAATTGTGTGTCCAGAAAGCTTGATGTTTTAACCTACGGCAATAGGGTGAACCCAATACCACCACAAGGGTGGCTATCTATGGCTGGCATTCAAAGATCTGATGGTTAAAGCAAAAAAATACAATAAAAACCCTGTTATCTGCTATTTAAGGGTTTCTATTAAAAAGCAGGAACTTTTGTTTTATTTGTCCAAGGACTCAAAACTTATCAAAGATTGGCTCTTAACTGGAACTCAGGAGGACAGGAATGGCCCTAATACTGAGGAGCACAGTGCTGGGAACAAATGACAAGAGGTCACCCTTTTGGAAACTACCACCTTCCTTCCACAAGAGGAAATAAGGGCTGTCTGGATATAAACATCCTCCCTTGAACAGCAGGGAGGACAGAAGAATATCGTTTTTGTGATGTGCCAATCCTGACTGACGTGGTCATAAGTACTCAGAGCAGTGCCCCTTTTCAGGGGGACTCCTCTGCTGGCACTGATGATGAAGCATTTTCCAAGGGATATACTTCAGTGGCCCCATCAGAGGCCTGGGCTTTTGGAGGACTATCACAGCAACCACAAGATAGATTTCACTGTCACATCTGATAGTATTGTCTACTGCTAATCAGGTTGGTTGTGGCTCCATCTCTACCTCACTCTATTACCTGACATACAACTTCTTCAAAAAACACTCTATGCTAATCATTCTTCTGGTCTTCTCACTAATAATGACACAAATGGTGTTAGAAGTTTCAGAATCAGGGGTTGGGGGTGAGCAAAATGATAAAGGGGCTCATCTGTACGATGACACATGAAAATAGACTTCTGGTGGGGGCCGGCCCGGTGGCGCAGCGGTTAAGTTCGCACGTTCCGCTGCTCGGCAGCCCGGGGTTCGCTGGTTCGGATCCCGGGTGTGGACATGGCACTGCTTGGCAGCCATGCTGTGGTAGGCGTCCCACGTATAAACTAGAGGAAGATGGGCACGGATGTTAGCTCAGAGCCAGGCTTCCTCAGCAAAAAGAGGAGGACTGGCAGTAGTTAGCTGAGGGCTAATCTTCCTCCAAAAAAAAAAACAAAAAAAAAAGAAAATAGACTTCTGGTGGCGAACATGATGTAATGTGTACAGAAGTCGAATTATAATCGTGTACACAAACCTGAGATCTATATATTGTTATAAACCAAAGTTACCTCAATTAAAAAAAGAAGTTTCAAAATCTGCTATACTACAACAGATCCTAAGAAACTGTGCGGACCCTTCGTGAGCCACAGTGACACTGGTATATCACAATGCACTTCCTATATATTTGATAGGAACTGATTTGATCCTGAACTTCCAGAAGAGAATGTAATTATCATTCATTCCATTTTACCAAAGGGGAAACAGCTTAGAGTTACTAGATTTTTCTGAGTATAAGGCCAGCATGTTGTTAAAATAATTTTCAAACTGAAAAACCATTCTAGCATAGCATACACAGTTTCCATCTGTTTTTAGAGAGGTTGCTGAAATCTAACTTGTGCAACTGGAATAGACGACAAAGGATTTACTCATTGCCAAAGAGGTCCACAAATCAATCACAGCTCGAACTCCATTAGCCTAAATTTCCACCATTAAATAGGTAAACTAGGCCAGGTCTACTCAGCAAACATATCATGGAAACCTTGTGCTCAATGACACCCAATGAAAGATATATGGGACATCTAACTGGCAGCAGGAGGCCAACAAGTGAAAAGTACGAAGCTATGTGTATATAAATACACACATACACACAAATCTGAAAAATAGCTGTATTGAAATATAATTCACCTACCATACAGTTCTGAGGATCTAATGTACAGATTATAGTTAACAATACTGTATTACACACTTGAAAGTTGCTAAAGGAGTAAATCTTAAATGTTCTCACCACAAAAAGGAAATGGTAATTATGTGATGTCATTGCATGTGTTAGCTAATGCTATGGTGGTAATCATTCTGCAATACCTAAGTGTATCAAATCAACACTTTGTACACCTTTAACTTACATAATGTTATTATCAGTATCTTAACAAAGTAAACACTTCGTTTTTAGTACATTACATTAATTTTTAGAAGTTGTGATAATGTATAACAAAATTTGCCATTCTAACAATTTTTAAGTCTACAATTGTGATACTGTGATTTATAAGAAGAAATATATATTTGGCCTTCATCCCAGTTCCTGGCACACAGCTCCTAAAATCCTTGTAATTCCCTAAGCTATAAGAGCAATGGGAGAATTTTTTGTTATAATATTTGGTCTTGGGGCCGGCCCTGAGGCTGAGTGGTTAAGTTCCTGAGCTCCACTTCGGCAACCCAAGGTTTCGCCGGTTCAGATCCTGAGCATGGACACGGTACCACTCGTCAGGCCACGCTGAGGTGGCATCCTACATGCCATAACTAAAAGGACCCACATCTAAAATATACAACTATGTACTGGGGGTATTTGGAGAGAAAAAGCAGGGAAGAAAAATTTGGTCTTTTGTCCTCAAAAAGCTCCAGTTCCTGAAATAGCTCCAGTGATCAAGGTGAAAAGAGTGCCTTGTTATTCATAACAAGCTCTTTTTAACTACACCTGAGCTTATGTTAATAAGGTGACTTTTGGAAAATCCCTAAGGGTAGGGGCTGGTTGCCAGGGGAACCAGCTATGCAATTAGAGGTTTGGAACTTTCAGCACCCCCTACCCACCTTGGGTAGAGAAGAGGGGCTGGAGGTAGAATTAATCACCAATGGCCAATGATTTAACCAATCATGCTGTGTGTCAAAGCCTCCAAAAACCCCAAAAAAGGCAAGGTTTAGAGAGCTTCCAGATTGGTGGACATGTGGAGACACTGAGAGAGCAGCACACCTAGAGAGGGCATGGAAGCTTTGTGTTCCTTCCCACATATCTTGCCCTATGCATCTGGCTGTTCCTGAGTTGTAACCTTTTATAACAAATCAGTAATCTAGTGAGTAAAATATTTTCCTGAGTTCTGTGAGCTGCTCTAGCAAATTAAGCAAACTCCAGAAGGCAGTCGTAGGAACCTAGGATTTATATCCAGTTGGTCAGAAGCACAGGAAACCTGGGCTTGCTACTGGCATCTGAAGTAGGGGGGTTGTGGGGCAGTCTTGTGGAACTGAGTGCTTAACTTGTGGGATCTGATGCTAACTTCAGGTAGATAGTGTCAGAACTGAACTGAATTGTAAGACACCAGCTAGTACTGCAGAATTGCTTGGTGTGGGAAAGCCACCCCCGCCATATTTGGTGACCAGAAGCGTCAGAAGTCAAACAGTGTTGTAGCAGAGTATTGAGAGTAGAGGAGACAAATAAGAGGTGTTTTTTCCTTTACATTAATTTAGTGGCATTAATTACATTCACACTTTTGTGCAATCATCACCACTATCTATTTTCAAAGCTTTTTCATCACTCCAAAGAGAAACTGTAACCGTTAAGTAGTAACTCCCCATTCTCCTCTCCCCTTATCCTCAGATAAACTCTAATCTACTTGCCATCTCTATGAATTTGCCTATTCTAGATATCTCACATAAATGCAATCATACATTTGTCATTTTGTTTTGGCTTATTTCACTCAGCATAATGTTTAAAGGTCATCTATGTTGTAGCAAGTATCAAACTTCATTCCTTTTTATGGCTGAATTATATTCTATTGGGTGGATATACCACATTTTGTTTGTCCAATCATCTGGTGAAGGACACACAGGGTTGCTTTCACCTTTTGGCTATTTCGATAACGCTGCAGTGAACACTAGCGTCCAAGTATCTGTTCAAGTCTCTGCTTTCAATTTCTTTGACTATACCTAAGAATGGAACTGTTGGGCAGCTCTATGTTTTGCTTTTTGAAGAACTACCAAAATGTTTCTGCACAGTAGCTGCACCATTTTACATTCCCACCAGCAATGTACAAAGGTTCCAATTACTCCACATCCTTGCCAACACTTATTTTCCTTTTTTTTTTTAAATTATAGCCATTCAAGTGGCTGTGAAGTAGTATCTCATGTGGTTTTGATTTGCATTTTCCCAGTGACTAATGATGTTGAGTATCTATTTTGACATGTTTACTAGCCATACGTATATCTTCTTTGGAGAAATGTCTATTCAAATCCATTGCCCATTTTTGATCTTTTCATTTTCTTGATGGTGTCCTTTGAAGCACAAATCTTAAATTTTGATGAAGTCCAATTTAATCTATTTTTTTTCTTGGTTGCTGATGATTTTGGCGTCACATCTAGGAAACTACTGCCAAATCTAAGGTCATGAAAAGCCTGTTCTGTCCTAAGAGTTGTATAGTTTTAAGTCTTACATTTAGGTTTTTGATCTATTTTGAGTTAATTTTTAAACACGGTATGAGATAGGGGTCCAGCTTCATTATTTTGTCATGTGGAAATCTAGTCATGCCAGCATTATTTGTTGAAGACTGTTCTTTCCCCACTGAATGGACTTGGTAATCTTGTTGAAAATCAACTGACTCTAAATGTGAGGGCTTATTTCTGGATTCTTAATTTTATTCCACAGATCTCTATGTCTGTCTTTATGCCTGTACCACACTGTCCTGATTACCGTTAGTTTGCACTAAGTTCTGAAATCAGGAGGTGTGTGTTCTCCGACTGTGTTCTATTTCAAGATTGTTTTGGCTATTCCGGGTCTCTTGGATTTCCATTTGCATTTTAGGAGCAGCTTGTCAATTTTTGCAAAGAAGCCTGCCAAGGACTGCATTGAATCTATAGAAGAATCTGTAATGTGAGGAATACTGCCAGCTTTACAATATTAAGTCTTCTGATCCATAAACACAGATATCTTTCCATTTATTTAAGTCATCTTTTGTTTTTTTGCAACCCCCTCCCCACAACTTCCTTTTTCTTCTTACTTAGACCTAGAACATAGGTATTTAGTTGAAGATGCAGAAGTTTTGTCTCCCACCATTTTGTAGAAAATAAAGAAAATGTCAGACATAGCAAACACTTAAATAATGCAGTTATAAACTTTTTACTTTACATTAACACATTTAATCCTCATAACTGCCCTAGGAGACAGAGCCCAGTATTATAATGTTGCAGATAAGGAAACTGAAGCACAGAAAGGCTAACTTGTCCAAGGTAACAAAGATAGCAAGGGGCAGAACTGGGCACTGAATTAATAAGCAATCTGTTCCAGAGTCCATATTCCTAAACATGTCACTGTCTTGCCCTTCTTCCTCTCCCCCAAATGTCAATAAGCAACCCTGCAGCTTTTAGTGTCCTCTTCTTCTTTGCTTACCCAGGCAAACCTTGGTGATATCGTGAAAGATCCAATTAATTAATATGTAACTTAGGGTAATTGATTACTCTGAATTATTTCTCCTTAACTGAGTTTTTGATGTATTTGATCAAAAGTCTTGTGGCTTTAAAAACCATGTTATATTTATTTCACATTTTCCCCAGTTTGTTTTCTAGCCTTTTATGATTTTTTTGCACAGATTCTTTTTAGAATGTCATTTACATACCAGAGGAAGATAGAGTTGCCAAATGTCAAGTATGTCTGAGTTGCTATGAAGTCATCAACTTTGTCCTAGTGTCTTAAGTCTGTTTACTCTCACTGGGTGACAAATGATGTCAAGAAAGGGTTGTGGCTTTCTGAACTTCAGGAAGCTCTGCTACAGTAAGACTGATAAGTGGTGGCCAGCCCTTTTCACACTTCTTTTTACAAGCCTAATGATTCCCTGTGGTGACTACAGCCTATTTGCACTCCTGCTTGTCTTAACTAGTTGCACACTGTGGGAGTGGTCTGTCCATTAAAACATTTCTCAGCAGTTAGAATGGCTACTGCCCGAGCTTGGGCAGGTGAACTACAACCACACATTAACATTCAGTCCTCTCCATTTCACGTAGCAGTCTTTGGTGATTTCCTCATGTTTGTGTGACCATAATGTTGACTCACATTTGTCTGAATAACTTCCTGAAGCCTTTCTGGAGCTGCTCTCTGAAGCTGTTCATTTAGCCTAGAGTTTAGTATGCAACGTTCTAGAGCCTTCCTAGATTAAATTGGATTGGAAATTAAAAAGAACTGCTCACTGGACCAAAAGCAAATATTGATTCAATGTCCTATATTTTTAATCCTGTAGTCATTAGTTTTCAATTAACAAAGTAATTCTATTAAAACAAATACCTAAAATATCAAATATCTTTAAGAATTTCTTTGCTAGTCAGTGGTTCTCAATGTGATCCCCAGACTAGTGGTATCAGCATCACCTGAGAACTTGACAGAAATGCACATTCTCAGCCCCCACCAGACTTTACTGAATCAGAATTCTGGGGGGTGGGTCCATTAATCTGGGTTTAAACAAGCCCTCCAGGTGATTCTGATATGCATGCAAAACTTTGAGAACCTCCGATTTTGTTAATGTGTAGCTTTACTACAGGGGTAAAATGAAGCACCCAACTACCAGGTACCCAGGGATAATTTTTAGTGAGTCTTGGAATTTCTCCAAAATCTCTTTATCTGCTTTAGTGATAGTCTGCCCTACTCTGCTATTCTTTGGCATCTATTATAAAATCTCAATTTAAATCTTAGTATGTTTCATAGGTATCTTATTTCCCCCATTGGACTGAACTTCTTAGTTCAAAGTAATCCTTTCTCACAAAAGCAGCTTTCTAAAATTGCCAATAAATACAGGAAAAGGTGCTCAACACCATTACTCATCAGAGACACGCAAATTAAAGTCACGATGAGATATCAATACACACCCAGCAGCCTGGCAAAAGTTTTAAGTGTTGCTGGATGAGAAACAACTGGAACTTGCATTTACTGCTGGTGGAAGTGTACGATTACTCTGCTAAACCGTTTAGCAGTGTGTACTAAAGCAGAACATTCTCTTAGGTATAAACCCACAGAAATGTTTACGAAATAAGTATACCAAACACATGTACAAGATTTGTCACAGCAGTATTCCTAATAGGCAGAAATAATCATCAGTCAAGAGTTGAGTACATATATGCATTGAGTTGTATACAAAGAGTAGAATACTACACAGCAAGGAAAGTAAAGCAACCTGTACTTGAAGGATCTCTGAAAGAGTGTTAAACCAAATAAGGCAGGCCCAAACAAAGTTCAAAATCCAGCAAAGAAATTTAAAGCCAGGTAAAATCAATCCATAGTTAAAGAAATAAGACTAGTCCAGGAGTGCTTAGGAGGAAGGAGACACAGGGGAGCTTTTGGGATGCTGGCTGTGTTGTGTCTTGATCTTCGTAGTGGTTACACAGATGGCTCACTTTGTGAAATTCATTGAGCTGTGCATGAAAATTTTCTTGTTTATCCAAAAAATTAACTCCTGGGGTATTAGTTCTTTTAACACTTCTTTCCGCATGCTTTGTATCATGGTTTTCTTTATTGCTTTCCCTCTGATATTTTAAGACCTGTTGAGAGTTTAGTCTTTGTTCCTTTTTTTTTTTGTATCCCCCCTCCACCTTTTTGCATGCATAGACTATTTAAGTTGGGCGACTGAGGAGTAGCCAAGGAAGGTTCATCTCTCATGCAGTAAAAATGTACTGGGTATTTATTTGGATTCTATAGGCTCTTCTAAAATGCAAATGGGGGCCAGCCCCATGGTGCTGTGGTTAAGTTCAGCACACTCGGCTCCGGTGGCCCAGGTTCACAGGTTCAGATCCCAGGCGCAGACCTACACTACTCATCAGCCATGCTGTGGCAGCAACCCACATATAAAGTGGAGGAAGACTGGCAGAGATATTAGTTCAGAGCTAATCTTCCTTGGCAAAAAAATTAAAATAAATAATAAAATGCAAATACAGCTGAAAGAGTTGAACTTGTCATTTACACTTCATGTGTATATATATATATATATATGTATTTTTTTTTTTTTTTGAGTAAGATTAGCCCTGAGCTAACATCTGCTGCCAATCCTCCTCTTTTTCCTGAGGAAGATTGTCCCTGAGCTAACATCCATGCCCATCTTCCTCTACTTTATATGTGGGACGCCTGCCACAGCATGGCTTGCCAAGTGGTGCCATGTCCGTACCCAGGATCCGAACCGGCGAATCCTGGGCCACCGAAGTGGAACATGCGAACCTAACCACTGTACCACCGGGCCGGCCTCATACACTTTACATATTATTATTACACTCTATTGGTTTTCCTCACACGTCACTGAGAGAATCACTCAAGGAATCAAAATTTGTATTAGAGAATTGATTTGGGGATAAAAGGACACTTTTAGAAAGGCCAGAATAGGTGCTGTCTGGTGGTTTGTTTTCATTCCATCTAAGAATACAACTTTTCCCTTCTGTAAATAGGTTCTCACTTCACTGATATAAAGTAAAACCTTTCAGGGGCTGGCCCACTGGCGTAGTGGCTAAATTCACATGCTCTGCTTTGGTGGCCCAGGGTTCATAAGTTTGGATCCTGGGTGTGGACCTGGCACTGCTCATCAAGCCAAGCTTTGGTGGCATTCCACATAAAATAGAGTAAGATTGGCACAGATGTTAGCTCAGCAACAATCTTTCTCAAGCAAAATGAGGAAGATAGGCAACAGATGTTAGCTCAGGGACAATCCCCCTCAAAGAAAAATAAAACAATAGGGGCCGTCCCCGTGGCCAAGTGGTTAAGTTCACACGCTCCACTTCAGTGGCCCACAGTTTCACTGGTTCGGATCCTGGGCACAGACATGGCACCACTCGTCAGGCCACGCTGAGGCGGCGTCCCACATGCCACAACTAGAAGGACTCACAACTAAAACATACAACTATGAACTGGGGGTATTTGGGGAGAAAAAGCAGAAGAAAAAAAAGGACTGGTGGGGTCGGGTCAGTGGCGCAGCAGTTCAGTGCACACATTCCGCTTCGGCGGCGCAGGGTTCGCCAGTTTGGATCCTGGGTGCAGACATGGCACCGCTTGGCAAGCCATGCTGTGGTAGGAGTCCCACATATAAAGTAGAGGAAGATGGGCATGGCTGTTAGCTCAGGGCCAGTCTTCCTCAGCAAAAAGAGGAGGATTGGCAGCAGTCAGCTCAGGGCTAATCTTCCTAAAAAAAAAAAAAGATTGGCAACAGTTGTTAGCTCAGGTGCCAATCTTTAAAAAAAATAAATAAGTAAATAAAATAAAACTTTTCAGGATTAGGAAAAAGGAAGTAGTTTATATTCAGGGTTCAGCATTACTCCATTTTTGTGATCAAACGGAAATTTCACAAATGATTTGGTAAAGCAAAAGAGCTCTGGAATAGCCTAAATTATCTGGATGGAACTAGGTTAAATAAAGTTTTAGCAGATCAGTATAAGAGTTGAGGACAACACTCAAAAGCTTACAGATCAGCTTATAATGGCTGAAAGTAACCATTTTTGAAGACAGCCTCCACCATAAATGACATCATTGGGACAGACATGGTTGGCAGACCCTAACTTTGAGGCTACTAATGGAACCTGAACCATGAGCTAAAGCTCTTCATATCTCAGAAGTGCCTTCTTTGCCTGTGTTGAGATCAGGGTTCTTTGGCTTACTGCTGGGCTTGAGCAGAATGCATGTACCTGAGATAATACTGGGCATCACACCTGGGATCAGCTGCCACCATATCTGGGCTCCCACCAGAAGACTGAAAAATTCTAGCTTGTGGCTTGAGTATAAGCTGATATCTTGCTGGCACTTTGATGACTGCCTATGGAATTTTTCAGAAAAAAAGTTGGAATACTGGACCCTGGACTAGATGTCCTTGCAATAAGACATTATGCTACTTTATTTCAGGAGAACTCATGTAGATTGTGCCCTGAAATGAATTTCAGGAAAGCCATTTTTCTGCCTAAAGGCTACTAATAATATTGAACAACTGTTGCCAAATTAGTTTCCCAGCACCCTTCAACAGCTGTTGGCATTTGTAGATAGAGGTGGTTTGAGTTGCAGGTTTTCTCTTTATAACTGGATTCTTCCAGACCTTAACTTGGGCCAGGTATAGGTCATTACTCTTAGGGCTTACCTGTTTAGAGCACTGTCACAATAATTCTATAAGGTACCCGGAGGTAAAGCTTGTCAGTTCAACCAGGGTCCCTAATGTTTTGAGGTTAAAGTTACAATAGCAGAATTTTGTTAGGTGAATAATTTCATTTGAAAGAAATCTGGATTAGTTACCAAAGCAAGCAGAGTTTGAATTGATTACAGTTTCAAATTTTATATCTGATTCGAGTCAACTTCTTTAAATTTGTGAATCTGTCATTAAGATCCAAAGCTTTATAAAAGTTTATGTAACATTAGGGAAGATGGAGGAATAGGAAGCTCCAGGAATCTTTCCTTTCACTGAAAACACAAATGAGGTAGCAGAAACTATGTAAAGCAACCATTTCAGAACTCTGGAGTCTAGTAAGAACCCTTGCAGTGTCCAAGGGTGGAGCCTGATGAAGAGACTGATGAATTTCAGCTTTGCAGCAGGAGCTGTCACCAACCCCACACCCTAGATCAATTTAAAAAAATTACAAAACACACAGACTGGGCCCTGCGGCTGAGTGGTTAAGGTCATGCACTCCACTTCAGCAGCCCAGGGTTTCGCCGGTTCAGATCCCGGGCGTGGACATGGCACCACTCATCAGGCCATGCTGAGGCAGCATCCCACATGCCACAACTAGAAGGACCCACAACTAAAAATATACAACTATGTACCCGGGGGCTTTGGGGAAAAAAAGGAAAAATAAAATCTTAAAAAAAAATTACAAAACACAAAAAATACAAAGAAATGGGAGAAATGGTCCATTCATAGCAGGGGAGAAAAAGGAATATGACAAAAAACAGCCCTGAGGAAGCCCAGACATTGTAACTATTAGCCAAAAGATTAAATTGTCTTAAATGTTTAAAAGAGCTAAAGGAAACCATGAACAAAGAACTAAAAGGAAAACAGGAAAATGATGTCTAAATAAAATGAGAATATCAATAAAGACAGAGACATCATTAAAAAAGGAGTCAAACAAATTCAGGAGCTGAAAAGTACATCTGAAAAGAAAAACTCACTAGTTGGGGCTGACCCCGTGGCCGAGTGGTTAAGTTCACGCGCTCCGCTGCAGGCGGCCCAGTGTTTCGTTGGTTCGAATCCTGGGCGTGGACATGGCACTGCTCATCAAACCACACTGAGGCAGTGTCCCACATGCCACAACTAGAAAGGACCCACAGCGAAGAATATACAACTGTGTACCGGGGGGCTTTGGGGAGAAAAAGGAAAAAAAAAATCTTTAAAAAAAAAAAAAAAGAAAAACTCACTAGAGGGGTTCAAAATATATTTGAGCAAGCAGAAGGAAACCTCAGTGAACTCAAAGACAACTGAAATTATCCAGCCAAGGAGCAGAAAGAAAAATGAACATAAAGCCTGAGGAATCTGTGAGACACTGAAGCATACCAACATCTGTATCATAAGAATCTCAAAAAGAGAAGACAGAGAAAGGGGCAGAAAAAAATATTTGAAGAAATAATGGCCAAAAACTTCCCAAATCTGGTGAAAGACAGGAATATACACATCCAAGAAGCTCAATGAACTCTAAGCAGGATAAACTCAAAGAGATCCACACCAATACACACTATCATCAAACCACAGAAACTGAAAGACAAAGAATTTTGGAAGCAGCAAGAGAGAAAGGACTCATCACATACAAGGGATCCTCAATAAGATTAACAACAGATTTCTCATCAGAAACCACGAAGGCCAGAAGGCAGTGGGATGACATATATAAAGTCTTGAAAGAAAAAAAGGTGCCAACTAAGAATTCTGTATCTGGCAAACTATCTTTCAAGAAGGAAGGTTAGGGGCCAGCCCGGTGGCACAGTGGTTAAGTTCACAAGTTCTGCTTTGGCGGCCTGGGGTTTGCTGGTTCAGATCCTGGGTGCAGATCTATGCACTGCTTGTCAACTCATGCTGTGGCAGGCATCCCACATATAAAGTAGAGGAAGATGGGCACAGATGTCAGCTGAGGAGGATTGACAGTAGTTAGCTCAGGGCTAATCTTCCTCAAAACAACAACAACAACAACAAAAAGACTGAAATCATACAAAGTATCTTTTCTGATCACAATGGAATGAAATCAGTAACAGAAAGAAAACCAGAAATTCATGAATATGTGGAAATTAAACAACAGACTCTTAACCAATGAATTAAAGAAGAAATCACAAGAAAAAATTAAAAATACCTTGAGATAAATGAAAATACAACATAAAATTTATGGGATATAGTGAAAGCAGTGAGGGAAACTGATAGCTGTAAATGCATACATTAAAAAAGAAGAAATCCAGTAAGATGGCTATTATTTAAAAAACAACAACAAGTGTTGGCTAGGGTGTGGAGAAATTGGAACCCTTGTGCATTGCGGATGCAAGTGAAAACCCTAAAGAATCTAAAAAAATTGTTAGGGACAATAAATCAATGCAGCAAAGCTTCAGGATATAAAATCAACATATAAAAGCAATTGTAATTCCATACACTTGCAATAACTTGAAAAGGAAGTTTTAAAAACTTCTATTTAAATAGCATCTAAAAAAATAAAACACTTAGAAATAAATTTAACCAAGAAGGCCAAAGACTTATACACTGAAAACTACTACAAAAAAAAAACTGTTAAAGAAATTAAAGACACAAAAGAAAAGATACCCCATGTTCACGGATTGGAAAACAAGAATTGGGGCTGCCCTGGTGGCACAGTGGTTAAGTTCAGCACATTCCACTGCTTCAGCGGCTCAGGGTTCACCAGTGTGGATCACAGACCTAGCACCACTTATTAAGCCATGCTGTGGTAGGTGTCCCACATATAAAACAGAGGAAGATGAGCACAGATGTTAGCTCAGGGTAAGCATTCCTCAGAAAGAAGAGGAGGATTGGCAGCAGTTAGCTCAGGGCTAATCTTCCTCCAAAAAAGGGGAGAAAAATTAAGCATCATGAAGATCACAATACTATACAAAGTGATCTACAGAATAAATGCAATCCCTATCAAAATGCCAACAATGTTTTTTGCAGAGACAGAAAAATATCTCAAAATTCATATGGATCTCAAGAGACCCTGAGTAGCCAAACAATCTTAAAAAAGAAAAATGAAGTTAGAGGACTTCCTAATTGGAAAACTTACTACAAAGTTACAGAAGCAAATCAAAACAGTGTGGTACTGGTATACAGACAGACACAGACAAGTGGAATAGGACAGAGAGACCAGAAATAAACCTTTACATATATGGTCAATTGATTTTTTGACAAGGGGCCAAGATCATTCTATGTGGAAAGGAGTCTTTTCAATAAACAGTGCTGGGGAGACTGGATATTCACATAGAAAAGAATTTAGATTCTTCCCTTGTACAATAAACAAAATTCACTCAAAATGGATAAAAGACCTAAACCTCAGAGGAAAACTAAAAAACCTTAAAATATTGGGGGAGAAACTTCTTGTCATTGGATTTAGCAATGATTTCTTGGATACAATGTGACAAGCAAAGTCAATAAAAGAAAAAGCAAACTGGACTTCATCAAAATTAAAAACTTTTGTGTTTCAAAGGACACCATCAAGCAAGTGAAAAGACACCCCACAGAATGGGAGGAAATATTTGCAAATCATGTAGCTGATAAGGGATTAATATGGAGGAATATACAGAGAACTCCTAAAACTCAACAACAACAAAAGAAACAACCCAATTCAAAAATGAGCAAAGGGGGCCAGCCTGGTGGTGAAGCAGTTAAGTGTACACGGTCCACTTCAGCAGCCCAGGGTTCGCCGGTTCGGATCCCGGGTGCGGACATGGCACTGCCTGGCAAGCCATGCTGTGGTAGGCATCCCAGATATAAAGTCAAGGAAGATGGGCACGGATGTTAACTCAGGGCCAGTCTTCCTCAGCAAAAAAAGGAGGATTGGCAGCAGATGTTAGGTCAGGGCTAATCTTCCTCAAAAAAAAAATGAGCAAAGGACTTGAATAGACATCTCTCCAAAGAAGATATACAAATGACCAATAAGCACATGAAAAGATGATCAACATCGCTAATTAGAGAAATGCAAATCAGAACTACAATGAAATACCACCTGACACCCATTAGGATGGCTACCATGAAAAACACAGAAAACACGTGCTGTCAGGAATGTAAAATGGTACAGCTACTGTGGAAAACAGTATGGAGGCTCCTCAAAAAAATTAAAAATAGGGGCCGGCCCAGTGGCGGAGCAGTTAAGTGCGCACATTCTGCTTCTGGCGGCCGGGGGTCCGCCAGTTCGGATCCCGGGTGCAGACATGGCACCACTTGGCAAGCGATGCTGTGGTAGGCGTCCCACATATAAAATGGAGGAAGATGGGCACGGATGTTAGCTCAGGGCCAGCCTTCCTCAGCAAAAAGAGGAGGATTGGCAGCAGTTAGCTCAGGGCTAATCTTCCTCGAAAAAAAAAAATTAAAAATAGAATTACATATGACCCAGAATTCCACTTCTGGGTATGCACCTCAAAGAATTGAAAGCAGGGTCTCAAAGAGATATTTGTACACTCATGTTTATAGCAGCATTATTCACAATAGCTAAAATGTGGAAGCAATTCAAGTGTCCATCAATCAATGAATGGATAAGCAAAATGTGGTATATACACAAAATGGAATATTATTTAGTTTTAAAAAGTAAGGAAATTCTGCAATATGCTACAAAATGGATAAATCTTGAGGATATTATGCTAAGTGAAAAAAAAAAGCCAGTCACAAGAAGACAAATACTGTATAATTTTACTGATAAGAGGCACTTAGAGTAGTCGCAATCATAAAGACAGAAAGTAGAATGGTGGTTGTTTGGTTTGTCGGGAAGGGAGAATGGGGAGTTGTTTAATAAGCAGACCGCTTCAGATTTACAAGATGAAGAGAGTTACAGGGATGGATGGTGGTGAAGGTTGCACAACAATGTGAATGTACTTAACAGCACTGAACTGTATGCTTAAAAATGGCTAAGATGGTAAATTTTGTTACGTGTATTTTAACTCAACAAAAAAAGAAAGTGATTAGTAGGCCCAAGTCTGCGCAGATTTAGAAGACAGAAGCAAATAAGTTTTACAAAAGAAAAGGAGGCTTCCCCTCTGCCTTCCCCTGTAGGCAGCTGCCTACAGGCCTGCCAGCATAATCCACAGGCCATGAGAGGCAATCAGCCTGCCATGTCGGGATTTAGTCCAGATCTCATCTGAAATGCTAGTCAGTTTGAAACAGTGAACATGTAACAAGAAAATATAGATGGAACAAAATTTGGACTGGAAAAACATATGTTCTAATCCTGGGCTCAAGATTCCAAGGAAAACTTACAAATTTTAATGGTGGCACTAGAGAAACTAAATAAAACTCTTTCAGGAAAGGTTAAAAGGAGTAATGGTTATTAATATGAAAGAAGAGAAAAATCAAAGGAGAAAATGAGGAATCAAAATGAAAAACATACTTAATGAAGAACAGTGAAGAAGTCACCTAATGGTTCTTCAAAGAGCCCAGAGTGATAAATGCAGCTAACAAGTTGTTGCAAATAATGTTGTCATTTGGGATTTTAAAAAGCATAGCTTAGGGGCCGGCCCCCAGGCTGAGTGGTTAAGTTCAGGCACTCTGACTTGGCGGCCCAAGGTTTCACCGGTTCGAATCCTGGGTGCGGACATGACACTGCTCATCAGGCCATGCTGAGGCGGCATCCCACATGCCACAACTAGAAGGACTCACAACTAAAAATAAACAACTATGTACCGGGGGGCTTTGGGAGAAAAAGGAAAAATAAAATCTTTAAAAAATAATAAAAATTTAAAAAAGAATTAGCTTTAAAAAAATAGCTTAATTACAGTTTATCTGAACAAAGACAAGTAGAAAACCGCTGAAATTCAGGCACTGCAGGATTCATGAGACATTTCAATGACAGAATATATCAAGCACCTACTATAGGTTTATACACCAACCATTAATAAGTACATAACTGCCTACAAAGTTGGTTTTACAAAGCAATTAAGCTAATGTAACAAACAAGAACTTCACCTAGAGTTAGGTAAGAAGGATGGTGGGAGAGAAAAATCAGCTCAAGGATCAAAGTTTAGAAATTTAAGCCGGGAGCACAAAGCCACCCACAAGCAGACACCTTCTGGGTTTCAAGGACTGCACAGCAGAAGCAATATTTTCCAACAACATTTTCTGAAATTTTTAAAGGTCATCTCCAAGTCTCCAGGTAAAGATTCCAATTCACTCTAGACTTATTCTATTATCACCTGCACCACAACACAATTTTGTAAAAAGTAAAAGCATATTTGGTCCTAAACACATCTTCCTTTTGCCTAGGAAGCCTCATCTCTTGTATATTTCACAAATATTTACCTTTCAAGATGACAAAAGTCACTTCTTCCCTGATCTCCTCTTCCATTTCCTTTTCCCTCTCACACAACCTCCTTTATAAATATCTTCGCCATCTATTTATCATTCCTATTTAAACAAGACTCCCTCTACTAGACTGAAAGCTAATTTAGGGCTAGGATAGTTTCATCCACCTTTATATCAACCAATACCAAGCCAAGCAAGTAGTGCCAGACACAAGTAGGCTCTCCACCTGTGTTTGCTGAATGAATGAACAAAAGCCACTGCATAATTTACCAGTGGCTGCTACATACAGAAATAAAATTTTAACTTCAATCCACCTTTCAAAGAAAGCACTTGGGAAGCTCTCCTCAACACCCTTAAGTAAGACTTTCCTCATATCTAAATTATTTGTAAGCAGGAAGGAAGCCGAAGACTTCAACGATAGTTATAAACTGGAATATAAAAATAGTGAAAAAATATATTCAGGGGAGCAGTCATTGGTTGAAACATGATCACAAGAGACAGAATGTCTGGGTCACATTCACTTCCAAAGCTGGTACTGTTACAGTTTCACTGACCAACATAGCAGCCACTAGTCACATATGACTATTTTAATTTTTTAATTAATATTTTAATTAATTTAAATTTTAAAATTCACTTCCTTGGTCACACTGGCCATGTTTCAAATGCTCAGCAACCACATGTGACTATTATATTGGACAGAGAGAAATAGAACACATCCATCATCACAGAAAGTCTACTGGACATGGCTATTCTAAGCAATTCTCCCATGGCTATCTGGCAGACAAAGGATTCTCATTCAATGTTCTGGTTTTTTGCATGCTACGAGGATCTGCCAAAGAAGTCATACCCATAATTTCATATTATAGATTTTTCTACAAAATATTTAAAGATAAACATTTAAAGATCATTTAAAGATAAATTCTGGCAGGCACTCCTATCCATCCCTTATGCTTCCTCCACAGTTAGTCACTCTTCCACCCACTACTTCAGTACAATGGTGATCACCTTGATAGGTCCAGTGGCCTTGTCTCAAGTCTATCTCCTTTACACTTGATCAGTCTAACACAAACCAAGGGTTTTCTATGGGCCATTCCTTGTTCTAGGTGCAGCCTTATCTGGAAGACACTTAGAGAAAACAAAACATTCTAATTAAGGGCTGTAACAGAAGCTCACCCTCTCTGGGATGAACAGAGAGAAAAAGCAAGCAATTCTGCCAGAGGGCTTCAGAGAAGGTAATATCTAACCTAGACCTAGAACAATGAGGACAAGTCCTCTGGGAGGAGTTGAGAAAAGTGGTGGTGGCTCAGGAATACTTTCTTCTTTCTTCTTTTTTTCAAGGAAGATTAGCCCCAAGCTAACATTTGCTGCCAATCCTCCTCTTTTTGCTGAGGAAGACTGGCCCTGAGCTAACATCCATGCCCATCTTCCTCTATTTTTATATGTGGGATGCCTGCCACAGCATGGCTTGACAAGAATTGCATAGGTCTGCAGCCGGGATCTGAACTGGTGAACCCGGGGCTGCCAAAGCAGAATGTGAGAACTTAACCACTGAGCCACTGGGCAAGCCCCACTCAGGAATACTTTCTATGTGAAGGAACAGCCTGAGCAAATGACCTCAATGACCTTAAATACAAGAATTCAGAGAGGAGACTGTTGGAAAGTGAGAGTGGAGAGATAAGTGATGGTTAGACTGGAGGATCTGGTATGTCATACAGAGTAACCTGTACTCTACTGTGTAAGCAAGGGAAAGCCAATGGAATGGCATGATCAGATCTGTGATTTACAAAGAAAGCCTTGGCAGTACCATGAGAGACGGCTGGGTAGTGAACTGAACAGGGATGAGAAGACCATGGTGACGGCTGGGAAGTGAACTGAACAGGGATGAGAAGACCATGGTGAGGGCATGAGAGTGCCCAGGAGGAGAGAGAAACCTAGTGGAAGGGTGAGGTAGAATAAGCACAATCTAAGAGGCTTTTTCCTAATGCTACACATATTTTTCCCCAGCCAGCTGAAAAAGATTAGTGCCCAGGTAAGTTGTTATTACAGGTAAAAATAGCAAAAATAGCAAAAAATAGCAAAAAAAAAAAAAAAAAAGGTGTGGAATGGGGACAGGCAGTGATCTATCTATCCACAGAGACTGCTAGCAACATGAAAAAGGTGGGCATGAAGGAGCCAGAAGAGAACAGTCAGAAAGCTATGGTGAGAAACAGCACCAAGAGAAAGGAAGGCCATTTCAAGGAAAGGGTCCATATTACATGACTAGAAAAAGGGCACAAGTACAGCAATCAGAAGGTCTCCAGCAAAACAGGGGAAAATCCTTTCAGTTGGCCATGGGGTAGGAGTGGCAGATTGAAGAGAGGAGGGCATTGAGGTAGGTTGTGTAAAATGTTCTTTCATGAAGTTAGGCAATAAATGTTACATATGGATGAACCTTGAAAATTTTATAAGAAGCCAGTCACAAAAGACCAAATACTATATGGTTCCCTTCATATGAAATGTCCAGGATAGGCAAATCTACAGAGATGGAAAGATTAGTGGCTGCCTAAGGCTGGGGGTGGTGATGGGGAGATTGGGAGACGACAGCTACAGGAGTTTCTTTTTGGGGTGATAAAAATGTAAAACTGACTGTACAGCTCTGTGAATACACTAAAATCCACTGAACTGTACACTTTAAACGGGTGAATTGTATGTTATGTAAATTACATCTCAATAAAACTGTTACCAGTAAAAGTTTTTTAATTAAAAAAAGAGAGGGGGCTGGCCCCCTGGCCAAGTGGTTAAGTTCACATGCTCTGCTTCGGTGGCCCAGGGTTTCGCCAGTTTGGATCCTCGGCGCGGACATGGTGCTGCTCAGTAAGCCATGCTGAGGCGATGTCCCACATAACCCAGCCAGAGGCACTCACAACTAGAATATACAACTATGTATCGGGGTGCTTTGGGGAGAAGAAGAAGAAGAAAAAGAAAAAGAAGATTGGCAACAGATGTTAGCTCAGGTGCCAATCTTTAAAAAAAAAAAAAAGCCCGCAAGGTGTAGCAGAGAATACTCAGCTGCCTCCTCAGTACCTACTATCCCCCTTTCTGGTCACATGGCTGTCAACAATAAAGACTACCTTCCCGCCAGCTCCCCCGCCCTCCCGACCTCTGTTGCAGGTAGCTGGGATCATTAACATCTGGCCAATGGACTGTATACAGAATTGATGCAGGAGAGGGAAGAATTGCTAGAGCAGCGTTTTGAGGAGATTAGAGGGGAATAACATCTAGCACACAAGTGGAAGGGCTGACCCTGGATATGAACTATGGACTGCTCCACAGTAACAGAGGATGAAGTGGACCATAACAGCCAAATGCAGGTGAGTGAGTAGACACAGCAGTGGATTCTTCTACTTGCTTCCATTTTCTCAATAAGTAAGAAGCAAGATCATCAGCTGACAGTGAGGCTGGGGAAGGGAAACAGGTTTGAGCTAAAGGAGGTGGTGCTATACTGTCCTAAAAATAAGAGAATAAATGAACTAAGGAGTCTTAGTGGGACTGCTGGGCAGTGCTACGAACCACATTTGACGTTAGAGGTCATGAGTTCAAAGTGAGACCAGTCAGCATTTTTCCCTTCTCCAGCTACATTGAGTTACAGGTGTAGAATAAGCGAAGAGTTGGATTTAACCAGGGCCAAGGTTTTGCCAGGTAAGATAAAATGAGAAAGTTAGTTGAGAATGTATACAAGGTTGTGATTACAGTGATGAACTATGAAATCAAGGAAAAGTGGGAAATGAAGAAGATGAAGGGCAGTAAAGGGGTAGTAACATCAATAGACTGTAAGCCCCAGTGGGGCTGAAGAATTTCAGTGACTGGGTATTAAAGAGATTCAGTCATAAAAAGCAAAGTATTATTACTGTAAGGAGCAACTTCTTTGTAGGACCATTGGCAACATCTATTAGATTTAAACTGCATATATCATCTGAACCGGCAATTCCACTTAATTTATCCTGTAAATGTATTCATATACAGATGAAAACATTTATGTTCAAGAATGCTCATTTCAGCAATATTTATAATGTTATAATAGCAAAAGACTAGAAACAACCCTAGATGTCCCTTTTGAGGACTAGTTAAGTATCTTATGATACATCCATACAATGGCATATTATGCAACCATTAAAAAATAATAAAGATTCGTGTTAACAAATTATCTCCAAGACAGATTATTAACTGAAAAAAGTAAGGGGCTGAGTATGTACACTGTCATACCATTACATAACAATGGGATGTATAGATATATAGAACAAGGCAGAAGTGCACAATTAATATTCACTGAAGAACAATGAACACTGGTATATGCACAGCCTCTCTCAAAAAGTACGTAAGAAACTCTTAAAAATAGTTGCCTCTAGGGACCATATATCCTTTTTCACTATCTCAATCTACCAAATGTATGTATTGTGTTTTTGAAAAAGATTAATAAAATAAATTTTAAAATGTACTGACTTGGAAAGATCTATATAGTATATTAAGTAAAAAAAGAAAAAGAAAAAAGAAGAAACAAAGCAGTACATATACAAAGATCCATCTTGGGATCTGACCTCCTGAAGGCTAGAGAAGTAGACTGTCCCCTCTCCCCCACACAACTTTCCTAGGCTAACCAATCCTGCCCACTTTCTCTTCCCTACAAGGAGGTGAAACAAGATTATCTGTGTTCAAGCACAGTTTAACACTGCCAAGGGCTGATTCCCACCACTCACAACACTCCTCTTTATCTCCCTTTAGGCCAAGAGTTACACCCTCCCCACAGGGGCCTCCCTGGCTACTCCAGTACAAATTCTTCTCCGTCCCTGAAATCCTACAGCACTTTACCCAGCGCTGTTTCCCAAATGACTACGTAAGCTTGCATCACTTGATACTCTATTTGCACTAGCAGAGAGAAGGCTCTGGAGCCAGGTGCTAGGATTCAAAGTAGCTGTGAATCTTTGGGCAAGTTACTTAATCCCTCTATGCCTCTACTTCCTCATCTGTACAAGAGGGAAAAATAACGGTTCCTACCCTCACAGGATAGTGGTAATTATTAAATGAGTTAACACAGGAAAGCACTTAGAATAAACAAAACCTAGCAAATAACAGCTAATGTTTAACTGTTACTACTACTATCCATAAGCTCCAATAAAAAAGACCCTACGATCATTTTCTATATTCCCTACAATGCCTAGCAGAGTCAAAAATAGCACTGAACAGAAGTATGTGTCCAGCAACTGAATTAAGGATAAAAAACCTAGCCTTCCTAAGTTAATGGATAAAAATGTGTTGGTATAATAAAGAGTTAATTTTTTACTTTGTAAAAGGAAACTTTCAAAAGCTTAAGTTACTAAGATTAGACATTAGCCTTCAAATTTACTTCCTCTAAGTTACTTCCCTTCTTTTTTGAATTGGCCTTAAGTCTAATTCTTCAAGTAGGAAGTTATTTCTTTTCAAATAAGACTCACAAGTAACAAACCACTGTATACAGAACTCCCTGGTACCTGTGTATGAAACAACAACATAAAGGGGAGGAAAAAAAACACTAAATGTCTATCTTATCACCTTAGATATGGCAAAAGGCCTTAAGAAAAGACTAATACTCTTGGAATACTTTAGAGAGCAGCCGTTTTCAACCATGATGAAGAGATTCATTATGGGGGATCAAAAATAATTTGTTATTAACAGCTAAAATACTGAAGATTGCAAGCAATTCATTTTTTCCATAAATTAAAGCAGATTTAAAGTTACCTGAATATAGTGGTGTTTTTCCTAAAATGAAACTTTTCCCAATCTAGCAAATAACTATTTTTTAAGGCCAAGAGTTTTTCAGGTCTATAGCATTCCCTTCTTTCTAGTAAGTGTTCCCAAGCAGAAGAAAAAGGGCCTTAGGAAAAAGGAAATTGTGCATCACTATCGCTGTTACCTTACTTCGTGAATAATCATGAATAATCTTTGTGAATTATTATTGTGTAGTTGGAAGAAGGTATAATCACATGCACTCCAATCCCTACTCCAACCACAGATTCTGAAAGGGGCCAGTTGATACATGTTCTCTAAGAGTTCCAGGTGATTCTCATCTACCTCCCCTCATCACCCAAAATACTATCACAAAATGTGAGTCCCATCCTGGGTGTGTGTGATGAGTATACAGCACCTACCATATGGACTACTCAATAAAAGCAGAAATATTCATTACATAGACAGGTCCCATGAAGACTAGCCAAATTAAAAAGTTCTACGAGAAATTAATTTCAGTGATAGGCAGCAACTGAGTAGAGAGAAGGCAGTTTACAGTAGTGGTAAAGAAACTACACTACCTGAGAGTTAATCTAGGCTCTGTCCCTTGCTAGCTTTGTGCCCTTTTACAACCAGTTTCCTTATCTATCAAGTGGAGAATGGAACCTTCTAAATAGGGTTAGTATGAAGATCAAATAAGATATTACAGAGAAAGAGCTTACCTACACTGAAAATAGATCACAGTGTTCAATTAATGTTTACATTATTAATTAGGTCTTATTTTGGTCACATGGCAACTCCTTCCTTCAAACTGCAACTGTCCAGAATTTGAAGATGACCTGATAATATGGCCTGACATGAAAAGAATGTTGTTTTTCCTAAAATGAAACTTTTACCAGTCTAGCAAATAATTATTTTTTCAAAGTGTATATACCATCCACAGTTCATCTCACCCTCTTTTTTTCCTATTTAAAAAACAAAAAAACTTAGCTTCTCTCTTACCGCCCAGAACTACAGGCCCACAATTCTTCATCCGAAAGCCTTGGGGTCAGATGTTTCTAAACTTAGGATTTTTCAGATTTTTAGAAAGGTAATATGGTACAAATGCTAAATATTCCATAACACACCCAATGGGTTAATAGTTCTTCACTAAAATAAAAGACTATTCACATTAAGTGGATAAAGACTAAACCTCTCATCAGTTCAGCTCAGGTTTTGCCATCAAATGAGTTTGTAGTTTTCAGAACTTTGTGAATGGCAGTTACGAAACTCTTTAACTCAATGCCAATTTGTTTTAAACACAATCACATCCCTCTCAATGCTTTTTAAGCATCTTTTCTAATGCCCTCAAATCTGATTTTTCCATGACTGATAACCATGCTGTTACCCCCGAGAAGTGGACTAAGCCCCTCCTGCTATTCCTCTTGGGAAATTAAAACAAAATAGGTTTTAAATTGGGCTGGGGGGGGGGGGCAGCTGGGTGTGGTATGTGTTTAAGCTAAACTGCAGAGCTGACAGTAATTTGAATTCCACAATCTAAATTAGCTGAATAATTCTGACAACTTGTTTAGGGACTACACATTTTGCAATACTTATTTTCTTAGACTCACAGTAATCTGCGTCTGTGCACAATTTCTTGCTTATTTTTGGCAGATAAGAAGCCACCAAAGATGTTTGTGATGGTGCTACCAGGTTATAACGAATGCATTATTCAGACATTTATTAGCTAAACATTCATTATAAGCAGGCACAAAACAGTTCTCCAGCCAAGAAACAGAAGTACAAATAATTTGACTGAATAACTATGCTACTTCAGCTGGATCAAGATTTTTACAATATTTTGGAAAGTTAATGAATAAATTTCCATGCAGATAAAATAATCCTGGCTTTAAAAATGACTAATTCAGCATACCTGAGATAATTATAATTTTACCTCCTAATCCTTCAAAGGGACTAATTACGCAAAAGAAATAGTGATGATCACAGCAAGCTTTCTACAATTTCTCAACCACCCAAGAAATAAAACCATTTAATACAGCATAGCCTTGGACATGGCTTAATTTTTACTTTTTTATTTCATTCATTACTTTAAACATAGTGGACACAACAGATTAGAAGTTGAGTTCATACAACTTGTTGACATCCATATGTCTCAATTATGTAATCCAGTTGAAATTTTATATCTGCTATTTCTCTCCAAATAAGTTGTTATAAATCAGTACTATACAGACTATTACAAAAGCAAAAGCTGTCGTCTTTCAAAAACTAAAATTTAAAAAGAATTTTACAGTATTTTTTTGTTTTTTTTTTTTTCTCTCCCCAAATCTCCCCAGTACACAGCTGTATATTTTAGTTGTGGGTCCTTCTAGTTGTGGCATGTGGGACGCCACCTCAATGTGACCTAATAAGCAGTGCCATGTCTGCACCAAGGATCCGAACCAGCAAAACCCTGGGCCACCAAAGCAGACCACGCAAACTTAACCACTCGGCCACGGGGCCAGCCCCTAAAAAGAATTTTAAAACACATAAAAATCTTGTGAATTTCATTAAGAATAATAATGATCCTAGTGTACATACATAAAAACTTCCTCCCAACCCTAGGTTTTGTCAATGTTAGTTTCTGTGGGAGGAAGTAGCATCAATGCAAACAATGCAAAAAATATTTTGGATAAAATCTGGGTACAAAATGTCATATTGCAGACAAAGAAATAACTATAAATCTCAAGACACTAACTCATGAAATTATAAAATCCAAAGCATACAACCATCCTCAGCCAAGACAACATCCGTAACTCAGGCTATTATTAAGCCATGATTTCTTCCTCCTCCTTTCCTCTGCCCTGAATGCACCCCACCTACCCTTTCCCCACTTAGATAACTTCATACTTAAGGCTAAGTCACTCTCTCTCGAGACCTTCCCAGAGTTACCAACTTAGATCAAGCCCCTTAGGTACACTCCCTCAGCATGTAAGATTTCTCTCTGCCTCACTCATTAGACCCCTCTAAAGTTTCTTCCTGCCAAACTCCATTAGTGTAAGAATCATATCTGTCTTATTCACCACTGTGGGACAAGCACAGGCACAAGCACATAATAGTTAAGGGTTCAAATAACAAATCTGAGAAAATAAATTTCCAAGAGCAAAGAAACTTTATATAACCAATTTGCTGCCCACAGATTTTGAAAAGAAAACAGTTACAAGATCAGCTGTGTACACTAGTAGTGAGGCTACCTCCCAGGACACTTTGTTTTAGTAGTTCAAGAATTCACTCTCACAGAATTACAGAAAGCCCTCATATAATCAGAAACATCAATTATCTGTACCAACAAGTGTTAAAACTCAGATCCTCCCTGTGAACTCATCTGCTCTTATTTTAGACAACTCTGTAAGTCTAACTGGCCAGTAGCTCAGTTCACAGCAGTTTAGAAAAATGCATGTTTAGGTGAGAAAGATGTGCAGCCTATGACAAGAATGTAGGAGACAGAAAACTGTAAATCAGGCTCACAAATGTAAAACGGGAGGGAGAGAAGTGCCAATTAGGCCAGGCCAGAGTCTTAAAACAGGATAACAGACTCCAAGGATAGACCTCAAAAGCCCTTTAGGAGAAAAGACCTCAATCATTACACACGGAAGCTTAGGGCCCAGATACTGTAAGACACAGAAAAAGAAGACATCCACTACAGAACTAAAGCAAGTTTTAAAGCTTAAAGAAGCAAGCTTCAGTTATCTAGAACACTATAATACTATTCAGAGGTTTAAGATCTTGATTTTTCTATAAGAGCCATACCTCCCATACCTAAAAATGCATTAATCCCATAAAAGCTTAAAGTTCCCTACAATGCATCCTCTTGAAGCAAAGTTATCAGGACTATAAAACTAAAAATAAAGGTCAAAATATAGTCTTTTCTCCAGACAGTCCTAAAAGTAACAACCAAACTAGAATCAAATTTGTGTTCAAACAATAAACCTGGTTGAAACGAAGTGTAGACTTTTCATAAGCACTCCCTTCTCCAATACCCTCCCGGTTTCACTGCTTTCATCTTTTGTTAAAATATACATCTAAAATGAACAGAACACATACTGCTTTATTAAGGAAGAAAATATCTATACTGAAACTATTTCAGCGCAGTGAGCAGAAACTTGTCCTATCAACTCCAGTTTCACCCATATCTAGGACTATGCCTGGCACACAGGAACACCATTAAACACTTGGGAAATTAAATTGAAAACATAAAGCCATTTAGTTTGTTAATGAACTACATAGGAAACCTCTGGCAAAAAGGTCCCAACTACCATCTGTCCATTTGTTCATGATGAGCTTGACCTGGTAGTGCCATTATTTGGCCATCTTGATCAAGCAGTTGCCAAGGGTGAATGTCAGTTCAAGGGCCCTCCTTTCCACAGCAATAAGGTCCCTTGGACATGAAGAGCAGCAGCTCTAAGGCACACAAAGGCAAGCAGGAGAGACTGACAAAGCCTCCAATATACTGCCAAGTGAAAATCACCCCAGACTTAAATTCTTCTTTGGGGGGGCGAGGCCGGAAACACTCCTAAGGGAACATACATACCTTCTGGCTTCTAAATAAGAGCATCATATATCACCCAGCTCAAAATGTAAATGTTCTAGGGTTAACCTTAAGTAGATGCACAGAATCAGGATTTGGCTTTGTGCAGCCTAATTCTCCACATATGTTGCCCCTAAGACAATGCTTGTCTGGTGAACTGACATACAAAGAAGAATAAACCAAGAGGGAACTCCAAGGAGCTGCTTAATGGCCTGTTGGGGTGTTTCAGCAATGACAATGAGCAGCCAGGCACCCTGCATTCTGGCACAAACATCTTTATTCCTCTCAGGAGACCACAACTAGCAGATTGAAAATTCTTCAGGGTGGGGCCTCAACAACTACTAAAAAAATTTTTGAGGTGAAATTCACATAATATAAAGTTAACATTTTTAAAGTGTACAATTCGATGACATTTAGTACATTCACAATGTTGTGCAAGCACAAACTCTTTCTAGTTCCAAAACATTTTCACCACCACCAAGAAAACCCCAAAACCATTAAGCAGTCTGTCCCCAGTTCCCCCTTCCCTCAGCACCTAGCACACACCAATTTGCTGTCTCTATGGATTTACCTATTCTAGATTTTTTTTTTTTAAAGATTGGAATCTAAGCTAACATCTGTTGCCAATCGTTTTTTTTTTTCTTCTTCTTCTTCTTCTTCTTCTCTCCAAAGTCCCCCAGCACATAGTTGTATATTCTAGTTGTAAGTCCTTCTGGTTGTGCTATGTGGGATGCCGCCTCAGCATGGCCTGATGAGTGGTGCCATGTCCGTGCCCAGGATCCAAACCAGCGAAACCCTGGGCCACCAAAGCAGAGCACACAAACTTAACCACTAGCTATTTCATATAAATGAAATCATACAATATGTGATCTTTTGTGACTGGCTTCTTTTACTTAGCACAATGCTTTCAAGGTTCATCCACGTTGTAGCATGTTATCAGTGCTTCATTGTTCTAAGGGCTGCATATTCCATTTATGTACATAGCACATTTGTTTATCCATTCATCTGTTGATGGACATTTGAATTGTTTCCACCTTTTGGCTATATAAATAGTGCTCCTATGAACATTTATGTACAAGTATTTGTTTGAGTACACATTTTCAACTCTTTTGGGTATATATCTAGGAATGGAATTACTGAGTTACATGGTAATTCTGTATTTAACTATTTGAGGAACTGCCAAACTATTTTCCCCAGTGTATACTTCTAAATATCTTGCTAAATAATCATCAAGACCTACTGTTAAGGAGAAAGAATAAGAGGTGTAATAGTGTGATGCAAGAGTCTGTGTATAAAAAGGAAAAATATGTAGTATGTACATGTAGACACAGTATCTCTAGAAGGATACATAGGAAATAGTTACATGGTTTTCTCTGAAGCAAGGAACTCAGGAGGCTGAGATGGGAGAAAGGCTTACTTTTCATGCTCCATCCATCCCTTGTGCACTGTTTCATATACATGCTTTATCAACCCTCTTGCTGTCAAATATTTTTAAAGCCCTAAAGGGGCAATAATATGAGAGAAGGAAGACCATGGTCTGAGACAGGAAGACATTTACATTTTTTATTATAAACCTTAACGTATGATTTTATTTTTACCTAGTGCGTTTTTTTCCTTTTTTAAATTGTGGTAAAATACACACAACACAAAATTTACCATCTTAATCCATTTTTAAGCATCCAGTTCAGTCGTATTAAATACATTCACACTGTTGTGCAACCATCACCACTATCCATCCTAACTCTTTTCATCTTATAAATCTGAAAGTCTATACCTATTAAACATTAACTCTCCATTTTCCCCCCACCCCCCAGGCCCTGGCAATCACCATTCTTTCTCTCTTTATGATTTTGACTACTCTAAGTACCTCATATAAGTAGAATTATACGGTATTTGTCTTATTGTAACTGGCTTTTCTTCACTTAGCATAATGTCCTCGGGAGCCGGTCCAGTGGCGCAACAGTTAAGTTTGCACCTTCCACTTCTTGGCGGCCTAGGGTTCGCTGGTTCGGATCCCGGGTGCGGACACGGCACCGCTTGGCACGCCATGCTATAGTAGGCGTCCCATGTACAAAGTTGAGAAAGATGGGCATGGATGTTAGCTCATGGCCAGTCTTCCTCAGCAAAAAGAGGAGGATTGGCAGTAGTGAGCTGAGGTCTAATCTTCCTCAAAAAAAAAAAAAAAAAAAAAGCATGATGCCCTCAAGGTTCATCCACATTGCAGCATACTGCAGAATTTCCTTACTTTTTAAGGCTGAATAATATTCCATTGTGTGTATATATCACATTTTACTTATCCATTCATCCGTCAACAATACTTGGGTTGCTTCACATTTTAGCTTTTGTGAATACTGCTGCTATGAACATGGGTGTACAAATATCTCTGAGACCCTGCTTTCAATTCTTTGGCATATAGACCCAGAAGTGGAATTGCTGGATCATAAGGTAATTCTATTTTTAATTTTTTGAGGATCTGCCATACTGTTTTCCCAAACTATCTGTACCATTTCACAGTCCCACCAAGAATAAAATGTATATTTTTAAAAAATAAACTACTTAAAAATAGAAAACTTTAAAGGCTCCCAAGGAAATATTCTGTAGTATCTTGATTGGGTGGCAATTATATAGATGTATATATTTATCAAAACTTACCAAACTGTTATTTAAATAGGTGCATTTTTGTATGCAAATTATACCTCAATAAAGGTGATTTAAAAAAAAAAGCCTCTCCCAAAGTGATTCTAATTTGGGGAATTGGATACCAAGTTTGGGAATAGCCAAGTTTAGGTACCACTGTTCATATGCACCAGCGACCCAGCAGTGAGCCCTGTTGCATTACCCTAAGAATTAATCCTTAGGATGCTACCCCCCCATCTCCCTTCAAAAACCTCTTCCAAATTAGATTAAAGAAGGGTGATTATTAGGTACTACAAACTGTAATTCGAATAGTGAAGGCTGAAGGGCTGCATCTCTGGCACTGGAGCTAAGCGCTTCTCTCTCACTGAACCCTCATTGCACTCTGTTATCATGCCCATTCTACAGAAGAGGAAACTCAGTTATAAAGGTCACATTACTGTCCAGAGTCATAAGCCATCAAGTGTAAGAGCTAGTACTTAACTGTCAGTCTCTCTCCAGAGCCCATGCTCTTACCTAAGACATTCTATTGCTTCCCTTTTCTGAACTTAAGACCTTCAAAAGATAAACAAAGCTTCCTTCTGAATAACTGGAAAAGTTAAACAAGACACTTCATCCAGAACTTTTCTACAAAATATTCTAAATGCAGTATTTCCAACAAAACTGCCAAATCATGTAATAAAAATACCTTGTGGCAAGAAATTGTTTTGTTACATTAAATATCTACCTTAAATGTACATCCTTAGACTCTCAAAATCTAAATAACAAATAGCAGGGTTATGTAAAAGTACACCAGAAAAGTGGCAGAACATTTGCTCTGTGGGTCCATGGAAGAGGCACCAGAGAACAACTCATCTGCACCATACAGACTTGGACACAGCTGCCATGAGAATAAGGTAAAAATGACAATGCACATATAACAAAAGAAGAGTTTGCAACCATATGCTTAAAGTCAAGATAATTTTTTTAAGCAATGGAATTGGATCTCTGTTTCAGAGCAGCTAGGAGCTTCAGAAGATAAAAACCTGTATTCTTTTGTCCCTCTTTCTTGCAAAAAAAATTAGTTTTTATGTGGGAACTGCTCTTTGAGGTCCACTATTAAATCGACAAAGTAGTTCAGAACATTTTTCCTTAAATTTCAGGGACTTCTGTTTTAGGGACTATGGTAAGGATGGAGGGTTAGTAAAATTGGAAAACTTTAACTAATGGAAAATATAATTCCTAAAGAATAAGCCTGAAAGATAAATGAAGTGTGCATATAGCTGTACATGATAAATGCTTCTGGCTTCATGACTGAAGACTCTTCAGCCACAGTTCAACAGATGGGTGTGCAAGAGAACTGGCATGGATTAGAAATTGTTCAAGAATCCTTCAGTTATAAAAGGAAAGTGGAAGCAGGTAGCAGAAGAAAAAAATCTCCACCCCACCATCTACTTTTCTGTCCACTTGCTGGAGAGTACCATCTCTGCTGCTACTATTGACTGATGCTTAAGAGTAGAACTAGGGGCTGGCCCCATGGCCGAGTGGTTAAGTTCGCGCGCTCTGCTGCAGGTGGCCCAGTGTTTCGCTGGTTCAAATCCTGGGCACAAACAGGGCACTGCTCATCAAACCACGCTAAGGCAGCTTCCCACATGCCACAACTAGAAGGACCCACAACGAAGAATATACAACTATGTACCAGGGGGCTTTGAGGAGAAAAAGGAAAAAAGTAAAATCTCAAAAAAAAAAAAAAAAAACCCTTCCCAATGCACTCTGAATAAACTCTAAATTCCCAGTTCCTACAAGACCTGACCCCTGCCTACCTGTAGAACTTTATTTCTTCCACTCCTCCTGCTTGCTTTTTAGGCTCCAGCCTTCAAGCCTTTTTGATGTTCCCTAAAAAATGCAAGCCCAGGGGCCAGCCCAGTGGCATAGCAATTAAGTTTGCACATTCTGCTTCAATGGCCTGGGGTTTGCAGGTTTGGATCCCGGGCATGGACCTACACGCCACTCAGCAAGCCATGCCGCAGTGGCATCTCACATATAAAAAAGAGGAAGACTGACAGAGATGATAGCTCAGGGCCACTCTTCCTCAAGCAAAAAAACGAAGTTTGGCTACAGACGTTAGCTCAGGGCCAATCTTCCTCACCAAAAAAGGGGACAAGCCCATTCCTTACTTGTCTATCATCAGTCTTCCCTACTAGAATAAAAACTCCATGAGCAGATCTATTAATGTTTTTGTGATTATTAACACCTGAAGTGCTTTCCATTTTCTTGTCAGTGATTTTGAAAAAAGTAGATGGAATGATTCAAAATTAACAGAGTTTTCAGTTTCAAACCAAATGTTCATGTCTTTAGGAATAAAATATTGTAAAACAAACAAAACTCCCCGAGGGCAGTGACCATCTTTGTTTTCTTCAGATGTGTCCCAGAAAAGCACCTGGCATATAGTAGCTATTCAGTAATTATTTGTTCCATAGATGAAAAATGACAAAACCACAAGCTAGCTTGGCCTTTCCTCTTAACATGCCAAGAAGGAGTTCAAAGCCAACCAAAACCACTTTCATCATCTGCCTTCACTGCAAGGTAGCCCACCTCACCAAATGAGAATATTCATCCCCTTAACAGATCACTTCTCCATATACAGAGTTCTCCCAGACCCAAGAAGAACAAGAAAAGGTGGTCAAAATGGTACCAGACCAGGGTATTTATTGTGGTACCAACTAAATTAAGATACTTCTAACTATTTTCCTTATTGGTAATCAGTTTAAAATATCTGAACAGTCCCTGGATGGGCTATTATACCTGCTATTAACATAGCTCCCACCCAAGCCAGTACCACTGCTGATCCCTCTGGTAAAGAGGACTGTCCTCTGATCCTCATTCTCTAGATGGCTCATTTTCTATTGATAATTAGATATACCCATAGCACAGGCTGTGGATAAACTGTAAGATGACCACACTACTCTACTGAAAAAAATGAAAACTTAAAGACGAAAAACAGAAAGAATAAGAAGGGAATGGTCCAGAAGTAAGAGAAATATGTCTGTAATACAGTGAGTCCATCTGCTTAAAGATTAAGTAAGAGAGAGATTAGGAAACATATCTTCATCTGAGGAAGAAACGTCACTTAGAATGGAAGAAAAGAGGGAAGTTAGAGGAGTATCTTATGGAGAGGTAGGAAAATAAGACCAGAGAGAAAAGTTACGGAGTGAAATGAAGATCTCAAGATTGGTGAAGAGAATCACTAACAGCGATGCATCCACATTTCCCTAGAACTTACATTAATATATAACACATAATAGTAAACTCTCTTCCATGGGGAAAGAATGAAAGAAGAGGCTTCTATTTACATACCTTACAAACGTGCGGCAAGACCAAGAGCCTGTGTGGCAGAAGTTCTACAAAGTGCCTTGAACTTCTCAGATGAAAGGCACTATAAAAATATAAAAAAATCAGGAATTATGTTTATTCATTTTACAAGGATAAAACAAAACACAGGATGTAAATGGACTTGGCCAAAGTTCCATCAAGTAATTTAGAAACCAAGAGAGGAAAAAAGTACAGAATTTAATTTTTAATTGACATACCATAAAATTTATCACAGTTACACAAGTCTTGGCCTCCTTCAATTAACAAAACGTACACAATCAACCTATTTTCTGAGTATTATAAATTAACATTGCCTCTTTAGAAGCAAAAATCAAAAGCAGGTGAATCCTATGTAAATTAATTTTCCAACATTTTATTATAAAAATTTTCAAACACAGCAAAGTTAAAAGACTTTTACAGTGAACATCCATATCCCTACCACCAAGACTACCTTAACAATTTGAATGACTTGCTTTATCAAATTACATTTCCTTTTTAATACAGGCATTACAGAGGAATTACAGGCTGAAAGGCAACTGTCAGAAAATCAATGGCTTCAAAAAAACAGGCTGAAGTCATCAGATGAAGGAAATTAATAATATTAGGAAATCCCTCTGATATTTTTGCCAGAAATGAATTAGTATTAATTTACTCTCTAAAGTCAGAATGGACTCTGATCTACCCCTTACTCTTGGTGAGTGATTCTAGTTGTTTACTTGTTCACTATCAGATCACATCATTCTCCTGCTAAAAAACATCTAATGATTTTCATCTCAGAACAAACTCAAAGAACTTCCCAAGTCCTAAAGGCCCTACTAGATCTGGTCCCTGCCTCCTCTCTAATTTCATTTTACCTCCCACTTTTCCCTTCACTCCATTCCACCCTAAATTTATTTCATTGGCTGCTTATGTTCTCTACTTTCCCTTCACTTGAATATTAAGATACTACCATAAATATGCTTAATCATATTTACTTTACCAACCTGCTTCAAAAAAAAAAAAAGCTCAGTTTGGTACAAACTGCAAACCAGGTGCAATTTAACAGAGTGTATCTCAAATTCTGATGATTATTAGCTATAAAAATGTATTCAGAATCATCTGGAGGAAACAGCAATAAACTCCGACCAACACCCAGAACGAGCAGCTTCAATGTCTATCTGATTTTCAGTCACATGTCTATTATAATTATAAGTATACAAGGTCTTATTACAACAGCACCACAGATTAAAAATGAGTCACTTGACATAGAAACACTTGAAATAGGAATTTTACAGTAATTACTAACTTTAAACTGTCTTGAAAATTTTATTAATTTCACAAATACTTAACAGTGAGCATGGCCCCAAAGAGCAGAGTATAGTAAGACACATTAAGACAAGTTTAAAATTTAGTTACATCAACATGTAGGTGCAGGCAAACTGAGTTCCACTGGTCGGTGCACAAAGGGATAAACTAACTGGTAACAGAGGATGAAACACTCTGAGGGACCCTTTAAAACTATTCACTAAAACGATTCATTTGTCTACGTCAACCAACTGGTAAAGGACCATCCAGTTAGAGTGCTGTGAAAGCTAAAGAACTGAAATTTGTTTGGAAAAACAAATTTTTCAGATTTTCCCTATATATATATATATAATCAGCAAGATATAAAACAAGAAAACACGAATACATTGTAAGTCCTGAATATCAGCTGACTCTAAGCAAGCCGCTTCGGAGTACATGGAAAATATAGAGAAAACAGTTCTGGCCTGCACTTGACTAGACATATGACCTTGGGAAATTTACTTAAGTCTCAAGGACTCAGTTTCCTCATCTGCAAATGGGGTTGGACTCTATGTTCTGAAGATTCCCTTCAAGTCTAAAACTCTGGATCTATGAAGACATCGGTGGATTCCTACTCTCGCCTTCCCTCCAGTACAGATGTTTATGAGAACAGAGATTATAAGTCTGACACTAGACTTTGACTCAAAGCAAGTTCCATCTTATATATATTTTGTTATGTCCCCAAGAGCCACCAGTGCTCTACAAAAGTACACACATCTACTCTCAAAGCAATTTACCAAAAGAGATCCTTCAATAAGTTATCCTTTATAATTAAGAACTAGTCTTGTATTTTCAGTCCAAACAATGTCACTTGTGCCAAATGCTGAAAAGAGTATCTCTTCCAATTTTGCCATGTCTAAAGTGACAGTCATGCAATGGTACACATTACACATTTGGGTGTGTGACACTAAGCGGTTGAAAAATTCTCACCATGCACATCTTAAAAAATTTTTTAAGTACTTTTTCCCCTTCAACTCTGGCAGGGAGGAACATAATCTGATTATGTACACATCTGCAAGAAACATTTACTTCAAAAGACTGTCTTAAACACAAAAAGAACCAAACGAGTCACCAACAGAGGTAAAAATTTTAAATCAAGACCACTAAAAAAACAGAAGTGGAACCAACTCTGAGGTAAAAGGGATGCCAAATTTACACCATAAACTACTAGACATGGTTTTGACCAAATCAATTTGAGTGCAAATAGTGCTATTTAATGAAGACGACCTGTAACTGGATCCAATCGGTAAGTAAGAACAGATGTTTAGGTGATTCTTAATTACGGTAGAAACTTAGACTAAGCAAAACTGCAAATTAATACTCTATTTTGATGCAATATAGTTTAAATCATGAAAAATGTTCTTTTCAATGAAAAAGCCCCTTTTTTTCAATACCGAAGAATCCTAACCCCCTAAGATTTCAACACTATCTTTTACTTACACAATCTCCAAGAACACTGCATTAAAAAGAAAATCCACCCAAAACATAACTGGACTTCACCCAGTATAAAACGGTGATTCATGCTTCATATTAAACGTAAAAGCCAAAATGGAGTTGTAAAGAGTTTCTTTCCCATTTCAACTCCGGAGCCACGCGCGCTTCGCAGCGGCCGGTTGCGCGGCGCGGTCGCGGGGCCTGGCTCGGAGCCCCCGCCCTGCCCGGCGCGGCCGTGAGAGAGGAAGCGCCGGGGACCGCGGGCGGGCGGCTTGGGCTCCAGCAGGCCTGGCCGGGCGGGGGAAGGGGCGCGGGAGGCCGCGGGGCGCGCTTCCGGGGACTGCGCGGGCGGGGCTGCCGCTTTGGGGCGCGGGGCCCGGGCCGGGAGTCAGGGTCAGGGGCCAGGGGCGGCCGGCCGAGAGCAGCAGGTGGGGCGCGGCCGCGGCGGGCGGGCGGGCGGCCGGAAGAGTACCGGGCGGGCGGGCCACGGGCGCCGCGGCGCCAGGAGGGAACCCTCTCGCTCACCTCAGGCGACGACTCCGAGTCCCACTTCTCCGCACTGAGAACGCCTGTCCGCGAGTCGCAAGCTCGGAGAGAACGGCCGGTGCTGAGGAAGCGGCGGCGGACCAACGAGAGAATCGACGGAGGACAGCGGGCGGCGGGCGGGGAGCTTTAGAGAGCGAGGGCGGGCGGCGGCGGGAGGGCGGGGAGCGACGTGCGCGCCCCCGCATGCCCAACGGGCTCGAGCCGGCCCCTGTCGCGGCCCCGCGCACGCGCGCGCACTCACAGCTCAGCCACGATTGCTCAGGAACGCGTCCACGCCCTAAAAGCAAGGCGCTTAACCAATCATTACAGCCGCGTGGGGCATCACGGGAGTTCGAGGGCTATAAAAGACCTGGTTGCTATTTTATGCTTCTCGAGTCACTCATCCTATAAGTGGGGTTGGGCTAGCTGCGCGTGCGCGGTTTTAATACTCCTCCCCAAACTGCCAACACTTCGCGCAAGCGAGGTAGCTTCGCGGTCCCTGGGTTTACGCGTGCGCACTAACGGGCCTGGCCCGGACGACCAGAGGCCTGCGCAGTGTGTACTTCACTGACAGCCCCCCGGGTGAGGCGCGGGCCACTCATGGCGGAACCTTGGTCTGGGCAGTCATTGCAGGCTTTGCCGGCCACAGTGCTGGGCGCGCTGGGTGCCCTGGGTAGCGAGTTCCTGCGGGAGTGGGAGGCACAGGACATGCGCGTGACCCTCTTCAAGCTGCTGCTGCTGTGGTTGGTATTAAGTCTCCTGGGCATCCAGCTGGCGTGGGGGTTCTACGGGAGCACTGTGACCGGGCTGTATCACCGCCCAGGTGAGGCTCCCTAACAACCTCCGTGGGCCGGCCGCCCCGACCCCTACCGGACTGTACCACTGGGCTCCCCAGAACCCCCCCTAGACTACCACTGGTCCTCTAAGAACCTGATCACAACTTAACGCTGTACCCATGCCAACATACCATTTCATGCCAGAAAACCCACCAGTCCACCCATCACATTACAACTGTTCTTTGAACCCCCATCCGACAATACCACTAGTCCCTTAGGGGCCCCACCAGACTCCACGAAACAGTACCACTGGCCTCTAACCTGACCTGGGCTGATGCCTGCTCAGATCCCCACCCCCAGCCTGCTGCAGCTCTGGATGTGTTCCCGCCCCCAGGTCTGGGCAACCAGAACGGATCCACATCTGATGGCTCCACGCATTTCCCTTCTTGGTGAGTAAATCTGTTCCCTTCTCAACCCCATGCTTGACAGGCTGAGGACTCTCCTGTGTTGGGAAAGTGGACAGGGATGGGGGAAGGGAGTTCTCAGGATAGGAGTCCACCAGCTTAGCGGCCTTTGCAGCAAGCTCCAAGGTCTGCAAGTAGAGATCAGGGTTCCAGTGACACCGATGTCTGAACAGCCCATCAGTATGCTCATCAGCAACCTGTGGGGTGGGTGGTGTTATTGTCACAATTTCAGAGATGAAGTGGCAAGTCTGCTGGATTCCACTTCACTGCAAGCACCTCAGTTGGAAAGGCAGGAACCTCTGTCCTTAGTGCACTAACTAGCCTCATCAGAGTCAGCCTCCTCATCTGTAAAACATGAACTCACTAATCAGGACATTCATTCAGCTAATCTCTGAGCTTCTACCACATGGCAGGGGCCACACTAGGTCCAGAGGACAAGGACAAGGTCAACCCAGGCTCTGCTTACAGGGAGAGCTAGAGATTTAAAAGGGGAGGACAGGGGCTGGCCTGGTGGCGCAGCGGTTAAGTGTGCACGTTCTGCTTTGGCAGCCCAGGGTTCACCGGTTCGGATCCCAAGTGCAGACATGGCACCAATTGGCAAGCCATGCTGTGGTAGGCATCCCACATATAAAGTAGAGGAAGATGGGCACCGATGTGAGCTCAGGGCCAGTCTTGCCCAGCAAAAAGAGGAGGATTGGCGGCAGATGTTAACTCAGGGCTAATCTTCCTCAAAAAAAATAAATAAAATAAAAATAAAAAAATAAAAGGAGAGGGCAGCAGTGCAGGGCCAAGGGCAGTCAGAGGTTTCTCCCAAGACAGACGCCTAAGCTGAGGGCAAAGACTAGGTGGGTGGTAAAGTGTACCAGGCAAAGAGAATGGATAGAAGAAGGCTCAGAGGCAAGAACGAGGGTGACATATTAGAAGGATAGACAAGGCTGGAGCTCAAACATGAAGGCATGGAGGGAACTGGAACGTCCCATCCCAAGTCTCAGGGAGCTACTGAAGGACTCAGCAAGGCCATGGCGTAATCTAATTTGCCTTTACAACTGCCCACTTCATGGCAAGTAAGGGGTTCAACAGAGGGCAAGAGGCCAGTTAGGAGGCCTCCTACTGCCCAGGTTCCTGTCCTGGGCAACTCGGGAAGGATGGGAGCACCACCATAAGGTGGGAAACCAGGAGGAAGAATGAGTCTGCAGGGGCAAGGTGGTGGGCCCAGTGTGGGCTGTGGGAGCTCAGCAGAGAGGTCTAGATTGTAGTATGGCCTTATTGAGCCCAGCTCAGCCCTCAAAGAAGGGCTAGAGAGAGCCAATCTCAGAGACTTGTGCTGCCCATGGAATAACCCCTCTCTTCTCTCCATTTTTAGGGAAACAGGAGCAAACGAACCTCTCAAAACCCACAGAGAATAAGGGAAGGCAACAGAGGGGCCTCCAGGGACATCACCGGGTCTGCTGGCTCCCACACTGGGTTCTGTTGCTGCTCAGACCCCACGGACAACTGCAGGGGGGAGGAGGTTGGGGGCAGGGAGTACCACAGTGCTTGGAGGGCTGGGCCTCCATTGCCCTTGGCCTTGCCTCCAGCAGCTCCAGGCATTGGGCCAGTAAAGAATTTGTCTCTACCCTGATCTAGGTGCCTTAAGGAGAGAACGCATGCTTCTCCTCTCTCAGGGGTCAGCTCAGGAGAAGCCTCTGAGTTTGGGAGGCCAACAGTCCATTTTCTGTCTTGGCTTTTTCCTGTCCTTCCCATCCCCCTGAGATGTGACCCCATAGAAATTTGTCCTTCTGAGAGGAAACCTGAGGTTGACCAGCTCTGGGATTTGTAAAGGAAGTCTGTCTTCTAAGCCCTGAGTTTCCTGAATTTCTTTGGTTTTGCCTTGTTGACAGGGAGCAAGGGACTCCTGGCCTGGACACAGCCTTGTACTCTGTGGTTACCTAGCTAACCATTCAAGTATAAGGAAGGGGGTAGCTAACACCATCCAGACATGGAGGCACCAAACACCCACCTCCCTGGCCCATCCAGAGCTCTCCAGGTGTGAGCCAGGCTATGGAAATTGTCTTTTCCTGAGCATTGTACTCATATTCCTCTCAATTCTTGGAGGGAAGTTAGGTACCTGAAAGAGGCTGAGCCCCAGGGGGGAACTCCCACCCCCCCTGCCTAAGTGTCCATGGGGTTGTGGGTCTGTACCCTGCCCCCTCACAGGGAGGTACTAAGCAGTTAGTGCAGAGTGGCCCCACTGTGCCCTGCAGCCTCATCACTTCCTATCTTGACCTGTAACCACAGGAGCTTCATCCTAAGAGCCCACAGGCTCAGCTCCTCCCCACTATCACGATTTCAGCCCCCAAGAACCTCAACAGAGAAGAGCCACAGGCTAGGCAGGCCTGCCATGTCCACAGTGGGCTAGGGAGCTTCCAAATGTGCGGGTGGCAAACACCAATTCCTGAAAGTAGTGTGGCTCTGCCTCTTTTCCTGATGGCTGTACTTCTGCCTACTTCTGCTGGGCCACCAGCTACCTCAGTGTCCCACTGCCTGCTTCCTTCCGTTAGATGTCACATCTGGCAGCCTTTGCCTAAGCCATCTTCGGCAGCAGAGGTGCACTGGAAGTAGGACTACACTGAGCTCATGCACATGTGCCTACTCTGGTGATATCTTCTGGCTGATAGGATGATGGTTTTGCAGCCCCAGGCCTACCCACTGACACACCACACACAGAATCAGGGTCTCACATTTCACCCTAGGCTTAACTGATGATGTGGCTTATTAAACATGGAAGTGCATCAGTTGTGTGATTATTCAGACAGAACAAGGGTGTGCATACACAGGGAAGACTGGAGAGGGAACACACTGGGGTTATTGCCCCTCAGCACCCAAAATGCAATGACTTGCAGAGATGGAGAGGTGTTGCCATATCCCTGGGAGGAGTGGTGGTGGGTGCCAACAGGAGCGCTATCCCTGTTAGTTCTTATAGACCTGCCCCCTCAAGGGGAACCCACTCTGAGCCTATCTGAGAAGCCAGGAAGGCAGGCATTGGGCTGGCACCCTAGTAACTCTGTGGACAGAGGACAATGAAGCTAGAGATTCTGAGAAGCAAGAAGGAAGGAAGCTTGTTTAATGTTTTTTAGGAGTCAGTGGAGTCCAGTAATGGGCCCTTGGGGTGAAGGTCAGCCCAGGTTAAGGCAAGTCCAAGAAGAGGCCCAGGCTGCCCTACAACAGCCCTGGGGCTCAGAACAGGTGGTGAGTCTGGCATGATTTGCTACTGGGCAGGAGGCTGGGCCACCTTGGGAATGTGGAAGAGTGAGTCCATGCCCCCTCAGCCATCCCCAAGTTTACACATGGCACAGCAACACTACTGGGCCAACCCTCTGTGAGTCAGGAATCATTCCTGCCCAGGGAGAGGCAGCAGTATGTATTTATGGAAGGTAAACTGGAGAAGGTGGCCAGCACTGCCCAAGGTAATAACCCTTTGCAGTGTGAGGAACTGTGGTAAGTTGGGTAGGCTTTATCTTCCCCCTAAAGGTGAGCCTTTCTCCCAGCCAGCACCTGGCAGAGTGGAAGGGATAGATGTCAGAACTAATGCTTCTCAGCCCTCCAGCAGCCAAGAGTGGGGTCAGTGGGAGTGTGGGCTGAAACAGGATTTTGGGTGAGCTGGTATGTCATTCCAAAATGAGGTCTTCAAGTTGGAGTGGCACAGGATGAGGGAGGAATAGGTGGTGTGGCCCCCCTCAACCAGACAACCAGAACCAGCCTCCACCCTAGCCATCTGCTCCCACTGTGTTCTGCCTCAGCTTCCTGACTAACACCTTGTAGAGTGCCTTCCAGAGCAAAGCTCCTGGAGGGGAGGGCACTACCCCAAGCCATCCTCACTTGAGGATGTAGTAGTTTGTAGGCACAAAGGGCATCTTGCTGACCACAGCCATCTGCTGCTTCTGCCGCACCTCTACCAGCAGCGGGGTACCTGGCCGACTATACTCACAGGGCACATAACCCATCGCCACATTCTTCTTCAGGCAGGGTGAGGGGCAGCCACTGGTCACAGTACCTGTCCGGGCAGAGGTCATGCATCAGCACCACCCTGTCAGTCCAGTGCCCACACCCTCCTGGGGAAAGGAGGAGGGCTTCCCAACTTCCCTGATTCACCTACCAATCACAGTGCCCTCTGTACTCAGGATAGGGCTGTGTGCCCGCATAGGAGCCCCCTCACACATTAATCCCACACGCCTCCGCTGCACCTTGCCCTTCAGCTGGGGAACAATGACTGTGGCTCCAGGGAAGTCCATGGCAGCTCGGCGACGCTTTCCTGGAGCATGACACACCAGACTTAAGACACAGTCCAAGGACCCCAAGTAACATCCATCTAGTATTGAGGCCCCTTTGCCCAGGTTCCCCCAGGCCCCATTCCTGCCCTGCAGTGCAGTCAGCCACCCACCCACCTCCTGCCCTCTGGTCTTGCAGGCCACGCTGCCCACCTCAGCCTGCTGAAGGTCCTCAGCATCTAATAGTCAAAGCCACAGTGGTCCCATCAGGGAATGGAATCTCAGGGAAGCTGAGTCACTTGCTTCAGGCTATACAACCTTGGGAGCAGTCATGGGCTAGCTGATCTCATTAAGGGCCACTCCAGCCTTCAGGATCCCTGAGTGCTAGCCCAACTCACCTAATGTCCAACTGAGGCTCCCTTCCACAGGTGTGGTGTGTTCATCGATGTCGTTCCCATACAGGCAGAGGCCTGCCTCCAGGCGCAGGCTGTCCCGGGCTGCCAGCCCTGCCAGCTTCACCTCCGGGTTTTCCAGCAGAGCTGTTGCCAGGCGGACTGCCCCCACTGCTGGCACCGAGATCTGCATGGGACAGCAGAGAACAAGTGGGCAGCTGGCCCCAGAGTCCTGTGCCCTGCAACATCCTGCACCCACTTCTTGACATACCTCCACACCATCCTCTCCTGTGTAGCCACAGCGGGTCACGCGGCAGCCAGACACACCAAACACTTCCATCACAGCACTGGTCATGAAGGGCAGTTTCTTCAGGTCATCTGCCACGCCGGCCTGTAGCACCTGGGCCGCAGTGGGGCCTGGGCCCAGGGAGCCAGTGACCAAGTGTCCAGGTCCCAGGGCCCCTTAAAGCTAGTCCATAGCCATTACTCAGGGACCAGAACAAGCCCTGAGCAAGACCTACTCTGCAGGTGGGAGAAGATGTTCTCGCCCACAGCCCATGGAGCCTTATGGCAGGTAGAGGGAGGGTATGATACCAAACTTTGAATTATGGCACACAAATATCACACCATCCACACCCTCCTGGTATGGCCTCTGTTAAGCAGTAGAGGAAGCCAGGAAGGCAAAGGTCAGTTCCAACTCCAGCCTAGCTTGCTCACCTTGCAGGGCTAGCAGGGCATTATCCACCACTTCCAGACCCACATCACTGCCGATGTTCTGAAGTTCTCTGACCTTGTCCTGAAAAGAAAGAAATCACAATAGCTTCTGGGACCAGTTACTGAGTACCTACCATGGGCCAGGTGCTGCAGAGCTGGGCATAGTGGGCTGGTTCCCAACTTACAAGGCCACATAACTACTAAGTGGTAGGGATGACCAAGTCCAGGTCTGCCAGCTCTAACACCAGGCTCCAGCCCTCTATCCTCACCAGAGGATGCTCACTTAGGCATCAGCTTCACTTCCCCACCTCCTCCAAACTGAAACCTGGCATGCTCCAGGGAGGGCCCACACTGGCTTGCTATTCAATCACTCAAAGAGCCATTGTATGAGCCCATCATCCATGCCAGCTACATCCTGGACAACAAGGATGCTGCTCTGTGAACAAGGAAGATAGAGTACCTAGAACATAGAGGGACTGTACCTGCATGAGGGCCAAGTCCTTGTCCCAGCAGCCAGCATTGGACACCACATACAGGTGCCCCTCAGAGGTGTTGGTCACAATCAAGTCATCTAAGATGCCTCCAGCCTCATTGGTAAACAGCGACAGTGTCCCCTAGCACCAAAGTAGAGTATCTTTGCCTCCAGGTCCAGGAGGCCAAGGTCAAATGTGAGTCAGACACACCCCTGGCCCACTCAGCCACCACAAATTCATGAACCCTCTTGCACAGGGCTGAGGGGGGTACAAGGTGCAAGGCTGGGTCAGCCCAGGCTCTTGCCTAAGCCCAGGGTTTTTTTGCTTGTTGTTTATTTTTTGTTGTTTTTTGGTTTTTGTGGGGTTTTTTTGAGGAAGATTAGCCCTGAGCTAACATATGTGCCCATCTTGCTCTACTTTATACGTGGGACGCCTACCACAGCATGGCTTTTGCCAAGCAGCGGGATCCAAACCAGTAAACTCTGGGCCGCTGAGAAGCAGAACGTGCGAACTTAACTGCTGCATCACCGGGCTGGCCCCAAGCCCAGGGTTTTTGATCCTCATGCACTGAGAAAGTTTTCACCCCTTCCCCACCTTGGAGGACCTCCCTGATCTAGTGGGGCCTCTGCACCCCACCCCACTCAGAGCTGAGAGCCCTATCTCACACTTAGTCCATGATACCTAGGACCTCCTGTTTCACCCCACCCAGACCTGGGACAACTCAGCCCATGCCCCAAACCCCAGGACAGAAGTTTCAAAGTCCATCTTGATGATCCCATGTGCTCCACAGCAATGCCCCAAAATACTGTGAGGCTGGCCTCAGCCTCCCCACTGGATGGACGAAGAGCCTGAGGTTGAGAGGTCACATGAATCACCTGGGGATTTTATTTAAATGTAGGTTCTGATTCAGCAGGTCTGGGGCAGGGTCTGAGAGCATATTCCTAATGAGCTCCTAGGTGATGATGAGGCTGCTGATGTAGGGACTACACTTTGAATTGCGAGGGATTAGGGAGTATGGAAGGTCACAGAATAGGACATGAACCTGGGTTTCTGGCCTCCCAGCCTTATGTGGTGAGGATGGAATAGGCCCCTCCCTGAATGGCTGGGTGTCTGGACAGGACTCAGGGACTCCGTCCCCCAAGACTGCCAGCCCTGAGAAGCTGTGTCTGTCCATCTCTGTGCCCCCAAGCCCGAAGTAGGGACTCAGCCCATTTGCTGGCTCCTGACTAAGAACACCCATTGAGCAGAAATAAGAAAAGAGAGACCCACCTGATTTGGCCTTAGCTCTGCAATATCTCCAACCACTAGACTCTCCATCAGCCTTACCCGGTCACAACCAAAGATCTTGGTCTGGGAAAGAGATCAAAAGCCTCAGGCCACTGCAACAGCTGTAATCTGGAAGGCCACTAGGCAAGGAGGCACCCTCCCTGCCATCCACAGCACAGTCCAATCCAGTTGAAATGCCTGACTCGTTTTTGGGTTCTGCAGGTGGCAGAGGCCCCACTTTTTGATTCCCCCACATCCGCCAATGCAAGAGGGCTGCAATAGGGGAGGTTAGGGAAGTTGAAAGGGCCCAGTACCTTCCTGAAATACCCCCTTTTCCAAACCAATACCCAGGTCAGTGGATGAGAATGGGTGCCCTGGAAATCCCAGGACATTAAGGCACACTACTGGTGGGAGGAGGCTGGAGAGATTAGAGAGATGATCAGGAAACCCACTGAATTAGCTTGCTGGAGGCCATAGTCTGTGACACCCCTGAGACTTCCAAGTCTTCTGAGAGGGCTGCCCTTGAAATCCAGCTCCCAGCAAACAAAGCCAAGGGTTATACCAGTGTGGACTGGGAGGAAGCCTTGGTCTGGCGGCCAGCGCGCTCCCCTGGCTCACCTGCAGCATGTGGGACACGTCAAAGAGTGAGCAGTGCTGACGTGTGTGCAGGTGTGAGTCAACGTGGCTGTCCCGGTACTGCACAGGCAGACTCCAGCCCGCGAATGCCACCATCTTCCCGCCATGGGCCAGGTGGAAGTCATACAGTGGTGTCCTTCGGAGCACATCCTGCAGGCGGCCGGGTTCAGCGCTACCAGGGCCCCAGTCCCCAGCCCCCTACCTCCCCCACCTTCCAAGATTGGCACAACGCCCCAGTACCCTCTGTCCCACCTGTGTGCAACTGAGCGGACGGCCCAGGGTGGAGGGGAACGCCTGCAGACGCAAGCCCAGACGGGCCACCATGCTCACTGCCCGCTGCATTGTTGCCCACAACTGGTGCAGCCGGCGCACAGAGGCCACCACTCTGCCAGGCACGCTGGGAGATGTAGTCCGGGCCCTGCTTGGACAGGTCTCTCTCCCACAAGGGGGATCAGAAGAGGGGGCGGGAAGCCCCAAGGGCAGGCGGGGCTTTAGAACACAAGGTGCAGTAACTCCAAACTGCAGGGAAACAGCCCCGGGCGCTTCCAGCTGATCAGGGCAGATTGGGCCAGGAGCCAGTTACACTGCTCAGAATCAGAGCTGGGGGCTAGACTTCCCCCTGCAGACTGCCCTGCCTCCAAAGGGTCAAAGTTCTGCAAAGGGCTGAAAGGCCTGAATTGCACATTCAGGACATCAGGAATATAAGGTCAAATGGGGGGAGGGGGAAGGGTGGAAAGGACACAGGAGGGTGGAGCCAGCCACAGTAACCTGGCCTCCTGTGAGGGTCTCCAGTTCTCCCACTGGGCACACACAAGCAGCCAGCACAGTCATGCATTCCACAAGTATTTATTCATCTTGCTGCACACTGGGCCTTGTGCTGGGTGCTGAAAAAACAGCTGTGAATGAAGCACAGTCCCTGCCATCCCAGGGACCTCCCCCCAACATATACACACACACACTGAGGGCCGCTACTCCCTGAGCACAGGACTATGGTCATTACCCTCTTAGCAAAAGCTGAATGGGGCTAAGTAAATGATGCTGCTGGCAAAGATACCACCTGGAAGAACTCTGATAGGTGAGAGTAGAGAGCAGCCACCAAAAAATAGCTGACCTTCCCCCAGGAAGCTGTTGAGCCACACAAACGTCTGATTTTCCAGGTCCAATACACACTGCAGTACTGTAGCCCCCAGAGGCAAAGCCAGGAAAAACCAGAGAGAAACAGGATTTTCTCATAAGGAAGAGCAGCCTGCCTTATTCAGCAGCTGGTCTGGGATTGTAGAGCACCTAAGCCTTTTAAAAAACACCAATGAGAACCCTCACCGGGACCCACCCCCCACTAAAGTTGATCCCTCATCACACTATCATACTGAGCATGACTCTTGGAAGGAAGCAGCAGGGAGAAGAGACAATGATGTGTTTTGGACTGTGTCAGATGCACACTCCAGGAGCCAGCTCAGGGACTAAGGGACTCAGGCTGCCCAAACCCGGAGCTTTGATCCCTAAGCAGGCAACAGAAGAGTTGATACAGGAAATGTTTTTGTGGGCATAACACAAAGGGAAAGAAGACCACTAGGGGGTGCAAGAGGAAGAAATGGGGCTCTTGTTTCTCCTTCAAGCTTCCAAACTACAAGAGTGCCACAGCTATAGCAGCCTTCCAAGGCTACATAGACTAGATTCTAGCAGGTCACCCCAGCCCACTGCACTCCGAGTGAGAAACAGGCAGATGACAGGAGTGTGCATGTTGGCAGGAGAGGTAGATGGTACATGGGGATTCTTAGTAAGTAGAACTGGTGTGTTTTTAGGGTAGACTTTCAGGTTGCAGTCAGGTGAGGACAGAGGACACTCCCACCAGGACCTCATGCTGAAGCAATACAGTCAACCTCCAAGAATCTTGAATCTGTGAACGTGGCCCAGACAGAATGGGCATGCAGGCAACACTTGGAATGCAGATGGAAAGGACTTCAGCCTCTGACGGCCCAAACCAGGCCTGAGTGGGCATGGAAGGCCAATGTCTTGGCTAAGAGCCATGGCTCAAGTGTAGGACAGCAAGTTCAGGTCATAACAGCCATCCACCTGCAACACAAAAGACCATCAGATCTGACCTGCTCAGAGCAACAGGAGCAAAGCAGAGGGAAGTGATCACTCACATCAAAGCGGCCGATCCTTGTGGAGGTGTGACTGGCCCGGATCATCTCTGTCAGCGCCCACATCTGCTGCACCTCGGAGGATACCCTGCTGGGGTCTGGGAGACCCTGATCCAGAAGGAGGAGTCAGTGGCCATGGGTCTCTCCTTAGCAGTGCCCTCAGAGCTCCAGAGAGGCCAAGTTGGGTACAGGACCCCCCAGCTAAGACCAGTAACATTCCTAGATGACTTGTGAAACATGATGTTGAGGACTGATGTGCAGTAGGCGGCCTAGCCCCACAGAGAGATGCCTCAAATCCCCTGGAGCACCCAGGAGGAAGATGGCATAGAGTGAACGAAGGGCCCTGGGTCCAGCCCTGTATTCTTGCATAAAGGAGACCAACCACCTAGGCCAGTGCTGGACACAAGAGCTATTCACACATGGTTCTTACCCAGGGTAAGGGCTTACCTCAAGGAGTGGAACAGGCTGCTCACAAGGCACTGGGTGGGAAAGCCACTTGGGGAAGGTCATGGAGGGGCTCTGCAAAGCAAAGGCATACTGTCCCGAGGGATGCAGAGTGGGACAGCCCTGGGACCAGATTCCAAGGTCCTAGGAGCAGAGACCCTGAGCCTCAGACACTGGGAAAACTCTGTTCAGGGGTCCACAGAGGCCCAAGGGGCAGTCAGACTAACTAAGTACTTCTGCTATGCAGAAAGAGGCTCCGGGAACACAAGGAACAGGAGTATCTCCCAGCATTTGAAGGCTCCAGCTCTGAAAGAGGCAGGTGGCTCCAAAGATCAGGGGATATGGGGACTTGGCCTCACCTCTAATCATGAGCTTTCAGCATTCCCACCTGGCTAACTTCCATGAAGTCCTCCTTCTGAATCTCACCATCCTTACCCATCCACTCCCATCCCCACCCCAACCCCCAGCTCTCCCAGCTATAGCTAGGAGCCTCCTGGGGAAAGGATCAACCAATAGCTCTGAACTAGTCACTTACCTTGGGTCCTTGCTGGTAGATCTGCAGCTCCTCCACTGTGAAAGACAGCCACAGTGGCGATGGCTGTCGCAGAATCAGGCGCAGCTCCAGTACTCTGGCCATATCACACAGCATCTAACACATACACACACACATACACAAAGACACAAGGACCCAGGGAGGCCCCAGCTCACTGCCCAGGAGTTTCCTAATCAGCAATGAGCCAAGATGCTGCCTCCCCAGGCCCTTGAGAAGGAAAGAGCAATGGTCCCTCCAAGGCATTTGCCAAAGAGCTACAGCCCAGGCCACCCTTGCCCCGCCTCTTGCTTTTTGGTATCCTGGCCAATCCCCAGGCCCCCTAAGAGCCCTCATCTGGGTTGCCCCGGCCATGCTGAGTCCCAGCTGACCTGGTGCTTGAACAGCGATACATACTCCTGGGCTCCCTCCTCACTGTGTGGATCGGGCATCAGGCAGTAGTCCCGCAGGCAGGTTACCCACTTGGCCGGTGTGTGCATCGAGGTGTGCTGGCGAACACGGATGCTCAGAAAGGCTGTGTAGTAATTCTTAAACATGATCTCCTGCAACTAGAGCGCACACAACCCACCACGACAAATCAGAACCAGTCCCAGGGCCTGAGAGGCTCAAAGGCACCATCTCCTCCTCCCCTTAGGAAGGTATTCTTCTACCAATCTAACAATTTCAACAAGCATCCACTGGGGCCCAAAGACAATTTTGCTTTCCTAGAAGAGCTCACAGTCTAAATGAACAGGTCGTGCAAATAAACCACGACCACAGATCTTGCCACATGTCTAACATGCTGCCAGAGGTCAGAGCTGTAACTCTAGAGGAGGAAGAAAATGTACAGATGAGCCCTGAAGGAGGAAGAGTTCACCAAAGTGGACCAGGAAAGGTAAAGAATGTAAAAGTAGCATATACAAAGGAGCACCAAAAGGTGAGAGAATCTGGCACACCCCTGGAATACTAAGTGATTTGGCCTGGCTACAGTTCTCATCACTGGACACTCATCAGAATCACCTAAGGAAGTTTTTTAAAAAAATATAGGTGTATAGGCTCCACCTCAGACACACTGAAACAGAATCTCCAGGGCTGGGCCCTTTAATGAAGTCGCTCAACTTATAGTAAGGAAAAGCTTGATGGAGAATCACATACTACAGGACAAAGTGCATGGAGCTGAGAAGAAGGCAGGGTGCAGACATAGAGTGGCCCTGAATGCCAGGCAACTAGAAAGTGGACTTTGCCCTCTGTGTTGAAGTCCTGCAGTGTCCATTCACTCTGCCAGCAGATGTGGAAGGCAACTGGAGAGTGGAAAATGAAGCCATTGGAGATCCTGTTGAAGGATGAGTTGAACCTGACCTCCAGCAAGGACTGTAGGAATGGGCAGGAGGCAGGTTTGGGGGTAAGTCATTGTCTAATGATCCCCAGCCAGTAGCCAGGGACAAAATGACCTCTCACTTCCATTTGGTTCAGAACTGTATTTCCAGCACCTAGCCTACTATTTTGGCACTTCCGTGCCAGCGCTGTCCTAGACATGGGGGAGAGATGTTGAAGAGAACAGGCCAGGGATGGCCTGGTGGCACAGCGGTTAAGTGCGCAAGTTCGCTTCCCCGGTGTGGGGTTCGCTGGTTCGGATCCCAGGTGCAGACATGACACCGCTTGGCAAGCCATGCTGTGGTAGGTGTCCCACATATAAAGTAGGGGAAGATGGGCACTATGTTAGCTCAGGGCCTGTCTTCCTCAGCAAAAAGAGGAGGATTGGCAGCAGTTAACTCAGGGCTAATCTTCCTCAGGAAAAAAAAAAAAAAAAAAGAACAGGCCAGGAAGCTGGATTCTAGTAAGTATGCGTTAACTAAAGGAATAAACAAATCCTTAACTGATTCGCCAGGGCGAAGATACTGCAGAGGCTTTCTGTAAAAGATTAAATGCCTCGGACACACCCCAGTTCCCAGGTCAGCCCCGCCCAGGAGCACCGGTCGCGCCCACTGGGCTTGCTCACCTCGAAGGGCGCGACGCTGGGGAAGGTGACATCGATGACCAGCACTCCAGGCCGGCCTTGGGAGGTCCGCACGTCGCCCACCTGCAGGGCCACGGTGCCTTTCACATGGCAGGGCACCGACACGCGGGACATGGTGCCAGCGACAGCGACCAAGCACAACTGCCACTCCTGGCCTCGGACCACTGGTCCTTCCCGGTGTTCCCACCCGAGCTCCAAGAACTACAACTCCCGGGTGGACTCGCGCTAGGCCAGCCCAGCCAATCACCGATGATCAGGGCGGGCGGGGAGTCGGAAGTGCCTGCGGAAGTGCTGCTTCAGCCAATCACCGCGCGAGCCTTCGAGAGCCACCGCCGGCCAGGCCAGACACAGGGGACTCGTTCTGTATCTAAGCAGTCCTGAAGCTTCTGGGAGCTCCGAGACTTGCTCCGTTACTGCCTCTGTGCAGGGCGATCGTCAGTAAAAGCCATGGGCAAAAATGAGCATACTGCCTGGCCGACATTAATTGCAAAAATAGATACTAACCCTTTTTTTTAAATGGGCAAAGAATTTGAACAGATAATTCACAAAAGAAGATAAATAGCCAATAAGCCCATGAAAAGATGCTTAACGTGATTATTCATCAGGGGAATAGAAATTAGAACCCACACACACCCATTAAACAGGCTAAAATTAAGACTGGAAGGATGTGGAGTGCCTGGAACTCTCATCCATTGATAATTTCCTGCCGTTTTGAAAAACTGTTTGGCGTTTCTTTAAAAACTAAATTTATACCTGCAATATGATCCAGCCATTGCACTCCTGAGTGTTTAGCCAAGACAAATGAAAACATACCTCCACCCAAGAGCCTTATTCATAATACCCAAAAATTGGAAATAACCCAAATGTCCAACAGATGAACAGATTAGCTAATTGTTGTATATCCATACAGTGGAATACTACTCAACAATAAAAAGAAATGAACAAATCCAAGTATGTATTAGCAGTTGAATGCATAAACAAAAGGTGGTCTGTGTATAATAAATATATAATTGTTCAGCCTTAAAAATGAATTGAATTCTGATACATACTTCAACGTGGATGAACATTGAAAATATTATCCTAAGTGAAAAAAGTCAGACATAAAAGGGCAAACATTGTACGCTTCCACTTATATGAAGTACCTAGAATAGGCAAATTCATAGAGACAGAAAGTAGAATCGAGGTTGCCAGGGGGCTGGGAGTAACAGGAAAGAAGAGTCCTTGACAGGTACAGATTTTTTGTTTAGGATGATGAAAAGAATTTTGGAAATACTGGTGATGGTTACACAACACTATGAATATACTTAATTCCACTGAATTATACACTTAAAATGAGTAAAATGGTAAATTTTAAGTTATATCTATTTTAGCACAATTTTTTTAAAAAAGGAGTGAACAACTAGTATACACACCACCACTGCCAGATCTCAAATGCACTATGTTAAGCAAAAGAAGTCAGACCCAAAACATGATACACTGTATGATTCCACTTACATAAAGTACTACAAAGGTCAAAACTAATCTATAGTAATATAAATCAGAAGAGTTTTACCTGGGGCCAGAGGTGAAGGGAGGGGACTGACTGTGAAGTACAAGGAAATATTTTGGGCTGATGGAAACGTTCTATAACTTGATTGTGGTGCTAGTTATATTTGTCTAGACCTCTGTCAAAATTCATTAAGCTGAATTTTTTTTTCCTCCCCGAAGGCCCAGTGCACGGTTGTATATCCTAGTTATAAGTTCTTCTAGTTCTTCTCTGTGAGCTGCTGCCACAGCATGGCAACTGACAGACCAGTGGTGTGGTTCTGTGACCAGGTAACCAACCTGTACCACCAAAATGGTGAGAGTGCTGAACTTTAACCACTAGGCCATCAGGGCTGGCTCTAAACTGAGTATGTAAGATTTGTATATTTTGTTGTATCTAAATTATGCCTCAATAAATTTGATTTAAAGAGAAAAAAGCAAAGCAAAAATTAAATAGTAACCATCGTATTTACCATCATCCCCATCCTTTGGGGTATTTACAGAAACAATGCCTCAGAGATTGTCAGTTAAGCTTGTGTTTTTGTTTTTGGTTTTTTTTTTTGAGGAAGATTAACCCTGAGCTAACTACTGCCAGTCCTCCTTTTTCTGCTGAGGAAGACTGGCCCTGAGCTAACATCCGTGCCCATCTTCTTCTACTTTCTATGTGGGACACCTACCACAGCATGGCATGCCAAGTGGTGCCGTGTCTGCACCCGAGATCCGAACCGGCGAACCCTGGGCCTCTGAGAAGCAGAATGTGCAAACTTAACCACTGCGCCACCAGGCCAGCCCCCAAGGTTGTTTTATAGATAACAAAGAAGTGGTCCAGGGACCAGCCCCATGGCCAAGTGGTTAAGTTCGCGCACTCCCCTTCAGCAGCCCAGGGTTTCACCGGTTGGGATCCTGGGCGCGGACATGGCACCACTCATCGGGCCATGCTGGGGTGGCATCCCACATGCCACAACTAGAAGGACCCACAACTAAAAATACACAACTATGTACCGGGGGGGCTTTGGGGAGAATAAGGAAAAATAAAATCTTTAAAAAAATAAGAAGTGGTCCAGTGATTTCCCAAGCCAAGAAAGCAGTATGGAGTAGAGCTGGAACCAGGACATTTTTGGGGGCTCCCACCTCCTAGGTCAGAACCCGCCACGCAATCGTCAGCTTTGGTGACCTATGCCTTCTCTGTGTTGAGGGGCCCCAGAAACACAGGCTCATTGTAGCCCATAGGGCTCTCATAGTGGGGCGTCAAATAGACACAAAATCAGGATTCCAGGGCCTGGCCTGGTGGCGTAGTGGTTAAGTTCACACACTCTGCTTGAGCTGGCCTCGTGGCCGAGTGGTTAAGTTCGCGCCCTCCACTGCAGGCGGCCCAGTGTTTCGTTGGTTCGAATCCTGGGCGCAGACATGGCACTGCTCATCAAACCACACTGAGGCAGCGTCCCACAATGCCACAACTAGAAGGACTCACAACGAAGAATATACAACTATGTACCCGGGGGCTTTGGGGAGAAAAAGGAAAAAAATAAAACCTTTAAAAAAAAAAAATAGAGGGGGGCTGGCCCCGTGGCCGAGTGGTTAAGTTCGCGCGCTCCGCTGCAGGCGGCCCAGAGTTTCGTTGGTTCGAATCCTGGGCGCGGACATGGCACTGCTCATCAGACCACGCTGAGGCAGCGTCTCACATGCCACAACTAGAAGGACCCACAATGAAGAATATACAACTATGTACCGGGGGGCTTTGGGGAGAAAAAGGAAAAAATAAAATCTTTAAAAAAAAAAAATACAGGAAGATTGTCACAGATGTTAGCTCAGATACAATCTTCCTCAACAAAACAAAACAAAACAGGATTCCAGGCCAGCTTAAGGAACAACAGCCCGGAGGAGTTGTGCCTTCCCAGCCCAGGCCTGGAAATTTCTAGTGACAGAAAACATTCCCTGTCTCCTCATTGGCTGTTTTCAGGGGAAAACAATTTGTAACCTTGGGTGTCCTGGACTGGCCATTGCCATCTCCATTTTGACTCAGACTAATGATTCAGTGCCTGGGTCCCTCCAGGTTCCTGAGAATTTCCCCTTCAGGGAGCCCACCCCATGCTAGAGCAGAGGCTTCCCCAAATCCCAAAGGACTGTAGGCTCCCTAGGAATCGGGAGGATCTAAACAGGCTCTGGTCTTCAGGGCTTAACTCTGAGAGCATAGTCACAGCAGATACAGACCTGTGTGGCTCCTCACTGCAGATGAGTCTCCTCTCATATCTCTCTAGTGGACAACCACCTTCACTCCAGCCCCTCCAGACCATTAGCCACACTGTAGCAAGATGACCTTTTTAGTGTGAAATTTTCATGGAATCCCTCTGCCTGAGGATCAAATCTAAAAGCTCTTAATAAGTCCATGAGTCCAGGACATGGATGGGCTCTGCCCACAGGCTGCTCAAAACCTGCCTGCTCCCCCAACCCTGACACATTCACTCTAGTTCCTCCCACATGTTGCCATCTCTCTCCTTCCAGTCTGCACACAGGCTACTCGCTGCCCATGACACTCTTAGGTCACTTCTACTCCACCTGCCACCTTTCCACCCTTCAGTTCTTAGTTTAGATTTTAATTTTTCAGGGAGTCTTTTCTTGTTCTCCTGGACTAAGCCAGATCACTGTACATTGTCAGAGGCTCTCTACATCTTATTGTAATCGTTCCTCAAAGCCTGTCTCCCACACTGGGCTATGTAGGGTAGGAGAGCAGGGATTTAGTCTGTCTGTTTGTATCCCACATCTCCTAGCATCATGCTGGGCACAGCGGGTGCTCAAATACATTCCAAATGAACAAATTATTGTTCAATTTTAGGAACTTACACTTCCAGCCAGAGTAACTGGGAAAATATTTACCCTCCCAGTTGACTCAACTAAACAACCCAGCAAAACATATGAAACAACCGTTTTCAGACACTGTACATCAGGCTGCATAGGACAGTGATCCCTGAGAGAGGAGAAACAAAACAAAATGAGTTCAATGATTATCACAGTTTACTGTCTGAAGAGTTTCCAAGTGCAATGAGGGGGAACCCACGTGGAGTTTGTCACACTCCCTGAGTTGAAGAGACAAAACCGGAAGTTTGGAAAGGCGAAGACGGCTAGAGGCTACAGAGAACAGAGCTGCACTGAGAGATGACTCCAGGGGGTTCCCCTTGAGGCTTCAACTTATTAATAATCAGCACATTTATGTGAGGAAACTACCCGTGGCCAAGGAAAGAACTACCCAAAAGGATTAAAAGATAACAATCACCAAATCTTACTCAGAGCCAGAAATAGTTTGTATTCCTGCCTGGCATGGTAAAAAAGCTCCTAATTCATGGGACATTGTATAGAGAAATTAGAAATGTGTTACTTCAGTTGTGGATAAAAATTTGCCCTGGACTAAAATCTGCTCTGATTCCACTAATAAAGCTTAAAATCAAGCCTCAAAATGATCAAAATGTTTAAATGTATCCCAGAACAAAGGTCAATATTTATAGGAATACAATATTTACCAAAAAGGTAAAATTTGCCATGTCTCACATCCAATTATAAATTACCAGAAATGTGAAGAAGCAGAAAAATATAATGAAGAGAAAAATCAAGCAATAGAAACAGACCCAGAAATAACAGATGATAGAATTAGCAGACAAAGCCATTAAAATTTGAACTTAATATAGAGGCCGGCCCAGTGACGCAGTAGTTAAGTTTGCACGTTCCACTTCTCAGCAGCCCGGGGTTTGCTGGTTCAGATCCCTGGTGCGGACATGGCACCGCTTGGCACCGCTTGGCACACCATACTGTGATAGGCATCCCACGTATAAAGTAGAGGAAGATAGGCACAGATATGAGCTCAGGGCCAGTATTCCTCAGCAAAGAGGAGGATTGGCAGTAATTAGCTCAGGGCTAATCTTCCTCAAAAAAAAAAACCTTGAACTTAATATTCTGTATGGTCCAGAAAGTAGAAGAAATATTGAGCATGTTCTATATATATTGAGAGAGAGAGAAAGAGAGTATAAGGAATTGCCTCATGCAACTATGGAGGAAAACTCCCAAGATCTGCAGTTGGCAAGGTGGAAACTCAGGACAGCCAATGAGTAGTTCTACTTCAAGTCTGAGGGCCTGAGAACCAGGAGAGTTGATGATGTAATTTCCTGTCCAAAACCTGGCAGGCTCTAGCTCCAAGAAGAGCTGATGTTTCAGTACAGTCCAAAGGCTAGAAAAGACCAATGTTCCAGCTCAAGCATTCAGGCGAGAGGAGTTTCCTCTTACTCTGCTTTTTTGTTCTATTAAGTCTTCAATTGGTTGGATGAGGCCCATGCATATTAGGGAGGGCAATGTGCTCTATTCAGTCTATTCAAATGTTAATCTCACACAGAAACACCCTCACAGACACACACTCTGAATAATGCTTGGTTAAATATCTAGATATCCTGTGGTACAGTCAAGTTGACACAAAAAATTAACCATCACAGAGTGGTGGGGCGTTTTTTTGTTTGTTTGTTTTGAGGAAGATTAGCCCTGACCTAACATCTGCTGCCAATCCTCTTTTTTGCTGAGGAAGACTGGCCCTGAGCTAGCAGCCATGCCCATCTTCCTCTATTTTATATGTGGGACGCCTGCCACAGCATGGTGTGCCAAGCAGTGCCATGCCTGCAGCCGGGATCCAAACCAGAGAACCCTGGGCCGTCAAAGCAGAATGTGGGAACCCAACCACTGCACCACCTGGCTGACCCCTATGGGATTTTTTTGTTTTGTTTTTTTGGTGAGGAAGGTTGCCATTGGCCCTAAGCTAACATTTGTTGCCAGTTTTCCTCTTTTTGTGTATGTGGGATGCCACCACAGCATGGTCTGATGAGCGATGTGTAGCTCTGTGCCCAGGATCTGAATCTGTGAACCCCCCGCTGCTGAAGCAGAGCACGCAAACTTAACTACTACATCACAGGCCCAGCCCCCAACAGAGTGTTTTTAAATTTCCACATATTTGTGATTTTTTTTTTGTTTTCCTTCTTTTTTTCATTTCTACTTTCATTCCATTGTGATCAGAAAAGATGTTTTGTATGATTTCATTCTCAAAATTTCTTATGATTTGTTTTGTAACTAATATATGGCCTATCCTAGAGAATGTTCTATGTGCAGTTGAGAAGAATGTGTATTCTGCTGTCGTTGGGTAGGTGTTCTGTACACGTCTGTTAGGTCTATTCACTTTACAGTGTTGTTCAAGTCCTCCATTTCCTTATTGATCTTATCTGGTTATTCTATCCATTACTGAAAGTGGAGTATTGAACTGTTATTGTAGCATTCTATTTCTCCTTTCAATTCTGTGAATTTTTGCTTCATAAATTTTGGGGCTCTGTTGTTAAATGTGTATATTTGTAATTGTTATATCTTATTGCTGTATTGTACCTTTTATTAATATATTTTCTCCTTTGTCTCTTGTAATCTGTTTTGATTTAAGTCTATTTTGTCTTACAATAATATAGCCACCCAGCTCTCTTTTGGTTACTGTTTGCATGCAATATATTTTTCCACCCTTTTACTTTCAGCCTGTTTGTGTCCTTTCATCTAAAGTGAGTCTTGGGGCCGGCCCTGTGGCACAGCGGTTAAGATCACACATTCTGCTTCAGCAGCCCAGGGTTCACTGGTTCGGATCCCAGGTGCAGACATGGAGCCGCTTAGCAAGCCATGCTGTGGCCGACATCCCACATATAAAGTAGAGGAAGATGTGACGGATGTTAGCTCAGGGCCAGTCTTCCTCAGCAAAAAGAGTAGGATTGGCAGCAGATGTTAGCCCAGGGCTAATCTTCCTCAAAAAAATAATAAATAAATAAATAAATAAAGTGAGTCTCTTATAGATAGCATATAGATAGATCTTGTTTTTTTTTTTAATCCAATCTGCCAATCTGTCTTTTAATAGGAAAGTTTAATCTATTTACATTTAATGTGATTACTGATAAGGATTTACTTGTCACATTTAGCTATTTGTTTTCTGTATATTTTATGATTTTCGTTCCTCAATTCCTCCATTTCTGCCTTTTTGTTTGTATTTAGTTGATTTTTTGCAGTGTACCACTTTGATTCACTTCTTTCTTTTTTTTGTAAATTTTAAACTATATTTTCAGTGGCTAATTTGGGGATTACAACTGACACCTTAAATTTATAACAAGCTAGTTTGAATAATGCCAACTTAATTTCAATAGTTTACAAGCATTCTGGTCCTATACGTCTCTATTCCTTCCCCTCTGCATTGTTATTGTCACAAATTTCATCTTTATACATTTTATGACTATTAACATAGATTTAAAATTGTTGTTTTATGTATTTTCCTTTTATTTATTTTTTTATTGAGCTAACATTGGTTTACAACATTATATGTTTCACGTGTACAACATTAAATTTTGACTTCTGAGTACACTACAGCATGCTCACCACACCAAAATCTAATTTCCGTTTGTTACCATATAATTGACACCCTTTACCCATTTCACCTTCCCCGACCCACCTTCCCCTCTGCTAACCACCAATCTGTTCTCTGTATCTATGTGTTTGTTTTTGTTTTGTTTTGTTTGTTCATTTATTTTGTTTTTTGAATGTTCCACATATGAGTGAAATCATATGGTGTTTGTCTTTCTCTGCATGACTTGTTTCACTTAACATAAAATTCTCAAGATCTGTCCTTGTTGTTGCAAGTGACAAGATTTCATTTTTTTTGTGGCTGAGTAGTATTCTATTGTGTGTGTGTGTGTGTGTGTGTGTATCTTTCTATCTATCTATCTGTCTATCTATCTATGTGTCTAATTGTCTATCTATATATACCACATCGTCTTCATCCATTCATCCTTCAGTGGGCACTTAGGGTTTTTCTGTATCTTGGCTATTGTAAATAATGCTACAATGAACATAGGGGTGCATATATCTTTTTGAATTAGTGTTTTTGTATTCTTCGAATAAATACCTAGAAGCAGACTAGCTGGATCATATGGTAGTTCTATTCTTAATTTTTTGAGGAGTCTCCATACTGTTTTCCATAGTGGCTGCACCAATTACCTCCCCATCGTGTACAGGGTTTCCTTTTCTCCACATCCTCTCCAATATTTGTTATTTTGTGTCTGTTTGATAATAGCCATTCTAAAGGGTGTGAGATGATATCTCACTGTGGTTTTGATTTGCGTTTCCCTAATAATTACTGAATTTGAACATCTTTTCGTGTACCTGTTGTCCATCTGTATGTCTTCTTTGGAAAACTGTCCATCTAGATCCTCTGCCCATTTTTTAATCAAGTTGTTTGTTTTTTGTTGTTGAGTTGTATGAGTTCTTTATATTTTGGATACTAGCCCCTTATCAGATATATGATTTGCAAATATCTTCTCCCATTTGATAGGTTGTCTTTTTGTTTTGTTGATGGTTTCCTTTGCGGTGCAACAGCTCTTTAACTTGATGTAGTGCCATTTGTTTATTTTTTGCTTTTTGAAATTTTTTGCCTGAGGAGACATCCAAAAAGATACTATGCATTTTCCTTTTAAATCATACAGAAGAAAGAAGTTACAAACCAAATGCAAAGTACAATGATATGGTTTTTATATTTACCTATGAAGTTACCTTTACTAGGGTTCTTTATTTTTTTCTTTTCTTTTGAGGAAGATTAGCCCTGAGCTAACATCTCGCTAGCAATCCTCCTCTTTTTGCTGAGGAAGACTGGCCCTGAGCTAACATCTGTGCCCATTTCCTCTGCTTTATACATGGGATGCCTGCCACAGCCTGGCTTGATAAGGGGTGTGCAGGTCTGCACCTCGGATCCAAATCGGTGAACCCCGGGCCGCCTAAACAGATAGCACGAACTTAACCCCTATGCCACCAGCCAGCCCTTAGTGTTATTTTATTTATTTATTTATTTTATTTTTTTTTTTTGAGGAAGATTAGCCCTGAGCTAACTGCTGCCAATCTTCCTCTTTTTGCTGAGGCAGACTGGTCCGGAGCTAACATCCGTGCCCATCTTCCTCTATTTTATATGTGGGATGCCTACCACATCATGGCTTGCCAAGCAGTGCCAATGTCTGCACCTGGGATCTGAACCGGCAAACCCCGGGCTGACAAAGTGGAACGTGTGAACTTAACCACTGCGCCACTGGGCTGGCCGCAAGTCCTCAGTAATTTTAAGAGTGTAATCTGGTTCTGAGACTAAAAACTTTGAGACCTGCTGCTCTAGGATTTATTTATGGAAGTCAAATTGCCAGATCATGGCTTTGGGAGAATGCATACCCTTAAATTTAATCAATAATGCCAAACTTCTTCCCAAAATGGTCATACAGCAATAATCCTTTTAAACCGCACCTCTGGCCATCCTCTCCTAACTCCTCTCTTACACTTCTTACTCCCCTACTCTGGCCACACTGGCCTCCACGTTGTCCCCAACCTCACAGGTTTATTTCCACCTGTTTGTTCATTCTCATTTCTGTCACTTCTCAGCCCTAATATCTCTCCCCTGACATCATACATTTGTTTATATGTTGTCTGATCCACTCTCTGGAAGCACTGTCCAATAGAAGTATAACGCAAGCCACAAATGTGAGCCTCATATGTAATTTTTAAATTCCTAGTAGTCGTGTTAAAAAAGTAAAAGAAATGGGTTAAATTATTTTTAAGATATTTTATTTAACCCAAAATATACAAAATATAATCATTTCAACATAAAATCAATATTTAAAATGTTAATTAGATAGTTTAAATTATTTTTTACTGAATCTTTGACGTCAGATGTATATTTTACTCTTACAGCACTTTTCAATTCAGATTGGTCATATTTCAGGTGATCAATAGTCGTGTTTGGCTAGTGGCTACCATATTTGACAGCATAGCTCTAAAATGTAAACCCTGTAAAAGCAGGGCTTGGTCTGTCTTGTTCCTGGCCAAATCTTCAGCACCTAGAACAGCCTGCCTGGCATATATAGGTGTTCAATTTGTGTTTGTTGAATCCATAAATGAATGGGATGGCACTGTCTCCTGGGATTGGTCCCAGCCCTTCTGAGAACTCTGTCTCCTGGCTGGCCCGTCTCAGGCATAGTCAGGACAGCAGTGCCATCTGCTGGGAAACGGAGAGTCACCCACCCAAGGGGAGTCAGGCTGATGGGGCCGGCATAGGCAGGAGGTGGACTCTGGGTGCCTGGAATGATATTCCTTACCTGAGCCTTGGACCCTCAACTTTCCAAAGGTATTTCTCAAACAATATCTCCTAGTATTACCAAGGCAACTATCGTATCGAGAATCCCATCAATAATCAAAAACAAGGAGACCATGCCAGCCTCCCTTTCACATGGTCCACACCTGAACTCTGGAAATGGCTGACTGAAAGACTCTCCTACAAGCCAGCTTTCTGCCCTGTCCTCCTTAACTTTTGTTGGGTCTGGGTCTTTTGAGATGCTGATGAAAGCCAACCTTCTCCAAGATTGTGCTATGTGCACACACACACACACACACACAAATTGCTCATAATGTTTGGGGATTCAGAAACTCAAAGCTGCCCACAGCCCTCACAGTAAGAACTCCTGCCCTCAGAGTAAGTATGTATAAATTTGTACTGAATGAATGGCATCTTGATCCAATGGCATAGTGAGTTTCCAATAGCAATCAAGTTTCTGATCCAGGTAGGAAAAGCTCCTAGCAATGTTGAATGAACAAAGCTGGGTAATAATAGTAACAATCATAATAACCACTAACACTTATTCAGCATTTTCTATGTGCCAGGCACTGTTCTCTTTACACTTTTTCTTCACTCAACCTCCTCCCCTTCAAGGTAGAAGTCACAATCATTCTCATATTACAGGTGAGACAAACTGAGTAGAAAGGCTGAATAACTTGCCCAGGGCCGTACAGCTGATGAGTGGCCATACAGGAGTTCAACTCTGGCAGAAGGATACCACGTTGTATGTAGAATGTGGTCTCAGCTCTATCAATTTTATTTAACAAATATTTACTGAGCACTTTTTTCACATAGGCATGCAGGGGTGAACTTTTGTTCACTCTCTGCCTTCATAGGGTTTTCACTCTAGTGGAGGAGAAAAGACAAATAAATCAGTTTAAATATAATGTCTAGTAGAGATAAGCACTCTGAACAAAATGGCAAGAAACACAACCAACACACCCTGGTGAGGATTCAGCCAGGTCACTTTGTTAAAGGCTTCCTGGGTCCTAGGGTAGATAGCAGTTCTTTCTTCATCTCCTACTGTGAGTTCAAAGTTGCTGCTTGTCAGCAGGAAGTAGCAAGAAGTGACTAACAAGGCCAGGCTCTGCCTAGGCAGCCACACCGGGCAGTTTACCAGAAGCTCTAAATGAGTGGAAGAGAGATTCAGTTTCAAGATGAACCAGTTGGGAGGGCTGCACTGAGTGGGCAGTTGAAAGTTGGGAGGACGTGAGATTCAGGCAGGACCCATAAGTATGGCATGATTTGGACTTGTGCTATGCTTAGCCCAAGGCCTGGTACATAGTAGGTGCTCAGCAAGTAGGGCGAATGACTGATATAGCTGATAAATGAAAAAACAAAAACAGAAGATGTGTTGATGGGTGTGTGTATGAATGAGAGCCCAGAGCCTCAAAATCTCCCAGAGGCCCACAAGTTGGCAGGCAGACCCATCTGGATGGGCAGAAGGTAGGGGGGCAGCAGGTACTATTGGGAATTTGGGAAGGCCTAGTGTGAGTGGGACAGCCCAGCCCTGGTGAGTGCAGGTCTAGATTCTCAGCTGGGTTTGAAGCCGCCCTTTCTTTTCTTTCTTTCTTTCTCTTTTTTTTTTTTTGAAGCTGACCTTTCCTTCATACTATCTCCAGTAGGATGAGCTGAAGTAGCTCCAAGGAGGTGACAGAGCATGTAGGCCCCTTGAGGCTCCCCTAGCCCAACCTCTATAGGAGGCAGAAGAAATCAAGATGGCCAGGAGTTGGCCCAAGACTCACAACCAGTTGGGGCGAGACCAGACTGGAATTTCTCTGTCCTTAAGCACACTGCAGGGGCTTCTAGCTTGGAGTCCCTGCAAGCACTGCAGGATGTTCAGGGACCTTTTTAAATTATAGGCATGATTGTATGCGTAGGAATGTTTGTCTGGGGAAAGTGTCAATAGATTTTTCAGATTATGAAGGTAAGGAAGGGTGGGTACCCTGCCACGGGGAATGAAATCCATGGTACCCCCTTCCCAGGCTTGGTCTCCAGACAGCCCTACGCTGCCTTCTCAAACGTCGGCTGGCAGCCCCCATTGTCTCTCTTGGGGCTTGCCGTGGAATACTCAGCTGTCCCCATCCAGGACTCTCTCACCAATCAGAGGAGTGACAGGAAACAAGACTTTCTCCTGTCCTTGGGGGCTACTGGGCACAGCTGGGGGCTTAGAGCAGCTTCCTACAGCTGCTGGGGACAGGGAGCCAAGGAATGCTTGTGCTTCCCTGCCTTTCCTGGAACCCACTGTCTTGCTGCTGAAGTCTCTGGGCTCCACCAGGCCCCACTGTGGGTCTCATTGTTGGTACATTTTATCCTATTATGAAAGGAATCTGGAACGAGATGACTCTAGTGTTTGGCAATGTGGGACCAGCAGCTGGCTATCTTGTCAGTTCCCCTATCTCCTTCCCTGAGCTCCTCCTGTTTGGCCCCCACTCCAGACCGTTCTGCTCAGAGTCAGGCAAGTTCCAACAAAGTCTATGATGCCTGGTTAGGGCCTGCTCAGGCAGTCACCTCTGCCCCATTCTTGTCCATTTGGCCAGGCCTGGACAGGCTCTGCTACTGCTGAACACTACCTGGAAATTCACCAAGCCAGCAGGGAACTCAGCTGCCCCTCTCCCCAAAGACCCAGCTGCAGTGACCCCTCCCCTAGGTGGCCTTCTCAGACCCAGCCCTCTACACACCTCCCTGTTGCCCCTTACTGAGGAGCTGGAATACATGCTTCTCTGCTGTCCTGGCTGTGACTTCAATTTCTCTGCCTTTGGCCTTCTTGCACGTCTGGGAATAGAGTAGGAGCTCAGGTAAGGGATTTGAGATTTGATTTGACTACTTCCCTGCCCTCCATCCAGTTCCTTACTCTTTTAGAATTAAGGACCGAAGTGGGCTTAAACACCAGAACTATAGAAGACCCTATAATCAGGCCACCCTGAGAATACTTCTGTCCAACCACTGGCCCTTAGGCCTTTCTGCTGCTCTTTGAAAGGGGTTGGATGACCTGGAGGCCTCTGCCCTTTCTTCCTCACTGGGGTTGCTTTGCAGCCTCTTCCCTCCCTCACTGGTCTCTGAGTACTCCCACAACTCAACAGTGTCAAGACCCCACCAAGGTGAGGCCAGGGTGGCCATTAGCTACTTATACAAGGGGAGAGCAAGACACAGACCTGGCTCTGGTTCTCCAAGTCTGGAAGCCCCTCTCATGAGTCCAAGGCCTCTGTTTCCTGGGCCCTATAGGTGGATGGGTCCTGGTAGTTTTGACACAATTGTATCTATTTGTTCACTTAGTCAGCAAGCATCAGTGGAGTTCCTTACTCTGGGCCAGGCACAGTGAAGACTATGAACATGAACAGAGCTGGGCCATTTACTCACTGTGTTACCTTTGGTAAGTGACTTAACTCTTGAGCCTCAGTTTCCTCATTTGTAACATGGGGCCAATAATAATAACTGCTGCAGAGGGTTGTTGGGAGGCATAGTGAAATTTTGCGTGTCCAGGATGCAGGACAGAGCTCAGTGACAGTAGCTGTTACTATCAAGGGTCATCTTTGCCCTCCAGGAGCTGGAGGTCTCCTAGAGACTATGGGGAGTCAGATGCTGGAAAGGCTTGTGGATGTTGTTCTTTTTATTTTTTATTTTATTTTATTGAGGTCATTTTGGCTTATAATGTTGTGTAAATTTCAGGTGTATGTTATTATATGTCAGTTTTTGTATAGACTGCATTATGTTCACCACCAATAGTCTAGTTTTTATCTGTCACCATATATATGTGCCCCTTTACCCTTTTCACCCTCCCCCCACCCTCTTCCCCTCTAGTAATCACTAATCTGTTCTCCTTTGGATGTTGTTCTTGAATGAGATAGGCAGGACCTGGGCAGGTGGAGAAAGAGGGCCCTGCATAGGTGGTACTCTGCAGGGAGTTGAAGGGCGTGGAGGGTAGGGGATGCGACTGCTGGGCCATGACCAGTCTAGGGCAGATCCCTATTGCCCAGAATGGAGCAGGGTAGGGTTAAATTTATTCTGCAGGTGACTGGAAGTCCCTGAAGCTATGTTGGTTTACAGGGTTTGGACTCCAAAATGTCAATTGGACTCTTGGGGAAGTCTCTCCAGAAGGCTACAAGTCTCCAGCACAGACTTAAGGCTCCAGGAGGCCTCATTTTCAATCAAATGTTCATTCATTCATTCCAATTTTATTGGGTACCTTTTAAGTGCTAGGCCCTGTCTCAGGTGCTAGAGATTCTGTCCTAGGGATAAACTTTAAATCTGACATAATAATATGGTGGGTTAAGCAGGGGTCCAGAGCAGGGACACCTGCCCAGGCCAGAAACTAAGACAGGAGATGACCGGAATGAGGTAGGCCAAGTGCAAAAAAGAATGCTGTGGGCAAAAGTGTCGCATATGGGAAGGTTTGAGGGGAGCTGGCAGATGCCTGGCATGTCTGTAGGAACTTAAAGAGGTTCCACGTGGCTGGGGTCATGTGCAAAGAAAAACTAGGGTAAAAATGTGTTGGTAAGTATTGAGAGAAGTGGAGGGTGGATTGGTAGGAGTGAGGCAAAGTGGAGGGAGGGGGCATGCTGGGCAGGTCAGGGTGAAGTGAGCAGTCCTTTTCTTCCAGCAGTGGGAAGTCAGGCAGAGCACTGAGCAGGGCAGGATCGCAGGGAGATTTGAGTTTGGAAGTTAGCTCTGGCTACTGTCACGTGGAGACTGGGTCAGAAGAGGACAGGGCCCCACAACCCCTCCTCCCTGCAGGCAACAGTTGCTCTGTGGGAGAAAGTGCTCAGAAGACAAAGACCCAGAAAGACAAGGGGGATGTGCTGGGTAGGGACTGGCATCTCACTCTCAGGCTGGCAAGAGGCAAGGGAACCTTGGCTCTGGAGGAGTCTGGGAGCAGCAGCAGCTGTTGCCCCTCGCGAGAGTGCAGGCAGCCCACAGCTGTGGTGGGTCTCCAGGATTTGGGGTCAATGACATCTGAAAGGCAGGGCTGTGGGTGGGCCATCAAGACAGGGGAGGAGGAGGTCGTGGCAGTTCAGCCCTAGGCAGTGTCTCACTCTGATACAGCTGTCTGGGAACAGCTGCTGGCCTGGAAGAGGGAGGGAGCCCAGGCAGCAGCAGGTGAGGAAGCTCCCTATTTGCTGGGCCATGGGAATGAAGGTCTAGAGCCAGTGAGGGTGGGAGGACATTGGGGGAGGGGAAGCATCCTCATGCCCACAGGACAGCCAGTTCCCATGCTTTCAGATGCAACTGGAATTCCTCAGGGAAGGAAAAGCTGGGGTGGGGAATGGAGGGCTAGGGAGGGAGCCAAGTGCTCTCCTCCCCCTTCAATGGTTCCCCCAAAGACCATCCTTTTGAGCTGCACTGCCTCCCTCGGGACCCTTCTGGAGCCCTCCCCTACCTGATCCCTGGATTGTTTTTTTCCCTCTCTCTCCCACCCTTGTTCCTTATCTGTACCTTTGTCACTGCCTTTCTCCTAGGAAGGAAAGTAAACAACCCTGGGCCTTTTGGAAAAGTTTGGCCCACATGGATCAGAGAGAGAAAGGGTCTAGAGAGGGAAAGGGGTTTGCCCAAAGTCCTAGTCAGTCAGAGGCGGGCACCAGGGCCCCTGCCTGTGTGCACCCAGCCCTCTGCGCCTCGACTCTGAGCTGTCCACTAGTACCCACCTATAAGAGCAAGTAAGCCTAGGGCACTCCCAGGCCCTGCCTCCTGTGGGCTCCCACTCCTCTGTCCACCTCAACACCAGGGCCTCAGCACCACTGACACTGAACCAATCGCCAAGGGTCCCAGGCACCAGGGTGAGTACAAGGAAGTTTCAGGTGGAGGGAGGGTAAGGAGTCAGCTGAGGTCAGTCTTCCTTCCTGGGGCACCCCCAACATGGGATGAGCAGATGCTGGGGCCTGGCTCTGAGGCCCAGGATATCCCCTTCAGGAATAGCCTTCCCTCTACCCACAAGTTCCCACCTTTGCATTGTATCAGCTGCCACATTCCCTCACATGCCTGGGGACATAGATATGAGGTGAGGGAGGTAGAGATGAAATGTTTCTTTTCAACTTTTCTGGAAAAATTCCCCACACATCATGAATGGGGCTTTGTATGGCCTTTGGGACATGTCAGCGCCTCTGGAGATAGCTGCCACCATGCTTACAGCCAGTCATGCGCATACCCAGAGGCCCAGAGCCCTGGCTTCAAGCTGGGGTCTCTCTTATCCCAAGGGCCGGTCCTGAGCACAGCCTTCAGTCCTTCCTACTCCAGGCCTTCCTGGCCCCTAGAGTCCCCTGTCAGGTTCAACCTACTGAACCCATCTGATGGACACAGACCTTCTCCTGTCCATTCACGGGTAACCTCAGCCAGGACCTCAGTCCAGTTTGGGTAAGTGGCAGGTGCAGCGAGGCATCTTTGAAGGTTACCAGCCTGAGCAGTGAGCAGGAGTGAGTTGGATGGGACAGCTGACTAAGGCCTCACGTGCTTGCCAGATGACACCCCACCTATCCTGAGGGCCTCCTGAATATCTGTGTCTGGCAGCGGCCCCAGAGGAGTTGGGTGGGGAATTGCCCAAAAGCCTTTCTTGGAGCAGGACCCTCCCCCCTACTCCTCTCCTCACCTCCCATGCCCCCTTCTCCCATCCCTCTACTCTCTCCCCACTTCACCTTGGCCTAGCCCATGGACTTCCTTTCCCTAGGGAGTTGGTGCTCGGCCCTCTCTAGTGGGCTCTGCAGGGTCTCTCCTAAACCTTCACCTGCAGCATATACAAGGAGCTGCCCAAGCCCAGGGGAGCCATTCCTCCCACCACAGGGATGTCCCTTCTCCCCTGTCCTTCCTCCTCTGGGGCTTGAAGGAGGGATGCCGCCTCTCTGAATTCCGGGGGAAGGTGGAGGCAGGGAAAGTGAGAAATTTTCTCTCTAAATGCTTGTTCTGACTTGACTTCAGTGGTGCCTGGGCCCTCCCCCCCACAGGACCCCTGTCTCTGTTCCTATCCCTGCCTGCTCTCCCACCTCTCTTTCCCCACATAAAGGGGAAGGAGGGGCTCCAGGGATGGGGCCAAGCTACTGCCCCCTCATTCCACACTCCACAGCATTCCTTCTAGGAGGCCTGAGGGCATCGTTCCCACTCCCCTCCTCCTCGCTCCCACCCTTTAGCTTCCATGCCCCTTGCTCCTGGGAATCCTATACCTCTGGCAAACCCCAGCCTGGTTAAATCCAGCTCTGGGACCTGCCCTCCCACCAGTTGGTCTTTCTCTCCTGTTCACTGTTCCATTCACTGCAGAGGCCATGGTGACCTCCGAGGTTCCTCAGATCTGCCTGCCCTACTTCCTCCTCTGCCTTCACCGAGGCCATTCCCCAGGCTTGTTCCACTCCTGCCCTAGAAAACCCCAGGGCTTCCTCCTTCACCTCCTGTAGGATTTCCCTGGTGAATTGTACCACACAGAGATCCTGGCCCCTCTCAGCGCCCCCGCTCCCGATTATTACATTTTCATTTACTTATTTATTTACTGTCTGTCTTGTTACACTAGAATTTGGGTTCCACAAGAGCAGAGCTTGTTTCTTTTATCCCTCCCTGTGTTCCTAGCATACAATAGACTTAGTAATATCTGTGGATTGACAACACATGAATGGATGTTTCACCCTGGCCCTGACTCAGTCACATAAAGTGATTTTTTGTCACTCACAGAGAGCAGGCAGGTCTGAAGCCCACATGAGGTCACTTGATGATGAGGATGACCAAGAGGCTCAGAGAGGGCAAGTAGCTTATGTAAGGTCACACAGCGAACTTGGCTCTGGGTCCCAGCAGGGGTTTATTCCTCACATGGACACACAGGGAGGCTTGGCTAATAAGCTAACACTCACTCTTTATCCTTTTATTAGCTCCCCTCAAGACAGTTGGAAGGATCCCTCTCATTCCTCTCAAGAATGTTGGGGATTCCCCAGACCACAGGTAGGGTTCCCAGAGGCCGTGCTTGTCTCTGTTAGCATTCAGCCTAGAGCAAAGGCTATCTGTCCACTCAGATCCAACACTTTCCAGTGTTCCAAGGGCATACTCATCAGCTATGATAAGCGTCAGAATCAGTGGTTATTGGGTAGCCCATCAATGTCTCTTGACTAAGAGGCTACTGAGAGGAGCCCAGGCTGATGAGAGGGACTGGCCCAGATCTCAGGCCAGCTCTGAGAAGAGGTGTTTCTGTCCTGGAGGAGCCCCTGGCCAAGCTCTGAGCCAGACATGGACATATAACTGAGAGCAGAGAAGGGAATTTCAATTTGGCTGAACCAGATGAGTATGGACAACTTCCCCCAAGACTCTCGGTTTAGGGGCTAGCTGGTCATTGACCAAAGAGAATTAACAAATAGGCCCCTAAGCTTTGCTTGCTTCCACTGGCTACCAGGCCAGACCAGACCTAATCTGGTGTTTAGTCTAGTGCTCAAGGCCACAAGACTGATGTTTTGGGAACAGTCACTCAAAGTTGGCCTTGGAGGACTGTCTTATCCAGAGCTAGCAGGGAGTGGAATGTGGCTGAGGGAGGGGGCGGTGGACATGTGTGTACACCCAGGCGGAGAGGTGACTTTTATTTGTTCAGCCAACACTTACCCTTGCTGTGGGGTTCCTGTCCCCATAGGACTGTATGTTCCTAGAGGGTCAGGTATGGAAGCTGCCGCCAGGCTGACAGGAGGAAGGCCCTGTGCCAGATATGTATGAAGGGGTCTGGTGGAAGTGCTGGAGTGGAAGGCCTGTAAGGGAAGGAACTGGCTTCCGGGAAGGCTGGTGGTAACCCGTAGACATACCTAGTGGCACTTTCTCTCGGACAAACTTATCAGTGCTTTCTTTCTGCCAGAGCTACCAGACAACTTTCCTTTTGTTAAATCCAGAGACCCTTCCTTGCCCTGAGTTGGCTGGCCCTACTTGCCAGCTCACTGCCTGCAGGCCTGGCGTTTGGGTCAGGAGCTTCCACCCTCAGCCAGTGCTGACCCCTGCCCCTCTCCACTGGGCCTGGGGGAGGATCAGCAGCAGGAGCCTCCCTCCCTCTGGAAGAGTCTGAGGCTAGGTCCTGGCCCTTGGCCCTCAGTTCCTTGGGAACATGCCAGAGTAAAAAAGCCCTGGAATCCTAGGACCAGGGGAGAGTTTGGTCCAGGTAGGTGTCTGCTGGATTTTGTCTAAGCTAGAACCAAGGCCTTAGCTTAAATCATAGCAGCCTCAAGTAAACACTGAGACATTTGCCTTGGGTCTTACACAGGGCTTGGGCCCTTGGGGATGACTGCCAACCAGGAAGTGAGGCAGGCAGCATCCCCTGATTTCTTCCTTCTCAAACAGAAATTGAGCCTCTACTATGTGCAGGCTGTTAGGTGATGGCTGCAAGGTAGGACTAAGCAGATTGGCCTCATGCCTCAAGGGCTCATACTCCGGTGGCTGAGACAAACCTTAAACAGATAATCTTCCTAGAGCCTCTGAGTGGGGTCTAAGTGGAAGAAGCACTGGAGGCTGAAGGGCCAAGAAAGTTGAGGGCTGACTGTCAGGCACGAAAAGTCCCATTTTCAGCCTCTTGATCAGTCCTCTCCAGGCCCACACCATGTGGCCCTTTGGGCAGTTGCTCTTGGCCATGTCCTCCAACTGGCTGTGAGTACCAAGCCTGACCTAGGGTGGCTTAGGCCCTGCTGGGGTTCCAGAATAGCTCCCAAGGGTGAGTCACTGGGGAGCTTGTGCTGAGTCCTAGGGTGGGCTGTGTAGTTCCCCAGGAAGGGAAAGGCTTCCACCCTCAGGACTACAGAGAGTAACAAGGTCTTGACTTACAGACTCCACCCAACCCAGGGGCCCATGAAGACAGCTGTCTACCTCCCTCTTTACTTTTCTATGGGCTTCATGGAGGCTGGCTGGGCTCCAGTGGGGGCTGGTTAGGCCCCAAGAGGCTGATCCAACTCTGGCCAGCCAGGCCTCCTGCCTTCTAGGGTCTGAAGGAAGAAAGGGTTGGGGGAACCTCAACTCAGACAAAAACAAAGAAAGCCAGCAATGAGGCCTAGAGCTCAGAGCTGTTCTGGCAGGAAGGGAAGAAAACAGGTGAGATCTACCAAGGCTGGAGGGCTGGGAGAGGGAGACAGCACCAGGGTCAGCCTGGGGCCATAGCACCTGCAACTAAACCCCAAACCTGGAGAGGCAACTGACTGGAAACGATTTGGTTTCAGGCAAACTCTGCTGGTTGCTCCCTCCTCCCAGCTCTGGGAAGGGCCTATCCCACCTTTTGGCGCCAGCTAGATGAAGTAGAGACCCTCCCTTGGCCAGAGCTCTGGGGTGCTTGGGCATGGGGCACTGGGACTCTGGAGGCCAGAATGAGACCTGGTGTCTCATCTAGCAAGACCAGTGCCAAAAAGGAAGAAGAGGAGCTACTCTAGCATCACTGGATGGTTAGTGAGGACTAAAGAGTGACCAGCAGCTTCTGTGCAGATGGTAGGAGGGAGGTGCCTCATGAGGCTTGTACCCATTGCTGTCTTTTGTTTTGGAAAAATATATATATAACTATACAGTCAGACACTGAAATACCCAGCAGAACGTAGGGCTGCAAAGCAGTGCCTGGTGTGTGTCTGGGTTTGGGGCATGCTCCCAAAGCTGAAGGAGTGAATAAGAGAATATATTTTGTTTAGAAATCCAAATAACTTTCTGCATTCTTAGCCTTTTCAAAGCAGCAGAATTCCAGAATTGAATTTGAGAGGCCATTAATTTTTTAGTTTTAACATCTAAGGGCTGATTCAGGACCTCTTTCCCGGTTTTTGTTCCTTTTCTAGTCCGTGTGAATGAGGTTTGGAGCCTATGCATTTAAGTATAAAGAATCACAAACAGGTATGTGTGTTTGGGAAATGGGACATTCCTTTCTGCTTTGAAATTTGCTTCTCTAGATGATCCTAAGGAGGAGAAACCAGGGGAGACCCAGAGCTGTCTGGATCCAGGGAGGATCCTGGCAGGCAGCGGCCAGTTCTGTGTTCAGAATTTCTTGCTGACAAGAGTGCTGGCCTGGAATTCCAACCTGGCCACAGGCCCAGGAGGGAATGGGCACATTCTGCGCAGGGTTTGGGGAACGAAAGGGAGCAGAGTCCACCACAGGTCCCATCCCCAGGCCCATCCAGTAACTGTTCAGATTCAGTAACTCTCTTTGGGGTTGGGGGCCATAGGTAAGCCCTGGGGAGAGAGAGCACTTTCAGGACTCTTCCCTTGATGGGAGACGGACCTCAGCAGTAACCCCCACCCCTTACTCCCCCACCCTCTGAAAGAATGCGGGCCACAAGGAGTGAGTGACCTGCGCCAGTGGGTCAGAGCTATTTCTGGCGCCCAAGGAGGCATCTGATTCCGGCGTTCAAGGCAGGGGGAGGGGACGAAGGTCCGGCTTGAGGAGCTTCCCGGACGCCTCCGCCTGCTGGGGGCTAGGCCCTTGGGGAGTGGAAGGCTTCCCGCCCTTCTGGCCCTCGCCTCCGTTTTCCCTTCTGCGTGAGGGCCAGGCTACAGGGCCATCATCCTTTGCAATTCAGAGGACGCTTCCTGATTGTTTTCATGGCTTGGAAATACCTCTTGATTTGCATTCGAGGGAAATCAGGACGGCCGAACGCAGTCGATGGGTGGCCAGTAGTGGCCCGACCAGTTCTCGAGCCTGACCACCCCTGGTTGGTTGGACGCGTCTCAAAGACCCAAAGGCCTAGGGCTAGGCGAGGCGCCCCTCCCCCACTCCCACTCCAGAGTGCTCCGGGCGACCCGGGGCGTGTCCGGGGGACGGACCTGGCTGGTTGCGGGGCGGGGCTTCCAGGATGGGGCGTGTTTTTTCGGGCGGGGGCGTGGCGGGCCAATGGGCAGAGAGGCACGGGCGAGGGCGGTGCCTGTGCGCGGGTGCGGCGCGCTGCGGGGCAGCCGACGCAGGCAGAAGCGGGCGTCGCGCCGATTGCTAGTCGGTGCCGCGCGGAGCTGCCGGCGGGATTGGCTGCAGCACTCGCGTGTCAGGCGGTTGCTAGGCTCCCGCCGCGCGCCCCGCCCTCGCGCTCGGCGCCCTCTCACCGCCCGGTACGTGCTCTCGCGGAGGCTGCGGTGCGGCGCTCGCCCTCCTCGGGCTCGGCGGCGGCAGAGGCGGAGGCGGGTTGGCGCCGAGTGCCCGGGGAGCGGCGGTGGCGGGGGCGTCTTGCGGCCAGGAGGAGTGAGCACCTGCCGCGGCCCGCCCGCCAGCGCTCGGTGAGTGCGCCGCCCGTACCCCGCCGCCGAGTCTGGCAGCCCGGGCCCCCATCCCCGTTGCCGTCCAAGCCTTCTGAGGAACACCTGCTGCTGATCGCTGTTTTGCCCGGGGCGGGGGCACGGTCGCGAATGTCCTTGCGGGTGAGGCGGCCGCGCGCCCCTCAGGCGAAGGCTCGCGGCGTTCGGCGGCCGGGCCTGGGTTGCGCGCCGCGGCAGTGGGCCAGGCCTCAGCCCGGCCCGCTCGTGTGCCGCCGGCGTGTGCGGCCTGCGGGCTGCCTCCTAGGCTTCCAAAAAGGGTCTCGCGGCCCATTTGGGCCGAAGCCGGAAGATGGAGCGTTTGAGCCCCCGCAGGAGGTGGGGAACGACGCCGCAGCCTCCGGGTCCTGAGCTGTTCAGAGCCTTGGAGTCACCCCACCCCCCACATGAGCTTCTTTGGAAGCCTACTAGCTTTTCACCTTTTCGCTTGGTGTTTGGAAAACCAGATTCACCTGCGGGTATATTTGGAAAATATCTCCAGAGAAAATACTCTCTCGGCTTAGAATCTTTGTGCCATAAATTCCAAGATAATTTCATACAAAGTCAACTGTTAATTTAAAATGCGTATTTTAATCTCTATGATTTGAGGAGGTCTTGGATTTGTAAACTGACTTCCTTCAGAATTAGTTTTAATAGTGACCGTGAAGTTTTACCTTGCTGGGAGCTAGAGCTTGGGACAGCTCGTTTATAGCCTAGTGTTCTAACTTAAGAGCGTAGCCTGCTGTTTCCCTAAATAAGCGAGTAGAAGTGGTTCCTGGCGTGGAACCCAGTCTCCTTGAAGGGAGGGTGGTGTTTATAGAACAGAAGTCCAGATAGAGTTGGATATGCTACCAGGTGCTTTGGCGTCTGGTGTAGCTGAGATATTGTAACTTTATCAGGTTGTTTTATGCTTAGTGTTCAGAGACATGATAATTTTGGAATGTCTCTGTTTTAAAAAAGAGTTCAACCTCGGAGGCATAAAAGTCAATAGCTTGAATATGGAGAAGTTGAATTGAACTTTGTTTGCCTTGGAGCCAAGGAATAAGAGCTCATGGGCTGCATGCTTAAGGGAGGCTGAGGAGCCATTTCTTGGAGAAATCTGATTTGAGGAAGGAGTTGGATGCATAGTGGGAGCCTGTTCAAAGCCTGTAGGACACTGTGTGAAAGTAAGAATAAGCAGTACTATATAGGCGACAAACACCTGGTTGGAATATGAAAGCTTGTGTTGATATGTGCCCCTGTTGAAAGAATCAGAAGACAAATCTTCACTGTTAAGAAAAATTGATTTGACAAAATGCATTCATTCATTTAACAAATATTTGGCTTCACTTCTTGCCAAATTCTGTGGTAGGTCCAGGGGAGCCATGTAAAACAAGCTGGGTCTGCCCTTAAGGAACTCAGTTTTGGGGACAGTAGAGTTTAGGGAACCTGTGATTGATAGTGTCTGCCCACTAAGTGTGCTCACGTGGTACTTTGGGAGCCTGAGTTGAGAGGGAATTCCTGAGCTGAGGCTTGCAGGGCCAGCAGGAATTAGCTGGGGGACAGTAAGGTCTGGACACAGGGAACCACATGTACAGGAGCACCTAAAATAGCACCTGTGAGTCTTCCAGCTTGACAGGTGGTAGCCCCGGGTTTTTCTTGTGCTTAGGAGTTCAAACTTCATACTCAGGGTGAAGAAGCTTTTAATTAGTGGAGTGGCATGGTCCAGACCTGTGTTTAGAAAGATCTTGCTGGTGGCTACATAGGTAGTAGCATGGGCGAGGGGGTCAGGACCTCTGGCTGTGAGGCCAGCCAGTAGAGGAGAGATGAGGGAGGAGGAGCCAGCTGAGAAGAGAGGCTGAAAAGTTTGAGCAGAGGGAACGCCAAGCTCTGAAGGGTGAGAAACCTGCATTCAGGAATGTGTGGGTTGGGGCCAGTCTGGTGGCACAGCGGTTAAGTGCACACGTTCTGTTTCAGCAGCCCAGGGTTCGCCAGTTTGGATCCTGGGTGCAGACATGGCACCGCTTGGCACACCATGCTGTGGTAGGCATCCCACATATAAAGTAGAGGAAGATGGGCATGGATGTTAGTTCAGGGCCAGTCTTCCTCAGCAAAAAGAGGAGGATTGGCAGCAGCTGTTAGCTCAGGGCTAATCTTCCTCAAAAAAATAAAAAAATAAGAGTCTCCAATAGGGTGACTGAAATGTTTAAAAAAGAAAAAGAGGAATGTGTGGGTCAGAAGACTAAGCATGACCAAAGATTTTAACCGCCTCTTGTGCAAGTTTGCTGGTGTCTGTTAAACACTGAGCATGGTGGGGTTTGTAGGGACCCTGAGGCCGCTTAGACTGGGATTGTTGTTTAGGAAAGGAGAGGCATAGCATTTGATTGTCAAGAACCTTATCACTTGAACTTGGGGCATTGCATTTCCTCTTGGGTAGGGCTGGTGTATTGACCACTGAGAGCAGATGTATGTTCATCCTTGTTGAGGCAGATGAAAGCATATTCAGTTGTTTACCTCATAGTTGTTCCAGCTTTTCCTGCACTCTAGGTCAGTGATGTGATGGGCCTACACCAGCTACAGTTGAGGGCCTTCTGTGTTTCTGCTCTGTGTGCACCATTGCTAGTGTTTATGAGAATCCTTTATCCTGGCTGAGGAAACTGAGTCACAGATGAAGGAATGTTCCCAAGGTCACACAACTGTCATCTTGTGGCAGAGTCAGGATTTGAACCAGAGTCAGGTTGAACATTTAGCTATACCCATCTGCATTTGTGTTGCATCCAACTGGTGGCCTTGGTTGGGTGCTTCTCTGGCAAAGACCAAGCCCAGGTGTCTGGTGGTGAGCAGAATGCCAGGATGATATGAGAGAGGTCATCAGGGATCCCCCACAGATCTCTAAGAACATGCTGTGAGGGACCATTTTCAGAAACCAACGCTTGTCAGAGCCTTCCTGTGGCCTGTGCTGGTTGCTCTGGGCACCATGCTGAAGTAAGCCACAGAGTGTGGGTCCTAGGATGAGGATAGCAGACTTTAGGGGAGGACTGTATTTGTGCTGGATCTTCAAGAAGAGTTAGTGGTTTGACTGGTGAAAGGGTGGTGGCAGGAAGGTCACAACTCTCTGGGAGGAAAAGGGGTGAGCAGAGGCATGAGGTGGGACGGAGAAGACTGGGCGCCTTTTCTGTACTACAAGGTTGGGTTAGAGCCAGAATGCCACATGGAGGAGTTTTACATAGGAACGGGGAACCTTGAAGATCTTGGAGCACAGCTGTGGTGGGATCAGTTCTTGGTTTTAAGAAGTGAGCCCTCAGTGTGAGTGTGGAGGCTGGACTGGACTGGAGGCAAGTTGGTTACTGCTGTGGTCCAGTGGAGAGACAGTGGACCTGAACAAAGGCAGTGGTTTTTAGGGGAATGGAGAGAGAGAAAGAAGGTTCAAGATGAGTCAGAGATGTTAGGGACCTGAATGGTGCTGGTACCATCAGGGGTCTACCTTTGAGTGTAGTGGGCAGGAGGTGACAGTGAAAAGATGAGGAAGTAAGGCTGCATCACCCAGGCACTGGTGAGGACTTGAGAGAGTTGGAATAGAGAGACTCCTAGACTGCAGAAAAGGGGGGAAGGCTTGCTTGAGTTTTTGTGGCAGTCAGGCAGGATGAGGGGCTGTCTTTGGGTGAACAGAAAAGGGTGGAGGAGGAAAAGACCAGCTTTGCCTGAGGACCAAGGAGTGGACAGGGTGGAGCCAAAGGAAGTGTCCCCTGGGGAAAAGGTGGGGCAAAACGTAGACCTGAAGGCTGAGTTGGGCCAGTGGGGAGCCCCTGGAAGCTGTAAGTAGGGTAGTGCCTGTGTCTGGCAGGGAGTGGTAAGAAGTTAGGAGACCAGTTTTGAGTCTTTTGCAGGGGTACAGTTGAAGGAGATAAACCAGAGTGGCAGAGAGTAATAGGAAGGGGTGAACTTAGGAAGGAAAAAAGCATGATTTTTTGACCCACTTGGTAGGGTAGGGGACCACTGTGTTTTATTGTCTACAGTTTGGGAGACTCAGAATCATGGCAGGGGTGATATGACTTTAGGCTGAATTCATTGAAAGAGTTGTCATTGGCTTGCAGACTTGTCCTGCGCAGTGCAAACTAAGGATGGCCCATGATGATGTCAAGAAGGAACCCCTGGGGCTGGCCCCGTAGCCGAATGGTTGTTCTTGCACTCTGCTTTGGCAGCCCAGGGTTTCGCTGGTTTGGATCCTGGGCGCAGACATCGCACTACTCATCAAGCCATGCTGAGGTGGCGTCCCACATGCTACAACTAGAAGGACTCACAACTGAAAATACGCGACTATGTACCGGGGGGCTTGGGGGAGAAAAAGGAAAAATAAATCTTTTTTTCTTTTTTTTGAGGAAGATTAGCCCTAAGCTAACATCTGCTGCCAATCCTCCTCTTTTTGCTGAGGAAGACTGGCCCTGAACTAACATCCATGCCCATCTTCCTCTACTTTCTATGTGGGACGCCTACCACAGCATGGCTTGACAAGTGCCATGTCTGCACCCAGGGTCTGAATCGGCGAACCCTGGGCTGCCAAAGCAGAGCATGCACACTTAACGGCTGCACCTCTGGCCTGGCCCCTAAAATCTTTAAACAAACAAGCAAAAAAGAAGATTGGCAACAGTTGTTAGCTCAGGTGCCAATCTTTAATAAAAAAAAAAGAAGGAGCCCATTTACCTGTGCTTGCCTTTTTGAGTTGGGTTTAATTTTGGTCATAGCCATCTTGATAAGAGGCACACAGCTAGCCTAGTGGAATGGCAAGTGGTGATATACCCATTTTGTGGATAGGCAAGATTTAAGAGTGAGGCCTTGTGAATTTTTTTCTGGCCCATAGGAGAAGTCAGCAATGAGAAGTGTGATTGAATATCCAGGTTGCTGGGTGTGCTGTTTAGATTTGAGCCACTGTAGAGTGTGACTGCTTGGAGGCTGGAGGCTTATCTCTTTTATGACTTCAAAGAAGTGAGAAATGCTGGTCTGAACATCAGGGTGGACCCAGATGGAGACTGGAGAGAGTGTTGAACCTCAGGGGAACTCAAAGTGAGAATAAATTCAGGTAGTGTGTTCTTTGTGTCCTGTGTGTTAGTCAAGGATTTCTCCCTCCTTTTCTGGAGTAAGTTTTCTCTCTCCTCCATGTTAAAGTGTTTCTGTGTCTTTACCAGTGTTACTGTGCTGTTACTTCTTAGGCCCCCGTCTTCCTCTGCTTTTCCCATATGAACACTTCAGGCTTGGAGTAAGGTGATGGCTGTTTTGAACATACAAATGATTAATCTGGTTGTTTCCCGGTAGGTCTTTGTGTGCACATGCCTTTGGGTATTAATTTAAAGCAGTCTTCTTGTGAGTATAACTTGCTTTGCCTTTTGACCATACCTCTTCACTCTGATCATTAGTCAGTAATACTGCTCAAATAGCAATTTCTATAAATAGGATTTTAGAGTAGTTTACAAAATTACACCAGCCAGAGGGCTTAATTTAGCCTTAATGAATAGAGTTTTCTATTTTCCTATTTTTTAGGTTTGATAACTAAGCATTTTCTTAGCCTTGCTCTGGGTCCAGGTAGAAAGATGGATGGGATGCAGTGGTACAATATCATAAACTGAGGTGCTCTGAGTTGGTGAAGCTGTTCTGTGTTCTATGTTGGAATGAAGTAAATCTGAGTGAAACTTTAGCAGTATGTTGGCTTAGTTTATATTTTTATTTTTATTTTTTTGAGGAAGATTAGCTCTGAGCTCACATCTGCCACCTATCCTCCTCTTTTTGCTGAGGAAGACTGGCCCTGAGCTAACATCCATGCCCATCTTCCTCTACTTTATATCTGGGACACCTACCACAGCATGGCTTGACAAGTGGTGCGTAGGTCCGCACCCAGGGTCTGAACTGGTGAACCCTGGGCTGCCAAAGCGGAATGTGCAAACTTAACTGCTGCACCACCAGGCTGGCTCCTATATTTGTATTTTAAAAGCAGGTTTCTAGTGGGAACAATCAGCTGACTATAGAAAAGTCCCTTTTATGACTGAATGTCTTTACTCTACATGTCATGGGGTGCATTTAATAGCATTGAGGTTTTGCTTCTCAATTATACCTTCTTGAGCTAGTTGTTTTTTAAAAATATTGCTCTCTGAATTGTAGACATTGGAATTAATGTTATATCTTTGATACCATTTATAATTTTTTCTTCTGGATTGACTCTACAGAAAATATTGTATTTTCTTTGTCACCCTTTGACAAAGAAGGGTGACTAATTGGTGGTGTGGGCAAAAGGCTAAGTGGCATTCCCCACTTCTTTTGGAGTTGATCATTGTAGTATAATTCTATTTCACTTGTGGACATTCACCAATATTGGTTCTTTCTTTTCCTGCAGGGCCTCTGCTCTCCAGGAAGATAAGGCTTTTAAAGCAACCTAGCACTAGAAGTGAGGTAAGGTAGTTGAAAAGAAATATTTTTGCAAGAAAAAGATGATGAATAAACACGTACTTCGCAAAATGATTAACCATGGCATTTTATTTTATTTTTTTTCTTGGTGTGGAAGATTGGCCCCGAGCTAACATCTGTTGCCAATCATTCTCTTTTCCCTCTGCCTCCCAAAGCCCCCGTACATAGTTGTGTATCCTAGTTGCAGGTCGTTCTGGTTCTTCTATGTGGGATGCCACCACAGCATGGCTTAATGAGTGGTGCATGGGTCCATGCCCAGGATCTGAAATGGTGAACCCCAGACCACTGAAGTGGAGCACGTGAACTTAACCATTAGGCCACAGGGCCAGCCCCCTGATTTTTATTTTTAAGCATTGTGTATGTGTAGTCCCTCTTCTGTGACTTGCATTGGTATGCAATTTTTATAGCCACATAAATGCCCAGACTGAGTGTTCCCTGCCATTGGGAGTATGTGTAGCCACAGATTCATTCCTCCTGAGGCAGTCATGACCCTTGGATACCAAGTATACTTGGTAGAGTAGAGGACCAGTTGAGGGGGGCCTCAGGCACGAGTGAAGCATTTGGAAGAATGTGTCATATTCAGGGAAACAGTGGCCAGTGCCCAGCTGGGTCCCCTGTTTTAGCATTTGCTCTTCATTTTCTACGGATGTTGAATTTTTGTATATGGAGTATGGGAATCCACAAATAAGAAGTACCTCTTGCAGAATTTTTTCTAATAGTTGGTATCTGTGTATTGAAACAGGTTAGTGGAATTGGAAGATGTTCGTTTTTGCAAATGTTATGGTTAGTCCCTGTTTTACCTCTTTCTGTGCTCAGAGTGTTTTCCCTCAGGTGTTCCAGGGGTTGATATGGGGTTATTTAAGAAGATTCCCAGGGCTCTCTATGGCAGAAGTGAACCAGTTCTGCCTTGGTTGTCATGAATGCCTCTCAGTTAACTCAGTTCTCTAGGGCTGGATTGATTCTTTAGCCAGTTTTTGCTAAGAAAAATGATACAGTCAATAATGGAATTCCAAATAGTGTTTCTTTCTTTTTTTTTTTTTTTTTTTGAGGAAGGTTAGCCCTGAGCTAATATCCGCTGCCAATCCCCCTCTTTTTGCTGAGGAAGATTGGCCCTGAGCTAACATCCATTCCCATCTTCCTCCACTTTATATGTGGGATGCCTGCCACAGCATGGCTTGCCAAGTGGTGCCATGTCCGCATCCGGGTTCCGAACCAGTGAACCCTGGGCTGCCGAAGCAGAACGTGTGCACTAGACTGCTGCGCCACTGGGCTGGCCCCTCCCTTCTGAATTTTTAAGGAGAGGTCCCTTTTTGATTCATGCAGCTGGAAAGGAAAATGTCTGCTCATACTTTCTTCTTATGTAGGCCTCTAGTGCCCTGGGCTGCCTCTGCCCTTTTTCTCTGTGTGAGGGAGTGAAGGAATGTCCTGACCTCCTCTCTGTCCTCCTGCCCTGAGCTTCTAGGGAGAATGGGGCCCATTGTGGGCTCTGCAGGCACAGCCCTCTGCTTCAGTGTCAGGCCTGACATGGCCTCTCTGTCCGGTCTGCTGTGGTTACATGTGCTGAGGAGCCGGGAGCCTAGCAATCAGTCATTTCCTCACATGTTACCCTGCTGTTCTGGAGTGTTCTGAGGGATGGTGCTTTGTTTATCCCTGAGTCTGCCCTCTGATTTGTCGTGTCTTGATAAATATTCTTGTGGACACCTTTGCAGGCCTGAACTCACTGTTGGAGCAGATCTGAGGCCATATTTGGAGAGGCAGGCCTGCTGTTCCCAAGGGTGGGTGAGTGCCTGGTCACAGGAGGCTGGTCACTCCCTCCAGGCCTTTCTTATGTTCCGAATCCACTGGGAAGCAAAGGATTAATCTCTTTCGTAATGAAATTGGACTTCAAATTCTTTTTTTTAACTTATTTTGGCTGTCACTTGTATCTGAATAAAGCTGGAAAAAGCCTTATTTTGGTCTTAATCAACTGTGGAACTCATTGAAGATGTGAAGTGCCAGAATATGATTCTCCAAGTAGGGGAAACCAGAGGGACTCAGCTTTTTAAAACACACATTTGTTCTGGATATGAATGTTCTCCCCTGATGTCAAACTGCGTTACCCATCAGTTAGTTCTTCTCCTGACCCCAGGCCAGTGTGTTGCTGGAGAAAAGTTTATGAGATACTTAGGGTTTGGTGAATAGTCTGATAGAGGCCACTGACTGCTGCTTTTTCAGGGGTGTTGGCTTCAGACAGGGAGCCAGATGTGTGATCAGCTATCGTGTGATCAGCTTTAGCAGGTTCTGTGAAGAGTAGATGAGCGAGCTGGTGGTGGTAGGGGGGATGGAGAAGGCCTGATCAAGCCCTCCTGGAGTTGGTGAAGGGCTTTTCTTCATGAGGTCCATATGATTGCAGGGGTGGCTGCTGAGAAATTTGATTCTCTAAAACCCAGATAGGTTTATTTTGGAATGGTCCTGAAAATTGTTCTTCATCTTCTGAGTAAAGAAATTCCATTCTTTTCATGATGCTTCAAAATGTATGATTTCTTTGTCTTCTGTGAAAGTGTCTTGAAAGGAGCAGCTGGCATTGGCACTGCCCTGGATGTTTGCCTTCCTCCTACCTTTTTTTTTCTTTTATTACAGGAAAAAAATCTAGCCTATTTTATCCTTCTGCCTGAGCAGAGTGATACGTTTCTTTCTCAGTTTTAAGACTGGGAGTAGTGTTTTGTTTTTATCAAATAAAGGAATAAAATCTACTTGCCTTGCTGAGATCACATGCTGAGATTTAGGTTTTGAGTGATAGGTTCAGGGGTGTTTTTTACTTATGCACATAATAGATTATATTATATGTACCAAATATCTTATTTAAAAAAACCCAGAATCTAGACATGAGCCCATTGGTACTTCCCAGAAAGCAGCTCTGGCTTGACTGCTTGCTCACCTGTGGAGCTTTGAGTGCTATAGTGTCTTATTGGGGCAGGTGGTCCTTGGAGGCACTGGCCTCCTTCAAGTTGAGTAAGGGACTAAAATAGTTTGAGGACCAAGGTCTCTGTTAACTAGACAACAATGTTTAGGGGGTGTGTGTGTGTATATGAGTGAGTGTGAGTGTGAGGAAGATTGGCTCCGAGCTAACATCTGTTGCCAGTCTTCCTCTTTTTTTTGCTTGAGGAAGATTGCCACTGAGCTATCATCTCTACCAATCTTTCTCTATTTTGTATGTGGGACACTGCCACAGCATGGCTTGATGAACCATGTGTAGGTCTGCACCTGGGATCCAAATCTGCAATCCCTGGGCTAAAGTAGAGTGCATGACCTTAACCACTGAGGAGTTTCTTCGGGGCGCTGGCCCGTGGCAAAGTAGTTAAGTTCATGTGCTCCGCTTCGGCGGCCCAGGGTTTCGCTGGTTCAGATCCTGGGCACAGATATCGCACCACTGATCAGGCCATGCTGAGGTGGTGTCCCACATAGCAGAACCAGAAGGTCCTACAACTAGAATGTACCACTATATACTGGGGGGACTTTGGGGAGAAGAAAAATAAAAGAAAGGAAGATTGGCAACAGATGTTAGCTCAGCTGCCAATCTTAAAAAAAAAAAAAAAGTGTTTCTTTGGAAATTCTTTGATGTGCCCAGGTTTGTTTTCTTGAATCGCACCAGTGAAGTAGAAGGAGCGTAGACTGACAAAGTTGCCATGTGAGTTGAGTGACTGAGAGTGCTTTGTTTTCTTTTTTTGTCTAGTGTTTATTTTTCTTTGAGTTATAAGAGCAATGTATGCCTAGTGTGAAAAGCCCTTGGGTTTTCAAAGGGCTACATGTATACTTACTTTTTCCTGTATGAGTATGTGATGGTTAACTTATAAAACTTTGACTTTTCAACCAACAGATGCATTTTAAGAGACCTGGAGTGAGTGGGCGCTCCTGATTGAATGTTGGACAGCCCCAGATTCTGTACCTGGAATGTGTAATTTAGTTGAGCCGTAGAGTTGGAACTCTTTAGAAGAAGGATTTTAAGATTTTTTTTTCCTGTTAATAGGATGAGCTTAGTATGGAATGTCTGAACCTTACTCTGTAAAATCAGCATCCTCCCTGGATATCTGAACTGTTTTGGGCTTCCTTGACTCCTTGAGGGACAAGTTGAGTGCAGAGTTCCAGAATGTGAGGAGGATGAGGGTACAGGCCCAAGTTCTGAGTGGGGAGTAATTGTCCTAAAGACAAAAATTGGGTAGAGCTTCCAGGTGATGAAGGCACTGTATTTTATGATTCTGTGTTTGGGGAGAGCTGCCTCCGGGTTCCCAGTGGAGAAGGCTCCAGGTGATTTCCAGATAGTGGAGGCATTTGGTCTCTGACCTTTGTGTTAGAGTAGGGTGAGAGTAGAGCTGTTGGCTGTTCTCAGATAAGAAAATGACATGATACCACCAGAGGGAAGCTGAAAATAAAGCTCTAAATACTCACTCTAAATCCTCTGATAAGCTAGAGGGGAAGCAGAGCCCACAGGGCTGTTCCCAGCCCAAGGGTGGTCCCCAGGCAGTGCAGAACAGGCAGTCCAGAGGAGGCAACTGTTCAGGAGCTGAATCTCAGTAGAACAGAAGAAACCCCACTGTGGAAGCAAGTCCATTTCTATTGCAGGCACTCTTGTCATTGTGGGGGGGTTATTGACCTTGGCAGTTTTATTTCAGATTTGGATCTGGGATGCAGAAAGCAAGACTCCCAGTGGTGTACATAGTGATGTTCATGTTTCTTAGCTAGCCTCCTCATGTAGAGTGTCTGAAGCACAGAAACATTATAATCATAAGAGATTATGGGTGACTGGATTAAGATTATTTATATTTTGTATGTTTATATTTAAAATGTTTACTCTGTGTGAGATCCTTTTCTAAGTGCTTTACATGCGTTAGCTCATTTAATCTATGTTTTTAATTGGAAAAAGTTAAACAAAGGAATTTGATCTAGTAAGTGTTTAAGATTAAATACTGACTATTAAGCAGCCTTACAGGACAGGTTAGTATATGGACTATGAAGGACCTATCAACTGGCACTCAGTGGGCAGGCCCTGTCAGTGCTATGTTTCAGTTATTCATTCATTCATTCAGCAGATGTTTTTGAGTCACTCTCATGTCCTGGGCACTGTGCTAGGCCCCAGAGAGGGATCTGGTTATAGATGAGACAGATATGGGCCCTACCTCTGCCCCGACCACGCAAAAGAGGGAGGAGAAGTGAAGATTATTTCCCCTCAGTAGGTATTTTTCTGAAGAAAGTGTCGTTTGGAGAGGCTGAAGGTCCTGCCTCTGGCAAGTGATCGTGGGCAGTTGGTGTGCCTCTGATTCATCATAAGAGGGAGTGGGGAGCTAGGCCCATCTCAGAGGGTGATGTGAGCGATCAGGGAGAGGACCTTGGAGAGCCTGGTAGGCAGTTCTACATTATATTCAAAGCCAAACACGTTTGGTCACACACAGATGTGTCTGTGACATATTGAGCCATTTCCTGGCCCTGCTGCCATGCCTTAGGTGATCCTGGTGGGGCCTGTGAGATCTGGTTTCAGGGACTGGTCAAAGTGAACCTTGGGAGCCCTTTGGTTTGGTGATGATTTGGATAAGGGTGTGTGGAGGGCTTTAGGGGATAACTGAGGAAGCTTCAGGAAGAGGTGGGCGGGGGATTAGAGAAAGTGAACTTTGGAAAGGGGAGAGAGGGAGAAGATAGCTCACATTGAGTGGAGGAACGTTGCTGCGTTTGCTCTGTTAATCTCCAAATTGGCTGGAGGAGGTAGGAGGCAAGGGGTTACTGTCTGGGCACAGCCAGTGGTGAGCACTAGAGACCACTGTGGGGTGAAGTCAGCTAGCAGTAGGGTTTGTAGATGGGTACAGAGACTCTGGCTAGCCCTGAGATGATGGAGTTATGTCAGCATAGATAGAGCCAGCTTCTGAACAGAAACTGAGGCAGTGAGGTTGGACTAGCCCAGAGTTGAGGAATGGTGGAGCTTGAAAGACAGTTCTGGTGTACTTTACCAGGGGAGCAAGTTAAAGTCCTTCAGGGTGTGGGAGTCAGGAAAATCTGCAGCGGAGGGAGCAAGGACTGGAGGGGACATGTTGGAATTTTGGGGTACCCTATTAAAAAACCACACACACCATTACTCTATCCCTGGGAACCAATTGAGAGATGGATAAAGGGACCGTGCAGGTGGCTACAATAACGGCTTAATAACCAGTGGGGCTATTGGAGATGGTAGGATCTGGGTGAGAAGCCACTGGGGGGTAATGCTGAACCTCAGAATTAGAGATACTCACCCGGTTGCCTGTGGGGCCATCCTCTCTGTTCACCCTTCCTAGTGGGGTTCTCTTTCTGCATGTGCTGCTTTGGCAAGTCTCCTCGCTCTTCCAGGGCTGGTTTTATGTTTACTTCATCTTATTTTTTTAAATATATTTTTAAACTTTACTAGTATAAAATAAAACAAAAATAGAGAAAACAAGACCCACCCCCCCAAAAAAAAGTATAGCTTGGTGAATTATAAGGTCAAGAAATAAAGCTTTGCTGGCCCCAGCAGAGATGTCTCCACAGGCCCCATCCCTGCCACAGGCCCCTGTCCTCCCTTCCAAAGGTGACCCCCAGTCTGTCTGTGTGTATTCATTTCCTCTTCATGGTTTTATCTCCCACATGTGTATCTTATGCACTGTGGTTTAATTTTGTCCATTTTTAAAACTTTGGGGGCCGGCCCCATGGCTGAGAGGTGAGTTTGCGTGCTCCGCTGCGGTGTCCCAGAGTTTCACTGGTTCGGATCCTGGGCTTGGACATGGCACCGCTCGTCAGGCCGTGCTGAGGCAGCGTCCCACATGCCACAACTAGAAGGACCCACAACTAAAAATATACACCTATGTACCCGGGGGCTTTGGGAGAAAAAGAAAAAACAAAATATTTAAAACTTGGTATATCTTTTAGGTCTCTTTAATCTACAGTTTCCCTCTCTTTCCCTTTTCCTTATGATTATTTGCTGAAGAAACTGGGCCCTTAGACTTGTGGAGTCCAGTCTAGGTAGTCCAGATTTAGCAGATTGTGTCTCAGGGTACGGTTCAACATGCTCTTCTCTGAATTTCCTATGAATCAGCAGCTGGATCCTAAGGCTTGATCAGCTTCAGGTTCGGTCCCTTTGGCAAGGCTGGGGTGGTTTGGGTCTTTGCTCAGGAGTGCTACTTTCCTCTTGTCCCACGCTTTGCTCATAGGAGGTACCTAGAGCACCACTTTTATGGGAGGACGATGGGGCTGAGAAGAGGCCAGGCCCAGCTCAGCCTCCCTGGCTCTGTAGTCCTTGTCAAGCCAGTCTTTCCAGCGTGAGTGTGACAGAGTATTGCAAGAGGAAAACCCTGGGCATCATCTCTGGCCTAATTTACCAAGATGGGTTCACAACACTGTCGCCTTCTTAGGCCCCCTCTTCTTTCTTCATGTTGTGCTTTCCTAACTCTCAGCTCCCCTGCCTTTCGTTGTCTGTCCCCCATCTTGTCCCTTTTCTTCAGCTTTCCTCTCTTTCTTTCTCCCTCTGTTTATAGAGGGTTCGAAAGGGGAAACGGTTGTTCGAGGCTTAGGAGAGGGATTCTCATCCTGCTTGATTGCTCACTCTCTGGGAGACTGTGGAATCCTCGGTTTACCTGTCTGTAAAATGAAGGTCTTGATCCTGATAAATGGTTGCCTCAAACTCAGTCCTATGAATATTCTGTTTTACAGATTTTCTCTGTGTTTGAAAACTATTTTAGAGGATTTCCCTGCTTCTCCATGCAGGGCCAGCACCAGCAGAAGGATATGGAGAAATGGATATGGCTTAGAGAGCAGCCAGAATCTCGTCTCTCCCTGTATTTGTGCTATCAGGCCGGGTAGGCTGGGTGAATAGTGGAAGGCTCTGTGGGCTGTGGTCATGGCCTCACCTGCTGGTCTCAAGCTCTGGATACAGAGACTTACCTTACAGGATAGAGAAGTGTCAGCTGCCATTGCTGCTACCATGCTGGCAAGTGGCTGAAGATGTGGGCAACTACCTGGAGGACTAGGGAGTGTTGCTTCAGTATGAGAGTAGGCTCAGGCTCCAGACCCAGGAACTTGTCAGCTGGTCCTGGCTTTCTTGTGTGCAGGCCCCATCCAGCTTACCCAGAATTTGATGGGCAGCCCAAGCCTGTATCTGGTGTGAGGGTGACTCTGTGCTCACCTCAGAGACAGAGCCGCTATCTGATCAACTGTTGCTGTGAGGATGTGGAGGTAAAGGGCTGTGCTCTTGACTGGCCTGTACTTTTGTATATCTTGAGCCCATTGTCCTTCAGGTGGGAATTGCCCCTGAGAGGAGGTGTCATGTGATGTACCAGGATTTATCTGGCCTTTCCCTAGCGCTGGGACGCTTTAACATGTGCCTGTGTTCTTTTTGTTTGTTTTGCTATTTCACACCTTTAAAATTTCATTTATTTTATACTTAAATAATTTTGAGGCCAAGTAAATTCAGATTTTTGCATCCTGTGTGTGTACCAAGGTTGCTTAGGCTTAAGGAGGTAGACCAGGTTTAGTTTTCTTGTTTTGAGTTTTTTGTTTCAACTTTTCTGAGGGTTCCCCTTCTGGGTCGAGAATGTAAGGAATTTCAGAGTCAGGGAGGCATGGGCTGTGCTGGAGGAAGGGCTGGAGAGGCTGCCGGGCCCTGCTTAGGAGCTTCCTGTAGGAGTGTGTCTCCGGCGGCCAGCAGCAGGCCTGGCGGTGAGGGGCGAGCTCAGTCTTCTATATGAGCGATCTATACCACTACATGTAAATGTGAATTAATCAGAATTTGGTAAGGTCAAGACCACACCCATAGCTAGTTGCTGAGGTGGTGGAGCAGGAGTTATAGCCATGTTTTCTGGTGTTGGCTGCTCTGCTGTTCTTTGGTGTTTGTGGATCAGCTAGCAGTGAAGGTCCTTAGAGGGAGTCCCTGCTTTTACCTCAGGTGTTGGCAGGTAGCAGGCTCAACCAAAATTATCCCAGGCCAGAGCTCACTTTTCTCCTTGTTCAGGCTTTGAATTTCTACTCTTTTATAGATAAAGATGTTTCACTGGATCTCTTGGTAACTAGTAGTGTTTGATTTTTTTTTTTGATGTCACTATTTTTAAAAAATTGAAGCATAATTTACATGTAGCAAAATGCATAAATGATAAATGTACAGCTCAACCCATTTTTATGTATGTGTATACCTCTCAGATCCAGATGTAGAACATTTCTGGAAGTTTCTGTTGTGCCTTTCCCAATCAGCATCTCCCCAAAGGTAACTACTCTTCTGACCTCTGTCCTTGAGCTTAGTTTTGCTGCTCTTGACCTTCATGTAAGTGGAATGACCGAGTGTATGTACTCTCATTTGTCTGTCTTTTCTTATTGAACATTTGGTCTCTACATCTGTGTGGTTCTATATAGCAGTTCTCTTTTATTGTTATATAGTATTTCACATATGAATATACCACAATTTACTGCTTTTCCTATTGGTGGAATTTAAGTTGTTTCCAGTTTTTGACTCGTGAATACTACTGATATGAATGCTCTTGCCCTTGTCTTCTGGGTATATACTTAAGAGTGAATTGCTGAATATATTTGATGTTTTACTTACTGGGAATTTTATTTTTATGGCTCTTGTTGTGTTTCATTTTTGAACTTTTTATTATGGAGAATTTTAAGTATACTGAAAGACAGAATAGTACAATGAATCTCGTATACCTATCACCAGCCCCAACAACCATCAACCAGTGGCCAGTCTTGCCCCATTCACACTCCCAACCATTGCCCCACCTACACCACATTATCTTGAAGCAAATATCAAGACGTCTTGTCATCCATCAATAGTTCAGTATGTATCTCTAGACGATACCATAACCACATCTGCTGAAGGCCTTCACGTTCCTTCTCCTGGTTCTGATGTTCTTTGGAGTTTCGTATCATGGTCCTCATGGTGGAGTGTGGCTCCCAGTCCCTGTTACTCCTTATCTTGGTGGAGTTGCCTGGGTCAGCTGGTTTTTCCAGGCAGCCTTTGAACCAGGAATTAGCATGGTATAGAGTTGGGAGGGTCGTCTTAGGACTTTGGAATGTTAGTCACTGTTGTGGGCATCACTTTTAGTTGGGTTAATTTTTCACATGCACAAGTTAGGCTGATCTAAGAGAAAGATGAGAACTGGACTGGTGAGTACTTCTGTGCTTAGGTACATGACTGCCTTCCCAAATGGCTGCACTGGCCTGGGACAGGTGATTCTTTCCCCAACGTCCCAAGAATCTGGAGGGTGTGACCTCCAGGATGATGGGCTTCAGCTCCCCCCTCTTTTGAAGGGCAACAGGCAGCAAACTTAGATTTGGAAATATGATTTAGAAAAGGTTGGTTTTTTTCAGAGCAGTGAGACTACAGTATGAAGATTAGACTTGAGAGCTCAGAAATACTCTAGCTTCCCTCTCCTGTCCTTGTGCTTAGCACTTGTAGCTCTCTTCCCTCTGCCCTGCCCCAGAATTGTTCTGTGGTAGTCCAGGAGCTGCCCTGGTCCAGAGGAAGCAAAAATAGGAGCAAAGAGCATCACAGATAACCTTATTAGCCCATAAATTCTCCATAGAAGTTTTTCTCTGAGGTAGTCAAATTTGACTGGAAAAACATAGCAACATGTTTTGATTCATTAGTCGTCTAGATGTTCACCCTCCCATATTCTCCTGCTGGCTAATAACTATGATGAAGTATCATTACTTTCAGCTTGAATTTATGACACCTGCTGCCCACCATGCCCATTAATCAAGCAATGTGAGAGGGGCAAACTGTTATTTTATGCTGTTTCAACCTGTCCCACCTTCCTTCCTCTTCCATCTCATGTTATTAATGAAGGAGTTTGACAATAACTCAATTTTAGTGAAAGTAAGGGAAAAACTCACTCATATCTTTAAGTGGGAATTTAAATTCAAGGGCATTTTGCCAATGTCTATCAATTCTAATGTGTATAACCTTTGACCCAGCAGTTCCACATTTAGGATTTTATCCTCAAATTTCCTTCCAGAAGAATGCAAGGATGAGAGTGAGAGAATGTCTTTCAGAGCAAAACACATTGGGATACTTAGATGCTTAAATGTGCCACGACGGGGCTGGCCCAGTGGCTGAGTGGTGAAAGTTCCTCGTGCTTTGCTTTGGTGGCCCAGGTTCGTGGGTTCAGATCCTGGGTAAGGTGGGTATGGACCTGCTCCACGTGTCAGCCATGCTGTGGAGGCATCCCACATACAAAAGTAAAGGAGGACTGGCACAGATGTTAGTTCAGGGCTAATCTTCCTCAAGCAAAAGAAAAAAAAGGAGGAAGATTGGCAGTGGATGTTGGCTCAGGGCAAATTTTCCTCACCAAAAAATTAAATAAATAAATAAATGTGCCACAAAAAGCAGGAGCAAGTGAAGAGGTGGATCCATCTGCTGGGGCTGAGCTCTCCCAGTTCTAGTAAATTTTAAAAAGGAAGAATTATGAAGTGTATGATTCCATTTGAGATTTAAGAATGAAATAAAAAGAGTCGTACTTCTTTATGTGTGTGGATACATTAAGTGTGTCATTTGTGGAGAGCTGTAGAAGAAACCCAGCTTGCTCACATGAGGAACTGGGAAGGAAACCTACTTTTGGCTTGTGCCCTAGTGTGTTATTGGAATTTGTTTTACCTTCCTGTGAGTTACTTTTTTTTTTTTCCTGAAGATTTGCCCTGAGCTTACATCTGTTGCCAGTCTTCCTCTTTTTGCTTGAGAAAGATTTTGCTTGAGAAAGAATCTTCCTCTGTTTTTTGTATGTGGGTCACTGCCACAGCATGGCTGCTGACAAGTGATGTAGGTCTGCTCCCAGAACTGAATCCAGGCTGCTGAAGCGGAGTGTGCCAAACTTAACCACTAGGCCAGGGGGCTGGCCTCCTGTGAATTACTTTTATTGCATTAAGTCTAAAGGTAAGGACGAGACAACTAGTGGTGTCATTGTGAGGCTGGTTGTGCATTTTCTGAATCATGACCTGGAATTGTTACTGGGGAGTCTAATAACTGGGAAAAACTGGATTCAGCTTGTCCAGATCTTTCATTTAGCTCTGGGACCTATGAAGTTGGTGATGGTCTGGTTGGCGAAGGCTCCTATGAAGGGAAGATGAAACTGTTTTTGTTTGTGTGTGTGTGAGGGAGATTGGCCCTGAGCTAACATCTGTCACCAATCCTCCTCTTCTTGCTTGAGGAAGATTGTTGCTGAGCTAACATCTGTGGCAATCTTCCTGTATTTTTTATGTGGGATGCTGCCACAGTGTGGCTTGACAAGCGGTGCTAGGTCCATGCTCAGGATCCGAACCTGTGAACCCTGGGCCACTGAAGCTGAACGCACAAAGTTAACCACTATGCCACCGGGCTGGCCAAGATGAAACTATTTTTCATTTTAAGCAAACATAGCCCAATGTAGTAATTTCAAGTCCCAGTGTAACATTTTCTTCTATTATAACCCAAGTATTTTAAAACAAATAAACAAAGTCCTTTTTTGTATATTTTTTGTTTGTAGTGCTTCTGGAGGAAAATGCATTTGAATTTCCCCTCAGAAACTTAGAGGGCTTGGAGGCCTGCCTGGTGGGCTCTGTGTTTTGAATTATGCATTCTGGAGATTTCCTGCCTGGAACCTGGAATGCTATTGGACAAAGTTGCTGGGTGTGAGGTAAATGGTGGGGTTAGGGTTACATAGGCTGTCACGGTTTACAGAGCTCATTTGCTGACTTTGCCTCACAACTGTTGATGACTATCCCTGCTTTGCCAGGGAGGAACTAAGGTCCTGAGAGGGGAGGTAGACCGTGCTCCACATTCCTTTTTCTTACCACTTATTTTCTTTCCATTTCATATACCTTGTATTTTTATAATTTGTGATTTTTTTTTAAAAGATTTTATTTTTCCTTTTTCTCCCCAAAGCCCCCGGTACATAGTTGCATATTTTTAGTTGTGGGTCCTTCTAGTTGTGGCATGTGGGATGCTGCCTCAGCATGGCTTGATGAGCAGTGCCATGTCCACGCCCAGGATCCGAACCGGCAAAACCCTGGGCTGCCGAAGTTGAGCGTGTGAACTTAACCACTCGGCCACAGGGCTGGCCCCGCTAGTTCTTGATATTTGTTATAAGTGGAACAAATGAACACATGATATTTGCAGAGTAAGATGGACTTTAGCAACAAAATTAAAGAAGGCCTTGCCTGCTCAAAAAGAATTTATTTCTATTTAATTGGTAGGGAAATTATCAGAACCACTGAGCTGATTTCTAAAGAGGAAGGATATACCTCGGGCCAGCCTGGTGGCGCAGTGGTTAAGTTCGCACGTTCTGCTTGCGGCCCAGGGTTCGCTGGTTCGGATCCCGGGTGCGGACATGGCACCACTCATCAAGCCATGCTATGGCAGGCATCCCACATATAAAGTAGAGGAAGATGGGCACGGATGTTAGCTCAGGGCCAGTCTTCCTCAGCAAAAAGAGGAGGATTGGCAGCAGATGTTAGCTCGGGGCTGATCTTCCTCAAAAAAAAAAGGATATACCTGAATATTGATGCCAGGGACCCTTGCCTTGGGCAGTGAACTGCCTGAAACCCAGCTCCATAAAGCCCAGTACCCATGACTCTGTTGTCAGAGCTTTGAAGTAATGGTACAGTGTCCTTCGAGGCAATGGAGCAGATGTGCTTTGGTGTTTAAGGTGGTCTTTGACATAGTTCTCCCGTAGGTGGGTGTCATTGTCATGGGAAGACTTGGACTGACCTCTGTCCTCCCTGTGCCATCATTAGACTTTGGGCAAATCAAGTCTGGCCCCTGCTCTCACTATTCTGAGAATTTATTGAAGAAGGAAAGGTATAATTGAGGGCTGAGTTGGGCACATTTCCTGAGGAAGCTGCATTTAGGGGACAGAAACCTGGAGGGTGAGAGGGAGTTAGAAAAAAACTCCATTTAACAAATGCTTATGAGTACTTTTTGTTTGTGCCAGGCAGTGTGTGTGGACCTGATCCATGGGCAGCTGTCATGAGCTGCCTGGAATGCGAGAGCCATGTGATGGCAGTTGTGGCTCAAGCAAGTTAATCTGGTGAACTGGGCTTCAAGACCTGGGTCTGCCTCTTACTTGGTGTGGACCTCAGTTTTTTCATGTCATAAAAGAGATACAAGCTGTTCACCAGGGTCACTGTGCTATCCAGGGTGACATGCCAATCTTAAGGCATTGCAGCATCCAGAACGCGATGCTCCTCATTATGGCAGTTCAGTGCAGGGTAAACCATAGTCATTGCAAGAGGCAGTCTTTTTTTTTTTTTTTCTCCTGAGGAGATTGGCCCTGAGCTAACATCTGTTGCCAATCTTCCTCTTTTTTTTTTTCTCCCCAAAGCCACAGTGCATAGTTGTATATGTATCCTAGTTGTAGGTCATTCTGGTTTCACTATGTGGGATGCTGCCACACCATGGCTTGATGAGCAGTACTTAGGTCCACGCCCAGGATCCGAACCAGTGAACCCTGGGCCACCGAAGTAGAACGGGCAAATTTAACCACTCTGCCACAGGGCTGACCCCAAGAGGCAGTCTTTACAGAGTACTTCGTGCAGGCACTGGCCTGAGTGGCTAACGTATCACTTTCAGTTCATCCTGACAGTGGCTATGTGAGGTCAGTGTCAGCATGGTCCCCATTCCACTGATGAGAAAACGGGCTCAAACAGCACGTGGAGGCTAACTTCAGGTACTGGGGCTCATGCCACAGAAGCAGAGTGGAGCCAGGGACTGCTGCAGCCTTTGTGACCCTTGAGGATGGGTGGAGCCAGGTATACAGGAGGGAGAACAACTCTAATACCACTCCCGGGTGTTCCATGAGGTGCCAATGCTGCCTCTGAGCAGCATTGATATGTTTTGTGAGGGGGCAAAGATATTTGGGAGAAACTTTTCAGAGGATGTGGAATTATGGGTCTGAGGCTTCAGTGAGAATTTCAATGCAGGAGTCCTTGCCCTAGTGAGGATTGTTCAGGTGTGTTGGGTCAAGAGTAACTCTGCATTTTCTGAGCCCTTTTCCTCAGCTGCACCAGTTTTCAATTCCTTCAGTACCTGCTTTCCATGTGGTCTGGGCCCCAAACCATACTATCTTACCTCCGGTTCTGTTTCATAGCTGCTGTGTTTTTAGAGCATAGTCTCTAGTCTTTAGGACTAGGCTCCCCATCCTCTCCTGAGAGACTGCCCTTCCTTCACCATTCCAGGAGTACTTTTCCTTCTATCCAACTCTAAGAACAAGCGTTTTCATTTTTATAGTGTTCATTTTTGAAGAGATTGAAACACAGATGGAATGGAGTTGGAATTAAAGAACCCATAGGGGAAGGTAGCGTGGTGTCTGATACTGAGTAGATAGTCAAAATACCAAGGAAATGTAATTCCTATTGTGTGTTTCTTTGTTAGTTCAAGTTGTTTGTGGAAAAAGAAAAGTAGTTATTGCAGAAGCGAATAGTAGGTGTTTCTGTGATATTTATCCAGTGTTTTTTATCCAAAGAGTGAAACACCAAGTATCATTATCTAATTTGCCATTTGCCCAAGTTATCTCTGTTCATGTTGTTGATTATTATTGTATCTGGTGTTATTTCATTCCGTATTTGCCTAGAAAGCAAGGTTTCTGAGAACAGACTTAGATTTATAAAATAATTATTAAAAGAAATCCTATTGGCCAAAAAAATTGCTCTTGCTCCATTGCACCTGCTGTCACTCTGCTCTCTGGAGTGCTAGGACCTCTGATAGTCACTGACCTCTTGCCTGTCTCATATCCAGAGGACAGCCATACCTGAGGTTGTGTTGGGCAGGAGCACTGCTTTCCTGTTTAGGGATAGATGAAGTTAGAACATGTTCATTCTCCGTCAGAATGTTTTGCAAGTGCTTCCCTTAAAGCCTACTCTGTCCAGGCCAATAATTGCTGAGCACTAACCACTTATAGGCCTTGGTGCCCAGGTGCTACACTCAGTGCTATGGAGTCATCCAAGAGGACGTGAGCCATGAGAAAGTAACCAGTACCAGACACATGCACACTGGTCCTGTGTAAGATGCTTGCTGAGTCTTAGATGTTCATGGAAGTTGAGGCCCTGTTACTTCCTTGGCCCTGTGGTCAGTGTCAAATTCAATACTTAGTAGTTAGTCTATAAAAGCAAAAGATAGCTGAGATGCCTGGATGCATTGCAAGTGATCTGAAAAAAAGATTTGCAAACTTTAAATTAGCTGCCTTTGGATTAGCTGCGTTGTTTACAGGGTCAACCCTCCGAGAAGCTGCTTAAGTTTGCAGCTGCACTACTCCTTGGGGTGTGAGAGGTGGAATCTCTGGTGTCAAGAGCATGCTAAACTCTGGTGTCAAGAGATGACTTCCTGCTTCTTAGCGCTTCTGTAAATAAAGAGCTTAAATGACTTTCTGAGGTGTCTGTGGTTTGTGAGTTTATAAAGAACTTGATTAAAAAACAAAAACAAAACTCCAGTTCTGTAGATAAATGCTTCTGATAACTGGTGAATTTGCTAGATTTTTAGTTCTTTGTCCCAGAGAAATCTGGATTTTCCTTTAATTGTTTGCTGAATATAGCAAGTAATACTCTATGGCTGGCAGAGGACTGAAGGGCTGCTCCCTCCCTTGAGATGAGAAGCATTTCTGAGGCGCCCATGGCTCCATGTTTGCTCCCCCTCCAGTTCTGAGGCAGGTTGATGGGTGGAACACCTCCTTGGGTTGTAGCCAAGAGTGAGATCCTGGAAGGGACCCTACAGAGAGATCTATAGAGAGAGAGTGAGGACTACGGTTTTTGTGGCCATTTTTCTCAACCAGTTAAAAAATATGTCAAGGTCAGCATGTCTTGGCTGCCTTAGGATGAGCAACTTGGCAAAGCTGTAGAGGGCACTCTCCCCAGAACTTGTTGGTTTCTGCCCTGACTTGTCTCTGCATCTCCTGTACTCCCCCTATACAGAAGGGATACTCTCTCTGTATCCCTTGATACCGAAATCTTATCAAGGGATAACTAGGTGAAGGGGCAAGTGTAGGGAGAGAGGCCAAATCCTGTTTATCAATCAAACCAGGGCAGTTTAGTCTGAGAAGACAGAATCATAGCTCCATCTAGTTTACTCACGTTCCTGTCTTTTGCCTGTGACCTCTCTGCCTTTTCTTCTTACTGACCATTTAGTTCTGAGAGAGAGGACAGTAGCTATCCCCATGGCTTTGTAAGGGACCAGCCTATTGGGAGGACTGTGTTGCCATGAAATCCCTCACAGTGTCATCTTTATCCCTGCATGAGATAAATGCAAGGAGGAGGTTCCTGACTCTTGTTTATGTCTGTTCTTAAGACCACAGAACCTTTAAGATTCATTGGACTGGTATACAAGAAACGACATAAAATAAATTTTCCATTTACAAAAGAGATCCTTTAAGTAGTTAGCTCCCAGCATAAACGATTTACATGGAAACTGGGAAGGGCAGAGTCCCTATGTACTCATGTTAGAAGCCAGTTGAAGATTCATGGGAAATGAAGATAAAGTATCTGAAGAATTAAGCTGTGGGCTGGTGGGATCTCTGTCCTCTTGGGCTGTGAAGTCCATCTGTGCCTGACAGTGGTCTAGGTTGGAGATTAAGGAGATCCTAGCTCTGTTTGGAAGAAGTAAACAACACCTTTCATGTATCAGTACGTTCTGGCCACCACTGAAAAGTATGTTGTAGCTGCTACTTTCTCCCCACTACTTGGGAATATGTAAATTATGGCTGCACCCTTTTGATAAGACGGACAATCTCTTGCTTTTGTCCTTCCCTTATCCCTTTTTGCTTTTAACTTTTAATCCTTGGGTTCCAAAATGCAGGAATTAATTTCCAAATAATTACTACTGGGTGGAAACCCACTTTTTCCTTTGTGCTAAGGGAATGATCAAAGCCTGCAGAAGGAGGTAGAGGCAGTGGGATGTGAGGTCAAGGGGGTCTTCAAGTATTTTTTCAGTTGTATTAAACTGGGTGTAAATCCATCTTACTTGGTGTAGAGGTGCCTGAACTGGACACATTTCTCTAAATCTGTCCTGTGGTCCAAGGAGCACCCTAGCATCCTCTGCTGAGGAAGGCCAGCAATGCAGGAGCTGACGGGATCTGGCCCAGGAACTTTGCCTTCACTAGTTCGCTGAGAACTGTGCTCTCAGATGCCACTCCAGGCAAGCCTGATTTCAAAGTTGGGTATGGCAGGCATCCTTTTTCTGTACAGCATTGGCCTTGACCACTGCTTTGCCTGATTGTAGAGTGGCTGTGGCTGTGCAGAACAGGGGTTCCAAAAGTCTGTAAGGCCATCTTTTGGCTGTTTTGCTCCAGCTTTTAGAAGCATACCCCTAAAACCTACTGGAGAAATTTGTAATTATTTAGATTTTGTAGCTGTGGCAAAGCTGAGGTAGGTAGAAGGGCCGATTAGAGCCACGTGTGGGAGGGAAAAAATTCTGCTAGCAAGACAGTCTGAGCAAAGGGAGTAAGTGCTAGTTGTGTCTTGTCCTTTTATAAGCAAAGTTTGTTGATTTGGCAATTTCTGGCATGGTTGAAATGTTGATGGGCGAGCCTTAAGAATGTGGCCCAAAACAGGTCACAACTTTAAACACTGAAGGTTGAGGTATTTGCCTGGATAAACATTTGGTACAGTGGCATCTTACAGTGAGGGTACAAGGACTCCCAGTCAACAGGGGCCAGAATACCCCTGTTTGGCTTCTGAGGCCTATATTGTGAGGCTGCTGGCAGTGCCAAGGGCTGTGGTAAGGGGGGACCTGAGTAGGGAGCTGGGGGTGGCTGGGGCTAGTCTGGTATTTCGCCTCACTCCTCTCTTTGGAGTCTGATTAGCCAATTAGGTCAGGAAGACCAGCAGTCAGCACATTTTTCTAAATGTAATTCATTGAAGTCAGATTAGCATTGAAGTCAGTTTTGAGCTATGGCACATATTTTTAATCTGTTGTAGTAGAATGGAAAAGGTATCAGATAGCTCAGGTTTTGACTTCAAAGTGTGAAATCAGGTGATTACTGCTTTTGTGCTTGGTGAATCATTTCGGGCATTTAGTGGGAACCCTTTACCTATACTCTCATGTCTGCCAAGGGCCTGCTTGGTGCTAGGCATCTATTGGAGGAGAGGGCAGAAGAGCGTATGCTGCCAAGACTGCTTCAGTGGACCTCTTCTCCTTCCTTTTCTCTCTGGCAGCCCTCAGTATCCAGCCTTGACCTAGACAGACAGTGACCATCCTGCCCTCACAGTGTAGTCCCAACTCTACTCTTGTACTGAGATGAGGAGGGGGTTGGATAGCCAGGGGAAATTTAGGGAGTCAGAAGGCAACTTTTAGTTTCCAGTAAGTGACTACTTGGAAAATGCCTGTTTATAATATATAAGTACTTAGTTTATTACCTCTTGTGTTTTTGATATAGTAATATATGTAAATCTTAATTGAATATTTTTATATGAAATTTAGGAAGACTGCATGCATAGCAAATGAGGTTTCACACCTAGCACAGGGTAGGTAGTCTGTAAGTATGCACTGAAGTGTTAATTATTGTTGGGCTGTCTTGAGATAATTGTAATTTGCTTTAATTGAGTTCTTGGATGCCACGTGGGTAAGTAGATGTGGTAATTCATTCTCACTTGGATTCCGCTGAGTCTGGCCTCTCACCTCTTGCACTTACACCCCCACCCCACCTCCCAATCCAGCTGCTGCAGCCAAATGGACAGTTAGGCCTGGTCCTTGTCTTTGGGCTCAGTTTATCCTTTTCTGTCCTCAGTGCCCTACCTGGGCATCGGTGATTAAAAGGATGGTGATTAAAGGTCCAATGGACCTAAGCCACATAAGTGTTTTTTCTGAAGTCTAATTGATGTGACTCTTGAGTAATGTGGGCTTATTTTTTAATGTTTATTTATAATTGTGGTAATATATATATAACATAAAATTTACCATCTTAACCATTAAAATTTTTTAAAAATTGTGGTAAAACACATATAACATAAAATTTACCATCGTAACTGTTTTTAAGTGTACAGTTCAGTAGTGAGTAATGTTTAACAGGAACATATGGAGTTCAGTGGAGTGTAGAAGGAACTGTTTTTCAGTGAGCTTTCTCACATAAGATGTTAAAAATCTACCCAGGTTGAAAACCACGGTCCAGTGGAGAATGGCCATTAAGCCCTAGGTTTTGAACCTTGTCTTTCTTCTCTTCCTCTAGGACATGTTTGCACCTGAGTGAGTTTGTACCCAGGTATTAAACCTTTGCTTCCTTCCTGCCTTTGTTGAAAAAGCCAAACCACCATCAGCAGAAACCACTGCCCTTCCTGGACCTCTCCTTTTGGTATCTGTGATAAGTGAGAATTTGCAAGAGTTTTCCAAGTGAGAAAAGTGTTCAAAGTAGCTTTCTCTTTGATACTGTTGTGTAGTGCTTGCTTTTCAGAGGTAGTAGTTCTTTTCTCCCACATATTTTTACTTTTAAATCTCTTGCTGTGTGTGTGACCCTTGACTCCTTTGTTGGGTTCCCCAGCTCCCTGATGATGTCTTCATGGGCTGCCTCCACATCTCTGGTGAGATTCTCACAGGCAAGGCCAGGCAGGAATTTGCCTCATATCAGGGGAACCTCGTCTGCCTCCTGAGCTGTGAGTGATTTTAGGGTGACACCTTGAATCTTTACCAGTGACTTAGCTCAACACCTTCCTCTGAGGCCAAGGAGTTAAAAAGGCCTGTTTTTAACTCAAAGAGAGAAATCTGCCTGTCTTTTTGATATTTGGAGCCCAAATAAACAATGACTGCACACTATTGTTTTCCATTGTGTTGAGTACATCCTGTTGGCCATCAAATTGAACAATTTTAAACTGGTTAACCCTCTAGAAATCTTATATTAATGTTAGACTGACATTTAACATTTAATTTTAACTTCTGAGTGTCTAGCCTTTTGCTAGATGGAACCTAAAGTGGTTGTTTCAGTTAAGATTTTTGCTTTTGACTTTTCCAGATATTGCATTTTCCAGAACCATTTAAAACAGGGACATGTAATTTTATTATTTTAGCTTGGTTTTAAAAAGAAAATCTCATTTTCCTTAAATGTTTTAATTACCATGGCAAATGGTATCAATTTGACAATTTAAGTACTATTTTTAGGTAACATAACTAATTGAGAGTGGGGCTTCCTGGGAGTGGTGGGATGGGCTACCTCTGCCTCATTTTATGTGGTTTATAATGGGTTGAAGCTTACAACTTTTCCTTCATTCTTAGAAAGTAAAAACTAGTAGGGAGCTGTTCTATCAGTGTTTTTAGTTAACATATCTTAACGTTTCATTCTCTGTGTGTTTTTCTGCATATGAGGAAACATTGTTTACTATGAATTAAGTTGGTGCCACATATGCATTTGTTCTGTGCATTTATTGAGTGGAAAGTGTTTATTGACTGAGCCTCCAGCATGCATGGGGCAATCATTAGCTTTGGGCAGGAAACCTGAGTGGAATAGATCTACTGCTCCCCTGGAGATGGGATTCCAGAGAAGTCTTCCAGTTCCCAGGGACCCAAGGCTGTTGCACAGAGTAGAGTCACAAAGCTTTGTGCCTGGTGGGCATATATCCTTCCCACTCTCCCCCATATAAGGCACATCCTTCAGTCATATATAGATAGGGATTAGTATTGGTTGACAAGAGGGCCAGAAGGATTCTTTCCTACTGAACTCTGCCTCAGATGCTTGGGGTCCTCACCTGTCCCTGTATTAATGCTTTTGATTCCCTAGTTGTGTTCCTACTGACTGATCTGGTAAACTTTAAATACATGTGCCTTGAAGGAAGATTTTATGTATTTTGGTGTGTACAAAGGACCATCACCTTTTAAGCATTGCTGAAAACTTAACTTTTTACTTCTGCCCATCAGTGGAGAGTCCCCAGTGTCACAGTTGGAGAAAAGAAGCATTGGCATGGCCATTGGCAGATTCAGGGGGTTGCTGGTTCCACCTGCAACTAGCTCTGATTTCTCTGAAGTGAGTCTTAGGGTCTAGGACTCCCTGGGCTTCTCACTCCAGATTGTCATTTCATCATTGAGGGTCCATACCCCAGGAGCCTGGTCGAAGTCCCCTGCTCAGATATTCTTCCTCTACCCCCAGCCAGCTTTCTGCGGAAGTGCTGCTTCGGTGGTGCTATTAGGTGTTGAAAATACACCTGGCCCAGGGAGGGGTGGGATCGGTATCTAGGATACTGTGGGGCTCTCTTCTCTGGTACTGGTGGCTCTTGGGGCAGAAGTGCAGGCTTTTACCAAGAGAAGAGGGAGAGGGCAGCCTGACTGGCTGCTTTGGGGCAGCAGTGTGCCAAAGGGCTCTGCTGTGTCCACACTTTGCAGGCATTAACACTTTTAAGGTTTTCTTCCCCCCAGGGGTGGAATGTCTGGGACTAGGGGATGAAACTGCAGCCTGGCAGCTATGCCCATTTTCATACTGTATGCCATGGCTGTTGAGCACGTGTTCAGAATGCCAGGGGCTTCACGAAGGCTCTGGGAAGGTCTCTCTTTACAGAGTTGGATTTCACTGGAGTCTGGGACGTTGCTGGACCTAGACTTAGTGGTAGGCACTGCACTGGGTTCTGGGACAGAGGAATGAGTTACCCATTCTAACTACCCATTTCTCGGTAGGAGAGTTTCAGCAGCTTTTATCAGCCAGACTGTGGTAAGTTCAGCTGAGACATACTCTTGAGCTGCCCTGAGCGCTTCTGGTATTCCAGAGGGTATAATGTGAGTATGTGTGTGCAGTGTTATAATGGGTGGCTGTGTCAGGAAGACTGGGTGACTCTGGCTGTAATCTTTCTCTGGTTCCTAAGCACTTTCTCCTCCCAGTATATTCTGGCCACAGGCTGTGTGTGACCGTGGTTGAGTGTTATCTCTCTTTGGGCCTTGGTCCCTGAAAAATGAGGAGGAGGATCTCTACAGTGCCTCCATCTCTGAGTGATCAAGGGTGTGAGTGTGTATGAGTATGTATAAAAACCTTCCTTAGGGGATGTCCTAATGCAGGTGTGTGGATGCAGCCTGCCAAGTTCCTAGCATGGAGAGATGTGACCCTTGCTTATAGGAAGCCAGCATCAGAAAGACACAAGGCTGCTTTTTGCCAAGTTGCAGAAAGATCTTTCTTCCCAGACCCTGGAAAATCAACACAAAGCAGTTGGAGCTGTGCCCTGGGCATCGCCCGCTTGCTAAATGCGGAGCACTTAGTCATGCCCATGAAATAGATACCCTGTGTCGTCATGTGTCTTCAGATAGCAGACTGAGCTTATGTTCCTGGTAGAACAGGGTGTGTCTCATACTGTTGCTGTTTTCAAATAAGCTGAAACTTTAAAAATGGAGAATAAGATTAGAAAAGTAAAAGATCAGCTAGATCTAATAAGTAGAAACATAAATAAACTAAGGAGTTAAGACATGGAAGAAGCCAAAAAAAAAGTTGTATTCTCCTCATTCATTCATTAGGTGTATGTCTGGTGCTGTGTGTGTGCTTGGCATACATCACTGATTGCAGCAGATGTGTCCCTGCCCTTCTATAACTTAGTCTTCCGGGGTGTTAGTTGAGCTGAGCCATTTACTAAATAAGAGTTTAAAAGTATAAGAAATGAAAGGGCCATTAAAGGAAGCACTATACAACAGTAAAGAAAGCTCTAAAGTTACAATTTAAGATACTATAAAACTCAAGACCTAGAAAAATTTAAAAATTAAGTGATAAACTATAAAAGGGATATGAAAACACAGACAGTTAAGAAACTGGGAGATGTAAAAAGAAACACAGAAAAGAGTTTGAAGAAAAACCTTAAACTTGGGGCACTTTATGGGAGTCTGAGAAGGCCTCCACCCAGAGTGTGAACTCTGGGTGTTGAGGAGTCAGAGGGTTTCCTTCCTTGTCTTTCCTAGTAGAGGACCCTGCAGAAGTCACTAGAAGTTAAGTGGTTCTTGGAACTGATTCCCACAGGACATCAGTTTTAAGTCTGTGGTCATTTGGTGTCCCCCTGGAGAAGTGGCACTTAAGACTGCTGGCAAGTCTGTGGTGGGCAAAAGTGACCCAGCCATCTCCCGTTGGCGGGGAGGAGAGGTCCCTATTGAGGAATGGGTCTGAAGTTCTGTGAGAGCTGCCTGGTCACATGAATTTGACCTTGTAGTGAAATAAGGTAATAGAAACAGGAAGGAGGACATTGTTAAACCTGGTATCTGTCTAGCTTTGATGAGAGGGTGGGATCATGCCAAATGATAAAACATCTTCATTAACTTTCTAAGGTAGATGAATTTCAAATCGTTTCTCCTTACTTTTGTAGAGCAGCTCCATGTGTTTTTCTGAGTCTTTAGGGAGCAAGTGTTGTCCTTGGAACTAGGGGTGCATGCAGACTCTTCTCAGGGGGGCTATGTAAACCTGAGTGACATGGGCACCAAGAGATAGAGGTGGACAGAGATGGGGGTGCTGCATGGGGTAGAGTTGGGACAGGGCAGGAGCCCCAGGGGCTGGGATCTGGATTTTAGATGCCATTCAGAATATGCCAGAAACACACATGAGGACAGGGCTTTCCAGTCTTGAGAAGGTGGTGGAAAAGACACAGAGAGGTAAAATAGAGCAGGAGGTGCTGGCCATTTTAGGATTTTTATTTGAGATCACAGGGCTCAGCCAAGCTCTTCACCTTTCATGTGTTTCAAATACTCAGCAGAGAACATAGACTAACATTACACTTAATCTGAGTGTCTGCTGCCCAGCTTTGTCATACCTTAATGTTTTGTATTTTTATAAGATCCTATTTTAGGAAGTAAAGCAGTTATAAGTTTGGAGACCCTTGTGAACCCCTCCTTTTTCCTTTGCCCTCTCTTCCTAGAGTGACCCACGACCCTGAATTTGGTGTTTACCATCGTGGGATAATTTTATTTATTACATACATGTGAATCTATAAACAATTTGTAAACATTTTGTATAAATGATATTAATATCTTTATGCAATGGGCTCTTTCTGCTGAACGTTTTTTGACATTGACTGATTTTGGTTTTTGTAGTTTTAGTTCTTTTTAATTGTCCTACAGAGTTCTATGCCGTGAACGTACTACAACCTGTTGGTGCTTTCTTCAGTTGATAGTGAGGTTGTTTCCAGCTTTCTAGTGTTGCAATGAACCTGCTTGCTCTGACTCTCCATGTATGTTTGCATGTTCCTCTGGGTGTGCCTAGAAGTGGAAAGGCCCAGCTGGGCTGGTGGGTCCAGGTAGTTGGACCAGCCCATACTCCCACCAGTAGCCATGCAGTTCCTTCCCCTCAGTGATGTCACATGTGAACATTTTCGCCTATTCTGATTTATGTGGAAATGTTTTTCATGTTGCTTTAATTTTCTTTTCCCTAATAACTAGTGTGGTCAAGCATCTTTTTGTATGTTTGCTGTTCAGATTTTCTTTTCTGTGAATTACTGTGTTCAACCCATTTTTGTTGTTTTAGGGCACTTGATGTATTTTGATAGGGATCCTTTAACAGTCATTTGTATTGAAAAAGCTCTCTCCCAGGTTGTGGTTGATTGTTTTTACTTTCTTTATGGTGTCCTTTATTGTACAGAAATTTAAAATTCTAATTTAAATTATCTTTTTTAGATTTAAAAAAATTTTGAGATCATTGTGGATTCACATGCAGTTGTTAAAAATAATACAGAGAGGTCCTATGTCCCCTTACTTAGTTTTCCCCAATGGTAACATCTTGCAGAACTGTAGTACAATATCACAGTCGAGATATTGACATTGATGCAGTCAAAATAAAGAACAATTTTTATCACCAAAAGGATCTTTCACGTTGCCCTTTTACAGCCACACCTACTTCCTTCATGCCCCATCCCCTCTTGAACTCCTGGCAACTACTAATCTGTTCTCCATAATTTTGTTACTTTAAGAGTGTTAAGAAATGAAATCATATAGTATGCAACCTTTTGGGATTAGCATTTTTCACTCAGCATAATTCCCTTGAGATTCATCCAAGTAGTTGAGTGTATCAGTAGTTTATTCCTTTTTATTGCTCGTTCCATGGTGTGGATGTACCATAGCTTGTTTTGCCATTCACCCATCGAAGGACACCTGGGTTGCACCATTTGTTGAAAAAGCTATTTTTTCCCCATTGAATTGCTTTTGCACCTTTGTCAAAAATCAGTTGGGCATTCTTGTTTAGGTCTATTTCTGGATTCTGTATTCTGTTTCATTGATTTATGTGTTTGTCCCTCCACCAATACAGTCTTGATTACTGTAGCTATCTAAGTTTTGATATTAGGTAGAGTAATTCCTCTTTATTGTTTTTTTCCAAAATTTGAAATAGGGGCCGGCCTGGTGGCGCAGCGATTAAGTGAGCACGTTCTGCTTCGGTGGCCCGGGGTTCGCAGGTTCAGATCCTGGGTGCAGACATGGCACCACTTGGCAAGTCATGCTGTGGTAGGCATCCCACATATAAAGTAGAGGAAGATGGGCATGGATGTTAGCTCAGGGCCAGTGTTCCCTAGCAAAAAGAGGAGGATTGGCAGCAGCTGTTAGCTCAGGGCTAATCTTCCTCAAAAAAAAAAAAAAAGAATTTTTAGCTATTCTAGTTCCTTTGCCTTTCCATATAAATTTTAGAATAATCTTGTCTATATCTATAAAAATTCTTGCTGAGATTTTGATAGGAATTGCCTTAAACCTTGAATTAGTTTCCTAGGGCTGCTGTAAGAAAAATTACCACAACCTTAGTGGTTTAGAATAGCACACACATTTATTTTCTGACAGTTCTGGAGACCAGAAGTCCAAAGTCAAGGTGCTGGCAAGGGCTATGCTCCCTCTGTGGGCTCTGAGGAAGAATCCATTCCTTGTCTTTTCTAGTTTCTGGTGGCTGCCAGTACCCTTGGTTTGTGGCCGCATCACTCCAATCTCTGCCTCAGCCTTCACATCCCCTTCTTCCTCTGTGTGTGTATGATCTTCCTCTGCCTTTCTCTTATAATGACAATTGTGATTGGATTTAAGACCCACCCAGATAATCTCCCCTTGTGAAGATTCTTAATTTAATCACATCTGCAAAGACTCTTTCCTTGTAGAGTAACATTTACAGATTTCAGAGATTAGGACCTGATATATTTGGGTAGCCATTATCTAGCCTATTACAAACCTGTGTTATCACTTTGGGAGAATTGACATCTCTGCTATGTTGAGCCTCCCAATCCATTAACAAAATGTATCTTTTTGTTTAGATCTTTGTTGATTTCTTTCACCAATGTTGTATAGTTTTCAGCAAACAAATCCTTTACATGTTTTGTTAGATTTACACCTAGGTATTTCATTTTTTGAGCAATTTAAATGGTATTATATTTTTAATTGGGTTTCCACATGTTCATTTCTAGCATATAGAAATACAGTTGATTTTTGTATATTGATTTTGTATTCTGTGACCTTGCTAAACTCACTTATTAGTTCTAGGAGTTTGTTTTGTAGATTTCTTGGGATTTTTCTACATAAGCAATTTTGTCATCTACAAATAGGGACAGTTTTATTTTTCCTTTCTGACCTATTTGCCTTTTTTTTTTAATTGGCACCTGAGCTAACATTTATTGCTGATCTTTTTTTTTCTTCTCCTCCTCAAAGCCCCCCCCAGTACATAGTTGTATATTCTAATTGTAGATCCCTTCTAGTTGTGCTGTGTGGCATGCCACCTCAGCATGGCTTGATGAGCGGTGCCCTGTCCGTGCCCAGAATTCGAACCAGTGAAACCCTGGACCACCAAAAGTGGAGTGTGCAAGCTCAACCATTCAGCCACGGTGCAGGCCCCCATCTATTTGCCTTTTGTTTCCTTTTCTTGCCTTAGTTACATTGGCTAGAACTTCTTGCATTCTGTTGAATAAACGTGGTGAGACCAGACATCCCTGCCTTGTTTCTGATCTTAAGGAGAAAGCATTCAATCTCTCACCATTATGGATGTCAGCTGTACGTTTTCTGTAGGTGCTCTTAAAAAGTTAAGAAAGTTCCCCTCTGTTCCTAACCTTTTCTGAGAGTGTTTATCATGAATGGGTGTTGAATTTTACTAGATACTTTTTTCTGCGTCAATTGATATGATCATGTGATTTTTGTTCTTTAGGTCTGTTAATATGGTGGGTTATGTTGATTGATTTTCAAATACTGTACTGGCCTTGCATCCCTTGAATAAATATCACTTGGTCATGGTGTACAATTCTTTTTATGTATTTCTAAATTTTATTTGATAATGTGATTTTTGTGTCTGTGTTCCTGAGAGATATTGGTCTGTATTTTCTTTTTTTTTTTGTACTGTCTTTCTCTGATTTTGCTATCAGGGTAATGCTAGCTTCATAAAATGAATAGGGAAGTGTTCTTTCCTACTTAAAAAGATTTTGGAGAATTGGTGTTAATTCTTTAAATGTTCAGTAGAATTTACTAGTGAAGCCATCTGGGCCTAGAGATTTCTTTTTGTGGGAGTTTTTAAATTACTAATTCAATTTCCTTATTAGAAATTATCTGTATTATATTGGGTGAATTGTGGTAGTTTGTGTTTTTCGAGGAATTGTCAAATTTATCTGTGTAGAGATGTTTGTAGTATTCCTTGTTATCCCTTTTGACGTCTGTAGGATCTGTAGTGATACCTTCTATTTCATTCCTGATAGTGGTAATTTGTGTCTTTTCTCTTTTTTCTTTGTCAGTCTTACTTGAGATTTGCTAATTTTATTAATCTTTTCAAAGAAACAGTTTTCTGTTTCACTGATTTTTCTCTGTTGTTTTGGTTTTCACTTTTATAGATTTCTGCTCTTTATTCCTTGTTTTTGCTTGCTTTTGGTTTATTTTGCTTTTTTTTGAGATTTTTTTAATTCACCATTTTATTTTTATTTTTGTTTGTTTATTTTTTATTTTTTTAAAGATTTTATTTTTTCCTTTTTCTCCCCAAAGCCCCTCCAGTACATAGTTGTATATTCTTTGTTGTGGGTCCTTCTAGTTGTGGTATGTGGGACGCTGCCTCAGTGTGGTTTGATGAGCAGTGCCATGTCTGCACCCAGGATTCGAACCAACGAAACACTGGGCCGCCTGCAGCAGAGCACATGAACTTAACGACTTGGCCACGGGGCCAGCCCCCAGAGTACACTATAATTGTTGATTAGGTTATGTTGACTGATGGTATTTTGAGTTCTTTGTATCCTTGCTGATTTTCTTTCTGGTTGTTCTAGCAATTGTTGAGAGTGGTGGTGAAGTTTCCAGCTTAAATTGTGGATTTGTTTATTTTTCCTTTCAATTCTATGAGTTTTTGCTTCACTTATTTTGCAGCTCTGTTGTTTGGTGCATATACATTTAGGATTGCTATTCTCCTTGGTAGAGTGACCTTTTTATTGTCATATCATATCCCTCTCTGTCTTTGATAATTTTATTTGCTCTGAAGTCTACTTTATCTGATATTAATATAGCCACTCTTGCTTTCCTTTAATTAATGTTTGCATGATATGTCTTTTTCCATCCTTTTACTTTCTGCCTATCTTTGTCATCTCTCTGTTGTCATCTGTAGATTGTCTTTTTTTCATTCAGTTTGAGATCTTCCTGGTTCTTGGTATGATGAGTGATTTTTGATTGAAACCTGGGTAATTTTGTATTTTGTTCTGAAACTCTGGATTATGTTTTAGCTAGCTTTTTCTGACATTCCTCTGACAGAGGAAGGGGAAGGGAGGTGCTCGCTGATTACTGGGAAGTGGAGGTAGAAGTCCAGGTTCTCCTCTCAGCCTTTGTTGATACCTGAAGGTGAGTGAAGTCCTTTTTACTGCCAGACAGGAGTGGGAGTTCTAGTTCCCTAGGCCTCATTACTACTGAGCATTGGTGAAACTTCTGACTTTCCACTAGTTCTCCTCTGACACCATCCCAACAGGGAGGGAGAGAACCTCTTTGTTACTGCTTGGGTGGGCATAGAAATTTAGGTTCACCCTGTGGTTTCCACCAACACCAAGGGGTGAGAGGAGGAGGTTAGAGGGATGGCACATAGTTACTGAGCAGTGGGGGTGAAAGTCACAGCTCTCTTGGCCTTCTCTGATGCTACCCCAGTGGGGATATTAGGGTGCCTTGTTACAGTCTCATGAGGGTGGAAGTCTAGGTTCCCATTTGGTTTTTGCTGTTGCGGGTGGGAGTAGGGGCACAGTGTTTTCTGTGGTGTTTGGTTGGAATAGAGCTGGTATTGTCTAAATGTTTTCTGTCTTGCTGTGCTACCCCCTTCCTGTTCCTTTGGCTAAAGAGAGCAGACTTTTGTTGGGACTTTTTTTTGTCTTATCTGTTGGCATTTCTGAGTTGCCAGCTTTTTCAGCTCCAATCTTGGGATATTTGAGGCCAAAAGAAAACCCAGGGAATTCACTACTGTGTCTTTCCTTGAGTCCTGGGGTCCCTAGCTGGTTTGCCTTCTTCTCTTGACTTTTTAGAACCTCATGTTTATTTTATATATAACATTTAGGATTTTTTGTTGTATTTAGTGGGAAACTAGGAAAAAAATACATCTTCTCCATCTTTGTGCAAGTAGAAGTTCATTTGTTTTTTTTCTTTTATGTGTAGTGTTTTTTGATGTCTTTTAAAATGAAATCCTGGGGCCGGCTTGGTGGTGCAGCGGTTAAGTGCGCATGCTCTGCTTCTCGGTGGCCCGGGGTTCACCGGTTTGGATCCTGGGTGCAGACATGGCACCACTTGGCAAGCCATGCTGTGGTGGGCGTCCTACATATAAAGTAGAGGAGGATGGGGGCCGGCCCAGTGGCGCAGCGGTTAAGTTCACACGTTCTGCTTCTCGGCGGCGCTGGGGTTTGCTGATTTGGATCCCAGGTGCAGACATGGCACTGCTTGGCAAGTGCCATGCTGTGGTAGGCGTCCAACGTATAAAGTAGAGGAAGATGGGCATGGATGTTAGCTCAGGGCCAGTCTTCCTCAGCAAAAAGAGGAGGATTGGCAGCAGTTAGCTCAGGGCTAATCTTCCTCAAAAAAAAAAAGTAAAGTAGAGGAGGATGGGCACTGATGTTAGCTCAGGGCCAGTCTTCCTCAGCAAAAAGAAGAGGATTGGCAGCAGTTAGCTCAGGGCTAATCTTCCTCAAAATACAGTAAAATAAAATAAATGAAATCCTTTCTTATGCTGACCTTCTACTATATTCTAAAAATTTTCAAGTTTTGCTTTTTTACATTTGTATATCCAATCCACCTGATCTTTATCTTGTTTGTCATGGAGAAGTGAGGGAGGAACCTAATTGTTTTTCTACATAGATGACCGCTTGTCCTGGTGCCTTTGAACGACTCCTTGGCAAGCTGGTTTTGGGCTCTAACTCTGATTCCGTAGTCCACTATCCACTCTGTCCCTTGTGACACTGCCTTACATACAATAGCTTTCTGATAAGTCTTTATTTGGTAGGATAGGACTCCCAACTTCAAATTTGTTTTACCTTCTTGAGTTTTGGCTTTGTCTCGGGAATTTAAATCCAAAAACAAAATAAGAACAGGAATGGCAAAATCAATAGTGAAAAAAACCCTGTTGGAACTGGCTTGGGTTTGCATTGACTTCAGAGTATACCACCTATTTCAGTGGCCTTGTTTTCTTTAGTGATTTTGGTTTTATTTACTTTGAATTACCCAGGTCAAAAAATACCACGGGGCCCCTCCACAGCTTGGCTCAGGGCAGGGTTTAATTCTTTAGAGTGGGAAATTGCTCATGATGACCGTGGTCACCTGTGGACACCTAGCAAGTCCCCCAATGTGTCCGTGAGGCTGCTAGCCTTAGAGCTGGTGTTCTGAGCTGCCTGAAGCTGGTGTGGGGGAGAGGGAACAATGTGCAGGGTTCTAGGCACTCTGTTGGGTGTAGGGGACTAGAGAGGCCAAATAAGTTTTGTTCACTGGCAGTGAGTTTGTAAATATGTGTTTAAGAAACGAGTCCTGTGATTAGTGCTTGATGTGTGAGGAGTGGTCAGTTGCTATACTTCTCTGTGCAAATGGTTTTTCAGTCTTTTCAAAAGTATTTTTTTTAAGGCTTAATAATTGTTACGTTTCCCACATTGCTTTATCTCTTTTTATACAGGCACACATTTTTCCCCCTAAACCATTTCAAAGTGAGTTGCAGAGATTTTTGGTACTTCATCCCTAAATACTTCAAAATTGAGGACAATCGTTTTCAGAGCCACACCACCATCATCTCACCTAAGAAAATTAACAATAAATCTAATCTCTGCCCACATGCAAAATTCCCCAATTACCCGTTTGGGAGCTGGGCTTGTGTGTTTTTTGTTTTCTTCTAAAGTAAATTAAGGATCCAGTTAAGATGTGCACACTGGGGCCGGCCCTGTGGCCGAGTGGTTAATGTTCCATGTGGCCCACTTGGGCAGCCCAGGTTCATGGGTTCATATCTGGGTGTCGACCTACTCCTTTCATCAGCCGTGCTGTGGAGGCATCCCACATATAAAATAGAGGAAGATTGGCATGGATTCTAGCTCAGGGCTAATCTTCCTCTAGTGAAAAAGGAGGCAGATTGGCCATAGATGTTAGCTCAGGGTAAATCTTCCTCACCAAAAAAAAAAGGTGCACACACTGCATCTGGTTGCTGTCTCTAGGTCTAGAACAGTCCCCTTGTGTTTAGGAGTGTCAGCATTTGGACAGAGCAGGCCAGTTATCTTATAGAAGTTCCCCTATTCTAGATTTGTCTGATTGTGTCTTCATGGTCCTTGTATTTCCTGTAAACTGAAAGTTGGATCTGCCCGACAAATATAATGTGAGCCATATATGTCATTTAATATTTTCTGGTAGCCATGTGAAAAATAAATTAAAATAAATAGGTTGAATTAATTTCAATGTATTTTCTTTATTTATTAGTCATAATTTAATATTTATTTACTTAATATATTTAATATATTTATTCATAATTTATTAATATTTACTTAATATATTTTGTTTAATAATATATTTTATATCCAAAATATTATCATTTTAATATGTAATCAATATTTAAAAAGTATTAATGAGATAGTTTACATTCTTTTTTATGCTAAGTTTTGAAAATCCAGTGTGTATTTTACTTAATGGACCAGCCACATTTCCAATGCTCAGTAGCCACATGTAGCTTGGTGGCTCTGCACTGGATAGTGCAGGATGAGAGTTGTTGCAACTCAGGGAAGATGTTTTTGACAGGAACACTTAAGGAGTAGTAATTGCCTGTGCATGACTTTGAAACCATGGAGACTGCTGAAGTCTAAGTCTACTCTTTTTCTTTTTCAGGCTCTGGGTGCTCTGGGATGGAGCAGGTGTGCAGAGGGTGAGGACCCAGCTCTGGGACCACATCGCTTGCTTCTTTTCTTAGTGAGACTATCGGCTTGAGCAGACTTGGGCCCAGGATGAGGATGTCTGTGAGCCTCTCACTGCTGCTCCCTCTCTGGGGGAGGACCTTTCTCCTTCTGCTCTGCGTGGCCGTGACTCAGTCCCGCTGGCCCAGTGAACCTTCGGAGGCCGTCAGGGACTGGGAGAACCAGCTCGAGGCATCCATGCACTCTGTGCTTTCAGACCTCCATGAGGCTGTACCTACTGTGGTTGGCATTCCTGATGGCACGGCTGTCGTTGGGCGCTCATTTCGAGTGACCATTCCAACAGATTTAATTGCCTCCAATGGAGAAGTCATCAAGGTGAGACCAAATATAAAGCATCAATGAGGAAGAATTCTTGTCTTCCATTTTGGTTTTTAGTTTTAGTTTTTCAATTCTACTCTCCAGCAATTCTGAGCTCATTTCTTTCAGGATCTGCTAAAAGAAAGGGACAGCCACTAATGTTCACAAGAGGGTCCCCATACATCTCAGAATAGCATCTTAAACCTTTATTCTTGTGCCCATTTTGAGGGTGTCACCATTAAAAAGCCTTTACATCTGTACTCTGGAAGGTCTTTTGGTCATTGAGTTAGGGATTTGATGGAAGGGCCTGTGTATAAAGGAAAAGGTCTCCTTGCATTAACCATTGGATTAAACCCAAGAAATACAGAACTTTTAAATACTTCAAACCTGTTTTTTTAAAATAAGGTATAAATAAATATAGGAGTTTAGCTCTATTTGTTGTTCTGTGTTTACTAATGTATTTGTTCACTTAAGAACCAAAATTAGTACCCAAACTTCAGCCATGCCCCATTTCCTTTTGGGGAAATAATCCAGAGAACAAGAGGATCTGACACCCATGTAACAGCAGAGTGTCTTGGCAGGCCCAGGATGGAAATCAGGTGAAACAGGAAGCTTTTGTGTGAAGAAGCACCATATCTTTGTCTGGGGTTGTGGGACCTTGGAATTTCCCCTATATCCTGAGTGAGTTTGCATGGTGTCCATGTGGGTGGGTAGGGTGTACCTTTCAAACTATGAACATCTCTCCTAGAGCAGAGGGCAGCATGCTTTTTCTTAAGTGCCAGGTAGTAAATATTTCAGGTTTTGCAAGCCATACGGTTTCTGTTGCCACTCCTCATCTCTGCCAGTATAGTGTTAAAGTAGCCATAGATAATATATAAATGAAAGGCATGGCTGTGTTCCAGTAAAACTTTACTTATGAACACTGAAACTAGAATTTGAATTTCCTATAATTTTCACATGTCAAAAAATCTTCTTTTCATTTTTTTTCTCAATCATTTGAAAAATGCAAAAACTATTTTTAGCTCATGGACTGTAAAACAAGTGGCAGGCCAGATTTGGCTCACGGCCATAGTTTGCTGACCCCTGCCCTACAGCATTCTTTCCTTAGAGGTGTGACTTGAAAATGGCTTAAAAACATGTCAAGCTCTGTACTTTGTTATGGTAGTTTTATATCTGTTTGCATGTACACTTCTACATATACATAGTGTTGTGGCTATCCATTGCTGTGTTTAAACCATCAAACTTAGTGGTTTGAAACAACCAATTTGTTTTGCTCACAGTTTTGTGGCCAAGAATTCAGGGATTCAGAGTTCATCTCTCTGAGGGAACCTCATCTCTGCTTAACATGGTACTGACTAGAGTGGCTCATCTGGGGCTAAAGGATCCACTCCCAAGATGGCTCATTCCTGGCTGGCAAGTTGGTGCTGTGTGTTGACAGGGAGCTTAGCTGGGGCTGCTGGTCAGGGTCTTTGGTTCCTCTCTATGTAGACCTTTCCACAGGCTGCTTGGATTTCCTCACAGCGTGAAAGCTAGGTTCCAAGATTGAGTTTTCCAAGAAACAGGAAATGGAAGCTGCCAATCTCTTAAGGCCTGGACTTGGAAACTTGTACAGCGACACTTCCGTTGTACTCCAGTGGTCAAAGTACATACAGGCTCTGGTGAGTCCTTGCCGCCTTGCCTCTCTCTGACCATCAAGACCCAGGCATCTGGGGGCCGGCCTGGTGGCGCAGTGGTTAAGTTCACATGTTCCTCTTCTCGGCGGCCCGGGGTTGGCCGGTTCGGATCCCGGGTGTGGACATGGTACCGCTTGGCACGCCATGCTGTAGTAGGCGTCCCACATATAAAGTAGAGGAAGATGGGTACGATGTTAGCTCAGGGCCAGGCTTCCTCAGCAAAAAGAGGAAGACTGGCAACACTTAGCTCAGGGCTAATCTTCCTCAAAAAAAAAAAAGACACAGGCATCTGGATTAGAAATGGTCACAAATTCTATACCGCTTTTCCCACTGAGAGGTGGGTCTTTGCCCCTTTCCTTTAAATCTGGGCAGACCCACTCCCTACCTGCACCCTTCTTGTACTCTCTTCCTTTTCTCTCTTGCTCCCCTTATCTTCAGGTTATGGCTTATTTGCAGGGTGACCTTATGTTCTCAGAGGTGGTCATACTTCTGAAGATCCTGGCTTACTTCCATGGAGCTCTGTCTACTTCATAGAGGGTTTGCAAAAGATTTCCATGCAATCTTCATAATACCCCAGCTAGCCAGATGCTAGTCTGACCAATAGATGAAGAATGGCAATTTTGGAGGTACCTTTCTTGCCCAGCATCAAATTTGATCTTCTGAATATCCAAACTCTGCGGTGATTGCCTTTGTTCCACTGGCCATTGGGATGTTTTACATGGATTAGTCTTGACCAGAGGTGCCTTGCATCTATACAGTGAGCTGGATAATTGCTGTATCTGGCAGAGAGACATTTAACAGGCTTATTCACCAGAGGAGTAAAGAGATTTTACTGGGAAAACAGGATTTTTATCTGAGCATATTTATCAGTATAAAGCAGACCATTTAGTAGCTGATCAGCCTGTAGAAAAGCAGATAAAGGTGTGTGACTTTTCATCCCCCGCAGTCTTACCATCAGGGTTCTGTGGAGTGGGAAATCAGATCAGAAAGCCTGACTTCATTCCTGGAACTTTGATCTCCCTATGTGTAAAACGGGATTGGGAAGTCTTTATATTAAAGGAGTTAGTTTTTTCTCCTTATTATAATAATGATGTATAAATGTACATTGTAGAAAAGGGAGAAAGAAAATCTCTTGTGGGCCAGCCCTGGTGGCCTAATGGTTAAGGTCAGCACATTCTGCTTGGCAGCCCCGGGTTTGGATCCCAGGGACAGACCTACACCGCTCTGTTAGTGCCATGCTGTGCTGGTGGCCCATGTACTAAAAAATATAGGAAGATTGGTATGGATGTTAGTTCAAGGTGAGTTTTCCTCAGCCAAAAAAAAAAAAAAAGGCCAGCCCCATGGCCAAGCAGTTAAGTTTGCACACTCCGCTTCAGTGGCCCAGGCTTTTGCTAGTTCAGATCCTGGGCGCCGACCTAGCACCACTCATCAAGTCGCGCTGAGGCATTGTCCCACATAGCTGAACTAGAAGGACCTACAACTAGAATATACAACGGTGTACTTTGGGGGGGGCTTTGGGGGAAAGAAGAAGAAAAAAAAACATTGGCAACGGATGTTAGCTCAGGTGCCAATCTTTTAAAAAAAAAAAAAAAGAGACAGTCTCTTGTGATTCCTACCAGTCAGCAAACTCCTCCATTATTTTCTATGTTCATCAAGAGCTGTCCATGTCACATACATACAAAGACATCTTGGACAGACCTGAGATCACACTGGACATATTTTTTTTTATTATTATTATTGAGTTCATAATAGTTTACAGCATTGTAAAATTTCAGTTGTACATTATTATTTGTCACCATATGAGTGCTCCCCTTCACCCTTTGTGCCCACCTCCCAGCACCCTTTCCCTGGTAACACCTGAACTGTTTTCTTTGTCCAAGTGTTTATCTTCCACATATGAGTGAAACCATATGGTGTTTGTCTTTCTCTGTCTTGCTTATTTCACTTAACATAATACCCTCCAGGTCCATCCATGTTGTTGCGAATGGGACGATTTTGTCTTTTTTTTTATGGCTGAGTGGTATTCCATTGTATATATATACACCACATCTTCTTTATCCAATCATCGGTCGGTGGGTACTTGGGTTACTTCCCTGTCTTGGCTACTGTGAATAATGCTGCAGTGAACATAGGGGTGCATAAGTCACTTTGAGTTATTGATTTAAAGTTCTTTGGATAGATACCCAGTAGTGGGATAGCTGAGTCATATGGTATTTCTATAAGTTTTTTGAGAAATCTCCATACTGTTTTCCATAGTGGCTGCACCAGTTTGCATTCCCACCAGCAGTGTATGATGGTTCCCTTTTCTCCACACCCTCTCCACCATTTGTTACTTTTTGTCTTAGTGATTATAGCCATTTTAATGGGTGTAAGGCAATATCTTAGTGTAGTTTTGATTTGCATTTCCCTGATGATTAGTGATGTTGAACATCTTTTCATGTGCCTATTGGCCATCTGTATATCTTCTTTGGAGAAATGTCTGTTCATATCCTCTGCCCATTTTTTGATCAGGTTGTTTGGTTGTGTTCAGTTGTGTGAGTTCTTTATATATTATGGAGATTAAACCCTTGTCAGATATATGATTTGCAAATATTTTCTCCCACTTGGTGGGTTGTCTTTTTGTTTGATTCCTGGCTTCCTTCGCCTTGCAGAAGCTCTTTAGTCTGATGAAGTCCCACTTGTTTATTTTTTCTTTTGTTTCCCTAGTCTGAGAAGACATGGTATTCGAAAAGATCTTTTTAAGATCTATGTCAAAGAGTGTACTACCTGTATTTTCTTCCAGGACTTTTATGGTTTCAGGCCTTACCTTCAAGTCTTTGATCCATTTTGAGTTTATTTCTGTGTATGGCGTAAGATAATGGTCTACTTTCATTCTTTTGCATGTGGCTGTCCACACTGGATGTATTTTTTTTAACCATTTTTCATTCAGTGTAGCTTGAGTTTTTTTCCCCTGGTTATTAAGTATTCTTTGGGAATGTAACTTTGAATGGCTGCCCGATATTCTTGTGTATGTGAGGAACATTTCAGATCTTGGTCCCCAGGAGGCTTGTTGGGGTAACCTCCAAATCATATCCATCACTATTACTGTCATCTAAGCTACCATTTGCTCACCCCTTCCCAGGCTCCCCACCTCTGTTCTTGACCCGTCACTCTCTTTTCCATGCTAAGGCAAGAGACATCTTTATCTTTGTAACGCCCCCCCCCCCCCCGCCATTACTGAGCTGCACTTAGAATCAAGCCCCATGTGATCTGGCCTCTGGCCTCCTCTCTCTTGCCTTTCCCTTTGCATACTGTGTCCCAGCTACACCAGCTTCTTTCTGTTCCACAAACATGCCAAGCTCATGGCCCACCCCAGGCCTCTGGTTGGTTCTTTCTTCTGTTGACATGGGTACAGCCACCTCTTCAGGCTTAGCTTGAACATTGTCTGGGGCATTGGAGCCCTTTTTCTCCACCTGGATGAAAGTAGCTTTGCCACAAAACCCTGTGTTATCTTCTTCTTAGCAAATTTTTGTACTTGAAATTCTTATCTTTTGTTATTCTGCATGTTTGACTCCCATCATATAGGCCCTCAAATGTTTATAGGCTGGCAGAGGGAATGAGGACCCTTTCAGTGCCTACAAACCTGCTTTGGATTGTCAAAGTCTCCCTGGCTGTGTGCAGGGAGAAATGCCAGCCCATGTCAAGGGCAGCAAGAGACTAACTTTGCCCGAGCTTCATGTGGGGTTCCCAGTGAGGGTTGGTCTTCCTGCCAATTTGGACATGGCCAAGTTGCCTAATCAGGACTCAGGTAGAGCATGGTCTCTCCTGAGATCTGATGAGATTAGATGATGTGGTTGTCATACTTGCTGACTGGTCAGGTGATGTACATAGGGGTTGGTGATGGAATAAGTTAGTGTTTGTAGCAGACTGAGTAAAAATCTGTTGAAGTGGTAGAAGGTTAAGCCTCATGCTATGTGAGTTGCACTAGCCACTTTCCAAGCCTTCTTTGACCTGTATGGTTGTGGCAACTCTGTTGTGGAATCACAGTGGCAGGGGGTGTGCTGCTTGATGTTAGTCAGGTGTACCCATCAGGTAACATCAGTTCCTAAAACAAGGGCTTCCCTGTACTTTATATACCACACAGCAAGGAAGCAGGTCAGGAGAAAGAAGAGGGGACTTGCTTGCCTGGAGGATGTAGTCCTGTAGTGCTGTGTCCCATGCTTGATACCCTTTCATATCCAGACAGCTCTCGTCCAGTCTCAGCCTGGCTGGCACCTATTACTTCCCCTGCTGTTCTCTAGCTCTGCCTTAGGAATTGATTTCATGTTATCCACCCCAGCTTAACTCCCAGGTGGATTCCATTGACCTGATGATGCAAGAATGGACTGCGGGCTGTCTCCAGGCCCTTCTGGCCAGCATGACCTTCCTGAGAGACTTGTCCCGGGGACTCTCTCCTTTCCTGTGGCCTCAGGATACCCCAAAGCAGATGGTCCTGTCTTCTGCCCCCTTGAATGAGACTGGATGCCTGTATGAAAAGCTCATCCAAGATCTTGTCTTTTCTTTGCTCTCACAGTTGCCTTTGGATCCTGGAGCATTGTCCCTCCTCATCAGGGTTTGTGGGGTTGGGTCACACAGAAGCCAGCTTGACCTTTGCTGGGTGGATCATAGGCTGTCCTGAGTTAGCTATAGTATACGTTACCCATCCTGACTCTTGTCTCCTTTGAGATTGGTGTTGGTTTCCTGCAGGTACTTCTCCTCTGACTTGAGTGAGTGTGGGGCTGTGTGACGAAGATGATTATATGCCTAGAGACGTTCTAACCCCTCCTCTCTAGCGTGGTCAGGAGAGACATCTTTGCATCTCATGAAATGACTAGGCTGCCCCTCTAGAGCCCCCTCAAATACCTCATTTTGGTAGAGCCTGCAATGATGGCTTTTCATCCCTACTTCCTCTTAGCCTCCTTGCCTGGAGACAATGTGGACTTTCTCTCAGCCCAAGATGTCGGCAGACTGGGAGCAGCCCTTCCTGGGACTGTGCTCTTAGCTGCTGGTGTGGGCACTCAATTGTTCCCCTGAGAACAATGGACACTCTTTTTAGCCAGGAAGGGGAGCTCATGAAAGGAGCATTTCTTTGGATGCTTGAGAGCTTTGTGGCAGCCCCGCCTGCGTGAGATGAACTGCAGTTTCTTTCTGCCTTGAGTGGGTGTTTCCTGGCTCTGAATGGACCCCTTGTGAACACAGCACACCGGGGAAATGCGGGTTGGCGAAGGAAGGCATCCTTGGGGGTGGGTTGTCAGAATGGCATTTGTCCAGACACATCAACTCAAATACTTACTGAAAATACAGGCCTCTATGTTTAAAAAAAAAAAATTACAAGGACTGCAAGAATATGACAAAGTAAAAATAGATGATGTCAGGGTTTGGGATTGAGGATCCTAAGAATTTTATTAATGGCTGTAACTATGCGAAGTTGTCCCTTACTTTTGGGGGAAAAATACTAATTTTTGTTTTTAGTTAAGAACAGTTAATGTCAGGTAAAATACTTCATAACTCAGACCAGAAGGGTACTGATTGGGCTGTGCGATTGTGTTCAGAATGTGATCCTGTGGCCTTGGCCTTTGTGGCGTAAGCTGTGTGCTGGTTTGAGGTTTGCATATCTAGCAGCAGGACCAGTGATTATCTCTCTTGGCTCTGCTTTACTCAGCAAAGCAAAGGCCCCTCATACCCAGTTTCACCATGGTTCCTCACCTCGTGGGGACAAAGTCTTGGCCCTTTTTTTTTTTTTTTTTGATTTTGTTTTTCCTTTTTCTCCCAAAAGCCCCCCCGGGTACATAGTTGCAGATTTTTACTTGTGGGTCCTTCTAGTTGTGGCATGTAGAATGCTGTCACAGCGTGGCTTGATGAGTGGTGCCACGTCCACGCCCAGGATCCGAACTGCCGAAACCCTGGCTCACTGAAGCGGAGCATGCAAACTTAACCACTCGGCCACAGGACCGGCCCCAGTCTTGGCCCTTTGACCTCAATCCAGAGGCTCTTCCTGTGGACCTGTGCCATCTCCCTGCAGCCCAGCCATGTGACTATGCATGTGCATCATTTGCAGAAGCTGAGTTTGGCCACAGAGCAGATTTGTCTCATTGTCATAGTCCGTGGCACAGACACAGGCTCACCTTGAATGTGAGTCAACACGATGGGGGCTTCTGAAACTTGATTGGAGGTTCAGACTTCCTCAAAACGACCATTTCCTACCTCCCTGAGCAGAGGAGCGCTCCTGGTCAGCCTGCCCCAAGGAGGCCTTGACCACCTCACGTGTGAGTGCCTCCAGGGTATTCCCTATGGTATTCCCAGCCATAGATGGCTGCAGGTTGGCCCAGCTCTACAGTTTGACTGAGGGGTGAGAGGGCTGAAGGGTCAGGAGCCGGTGACCAGGTCTGAGGGAGGTGGACACTTTGCCAGGGCAGGCTGCTAGAGGTCCAAGCAGTGGGGTGTCACAAGGCAGCAGTTCATGCCACTTTGAAATGGATCACTGAGAAGAACCTCTTGCACATCTGTGGGGAATTCAGAGGTGTTGGTTGGAAGGTGCTACCACTGAGGCCCAAAGAACCCTCCAAAAGGTTTATAATGTGAGGGAATTCTCACCAAATGCAGTTTCTTGTTTATATTTTTATTCTAAAGATCCTTCTTTACTGGCCATCATTAGCTCACGCAAGTGACATGGGTGTGAAAGTGCTTACCCATCTTTCTAGAGTGTTTGCTTGCCGTTTCTAAGTCCCACAACTCCTGTATAGGTGATATCTTACCCGTAAAGCTTAGGTTTTCTTGGTTTCTGAAGCCAACAGTCATATAATTAATTAGGCCCTGATGAGAGTCTAATTCTTCAGTTTTGTCTTTCAGCTATGCCTAGCTGGCTGGCTCATCCTGGGTAGAAACCTGCCTTTTGATGAGGGACTGAGTAATGGAGCTCCTCTGCCCCTTTGCTGTTTCTCCAAGTGTGGAAGGATACTAGTTTGGGGTGAGAGACTTTGCTTGTGTTGCATGGTGTTTTAACACAGGTGCTGTATCTTTATCAGACTGGGTGTTTGACAGTCTATTGTGTGAGAGAGGGCATCAGCAAAGCAGTTGGAGAGAATGCCTCAGAACTGAACAGGGAGTCATTTACTAGTCATCTGCTGGTATAGATTGATGAGTGACCAAAGCCTTCACATTTGGCAGTTCCCTAGTCATTGGTCATGGTGATTCATTGTGGGCATCACTGGGTGGGTAGTCTTTAACTCTTTATGGGTCTGCCCAGGTTTTTGTGGTTTTGATTCTTAATATTTGGGGATGTACTTTTTGTTGTTAGTGCCATTGAGTGGATTCCAACTCCTTGCAACCCTGTGTACGGCAGAGCTGAACCCTGCTTGGTCTTTTTGCACCATCATCTCACCTTCCAGTGCTGTATCAGATAATTGTGCTATTTGTAGGGTTTTCTTGGCCAATTTTTTGGGAGGTACATGTCCAGGTCCTTCTTCCTAGTCTTTGTTAGTCTGAAACCTGTCCACCATGGGTGACCCTACAGGTATTTGCATGGCTTTCAGCATCACAGCCACATGCAGCCACCACAGTATGATAACCAACAGATGGGTGGTGTGGTTCCCTGACTGGGAAATGAACCTGGGCCACCGTGGTGAGAGCACCAGATCTTAACCACTAGACCACCAGGGCTGGCAAAATGTACTTTATGGATCAGAATTTCTAAAACTGGGTGTGTGGCTGTTTGAAGTCTTGTTTTCCCCAGTGCTGGGCTTGCTTTCCATCTTGCAAGCATGTCCTCTCTGATGGTGGCTGAAACTGGAAAGATTTCTGGCTCCTTCTGCGTGGCCTCTGAGCTACAGCCTATGATCTTCTCAAATCAGGCTTACTCCTGCAGTTTCTGCCTCTTGTAGCTGTTCTTACTGCCTGAAGGCTTCTTTCCAAGATGACTGCTTTATAAGGTTAGCATGCCTTGTCTCCCACAACTCCAAGGTATTGTTGGTGTTTGGTGATAGAGGGCTGAGTGAGCTGAAACCCTGGGGGAGTTCCATGGCGAGGACCAGCCTGTCACCCCAAACACATGTCCTGGTGCTGATGAGCACTTCACACAGATCTCTGGTTCCTGCCCCTTGCCTGTCATTCCTAGCCTGCAGCCCTTAGGGGGTTAATTGTGGGTAGTTACAGTACAGCTGGGGCAGAAATTTTTATATGCATAAACCAGGGACTCCATGGATAGTCAAAATCTCATGCTCAAATATGCCAGGATTTAGCACACCTGTTTTAGACTGAAGAGGAGGTGAATACTGGTCTTTGGGCTATCACTTGCAGCAGCAGGTCCATCCCCCTCCCGACTCCCCCTACCCGCTTCCCCCCCCCCCCCCGCCCCAGGGTTTTCATTCACTCCTGGCAGACAGGTCTTAACAGGCAAGCAGGTCTCTGAAGGTCCCCAGCCTCGGCCTTATTCCTCTGTAGGAGCCTGGCTTCTACTTGCCTGCAGCCTCCCCACTTCCCTTTGATGCTTTGGGATATGAACTGGGAAACAAGGCCTCAGTGTGGGCTGGGTCCAAGGCCAGCCGCAGAGTGCCCTCGACCTGTTCTTGCAGCAGCCTTACAATGTGTACTGGGTCCTCTCTCAGCCGACAGGAGTGAGTGGGGAACCAGCATTGATAAAGAGTCCAGCATGTGCCTGGCCTTGTGATCATCCAAGGATGGCGTTGTTTCCCCTTTTCACAGGTGAGAAAATGGGCTGCGGTGGGTCAAGCCTCAGCCTGCCTGGAGCTGGGATTCAGCCAAAGGCTCCTAGAGATGGGGCTTCCCTTCGGGTAGGCTGTTATTAATAGGGATGAGTCCTGGCTTGTCATAGGGGCTGCATCTCTCAGAAGGAGCTTTCATATCCCACTTCACCCTTAGGCCCTGAGAGGAAAAGAAGACCAGAGCCTGGAAGTGTTGAAGGCTGAGGAGGATGTTTAAAGTTTCCTTGGGCTGAGGGACTCCTGCTTTGTTAGGGTAGAGCAGGAGTTGCATCTTAGAACATTCCCTCAATTGAGTGCCCTTGGGAGGGAGGGGCCACAAGTGGAATCCTTCAGGCATTGTGGATGCTGCCAGCCCTTCAGGCATGTTAAGGGGCTTTCTTCCAATGGCCTTGAAAATGCAGAGATGTCAGCATGTCTGTGGCTTGGCTAGATTCCTTATGGAACTCACATTTGTTTTGCTTCCTATGGCCCTTCTATTAAAATGAATCATTGCCATTCAAAGTGCTGCCTGGGCCTAACGTTCCCAGTACCAAGATGCTCAGAGATGCATGGGTTTTAGAACAGTCAGGTTAGTACCTTTCCTTCCTGTCTGAAAAGTACCCAAGATCCTGGCGACTGTCTGCTTCAGGGCTGTAGATCCAAGTTGGACACTTGTCCTGTGGCCAGGGCATGGCTGGGACTCCAGGACTCTGAGGAGCTGGAATATGTAGAGGGAAAGGCAGGTGAGCAGGTTGGAGAGGCTTAGCTCTGTTTTTCTGACGTGGCTTTTCCCAAGTATCTATAAAGCTGTGGGTAGATGATAGTGAAAGAATTTGTTTCAATAATCAAAATAAAGCTAGCTACCACTTCTGCTCTTCCGTCTCCCAGTTTGCAATTGAGCGTTATAATTTGCTTAGTGAAACTTGGAGTTTTCTTTAATGTTTGTTATGTTACATGTTATTAACATGTTATAATGTTATTTGGCATAGTTTAAATAAGTGTATGTCTTCCAAGACTGGCTGTGCGTGAGAGCCATGGACCAAGAGTAGCTGGGGTTTATTCCTTAGGAAATATCTGACAACAGAACGGTGGCTGTTGGGATCAGCAAAAAAGAAAGTGAGCCAGGCTGGGAAGCTTGAGGAGGCGGGGCCCTTCTCTGTTCCGTGTTGTAAAGTGCCCTTGTTGGGGGCCAGCCCGGTGGCGTAGTGGTTAAGTTCACGTGCTCCACTTTGGCTGCCTGGGGTTCAGCGGTTGGGATCCTGGGCGTGGACCTATATACTGCTCCTCAAGCCATGCAGAGGTGGTGTCCCACATAGAAGAACTAGAAGAACCTACAACTAGGATGTATAACTATGTACTGGGGCTTTGAGGAGGGAAAAAACAAACAGGAAGATTGGCAACAGATGTTAGCTCAGGGCCAATCTTCCTCACCAATAAAGAAAGAAAGAAAGAAAGAGAGAAAGAGACCTTGAGTAGCCAGAGACAGACTTGGAAAAGCACTGGGGCTGCTTACTCATCTGTGCTGATGGAACACACAGGGCTGGGCACAGGCCTAGCTGCCTGGCCACTCAGGAATGTCCCTTGAACTTGGCCAGCCAATTGGCACCCACCTCTGGAGCCTCTTCTGGTCTCTCCTGGCCCTGTTCAGTCTCCTCTACAGTTGGCTTCTCCTTGGTTGACTTTACCCAGAACTCCAGTATAGGTCCTCCCTTTGTCCTCTGTCTGCCCCCCCGCCCCGCCAGATGTGCTCTCATCCCGGTGGTGGCCATTGAGATGGAGTGGGATTAGGAAACATCCTTGGGTGTCCAGAGACCTGGGTCCACACCTTCGCTCACCTACTCTCCACCTTTCAGGACCCCAATTCCTATCCCACCCGTGTAAAACATCTCATGCTTCCCTGACTACTCCATTTGGGCCTTAAATCTTCATGTTTTTTTTAAAACAAGAGCATTCAGCCTTTGCTTTATATGTTTGTATGTGAATGTTTCAGTTTTCATATTTAACATAATTGAACTGGAAAAATTTAAAGCATAGGTTTTTCAGCCAAAATATTTGAAATAAGTATTCTTTTTGTAGCTAAAAAGATTTGAAAGGAAAAATATATTTAATGTTTTTCATGGATTTGAAGACACCCATATTTATAGATATTTTACCATTTCTGATGTTGGCTGTGTTTGCAGTAGGTGGTGAATGGCGGGATGGAGGATTCTTACTGGTGCATTAATTAGATGATTGTGCACCTTAGAGTTGATGGAATGGGGTATCGCAAAAGCAGCACTGTTCACAGACCCTCAGTGAACTCAGTGATATATAGGGCATCAGTAAAGGACAACCCCAATAATAATAACTCCTAATACTGTCAGATGTCTTCTCATGGGTTTTTACTGGAGGTAGGAAGCCTGTTTATAGGAGGGTAAGTGTCTGGTCTCTGATAAGGTTGATGGAATGGCATATTGCTCGGATACTTGCGTCCTGGCTAGGAAGATCAGGTACAAGCTTAGGGTCTCCTCCCCAGCACTCAGAAGCCCAAGGCACAAGAGCCACTGGGGAGCCCAACAGGCATGGCTCTGGCCTTCCTGCTACAGGGAGGGAAGCATTTTAGTGTCCCTCTGCTGACGAGCAATGGCCATTAAGGGCAATTCCTGGACTGAGGCTGGCAGTAAGAAATGCCGTCTATTGGCCAGTGTGTCTCTGGATTTGATGGGACAGGACAGTGGAACTGAGAGTGCCTTCAGGCAGACTAGAGAATGGGTGCCACCTTCCTTGCACTGAGGGGAGGAGTCAAGGAGTTTCCCCAAGGTGAGAAGAGTCCTAGATGGGGCCTGGGTAAAAGGGAAATCTTGTTTCCCTCTTGTCAGCTGATGGTGGAAGTCTTTATGGTAGCATTCCTTTGGATGCTTTGAGTATTACCAGTTATGTCCCTTTGGAAAAGGACTTCCACCTTGAAATAAGTCTGGGAGGTGCTGTTGGGTGGAATAAGGGGATGAGTTCCTTAGGCCTGCTTCTGTACCTGGGCTCTCCAAGGCCAGAGGTGGGCTCTGTACATTTCCCAAACAGAACTCTCTTTTTGAGAGACCAGAGCTCCTTGGAATGCCTTTGATAAACTCTCTTCTAGAATAGTTGTTTCTAGTCTCCCATCCTGGTTATTGTCATTTTTGTTGAGGTTTGAAAAGCAGGGTTAATTAAGGCATTAGATACAATTAACTGTGTTTGCTACCCAGATGTGCCCCACTATCCTTGAATGTAATGTGGTGGTTATAAAGTGAGTCGTTTGGGGACCTTGAGTTGTACCTTGCACCTAGACCTGTGTGCATTTCCGCTCTGAGCAGGAAAGTCACTCTACACCAGGCATATTGCTTGAGCAAAATTCTGAATTATAGCTCAAGCCTATCACACAGTTCAGGCTAGGCCAGTGGTTAACTGTTGTGATCATTTTCAGGTTACGCAGTGACAGTAGCACTGAATTCATACTGGTGTCTCTTCTAGGTATCAGCGGCAGGGAAGGAGGCCTTGCCGTCCTGGCTGCACTGGGACTCGGAGAGCCACACCCTGGAAGGCCTCCCCCTTGACACCGATAAGGGTGTGCATTACATTTCCGTGAGCGCTGCACGGCTGGGGGCCAATGGGAGCCACATCCCCCAGACCTCCAGCGTGTTTTCTATTGAGGTCTACCCTGAAGACCACAGTGAGCCACAGTCCTTGCGGGCAGCATCACCAGACCCTGGTGATGTGGTGTCATCTGCCTGTGCTGCCGATGAGCCTGTGACTGTCCTGACGGTAATTCTGGATGCTGACCTTACCAAGATGACCCCAAAGCAAAGGATTGACCTCCTCCACAGGATGCGGAGCTTCTCAGAAGTGGAACTTCACAACATGAAGCTGGTGCCAGTGGTGAATAACAGACTGTTTGACATGTCAGCCTTCATGGCTGGGCCAGGAAATGCAAAAAAAGTGGTAGAGAATGGGGCCCTGCTTTCCTGGAAGCTGGGCTGCTCCCTGAACCAGAACAGTGTGCCTGACATTCGTGGTGTGGAGGCCCCTGCCAGGGAGGGTGCTATGTCTGCCCAGCTTGGTTACCCCGTGGTGGGTTGGCATATCGCCAACAAGAAGCCCCCTCTCCCCAAACGCATCCGGAGGCAGATCCATGCCACACCCACACCTGTCACTGCCATTGGGCCCCCAACCACAGCTATCCAGGAGCCACCATCCAGGATTGTGCCCACGCCTACATCTCCAGCCATTGCTCCCCCAACAGAGACCATGGCTCCTCCGGTCAGGGATCCTGTTCCTGGGAAGCCCACGGTCACCATTCGGACTCGAGGTGCCATTATTCAGACCCCAACTCTAGGCCTCATCCAGCCCACTCGGGTGTCAGAGGCTGGCACCACAGTTTCGGGCCAGATCCGCCCAACAATGACCATTCCTGGCTATGTGGAGCCCACAGCAGTTGTTACCCCTCCCACAACTACCACAAAGAAGCCAAGAGTATCCACGCCAAAATCAGCCACGCCTTCTACTGACTCCTCAACCACCACAACTCGAAGGCCAACTAAGAAGCCACGGACACCCCGACCAGTGCCCCGGGTCACCACCAAAGCTCCCATCACCAGATTGGAAACTGCCTCCCCACCTACTCGCATCCGCACCACCACCAGTGGGGTGCCCCGTGGAGAACCCAACCAGCGACCAGAGCTCAAGAACCATATTGACAGGGTGGATGCCTGGGTTGGCACCTATTTTGAGGTGAAGATCCCATCAGACACCTTCTATGACAACGAGGACACCACGACTGATAAGCTGAAGCTGACTCTGAAGCTTCGGGAGCAGCAGCTTGTAGGTGAAAAGTCTTGGGTACAGTTCAACAGCAACAGCCAGCTCATGTATGGCCTGCCTGACAGCAGCCACGTGGGCAAGCATGAGTATTTCATGCATGCCACAGACAAGGGGGGCTTATCAGCTGTGGATGCCTTTGAGATCCATGTTCACAGGCGCCCTCAAGGAGACAAGGCTCCTGCACGGTTCAAGGCCAAATTTGTGGGTGACCCAGCACCAGTGTTGAATGACATCCATAAGAAGATTGCCCTGGTGAAGAAGCTGGCCTTCGCCTTTGGGGACCGCAACTGTAGTACCATCACTCTGCAGAATATCACACGGGGCTCCATTGTGGTGGAATGGACCAACAACACACTGCCTCTGGAGCCCTGTCCCAAGGAGCAGATCATGGGGCTTAGCCGGAGGATCGCTGAGGATGATGGGAAACCTCGGGCTGCCTTCTTGAACGCCTTGGAGCCTGACTTCAAAGCCATGAGCATTGCTGTCACGGGCTCTGGCAGCTGCCGGCATCTACAGTTTATCCCTGTGGCACCACCCAAGAAGGTGCCCTCAGAGGCACCACCTACGGAGGTGCCAGCTAGGGACCCTGAGAAGAGCAGCGAGGATGACGTCTACCTGCACACGGTCATTCCAGCTGTGGTGGTTGCAGCCATTCTGCTCATCGCTGGCATCATTGCCATGATCTGCTATCGCAAGAAGCGGAAGGGCAAGCTCACCCTTGAGGACCAGGCCACCTTCATCAAGAAGGGGGTGCCTATCATCTTTGCGGATGAGCTGGACGACTCCAAGCCCCCACCCTCCTCCAGCATGCCACTCATCCTGCAGGAGGAAAAAGCCCCCCTACCCCCTCCCGAGTACCCCAACCAGAGCGTGCCCGAGACCACTCCTCTGAACCAGGACACCGTGGGAGAGTACACACCCCTGCGGGATGAGGATCCCAATGCACCTCCCTACCAGCCTCCACCGCCCTTCACAGCCCCCATGGAGGGCAAGGGCTCCCGTCCCAAGAACATGACCCCATACCGGTCGCCCCCTCCCTACGTACCCCCTTAATCCACAAGCGCCTGGGTGGAGGCAGGGGTCGGGCAGGGCCCTGGAGACAACATGGTATTGTCTGTGGAGATCCGTGGCCTGCAGACCATCGCCCACTGGGAGCTGACACCTGACCTAGCACACACTGACACACACGGGGCCTGGACAAGCCTGCCCTCTCTGGTCCTCCTAAACCCCAAAGCAGCTGGAGAGACTTTGGGGACATTTTTACTTTTATTTTTTGCCTAACAGCTTTTTGTTTGTTCATAGAAAATTCTTCGCTGCGTTTTTGATGGCTGGCTCTGAAAGCACCGTTTGGAGTAGAGGTAGATGGAGGGAGCGAGGAACCGTGAATGAACTCGCAGGCAGTGCTGGGCAGCCTCCCGGCCTTCTGCGTTTTGCCTTTAACACTAACTGTACTGTTTTTTCTATTCACGTGTGTCTAGCTGCAGGATGTAACATGGAAAACAGTAGCTAAAGATTAAATTCAAAGGACTTTCAGAAGTTAAGGTTAAGTTTTTACATTTAATCTGCTGTTTACCTAAACTTGTATGTATAATTTTGGGGTGGGTATGGGAAATTGCTTTGCTAAAAATAAGCTCCCAGGGTGTTTCAAACTTAGAGAAGACCAAGGGACAGTATTTTTTATCAAAGGAATCCTATTTTTTCACACTACGTAAACTTGGTTGCTCTGATACCCCATAGACTGACTGGGGGCCTTCCGGCCCTGGCTCAAGGGCCAGGGCCCTGGTGCTGGGCTTGCTCTCCCGCTGTTGCCAGGGGCTGGAAGCTGGAGGGGCCTCTTGGGCCATGAACATCCATACCCTGACCCCATGCATGCTAGCGGCCCACCACCAAGGGGTCTTTATTTCCATGGAAAGGGGACTCCAAGAGGCAGTGGTGGCCGTGGCCCCCAACCTAGGTGCTCCAGGGTGGGCCAGCTGCTTATGGGGGTGCCTGGGGAGGTCGAGGGACTCGACCACATCAACCTGTTTTCTTTTACCCTTCTTCTGTCTGTTATTCCTCCCTCAAAAAGGAATATCATGGTTTTTGAAACACTCAGTGGGGGACATTTTGGTGAAGATGCAATATTTTTATGTCATGTGATACTCTTTCCTCACTTGACCTTGGCCGCTTTGTCCCAACCAGTCCACAGCCCCACCCTGACCCACCCCACCCCTCTTCTCTGGCGCTCCAGTCCCAGGCCTTGGGCCTGAATGACTGGGAAGGGTCTTCTGGCTAGGGAGGAGTGCCAGCAATAGTTCATAGTAAAAATCTGTGGGTTCTCAAAGCTAATTTTTTACTAAAGTTTTTATACAGCCTCAAATTGTTTTATTAAAAAAAAAAGATTAAAAATGGTGATGCTTACAGCAGTTTGTACAACCTCTTAGTGTTGATTCCATGGAACTGACGGCTTTGCTCATTTTGATTTTTTCTCCCCTCCTTTTCCTAACAGTTTAAATTCTAGAATTACACTGGGGCTTCTTTTGCCTTTTTTAGCAGAATGTCCATCCATCCATCTGGATCTCTGTCCCATGTCTCAGGGGTACCCACTCTGCTTTGATTCTCCTCCTTTGGAAGAAACCATTTTGAACATGACTATTCCTGATGTCTGGGAGTTATTTGGGGTACCTTTTAGGAATGCCTTTTGCAATAATGTATCCCTTCAGTGATTGAGGGCAGGTGGGTGGACCCAGGCTCCCTTTGCACACCGAGCAGCCACTTCTAAGCCATATCGACCGTTTTTGCAGAGGATTCTTGTGTGCTGCCTCAGGAGGGGAGGGCAGGTAGGAGGGTACGGGGAGCTTCCCATTGCACCTTCTCCCACAAGGCTCAGTCCCTCTGCTCTCCCCAGCCCCCAGTGGATTACTTGAGTGAGCAGTGCCCCTTTTGTGGGAGTCTGTGGATGAGCGCTCAGCAGACCTCTGTGACTGGGCCTAGTGCTTCCAAGCCAGAGTTTCCGCAGTGCCCCAGAGTCACGAGCACAAGTAGGGTCTGACCTGGTGAGATTATTTTTGATGACCTCATCAAAAAATAAACAATCCCCAATGTTCCAGGTAAGGGCTTTGAAAGGCCTTCCAAACAGCTCTGTTGCCCCTGGCAACACCATTGGGCACTGCCACTCAGAGACATGGCTGGCCCAGAATGGCCTGTTGCCATAGCAAATGGAGGCGATGGGGCAGTGAACAGAATAACAACAGCAACAATGCCTTTGTAGGCAGCCTCCTCCCCTGAGCACCAGTCAGGCGATGGCCGGTGGACTTTGTGAGACAGAGAGCCAATTTCACATTCAAGTGTTCACCAACCACTGATGTATTTTTATTTCCTTCTATATGATTTTAAGATGTGTTTTCTTCATTCTGTATAGAAACATATCAAACTAAATAAAAGCAGCGTCTTTATTACAATGCCATTGCCTCCAAGCATCTGTTTCCCTGGCTCCTACACATTCTAGGACATAAGTGGTGGGGAGCTGGAGTCCATGTGATAGAAGAGGGGACCCAGCCAGGCTCACTCAGAGGTGGCCTTTGAGCAGCTGACTCGATAGCCTCCACAACCTTACTATTTCTGTGTCCACTGGGAGGGGTGAGTGTATGCTCCAGAAGCTCTGCTGATGTGTGAGCCCTCTTTAAGCAACTCTTCCACCTGAGTCAGCTGAGACAAGTCTCCTTGAGCCTCAATTTCCTCATCTGTAGAGTGGGGTGCAAGGGCAGAAAACCCAGTGAGACTGGGTGGGGTGGGAGGGTGGTGGGAAAGGTCCTGCCATATGCCATCTGTCCCAGAGTGGGTCAGCCCCTGCAGCTCCTGGGCAGGGTTCCCTGAGTCTGGACCCTTGCAAAAATGGGGACTAAGGGATTCCTCTGGCTCCAGCTCCTGTGCCCACTGCCTTGTGGGCTGTGGGTTTGCCGGTCTCCCAGGTAATCTCAAGGAAGGCTTGGCCTTGGAGTGGGGAAAAGGGGAAAATTGTTTCTGGCCAGGCTCTTTTGGTCTGGTTGGGCCTATAGATTCTGAGAGCCTGCCTCTATGTGCCCTGCCTGGGATGGACAGGCCAGCTGTGTAGGCTTATCATGACTTAGTGCCAGGAAGTGGCTGGGTTGTCCCGGGAACTGCCCAGGGTGTGGGAAGCAGGGGGATGCAGTAGCTGTGTCTTTGGAGGCATGATCAGGGGCCACTGGTCACAGAACAACTGGTGCCTCTTCTGGGCTCACCCCCATCGCCACAGGGTCCTCACCATTTCCACCTACAGCCCCCAGGCTGCTGCTCTGCTCACAACCTTCAGGACCCAGAGTGGAGAATGGTGCCATATTGCAAATAGAGCTGAGTCCCAGAATGGGGAGTTGTTGAGGGTCAAATAACTGTGAAATATGACATTGGTATGTCCCAGGAAAGGCTGCACCCCCGCCCCCACCCCGTACCTGTTCAGCGATACACACCTCACCCCCTAAGGCTTAGCACGAGGTACCCAGGAAGTGACTCTCCCCTTGTTCTCTTGGTCTCAGGAACTTCTGCTTAACCTGAATTTGGAATTCCACTGGATTATGAGTGGACTCACTGTCCTGGACTCAAGCAGAGAACAGGAAGGTCAGCAGGGCAGGAAGAGAAGCCACAGGACCTCAGACCTCTGCTCTGCCCTCTCCTTTGGGAATATCTACTGTCTGGCTTGGTAGACCCCTGCTTCCCAACACTCTCGTGGCAGGACCCTAACCTCTCCTTGGTGGGATGGGGACTGTCTACTCAGGTCTTTTGAGCTGGAGAGGGAGTGGTAGAGGGAAGGGGCAGGTAGGAAGGGACACAGGGAGGGAGGAGGGGTCTGTCAGACCCAGAGGAATCTGCCTTCTCATCTGCCTCTGACCCAGGGCAAGTTCCTGGGATATCTCTGGCCTGGCTTTCCCGTCTGTGAGGGGGGACAGCACTGGGTCTCCAAGGGGTTCTGAGACACCCTGGGAACTGAGGGGTGAATTGGGATGACAAGTCACTACCAACGCCTCTGCCTGTGAAAGAGACAGAGAATCTAAGTGAGGCTAGAAGAATCTGCATTGTCTCCTGGTATAAAGACACTGTCTTGGGCCAAGATCCTTGGGCCAGGCCTGGGCCAGGGCTATTAGCTGGGGAATATTCGGGTGTCTGGGACCTCCTGGCCAGCCTAGACCTCTAGAATACCACCAGTTTGGTGGAGACTGGAGGTTCTACATGACTTGCCCTATTGCAGCTCCCAGCTTGGCCTCCACTTGTTCCTAACAGGCTGAAAAAGCTCCTATGCCAGGCCCTTTCCTAGCTCCTCTAAAGCATCAGTCTTTTGAGGGTAAGCTTCATTCCTCTCTATAATATTACTATATCTTAAAAATATCAATCAGCTAATGACTTACTCTTTTCCTGCTTTGCCTATCTTCTCAGCACCATCTTGAGACAAGGTGACTGAGGCCCAGAGAGGCTAGTGCAAGGCACATTCAATTCTAAATGTGACCCAAACACTTTAGGTTTTTTTCTGATTGTAAAATTGTGTTCATATTGTAGAGCAGTAAAGAATTATTTGAAACTCCCACTGGGGGATGCTGGGTACCATTTCCCTTACGGAGACCCAGAAAAGATAGGGTGTGAGATTCAAAGTGAGGCTTCCAATCTGCTGGGGGTGGGGTGTTCCTGCAGGAGGCTGCCTGCCGCCTGAGGATAGCCTGGGGCAAGCGCAGCACGGAGACCTGGCCACTGGGGCCCTCACTAGCTGAGCTGCCTCCAACTTTGGTGGACGTGACCCTAGAGTCTCAGCTGGAGTGGAGCGAAGTTGGTTTGTTCATGTCCCTGTGGAAGGCTCCTAGTGGCCAGGACGGTGCCCTGGTGGGTTCGGGGTGATGATGGGGGCAGCTCTGAACCTTGGGGGTGCTCCAGGTGCCCGCCGGATGAGTACAGCAGAGAGCAAATTGCCAGTAGCTCTGGGCCTAAGAGAGGGACAGTGCTCGCAGACTCCCAGGAGGTGGCGCCAGAGGCGAGAGGAAGCCTGCCAACTGTGGGCAGGGCTGACGAGTCGGACTCTGGGCGGGGTTAAGTAACGCAGCTGTTGTGGGGAGAGTCTGAGAGCTGGGAGGGGTGGGACGTGGGCGGGGCTAAGGCCTCGCCGGGAGGATCCGGCGGAGTGCCGCCAAGAGCGGAGCTGAGACCACAGATGGCTGGACTAAGGCCTGGGGGAGGGCGGGGCCGAACAGGGCTGTGGGCAGGGCTAAGGCCTTTGGCAGGCGGCGGGACACCGCCCGGAGGTAGGCCGCGGACTGGGGGTGCAACTGGGCCGGTTTTTTTCTCGCTGAGCCACTGCTGCACAGTCCCTGAGGGCACTGGGGCAAGTGTAGCTCGGGTTCGGAATCCGCCCTTCGCCGGGGCCGTTCTCCTTCGGACAGGGAAGCCGGCAGGGAATAGGAGGGGCGAGTCTGGGGCCCTGGCTTCCGAATGGCCCCCGCTCCTAGGGCTTCGCCAGTATTGAGATGTATATAGGCGAAAACAATAAGGACTCTTCCTCTGCTCACTCCTTCGCTTTAGTTTTTGTATGCCTCCAGGCTTCGTGCCCTGGAGGCCAGTGCGGGGCCTGCACACAGTAGGACCCAGCGCCTGTTGGATGCTCCCCAGTCTCCTCTTCCTCCAGCCTTAGAGCTCCTGAGGGCCTAAAGTACTGTGGGATCTGGGAGGGCCCTGGATGGAAGCCAGGCGTCTCCAGTTGCATGGTTGGGGGTCTCCCCAGTCTGTGGCCCTGGGGGAAAACTGTTGGCGCTAGAAGCTGACTAGGATGGGGCAACAGATGACTCACTTTCTCTGGGTCGACCCTGGAGTGGGGGCACCCTGAAGTCTCACGGAACACTTTGCCCAAAGCTGTCTCCACAGCTCTGGGCACCCACTAGGACAGAAGGGAACATCCAGTGGCAGCTGGCCAGGGCTCCCAGGGCCAGGGCTGAGGGTACTATTGCCTTCTGTCCTCATGCTGTCCCAGCCACAGGCTGTGGAGGGCAAAGCTCAAGTTTGGGACTTGTGGAAACGGCTAGGAGCTCAGGTCAGACCAATTCCATTTCCAGGGATCAATCTCCACTTTCCTCAGCACCTCTGTTGCAAAAGGTCTTGGGAGAGAAAGGTGAAGGGGCTGGTTCCAACCCATGATGGCAGGGGTGAGGAGGTCCTGCTGGGAGATGGCAGCAGCTTGTCTTTGGGCGTGCCTGGGGGAGAGGACCAGCTTGTCCTTGATGAACTTAGCCTCAGGGAACAGTCCCTGAGTTGGGCTGCTCGAGGAGCTGGGCTTGTGGGATGCTCAAGGGCATGGAGTCCTGCTCTTGTTTGAGGAGCACATGGGGAGCACAGCTCTGCCTTCTTGTGTCCAGTACAATTATTAGAGTGCAAATGAGAGACTGAGGAAGCATCCACTGTGACCCCAATGGCTCTGATTCAGCAACCACTGTGCCCCCCAAGTCCTACCCTGAGTCCTAGCAGCACATCAGCTTACTCCTAAACCTCCAGCCTCCTCAGGCCCTGTGCCAGACAGGGCTAGGAGAGGGACATAGCCACCCTTGAGCCCCAAGAAGATCCCTAGAGCAGATTAGGGGATGGAGGGTGGGTTTGGATGGAATCAGCAAAGACAGAGTGGGGGAGGGCTCAGCCGAACATGTGGTCTTTCTGCTCTCAGTGGCAAATGGAGGATGTCCTTTGTCCAGTTTTACTATGAATTACTCTATCTGCACTGTCAACTCATTGTCAGAAAGACCACCTTTCTGGAAAACTGATGCCCATGCCAGGCCTCCCTGCTGGAGGAGTTATTAATACATAAATAGCAGTGGTAACCCACTGATGTTGATGTTGCTGCTCAACTGATACCTGCTGCTACCCAGCCCAGAAAGTGGAGGAGCCAGGGAGGGCTCTCCTCAGACAACCATGATGCCCGACTGTGACTTTAGCCCTCACAGCCTGGCCTGGTGATGCTCTGGCCACACCCACTGCAGGGCAGGACAGCAGTCCTGCACTGAGGATCAGCAGTCAAGCCCTCCAGGTTCAGGGCTTTGAGCAGCAGCCAGGCAAAGGTCAGACTTGGAGACTGCAAGCTCCGTGAGGGTAGAGTAGGCTCAACTGTCTTGGTTTCTGCTGCATCCTTGGGGCCTAGTATGGTGCCGTCCTTGTACTAGGGTGCAAAAGTGCCAAATTTAACTAAAATTTAAATTGAATTGAACCGAATTGAAATCATACATCCTAGTAGATGCTAGCAGAAGCCTAAGGGACAATGGCCCTTTCTACTTGCCATAAGGATTTTCCTTCACCATCAGAGACCCTGCCCCATTCTATCCATTTTTCCTGGAAGGCAGGAACTCTTTAGGTGACTCCTGGAAGCTTCCTGGGCACTGAGTAAGATGACAGGGCAAACAAGCCCTATCACAATCCACTCTGATCAGACAAAGATGAAGCTCAGTGGAGAGAGTGACTATGTCACATGGCCTGAAATCCCTGGTGGTAAGGAGTGATTCTCAGTAGTGTGCAGTAGCAGAGCCACAGAGGGGTCAGGAGGTAGGGCCGCCTCTAAGAGACTACCCTGAGGATGTGTGGAACTAAGCCTGATGGAAGGGCTGAGCAAGCTGCCCCTTCTCCTGAACTGTCTGAGTCATGTCTGAATCTCTGTTACCTGGAGTAGGACGTGTCGGCTGATTAGGAGAGGGCCTAAGGGCATGATTTTCTACTGGGCCTGTCCCTCCCCCTCACATCCACAGAACAGAGGTAGGTGGAGGGAATTCTATGGGAACTGGGATCCTAGTGGGAAGGATTGCAATACATATTGAGGTAGCATTTTCTGTAGTTTATGGGAATAATCTGTGTACCTCTCTCTCTCTTTCTGCAAACTGAGCCCCTTGAGGGCAGGTCCCAGTCTTCTCTGGGTCTGGCACTGAGTAGGAGTTGGGTATGCACTGGCTGAAGGACAATGAGGGCATGCATGCATGAATGAGATAGACAAAGCAGCTGGGAAGCCTGTCTGGGGTGTGGGGGGCAAGGAAAACAGTGTGTTTTGACTTGGATGCTTACAACTTGGAGAAACCATGACTTCGTTATTTTTTCTTGTCATAACAAGCCTTTGAAAGCATGTAACTCTAACAGCAGTGGGGCTTAATTAGCTTTCTTGGGAGCAATGCATGGGCAGTGGAGTTAGGCTGGTAGTAAACGTTTCTGATGATTTTTTACTGACTTTTTCACATAATGCAAGTAAAGATTTGCACATTGCAACAGGAAAGGAATTACGCAGACAAAGCATCAAGCAAATTCTCTACTTTCCAGCTCTGTTGCCTTTTCCTACTCTACCAAGGGCCATGGGTCAGCTGAAAACCTTAGTACACAAGAAAGGTTGTCCAGGCCAGCCCAGGTGGGCTGCTGAGCAGGACAAAGATCAGGTCTCTTGTTTGTGGCCTCATGCCAGCCTGAGGCCTGTTTGGGGAGCTGCCTTTTCCCCGTGTCAGTGGGTGGTACTGACAAACCTCAGCCAGGAGAGAAACCCTCTGTTTCTTTGGGCTTTCTTCCTTCCTCTTCAGTACTGTTTCGCCATCCCAGAGAAGGAGTCGGGACAGGGAGTCAATTTCCTGAGTTGCCTCTCATTGGGAGGTGGAATAGGCCTCAGCAGCAATACAACAAAAAGAAGAGTGCAGAGCTCAGGGGGACCTGTAGACAGGAGCCGGCTCTCCCAGCCTCTCTGCAATCGTCCAAAGCCCATGGCACCACATCATCCAGAACTATCCTCAGTCATCCTTCCTCATTCTCTTCCACCTCCATTCTCTCTACTTCCTCTTCTTGCCTGCAAAGTTTACCATTCTTCTTCACCCCCATTGGCATCTTCATCTTTGGATCCTGAGCCTCCCTGTGGAGGTCACCACACTGAAAGTAGCAGCCCAGAGTGAACTGGACTGTGTGGGGAAGCAGGAAAGCCACAGAGTCTGCAGTCTGCCCCTCCTCACCTTCCTGGGGCTCACCTGCATGTTGCCTTGTCCATGGCCAGCTGGCAGCCAGGTGCAGATCCTGGGATCTTGCATCTCTTCATTCTCCCAAGATTGCCTTCCAATGACTAAAGATTTCCATAAATCTCAGCAATGAGCTGATTCCAACTGGGCTTTTTCCTACCTGGATGGATTTGTTTCTGATTCCATTTTCCCTCTGGTCTACAAGTGTTTGAGAGAAGAGAATTAAGTGGACATGTGTCAATCCATCAGTTCTCTTTGGGCATGTGGACTGATTCTTCTCCCATATGGCCTTTCTCCAAAATGATTGCCATGTGTCACATGTCACACTGAAGTGGGAAGGAGATACCTTTGGCAAGTGAAGTTTAGGGGGCTGGGAAACTTCTGTAGGGTCTCCAGGTCCATCCTGTCCCTGGCCAGGCAACAGCCATGCAGCTGGGCCCAGGAGGGAATGGTATTAGGCATACCACACAGCTGCTTTACATAAACTGAGAGATTTGTTCATTTACTTGTCATAAAGAACAGTCAAGCCTAGTGAATTCTAGGCGAGTGTAGACAGCTCATCTATGACCCCTCCACCAGGAGAACTCTGGACACAACCTCAGTACCCTCCCTGTTTTTTTTTTTTTTTTTTCCAGGAAGATTAGCCCTGAGCTAACTGCTGCCAATCCTCCTCTTTTTGCTGAGGAAGGCTCGCCCTGAGCTAACATCTGTGCCCATCTTCCTCTACTTTATATGTGGGACGCCTACCACAGCATGGTGTGCCAAGCGGTGCCATGTCCGCACCCGGGATCCGAACCAGCAAACCCCTGGCCGCCGAAGCAGAACGTGCACACTTAACTGCTGCACCACCAGCCGGCCCCATCCCTGTTGCTCATTAAGTCAACAACCTAAATGCAGTGATGCAGGAACTACAGACAAAGGTCCCTCTGGGGTGCTTTTAAGCCGGGTGGTTGGTAAAGCCCCTTGGAAGTGCAGGTGTGGAAAATGCTTTGAGCCACATGGAGAACCCATCCCAACCATCAGCCCCTGAGGCCCTCCTGAAGGCCAGCCCAGGGGATAGGACAAGTCAGACAGGGTCCTGCTGTTGAGGAGCCCTCAGTCTAGGTCAAGAGGAAGGAAACAACTCCTGGAACAGTGAATAAAAATGGGAGACTAAATCAGAGCCCAAGACAACCAGAGGCCAGCACCATCCCACAGCCAGCAGGAGTTCCTGGGCTGAATACCAGGGGTGGATGTGGGCAGGGCAGGCACATTCCTTGGGATGTTTCCCAGAGAAACTGGGAGAGTTTGAAAGGAAGGTAGGGGTACCACTAACCCACACTTCCAGGTCCTCCTGGGTCCATTATACTCTGTCCTTTGTCAACCAGGCAGCAGAGACCCTGGAGGTCTGCTAACAGCTAGGAATCCACTCTGAGGAGGGCAACTCCCCGGGTCCACTGGCTGGGTAGGGCTAATTACCCCCATTGGAACCAGGGGCATGTTAATTTAAATCTGTGGAAAGCCATAGCTTCTGTGGCTTCTAAAACAGAAAACAAGCATGCTTCTCTCCCCTGCTTCCAAGTAGCCCATATAGCCACAGACTGGTGTCTTTGAAGCCAGCAGAGCCTGAGTCAGCCAAAGTCAGGTCATTGGCCTGCCCATAGTGCCTGTGTGCATGTTCTTCCCCAGGAGAAAAGGTGTGGCACAAAATCCCCAAAACCCAGACCACCCCCAGAGAGACAACTAATAATAAAGTTGGTTATGTGTATGCCAGGTACTTGTCCTTGTGTTTTACCTACATCAGCTACTCTACCCTCACAACCCCCATGATAAAGGGGCTAGTATTATAACTTTGCAGGCTAGAAAATGGAGGCTAGGTGAGCCTAAGTCAGTGGCCACAGTCACATCTGGGAAGTGGCAGAGCTGAGATGTGGATCCTTGTGGAGCCTAGTTATGAACATGTAGCCACTTGACACTCACAAAAATGATTCAAACACAGCGAAGACCATCATAACACAGGCAGAGAGGCTCTCATCATCCTGGGCAGTCAGAGTCAGACAGTTAGCAAGTCTAGGCTTTCTGGAAGCTCCATCCCAAAGATTGGGAGGGGCAGCACAGAGTGCATGGGCAAAGCCTAGCTAAGGTCTGTCCATCAGCCTGGCTATCAGTGTTCACTGGGATCCCTGGATTATTCCAGGTCAGGTTAGAACTGCTGACATCCCATTTGATATATTCCTCATCATTAGGAGAATTAAACGGGTTTGTAAAATGGGTCCAAGTTTACTCAAGTTCTTCTACATGGCCATGATTTATGAAGCCAGGAATAGTTTGGAATATACTGTGGATCTTCTAAGAAATATTCTCCTTCAGGAAAGCACAGACTTCTTTGAGAAGCCAGGAGGCAGACCATCCTGAGTGGTGTGCAAACACTGTAATCTGTAAAAGTAAGGTAATGAAAAGATAATTTGGTGAGCTCACAGGTTAATGCAGAACAAGCCTGCAGCCCCTATTTCGACAGCACCTGGGAGCCACAGCTCTAGGCCTCAGGGAAATATCATCCCCCCCATCCCCAAGGTTATTGTCCCAGGGCCTGCTGAGGCACCTTCCAGCTGGCTTCAGACCAGCCCTGACACACCCTCCACCTTTCCCAGGAAGGCTTCCTGAGACTCCTGTCCCATGGGACCAGGCCTCAGAGTGAATCACAGATGGTTCCCATCGCCATCTGGATAGTCTTCACTCCCCAACTGGTCTTCCCTCGTACCACCCAGCATCCTCTATCTCCGTGCTTCCATGACCTTGCACCTCTGAACACCCTTGTTCATTTGCCTCCAACTCCTAAACATCCTTTGAGGCACACTTGGGTGGCCCCTCTCCGAGGACTGTCCCCACGAAGCCTGTTAGCTGGGGCACTGAGGTTTTCCAAAGGAGAGCACCCATTCCCAAGTTCCCCGGGGCAGGAAGGGCCACTGACTCCAAGGCACGGCGCGACGCCCCCATGGCCCCTTATCGTGGTCCGTGCCCCTCCATCCTGGCTCAGTGGAAGGCTCCCTTCAAGCCCTACCGGGTTCCAGGTAGAACACGCCGGCCGTGACGGTCTCGGAGGGCGCATGCGCTGGCGCCGCCGGCTGTTTCCCAGCGACCCCGCCGCTGGCTGGTGGACAAGCGTCTTCACCGGCTGGCGAGAGCGCGCGCGTGGGTGGTGGGGGGGGGGGGTGCGTGTGCAGGGAAGGGGTGCGCGGGCCGCGCAAGCGCATGCGCACCGGCAGGCGGCGGCGCGAGCCGAGCTGGGAGATGGCGGCGGCGGCGGCGGCGGCGTCGAGCGTGTGAGCAGCCTCCAGGGAGCCGCCGGCCCAGGCCCAGCGCGACCCCGACCCCGCCCGCCCGCCTGCCTGCCATGGGCAACGAGGCCAGCCTGGAGGGCGGCGCTGGCGACGGGCCGCTGCCTCCCGGAGGTTCCGGCCCCGGCCCGGGCCCCGGAGCAGGAAAGCCGCCTTCAGCACCGGCCGGCGGCGGACAGCTCCCCGCAGCAGGTGCGGCGCGAGCGACCGCGGGACCACCCGGCCCCGGCCCGGGACCCAGCCCCGGCCCCGGCCCGGGCAGGTAAGCGCGCGGCGCGACGCCCAGGGGGCGGAGAGCTACTGCCTGAGGCTAGGGCCGGGGCCCACGACCCCGCGATCTAGTTTGGACAGCGAGGTCGGACGTCCGGCCGCGCTTTGAACCCAGCTTGATTGGGGTGAGCCGGGTGGTCGCGGGAAGCGGCCCTCCCTGTCTAGCCGCCCCGCCTTGGCAAGGCAGGATGGTGAGCTCAGGGTCAGCTGGGGCCTGCAGACAGTGACTCCGTCACGACCCCCAAATTCGCTTACCCCCAACGCCGGGCTCAGGAGGGGCTTATGTAACCTCAGCCTGGTCCCTCTGCACTGGGGAGCAGTGGGATGGAAAACGTCTTTTCTGTCTGCTGGTGTCTGCATGTGTCCATTGTGTTGGGCCAAGGAAAGAGCACAATGGGAGTGGCTGTCGGGGAAGATAAGTGTCACTGCCAGGAACAGAGAGAGATGAAAATAGTTGAACCGTGAACTTGGTCATGCGCTTTCCTCAGGCATTTAGTGGCTATAATCATCTTTAGAGGAAGGAAAAATGCCACTGGACACCAAAAGGTACTTACTTAGGCTCAACAGTACTAACAGGGTCGTGTGCTTTCACCAAGGTTTAGTGAAACACTTTGGGGTGAAGCAAAAATGCTATCGAATCATCTAGCATCAAATATGTTCCTGTTGCCTTATGATTTAGATTACCACTTTAGAAACCAGCAGGAATGCTGAAACCCACATAGAATACTTTAAACAGAACATATCTGACCAAACACTGTGAAGCCAGCTTGTTTAAAATGTATGCCAATTGAGGTCTTACAACAACAATCAAGTGGCAGTGAATGCAGTGGAAGGGAATGCTGATATATAATAAATCAGTAGACTGAAAACTCAGGAAAGCTACCAAGAGACAACAGGATAAAATGGAAGGCATTATCTTTACACCAAATAGGCCCTAGGAATAGCAAAACTGGGGGGGCTGTTTCTGGCTCTATGTGAGTCTGCTGATAACGTTGCCTTGGCTTTTCTGTGTGGGAGCACATAAACTGTGAGGGAGCATATTTTTTTGATTCTTCAACTGCCCAGCTGTGCCTCTCATGTGTTTATATCCTCAGAAGTCATTTCTTAGACAACTAACAGTAACGGAAGGCTCACCGTAGCCTGAAACCTGCCGCAGACAGGCCAGCCTGTGAGCATCCCTTTTAGAGGTGGGTTTTGCCCATTTTACATTAGCTATTACAGTAATGCAGTTGGGTAGCACACGGTTCTTAGCACTGCAAATACTGTCCATTTTGCTGCGTGTTGAGCTGCTGTTTGAGTTTTAGCTTGAGGGAGGCTCACCCGGGCTTTAGTGCTTCCCTCCATGGGAAAGCATCTACAGCTGAATGGAAAAACACCTTGTTATTGGGAGTTCTCTATATGGGGAATTTGACATTTCTCTTCTGGTAACCAAACAGACTGCTTTGTAGTTTATCTGATGTTGCAGAACCAAGCATATGAAATTTTTGAAAGACTTGGGCAGCTCAGAGGGACAGAAAGGAGGCTGGTGTCTACTGCTTGTATTCCTTTTCAGTGTTTCATTTCTACCCTGTCCTTGCATTCTGCTATAGGACAGACCCATGAACTACCGTTGGTTAGGGGAAATCATGGGCTCCTGCTGGGTTTAGCAATCACATAATTCACTTCTGGCTGTGGGCAGGGCTCACACATGGGCCTGTGGTGCTAAGGTCCTACGGCTGTCAGGCTCAGGGCATAGGCTGGCTATTTGTCACCAAAGCTCAGGACTAGGGGCGTTTAAGAGATAGGATTTACTCTTCCAGCTAATATTCCACTTGTTACAGCACCTCAGCTGAGCGCAACACCTCCATGGTGTGTCTCTCCTTCAGCATCAGAATGGCTTCTACTTCTCTCACCAGAGCATCTCAGGTACCCGATGCCAAAGTTAGCATGTTCTGTTCTAAGGTGCTGCTGAACAGATTAGTCCACTGATGGAGAAAAAGCCCTGTGGCATGTGCTTCTGGGCATTCAGGAAAGCGTATTGGCTCAGTTTCAAGCAACCTTGTGAATTTGAGGGCATTTGGAAACTTCGTAGAGGTAGGTAGAGGGTCAGGTAAGGGGGAGATCATTTTACTAAATCCAGAGGGGAATGAAACTGAGGTTCTGGGGGAGTTTATTCCTGGCTCTTTCCTGTTGGCATATTACCTCTTGTCACCCCAGGCTGAATTAGTCTTTTCATCCTCATACTGAGCTAACTTGGGCTCTGTGAGGGGGCAGCTCCAGCATTTGTGACTGAAAAACCTGACCTGAATCCTGTGACTAGCAGCACCACCAAACCATAGTGCAGCCTCTTAGCCCACTTGGATGATATGGCACTTTGGGCATTGGAGAGTCTCTCAGGACAGGGCTCTCTGCTTCTGGTCTCAGGGTCACGTGTACAGTTATATAGGTTGTGCTTTTCCCAAGGAGTGCCATCAGGGAAGGCTGAACTCTGTCTCAGGCTCCACTCTCCAAGCTGTATGCCCTGGTATGGGCTGCATCCTCCAAGAGGAAGGGGCACCTTTCGTTCCTTCATTCCTTCACTTATTTTTATGGAGGTGTGCCTGATGTACAGTGAAATACTCGAGTTGATGGGATTTTCACCTATACACACACCCATGACACATCACCAGTTCAAGATGGAACTTTTTCAGTAGCCCAGAAAGCACCTTTTAAAAAAATTGCACAGGGGCTGGCCTTGTGGTATAGTGGTTAAGTTCATGAGCTCTGCTTCAGCGGCCTGGGGTTCATGGGTTTGGATTCCGGCACGGACCTACACACTGCTCATCAAACCATGCTGTGGCAGCATCCCACATACAAAGTGAAGGAAGATTGGCACAGATGTTAGCTCAGCAACAATCTTCCTCAGGCAAAAAAGAAGAGTATTGGCAATGGATGTTAGCTCAGGGCCAATCTTCCTCACCAAAAACAAAAAACAAAAAACCCCACAAAGGAGCCATGTAGACTAGTGGCACCTCATCTAATCTATATCAGCCCTGTGGACTTGCACATGTTTTGACATTTGCAAATTGATCCGTAGTCAATCAGCCAAGATGTATATACCAGTATCAAGAGCAAGCACTGTGCTGGGTTTTTTTAGAGGGTCTAGAAGGGACAGAGATGCTCCCCTGTCCTCTAGCACCTCACAGTCTGGTTGGTCACGCAACACTTGAAGAGCCAAATCATGGAAGGATCCTATGAGTGACACTATGGGCAGCTTAGTATCTGAGAAGTGTCAAATAAGCAGTGCTTATGGAAGGGTTGTCAAGTGAAGAGTGCAGAGTCAGAGCCAGGCTTCAAAAGATGGAGAAACCCAAGGCATAATGGAAAAATGGTGGGGTTATGGGAGGTGGAAGGAGGGAGAAATGGCTTGAAGAGCATGGTCTACACAGGCAGGGACAGTGGATAGAGAATGAGGCTGAGTGCAGGGGTGTGGAGGAGGGCTAGGGCAAGCCAGGTTAGACTCCTCTTTCTCATTACCTGTTGACATCCCTGAGGTTGCCTCTCACTCATTTCCAGCCCACATGCCATGAAGACATATTGAGCCAAAGGCAACTGGGCACAGAGAGCATGGTCATTTGCTGGAAGGTTGGCAAGGCTGCTCTGAGAACCACACCCAAAGTTCCTTTCTCAAAATCAATTTGTCATAATTATATCTCAATAATAAAAATAAAAATAAATTGGTTTGGCAGGCCTAATATCTCTGGTCTGGGATTAGCCAGACTTGTTGTATTATATCAGCTAACAGTCAGGCTGTGGAAAAATGGGGGACTAATTTATAAGGATAAAATGAAAGGATACAATTGTCAAGCTTGGAAATAATGGTTCTTTATTGTTTAGAAATCGTGTTTGGCCCAAGTGGCTGGATTCTCACAAAAGGCATGTCATGAGGCTTGTAGTAAGTGAACTAACATCTGAATGGTGTCAAAATTTCACCCAAAGAGGGCAACCATTTTTGTGTTCCTTGCCAAGGAGAGAGGGGCAGCTTCGATAATATAGCTGTTCCCAGTGTTAGTAAGACTGATAAGATACTGCCAATCCAAAAAAAAGTTATGGGGATATTATGAGGAAAAAGGCTATCTTTGCAAAAAACAAAGAAACAAACTTTTTATTATGGAAAATTTCAAACATGCATAAAAGTAGAGAGAGTAAGCTAATGAACTCCTGTGTTGCCATTGCCCAGCCACAGCCATCATCAACTCATGGCTGATCAAATTTATCTATCTCCCTTTTTTCCCACATCCCATGGAAACAACTTCCAGACGTCCCAACATTTTATAATCAATATTTCAGTGTGTCTTTCTAAGAAATAAGGGCTTTAGGGCCAGCCCCAGTGGCCTAGTGGTTAAGTTCAGCATGTTCTACTTTGGTGGCCCAGGCCTGGTTCTCCGGCACAGAACTATACCACTCGTCAGTGGCCATGCTATGGTGGTGGCTCACATACAAAAGAGGAAGATTGGCAGCAGTCAGGTGAATCTTCCTCAGCAAAAATGAAAAGAAATAAGGGCTTTGTATAACATTACCACAGCACCATGATCACATCTAAACAGGATAACAATCCCTTAATCTCAGCAAATATCCAGTCAGGGTTCAATTTTTCTAATTATCTTTTGAATTTATTTTAAAGTTGGTTTGTTTGAATTGTCATCAAAACAGAGTCTACATATTGCATTTGTTTGATACATCTCTTCAGTTTCTTTAAATCTGTAAGTTCCTTCTCCATTTTCACCCCTTGCAATTTATTATTGGAGAACTGTATCATTTGTCCTGTGATTTCTCATATTCTGGATTATGCTGATTATATCTCTGAAGTGTCATTTAAGATATTCCTCTGTCCCATATTTTCCCTTTAACCTGGGAATTATATCTAGAAGCCATTTAGATTCACATTTCTTTCTTTTGGCCAAGAAATTCTAGCTTTTTGAAAAGGAGTTTGTTGAGGGCTTCAGACATGAAGGGACGGGGGGTTCCCTGAAAGCAGAGCCAGACTTTGGGCTAGTTTGGAGCCAGAGAACAATGCAGTGGGCCACTTTTCTGTTCTTTTTCTAAAGTTCTTCTTCCTCTGAGTGGGTTTGGTTCTGAGTTTAAGAAGGCAAAGCTTTCGGAGCCCCTGGGTCAGGCCTTTTTACCCCAGCTTGGGGGAGCCCTCTCTGTATATGTAAGTAGCAGGCTACTAGGAGATAGGATCTGGGGCTTCAATATATAGTCTCCCTTCTCATAGGTCCTGCACATTTGAAAGGGGCCCTTTCCTCTTGTTAGTGATGGAGGTGGAGAGGGACAAACCTTGCTATGTGTGGGCTACTTGAAGGGAATCTGTTCTCGGAGCCCAGGCCGATGTGCAATAAAATGCCACTTCTGCATGTGTGCTTCCTCAGAGTGATTCTGCTGGGTGTTTTACACACACTTATCCTCACTCCACCTGCCTGGCTGTGCAGCTCCTGCGGGCCCCATCTGTCCTGGCCTTATTTATCCTTCCTGCCTGGGCACTTACTTTTTTAAATGGTGAAATGGTGGCTCAGGCTGTATGCTTGCAGCAAGGGCCGAGTGTCACTTTAGGACTTGAGGCCCTCCTGATAAGCTGGGACTTGGTGGACGATCTAGCTGTGGGGCCTCCTGCTCTGGGCCTCTCGGTTGGGGCCAGAAGCATGTCATGCTGGTATTGATACTGCATTCGTGGGACTTGCTCAGGCTCCTTTCCTGCAGGGCCCTGTGTCATCTCCATTCACCAGCATAGTGGTGGAAGCTGATTGTAGTTGGGGAATGAATTGGGACCCCGGCCTCTGGGATCCTGCCTTTGGTAAGGGAGATGAGATTGTGATATCCTACCCCCTGTGGTACCCTTCCTGCAGATTGGGCCTCTGGTGGGTGTCTTTTGCCCCGTGGCATTCTCTCAGCCCATGTGTCTTATACTTTAGGTTCTGGTCAGCTTTGCCTGTGGGATGGAGGGTGTGAGCATGCTCCCTGATTCATCTGTGCTGTATCTTGGGTCCCCAGGCTGGTCACAGGGCTGCTCTGATCTGTCCTTCCTGTACTTTGCTCTTAGGGGAATCTAGGGTTCTGAAGAGAGCCTTGCTCTAGCAGAGACCCCTTACCTGGCATCCCCACTTCTTTATAACAAGAGTGTCACATGGAGGCATATTGGGAACCTCCAGGGAACTCTAGGTCACCCCTGGGATCAAATCCAGATCTGTTTAGAGAGGGCTGACTGCCCCTGATGTGATAGGACTGCTGTCAGGGCCAAAGAGGAAAAAGAGATTTTCCCTAAGGGGATGTAGGAGGACTTGGTCCCAACCATTGAGGAGATCAGACAGCCTCGGAAGTTTGTCCATGAGCTCACACAAGGATCACCCCACCTGGTCTCATCTGGGACTGCCCCCTGTACTCAGAGGAGCCGTAGATCTCCAGTGCCAGTGGCTCGGGGAGAGAACTGCCCCTTCCAAGGATGCTGGAAGAACCAGAGGGGCATTTGGGTGCTTTGGAAGAAAGAGAAGGTGAGAAAGTTTTCCGATACTCACTCCCATACGTTTGGTACATTGGTGTATGCAGGTAGGTAATAAGGATTGCCTGCACTTTTTGTATATGAGATTGGTTGTGAGGGATTTCTACAATTCAATTCTAGTAGGAGAGGACTTTACTAAATTTAGTAGGATTTTCTAGAAGTAGGAGGATTTTAAAGTGAAATTTTATCCATATATTCAGGAAACCCTTTGCTGAGCACCTACTGTATGCATATCCCTGGGTGAAATCTGTGGAACAAAGGAAGGAGCATGAAATGGGCTCTGCCCTCAAGGGGCTCGCAGTCGGCTGGGAAAGAAAGAGATACTTGTTCTGATCTTTACCCTCAACTTCCTTACATTAGAGTTTGCTCCTGCCTTCTTTGTCTCACAGAGGTAAGATAAATGAGAGCTTGATTAAATGGGGGTGTATTATTTCATAGTCTAAAATAGTAGAGCACGTATTTCTGTGGTGTTTTATAGCTTACAAAACACATTCACAACATTAACTTATTCTGTTGGAAACTCCAAAGGTCTAATATGAAAGATTTAGAAGAACAGCTAGCTAGCTGACTTTAGCAAACTGAAATGCCATCACTGAGCACAGCTGGAGAACCACATCACTTCCCCGCCTCCTACTCTGAGAAGATGGAAAATTTAGCAGGAGGATGGGGAGGGCTTTGAGGATGGGAAAGGATCAAGAAGTAGGATATTTGAGCAAAGGACAGGGTTGGGTAGGGTGGGGGATGAAGAATAGTGGAAGCATCCTGGTTGAGGGTCAGAAACTCAGGTTTTAGTTAATCCTGATAGTACCCCAAACTGGCTGTACACGTTGGGGAGGTCCTCAGTTACTTCCATCTGTAAAATGAGAGATTTAACTAGATGATCTCCAAAGTCCCCTCCACCTCTGATAGCTTCTGACAGAATAGTAGAAAGGAGGGTGATGCTTCCTACTGTTCCTCAGCCCCACTGAGGGGGGAAAACAAGTACAACCCACAGTGTTTAGGTTAATTAGAAGCAGCTTTAAATGAAGAGGATTGCTCTGCCATCTTCTTAAGAGGTCTTTCAGAGTGGACAAGATGACCTCACAATCAAGCCTGGAGCCAGGGGAGCGACTGGCTGGCACCTTGCCTCTCGGTTACTCCTGGTAGGCAGGGGATCTTGAAAAGTTGCTGGCCTTCTTCTGCTGGGTTGGCTGGCCAGCCAGCAAGGCTCCTGCCTGGGCCTGCAGAGCTTACTGCAGGCTCTCTGTTTCCATCCATGCTTGGCTGCTTATCTTCTGAGTGTTGTTCCACCCCTATCCCACAGGTGCTCTGGCAGCAGCCAGTGTGCCCATGATTTCCAGGAGAGCTGGGGTTGGCAGACACTTCTTGTGGGGGAGGGTGGGGCATGGAAAGGGCCAGCGTGAAGGAGACTTTAGTTCTGCCCCCTCCAGTTGGGCAGTTGTACAGATTCCTTCACTTGTAGAGTGAGGAGATGGATGTGGTGCTTTCTGCAGTTTCTTCTGCAGCTCTCAGGGTTCTCTAGGCTCAGGCCAGGTCTCTTCCCATGTCAAGGTCTGGCATGTGAGGCCACTTCCTTCTGGAGCGTGGTGTGGCTTCAGCACATGATATGTTTGCTCTGTCCTCCTTTTATTTTGAGCATCTAATCTAACCCCTAAGGGATACCAGAATGTCTGGTCTCATTCCCTGAAGGCAGGAGCTCTTCCTTGGTGTGACTACCCCAGTGGTCAGTGGCCTTCAGTTCCTCCCACGTAGATGACTGCACTGTTGGGAAGTTCTTTCTTTCTATTTGTCTGAAATGGTTTTCCTTATACCTCCTATCTCTTGGTCCTGACTCTGCCTTCTGGTATAGGTGACTTATTTGCTCACAGGTTTAACAGGAGCTCTGTGCTCTCACCTCCTCAACTCTGGTCTTCTCTAGACTTGACTTCTCCAGCTCCTGTGACTGGGATGTGACTCTGAAACCCTTGCCGACCTGGGCTGCCTTGCCCAAGGCTGTCAATATCCTGAGGACAAGGAGGCTCAGAGAACAGGGCCTAGGGCTCAGCATGTCACATGGGCTGTGAGTGATGCAGTCTGAAGGATGAGGGACCTTCGCTCATGCAGCCTGAGAACACCTTTCAACACCTTTCTGAATGCTCTCTGGCACTACACTCCACACTTGTCCAGACTTCATGCTGGGTATCTCAGCATGAAGGCTGAGTCTGTCCATCCTAGGCTTGTACAACCTGATTGTGAATCTGTGAGGGTCTGCATGGGTCTCTGCCATGTCTTCCCTGGTTGTACTTGGAGATCCCTTCCAACCTAGTAAGACCCTTTTGGGTCCTGACTTTGTACCCTGAACTGAGGGTAATAACTAAGGCGGTGTGTGTGTTTCAGAAATCATGCTGTGAGAACTTCTCTCCTTCCTATGGCCCTGTGAGCCTACTATCTAAAGCCTTGTATCTGACCTTCAGTGGCCAGTGTTGAGCTCTCAAGGCCGAGGCCTTGCCTGCTCGGGTTTTGGATGGTGCCACCTGAGAACCGAGGTAGAGCCGGGGCTGGATTGGAGAGGCAACCACCCCTTGCACCCTAGCTGTCGCAGCCCCTGTGCACTTCAGAGGAAACCCCTGTGCAGGCCTGTTCTTCCCTGGTTAGCTATGTGATGCTGGCCTCTCTTTGGGGTACATTGGCCTTTGGCTCTGTAGGGTAGATGTCCCTAGGAACAGCAAATGCTCTGCAGATGAAGATTTCAAACACACATAAAAGGAGAAAAGACGGCATGATGAACCCCCTCCTGTGAAACCATCACCCAGTGTCAACAATAATCAGTGTTTTGCCAACTTGTTTCATCTGTATTCCTCCAACTTTTTTTTTGGCTGGAATATTTTCAGTCAAAATGCAAATATTTCGTTTCACTCATAAATACTTTAGGATGTACCTCAAATAGTTAAAAAATGTTTTTATTTTAATCCGATAACATTATCACAGCCAACAAAGTTAACTGTAATTTCTTAACATAACCTAATACTCAGTCCATATTCAATTTTCTTTGATTAATTCAAAGTTGACTTTTTTTTTCTTTCTTTTTTTTTTGCTTGAAGAAGATTCTCCCTGAGCTAACATCTGTGCCAGTCTTCCTCTATTATGTATGTGGGTCACTACCACAGCATGGCTGCTGATGAGTGGTGTAGGTCCACGCCCAGGAGCTGAACCCGGGCCACCAAAGCAGAGCATGCCAAACTTAACCACTAGGCCATGGGGCCAGCCCCTCACAATTGACTTTTTAGAGTCGGTTTGTTCAAATCAGGATCCAAACAAACCTTGCCATATATAGAATATGTTTTATATATATATATATATATATATATATATATATGTGAGTATTTGTTTCAAAATAATAATATAGATATTTTTACTAACAATAATACCAATGACTGTAGTTTAAGATTTCCTTGTGGTTTCTTTTGTCCTTAGTTTATATCTTTCCAGGGATGTATAGTGAAATTTCTATGTTTTAGAGTTATTAGAAATGATCTTTCTCTGAGTGGTTATGCCATTAAGAAGATATACTGTTAAGCTCCTTTTTTCTAGTTTGTGTTTGGTTTGTAAGGATTGCTTTTTGATCCCTTATCTGTTGCCACCATCATACTGCACAGTAAATCAGCCAAGATTCAGTGGCTTCAAATAGCAATTTTTTATTCTCATGCATCTGCATGCTGGCTAGAATTCACTGATCCAGGCTGGGCTCCAGGCTGCAGTTGAGTCCAGGTCTGCTCCACGTATCTCTCATTCTCCTTGGACAGCAAGTTAGCCAGGGCATGTTCTTCCCTTGGTGATGACAGATACCCAAGAGAGCCTGCCTAACCACACACAACACATTTCAGCCCTCTGCTTGAAATCACACATCTTCTAACATTCCTTTAATCAAAGCAATTCATAGTTAAGCCCAAAGTTAAGGGGTGGTGTTGCAGTTACTATGGCTATGTAACAAGTTACCCCAAAACTTAGTAGCATAAAACAGCTGTTATTTTGCTCACAGATTCTGTAGGTCAGGAATTCAGTCATGGTACAATGGGATGGCTTCTTTCTGCTCCACAGTGCTTAGAGCTTCAAGAAGACTTGAAGGCCTGAGACTGGAATCAGCTGATATGTCTCCATTATTTACATGTCTTATAATTGATGTTGGCTATTAGCTGGGTGCCTCGGTACTTCTCCATGTGGGCTAGTTTGAGCTTCCTCACAATGTGGTTGCTGAGATCCAAGTGTGTCCTGAGAAAAGGAGAGAGGGAGAGAGGAAGCCAGGTGGAGGCTGTACTGCCTTTTATGATCTACTCTCAAAAGACATGCATTGTTGCTTCTGCCACATTCTATTCATTGAGCCAGTCACAGAGTCCTGCCCAGGTTTGAGAGGAGAAGGCATGAATTCCATTTCTTAACTGAGAATCCATGACTGAGAGTGTTCAGATTCTATGAGAGCATGTGGGACTGGAAATTTTGCTGAGACCATTTTTGGAAAATCAAGTCTACCACAACTGGAAAAATATACTCCACTTCTAGTGGGAGGAATTACAAGGTCACATGGCAAAGGACAGAAATCCACAGAAGGTAAAGAATTGAGAACAACAATGCCATCTACCATACTTTTTTCTTTTTGATTTAATTTTCTTAAAATTATGTAAAACTTTCTTGTGATTCCAAATAATACGAGGTATATCGAGAGAAGTCTAGTTCCATCTTGTTCCTTTCCATCTTATTCTCTTCCTTCCCTGATAAGAAACCATTTTTATCAGTTTTTCCCGTTGTTTCCTTTTGGAAATATAAGGGAAAATATACATTTATTTACCTTTCTTTTTTATATAAAAGGTAGCAGACTCTACACACTGTTCTGTACTTTGCTTTTTTCACATAATATATCCTGAAGATCACCCCATAGCAGAATGTAGAAATCCTCCTGATTCCTTTTTGCATCTGTACAGTGCTCTACCATGTGGACGTGCCACAGTTTATCCATGGACATTGGCCTAGGTCCAGGCTTTTGCTCTTACAAATAGCACTGCAGTGAGGAACCTGGTCTACACATCATTTTGTGTTTTTACCAGTGTATCTATGGGATAGTTTCCTAGAAGTAAGATTGCTGAAACAAAATGGTAAATGCATGTTTTGCTAAAGTGTTGCCAAGGCTGAGGGGCAAAGGCAGAAGCAGGGAGCTCATGAGGGGCTTGGACAGTATTCAGATGTCAGAGGATGGTCACTGGACCAGGATGAGGGCATGGCGGAGAGAAGGGAGAGGGAGGAAAGTGCTGAAAAGTGCTCAACTTCTGAATATATTCTGGGCGTAGAGCCAGAAGGATTGCTGAAGGGTTGGCTATGAAGAGTTAGAGAAAGAGAGAAGTCAGGAGGATCCCCGAGTATTGGTCTGAGCATCTGTTGCACACTGGAGGCAACAGGGATGGGGCCTAAGATCAGGAGTTTGTTCCTGGACAAGCTATGTTTTAGAAGCATCCAAGTGAGATGTTAGGTAGGCAGCTGGGCATTCAAGTCTGGGCTGGAAAAGAAAAGTAGCACTTCACCTGCAAATGTGTTAATATTAATGCCACCTGGTCCTACAAGTACCCTGAGAAAGAGATAAGGAAGAGGAAGAGACTGAGGTCATACTGAGGTTCCAAGAGGGCAAGTCAAGTACATTCAATTCAACCAATATTTATTTTATCAAACGAAATGCTGCAAATGAGAGCACTCAGCAAGAGGCCTGGCATTAAATGCCAGCTGGTGCCTGGTTCCTGCCCAGGGCTAAGGCTATAAAGGTGAACAGGTAGATTAGCATCCCTATTTCCTGCCACAGAGCATGTTTGAGTTAAATTTGATTAAGGGGTATAGTCCCTGCCCTCTAGGAGCTTGACTCAGTGGGGGATGCCTGGGGGCTTTAGAGGATCCACTGTGGTCCATCCTTCTCATCTTCACATACAGCTGCTAAAACAGATACAGAATTTGGGCTTCAGACCAGAGTTCACCTGAAAGGCCTGACCCACCCCCACAGGCTCTCAGAATCCATTGCTAGTCAGGGCCAAGGCCCAGGCCACTACAGCCACAGAAAACACCCCCCTTGTTACGGGAAGTATGTTTCTTTGCCTCATGACCCTCACTTGTGTTCATGAAACTCCAGGAAGGCTGGACAGTGGTGGGGGACAGGGTCCCCTTGGCAGATTTGGGGGATTGGGAAGAGGGAGGGAGGGAGCTCCAGGGCTGGGGTTTCTGCTCTATTGTAGTGATCTGCTCATGGGCAACTGGGGTAGAGATTCCATAATTTGACTCTAGGACGTGCACTTCTCTGGACCCAGGGCCCTGGATGCAGGCTGTGGCACATGGAGCTGGCCCAGAAGCCAGTGGACTGGAGTAGGGCTTTCCCAGTGGCCAAGCATCCATCCCTGTTCCCCTCTGGTACTAAAAGCACTTTTGCAAATAATAGTGCTTAGCGCTTACTGCCAGGGCAGGAGTGGTTTCCTCTCAGGGTGCTTTTGGGGTGCTATGATGCAGGCTGAGCCTGTGGAAGAAAGGCAGGAAGGAAGAAGACAGAACAGGACAGCTTGCTCTGGATGCTCCCAATAGACCAGGTCTGCCACACTGCTTCCCCCCACCTTATCTCTTACTCCCCACTTTATCAGGGTATGTGGTAGAGACCCCCTACCCGCAGAGGTCCCTGCTCTCCTTGGTACTTGGCACCTCCCTGGCCATTGTGGTGTATACCTTGGCTTGTCTGAGCTGTGGAAACACAGAGACTGAGGAGCAGCAGGAACATAGCCTCTGCACTGTCCCTACCCAGGTACCCAGTCAAGTGTGAGGAGCCCTGGGAAACCCATCCAGGGCTCCAGGGACAAATGCCAAACAACAAGCTCCTTTTCTAGATGGTAAAAACCTCTATACCCCTGAGTATGGAGTGAGGAATGAAAAAATGTCCTCCCTATCCTTAATTCAGAGAGCCTGGTGGGGACCCTTGGGGGCGACACAGCCCCTTTCAGTTGCCAAGACCTTGGTTTATTGCTCTGTGTCTCTGTGCTGAGAATCTGCTTTCAGAGGCATGAAGAAAGAGAGAACTGGAAGCTTTGCCTTTTTGGAAAGCGTCCTGTGTTCCCCGTGCTCCCATGAGAGCACGTATTCTGGGACTCTCAGGCCAGTGAAATGAAGGGGCAGTGACCTCAGGAGCAATCAAGGCTGGACCTCCTGGCAAAGTTTTCAGGGACGTGGGCCTTGGTCAGGCTCCCTCACTTTCGTTTTCCTTAGTCCCTACTGTTGCCTCAGGAAAAAACAAGACATTCAGATAAAGATGTGCATTGCTTTTGAAAAGATAGTAACGATACTTAATAGTAATTACGTGATTTTGCTTATACAGTGTTTTTTTCCTCTGTGTAGCTCTGGCCAGTAGAGGGTCAGGATCACTGGTAGACCATAGAAAGACTGAGGCTGGAGAGGTAATTTGGGCTTCCAAGAACCTGATAACAAGGCAGCGCAGGACCAAGAGGAGGAGCCTGGGTTTCCCAGCCCCGGGCTCTGGTTGGTGAGCCTCCCTGGCCACTTTGGGGTAAGGAAATTTTGTGTGTCCAGTGAAGGGATCAGGTATCTGGTCTGCAAGACTGGTCTGCTTGGCACCCTCCCCGCCCCTGGGTAGAGTGCACTGGGGGTAGGGAGCAGGGGACAGTTTCAGGGTGGCTTTGGGATATAAGGCTCCAGGGCCAGAAGAGAACAACCCAGGCCCCACTGGATGCAGTCTTCGAGGAAGTCTTCTGCTGCAGTGAGAGTCTTCAGAACAACCTACTGTCACCCTGTGCCAGGTCCAGAGGCTCGGGTGCAGCTGGGAACAAGGATAGAGATTGTATAGTCCTTTCTTTTGTGCACTGCCATGGACACAGCAGGTATCTTTGTGAACAAGCCAGCATGCTCTAGGCCCTCCCAGAGTATACAGCCTTCAGGGGTAAGACCCACAGCCACATAAGATGTCAAGTGTGCTGGTCAAGTGGTTATGGTTATTATTCCATAACATGCCATTGGAGGTGGGGAGTTAGACGTGTAGGATACTGACAGCGTCACCAACACCTGCCCACCACACATTAACTTCTCCAGAGACACTGCTTTATCCCCAGGGAAGGCTTTGCTCTCAAAAGATGCAGACTCATTTTGAGAAGGTTGTTTCTTTGTCCAACATTTTTATTCATCGTTTATTTTTGTTCAATGTTTGGTCGTTCAACAAGCATTTATTAACCCCACTGTATATCAGGGTCTGTGCAGGCTGTGAGTTCACAGTGGAAATGCAATAGGCAGCCTAGGTGGATAGTCTGGGTGAGCAAGAAGGGCTCAACCAAAGCCACACAGTTAAGAGAAAGGAGCAGCAAAACTTCTCTGGTGCCAGCCCGTGGGTCTTAGAGTGCTAGTATCCTGCTGGCCTTGGGCAGGATTTTCTTTTTTGCTGGGAAAGATTTGCCCTGAGCTAACATCTGTTGCCAATCTTCCTCTTTTTTTTTGTCTCCCTTCACAAAGTGCCAATACATAGTTGTGTATTCTAGTTGTAGGTCCTTCTAGTTCCGTGTGAGCCACCACCACAGCATGGCTACTGACAGATGAGTGGTGTGGTTTGGTGACTGAACACTGAACCTGGGCTGCTGAAGCAGTTGGAGTGCTGGACTTTAACAACTAGGCCATCAGGGCCGGCTTGGGCAGGATTTCTTTTGTAATGGGCAGGCCTGAGCCTCAGGTGATGGCTGCTCATATACATACACACACACACACACCTGACCTGCTTCCTCCCCAGGCTCCAGGGACAATCTAATGGCCCAGGTCAGTGGACATTTTCTTGTCCTTAGCTGCCTGGACCTCCTTGTGGGCTCAGACCCTTCTGACCACACTCTCCTGGTCTCTGTAGCACCTCCTTGTTTACTTGTCAATTCCTTTTGTGGTGCCACTTGCCCTGCCTGCCTGAGGTGCCCAGGACTCAACCTGAGCCATATCTCTTCTCCCTCCTCCTAGCCCTCCCCCCATCAGGGCTTTCTGCATAAAAGATGCCACATGCTGCTGGCTCCCAAAACTCTCTCCAGCTCAGGGCCTCCAACTCCCAGTGGACATCTCCATACAGGCACCTCCACTCACCTCCTATGCAGAGTGCCATCACTTGTCCCCTCACTTTCTCTTCCCTTTGGCTGAACTAGTACTTAATTTTGGGTTTGTAGGACTTCTTTTCTTGGGAAGACTTGAGCCTGTACCACGATGAAATAATCTGACATTAAAGACTTTTTGAGGACAGGAATATCAATGATTTTGTTTGGTGTCTATAAAAGATCCTAAAAAGTCTTTTTTTGGGGGAATGGAGCCTCTTCCCAGACCTAGGTGGAAGGGCTCCCCAGGGCCCTGAGATCAGTGGGAGCAGCTGAGCAGTGTGTGGCTGGTCAAAGAACATTTCTGGTGGGAAATATCATAATCCAACTTGGATAGCCTGAGGCCAAAAAGGGGGCTACATTATAAGATCAGAGTGGTGTGTCTTTCAGAGGCCAAGAGTAATTTACAGCCAGGTCTCAAACAGGGATGAGGCCTAGAGACACTGTCCCCTTTTCCCCCTGCTTCTCTTCTTGACTTCCCTGCTGCTTCTTTCTGAGGCCTGGTGATTCTGGTTTCTACAGGGTACCTGGTGGGAATCTTGGCAACTCAAAACTCACACACCCTTTCCCTGCTTTCCTTTCTCTCTCCCATTTCAGATTTTCATGGGAGAGACTCTGAGAGGCTCAATGTGGGCCAGGGGCAGCATCAGCTCTGATCTGTAGTGCAGGTGGGGCTGCATTGTACTTAACCTGCACAGGACCCTTCTGTAGATCTGGAGGTGGTCCGGAAGGCAGCCTCCACAGATGGGTGGGAGAGGCTAAGACAAGAGGTGAACTTGGGGAAAATTCTGAAAGTTAATTCATCTTCACCACTTTTCTTCCCCTTACTCCCTGTCACTCTCCTCTTTCAAGGCAAGACTGACCCCAGGGCCACCTCTCCAGCTGTTTGTTTTGCCAGCGACCTATTCATTCTTTTCTAGGCTGACCTCCTGGGGTCCCAAGGCTTTCAGTCCCTATTTGTCCGCAGAGCTAAGCTGCCTTGGTTTAGAGCTGACCCTACAGGCTCATCCTAGGCTCTACTTTCATATGTGAAGGGATTGTGCTTTTCTTGCTAGTCCATTTTCATTATTGGGATCACCTATCATTTTCATGACCTCCTTGGATCCCTTAGCTATGTATGCAGAAGAAGGGGAAGGCCAGTGGATAGGTGGCTTCTGCCAGGTGCCTCTCTTGGGGACAACTCTCAGGTACTCTTAGGCTCAGGGAGGCCACCTTAAGGGACCCAGGCTCATGGAACCTTGTCCATCCTCTCCTTCCTGGGCACTGTGCCAGGGTCTGTGATGTAGTGGTGAGCAAAGAAGGCACAGCCCTCTTCTTGAGGAGAAAGGGCTTAATGGGAGAGATTGACATTATCACACACAAAGCAAAGTGCTATTAAAGGTGTAAGACCAGAAGCCTTGAGAACTAGGGTCCTGAGGAAGTGACTCCAGGGTGGGGATACATGTGTGGGATGTGTCTGAAAGGTTAGTAGGAATCAGGGAAGCAGGTAGGTGGAGAGGCAAGGGGGCTGAGCCTTCTATGCTGGAGGGACCACACATGCAAAGGCCCTGAGGCTAATGTTCAAGAAGCAGAAGATTCTTTTTCAGTGGAGGACCAGAAGCATGAGTGGGAGCGAAGGGACATGTTCCAGCAATAGAATACACGGCTTGTTTCTAGCTAGGATGTCTTCCTGCAGTGACTGCTGGGCTGGTTGTTCAGATGGAGTCTGTCTCCTGTGTCCTCTTTGACCACTCCCTGGCTTTTTCCTCTGGGCTCCGACAGGAGCTCACCACCCCTCCCCTCTTCTGGGTGTCTGTCTAGCTTGCTGCCCCTGCCACTGTGGGAAGACACCAGAATGGTAGCTGGCACCCTGAAGAGAGGAAGAGAAGTAGCAGCAGCACTTTTTAAGACATGTTTTTGGATGCACAGTCAAGTTCCTGTCTCTTTCCCAGGGTTCTTCCAGAGTAGAGGCAATGACAGGTGTGACTGCTGGCCAAAGGCCGTTCCACCAGACCCCCACTAAGTGGAAAACCCATTGTCTACCCTCAGGGGTTGTCTTCAGGATCCCTGCTGCTGGCCAATGTGTCAAAGCGTCCCTTTAAAACCTCTTCTACATGCAGCCCTTTTGACTCTCTTCCTTACACCCTGGAGAATCTGGTATCCAGGTGAGAGGGGGCTAGGTAGGCCAGAGTAGTTGCCAGGGCACAAGCCCCAAAGAGTGGAGGATGGCTCCTGGGTCTGATTTTTTACTTGTTCAGGAAGAGGAGAGCATATATGCCAGCAGCCTTAGGCTCTGACTCCACTCCACCCCCTCAGACTCCCCTGGGTGCTGCCTTGCCTAGCAGCAGCCTTTCCTCCTAGAAGCCTGCTTCTGGAGTCCCCTTCTTCTGCTCTGGGACCATGAGTGTGCTTGCTCTTTTCTACCCAACTCCTTTTGCTCCCTAGCCAGGTCCTGGCCTCTGGTCCCATTCTGTATTCCATGAGTGTGCTCTCACGATGGCATTGGAGCCTTTGCTGTGGTTCTTGCCTTAGTCCAAAAGCTTGGTGGTGGGGGTAGGGGCAGGAAGGGGCTTTCTCCCTCCTTGTCTCATGGTAGAACAGTGTTTAGCAGCTATCAACAGTTACTGGGGCTCACCCACCAGGCTTCTCAAGGGCAGGAACTCTGTATAACCCTTTAAGAAACATCAGGGGAGGATGAGGTTCGGAGTTGGCCTGGTGAATTGTGGCCCCCCTGTGGAGAAGCCTTGCAATGAGTCGGCCTAGGTGTTTCTCCTGAAGTTGGAGGCTTGATCTGTCCTGCTGGGATCTTCCATAAGGATGCTGCCAGCTTCTTCTTTCTAAGCAGGTATGCAGGAAGGACACCCTGGAGCAAGCCCAGTAGTCCACATCAGCCCCATCAGCCTATGACAGGACTCATAGGAAGGCCTCCCTTGCCAGTTTGGCTGCAGGGCAAGCCTCTCAAAACCTAGCAGCATAAGCCACACCTTTGGGAGGCAAAGTCCAGGCCTCCAGACAGATGTAACAGAGACCCCCAGGACTGACCTCATTGGTCTGGCTAAGTTCATCAAGGGAGGAGAGACATGGAAGGGAGAGACTGGAGGTGCATTGGGAGGTGGGGACAGGAAAGCCTCCATGTGGTGGCTTCCCTCAGGTGACCATGATACCACTGATCATGGTGCTAACTGTGTGGTTGCTTAGCATGACTGGGGCATGGGGGTGGGGGCAAGTTTACTATATTCTTATTCCAGACTAGGTCACAGAGGAGCCCTGGGCTACTGAGTTCTAGCAGGGAGGGGCACAGTGGGGGCCCCAAGATTGGGATGATGGACACTCAGCAGCGACCTTGGAAAGGAGTCTTGCCTGGAGGTAGCTCTCACTGCTCTTTGGATCTTGCTGCCCCCATGCTTCTCAGTGATCTTGCCTGAGCAGTGCTCTTGTTGCCAGTGAGGCTTGTTCTTTGTCTTTGTTCCCATGATCTTTTCTTGGCATCCGTTTTTTAATGTTACTCTCCTGACTTCCGATATGTCTGGGTACTTTGGGGTTTTAACTGTGTTGATGAGACTCTTCTGGAATTTTAGAAAATTATACAAGTAAGATATGAACATATTCTTGATGTAAATATTCAAACAATCCAGTCATATATTGAGTAAAACTTCTATTTCCACTTCCTTTTCTAGCATCATTACTTTTTTGTGCATATTTTAAAAATCTTTCTCCATGCATTTACATCCATGAATCTATTGTGTACATATGCACACACTGTTTTTTAGTAGCTCAGTTTTATTTTCTGTAGTAATAAACATTTAATCACTAAACAAAACCCGTGGACCCTGAGACCTAAGGGCCATTACTAGCAAAATATTAGGCTGGAATAATAAAGTGGCAGCTACTCCAGAAATCAATGCTCTAGAGAAGGATGCGCTGCCTGGGAGGGGACCCAAAGTAAACTTAGCCCCCTTTCCCTGCTGATGGTTAGTGAAAGATGAGGGCACAAAGCTTTGCAGGGTCTGCACCACCAGGGAAATTTGGTCAAGACAGGAGGGGTTGGAAATTTGGAGTTGGCAAGGGTCTGCAGCAGTCAATAGGACAACTAGGATGCTGCTATTCACATTGAACTCCTTCTGAGCTGGCCCCTGGAGTTCAGTGTTTGGGGTCAGAAACTGGAGGGTGATCTCTGCCTCCGTGGGTGATGGGAGAGGCACAGTGAAGGTGAACTGGAGCGGTAGACTACTTGGACCTCCAGCCACTGGGCACCGCTTCTCTACCAGGCCCTGGTGCATGGGGTGCCTGCTTGATCTGGGGAGTGCCACTGGCTGCATCTTCCTCTCCTATATTGCCTCTGGTATTGCCCAGGCCATCAGGGTTGCTGGGGTCCCCAGGGCCATCTGGTTGCCAGGGCCTCCGAGGCCACCAGGACCACCTGACCTGCCCTAGTCATTGGTGCTACCTGCTGCACCCATCACACTGGCCGCGGCACCTGTGCCTTCCTTGGCTGTGCTCATGGTTCCTCCACCATCCGCCTTATACCTCATCTTGAATCTGCCCACTCTCTCCACCAGCTACCGGAGGACTGACACACATACTTTTTTAAAGAAATGGGATCACACTAAATATGTTGCTTTGCAGCCAGCTTTTCTCACAGACCAGTATAGGGAGACATTTCTCCCTAGCCTCCCACTTCTCAAAGAATCAGCAGTTCGGACCCTGATAACTTTTTGCCACCTTGTCCCTTCCTGAATCAGAGCAATCCGTGTGCCTATTGGAAGCTGTTGACCACTCTTATGTCCCAGGCATATCTCCAGGGAAGCTACCACACCCTTTGTCCTAGCTGGACACCTACTTGCTCAACCTTTAAGGGCAACATGAGCTAGAGCAGCACCCTGAAGAGGTAGGACAGCAGCCTTGGCCCTGAAGCTCTACCTCTGAACTTCAGAGAGTTTCCAGGCTCTAGTCTGTTTTTCTGGCTAGGGCCGTCTCCTACATGCAGGGGACCCTGTGAGATTCCTTTTTCTTTCCTGACATGCAGTGTGAATTCACTTTTCTTTTCTTTTTTTTTTTTAAGATTAAAAAATTTTTTTTTCCTTTCTCTCCCCAAAGCGCCCCTGGTACATAGGTGTACATTTTTACTTGTGGGTCCTTCTAGTTGTGGCATGTGGGATGCCGCCTCAGCGTGACCTGATGATCAGTGCCATGTCTGCGCCCAGGATCCGAACCGGCAAAACCCCGGGCCGCCAAAGCGGAGCATGCGAACTTAACCACTCGGCCATGGGGCTGGCCCCAACTTTTCTTTATTCATACCTTTTGCTGGTTGCATTGCTCAGATTCACAATCTTTTGAGCAGAGGACTGCTTTCTGAGCTTGGCTGTTTGTAACATGAAGAATCATCCACAGCTGGCCTCTCGCCTTTCTTCTTGGTCTCGATGGTGCCCTGTATTAGTGCACACTGCCTGTGTCCCTTCAGAGACCCAACTCCAAATCTGCAGGAGGGCAGACCCCATCTCTCTGGCCTCTTCCCACTAAGGGTTTTGGTGTTTTGAATTTGAAGATTTTCCTAGTGCAGCCTGGCTCCACCTTGAATCAAACCTCCACTCCAGGGCAGGATGGTGCTTAGGGTCACTCATTCATTCAGTAATATTTACTGAGCACATGCTGCATGCAAAGCACTGTTCTGGGCAGTCCCTACTGTTGGCTACTGATCATGTCCTGCTCCCAGATTTCTTCTTTCTTTTGCTGGTTTCCCTGCTACTTGTTGGGAGGCTTTTGCCTCTCAATTTGCCCCAGGAACATGAATTCCAAATTTCCAACTGGTCAAATAGCAAGAATTTTTCCCTGCGTTTTTACTCAATTTCTACCTTACTAGGAGCATTTTAATCTCCTATGAAATGCCAAACAAACAAGAGGCATGCTTCCTAGGAGTTAGCCTCTGTGTGTTTCTGAGGAGGCACTTAGTTTGTAGGGTTGGGAGTGTGAGAGTAGGGCTTGGAGGGCGTAAGTTCCCTGCCTCTCCTTCTGGTGCCCTTAGACTGCTTTGTTTCTTTAAACTTCAATTTTCTCATTGGAAAAAATGGAAATGATGGGAGTACCTGCCTTGCATTGTTGTTAGGAGTTGATTATGTAAAGGGGGAGCCTGGCATAGAGAGTGAGCTGAGAACAGTAGCTGCTGGGGGCGATGGTGTCACTGTTCTGACTCCCAGAAATGAAAAGCATTGAAATCATTACCTATTTCGTCAACCAAGATTTTTTTTTTAATATCACTTTTTATTTTCTAATTTGTGAATGCTTAGTACGTTAGCACAGTTGCACATGCTTACAATTTAGAAAAGAATATTGCTTATTTTGGGGTACAGGCTCAGATAGTATTTTTAAACTTTTTTTTGAGATATAATTCACATGCCATAAAATCCACCCATTTAAAGTGTACCATTCAGTGTTTTTCAGTACAGAGTTGTACAACAAAAGCTAAAATCTAAATTTAGAACATTTTCGTCACCTCAAAAAGAAACCTCATATCCATTAGCAGTCACTTCTTATTCATCCCCGTGCCCCAGGCTTAGGCAACCGCTAATCTATATCTGTCTCTATAGATTTGCTTATTCTGGACATTTCATGATTAAATAGAATCATGCAGTGTGTTTTTTTGTGTCTCTGGCTTATTTCACTTAGCATGTTTTCAGGGTTCATCCATGATGTAGCATGTATCAGTATTTCATTCCTTTTTATTGCCCAATAAAATTCCATTGTATGGATATACTACATGTTATTCATTCGTCAGTTCATGGACATTTGGGTTGTTTCCACTTTTTGACTTTTGGCTATTATGAATAATTCTATGAACATTTGAGTACAAGTTTTTCTGTAGACATATATTTTAATTTCTTTTGGCTATTCCTAGGAGTAAAATTGCTGGTTCATATGGTAACTCTACATTTAACATTTGAGGAACTACCAGACTGTTTTCCAAAGTGACTGCTCCATTTTGCATTCTAACCAGCAATGAATGATGGTTCCATTTTTCCATGTCCTTACCAAGACTTGTCATTATCTTTCTTTTTGATTTTAGCCATCCTAATGGGTGTGAAGTGGTGTCTATTGTGGTTTTCATTTGCATTTCCCTAATGACTAATGATTTGAACATATTTTCATGTGCTTATTATCTATTTCTATATCTTCTTTAGAGAAATATCTATTCAAATCCTTTGCATATTTTTTAGATGGGTTGTCTTTTTATTGTTGAGTTGTAAAAGTTCTTTATGTATTCTGGATAATAGACTCATAGGATATTTGATTTGCAAATGTTTTCTCCCATTCTGTGATTTGCCTTTTTACTCTTTTCTTTTTCCTTCTTCTCCCCAAAGCCCCCCAGTACATAGCTGTGTATTCTAGTTGTAGGCCCTTCTGGCTCTGCTATATGGGACGCTGCCTCAGCATGGGTTGATGAGCAGTGCTACATCCGCGCCCAGGATCCAAACCAGTGAAACCCTGGGCTGCCAAAGCAGAGTGTGCAAACTTAACCACTCGGCTACGGGGTCAGCCCCCTTTTTACTCTCTTAATGATACATTTGCAGTACAAAGTTTTTAATTTTTGAGATAATCTAGTTTACCTGTTTTTTTCTTTTATTGCTTATGCTTTTGGTTTTGTATCTAAGAAACTATTGCCCAATCCAAGTTCATGAAGATTTACTCCTATGTTTTCTTCTAAGAGTTTCATAGTTTTAGCACTTAAATTTAGGTCTATGGTACATTTGAGTTAATTTTTATGTATGGTGGAGGTAGGAGTCCAACTTCATTCCTTTGCATGTGGATATCTAGTTGTCCCAGCACCATTTGTTGAAAAGTCTGTCTTTTCTTGATTTTATTTTCTTGGCATCCTTATCAAAAATCAATTGACTATACATGTATAAAGTTTATTTCTAGACTCTCAATTCTGTTCCACTGATGTATAAGCTTATCCTTATGCCAGTACAGCACTGTCTTGATTACTGTTGCTTTCTAGTAAGTTTTGAAATCAGGAAGTGTAGGTCCTCCAGCTTTATGTTTTTTCATGACTTTTTTTGACTACTCTGGATCCCTTGCATTTCCATATGAATTTTAGAAGCAGCTTATCAATTTCTGCAAAGAAACCAGCTGAGATTTTGATAGAGATTGCATTGAATCTATCCATCAATTTGGGAATATTGTCATCTTCACAATACTAAGTCTTCTGATCCACAAACATGGATGTCTTTCCATTTATTTAGATCTTTAATTTATTTCAACAGCGTTCTGCAGTTTTCAGTGTGTAAGTCACATTTTTCTTTTTAAAGATTGGCATCTGAGTTAACATTTATTGCCAATATTCTCTTTTTTCTCCTTCTTCTTCTCCCTAAAGCCCCCCAGTATATAATTGTATATTCTAGTTGAAGGTCCTTCTCAGCCTGCTATGTGGGACGCCACCTCAGCATGGCTTGATGAGCAGTACTACGTCCATGCACAGGATCCGAACCAGTGAAACCCTGGGCTGCTGAAGTGGAGCATTCGAACTTAACCACTTGGCCACGGAGCCAGCCCCTCATGTTTCATTTGTTTACCTTATTCCTAAGTATTTTCTTCTTTTTGATGCTATTGTAAATGGAATTATTTTCTTAATTTCCTTTTTGGATTGTTCTTTGTTAGTGTACAGAAATACAGTTGATTTTTGTATGTTGATTCTTGAACCGTGCAACTCTTTTATTAGTTCAAATTGTTTTTTATTGGGTTCCTTAAGACTTCTATATATTCAAGATTGTGTTATGTGCAAATAGAGATAGTTTACTTCTTTCTTTATAATATGACTGCCTTTTAATTTTTTTTCTTGCCTAATTGCTCTGACTAGGACTTCCAGTACTATGTTAAATAAAAGTGGTGTAAGTGGACATCTTTGTCTTGTTCCTGATCTTAGAAAGTTTTAGTCTTTCACCTTGAATATAATGTTAGTTGTGTTTTTTTTCATATATGGCCTTTATCATGTTGAGGAAGTTCCCTTGTATTCCTAAATCAGCTGTTATCGTGAAAAGATACTGAATTTTGTCAAATGCTTTTTCTGTATCAGTTGAGATGATCATATGGTTTTTTCCTCCATTCTATTAACATGGTATACTACATTGATTGATTTTTCAGATGTTCAAGTGTCCTTGTATTCCAGGAATAAATCCCATTTGGTTGTGATGTATAATCCTTCTAATATGCTGCTGAATTTGGTTTGCTGGTATTTTCTTGAGGGTTTTCGCATCTGTATTCATAAGGAAGATTGATTTGTAGTTTTCTTTTGTAGCATCTTTGTTGATATGCGTTCTTTTTCAATGTTTAGTAGAATTTACCAGTGAAGTCATAAGGGCTTGGCTTTTCTTTGTGGGAAGTTTTAAAATTACTAATTCAGTCCTTTTACTTGTTATAGGTTCAGATTTTTAGTTTCTTCCTGAGTCTCTTTCAGTAGTTTGCATCTTTCTTGGAATTTATCCATTTCATCTAAATTACCTAAGGGCATATAATGTTCACAGTATTCTCTTGTAATCCTTTTTATTTATTTAAGATCAGTGGTGCTGTCCCCTCTTTCATTTCTGATTTTAGTCATTTGAGTCTTTTCTCTTTTTTCTTCTTCAAAAGAATGTTTGTTGGTTTGTTGATCTTTTCCGAGAACCAATTTTTTTTATCTCATTGATTTTCTCTGTTGTTTTTATATTTTCTGCTCATTTACTTATGTCCTAATCTTTATTATTTACTTCATTTACTTATCTTGTGTGTACTTATCTTGTGTTTGTTCTTCTTTTCCTGGCTATTAAGGTAGAAGGTTAGGTTATGAACTTGAGGTCTTTCTTCATTTGGATACAGGTGTTTACAGCTATAAATTTCCTTCTGAGCATTGCTTTCACTGCATCCCATATGTTTTGGTATGGTGTATGTTCATTTTCATTTATTTCAAAATATTTTCTAATCTCCCTCATGATTTCTTCTTTGACCCATTGATTATTTAGGAATGTGTTGTTTAATTTACACTTATTGTGAATTCCCCAAATTTCTTTCTGTTAATGATTTCTAATTTAATTATGTTGTGTTCAGAAAATATACTTTGTATGATTTCAGTTCTTTTAAATCTATCAAGACTTGTTTTATGGCCTAGGCTCCCGTGTAACCTGGAGAATGTTCCATGTGCACTTGAGAAGAATGGGCATTCTACTGTTGTTGTGTGGAGTGTTTTATAGATGCCTGTTAGTTCTAGTTAGTTTATGGTGTTATTCAAGTCTTCTCTTTTCTTTTTTTTTTTTGGAGGAAGATTAGCCCTGAGCTAACTACTGCCAATCCTCCTCTTTTTGCTGAGGAAGGATGGCCCTGAGCTAACATCCATGCCCATCTTCCTCTACTTTATATGTGGGATGCCTACCACAGCATGGCTTGCCAAGAAGTGCCATGTCCGCACCCGGGATCCAAACCAGTGAACCCCGGGCCACCGAGAAGTAGAACATGTGAACTTAACCGCTGTGCCACCAGGCCGGCCTCGAGTCTTCTCTTTTCTTATTGATCTTCTGCCTAGTTGTTCTATCTATTATTAATAAGGTATTGAAATATCTAACTATTGTTGTTGAATTTTCTATTTCTTCCTTTAATTCTGTCAGTTTTTGCTTCGTGCTTATGTATATATGTTTATAATGTATATAATTATATATTATATTAATTATATATAATTGTATATAATTACAATAATTTATGTAATTTTAATCTTTCTAGTAGATTGAACTTTTTATCAATTTTTATCTTCAGTGACTTTTTTTGCTCTAAAATCTATTTTGTTGATGTTAGTGTAGCCGCTCCAACTCTCTTATGGTTGCTGTTTGCGTGGTAATCTTTTCTCATTTAAAAAAATTTCAAACTATTTGTATTTTTGAATGTAAAAGACGTCTTTTGTAGATAACATATAGTTGGATTTATTTTTATTGTCCGATATCTCTGCTTTTTGATTAGATTATTTAATATTTTTATTTAAATAATGCTATTGATATGGTTGGATTTACATCTGCCAATTTACTTTTTGTTTTCTGTATGTCTCATGCCCTTTTATTCCTTTGTTCCTCCCTTACTGCCTTCTTTTGTATTAGGTGAACACTTTCTAGTGTAACATTTTCATTCTTGTGATGATTTTTTAACCATATATATTATTTGCCTAGTGGTTGCTTTAAGGCTTACAATATACATCTTAGTGTGTCAGAATCTACTTCAGATTTATGCTAACTTAATTCCATTGAAATATAGAAACTTTCCTCCAATATAGCTCCATTACTTCTTCCTCTTTTTTGTGCTATTATTGTTGTGCATATTACATCTGTATGTGTTACAAACCCAACAATACAGTTTTATAATTATTACTCTAATGTTGTATATGTCAATATATAATTATATAATGCCTTTTCTTTTAAAGAAGCTGAGAGAAAAAAGGAGAGCAAGTATATTTTTGTGGAGTTTGTTATATTAACCTTCTTATTTACCATTTCTAATTCTCCCCATTTTTTCCTGTAGATTCGAGTTACTATCTGGTGTCATTTCCTTACTTGACTACAGCTTTGTTCCCACCCACCTCCTTTGTGCTGTTGTCAAACATATTGCATTTCTATATGTTATAAGTTCAACAATACACTCAGAGTTTTATACAATTCCCTTTTAGTCAGTTAAGAGAATAAAAGAGAAGAAATATGCAATTATACTTTCTTTTATACTTACCTACATAACTACCTTCCCCAGCACTCTGGTTTTTTGTGTAGATCTGAATTACTGTTTGGTGTCACTTGCTGTCCGCTTGAGGAACTTCCTTTGTTATCCCTCTGACCCCAGCTTCATTAAGATATGATTGACCTTTGTTATTTCTTGTAAGGCAATGTACTATCAAGATTTTTTTTCTGCTTTTGTTTATCTGAGAATGTCTTTATTTTACCTTCATTTAAAAATTATCAGGCTGGCCCAATGGCCAAGTGGTTAAGTTCTCACACTCGGCCTCAGTGGACCAGGGCTCCACCGGTTTGGATCCTGGGCACAGACATGGCACCACTCATCAGGCCACATTGAGGCAGCATCCCACATGCCACAACTAGAAGGACCCACAACTAAAATATACACTATGTACTAGGGTGATTTGGGAAGAAAAAGCAGGAAAAAAAAAAAGAAAGAAGATTGGCAACAGTTGTTAGCTCAGGTGCCGATCTTTACAAAAAACTTAAAAAAAAATTGTCTAGGGGCCAGCCCGGTGGTGCAGCGGTTAAGTTCACATGTTCCGCTTTGTTGGCCCGGGATTCGCCGGTTTGGATCCCGGGTGCGGACATGGCACCGCTTGGCAAGCCATGCTGAGGCAGGCATCCTGCGTATAAAGTAGAGGAAGATGGGCACAGGTGCGAGCTCAGGGCCAGTCTTCCTCAGCAAAAAGAGGAGGATTGACAGCAGATGTTAGCTCAGGGCTAATCTTCTTCTTCAAAAAAAAAATTGTCTGTTTTTACAGAGACTTTTAAGCTCACTTTATATTTGTTATTAAAAAGATTGTTGACTATGACAAGGTTGAGAACCAAAGACATAGGGTAATATTATGAAATGATGAAATACCAATACATTTCTTATTCATAATTTTTTAAAATGGCAAGCCAATGGAGTAGGATAATTTGAGACATTTGATTTTTTTAAAAAAAATTGAGATTATTGTAGATTCACATGCAGTTGTAAGAAATAATGCAGAGACATTTCTTGTACATTTTGCCCAGTTTCTGCCATTGGTAGCATTTTGCAAAACTATAGTATGATATCACACCCAGGACACTGACATTCATACAATCCATCAATCTCATTTAGATATCCCCAGTTTTACTTATACTCACTCGTGTGGGTGCTTATTAAGTTGTATACAATACCTGTGTAGATTTGTGTTTTCACTACCACAGTCAAGATTCTGAACAGTTCCAACCACAAGAATCTCTTGTGTTGTCCTTTTATAACTACATTCACCTCCCCCCGCCTCTTCCCTCCATTCTGTCCCTAATCTCTGGAAACTGCCAGTCCTCCATTTTTAAAATTTTGTTTTTTCAAAAATGTTATATAAGTGGAATCATGCAGTATGCAATCTTTTGGGGTTGACTTTTTTCTCTCAGAATAATTCCCTAGAGATTCGTCCAAGTTGTTGTGTCTATCAGTAGCTCATTTCTTGGGGCCAGTTTCGTGGCATAGTGGTTAAGTTCAGCATGCTCCACTTCAGTGGTCTGGGTTTGCAGGTTTGGATCCTAGGTGTGGACCTACACCACTCATCAAGCCACGCTGTGGTGGTGACCCGCATACCAAATAGAGGAAGATGAGCACAGATGTTAGCACAGGGCCACTCTTCCTCAAGCAAAAAGAGGAAGATTGGCAACAGGTGTTAGCTTGGGGCCAATCTTCCTCACCAAAAGAAAAGAAAAGAAAAGAAAAGAAAAGAAAGAAATGTTCATTTCTTTTTATTGCCAAGTAGTGTTTCATGGTATATGTGTACCACAGTTTGTTCAACCATTCACTGTTGAAGGACATCTGGCCTGACTCCAGTTTTGGTCTATTACAAATAAAGCTTTTATGTACATTCATGCACAAATTTTTATGTGAACATACATTTTCATTTCTCTGAGATAAATGCCCAGGAGTGCAATTGCCAGGTCATTTGATAGTTGCATGCTTAGTTTTTAAAGAAACTGCCAAACTGTTTTCCAGAGTAGCTGTACCATTTACATTTCCACCAGCAGTGTATGAGTGATCCAGTTTCTTTGCAACCTTGTCAGTATATGGTATTGTCATTATTTTTTATTTTAATTACTCTGATACGCGTGGTTTTAATTTGCATTTCCATAATAGCTAATGATGTTGAACATCTCTTCATATACTTATTTGCCATTTGTGTATCTTCTTTGGTATAATGTCTGTTCATGTCTTTTGCCCATTTTCTAATTAAATTTTTTCTTCTGTTGAGTGTTGAGAGGTCTTCATATAGTCTGCATACTAGTCCTTTATTGTATATGTGGTTTCAGATACTTTCTCTTATTCTGTAGCTTTTCTTTTCATTCTCTTCACATGGGCTTTAACAAAGCAAAACTTTTTAAATTTGATGAAGTCCAGTTTCTCATTTTTTCCTATAATGGGTCATAGTTATAGTATCAAGTCTAAGAACTCTTTGCCTAGCCTAGATCCTGAAGATTTTCCTGATATTTGTCTATTATCCATTGTGAGTTAGTTTTTTATATAAGGTATGAGGCCAAGGTTGTTTTTTTTTTCTTATCTATGGTTGTCCAACTGCTCCAACACCGTTTGTTGAAAAGGCCATCCTTCCTCCATGGAGCTGGCTTTGCACCTTTGTAAAAAATCAGTTGAACATGTCTGTGTGGATCTATTTCTGAATCCTCTATTCTGTTCCATTGATTTATGTGTCTTTCCTTCTGTCAATAACACAGCCTTGATTGCTGTAGCTAAATAGTCAGCCTTAATAATGTTGGGTAGAATAATTCTTCCCACTTCACTCTTTGACAAGATTATTTTAGTCTTCTAGGGCCCATGCTTTTCCATATCAATTTTAGAATAAGTTTATCTTTGTCTGTAAAAACCTTACTGGGATTTTGATAGGAATTGCGTTACACCTATAAATCAACTTGGTGAGAATTAACATCTTTTCTATGTTGAGTCTTCTAGTTGATGAACGTAGTATGAGTTTCCATTTATTTAGATCTTCTTTGATTTCTTTCATCAGCATTCTGTAATTTTTAGCATACAGATCCTGTAAATGTTTTTAAAACATGTACCTAAATATTTTATTTTCTTTGGAGTGATCGTAAGTGGTATTGTGTTTTTACTTTTGATTTCTTCATGTTCATTGTTAGTATATAGAAATGTGATTGATTTTTATGTGTTCATTTTGTATCCTGTGACCTTGCTTAACTTATTTAATCATTCTATGATTTTTCCTTTATAGATTCCTTGGGATTTTCTGTGTAGACAATCATGTCATCTGCAAATATGTACAATTTTATTTCTTCTTTTCCAATTTCTATGTCTTTTATTCCTTCTGCTTGCCTTATTGCAGCAGCTAGAACTTGCAGTACTGTGCAGTAAGAGTAGTGAGGGAGTGGCTAGAAGGGAGGGCTGGGCTGTGGGACCTCTGGACATCAGGTTGACTGAGGTGGTGAGGCCAGAGGCCAGAGGGCTTGGAATGGCAGGTACAGTTTGGACTTGAATCTAAGGACAGCAGAGGAACTGTTGAAGATTGCTGAGGTTTGTTAGGAAAATTCTTCTGGCCACTGTATGTAACATGCATGGAGGAGGGGAGCCTGGAGCCCGGGGAATGAGTGAAGGCTATAGTCATAGCCCAGAGCCCCATTCTTGGAGCCAGTGACAGAGATTGTTGAACATGAATCTGAGACAGAAGAATGGCCCCCAGGGAATGAGGAAGGAGTAGATGAGGAGCCATCCTTAAGAATGGGTCAAGGGAGGGCAGGAAGCCCCACTTCTTTTTCCTTAGCCCCTGTGATATAGTCACTGACCAATGGCAGATACCAACTCTTTATCCAAGAAGCCCTTCTAGGGGATCAGAGAGCCGAGTGGGTTCTCCAAGAGGAAGGCAAGCAGGGAGTGCCCTGGGCTCCCAAAAAAGGAAGCCAGGGGGAGGGTGGCCTGGAAGCATGGTCAGGAAAATTGGAGAGACAGAGGAAGTAGTCTGCAGTGCTGGTAGCAATTATCAGAGCTGCCTGAGCATCACACATGAGACCTTATCCCTGAAAATTCTGCAGAAGTTAAGGACATCCTTACTTGTACTCCTGGGCATGGCAATGTCCAATGGGTTCAGCTCTGCTTTTCTTTCCAAGGCCTCATGAGATGTTTGAATGACCAGAAGGCTAGAAAGATCTTAATAAGATCATGGATTCTTTGCGGTTGGTCTTCTTAATGTATCACCTCCTCCAGTGCTACCTTGTGGTTCTGTGTCTTGGCCAAAAAGTTTGAGGGTGAAGCCAAGTCCAGAGCTGACAAACAGAGCCCAAGACTCTAGTGGTAGTACCTAGGGTAGAGTCTGCCTGATGCCATGTTTCTCACTGAAGTTGTTCCATGGTGTCTCTTTTAGAGACTCACTGAAGGTTGGGTCTCATTCTAGCCTGGTTTATATCTGATCTTAGAATGACACTAGAATAGTTTTCCAGTTTTTTGGTATGTATCACTAGCATGGTTTGCTTCTGAAAAATTTATTATTTTATTTTTCAATAGGAGGTAGTTATCAGATTTCTGAAAACTGTGGGATTTGTTTAAATGAGTCACAGCATTTGGCTGAAATAGAGATGACTCCATCTGTTGCCTTTGCAGGGTCTCCAGTTCTGTTCTTTATGACTGAGCTGTAAGGGAAGGAGAACTTGGTGTTCTGTGAGTTCACCATGACTGGCCCTGCCTGTCAGACACAAGCTTCACTAACTGAAGATATGGGGAAGTGGACCCTGTTTCCTGAGAGCTTCTCAACTTGAGATCCCTGCGATTAGTACACTGTGTTTGGGTGGGAGGGGTTGTGGGGCAGGACCCAAGGACTTCTTGTCCATTGACGTCTGCCAGCTCTTTCCTTGTATTGACCTTGAGTTTTCCCCTTGGGTGTCAGAAAGGGGAGCATCTGCTGCAGGGATGGCTTCCTCAGGTCCTCTTGGCGTGCTGTGCTCTGATGTTCTTCTCTGTGTCTCTGGGACAGCAAGACAACTCATTCTGACTGAATTGGCTCTCTGAGAACAGGTGGCAATGCCTCAGGTCAGGAGGGGTCATGGGAGCATGAAACCAAACAGGGGAAAGGGCACAGGTTTGGGGGAAGAGAGACTTTGGTACCAATCATGGTTTTGCCTTATTCATGTCACTTCCTCTCTTTAAATCTTGGTTTCCTCATCTGGACCTCCATTTCAGAGCTGCTGTGAGGGTTAACTGAAATGCTGAATGTAGAGTGTCTGGCATGTGCTAAAAATGACCAGCTCCCCACCCCCTGCCCAGTCTGGCCTACTCCCCTCTTTCATCAGTAACATATGGTTCTCATGTGCAGACTGAAAGAAGAGGTGTGCTGTGATTCAGGGGCACAGCACAGAAGAAGCTGACATCCCACGCAGGTCCCTGCAGAGGGATGGGAACTATGCAGGAGGAGCCAGTTGCTCCTGGAGCCTTGTGCTCAATCAGCATATTGGCCTGACCCACTTGGCTGCTCACATACCTGCTCTCACTGGGTAGCTGGGGCCTGGCCTTCCCCACCCATAGGAGGGGCTGGGCCCATCAAGCCATGCCCCTCCACTGCTGGCTCCTCCAGGACAACCAGCCTGGGAACTCTTGAGGGGCACACTGCTTTCCTGTTCTGCTCTAGTCCCAGAGACATTGTTCTTTGAGCTGTCACAGTGCCCTTGCTTCTGTGACTCATTCTTGTCTCTATCTGTTAGTGGACTCTTCCTCCTGTGGGGCCAGCTGAAGTGGCTGTGTCGCCCTGTGAGCAGATACCACCAGCTTTACCTGATTCCTTCTTCAGTTTCCTGACTATAAAGGGTATATCACGGGAGTTGGCTGCTGAGGTTGCCACCCTAGGCAACACAGACCTGTCAGATTACATCATGATTACTGAATTAGCAAATGACCAGAGCCTGTCCAGGAGGGCCCCCATGTGTGAGGAGTGCTGAGTGGACCCTGCTCCATTGCTAGAGACCACCCTGAAGCTGTTTCTGCAATGATACCCGTAGCACCGAAGCCCCAGGAGGACAGATTTCCTGTTGGCCAATCTTTCAGCAGGTTCTTGATCAGCCGTGGCTGCTGTCACTTTGTGCTGAAGCTCAAGACCCTGCTCAATCCAAAGAAGTGATTGGCTGACCTTGCCAGTTCCCAGCTAGTGCAGAAACCCCGTATCCAGATAACCCTTGCATTTTGGGTTGGGTGTTTCCCTTTCCTGGTACACTCACGAAGCAGTTTCTCCTTCCCAGCAACCAGCACCGGCTTGCTTTGACCCTGTGAGCTGGAGTTTGGACTCCTAGCCTCTGACCAGGCCTATACCGGCCTACCTGGTTTGCTCTAGCCTTCTTTATTTTAGCACAATAAGATATCCTAGGCTTAACAGTTCTGCCCCTGACTTTGTTCCTCTGACAGTGATCCTGGGGGTCATCCTATGGCAGTTCATAGACACCTTCCTCCCTCCTTTTCACAGAATTCTATTATGTGGTTGGTCCTGCTGAGGACATTGGGGCTGTTTCCTGAGTTTTTCTGTTACAAATAGTTTTGCAATGAATTTCCAAGTGCCTATGTCTTTTGTATTTTTGTAACTGGATCTTTTTAAGCTCTAGGTCCATGTCTAGTTTGTGTTGCATCTTCCAGAAAGGAAGCATGATATTTTTTTAAGCATTTAGGATCTTCCAGCCACTGCACTACAGATAATTAAAAGACTGATGAATGAAGTTCATTTAGAAGGAAAACAAATTTGAAGTGATTTAACTTGAAGAAAAAAGGCTAGATAAATCCTGATTGGTTGACGTAAACATGTCTAAGGGGTAATGAGAAGACCAGTGGAGGGTGGGAGAACAGAACTGTGGAGACCCTATCACTGCTCAGTGTTGGGTTGGGAACAAGGTGTCCATAGGTTTGCTGGTGGATTCGGCAGGGCCTGCGTCACAGCAGGGCCAAGAGGAGTGGAGGAGGTGCTCCGGTAGAGGCCTTCTCTGATTTTACTCAGGGATTTTTTTTTCTCAGTCTGTCTTTTTTTATTGAAATGAAATTCACATAATATAAAACTAATCATTTTAAAGTGTACAACTCAGAGGCATGTAGTACATTCACAATGTTGTGCAGCTACCACCTCTAGGTAGTTCCAAAGCATTTTCATGACCCCCAAAGAAAACCCAATAACCGTTAAGCAGTTGCTCCCCATTCCCTCCTGCCCCTAGCCCCAGGCAAATATTAGTCTGCTTTCCGTCTCTATCTATTTACTTGTTCTGGATATTTCATATAAATGAAACCATGAAATATGTGTCCTTGTATGTCTGGCTTCTTTCACTTAGCATAATGTTTTTGAGGTTCATCCATACTGTAGCATGTATCAGTACATCATTCCTTTTGTTTATTGTGGTAAACTATATATCACATACAATTTACCATTTTAATCATTTTTAAGTGTACAGTTCATCAGCATTAAATACATTCACATCGTTGTGCACCTATCACCACCATCCATCTCCAGAACTTTTTTCATCATCCCAAATTGAAACTGTGGCTAGTAAACAGTAACTCCCCATTCCCCCTCCCTAGCCCCTGGTAACCACTGTTCTACTTTCTGTTTCTGTGAATTTGACAAGTGGAATCATATAATATTTGTCCTTTTGTATCTGACTTATTTCATTTAGCGCTATGTCTTTAGGGTTCATCCACATTATAGCATGTATCAGCATTACATTCCTTTTGGGGTCCCCCGTGGCCGAGTTGTTGAGTTCACGTGCTCTGCTTCGGTGGCCCATGGTTTCGCCAGTTCGGATTCTAGGCGCAGACATGGCACGGCTGATCGGGCCACGTTGTGGTGGCGTCCCACATGCCACAACTAAAAGGACCCCCAACTAAAATATATGACTATGTACTGGGAGGATTTGGGGAGAATAAGCAGAAGAAAAAAAAAAGAAAATTGGTAATAGTTGTTAGCTCAGGTGCCAATCTTTAAAAAAAAAAAAACACAGAATTGCATTCCTTTTAAAGGCTGAGTAATATTCTGTTGTATGTATATGCCACATTTTGTGTATCCATTCTTTTGTCAATAAATGTTTGGGTTCCTTCCACCTTTTGGCTGTTATGACTAATGCAGGAATTCTTGACAAAGACATGTAGACATGCACTGAAACAAGATGCTAAGGTTTGGGAAGAAGTCCAGAAGCAGGGTCTGCTCCCATGTCCCGGGCCGCCTGGACCTGCTCCCCCTCGTCCCCCTCCCACAGCCCTCCAGCCACACTGGCCTGCTGGCTGCTCCCTGCCTGTAGTGGAGACTCCCATCACAAAGCCTAAACCCCTGACATTTCTTCCCCTGGGATGCCCTTCCCTGGGCCTTGGCTCAGCCCCTCCCAGGATGTTTGTGTGGCTCTGCTCAGGTGTCCCCTCTTCAGAGGTGCCCCCCTGACTCACCAGGATCATCTCCCTCCTTCCTTAGTCATATTGTTCTAAGCACCTATCATCCTCTGAATGAATCAGGCCTACCTATTTGTCTTCTTGGTCTTTGCCTGTCTCCTGCACCATCAGGCGAGTTCTACCAGATGACTGGCCTTGTCTGCCTTGCTCACAGCTGGGTAACCAATGTCTGCATCGCAGCCCAGTCCAGTGCACCCAGCTCTTGCTAAGGATCTAGTGTTCAGTGAATCCTCACATTTGTGCACTCTGGCTGCCATTGGAGCCCTAACCCCTTCTGTCTCCCCCTTTTGCATCTGGATCTGTATTTACCACATCTTCTATTCCAGGCACCCTACCCTGTTCTCTGGAAACCCAAACTACCCTGAATCCCCAGCACCTTTCCCAGACATCCCCTCCACCTGCTGCCAGATGAGAGCCTGGCTGTGCCTCAGTACTCAGCATTTCCCTCATCCCCTCAGCAGGGCTGTCCAGACCCCCACTCACTTGCTTCTTCCTCCTAGCCAGGGGACCTTTGGGCCAGCTGTATGAGCCTGCCCCTCAGACCCTGGTCCTTCCTCTCCCGTCAGCCATAGGCCACAAGCTTCTACCATTTTCTCTCAGCATTGCTGGCTAGACTTCTCATTACTTCCCTAAAGACTTTGGCATCAGAATCCCAGGCTTCCTGCCCACTCCCCTTGCTGTCAAGCCAGGCAAGGAAGGAAGGGAGGGAGGAAAGTGCTAATGTTTTTCTCAGCACCTACTGTCCACCTGGCACTGCTCTTGCTGAGGTTGAGGTGACCCTGGCTCCTCTGTTGACTCAGTCTGGCCAGAGTACTCTGGGCATGATGACTCAGGGCTGGGCTAATCCCTCAGAGCATTTGCCCTTCCCCTTGGGAGCAGTTCCCCAATGAGCAGGGCTCATTACTCAGCGGCTAGCCGTGTGCCATGGAGAGGGTGATCACACCTGTACTCCCATGCTCACATGCACATGTGTGCAATGCACATACACACTGACACATGGGAGCACATGCTAGTGCTCACATGGTCACAACCCTTCACATGAATGTGAGCACACTTGTACACACCACACTCACACGCATACACTCACACAGTGTCTTATCATGTTTTTTCTTCAGGTCTTAATCACCACTCTCAGAATCACAGGCAGATATTTTTTTATGAGAATATCTGTCATGATGGATTTTAAGTCCAAGTAGCTGAGTTTAATGCTCTCAACATGTGAAAACGTGTCAGGTAGGATCTTGGGCCTCCCTGAACCTCTGCTCCCAAGCCATGGAGCCCTGGGAAGGGGAAAAGAGTATGGGAGGGAGTTCCTGGTGGTCAGCCGGAGGGAGACTTTTCCTGGTCAAGGGTGGCTCCAGTCGCCTGAAAGGGATTGATGGTTCCTTGGATGGGAAGTTTTGGCCTTAGGTGAGGCCCATAGAGCCATAGGAGGGGTTAACCACCTCACATCAGGTTAAACAGTGAGGGTGGCTTGAGGATCAGCCTCTGAGGCCTGAGGGAAGAATGGGCAGAGGGATGGGAGGGGGGAACCTCCTGCAGGAAGCCTCCCCAGCCTGTTGCCTCCCTGGGAAATCTCTACCAGTGGGTGGCAAGCTCCCTGAGGAGCTGATAGGTGAATCTCTGACAGAAGGGATCTAGAAATGAACCCCTAACACCTTCCTGGACCTCACAGTCTAAGGGAGAGGGAGGCACGGGAGCCAAAGTGCCACAGGTAGATATTAGCTTTCTCCTTCTGAGTTAGATTCCTCAGAAATGAGAGGCAAGAATACCACAGAAGAAAGACTGCAGAGTTGGCAAAAAAGAAAAATGAGCCACCATCCATGTATGTTTTTCTGCAACTAGGCTGACAGGGTGGATGAAATAATGGACATGGTGGTGTTAAAGGCTGAAAGGGTGGTGGATGGTTTTCCTTTTTAAATGTCCTTTAATGTCGCAGTGGATAGTATTTAGAAGAAGGCGTGTTTTTCCTGCTGGAATCTTGAATCCCATTTACCATCTTGAGATGCTATTTTTTGTCACTTTGATTCTCTTTCACAAGCCCTGTAAAGACTTGCATTCAGTAGATCAATACATCCTTAGCACTAGCCCCAGGTCTGGGCATTTAGTCTCATGCTGTATGTAGGTGAGGCAAGAGTGAGGCCAGAGGGAGGCCCACAGACACCACAAGGAGCTGCCTGCGTGAGGCCATGAGGAATCTGCCAGAAGGCACAACAGATTTCTGGGGACTGGGATTCTGGGGAAGGCCCCATACAGGGCAGGGTGCTTGAGCCTGATTTTGAAGGTTGTATTGGTTTTAAGGAAAAAGCCTTCTAGAAAGAGAAAAAGGAAAGAGCATAAGCTGGGAGTCGTGTGGGTCAGATGAAGAGCCTCAGGACTCCCTGCCAAAGGCAGTGCAGGAAGAGCAAACTGCGCAGGTAGGAGGGACCCCATTTTAGAGTGCTTTGAAGGCAGAGGATGGGTGCATCCAGGGTGGGGAGGTAGCCGTAGAGTGCTGCTGTGCGTGTCCCCCTAAGTAGGTGGGATTGCTGGATTTCCCTTGTACCTCAACGGGCAGGAAATGAGCACTTAGCATGGTGTGACCTGCTTGAGGCTTGTGGGCTGTGATTATGGCAGCTACCACAGGAAAGCCAGACCGCTTTCAAATGGGCTTCCTGAGCGAGACTCCTGAGCAGGACCTGCCCTTGTGTCTCTGTCCTAGACTGCAGAGTCCTTTCTCCCCGCTAGACTATCTGTCATCAGCCTAGGCAGCCCCAGAGGCCCCAGGGTTGTTGCAGCACATCTTCTCTTCCATGCCCAGTGTGTCAGCCGCCACAACCACAGAGGACCTCTGAGTCCCTGATCAGTCACCTAGTTTATCAGTCATTCAGTCTATAAACATGTACTAAGCCCTGCTCTGCGCCAGGCTCTGAGGACCCAATGGCGACCGTATGTGGAGGAAAGGCGGACAGCCCACTTTTCTCTGGAACCCTCTCCCCTTCTCCCTGTCTTCCTCCAAGGTTTTCTCTGACTCTGCCAGCCCACATTCATTTCCCCTTCTGGGAGTCCCCTGAACCCTTTGCCTTCACCCCACCACACACACACATGCGTGCACATTCAAGTTCTAATGATTTTGTGTGTGATGGACAGGTTTTTTTTTGTGTGAGAGCACTTGCTTTGAATTTTTTTGGTAGTAATAAATTTGAAATTACAAGGCAAATGGAGAGTTCACAGAGTTTCATTCTCATTTTATTGCCTGTTATTTCCAGTGCCAAGTACTGCCAGCTCCGACCAATTCTACAGGCCCTTTGTCCAAAGGCAGGATCCTTTAGCTGTTGGAATAGCCCTGCCCGAGAGCTGGCACAGTGCAGCTAGTGACGAAGGGAGTGCCAACAGGGTGACTCTGGGAGCCGGGTGGGGTGGGGCCCGTTCTATTGTTTCCCTCAGAGCTGAAACTAAGGACCATAGATGATCCTCAATCACAATTTTCTTTTACCATTTTTGGGTCACAGGCAAGTTTTTTCTTATTCATGTATAGAAACATAAAGCAAGCAAGCTATTGCTAATAAAAGAAAGAAAGGTTTTTAAAATTTTAAATTAAAAAAAAAAAGCAGGCCTGATTTCTGGACAGAGAGGTTTTTTTTTTTTTTTAAAGATCTTATTTTTTTCCTTTTTCTCCCCAAAGCCCCCCGGTACATGGTTGTATATTCTTCGTTGTGGGTCCTTCTAGTTGTGGCATGTGAGACGCTGTCTCAGTGTGGTTTGCTGAGCAGTGCCATGTCCACGCCCAGGGTTTGAACCAACGAAACACTGGGCCGCCTGCAGCGGAGTGCGCGAACTTAACCGCTCTGCCACAGGGCCAGCCCCTGGACAGAGAGGTTTTTAACATGGAGTGGGCAGACATTACTTTGGTGTTTCTTTCTCCCCTAAAATACACAATGGGCATAGTTTTTGGATTCCATTAGCTTCCCATGAGAAAGGAGTCAAGGGGTCTTAGGCTGGGTGGGGTTTCCCTGGAAGTCTAGAAGAGCAGGCTCTGGAGGCCCCACACACTGAGGTGTTTCCACATCCAGCCTAGTACCCTATGCATAGCAGGGGTTCAGCTGATTCATGTATTAATGAGTTAAGTACTGGGTTATCTTTCTACCTGCATTGTTGGCCCTTGTTTTCTTTCCCGTGCTTGAAGCAGGTCTGCGTGTGAGGTAGGCCCTTAGCCATCTTTGTGGGCAGCCCCCCGAGGACAGGATGAGCACTGAGTTGTCAGGCCTGGATCTGAAGACTGAGCAGGAGCTTGTCAAGCTTTCTGGGCCAGAGTTCTGGCTTCTGCCCTATTGGAGTGGAGTGGGAAGAGTGGGACCTGCTGCCTCCATGGTCATAAAGACTTGCAGTTTTCTCTTAACTTATCTCGACTTCCTGGTTTCAGCAGAATTTGGAAAAGAGCTGACAAGTGCAGCGCTGTCCCCTTGGTAAAAGACTGTAGTAGTAGAATTTACGGGAGCTAGAAGCAGGGGAAAGCTGGCTCAGCTTTGTGGGATGACTTCTGACTCTGGATTAGAGCTCCTAACTTTAGGAGCTTTCTCCCTGAGCCAGCAAACTGAGATGCTTCACAGCTCAAAGTTGTCCCCATCTGGGGTTCCAACGCAGATGTCTGCAAGCTTGGGGGTGGTTGGCAAGCAGGAGACTCAGTGGCTGGGGCTGGATCAGAACTCCTGGGGCCATTCTTGGGAGGCACAGCACTCCCGGAAGACAGGGTTGGTAAATGTGAACAGGGGCCTGGTACTGGGGCCAAGGATCTTGAGAAGGCTGTGGAGACGGGGCTAAGAATTCGCCTGTCCAGCCATGTGTCTCTTCAGAAAGCTGAGCCTGGTAGGGAAGTCTGTGAGGGTGTCTGGATGGCCCAGAGGCACTTTTGAAGGGTGCCCCAGTCATCACAGGCTGGAAAGGCCAGGAAGTTCCTTAAAATTCAAATGCTGAGTAATTAAAACAGCATGGTATTGGTACAAAAACAGGTGCACAGACCAATGGAACAGAATTGAAAGCCCAGAAATAAAACCACACATCTATGGACAACTAATCTTCAACAAAGGAGCTGAGGGCATACAATGGAGAAAATGTCTCTTCAGCAAATGGTGCTGGGAAAACTGGACAGCCACACGTAAAAGAATGAAAATTGACCATTCTTCTTCACCATTCACAAAAACAAACTCAAAATGGGTCAAAGACCTAAAGGTAAGACCTGAAACCGTAAGGTTTCTAGAAGAAAATATAGGCAGTACACTCTTTGACATCAGTATCAAAAGGATCTTTTTGGACACCATGTCTTCTCAGACAAGGGAAACAATGGAAAGAATAAACAAATGGGACTTCATCAGACTAAAGAGCTTCTTCAAGGCAAGGGAAAACAGGATTGAAACAAAAAACAACCCACCAATTGGGAAAAAATATTTTCAAGTCATATATCCAACAAAGGGTTAAGCTCCATACTATATAAAGAACTCACACAACTCAACAACAAAAAAATCAAATAACCCGATCAAAAAATGGGCAGGGGACATGAACAGACATTTCTCCAAAGAAGATATACGGATGGCCAATAGGTACATGAAAGGTGCTCATCATCACTGATCATCAGGGAAATGCAAATCAAAACTACACTAAGATATCACCTTGCACCCATTAGAATGGCAAAAATAACCAAAACAAAAAGTAACAAATGTTGGAGAGGTTGTGGAGAAAAAGGAACCCTCATACACTGCTGGTGGGAATGCAAACTGGTGCAGCCACTATGGAAAACAGTATGGAGATTTCTCAAAAAATTAAAAATAGAAATACCTTATGACCCAGCCATCCCACTACTGGGTATCTATCCAAAGAACTTGAAATCAGCATTCCAAAAGTCCTATGCACCCCTATGTTCATTGCAGCATTGTTTACAATAGCTAAGACGTGGAAGCAACCTAAGTGCCCATCAACAGATGATTGGATAAAGAAGATATGGTATATATATATACGATGGAATACTACTCAGCCATAAAAAAGGATAAAATCATCCCATTCACAACAACATGGATGGACCTGGAGGGTATTATGTTAAGTGAAGTAAGCCAGATAGAGAAAGACAATCTCTGTATGACTCCACTCATATGTGGAAGTTAAACATGTAGACAAAGAGAACAAATTAGTGGTTACCAGGGGAAAGAGGGGGTGGAGGGTGGGCACAAAGGGTGAAGTGGTGCACCTACAACATGACTGACAAACAATAATGTACAACTGAAATTTTGCAAGGTTGTAAACTATCATAATCTCAATAAAAAGTAAAAAAAAAAATTTCAGTAAAAGAAAAAAATTCAAATGCTGTGCAGATAATAGGTCTCGGTGCAGAGACATACTGTCATTTGCCCAGACAAATGCCAGCATCTTGGGTTCAGTCCTTATGATGCCCAAAGGGAAGAGTTCCAAAGGTAGGCCCTTGTTTCCTCAAGAGTTCTAGGCCAGGCCGTCTGGAAAGCCTAGGAGGTAATGGGAGAACCCTTCATGGAGCTGCTGACCTGGGTCTCAGCTCTGGGCGGTGACCCTGGTCTGGCCACCCACCTGTTTCCTCTTCCCTCCTCTGGCTCTCTTGGCTCCCAGCATAGGCCCCCACCTCCCCTGGCTCCCTCAGGCATCTCCTACTGATAAGCAGTTACCCAAGTCTGATGAATAAGTGGGGAAAAAGGCATTAAGGCACTAAAAGCAATAACACTCCCCTCCTACTGGATTCTAGCTAAAGAAGCCAGCTCTTTTATGCACTGTAGTAAAACCTAATCTTTGGATCCTTTCCCTTTGGAATTTGTGATAATTAGCTGAACCAGACCTTTGTAAAAGGTAAATTGTATAAATATGACTCTTTAACTCACCTAAAAGAAGAAGTTTGTTTTGAGTCTTAGCAGGGTCATTTCTTACAAACCTTGTCAAATTACAAATTATTTTTCATCAGTTTATTAAAACAGCCTGTGGAACTTCTGCCTCCTTCCACTGGCAAACAAGGATTACACCCACATTAAATCCTGGGAACCCCTGCCATCATGGAGTGCTCAGTCTGACCTGAGAGACAGACAGTGAACAGATAGTGCCTTGCAGGGGGCAGCACAGGGACCAGGCTGGTGGGGGTTGCATAGGGAAGGAGACTCGAAGAGACTCCACACCAGAAGTCAGTTTCTAATGGTGCAGTGGAGGTATTCAGCTAGCCTTCTGGAAGGCCTGTGGGCCTGGATGCAGGAAAGCCCTTGGCTTGTTGGGGGAACTCCCACGCCTCAGGCAGGGCTTGCATTAGGGATGTGTGAGTGATGCTCAAGAGGCGGGCTGGTGTGATAGGCAGGGGCCCACTGGTCGTGGGCTAGCTCAGCCATTGGGGAGTTTGGCATCCATGGGCTTCAGGAGGTCTGGTACCTTCTGAAATAAAACAGAAGTGTTTATGAGTATGTACTTTTCTTGTTCTAGGAATAAGGTCTAAGGTTTTAAATCAGATTTATAAAGGGGTCCATGCTTCAGAAAACTTAGAACTTGCACAGGTGGAAAGCCAGAGAAAAATGGCATTTGTTTTGAGTTGTAAAATGTCTTCTGATTAAATAAAAGCATCTCTTTGCTCAATCTCCTTAGTGAAACTAACCAAAAAATGCAAGAACAAGAAACAGAAAACTATCTTCAACACAGCTAAGACACACCCATACACTGAAACGCAATAAACAAAGAATGGTTTCCAAGTACAGAGAAAGTGAGTCGGGCATGAGGGAGGGTTTTAGAAGGGGAAATTTGCCTCTGCGGAACTAGAGCAGGGAGGTCAGAGTCCAGAGGGCCAGACCCAATAATCCCCTTCTTGGACTGGTTAGCAAAGCCAACGTACGTGGGGACACTTTGGAGTATCCCTGAACCCTGTGTGATGCCAAGGAGTTACTAGGGAGGTGGAGTTGCCCAAGGAGTTGAGCAGGTGGGGGAGAAAACCATGGGTTGCCAGCAGCCCGGACAATGGAAAGACAAAGGAAATTAAAAATAGGTGTAATTGATATCCCTGGAGAAGAGAACAAAACAAATGGAGTAGAGAAATTTTCAAAGATATCATAGAAAACGTTTTCCCCTTAAAATAAAGGAACACATAAATCTTTAGTTTGAAAGGACTTACTGAATTTCAGGAAAAATAAATATGGAAATTCAACCCTAAAACATATCTTGGTGAAGTTACGGAACTACAAAGGGAAAAAAAGAGTTCTGTTGCATCCAGAGGAAAATGTTACTGTACCTCTAAGGAGAGCTAATCAGGCTGGCTCAGAGCCCTCCACAGTAGCAGTTGATGCTGGAGAACAGTGCTGTACCTACAGTGTCCTCAGGGAGAGGAAGTGTGAACTTAGGCTTTTTTTTTTCTTTTGCTGGGAAAGATTCACCCTGAGGTAACATCTGTGCCAGTCTTCCTCTACTTTGTATGTGGGTCGTTGCCACAGCATGGCTGACAGGTGGTGTAGGTCCACGCCCAGGATCTGAACCTGCTAACCCCAGCCACCGAAGTAGAGAGTACCATACTTTAAGTACTGTGCCATGAGGCTGGCCCCCAACCTAGACTTTTATATCCAGCCAAGCTGTTGTTCAGGGTTAAACCACAAAGATATGTGGTTTTTAACCTTGGGAATGTGGTTCCTATGAGCTCTTTTTAAATGAATAAATGAATAAAAACTTATAGAGAGTGGGGCTGGCCTGGTGGCACAGCGGTTAAGTGTGCACATTCCGCTTCAGCGGCCCAGGGTTTGCTGGTTCGGATCTCAGGTGTGGACATGGCACTGTGTGGCAAGCCATGCTGTGGTAAGCATCCCACATATAAAGTAGAAGAAGATGGGCACGGATGTTAGCTCAGAGCCAGTCTTCCTCAGAAAAAAAGAGGAGGATTGGCAGATGTTAGCTCAGGGCTAATCTTCCTCAAGGAAAAAAAAACCCAAAGAACTTCTAGAGAGGAACCCCCATAAGACATGAATTAAGAAGCTATGAATAAAGGACTAGTAACCCCTCAGCAGAGGCTAAAGGGATGGTATCCATCATTCACACAATGCCTGTCACAAGCACCATGGTGCAAGAGACATCTAGCCATCACAGTTACACTGAGCTCGTGGCATTTGATACTTCAGTTGACTGATGGCTGCATACAGCTCTTGGTTTGGGAAAGCCATGAGGTGGAGGTGAACATGGGACTGAGGGGAAGTTCAGAGATAAACACTATATGCATCCTCTCGTCATCCCTCTGAGGGGGATGAATTTGGTTTGAGGTGGCCTGGCCCAGCTCTGAGCGACACACTCCAGGAAGCTGGATATCACTTGAGGAAGGTCTAAGCATCTGATTTTGTTCTCTGTCATGGATGACAAGTTCGTGGCCTTTGTACTTATGTGCCCTACTCCTGGGTTCATGACAGACCTCACTAGTTGATGGCAACAATCTTTCCCACTGATCTTTCTCAAACCCAGCCCTCCAGGCAGTCACTACCAATTAATAGGGTGAGAGGAAGATTACCCTTATTTCCCATCCTTGTTCTGGATTCTGGAGATTGGCTGGGCCTGAAGGGAACCAAGGCCAAATCAGATTGTCCTGAGAGATGCTCTCAACCTCGTGGACCCATGTGGGCCTCCGGGTTGGGGAAGGAAGTCCCCAGGTCTTGCTTTCCTTCCAGTTATAGCCTGGCTTCATCTTATTCCCAGCCTCCCAGTGATCTCTCCTCTTATTAGGGCAGCTTCCCCTGGCCTGTGTTTGATGGGAGCAACCCTTATTCCTACCAGTCTTTCTTGCCACATTCTCTGCCCTTCTGACCCACCTGCAGTCTCATCTGAACTCTTTCCCTCAGCAACAGCAAAGCAGCCAGCTCACTGCCTTAAACATGTTCTCTGCTGGCCCAGATGGACTGGCCTGGGACCAAGTGAAGCTTGTTATTTTGCCACAGGGAGAGTCCCAACTGCTAGGCATTTCTGAGTGGAAAGGATGAGTGGAGACGGTAGTATCTGGGTAACACTAATGATTTCTTCCCATGAATTTCTCTGTTCAGGGGTGTGAGTACATGTATGCTCAAGTGCATCAGTATACACCCACTGGGGGGTCTGTCACCAGGCTGGCATGGTGCTTTGTCCCTACCTGTATTAAGGAGGAGCTAATTCTCTGGAGTCTTTTGGGTCCTGGAACCTTACCCTCATAGTGGGGCAGGAGCTTCAAGGGGCTGGGCCGTTAGGAAGGGAGAATGTCAGCCTCTTGGAGAGCTCTGCTTATAGCATGACACCTCCACTCTGCCCAGGCACCCTGTGCATGGCACCTTCCCTCCCCAGATAGCAGGGCATCCCCTGGCTCCAAGAGAGCATCTCAGAGACTCTGAGCTCATGGTGCTGGCTTCCTGTCCAGTCATGGGCTCCTCCTGAGTGCTGTGGCTGCGTATTAACGGAGACCTTCACCTCTCTGCTGTTGCTGAGCAAATTCCTTTTGGTTCATAGGCGGTCAGGAAGGCTGGTGAGGGCAGCCCTCAATGGCCTGGGGCCTCCCTGACACTGACCTAAGTACACCTTCAATGGGGCAGGGCTGGGGGCAGGAGAGAATCTGGTCTGGGAAACCAACAGAGACTCCTTTAAAGACTGGGAGAGTAAGAATTTCCTCAGCAGTGGCCTCCAAACTGGGGCACAGGTGCCAAGGAGGGGAGGGAGACAAGAGACTCAACTGAGGCATGGGAAGAACGCATGAAAACTCCTATGTACGTTTATTTCCTATCTCAGCCTTTCAGACTTTTCCATTTGGGGAGGTTTGTTTTATCAGTAATATATATACATGTAATTGGTGGATAAATATTCATATGTTAAAGATATACAAACATGTTTTATTGATAGGGACACATGATCAAAAAGGCAAGAGGCCACTGGCCTGAAAGCTGGGCAGGTCAAGAACTGTTTTCTTTTGTGAAAACTGGAATTTTTTCTAAACTCAAACTTTCTGAATTCTCTCTTCCATTCCTGAGAGAGTTGTCCAGGAGCCAGGACTTGGGCCTTGGTGCCCACCATTCTGCAGCCCCTGCTTCTCTGCCTGAATACACAGGGACCACCAGGGCCACCCAGGAGTCCTTCCTGGCATGGGTCTCAAAGGACAGGGTCCTTCCACAGCATCTGCCCAGCTGTAATTGCCTATTACAGAAAGGTCAGCCATGAATTTATCAAAACCTTGTTTGAAGTTGTGGGAGTCTTCTGGCTGCCGTGACTTAGAAAAACGATTTCCTTAAGTTCATTCCCCTCATGGTGAACAAAGACAGCCATTTATTGGTGTGAAATATTTCTCTTTCAAATATTCAACTGGAGGCAGTGGAGGGCATGCTCTAGAATGCTGCCATGTGGAACCCAGCGTGGTTTTCTCTCTGAAGCCTGCTCTGTCTCCATGCCTTCCTGCTTTTCCTTCCAGTCTGCTTCAGCTGTGCAGACCCTCCCTGAGTGCAGCTACCAGAGTGGCTCCAGGCTGCTTCCCACCATGGACCAGGGCAGCCATCTCTCTCTCCCTGATGGCCCTGCCTTTATGGACGTTCCGGGTGTCTGGAGCATCTTTGGTCACTGGAGCTTGTTGGCCTCATGCCTTTCCTGGGTATTTCTGACAGAGGGGAGCCCAGCTTCCTACTAGTGCAGTCTGGATTATGTCTCCCAGTAGTGGTCATGGTAGGGGACAGGTGGCCTCAGGGGCACTGAGGAATGCTGATGGAGAGGCTGACTGACTTGGCTCTGTGCCCCTCCCCAGCAGCCCTCCTTTGGTGGGGGGCTCCTTTTTTCCCTGCTAAACAGCTTTAAGCCTTGTTTCTGATCAGTCAATAGCCTTAAATGCTGAAAGGGAGGAAAGCTGGTAGAAATCCAGCTATTTTTACATCCTCTACCTTTCTTGGCCATCTTTAAAAAATATCTGTCCCTAGGTAAGGGCTTTTTAGTGGCCCCCTGCTCAGCTTCCAGCCACTCCTTCATATCTCTGCCCCCTCTCTTCTTCTTCACCTTCCTGTCCTCCTGTGTCTTTTCTGCTTTGTGGTAGTGTCCCTCTCCCCTCCTTGCTAACCTGTCCTTATCCCAGCCCTCTCCAAGGAATAGGGCTCCCTGAAGCTGCTGAGAGGAGCATTGACTTCAAGGGGACTCACTGTTGATGATCCATAACCATGAAACCAGGTCTTTCCCGCTGCTGGGCTGGGGCCTGCCTGTGGACACCTCCCTCCACTTTTCCTCTCTCCCTCCCTTCTCTGCCCAGTGGAGACCTTTGTTACGGAGGGCCTCCTGGAGGGCATACTTCTTCCTTCCTGAGGAGGCCCTGGGCTACTCCAGCTACCCTGGCCCCCTTGGGACTTTATCCAGGGGTGTGTCACAGGCAGGTCTCCTGAATCTCCTGCCATGCTGGGCCCTTGTTTTCAGTGGGGAGGGAGCTGACCCCTCTGAAGCTGGACGGGTGGGAGAGGGCTTGGGCAGTCACAGGTTGCGGCCTTCATGGGCGTAGCCTTTTCATCCACAGCTTGTATGGCTTCTCAGCCTTCAGGTGCTAGACTCCTCACAGCACATTGTTGATGCTCTGCCTCCTGGGAACTCTAACCCTGGGGGTGTGTCTTTTTGTTTTCCTCCCTCTAACATCTCTGTTTCTGGCATCTCTTCTGCTCCCGTAAATGTTGGTGCTCAAATCTTTCCAGACCACTGCTTTCCATGTGATCTCTGTCCCTGAGGTTTGCCTGTGAACTGAACCCTTAACTCTCCCAGGTGAAAATGTCTAGACTTATCTGAATTGAACTCATGCTCCGACCCATCTCCTGGTGTCTCTTGGATCTTCACCCCCACCACCAACTCTACAGAACCAAACCCAACCTCATGATTTGGCCATTTCATTCCCCATTCTCCACCCACCAATTGGCTTCCCTCCCTGGATCTCCCATTTCCATCAAAAAGACCACTTCTCCCTGGACCTCAAGCCAGAATACCCCTGGCTGAACCTTCTCTCTCTCTCCTCCTATGGACTATCTTTTGAGCTATTGCCTTATTCTCCCTTTCTCTATCTCCACCATCTCCTTGACACAGAGCCAGAGCACTCCCTTGTTTGAAAACCTTAGAGGCCCTGCTCTCCTGGCCCTTCCCATTTTAGCTTTGAATTTCCCTGTAATCCAGGAAGTCCAGGTAGTTCAGCACACACGATTGCTAGGAGCTGTTCCAGATGCTGGGATAGCACTAATGTACACCTACTGTGCCTGCCATGCACAGCCGCCGAGGATGCTCTGACGTGTCTTTTGGGCCTTTGTGTGTGCTGCCCATCTGCCTCGCTTGCCCTTTCACCTTGGGGAGAACATCCTGTCCTTTGAGTCCTGGCTTAGATGTCTTCTTGTCCTCAGAGCCACCTCAGACTACTGCGCCTCCCCCAGCCTGGGGGGCAGTGTGTCCTGCAGTGATTCGTTTGCATGTCTGTCTCCCTTCTAGACAAGAGGCCCCCAGAGGACTGGATCCCTGTCTGATTCACTTTTTAAAAAATTTATTTTAATTAAATATTAAAGAGGTATTTATAAGAATGTAAGCCCTGCAACTAGGATATACAACTATGTCCTGGGGCTTTGGGGAGAAAAAAAAAGAATGTAAGCCTACTTATAAAATATGTCTAAGATGTCAAGGACAACAATACACTAAACACCTGTGGCCCCGCCTTCCGTCGTAAGAGACATGATCCGTTCATACCATCAATCCCTATCACAGGGCCTGGAACTATTCCAGGGATCAGTAAATATTTGTGAACGACCAAATGAATGAATGAATGAATGTGGTTTTCTCTATAAGTCTCTCAGCGTTACTAGGCAACCTCCAGGTAAAGTGGTCCAAACTAAATGATGTCTCTGCCCTAGCTCAGTCCCACTCCGAGAGCTTGTTGTAGTACTCACACATCTTTCCATTTACTTTGCATGTGCTTACGGAGTGGCCACCCAGTGCCAAGTGTGGTGCTGGGTAGAGGGCTACGGTGGAGAGAAGAGTGTCAGAGACCTCTTCCTAGGGAGCTTCCACTTCAACAGCTCCTCAGCAAAAGGAAAAAATAATACACAGAACCCAGATTGCAGTGCTTCCCGCCCCTCTCCAGCCTCACTGTGCTCCCCCAGAGAGGTAGTATGGATGGTGGTTAAGGACATGGACAGGTGGTTTTGATATTCCAATCCCAGCTCCACCACTTGCAAGTCATAATGGCTTTGCAAGTTACTTAACCTCTATATGTGGCAGCTTCCTTGTTTGTGAAATGGGCAAAATGGATTCTACCCCATGAATTTGCTATGAGCCCTAAAGGAGTTAATATGTGACAGATGCTTCGCACATGGTGAGGCTTGTGGTGAGGGCTCAGTTGGCATTGCCGCCCCTGTGGTTGGCAGAGTATTCTATGTGGTGGGGCTGGGGCTGAAGCCAGCAGCTGCAGAGGACTCCACATGTTGTTCCTGTAGTCCTCTCCGGCATGAGATCAGATCCAGGGAAGGGCCAAGTGCAATGCCAGGCACGTGCCACGTTTCCTCAGCTCTAACACACTTTGGGGCCATGTTTTCCTGTTTTAAGTTATGACATGCCTACAGTCCACCCATTCAGGAAACACGTATTGAATGTCCAGTGTGTGCCAGGCACTATACTAGGCCCTGGGACACAGCCCACACAGAGTTCCTGCCCACACAGAGCTGGCAATCTAATACAGGATCACAGAGGTTGCACAAAGCAATACATATGTTATATGATGCTTTAGAAAGTATTCAGTGGCAAGGAGAATAAAGAGGCAGGAGGGAGCAAGTGGGATTTTTAAATAGAGTGGTCAGGGAGGTGTCCCTGCAAGGATGCCACTAGAGCAAAGACTTGAGAGAGTGCAAGTGCCAGCAGCAGGAACAGCAGATGCAAATGCCCAGAAGCAAGAGTGGGCCTGGCATAAGGGAGGTGGAGGGAGAGAGAGAATAGTAGGAGATGAGGCCAGAAGGAAAGGGGCTGAATCTCCTGGGTCCTCATAGCCATTTTAAAGCCTCTGACTTTTCCTCTGGGAGGGAAAGGAAGCTGTTGGAGGGTTTAAGCAGAGGAGGAAGTGATCTGACTTATGTATGTAAAGGATTATCTTGGCTGCTGCATAGAGGAGACCCTAGAGGGGGGAGTAGAAGCAGCCAGGCTTGTGCAGAACTGAAGAAAGAGGGGACAGTGGCTTGAACCTGGTGAAGAAAGGAGGGAGTGGGAGTGACCAGACTTTTAAGCCAACAAGATTTACTAATGACTGACGTAGGAAGAGAAGAAGGGAGTCAGAGATGACTCCAAGAGGAAGACTGGGAGAAACACATATGGGGTCAAGGGCTCAGCTCGGACCTCTCAAGTTTGAGATGCCTATAAGACAACTCAGTGAAGATGTACAGTTGACAGACAAGTGGGGAGTTCAGGGGAGAGATCTGGGCCAGAGATACAAATTTGGTAGTTGTTAGTAGGAAATGAGATTTTAATCCTTGGGTCTGCGTGGGCATTGAGACTCAGGGATTATGTGTACTCAGAGAAGCTAATTTGTGCAAAGACTTAGTCCCTCCAATGTAAGAAGTGGGGCTCTGGGATTGGGAGATGAGGAAGAACATGCAAAAGAGTTTGGAAAGGTGTGGCCAGGATGGAGGGGTAAACCCAGGAGAAGGTGGTGCTCCAGAAGGCAAGTGGATACCTTACTTCAGGAAGCAGGGAGTACTCAGCGGTATCAAGTGCTGCTGCTGAGCAAGTGAGAAGTGACTATTGGATTTAATAATGTGGCCAATGAGGCCTTTGGTCACTGTGACCTGAGCAATTTCTGTGGAATGATGGGCAAAAGCCAGGTTGGATTGTGCTGAAAAGAAGGAAGGAGAGGAGCAAGAGGTGGTGAGTGGAGACGGTTCTTTCAAGGAGTTTTGCTGTAAAGAGCAGCAGAGAAATGGGGTAGTAGCTGAAGGAGGAAGTGGGTCAAAGTTCTTTTTTTTTTTTTTAGGATGGGAGAAGCATGTTTGTATGGTAATTGAAATAATCCAATAGAGAGGGGGAAATGGATGATGAAGGAGAGGGGGAATTTGTGGAGGTGAGAAGTGGGCCTTGGGAACAGGAGACAGGCAGACATTGGGGGACAGATGTGGAGAGGCCATGGGTGTGCCAGTTCCCCTCCAGCAGCTCCCACTTTCTCAGTGAGATGGCACACTGGTTTTAGTGACAGTGAAGAGAGGGAGGGACATGTCGGAGGCTTGGAGATCAAGGAGAAGGTGTGAGGAACCATCCAGGAGGACAGGAGCATGAAGGGATCACAGACATATATTCCAGTCGCCAGGTGTCACCTGTAGCAGCTATGTGGTATGTGGACGCACAGGCCTGTTCAGGGAGCAGTCCCCTGCGGTGCAGACTTGGCATTGTTTGTTTATTTGCTGTCACCACAGCTGAGTTGAAAGTTAACAAATTTGGGTCCCAGTTGTCATATTAAACGTCCCCTAAAGACTTCATTGTAATGCAACATTGAATTAAAAAGTCACTGTGTACACAGAAGATTGCTTGTCACATATTGCAACACAAATACAGTAGAAATTGCTAAATTTCTCAGAAGAGCCCAGGGACCTTATACAGCCTGGGAAAGGGGCTGGAGTCCCTTTACATGTTATATAGGGCTCTCCCTAGCTTCTGATTAGCTTTCAAGGGCTGCTTTTAAATCCCAGCCCCACATAATTTAAGTAAAAAATGAAACTGAATTTAACCAGGTAGGAATATTTCTTTACAATACCTAGAAATCAGTCTACTGAAAGGCCCTAGAGCCCAGGTTCTGAGTGTGGGCCAGAGAGGCTGTGGCCACCACCATACTGGGCCTCACAGCTGGTGGCAAAATGGCCCAGAGGGGCTGGTCTTACATTCTGGTTATCTTGCTGAAGAAGAAAGTGGCAGGTCTGTGGACTAGATGGGTGGGTGTATGTTGTTGGTTGATGAAAGAAATGTTTGATGGACATTTAATAGTGTTTCTTTTTTCTGGAAGAGTCGTTATTAGACCAAGGGCGTGGCTCTCCACCAGCAGTTTCTCAGAAGGGAGGAAGGACTGCAGAGTGTCTTAGAGTGGGCTCCTGGTCTCCCCTCTGAAATGGTTTGTCCTAGGATGTCCTACCGGTTGGTTCCTGAATCTTTTTGGCAAGCCGATGGCCTTCATCTAGGAGCAGCAAATGTAGAATCCCGTCCTGTCAGTCAGATGCTACGAGGATCGGGGGTACTAGAGCAGAAGGGGCCAGGGCAAGCTCCCCCACAGGCAGCTGTGGCTGGGCCTCTGCAGTGGGTCTCAGCCAGTCTGCCCCATCTCCTGGGTGCTGTTATCCACCCAGATGAATGCAGAAGCAAGCATAGAATTTCAGGGGAAAAATACAGAGCACTGCCTTTGGCTTGCACTCAGCTTCTTTCATTGGGAAAGGAAAATTGACAAAAATGAACTTAAGTTGGGTCGAAAGGAATATAGGGGAATTGAGTTTAGACTGATGATTTGCCTTCTACCTTATTGAATGTCTCAATTATGCTGGCTCCTCTGAACATGGGCCAGGTTGGAGATGGGGGTCAGGCACATGGGACCTCCCTCAGTTATCCTTTAAAGGCTGGATCCTAGAACTCCAATCCCACCCAGCCTTGCACAAGTAGAAAAGTAACACTTCACCCATTTTGATGGACTTTATCTGGCATCAAGCCTGCTGGAGGACTTCCAAAAGGAAGGCTTCTTTGTCCCTGCTGGAGATGGCATTAACTAGGCATTGGGGTGCCTCCCCAACCCATCTCCAACTGTCTAGGGTCAGCCTTTGAAAAGGCAAGCCAGACCTCCCAGGGTGATAGCTCTGAACTTGAGCTGCATGTTGAAATCACCTAGGAAGGAAAAAATACTAATGCCGGGGTCCTGCCCCCACAGATTCTGATGTAATTTGTCTGGGGTGCAGTCTGAGAGTCAGAACTTTAAAAATTACCCTAGGCATTTCTAATATATGGGTTTAGAGCCTTGGTACTCAAGGTGTGGCCTGCAGACCACAGTATAGGTATCATTTTAGAGATTCTTAAAAATGCAGACCCGTTTCCAGACATGCTGAGTCAGAATCTGTACTTTAGGAGGATGTAAGAGGGGATGCTCATGATCCTACCAGATGACCTGGTGCTGAGGGTTGAAGTAGAAGATGCTAGTCAGGGCTCAGCATGGGGCACAGTCAGCACTCAGCAAATGGTGGCTGTGATGATGCCACTGGGCAGGAAGAGGAGGGTGGTGGGTGGTGATGGGGTTTGGAGGGTCACCTAGCTGACCCTAGCTGAGTAGAGAACTCTACAGGCTGCTTCTCTAAGATGTGTCTCTAACGCAGTCATTTTCAATGTCATTTCAGCGTTTCCAGGAGGCTGGACCCCAAGGAGCCCCTGGGTAGCCAGAGAGCAGCTTCCCCAATCCCGAAGCAGGCTTCTGCTACTGCTGCCGGCCGCGAGAGCCCCCAGGAGACAAGGGCACAAGGCCCAGCAGGCCAGGAGGCTGATGGCCCCCGCAGGACGCTGCAGGTAGACAGCAGAACACAGAGATCAGGGCGGTCCCCCTCTGTGTCACCAGACAGAGGCAGCACCCCCACATCACCCTACTTCGTCCCCCAGATCGCCCCCCTTCCAAGCAGCACGCTGTGTCCCATATGTAAGACCTCGGACCTCACGTCGACCCCCAGCCAGCCAAACTTCAACACCTGCACCCAATGTCACAACAAGGTCTGCAACCAGTGTGGGTTCAATCCCAACCCTCACCTCACCCAGGTAACTACCTCTGCGCTGGCTCCCGGACCTGCCTTCCCATGCTTCCCCTGTTCCCTTCCCCTCTTTCACCAACTTTCTTTTTCTGGTCATTTCCTTGGGCACCAGCATCTGTGTTTTCCTGGAGGTTATATCCTGGCTCCAAAATGTGATAGCAGAGAACAAGTCCTGGCCCCAGATCTCCTGAGGGATTCCTGCACCTCCTGAGAGCTTGGGCAGAGTCCCAGAGTAGAAGATGCTTTCTTACCTGGTCCAAGTTTGACTTGGAAAAGTGGCCTTAGATGGCCCAGTGGCATAGTGGTTAAGTTCACATGCTCTGCTTCAGTGGCTCAGGGTTCACAGGGTCAGATCCTGGGCACAGACCTACACACTGCTCATCAAGCCATGCTGTGGCAGCATCCTACATACAAAATAGAGGAAGATTGGCACAGATGTTGGCTCACTGACAATCTTCCTCAAGCAAAAAGAGGAAGATTGGCAACATATGTTAGCTCAGGGCCAATCTTCCTCACCAAAAAAATAAGTAAATAAATTTTGTAAAATAAAATGGCCTTATAGAGGGCCAAAGATGGTCTTATGGACGACTCTTCCCAATGGATGCTTATTTGGAAAGGGCATGAGCAGCTGCAGGACCCAAAGGGAGACAAATTTCCCTGGCCCTAGGACAGCCTCTCTCTCTTACAGTGGGCCCTGGAGGGGGATGCTGGTGAGGGCAACAAGGTTTTAGGGGAGGCAGGAAACTGCCTTCCAGTTGGACTCTGGGAAGCTCCTCCTCTGGGATTCTGTTCCAGTAAGCTGGGGCCTGAGGTCATGGAGCAGCTACCGATCCCCAGAGAAACAACTTGGGGTAAAGTATAGACCCAGGTCGAGGGGCGGGGGCAAGCATTCACAGTGGGTGACAGTGTCCTACAGTCACCAAGAGGCCACTTTGGGCCATTTCCATGAACTTGGCCTACTTTCTGCCCCAGAGGACCCTGGTTCCACAGCCTCATCCTGGCTTTGTTCAGGATGCTTTGAGTTGCTGTGAGATGCTCAGCCAAGCCCCTCAAGTCTCTCTTTGGTGACCTGGAGCTGGCTGCTCCAATTTACTAGCTGAGCTGGGGCCATGCCTTTGAAATGAACTGAGCAAGTTGCTGGCTTCCTCCCTCTCCTCCAGTGTAACTCATGGAAGTCTCTGGTTTCCCCCCAGGGCTCTGCCCTTGAACAGGATGGAGAATGGCTGACTGCAGGCACAGGAATGGCCCCCTCTGGGATTACCAGCAGCAGGAGCCGTTTGGACCACGTGGGTGGGGGGATAAGTGAGAATAATTGTTCACAGGTTGGGGTCTATTTGAGACATGAGGTGCTGTGGGTGTGGGACGTGTGGTTTGTGAGAGGTAAGTGTGAGATTCCGAGGAAGGAGCTGCCGGTATGGGGAGATGACTCAGTGCATTTGGAGTCGCTCCTGGAGTGTGGGGGCTTCCTGAGGAGGCATGCACACTCGTGATTATTACATCTATGATTAGAAATAGGCCCATCCCTGCACTGATCAGTTAGGTAAGTGTTTGCTCTCCAGTATTTAGAACAGCGTGATTAAGGCCAGGGAAGCTCACCGGTGTTTTTCTGTTAGTGAGAAGCCAGAAGCAGTTGTCCTCACAGGAACAGGGAAGCTTGGCAGGCAGAGATGAGAGATGTCGCTGTGGGGCATCCCTCCTTGTTTAGGCCTTGCCCCTCTGGGTTCCAGCCTCCCTGAGATGCTCACTCGAGCCACGAGACCTGAACAACTCTGGGTAGGGTGGGCGGAGATCAAGGGAGAGCCACACATGGTGGCACAGTTTGCTGGTGGGCATACCAGTCCTTGCCACACAACAGGCTCCCCCAAGCCTAAGACCTTCAATGAGGTGGGAAGAGAGCCAGACTTTGACTGTGCCTGGAAAAACAGCAGAGTGGGAGGGCCTTGGCGACACTCAGTCCATCTGCCTCATTGTACTGGGAGGAAGCCGAGGCTCAGGGCCAACGGAAAAGGGGCCTCAAATTTACTGCAGATTCACAGTGTTTGGTGAAGAGCAAACCTCCCCGCTAGGTGCTTCAAACACATACTGGGCTGGGCAAATGCAATGGTTCTTTGCTATCAGATTTCTCAGGGCCTTCAGCATCCTGAAGGGCACCATGGAGCTCCAGAACAGGGCTGTATCTGGCAATCTTTTCCAGACTTGCTTTCACAGAACATTAGGGGCTGCTGTTCCATGGCATCCAGTTTGGGAAATGCTGACCTAGTCCATTCTCCAGGTTCTCACTTGGTGGATGCCCTTTTCTGCTGTGGTCTCTAAGCAGACCTTTTCTTCTCCAGGGTTGGCTTTTAGTGGTGTTCCTGTCAAGGAAAAGGAACCCTCAGTACATTTTCCTGAGAGGCTGGCAGAGCCTGATTCTTGAGTCAGAGCAGTTGCCCTTTGTCACTTTGCTAAAAGCTGATTCACCTCCCTGGTCATGCTTCCACACAATGAGAAAACAAGTTTGCAGGTTTTGCTCGCACATCTGCTGAAAGAGCCACCCTGGTCAGACCACATCTGTTCTGGCACCTCTAACTTGACATTATTTTGGCCAAGAAGGCTGTTTCTAGGATGGGCCTGGTGTCTCTGGGCTGGGTGTGTCTGCCTGGCCTGAGATTCTGGGCAGTACAAGGGCCTGGTTCTGAATTCAGGCATGTCTAGGTGTCAGGGGCTCCGGCCGAGTGACCTTTACCAGGAAACCCAGCTCCAGCACTTGCTTCTTTTCTCAGTTTCTCACTTCCCTGGAGGGCGGCCCAGGTAGAGTAAAAAAGGTTGGGAGGACTGCTGGTCCCAGCACAGACGCACTGCAGACACTGGCCATGGGGAGCAACATGGGGACCATGTCTGGATATATGGGATTGTGCCTGAAACTGCTTATGTGGTAGTGCTGAGCCCTGGTTGAGGAGGGCTGGCAGCCTGGATCCTACATCCTGCCTCAAACGTCACCGAAGCCTCATCAGGCCACGTCAGCAGGATGCATTGCTCCTCAGCTTCCCACTGACAGAGGGAGGGATATAGCAGTCCTTTGGAGGGGCATGGGCCACACAAGTGACATAGAGGGTTTCATGGCCTCTCTGAGACCACTAATGAACCTGCTCTTGAATCTTTGGAAATGGGACCATGGAAAATGTACCTTTTCTCACGTGCATCACAAGTGGAAAATCACGGGCTCGTTTATAACTCAACTTGCAGCACAGGTTAGGAGTGTGATAGAACTGTTGTGTTGAATGGCTCCGTGAGGACAAATGAGCAGAAAGGGGGGGGAAAGACTGGCACTACTGGGCCGATGGTCACTGGAACTGGGTATTTTTAGTTTTCCATCTCATGGCATCTGTCAGTCTTATTACTTTAGCTGAGTCCTGCAAAAACAGCAGACTAGGTCTGGACATGAGAATCACATAGGTAGAACAGTCAGCCCCATTTGACCAGAGCAGTGTCTGAGATCTAGAATCACTACCTTTCTGGCTGGTGGACTCAACCTTCTCCTGTCAGCCCTGGGGCTGCTGGATGGGTAATACACATACAGACATGGCGCTTGCTGTTCTGCTCGTGCCAGGTTGGCTAGCTCTTGAGGCTGTGATGCCTTGAGAGGAGGATGCCTGCCCACATACTTTGCTGGGTTTCTGAGTGCCTGGAGCACATAGAAACTGCATGGAAGTCAGAGGGAGCTGAGAGCATCCTCTGTTTACAGACAAGGAGACCAAGTCTTGGGAAGTCTTAGCTTATTCTGGGTCATTCTGGAACAAAAGAGCTGAGGACACAGAACCAGTGGCTAGGTCTCCAATTTTCCCCCAGGGACTCCCAGCCCCATTTTCCCCATTCACAGTCCATTTTTGCTCAGGTTAAAGATGGTTTGGAACAAACAGGGCTATCTCAGCCACTCATCTTGGTAGAGGCTGTTTCTTCTAGGAGTTCTCTAGCCCTGGTAGCTAAGGGCAGGTGAATAATTTAACCTGTTTGAAACCATGGCAAAAGACTAGGGGGGCCGGCCCAGTGTTGCAGTGGTTACGTGCGCACGTTCCGCTTCAGTGGCCTGGAGTTCGCCAGTTCGGATCCCGGGTGCGGACATGGCACCGCTTGGCAAGCCATGCTGTGGTAGGCATCCTACATATAAAGTAGAGGAAGATGGACATGGATGTTAGCTCAGGGCCAGGCTTCCTCAGCAAAAAGAGGAGGATTGGCAGCAGACGTCAGCTCAGGGCTAATCTTCCAAAAAAAAAAAAAAAGACTAAGAGTTTCCTTGTGGAGTCTAAACATTTCTCACCACTCACAAGAGACCCACCTTGTGAGGATGCACTGACCAGGAGGCCAGAGGTGTTAGCTTTTAAGACAATTCAGTGCCCAGTGATGGGAAGAAGGCAGGAGTATTGTTCTCCTCTTCTTTCCCTGGACGTGGGTTCTTAGACAAGTAACTTAAACTTCCTGAATGCCAGATTTCTCTAAAGGAGAATCAGGGGTCCAGGAACCAGCCTCAGTGGCTTTGCTGATGCCCCAAATCTTCTCAGGCCTGTTTGCCCACCTCTCTGCTCTTCAATGACTCAACATTCAGGCCTGCCACTTCTTTCTCCTCCAGGAGGGAGGCCCTTGTTGCACTATTCTGATAGTTGGGAACAGGAGACAAGGTGTGGCCATGAGCCAGCTGGGTGGAGGATGGGAAGGTGAGCTTGGGGAGGGCAGTGGGAGTGGGAAGGAGCTGCTGGAGAATATGAGCAGTGGCCTGGGGCAGGCATAGCCCATCTCTGCCAGCCCTCTCAGAAGCCTCTCTGCCCTGCCCAGAGCAGCCCAGCAGCACACCCTGGCCTGGAACTCCTCCAGATGTGAGTGTGTCCTTGCTCTAGGAGCAGCATCACAGCAGTGAGTGCTGTGCAGAGGCAGGGCTGACTGCACACATGTGCTTCCAGATCAGATCAGCAGAATCCTCCCAGAGCACCACCTAAAATGAGGCTGCAGCCTGTACCAGGGAGGCCTACCCTCTGCTTCAGTGGGGAGCAGCAACAGGGCTGCCACCCCCTCCCTAACCTTCCAGGTCCAGGCAGCCCACCTTCCTTGCTTTGGTCAGCATCACTTATAAGACCATCTAAGAAAACTATAGAAGAGTAATCCTGGTCTTGCTTGCCTGTTCCAAGGTCTGGACTTCACTGAGACCAAGCCAAGGATGTTTAATCCACTGTACCCACCCCCCATCCCCACCCCATTGGCAAGACTTGGGCTTAGGCACTTACTCAAGTGGGTGGCGTGGAGAAGGAAGGGAGACAACGCAATGGCCACAGCCCTCTTCCTCTACTGCTTGCGTCCCACTCCTTTCCGGCAAGGACTGGGGCACCAGATGGCCTGGGGGTGGTGCTGTGAGTGCAGCACAGATCCCTCCGCTGTACCCACCAGCCTTGTCCCCTTCCGTCTGCTCCTTCCTGGCCACACTGCTGCCTGGGCTAGTGAGGAATGAGGAGCAGGTGTTGGAAGGACATGGATCAGCTGTGGGCTGAGGAGAGGCAAAGGTGTCCTCCACCTTCCTGGGCCCAGGAGGAGGTGATGTCTGCACATGTGCCCAGTCTTCTTGTCTCCACCTCCACACAAAATGGAAGTAGATCTCCAGGTGGCAGGCCCTTTGGGAGGCTTTTCTCCCACCATGTGTCTAAGGACTTAAGTCTAGTCCTCCCACAGTAGCCGCTTTGACCCAAACAATCTCTGAGTCAATAGGGGAAAGCCCCCCAACCTTCAGTCAGCCCTAGGTAGCCAGGCCTGCTGCCAGTCCATGCTCTCAGGAGATAGGACCCTCGGCCTCCTTGCTTGGACCACTGTGGGGTGGAGGCCAGAGCCACTGAGGACATGCAGAAGAGATAGCTGTGCAGGAGGGGGAGTTGTTTCACAGCTAGGGCCATCAGGCATGGAACTCTAACTTTTAGCTATGAAGTGGGGCTGTAAAGTTATCTAAAAATGAATGTAAAATTAATCTGAAACAGAAAATATGAAATTTTATTCCAAAGATACCTGTTTTATATGTAAGGGCAAAAGAAACAGAATGAAAAGAGAATAGAGTAGAAATGATAGAGGAAAAGAGAAATAAATAAATAAAGTGGGAAAAGAGAGGAAGGACAGAGAGGAGACAAAGGAAGGAAGGTGATGGAGAAAGCCAGAGGGAAGAAGAGGCAGAGAACAAAGAAAGCTTGGGAAAGTAACCAGTAGTGGGTAACCTGTTGGTTCTGCTCTTCCTACTATTTAGTTCAACCTTTGGCCCTGGCAGGCCTGTTTGTATCCACTCAGTCAAAGGGTGGCTCTCTCCCTTCTTCTCATCCTTTCCTCCCTCCATAAATGTTTTTTGAGTCCTTGTGATAAGCCAGGAACTTATCCTTGACCTTGGAGAATCAGGGAGAGCTGAAGCAGACATGTCACTCAGCCCTGTGGAGCCTGCAGGCCAGTGGGAGAGGCAGCCTTTCCACCAAAAATCACACAACAAACTTACAGTCACACCTGGGGGTTAGGACTGAGGAGGACCAGAAGGAAGGCTGGGGGCCTTGGTGTGATGCTGTGACAAGACTCTTGGGGGCTTCCACAAGGAGGGGACATTAGGCTGAAGGAGGTTAGACTGAAGCTGGACCAGAGACAGGTGGAGGCAGGGCAGGCCTGAGGGCCTGGGAGCAAGCCAGGGCCAGGGTGGCTGAGGTGCCATATGCCAGGACCAGAGGGCATGCAGAGACTGCTGGAGTCTCTAGATGTGATTTTAAGGGTTTTGGAAGGTCGCAGCGGGAAGTTCAGGTGTGCATTTAAAAATACCTTTTTAGAAATAGATAGTGGTGGTGGTTGCACAACTTTACAAATGTAATTAATGCCACCGAATTGTATACTTAGAAATGGTTAAAATGGCCAATTTTATGTTATGTTTGTTTTTCACACTTGTCTCTCTCTAATATATGTAAGTATACATATATATATATATATATATATATTTAAATATATAAACAAGAACAGGGCCGGCCCAGTGGCGTAGTGGTTAAGTTCACACACTCTACTTTGGTGGCCTCAGGTTCACAGATTTGGATCCTGGTGTGGCCTACACGCCACTTATCAAACCACACTGTGGTGGTGTCCCACATACAAAACAGAGAAAGAGCGGCACAGATGTTGACTCAGGGCCAATCTTCCTCACCCCCCCCAACCCAAAATAAACAAACAAACAAACAAACACCACCACCAACACACACACACACACACACCCTCTGGCTGCTGTGTAGAGAATAGCCCATAGGGGTGAGGGTGGGTTCCAGGAGTAGGCTGGGCCTGGGGTAGTGGTAGTGGTAGTAGAGAGCCACGACAGATTCCTGGTGTATTTTAGAGGCTAAACAGACAGATTTTGGAAATGTTTTGGACTTGCAAGTTAAGGAATAGAGATGGAGAATTTTTACATTTGGGCCATGTCAAGTTGGAGGTGCCTATGGGCACCCGAGTGGAGTCCAATAGGCTGACAAATCTAAGACCCTGGCATGCGGCAACCAGGTCAGGGCTAGAGATTCACAAGCATGATTGACATCAGTATACTTCCCACTAAACATTTCAGCAAGCATATCATTAACTAGAGATCAGTATTTATTTAAGGTTTTATTTTAGGTCAAATTTTACATAGAATGAAATGTACAAAGTATAAGTGTACCATTCAGTGAGCTTTGATAAAAGCATGCACCTGTGTCACCCAAAACCCTCTATCAAGATAGACAACATCCCCATCACCACAGAAAGTCCCTTCAGGCTCCATCCCTGTCCATCCTTGCCTCTCCACCAGAGACAACTGCTGCTCTGATTTTTATCCAGCATAGACAAGTTTTGCCTATTCCAGAGCTTCATATAAATGGAATCCTACAGAATGTACTCTTCTGTATAAGGCTTCTTTCATTCAGTACAGTGTCTTTTGAGTTTCATCACATGGATAACTGTTGAGAATCTTGGCTGAGGAGAGGAGAGAGCACAAGTGGCAATTTGAGAAGGTGTGCAGATAGGAGAGGGTTTCTGAAAAGCAGGAGAAAATGGCACTGTCTGAGTTCTGAGAGGAAACGGATGCCTGGGGATGTGGGAGATGGGACATGATTGAAGGAGTGGGTCACCTGAAGAGGCAAATCCAGATCCTGAGTTTGGAGGAGCATCCTATTGTGTGGTTCCTCTTTAAGACATTGAAAGCAGGGCCGTCACTGGAGCCAGAAGGCAGGGGAGGGTGACAGAAGGGAGGGGCATAGGAGAAATTGAACCAGCCATTGTGGAGAAAAGCTCCCTGGAGAGATGGAGTGAGTTAACCAGGCAGCTGGGGGTGCCCAGGAGAGGTTAGGATGCAGGTTAATTTACAGTGGAGCCCATTTGCCTGGTGCCCGTTCAGCTGTTGGGTGTAGGCCCAGGGAAAAAGATATATACTTGGGTCTAGTTCTGAAGCAGACACAGGTCAAGAGAGTGCAGAGTGTGACAGGAATGATGGATCATAGATTCAACTGGGAAAGAAGAGATGTGAAAGCAAAGGGCCTATGGAGGACCAGAAAGCAGAGGCTCAGTGTTGGGGGTCTCCACAAAGCCCAAGCACTGCTGCAGTGGGAAGGCCTGGGAAATGACCTAGAAGGCTGACGGAGGACAGGTGCAGGGGCGATTTTGAAGGAGATGAGTTTGGGGTGAGGCTGAGGGATAGCGGTGTCAGGTGGGTCAGATGGGTGGCTGCCTTCTGCAGTTGACTGAAGGAGACAGTTCAGTGGAAGCCTTGGAGGCAAAGGCCAAGGACTTTTGGGAACTAGTGGCCAGGATGAAAGGACCTGGAAGGGAACAGCAGCCAAGAGGGAAACAGGGTAGAGAAACAAGGGCTGAACCCCAAGGGCCCCAGGGATTTTAAAGAGAGAGTGAGGCATTGCCACATTCTGAAGTCCAGGGAGTACAACTTCTCCTGGAGAGATCAACTCTTGGATCTCTAAGAGGAGTGTCGGGGGACAGAGGTATAGGGGAGTTGGCTTGGTCATGGGCAGGAGATTTTACAGGGTACAGTGGATGGGCCTGGTGGGGAGTGGAGGCCATTTGGGCAGGCTGGGGGGAGTTGAGGAGTATCAGGAGTGGAGAAGTGATGTGTGTAGAGATCAAGGGGTTGGATTCTCTCCCTTTCATGGAGCTCCAGGCCAGTGAGGCCTTCCAGCCCCAGGCAACGATTTAGTTCAGCCCCCGTTCCCCAAATCCTGGCCTCAGAAGCTGGGCAGGTTCCCAGGGCCTCCCTCAGGGTCTTGGCCCGATGAGATTAGCACCGGCCTTTCCTGTGGGCCAGGCCTGGCTGAGCTAGCTCTGGATCAATGTGCCCTGCACTTTTGGACCCTGGATGCCTGCCTGTAAGCCTGAGGCCAGCCAGCTGACAGGTGAAGCAGATTGTTGGCAGACTTGAGGCAGCTGGATGCTGGTAAGGCAGGTGATATGTCTAATGCCATGGGCAGTGCGAGGGCCCAGGCCAGCCCTGACGTCTTCATCTGGATCACTCTTGTCCAGGGCTACAGCGGGATATGTGCTATGTGCCTCCAGTGGAGACCTGGCCAGTGACTCAAGCCCGGAAGAGCATGGAGTCACACTGGCCAATGGGGCCCTCCAGGGAACTTCTGGATTTGGCACCAGCAGGAAGGGCTGTTACATTTATAAGCTGTTTCTGTGATGTTTCAACTTGTACCAAAATGGAAAAAAAGGCATGAATGCGGCATCAGGCATGATGTCACTGCCGACTGATCTGACGCACTGAATGCCCACTTTTGCGGGGAGGGCTGGGCCTCAAAGGCAAGCCGCTGCTCTCTGCAGGAAGGCAGGCTAAGTGACATCTGCAACCCTCCTTCTTCCTTGCTGGTGGGGAGGTGGGAGGGGAGAGTGGAAAGAGAATCTGTTACTGCTGGGGGCCCTCAGAGCTTCCTGGCTGCCATGGAGGTGACAGTGAGGCAGATTCTACCCCAGGAGCAGACGCAGGTTCCCTGGGCAGCATGCTTTGGGTCCAGACATGGCAAGCAAGGCTGGATCCCACCCTCTGGGGCTAAAACACAGTGTGGCAGGCTTAAGTACCACCAGTGTCTCTGTGGGAAAAAATGTAGAAGCTCCTAGGAACTGTCCCCACTCCACTCACTGCCCCAGAATCCAGTGGAGGGAGCAGCAGGGAGTGACCACTGCAGACAGATCATGGCTGGCTGCTCATTCAGCTTGTGGTTCACAGAGCCCCAGCCTGGTCTCCAGGCCTCTGGATCCTTGGTGGGCAGTGTTACCTTAGCTGCCCTTCTGCATACTGAACAGTTTGACTAAGGGAGCAACTGAGAAAGGCTCTTCTTGGGGAGAAAGTCCCTTCAGAGCCTCAGAGCCCATAAGGCCCTGCCTTTCTGAATCCCTGGCAGGCTCCTGGCAGAGCGGGCAGTGGCTCCTTATGGGAAGCCACTTTCCTGTAGCTTCTGCTTCCCCCATCCCCAAATCACCTCTTGGCCTGCACGCCACACTGAACCTTCCCATCCTTACTGCCACCCAGGCCCCCACTGGGCTGGGGTGCATGGATGTTAAATGTCCATGGAGGCTACCACCAGCCCTCTGAGAGGGTGGGATGGGCTTCCTTGCTGGCAAGAAGGGTCAGCTTGACAAAAGCTAGTGTCTGGCAGAGCCATCTGCCTCAGGGTAGTCCTCAGAAGTCCCCTCAGCTCCACTTCTGCCTCTTGGGACATGAGATGTGTGCCTGGTGGCCTACCCATCTCTTGGCCACATTTTAGGTCAGGTTCATGGAGGTATTAGACAGCAGGATCCTGAGAGAGGCTTCTTGTCACACTGCTATATGGCATTTCCTCTGATTCTGGTGGGTAGCTGGCTTGGAGGGTGCCAAGAAGCCATAGTCACTGTGTACTGGTGAGGAAGCCTTTCACTGTTGCTGGTCCCAGGGCCGAGGGAGTCTGTCACAGGCCTGGCCATGCATATGCAGCCTAGGTGGGCAGGTGGGCTGGAGGTGCACAGCTCTCTCTCTCCCTACCCAGTAGACCGCCTCCATCTCCCTAACATAGGGATGAGGACTTTGGAGTAGGGAGGAAGAGGCTGAGGCTGAGTCCCCCAGCAAGCTCCTAGGGATCTGTGGGGGAGGCAGAGAGAGGGCAGTCTCGCTGGGTTCAGAGAGCTCCCTCAGCCAGTGTCCTCTTGGGAGGCCTTTTGTGCTGGGCTTATCTGCCTGGGCCTGAGCCTGGGAGTGGCTGGGGGAGGACGAGGTCAAGGCTCCTCACCGTCTGGAAGAGGCTGGATAGAAATAGCTGCGCCCATCTGGGCGATGAGTCACTGAGGGGCGTTGCAACTGTTTCTTGGAGAGGTTCTATTTTAGGTGAGATGGCTGTGACAGCCTGGGTGACGGGGGCTGGGTAAAGGAAGGTTCTAGTGGTGAGTGCAGGAGTTTTAGCACGTCTTTGAACACCCCTGTTCAGAACCCAAGGGAGGGTCACCCTGAAGTCCCAGGATAAGGAGCCTTACCTCCCAGATCCCTCTTCTCAGGAAGTCCCACCTCAGGGCATGCTGCAGCCTGCACCTGCACAACACAGATGGGACCCTAGGTGTGGGCTGGGCAACCCCCATAGGAACTGAGTTTGTGGCTGCTGTCTTGGGCCAGAGCCTGGGCCTCCCCTCAGGAGAGTAATCCCCTCCCAGTGTACCTCTGAGGATAAGCAGAAACAGCTTGCCCTTGGAAACTCCCACCTGGATGGGAGTAAGGCCCCCCCACCCCCGCCCTGCCACGAGTGACCCTTCTAAAGGGGTCTTTGGACTGAGCCCCAGGGACACAAATTGTTTCCTCTGTGACTTTCTCTGTCCAAATGTAGACAAAGCTATCTTGGGTCTTAAAGAAACGTCTGAGTGAATTAACAGTTCTCAGGCGAGGGGATGGCTTTACACCCCCGTGCTTTGGTATTACTGTTCTTACAGTTTCCAGAGCTGGGCTTGGTCTTTAAGGGCTCTGCCAGTGTTTCACAGAGGTGAGATCTAGACCTGTGACTTGACCTGCATGGGGCCAAGTGGCCTTCAGAGGAGGCAGGAATGCAGAAGGCACCCAGCTCCAGGCTGTGGATCATAAGCTGGGCAGGGCTGTCAGGGCTCATCTCGCCAGCAGCACCACTTCCTAGCTGAGTAACTGCAGAGCATGTTAGATCATATCGGACCTTGATTTTCTCTACTGTGAAGACAAAATGAGAGAGTGCCTGTGAACATGCCCTGTGTGGTAATGGGCGCAAGAGGGCGCTCACCAAAGTGCAGTGTTCTCCCCTTCTTGGATGCTGCTCCTGGGCTTCTGGGCAAGACAGCCGAGCCCAGGTTCCCCAAGTGGCAAGTCAACCTCAGGAGCAGCAGCAGCACAGTCCTGTGGCCTCAGGGCAGACAGCAGGGCTGGAGGCACCCTGAAGGGAGGACAGAGGGGCTTTCTGCCACTGGGTGCCAGACTGGACCATTCCCTGGTGACTGGGCCATCATGGTGCTTTCAAACCCTCTGGCTGCTATCATAGATGGAGTAGCCTTGGCGTCAGCCTTGGTTCTGGTTAGGAGGAGGAGCCTCCTCATTGAGGCACTGAGTCTTCAATCCTGTGGCTTCATCCTTGTGGGAGCTGTGCCCCCTACTAATACGTTGCCAGGAGTAATCCCACAAGCAAGCTTTTCTGGAATGAGCCCTGCTCCGTGCCTCACTACGTGCGCAGTCCTGAGAACACCTCCACAAGAGCTCACAGGCTGCGTAAGGAGACACCCAGGTCAACAAATTAGCAGATACTTTGGGAAAGAACAAGTACTGTGAAGAAGATAAACAGGGTGATTAGATACAGAGTACCCAGGAGGTATTTTAGATTGTGTGGCCAGGGGGGGCCTTGATGAGGAAGTGATACTTGATCTGAGACCTGCACAGCTACCTGGGCCCAGGGCAAAGGGAACAGTGAGTGCGTAGGCCCTGGCACAGAAGTGAGCTCCGAAGACCACTTGGCAGAACAGGAGGCTTCTGTGTTTGGGGTGAGACAGCTAAGGGGAGATGGCAGGAAAGGAGGCCAGAGAGAGGAGGGGGCTGGGGTAGATCATGGGGCTAGTAAAGAGTCCCCGTGGTAAGTGTGATGGAATTCCACTAGAGGGGTTTGAGCCTGTAAGCGATATGCTCTGATTTATATGTAGATTTTATGGAGGAAAAAAGTGTTATTGGCCCATGTAACTGGAAGTCCAAGGGTAGACTTGAGGCATAGCTGAATCTAGGGCATTAAATGAACTCATCAGATCTGCTCCTTTCTCCTTGTCTTGGCTTCACTTCTGTCTATTGACTTCATTCTTAGTCTCTCTCTGCATGTTGAAAAGGCTACTGACCACTTTAAGGCTACATCCTTCTGACGAATAATCCAAAAGGAAAAAAGACCCTCTCTCTCTTATTGTTCCTTTACCAAGTACCACGGAAGGGCTGTGATTGTTCCTGTTTGCAAGGTCACATGCCCGTCCCTGCATCCCTAGCTGAGACCAGCAATTGGCCCAACCTAAGTCATGTGCCCAGTTTACTCAGGGCAGGGTCAGTGACAGAGAGAACTACATGTCCCTCACGTGAATAGCAATACATGTCTTGTTTGTTCTGGAGGCACAAATTATCCCATTTCCTTTAAAAATTTGTCTCCTTTAAGGGACAAAAAGGCTATTTCATTCTCTTTACACCATCACTTAAACTGTATGACTCTGTTCTCAAGATTTTTCATATATGTCTTGTCTCCTGAACTCCTCTAAGTTCTTGCAGGACAGGAATCATGGTTTCTTTATTTTCTATGTCTCCCTCTCCCACCTATTGCTCTTCACTTATGTATTCATTCTACAAGTTTTTATTGAATACCTATTACATACCAGGCACTGTGCCAGGGCCATGCTTTCTCTCCTGATTTACATTTCAAAAGATCACTCTGGCTGCTATGTGGAAATGGCCTGCAGGGGAAGGAGAGTGACCAGTTGAAGGCTATCTCCTGGGGTCATCCAACCAGGAGGATGATGGCATAGATTGGTGAGGTGGGACACAGAGATGGAGCGATGTACGCAGATCGAGGTACAGCCAGTGGGCAGTGGGGAGGACTCTTGAGCAGGAGGGTCTGGCAGGCAGTGGGTTGTGGTGTGGGGTTGAGAGTATGTGGCTACCTCTGCTCTGCTCCATGTACCTGGCAGCTCCTACAGGGCAGGGCAGGGCTATCTGCCCCTTCAGCCCTGCCTCCTGACAGCCCAGAAACTTGAGCAGGGCTTGCTACTCCTGCCTGTGCTAAGAGCTGTCCTTGGCTGCTGTGAGGCCTGCAGTGACCTGGGCCAAGGGTGCCACCAGTCCTGACCACCCCGCTGACCATGATGCTTCCTCCTCAGGTGAAGGAGTGGCTCTGTCTGAACTGCCAGATGCAGAGGGCTCTGGGGATGGACATGACCACTGCACCTCGTTCCAAGAGCCAGCAGCAGCTGCACTCCCCAGCCCTGTCTCCTGCCCACTCCCCAGCCAAACAGCCCCTGGGGAAGCCGGAGCAAGAGAAATCGCGGGGCCCAGGGGGACCACAGCCTGGCCCCCGCCAGGCTGAGACAGCCAGGGCCAGCTCCGTGCCGGGGCCTATCCAAGCAGCTGCCCCTCCAGAGGTGGGGAGGGTGCCTCCTCATCCCCCCCTCCCCATCAAGCCTTCCACATCTGAGACCAGGCCGCCTGCAGGAGAGGCCATGGCCAAAAGTGCCACCACAATGCCCTCTGGGCCTGGTGCTGCTGAGCAGACCCAGGAGGGCCTCACTGGGAAGCTCTTTGGCCTCGGTGCATCGCTGCTGACCCAGGCAAGCACCCTCATGTCTGTGCAGCCCGAGGCTGACCCCCAGGGCCAGTCTGCCCCCAGCAAGGGGCCGCCCAAGATCGTCTTCAGTGATGCCAGCAAGGAGGCTGGCCCAAGACCGCCAGGATCAGGGTCTGGGCCTGGGTCAGCACCTGGAGCCAAAACTGAGCCTGGAGCTAGAACAGGTCCTGGACCAGGGCCTGGAGCCCCAGCGAGAACTGGGGGAACAACCAGTCCAAAGCATGGCAGAGCAGAACACCAGGCAGTGTCCAAGGCTACTGCCAAGCCAAAGACCATGCCGAAGGAAAGGGCCACCTGCCCACTGTGCCAAGCCGAGCTCAACGTGGGCAGCAAGGGCCCAGCCAACTATAACACCTGTACCACCTGCAAGCTCCAGGTGTGCAACCTGTGTGGCTTCAACCCAACGCCCCACCTGGTGGAGGTAAGAGAGCTGGACCAAGCATGTTCCTTTGGGCCTCGATGAGGGGCCAAGGCCTGGGGTAATGGGGGGCATGGGAGCCAGAAAGAGCTGCAGAGAGCCGAGTCTCCCACAGCTGCAGGACTGCTCCTACACAGCTAATGCTGCAGACGGGCTGTGCTCCATTTTCTGTCCCTGCCCCAGGCCCTCTTTCCCCTCAGAGAATTAACTGGCACAGTGGATGGGGTAATGGTGCCCGCTGTCTCTGGCTGGCTGACCAGTGCCCTGATGCTGGAACCAAAGGTAGCCAGGCTTAGGAGGCCCTGGACTGGCCTCCCTACTCCCAGCTATCATGGCATGGTCCTGATGAACGATGCCAGCATCCCCTGCTCAGGTTGGAATAACCTGAGGTTCCCACCCTGCCCTCGGTCTGTGACCCTTACAGGGGGGCGAAGTACTGTTAGGAAGAGAGCTGTTACCCTGTGCCCAGGGTGGGGCAGAGGCTTTCTCACAGTGGGGCAGGCCATGTCCCACTGTCCAGGCCAGCCAAGTGGTATCCTCCCTCCATCCCCTCTTCTGAGGTCATGGTGTTGATGTCTACTTGTCAAAGCCATAGCCTTTGGTCCACATATTTTCCCATGGCTGGCCTTGGCTCTCCTTGGTGCTGCTTGTGGGGATACTCAGAGATGCTCTTCTCACCCAAAGGAAAGTTTGAGGGAGTGCTGGGATTGGGCCTGTTTCTCTACAGTCCCTGCTGCAGGGAAATGTGTTGGATATGCAGAGCTCAGTAGAAGGGAACAGGAGGCCTTGTGTTCTCTCAAAGCTTGGAGCCCAGCCTGGGAGGCTCAGAAGGTGCCAAAGTACCCTGGCAGAGCTGGACCAGCCTGGGCCTGAAGGCTGCTTCTGCTCCTCCCCTTACCCACTTTGCCCTGCTCAGGCCATGCATGTGAACCTTACCTTTGCTGCCTTGGGCATAGCTGGGTATGTCCCCTTCCTTGGAGTGCCCTTGGGGTCTGTGTTTGGCTCATTTTGGCAGGTGGATGTGTCCTACCCGTGTCATGTCAGGAGATGGTCAAGCCAAGTCCCCTCCTCCTGCACATGGGTAGCTGCCTGAGCCCTTGGGACTCCTGGGCTGAGCTCTGTATGGCCAATGGGGGACAGGCAGGTAGAGTGCAGACCACTGCTGGCCCAGGGTGGGACAACAGAGGAGAGCATGGTGTTTCCATGGTCTCTGTGGCACCTTGTCCTGACTTGCCATGGGCCAGGCGTCCATGGGAGCCTCCCAGTGTGATGATGAAGACTGCTTTGGCCACCACAGGCTTTATTTTCCAGCATGCAGGGAGGGGCAGCCCTAAGCAAGACAAGTGACCTCCTCACATGATGCCCATGTGGCCCTCCAGGCCCCACACTGCCACTTTCCTAAGCCGTAGGTCCAGTGGCTCACTGAAGGACAGCTGGCCTGGCTGATTGGTTGGGGAGGGGGCACCAAGAGGTCGCAACAGGACTAGAGGAGCTCCAGTCCAGAGACTGCCAGGTATGTGCTCACTGCCAGTTTTGTAGGTTGCCCTGATGCTGAGAGACTGTGAGCCCCATTGGACTGCTGAGCTGGCCAAGTCTGGAGGACCCTTGTCCCCAAGAGACCTCCTGACCCACATTTCTTCATTAAGCAGGATGTGCACAGAGGGGAGGGGAAAACTGTCTCTATCCAGGAGAGTAAATGTTCCTGACAGCTCCTTTTAGCAGTTCCTGGGCCAGGCCATGGGAAGTGCTGATTTAGCCAAAACAGAAGTGTCTTGGTCACATGCTGACTCTGGATGAGCATTTGGATTCTAATCTAAGCCTCTCATTAGCTGCTTGGTTCTCGCCTTTCTAGAACCGGAGCTTCTGTTTCTTGATGGCCAGCATTGCCCCCTGCCCTCCATGTCCTGCTGTCTCTGTGTCCTGCCCCACTGCCAGCTCCTTGGTCAGGACCACCCTGGCCTCCACAGGATCTGATGGGTTCCATGGGCCTGACAGGAAAGCTGCTGGATGTCCTGGTCCTAGCTCCTCACCACCCCAGGCCCTCTACTTCCCTGCCTTCTGCTCCTAATGGTCAGAGGATGGCCCAGCTTCACTGACTCCTTTCTCTTCAGGGCTCTGCCTGTTAAGGCTGTTATTCCCAGAGAGCCTATGGCTGCTTCTGGGGAAGGTGTGGATGTGCAGCCATGATGCCCCCTCCTGTGGTTCCCACCCCAAAGATCGGAGACTATGCCACCATCCGCCATTAGAGATGTCAGCTGGAAACCTGGGGTCATCCTCAACTCCTCTGCTCTCATTTCAGCATCCACTCCAAAGACAAAGTCTCGCCAGCTCTGCCACCCCACTGTCACTAGAATCTGGCCTCTCCTTCTCATCCCTGCGGCCACAGCCCTACTCCAAGCCCTTATCCTCCCTCACCCAGACAGTGACCAAAACCTTCTTGTGGCTGTCTGCCTTGGCTCTTGCAAGGGGCTGGTAGGGCAGGGCTGGGGTTTGCTATGTCCCTCTTCCTCTCTCTCTCCACCAGCATTGTTGCTTTTCTTCACTGAGGCCCTTAACCAGGCCATAGGCCATCTTTAATCTCACCTCAGTGAATGGGCACTTGGCCATTCAGAGCAATTTTATGCTTCTCTGTGACCTATTTTGTGTGTTTCTTGGTTAGAGGCTCCTGATTTCTCAACAGGTGGCCCAGACACATTCTGCCTTGGGAGTGAGTTGGCAGGGCCAGCAGGTCCTTCTCCAGGTCCAAGGGGTAGGTCTGCCCTGGCTGTCTGTTCTACACCTTGCTTGACTGAGGCCAGCCCACCAGGCTTGGGATGACTGTGCTGTCTCTGTGTACAGTGTGAGGGAGGGATTGACCAGGGGAGCCCCACTGCCAGCTCCCCACAGCCCTGTTAGACCTGCTGTGGCTCCACCTGAGGCCAGAGCCAACTATCTGGGCTGCCAGGTTGGGAATTTTCCTCAACACTTCTGAGCTGTAAAAATCCTTTTTACCTTCTTTCTAGACAGGGAGTCCAGAGCATACAATGGAGGAGGCAGTAAAACCAGATCCCTTTTCCCTTTGAAATTTCCTCTGAAAAAATCACCAAACTGCTAGTTACTGAGTCATTTCATAATTAAGAGTCGTTGATTCCAAATTTTTTACCTATTTATCTTTTTAAAGGATAATAGTACCCTCTGGCTTAATTTTTAATTGGACTTCAGTTCAAAATAGAGTTTGTGAAGAAATTAGTGGAATTGGAATTGTTACAGTAACACTGCCAGTTTCTTATCTATTATAATTGCCAAAATACCAGCTGTGCCCCTGAGAAGTGGGGCCTCTCTGGGCAAAGGGCCTGGTGCCTGTGATATGTGGGGCTGGGTTGGGTTTATTTGGGGCAAGGGCTGTGGCAGGGGCATCAGGCAAAAGGCCAGCAGCTTCCTCTGCTCGAGACCTGCCTCAGGCTGCTTCTAAAGGTAGTGATCTCAGGGAGCCCTGTCTCCTCCCATGTGGAATGAGAGTGATAGTACTCCTTCTTATGTTTCTGTGAGAGCCAGGTGAGATGCCTTCCGTACCTCTGATACTTATGGAAGGTCCAACACACAGTCAGCCCTCGAGCCAGGAGATTGGTACCAGAGTGTCCTAAAAGAGTCTCTGTGCAGGGAAGAAAGAGTCCCCACCAGCCCCCCAATTATCTGGGTATGAATTGACCCTGTGGCCAGTGAAAGATCATAGTTCCATGAGGGATGCCCCACAGAGAATGAACACATTTGGTACTGCAATATGAAGGGAACACAGCCTGGTCATAAAGGCACATGTTGGGGATATCAGGGAGGATTCCTTTTGTTGGAGGCAGAGGTCCAGAAAAGACGAGCGTAGGCATGTCCAGGGACAGGGAGGGGCAGGGTCACAGAGTCAGGAGAGGAACAGCAGCACCAGTGATGGCTACATCTGTGGTCCACTGTCTGAGGCTTGGGCTTTTTACCTCTGGGCATTCTTTTCTCTGGAGTTCTCATCCACTGCCGTCTGCTCTGGCAGTGGGGCTGGGAGCTATGTTGGGCCAGGCAGCTGGCCACAGGGTGTCAGTCGGGCTGGCATCACTGTAACCAGACTGACATGTAGGCCAGCTCCACATATAAAGAGATTGTGTTCTGCAGGATCGTTCAGATGATGGCAGACAGTGCAGGGAGGATGCACAGCTTCCAGGGCAGCCTCAACAGGCCCCGTTGGCCCATGAGGCACAGTAGCCAGTGGTCCTGGAAGGCAGCATATCTCACCTACCTGTGGGGTGCCCCACCAACTCTCTCAGACAACTCACTTCCACACCTGGCTCCATCCGATGGTATGCACACCTATACCTCCCACCTTTAGGAGCTGATTGCCCATGGGGGTCTCCTACCTTCCTAGCCCCAGAAGGGAACTGGACAGAGGGATGCAAGGCAGAAGTGGTCATCACAGTCTTCTCAGGTCCCAGATCATCCCCTACCCACTTGCAAAAGGCGGCAGGCAAAGGGGTCAGCAGGCAGCAGCTCCCCAGCTGGGGCTGGCTAGGGGTGGGTGAGGGAGAGTGCAAGTGAATGAATGAATGAGGGAATAAACACTAAAGGGGGAGAGTGAATAAATGAACAAGTGAGTAGAAGAACAGGGAATGAATGAGCAGGGGCACGGGCGGGGAGCTTGTTGGGAGGGCAGAGATGAGAGCAGAGTGAATAAAGAAATTGGGGCCTCAGTTAGCAGCTGCGTTCCAGTCCCCAGGCACAGAGATTCTGCGCGGCCTGCCTCCCATCCCATCCCCATTCCCAAGAAGACTTGGGCCTGGGACAGGTCTCCCCTGGCTCCCCCCCCACCGGCCCCAGTGCCGTGTACCCTTCTCCTCCAAACCCCAGAGGCCTGGGAAAGGGCCTCGAGCAGCCAGGCCAGGGGTTTATTTTTAGCTCTTACCTCACATGCCTCCTCCTACCTGCCCTTCCTCCCTTCCTTGCTGCCTGCTGAAGCAGAGCGAGGAGCAAGAAGGCTGACTGAGCAGCCCCTTCTGCAGCCCGGCTGCCTCTGTGAGTAAGTGTGGGAAGGAAGAAAGCTCCAGTGAGCATGTGACCACAGGTGACATGGTCTACTGAGGTCCAGGCCTCTGGGCTCAGGTAAGCTGGCCGCTGCAGGGGCTGGCTCTGAGCTCTTGGCATTAGGTCTGCCTCCTCCATCCAGGCCATCCTTCAAAGGTGGCCTTGCTTCGTTTGGACTGTTGCTTCTGGGGTGGAGTCTACAGGCCAGAGGTGCGGGTTAGAGGTTTGCCAAGCCACCAAGGTGAGCCAGGGAAGATGACATAACCTTGAGAGGCAAATCTGGGATGACTGTGTGCAGGGACCCAAGGTGGGGTCAGGGCAGTGTTGCCTTGGGCCAGCCCCCTCTTTGGGCCTGGACCCAAACCCCATCATGCTGATCCTGAGGCTGGAGAAAGGGCTGTTTGCTCATTTCCAGAATTCCATCTTGGCCTCTGCCTATACCCCTCCCACTTCTCCAGTCTTTTTGCCATCTCATAGTCTTCTCTGACATGAGGGGATTTCCATTGTGTCCCACATACACATTGTGTGTGATGTTGGCGGCATGTGGGCAGGAGTCCTGGCTCAGGCTCTGTGCTCTCCCATGCCCTGTCCATCTCAGGGCTTGATCTCAGCCTATTCAACACTCTCCCCAGGCACTTCTAGGGGTGGACCCTGCCAGGCCAAGTGAACCTAAGGCCCAGCAAGTAGCCAGCAACCATGGCTTCATAGGGGTTCATGTGGGGATACGTAGAACATCAGATAAGGTCCAAGGGAGTCAGCAGTGGTGCTGTGGCCAGGCCCTCAGGGCACAGGGTGAGTACATGTAGGCCCACTGAAGGGTGCCCCTCCATAGCTGGGCCTCTCTGCCCAGGACCTGTGTTTTGGATTGGGCCTCAGGGCAGAGTCGGAGCTCCAGTCTCAGGGAAGCAGTCTCAAGGCCCTGAGTAACAAGCTTGTGAAGCAGGCCTATCCCTCAACACACACCAAGGCCCTGCCACCTGCCTGTCCTGGCCTCCGTTGGGGGAAACCAGGGAAGAATCATTGACATGGCACCTGCCATGGTGGCCTGAGGATGCCAGGCTGAGGGCAAGTACCCTGGAGTACCACTCTTCCAAGACTCTGTCAGGGTCTGACTTGGGCCCGGGGGTGGAGTATGAGGTAACAGTGCTGAGGCTGTTGGCCCACTTTGGGCTAGCAAAAGCCAAGGGCTGCCTCCTTGCCTTGCCCTCTGTGACCCTGTGGTTCTGCATCCTGTAGTTCCAGTAGCCAAGCTGCTGGTGGGATCCTGAATGTCTGGGTACCCAGGATGAGCAGAAGCAGGAAGGTGGGAGTGCCAAGGCTCTGCACCCACAGGGTGAGAAGAGGCAAAAGTGTAGACTCATTCCCCACACCATCGCCTGTGGGCCCAGATAGGACCTCTAGTCTTGCCAAGGGGGAACCCTGATTCTAGAGGAGGCTCCTGAGGGACATGTCCCTGTCAGTCTCTGACCTGCTGCAGGAATCACCTGCTCAGGGCCTGGGATGCTCAGACCCCTACTTGTGTAGACAGCTAGAGTTGGGGGACTTCAGCTTGGTTTCTAATGTCCTGGGAACTTCACCGATGATACCCATGTCATACATGGAATGACCTGTTTGGGGCTATGGCTTCCAGGAAGGCTGCATGCCAGCCCGTGTCTCTCTTAGTCGTGACTGTGTTTCTGGCCCCCAGCACTGAGCCTGACACAGAAAGGGTGACCCTGAGAGTAGTAGAGTGATGGTCAAGGATTTGATCCCAGCCCAGCTCTGGAGGAAGCAGGGCCCCTGCCCTAAGGGCCAGCACACACAGTCCCCATCAGAGGAACAGTCTAGAGACCTGGGGGCAAGAGGAGGCTTCTGTCCGAGGATCTTTGCTGGCCTTAGACAAGGTGACTTGGGCTGGGGGATGTGAGCAGAGGGGACTGCTCAGCCCTTCCACCGAAGCAGGGCTTCTCCCAGACAGCCTCCCCTGAGCCCAGGAGTCTTCATCTTCCCAGCACAGGCCTTCTTTGGGAAGGGCATGGGGAACGATAGTGTCTGAGCCCTGAGAGCTAGGAGGCCAGGGCGGGGCAGTGCATCCAGGGGGTGCTCCCTGTCTGATGCCATTCCTGGTCTACAGGGGCTCTCGACTGCTGGAGTCCACACCAGCTCCCAGGGGCTGTTTGCTCCCTAGGGGTGAATACCCAGTTCCCCTTCTTCTCCAAACCCTTGTGCTATTTGTAAATCACCCCCTTCGCCCCCCCACACACAGTTGTCCCCCTTTTCTGGCCAGGTGAAAAGCTCTCTATGGAGTAAGGAAGGGATTCTTCTTTTTGGTTTGTCATTTTAACTCTGTATATAGGCATCTAAAGGATGGGGAAGTCTGTCATTTTGGAGCAAGAAATCTGTCAGTCTTCTTCTCCTCGTGCCTTTGGTGTCATGCTTTGGAAGGCTTTTTCCTCCTTAAGTTTACAGAAACAGTCACAGAAATATTCTTTGAGTGCTTCAGTGTCTTTGTGATTTTTATCAACCCCCCTCCCCTCTCATTTCCTTACAGAAGACTGAGTGGCTCTGTCTGAACTGCCAAACTAAGCGGCTGCTGGAGGGCAGCCTGGGAGAGCCGACCCCCCTGCCACTGCCCACCTCACAGCAGCCCCCTGTAGGGGCCCCTCACCGTACAGCTGGAACAGCCCCTCTGAAGCAGAAAGGGCCACAAGGGCTGGGCCAGCCATCAGGCTCCCTGCCTGCCAAGACCAGTCCCATGCCCACCAAGGCCAGCCCCCAAGCCAAGCCCCTCAGGGCTTCTGAACCCAGCCGGACCCCAAGCAGTGCCCAGGAGAAGAAGACAGGAGTCCCAGCTAAAGCTGAGCCTGTGCCGAAACCACCTCCAGAGACTTCCCTTCCCCCTGGGACTCCTAAAGCAAAGACTGGGGCGCGGAGGACTGAACCTGCCACCTCTGCTCTTCCAGAAGCCCCCAGGGGTGGGGAGGCAGAGGTTAGTTCCATTCACTTCCTGGGGACCCTTGCTCTCAGGCAGGACAGTCTAGGGAAGGGCTTGGCTCCCTGCGGGGCTGGGATGTAGGCCTGGGGCAGGGCCCTTGTGGTCACAGAGGAGGGCAGGGATGCCTAGAGGAGGCCCTAGTGGGCCTGGAACCTATGAGTTCTAGGCTGGTCCTGTGTCTGGCACCTTGTCAGATGCTTTGCTGGGTTTTGCTACCATTAGATCTAGGAAAGTTTCTCTTTGAGAACCTAGGGCTGCTTGAGGTTTGCCATGGAAACCGCAAGTTATTCAAGGCCAGAGAAATGGATAAGTGGGCACTGATCCCCTGGGAGGTGGAGGGATCCTTCCCCAGGGCCCTGGAATTGACAGAGAGGGCTGGGCTCCCCCAACGAGCTGTCTGCCATGGGGTGTCAGTGTCTGCTTCTCACCCTGCTGCAGGAACTGGGGGGCAAGGCTTACTCTCAGGACCTGTCTCGGAGCCCACAGAGCCTCAGCGACACAGGCTATTCCTCCGATGGCATCTCCAGCTCCCAGAGTGAGATCACAGGTGTTGTACAGCAAGAGGTGGAGCAGCTGGACAGTGCAGGAGTGACAGGGCCACGCCCGCCCAGCCCTTCTGAGCTCCACAAGGTAGGGAGCAGCATGCGGCCTTCACTGGAGGCCCATAGCACGCGGCCTTCACTGGAGGCCCAGGGCCCAGCCCCCAGTGGCGAGCGGAGCAAGCCCCCCTGCAGCAGCAGTGGTGAAGAGCAGAAGCGGCGGCCCCACTCCTTGTCCATCATGCCTGAGACCTTTGACTCTGATGAGGAGCTGGAGGATATCCTGGAGGAAGAGGAAGACTCTCTGAAGTGGGGGCGCCAGAGTGAGCAGCGGGACACGGCAGAGTCCTCAGATGACTTTGGCAGCCAGCTGAGGCACGACTATGTGGAGGACAGCAGCGAGGGTGGCTTGTCCCCTCTTCCACCCCAGCCCCCTGCCCGGGCAGCAGAACTGACTGATGAGGAGTTCATGCGACGGCAGATACTGGAGATGAGTGCTGAGGAAGACAACCTGGAAGAGGATGATGCTGCCACCTCTGGGCATAGCATGGCCAAACATGGCACCCAGAAGGGTGGCCCCAGGCCCAAGCCTGAGCCCAGCCAAGAACCAATAGCACTGCCCAAGAGGCGCCTGCCCCACAATGCCACCACAGGCTACGAGGAGCTGCTCTCCGAGGGAGGCCCAGCAGAGGCCACCGATGGCACTGGGGCCCTGCAGGGTGGGCTCCGCCGCTTCAAGACCATTGAGCTCAATAGCACGGGCAGCTATGGCCATGAGCTGGACCTTGGCCCAGGCCCCGACCCCAGCCTGGACAGGGAGCCTGAGCTGGAGATGGAGAGCCTGACAGGCTCTCCTGAGGACCGCTCCCGTGGGGAGCACTCCTCCACACTGCCAGCCTCCACGCCCAGCTATACCTCAGGCACTTCTCCCACCTCCCTATCTTCACTGGAGGAGGACAGCGACAGCAGCCCCAGCCGCCGGCAGCGGCTGGAAGAAGCAAAGCAGCAGCGAAAGGCCCGGCACCGCTCCCATGGGCCCCTGCTGCCCACCATCGAGGACTCATCCGAGGAGGAGGAGCTGCGGGAGGAGGAGGAGCTGCTGCGTGAGCAGGAGAAGATGCGGGAGGTAGAACAGCAGCGCATCCGCAGCACGGCCCGCAAGACCCGGCGTGACAAGGAAGAGCTGCGGGCCCAGCGGCGGCGTGAGCGCTCCAAGACCCCCCCTAGCAACCTGTCGCCCATTGAGGATGCTTCCCCCACGGAGGAGCTGAGGCAGGCAGCCGAAATGGAGGAGCTGCATCGCTCCTCCTGCTCGGAGTACTCACCCTCTCCCTCCCTTGACTCAGAGGCTGAAGCCCCGGATGGTGGCCCCACCCGGCTCTATAAGTCAGGCAGTGAGTACAACCTGCCCACCTTTATGTCTCTCTACTCACCGACTGAGACACCTTTGGGTAGCTCCACCACTCCCAGTTCCGGCCGGCCCCTCAAGAGTGCTGAGGAGGCCTATGAGGAGATGATGCGAAAGGCTGAGCTGCTCCAGCGGCAACAGGGCCAGGCGGCAGGGGGCCGGGGGCCCCATGGTGGCCTGTCTCAGCCCATAGGCCCCCGAGGCCAGGGTTCCTTCGAATACCAGGACACCCCAGATCATGACTATGGCAGGGCTGCTCAGCCTGCCTCGGAGGACACACCAGCTGGCCTGGGAGCAGCTGTGTATGAGGAAATTCTTCAAACATCACAGAGCATTGCCCGCATGCATCAGGCCTCCTCACGGGACCTGGCCTTTGCTGAGGACAAGAAGAAGGAGAAGCAGTTTCTAAATGCTGAGAGTGCATACATGGACCCAATGAAGCAAAATGGCGGCCCACTTACCCCTGGTACCAGTCCCACCCAGCTTGCTGCCCCTGTGTCTTTCTCCACCTCCACCTCCTCCTCCTCAGACAGCAGCGGGGGCCGAGTCATTCCTGACGTCCGCGTTACTCAGCATTTTGCAAAGGAGCCTCAGGACCCCCTCAAGCTGCACAGCTCTCCTGCCTCCCCCAGCTCTGCCTCCAAGGAGATAAGCATATCCTTTTCTCAAGGCCCTGGGACCCCAGCCACCACAGCTGTGGCTCCTTGTCCAGCAGGCCTGCCACGAGGGTATATGACTCCGACCTCCCCAGCAGGCTCCGAACGGAGCCCTTCACCCTCTTCCACAGGCCACAGCTATGGACAGAGCCCAACCACTGCAAACTATGGGTCCCAAACTGAGGAGCTACCCCAGGCCCCCTGTAGTCCTACTGCCAGTGGACAGGCTGCCAGAGAGAAGCCCCTGAGTGTGAGTGATGGTGAGAGCAGTGCTCCCCAGCCTGCCCGGGGATATTCCTACTTCGTGGGCTCCAGCCCACCTCTCTCCCCATCTTCTCCCTCAGAGAGTCCCACATTCTCCCCTGGCAAGCTGGGCCCAAGGGCCACAGCAGAGTTCTCTACACAGACGCCAAGCCCAACCCCTGCCTCGGACATGCCACGGAGCCCTGGTGCCCCCACCCCAACACCTATGGTGGCTCAGGGCACACAAACACCACACCGACCCAGCATGCCTCGCCTGGTATGGCAGCAGTCCTCTCAGGAGGCCCCCTTTACGGTCGCCACACTGGCATCAGATGCCTCCAGCCACACCAGGATGGTACATGCCAGTGCCTCCACCTCCCCAGTATGCTCACCCACTGACACCCAGCCCACCACCCACAGCTACAGTCAGACAATGCCTCCCAGTGTGTCTCAGCTGACCCCAGAGCCACCTGGGCCACCTAGCTTCCCACGGGCACCTAGTGCTGGTGCGGATGGGTCCCTTGCTCTATATGGCTGGGGCGCCCTCCCTGCCGAGAACATCTCTTTGTGCCGTATCTCCTCTGTCCCTGGAACATCTAGGGTCGAGCCAGGCCCCAGGCCCCCTGGTAGTGCTGTGGTAGACCTTCGCACAGCCGTCAAGCCCACACCCATCATCCTTACCGACCAGGGCATGGACCTGACCTCTCTTGCTGTGGAAGCGAGGAAGTACGGCCTTGCCCTGGATCCAATCCCAGGACGGCAGTCAACTGCTGTGCAGCCTTTGGTTATCAACCTCAACGCCCAGGAGCAGACCCATGCCTTCCTCAGCACCGCCACCACCGTCAGCATCACCATGGCCTCATCTGTGCTCATGGCTCCACAAAAGCAGCCTGTGGTCTATGGAGACCCCTTCCAGAGCCGGCTTGACTTTGGCCAGGGTGCGGGTAGCCCTGTATGCCTGGCCCAGGTCAAGCAGGTAGAGCAGGCCGTCCAGACAGCCCCATACCGAGGTGGGCCCCGGGGAAGACCCAGGGAGGCCAAGTTTGCCAGGTATAACCTGCCCAACCAGGTAGCGCCTCTGGCCAGAAGGGATGTTTTGATTACTCACATGGGCACTGCCCAGAGTGTTGGCCTCAAATCGGGTCCAGTACCAGAGCCTGGTGCTGAACCCCACCGGGCCACCCCTGCAGAGCTGCGGTCACATGCTCTACCAGGTGCCAGAAAGCCACACACAGTGGTAGTGCAGATGGGAGAGGGCACAGCAGGTACTGTGACTACACTGCTCCCAGAGGAGCCAGCAGGTGCCCTGGACCTCACTGGGATGAGGCCTGAGAGCCAGATGGCTTGCTGTGACATGGTCTACAAGTTCCCCTTTGGCAGTAGCTGCACAGGCACCTTCCACCCTGCCCCCAGCGCATCTGAGAAGAGTGTGGCAGACGTTGCCCCACCTGGCCAAAGCAGTGGCCCCTTCTACAGTCCCCGAGACCCTGAGCCTCCCGAGGCCCCCACCTACCGGGCACAGGTGGGGCCTGGGCCCCATGAGGAGCAGAGGCCCTACCCACAGGGCCTCCCTGGCAGGCTGTATGCCTCCATGTCTGACACCAATTTGGCTGAGGCTGGCCTCAACTACCATGCCCACAGGATTGGGCAGCTCTTCCAGGGCCCTGGACGAGACTCAGCTATGGACCTCAGCTCACTGAAGCACTCCTACAGCCTAGGCTTTGCGGACGGACGCTACCTTGGGCAAGGCTTGCAGTATGGCTCATTCACGGACCTGCGTCATCCTACAGATCTGTTGACTCACCCGCTTCCCATGCGGCGTTACAGCTCAGTGTCAAACATCTACTCAGACCACAGATATGGCCCACGGGGAGATGCAGCTGTTTTTCAGGAGGCCAGCCTAGCCCAGTATAGTGCCACCACAGCCCGCGAGATTAGCCGTATGTGTGCTGCCCTCAACTCCATGGACCACTATGGAGGACGGCATGGCAGTGGTGGTAGTGGCCCTGACCTCATGCAGTATCAGCCCCAGGCTGGGCCTGGGCTCAGTGCCCAGCAGGGTCTGACTCCCCTCAGACCTGGCCTCCTTGGGAATCCGACCTTCCCAGAGGGCCACCCAAGTCCTGGGAACCTGGCCCACTACAGGCCTACAGCAGGCCAGGGAACAACAGTCAGACAGCTGCTGCCATCTACAGCCACTGTGCGTGCAGCCGATGGCATGATCTACTCGACTATCAACACCCCAATTGCTGCAACACTGCCCATCACCACCCAGCCTGCCTCAGTACTGCGGCCCATGGTGCGTGGCGGCATGTACAGGCCTTATGCGTCTGGTGGAGTCACAGCTGTACCACTCACCAGCCTGACACGTGTGCCCATGATTGCCCCCCGTGTACCTCTTGGGCCCACAGGGCTGTACCGATATCCTCCCCCAAGTAGATTCCCCACTGCTTCCAGCATTCCACCTGCTGAGGGTCCTGTCTACCTGGGGAAACCTGTTGCCAAGGCCCCAGGAGCTGGGGGCCCACTAAGGCCAGCAGGGGCTGCTCGGGAAGAACCCCTTTCCACAGCCACTCCTGCTGCCATCAAGGAGGCTGTAGCAGCCCCGATGGCTGGCCAGAAGCCACCAGTAGATGCTGCTCCTGGGGGCAGCAGTGGGGCCCTTAGCCGGCCAGGGCTGGAGAAGGAGGAAGCATCACAGGAGGAGAGGCAGCGGAAGCAGCAGGAGCAACTACTACAACTAGAGCGAGAGCGGGTGGAGCTGGAGAAACTGCGGCAGCTGCGGCTGCAGGAGGAGCTGGAGCGGGAGCGTGTGGAGCTGCAGAGGCACCGCGAGGAGGAGCAGCTGCTGGTGCAGCGGGAGCTTCAGGAGCTGCAGACCATCAAGCACCATGTGCTGCAGCAGCAACAGGAGGAACGGCAGGCTCAGTTTGCCCTGCAGCGAGAACAGCTAGCACAGCAGCGTCTGCAGCTGGAGCAAATCCAGCAACTGCAGCAGCAGCTGCAGCAGCAGCTGGAGGAGCAGAAGCAGAGGCAGAAGGCCCCCTTCCCTGTGGCTTGTGAGGTACCTGGGCGAGGGCCTCCCCCAGCAGCCACCGAGCTGGCTCAGAATGGCCAGTACTGGCCACCCCTGACCAACACTGCCTTCATCGCAGTGGCGGGGCCTGAGGGGCCTGGACAGCCTCGTGAGGCCATGATGCACCGGGGTCTCCCCAGCTCTGCCTCGGACATGTCACTGCAGACGGAGGAGCAGTGGGAGGCAGGCCGCAGTGGCATCAAGAAGCGGCACTCTATGCCACGCCTGCGGGATGCCTGTGAGCCAGAGGCAGGGCCTGAGCCCAGCGGGGCCAGGAGGATTGCAGACAGCAGTGTGCAGACGGATGATGAGGATGGGGAGGGCCGCTACCTCCTGACCCGGCGGCGCCGAGCACGGCGGAGTGCTGACTGCAGCGTGCAGACTGACGATGAGGACAGCGCTGAGTGGGAGCAGCCAGTACGACGACGCCGGTCCCGTCTTTCCCGCCACTCAGACTCTGGCTCTGACAGCAAGCATGATGCCACTGCCTCGTCATCCACTGCCACCACCACTGCAAGGGCCATGAGCAGTGTGGGCATCCAGACCATCAGTGACTGCTCTGTGCAGACAGAGCCTGACCAGCTGCCCAGAGTCTCTCCAGCCATCCACATCACAGCTGCCACTGACCCCAAGGTGGAGATCGTCAGGTACATATCGGCACCAGAGAAGACTGGGCGTGGGGAGAGCCTGGCCTGCCAGACAGAGCCGGATGGGCAGGCCCAGGGTGTAGCCGGGCCACAGATTGTAGGGCCAACTGCCATCAGCCCCTACCTGCCTGGCATCCAGATCGTCACCCCAGGGCCCCTGGGCAGATTTGAAAAAAAGAAGCCGGATCCCCTGGAGATTGGATACCAGGCCCACCTGCCCCCCGAGTCCCTCTCACAGCTTGTGAGCCGCCAGCCTCCCAAGTCCCCCCAGGTCCTCTACTCACCAGTCTCACCCCTGTCCCCCCACCGGCTCCTGGACACTTCCTTTGCTTCCAGTGAGAGGCTGAACAAGGCTCACGTGAGTCCCCAGAAGCACTTCACAGCTGACAGCGCTCTCCGCCAGCAGACGCTGCCTCGCCCCATGAAGACCCTGCAGCGGTCCTTGTCTGACCCTAAGCCCCTCAGCCCCACCGCCGAGGAGTCTGCCAAAGAGAGGTTCTCCCTCTACCAGCACCAGGGGGGACTGGGTAGCCAGGTATGGGCACAGGGGCTGGTCCAGGGTGGGACAGGGGTCTCTGCCTAGCTTGGGGTGGGGGGTGGGGGGGCCTTACAGGGAGGGGCTTCTTCTGGGGTGGGGTGGAGTCATCTCCAGCTCCAGAGGCCCAGAGGAAGGAGTCAAAGAATGGACCTTCCTCGATGCACATCTAGTGGAGCCTGCAGCCTGGCAAGGACGTCCTGGGCAAATGCATACACATATGTGGGCCTCCACAGCCAGCCATCCAGACACCGCCAGAAACTTCAGCCTCTCCTTAGCACTGCCCCTTCACAGCCCATATCTAGTTCAGCCCCTGCCGCTTCCTCCTTCAGGCCTCCTCAGCTCTCCATTCCAGTCTGGGCCCCTCCCACTCCAAACCTCTACTTCAGAGGTTTCCTGGGAAAATCAGTAACACAGACCTGGCTGGGCTGGTCCCCACTCCCCAGCCCTGGCCTGGCTTCCATTGCCCCACAGGAAGCCCAATCCCCTTGGCCTAGCATTCAAGGCCTGTCTTAACCGGCTGCAGCATGCTCTCTGCCTCGTCTTGTCCCCTGCCCCTATCTGGCCCTCAGTAAATCTGTTTACACTCCTCTCTGCTCCGTTAGATAGGGGCTCCTGGAGCATAAGCTTACCCTTGTCTGTGGCTTTAGTTGCCAATGACATCCTAGGACTGTGATAGGTAGCCTGCTGGGGCTGCTGTGGAGGGGAAAATGGGGTTGTGAGGGCCTGATGCTAAGGGCTTTGAGTGCCAGGCTGAGGAGGGTGGGCTTTCCTGAAGTCCCTTGGAGCCTCTGGAGGTTTTAGGCAGGTGAGACAGGACAAATGGGTATTTTAGAAAGCTTTCTGGGCAGAGTGTGGGTGGATGGGCTGGAGGAAGACTGCACAGTGGCCCTGGGGAGAGGGAGTAGGAGCCAGAGGCATTATGAGGTGTATTTGCCTGGGTGTGATGCAGAGAGGAGAAGGTGGGGCCTCATGTTGGGTTGTGTAGGTGATGAGCTTGAGTAGTGGAAAGCCCTGGGGTGTGCAGGCCAGAGCGGGAGAGGGTGGGATTAGGAGTCTGGGCTGGCAGGGAGGACAAGTCAGAGAGGCAGGTGGTCTTGGCTCTAGGCTAGGGTAGGCACAGAGCTCCCATGAGCTGGCCATGTGGGGCCATGCCACGATGGGTACTCATGGTGTACAGCCAAAATAATGAAAGACGGACAACAGAGTGAGGAGTTCAGAAAGTGAAATGTATTACATTAAAGGCCCACCTTTCATTCTGAGGTTTTGGGGCACACTATCATTTCCTTTATGACATACAGTGAGAGTAAGTGGAAGGTTTTTATGTAGTTGCCTGGCAAGGTAAAAAGTAAGAAGCCCAATGTTAGTCCCCAGTGTATTTTGGGGATTTGGGTAGTCCATGAAACCCAAAATCCTGGGGCATTCTGGGAAGGCTAGGAGCTAGAGACAAAGGGAGGACCTGGGGCAAACCTTCTGGCAACGTGGAGCAACAGGCAGGTGAGGAGGGCCCCATGGAGGACAATGTTAGGGAGCCTGAGCCAGGAAGCCATGCAGCTGGAGATAGGGCTGAAGAGGACCTAGAGGAGTGGTGGCAGCCCCAGAGAGTGGTGGGCTGACAGGGATGTAGAGGGCCCTGGGGGCCGGGCCGAGGGTACCACTGGGCCAAGGGTGCTGCAGGGCAGCAGGAGGAGAGTGGGCAGGCAGCTGAATTGCATGTCACTTTAGAGAGGAGTAGGGTAAGAAGCAGAAAAAGACTTAGAGCCTGCAGCAACTGACAGTCAGCACGGGTCCCTTCCCATGATCCTCTAGGAAGCCTGGTGGGCCCAGGACCCACACCACTCCTGTCCATGGCCCTGCACTGCTCTTGGCCCCCACCATCTGCTAGTACCCAAACCCAGAGCCAGACCTGTACTCTCCTGACCTCAGGACACTCAGGGAGGTGGAGGATGGCAAGCCCACTGGAAATGTGGAGGGGTTCTCAGAGGCTCTGGGTGCCAGGCCAGTACTAGACACCAGCACAGAGGGGCATCTGCTCCTTCCCTACTCTCCTGCTGCCCAAAGCTCTGTGACACGATCACAGGTCTTCTCTCCAAGGCCAGTGGGTGGGCAAGGTAGTCCTTAAGGCTGCCTGGTGAACCAGGGTGCTGACAGTGTGGAGCCCAGTCCCTACCCCAGCCCAGGCCAGGGTTCTTCCACCCTGTGCCCCACCAAGCCAACCACACCTTGGGTCTCAGTGCTGCCCGCCCTTCCCTCTGTCTCAGGTGTCGGCGCTACCACCCAACGGCCTGGTCCGCAAGGTGAAGCGGACACTGCCCAGCCCCCCTCCAGAGGAGGCTCACCTACCCCTGGCTGGCCAGGCTCCCCCACAGCTGTATGCGGCCAGCTTGCTGCAGCGTGGGCTGGTGGGGCCCACCGCTGTCCCTGCCACCAAAGCCAGCCTGCTCCGGGAGCTGGACCGGGACCTGCGGCTGGTGGAGCATGAGTCCACCAAGTTGCGCAAGAAGCAGGCAGAACTGGATGAGGAGGAGAAGGAGATCGACGCCAAGCTCAAGTACCTGGAGCTGGGCATCACACAGCGCAAAGAGTCTTTGGCCAAAGACCGGGGTGGCCGTGACTACCCACCCTTGCGTGGTCTCGGCGAGCATCGTGACTACCTGTCCGACAGCGAGCTCAACCAGCTGCGGCTCCAGGGCTATGCTGCTCCGGCTGGCCAGTATGCAGATTTCCCTGTCACTGCCGCAGCTCCTGCCACCCCCTCTGGCCCCACTGCCCTGCAGCAGCCGCAGTTCCCACCTCCGGCCCCACAGTACACTGCAGGCAGTAGTGGACCAACTCAGAATGGATTCCCAGCCCACCAAGCACCAACCTACCCTGGGCCCAGCACGTACCCAGCACCTGCCTTTCCTCCTGGTGCCAGTTACCCAGCTGAGCCTGGCCTGCCAAGCCAGCAGGCTTTCCATCCCACAGGCCATTATGCAACCCAAACAGCCATGCCAACCACACAGAGCACCCTTTTCCCTGTCTCAGCTGACAGCCGTACTCCGCCCCAGAAGCCGCGTCAGACATCACTGGCTGACTTGGAGCAGAAGGTGCCCACCAACTATGAGGTGATTGCCAGCCCTGTTGTGGCCATGTCTTCAGCCCCATCTGAAACCAGCTATAGTGGGCCAGCAGTAAGCAGCAGCTATGAGCAAAGCAAGGCCCCTGAGCTGTCCCGGGCCAGTGACCGTAGCAGTGTGAGCCTGAGCCCAGCCCCCACCTACCCCTCTGACTCAAACTATACCAGCCTGGAGCAGAATGTCCCTCGGAACTATGTGATGATTGATGACATCAGTGAGCTGACCAAGGATAGCACCTCCACTGCCCCTGATAGTCAGCGACTGGAGCCCATGGGACCAAGCAGCAGTGGACGTCCAGGGAAAGAGCCAGGAGAACCAGGTGTCCTTGAGGGGCCTACACTGTCCTGCTGTTATGCCAGAGGGGAGGAAGAATCTGAGGAGGACTCGTATGACCCGCGTGGGAAGAGCAGCCATCACCGGAGTGTGGAGAGCAATGGCCGACCAGCCAGCACCCACTACTACAGTGATAGCGACTACAGACATGGGGCTCGAGCAGAGAAGTATAGTCCAGGCCCCATGGGGCCCAAGCATCCCTCCAAGAGCCTGGCCCCAGCTGCTGTCTCCTCAAAGCGCAGCAAGCACCGGAAGCAGGCCATGGAGCAAAAGATCTCCAAGTTCTCACCAATTGAAGAGGCCAAGGATGTGGAGTCAGACCTGGCCTCCTACCCAACCCCTGCAGTCAGCAGCAGTCTGGCCTCTCGAGGCAGGAAGTTCCAGGATGAAATCACCTATGGGCTCAAGAAGAACGTGTATGAGCAGCAGAGGTACTATGGGGTGTCTGGCCGGGACCCAGTGGAGGAGGATGATCGCATGTACGGCGGGAGCAGCCGGTCCCGGGTGGCATCTGCATACAGTGGGGAGAAGCTATCCAGCCATGACTTCAGTGGCCGGGGCAAGGGATATGAGCGGGAACGGGAGGAGCGACTTCAAAAAGCAGGCCCCAAGCCCTCATCCCTGAGCATGGCCCACGGCCGGGTCCGGCCCCCCATGCGGAGCCAGGCCTCTGAAGAGGACAGCCCCGTCAGCCCCTTGGGACGGCCCCGCCCCACTGGGGGCACTCTCCCTCCTGGGGACACCTGCCCACAGTTCTGCTCCAGCCACTCCATGCCTGATGTCCAGGAGCATGTCAAGGATGGACCAAGGGCCCACGCATATAAGCGTGAGGAGGGCTACATCCTGGACGATTCCCACTGCGTAGTTTCCGACAGTGAAGGTAATGGCAGACGGGGGTGATTTCTGCAGATGCTCGGCACCTGGGGGGCCTGCCTGCTTGTGGGGCCCTGGGCCCCGAGATGTCCCAGTAGGGCCTGGCCTGACGCATCATCTAGTGGGCCCTGCTGCAGGCTGCGCTTCTTGCCTGCTCTACCTGCACCCTGGCCCCAGTAGTGGGAGGGTGGGCTGGGGGCCTAGTGTTATGCTTGTGGCTGTGGTACCCACTCTCTGGTTTCCTTGCATGGCTTCAGCTGGGCCTCCTCCTGTGATCAACCTGGGGGTTGATGGTGTTCTATTTTTGGTCTCTGAAGCGTATCACCTGGGCCAGGAGGAGACAGACTGGTTTGATAAGCCCCGGGATGCCCGCTCTGACCGGTTCAGGCACCATGGGGGCCATGCAGTCTCCTCCTCTTCCCAGAAGCGAGGCTCTGCCAGGCACAGCTACCACGACTATGATGAGCCCCCTGAGGAGGGCCTGTGGCCACACGATGAGGGTGGCTTGGGCCGCCATGCCTCAGCCAAGGAACACCGGCACCACAGTGACCACGGGCGGCACTCAGGCCGCCACGCTGGTGAGGAGCCTGGCCGGCGTGCTGCCAAACCGCATGTTCGGGACCTGGGTCGCCATGAGGCCCGGCCTCACCCTCAACCCAGCCCTTCCACAGTCGTGCAGAAGAAGGGTCAGCCTGGGTACCCCAGCCCTGCTGAATACTCACAGCCATCCCGTACCCCATCAGCGTACCATCATGCCTCTGACAGCAAGAAGGGCTCCCGGCAGGCCCACTCCGGGCCCGCTGCACTGCAGCCAAAGCCAGAACCCCAGCCGCAGCCACAGCCGCAAGGTCGGCAGGCAGCTCCAGGGCAACAGCAGTCACAGCCACCGCCATCCAGGCAGACGCCCTCAGTGACAGCATCGCGCCAGCTGCAGACACAGCAGCAGCAGCAGCAAGGTCTTGGGCTACAGCCCCCCCAGCAGGCCTCATCACAGGCTCGGCTGCAGCAGCAGGGCCAGCCAACTGCTCGGGGCTCAGCCCCTGCTGCCAGCCAGCCATCAGGGAAGCCTCAGCCAGGCCCCACGACAGCCACAGGCCCCCAGCCAGCAGGACCGGTAAGTAGGGCTCCAGTGCCTGGATCCTACCCAGGGTGGATGTTACAACTGCAGCTTGGACATCCCTTGGTTCCAGGCTGGGCTTGGGCAGAGTCCATGGGTAGTATCTCAGCTATGGGTTCTATGTTGCAGCCACGGGCAGAACAGGCAAATGGCTCTAAAGGGACAACCAAAGCACCCCAGCAGGGGAGGCCTTCTCAGGCCCAACCACCACCAGGACCTGGACCTGCAGGTGAGCCTACACTTTGGTGCCCTCAGCTATGCCCCAGGATACCTCTCCCTGCACCCATTGGTGCCCTGAGCACACACTGCATGCCCTCACTGCTCCCTGACAGGGTGCCCAATAGGCTATAGACCTCCCCAGCAGAAAAGAAGCCTGGGGTTAGAATGAGCCAATGGGGTCACCAGCCTGGGGCCTTAGGGCCCAGGCAGCTCTGGGCAGGCAACATGGAAGGGACTGGTGAGCACAGGGCCAGGACCATGGCTTCTTCCTCTCTCCTTTCCCCTTCCCTCCTCTCTTCTGCCTTCTCATCCTCCTTTTCCTTTTCTTCCCTTTCTCCTTCTTTACCTTCCTCAACTTCCTTTTTTATGCTTCTTTCCACCCCTTTTCTTCCTGTTCTCATCTTCCTCTTTATTCTTCTATTCTCATCCTCACCCTCCTGCCTCATGGGGTACCTGTGTTCAGATTCCCTCATGTCTCCTCTCCCACTCACAGCCTAAAGAGCCAGGCCAAGTGTGGCTCATGATGGTGGTTTCTTTCTCTCTAGGCTTGAAGACTGGAGCCAGACCTGGAGGGACCCCAGGAGCTCCTGCTGGCCAGCCAGGTGCCGATGGGGAGAGCGTGCTCTCCAAGATCCTCCCTGGTGGGGCAGCAGAGCAGGCCGGCAAGCTGACGGAAGGTAGGCACTGCCTATGGCCAGGTCCATGGTGGGCAGCTGCTCCAGGGCCCTACTCTGGGAGAGGTTGGGTCTGGGGAATGATTCTAAACTCGGTCATTCAGGCCAGGCCAGCCCAAAGGCACACTTGCTGCTGCCTAGTGGTTCTCTGGGTGGTCCTTACCCCTTGGGCTAAGCTCGGCTTCACTATGCCAAATGGCCCTGACTAGGAGGAAGTCTGACCCAATTTCTTGACACCTCTGTTCTTTTTCTATGTTGTAGCTGTCTCTGCTTTTGGCAAAAAATTTTCCTCATTCTGGTGACCATGCCCTGCAGGGTAAGTATGAGCTACCTGTACCCAGCCTACCTGGGAAAGGCCTGAGGCCCTCATGTGGGAGCCTCCAAGTCCTGAGGGATTCTCTGGGGAGAGTCTGGTCTTCAGCTGCAGGTGATATGGCCAGAGCTGCAGTGTCCTCTCCTAAGAGTGTGGGAAGAAGAGGAGGAAAAGGAGGGACCCTGTGTTCAGAGGCCCCGACATGGAGCCAACTCAGTAGAGGTCTTCAGCAAAGGGAAACCAGGGCCAATGTCTGCTTGTCTTTCTCCACCACCCCCTTTCTCCCCACAGGGCTCTCACAGCTATGAGTTGGCATTAGGTTGTAGGTGGGACCCACTGGGATGCAGCTTCTCCCCAACCCTCCTCTGTAAATGCTCCACAGGCTCTTGAAGAGATGAAGGGAGATGGTATCATTGCTGTGGAAAAATCTCTGGAGTCAGAGGCCTGGGCGCAGCTCTGGACTCTGCGTATAACAGTGAGTGTCAAGCCCAGGGTGGTATGGGTCAGAGGAAAGGGTGAAAGGCCAAGGCCTGGCTGACTAGATCCACCCAGTTCCTACAAGAATGAACTAGAAGGCACCTGGTGGGCTTCCTTCACCTGTGACAGGCCCAGCAGCTATCCGGGAGGCAGAGACCACTGAGCTGGCTGAGAGGACTCAGGTAGTAACCTTGGGGAAGGGTCCAGCAAAGCCAACCATGCCCCACAACCTAGGGTCTGTGCACTGGGCACTGATTCCAAAGCCCATTTGCTGAGGCCTGGTGCTGGTGACTTTGCCTCAGCCAGAAAAGTGAGGCCAGAGTCTCCAAACCCTGCAGAGCTTAGCAGCCCTGGGCATAAAGTCAAGACACTGTTGGCTTCACGTGCTGAGCTTGTGACCTGCAAGGTGGAAGAGCAGAATGAGTAGAGAGGCAGAGAGGAAAGGGAGGTTACCTATACAGGTGGTCTCAGTCTCATATCAGGTTAGCCCAGGGAGAGAGTAGAAGGGCCTCAGATTGGCGGCCAAGGCAGGACAGAAGCCTCCTCGAGCCTTCTCTTGCCCTGGCCCTGCCTCTGCGGGGAAGGAGAAGGTGGTGCATCATCCAGGATGGCAGGGAGGGTAGCCTGGCTGTTGGCACTGCTCTGTGAACAGCCAGGGACCACCTCCTACCATTCCATAGTCCTGGAACCCTCTTATTCTCCCTCCTTTGGCACTTCTCAAGTTAAGAGTATGGAGGTTTGGGCACTTCTTATGGTGGGCAGGCCGGGCAGTTAGCAAGCAAATCACAAAGAAGCCCTGGAGCCAGCAGGAGCCCTTGCCTAGGCCAGGCCTGCTTATAGGAAGGCACTGGGTATAGTATTGAAAGGGCTTCCTGTCTCTGGAGGAACAATGAGGGGTCTGGAGAGGCCCAGTCTTCCATCCACTTTGTTTATTCCACAAATGTTTGTCAAGCCCTAGGCAGGTGCTGGGCTCTATTCCAGGCACTGGGGATATGGCAGGGAACAAAACCAAGTCCTTGCCCTCTGAAGCTGACTGTCCATTAAGGGGGACAGAGAATAAATAAGTTAAAAAATAAAAATTAGATTAAAAAGGTAATTTCTGAAGGTGATAAGTGTTATGAAGCCAGTGAAGCAGGGTTATGGGGCAGAGCTGTCTGCTCTAGGGAAAGTGGTCAGTGCGAGGTAAGGCTCGAGGGAGGAGAAGAGGCTGCTGCAGGGTGTTCCGAGGTGAGGGAACAGCACCAACAGAGGCTCTGATGTGAGGATGAGACAAGTGGGCCTTAGGGATGGGCAAAAGGCAGCACAGCCAGAGCCACAGTGGTCAGGGATGAAGTCTGAGGGGGCGGGAGCCAGCTGGGGTGGGCTTTGGAGGTCAAAGTAAAGAGCCTGGAATTTATTCTAATTATAGTAGGCACAGTGCAGCACCCCCAGTGCTCTTCCTGCCTTCACCCCATGACAGTGGGCTCCCTGCTGCTTTCCTGCTCAGTCAATGTCTCCCTGGAGCTGCTCTGGAACAGATATGAAATCAGAAGTTGTGCTGAGGGGAGGAGAAGGACTTGAGGCAGCCCACGGGCCAGGTTCACGGCAGTACCTACCTTGGGTTTGGGGCCGAGGCTCCATCCTGGAGATGGAAAGGAACCACTGGCATGGCTTTGTTCTGTGTCCTGCCCCACGATGTGGGTAGGCCACTGAGACCACCAACTTTGTAGTTAAAGGATTCTCTCTCAGGGTCTAGCATTTGGCTGATGATTGGGCCAACCAGTCAGCCCTTCTGTGGGGCCCCTCTCCTGGTGTCTTTTATGGCAGTGTCAGAAGTGGGCTGGGAAAGGCTTACCACTTTAAACCCAATCCCATCTCCCTCACTCCTAAGCAAAACAAAAACAACTTGTGTTATATTAAAGAAATGTCCCTTCCTGGCCAACCTAATTTCTTCTTTCTTCCTGTCCTTCTCTTTGTGACCTCAAATCTTCCCAGGCACCCACTCTCCAAGCCTCAGTGAGGTGGGATCCTGTAGGTGAGAAGGAGTTAGGCCTTCGGCACATGGCAGACAGCTGAGAGGAGTCCGGGGCTGGGAAACAGCTGTCCACAGTTCTTGACAAAATCCTACTTTCTTTCCTTCCCCCCCTCCCCCTTGTTTCCTCCAAGCATCTACAGTCTGGCAAACCCTTGGCCCAAAGACTCACACCAGGTGGGACGTGGCAGGCGGGCCTCAGTTGAAGACAGAATGTTTTCTAACAGCAGCTGCCTGGGTGAAGCATTTGCTGGACACGTGGGACCACTGGCCCAGGGACCTGTGACTATCTTTCCAGAGACCCTGCTCTCCTCAGGGGACTACCTTCAAGGCACAGCCTTCGTTGGGAGGGAGGAGCCCTCTCCAGAAACCTTGCCACCATGGCAGTCTTGCTGCTCTTCCCACAGCCGCCTTTCTGCGGCCTGGCCAGCCAGGCTTCCAATGCGTTATACACAGAGTTTAGGCACATGCTGCCTGTTTTTGATGGATGCTGCCCTCCCTCCATGATGCCAGAAGTTTTTCCACAGCCTTGGAGAGGGGCTTTGACTGAGGGCTGGAGGCCCCAGTCTCCATTTCCTTCACATTCCAGCTGGCCCAGATCCCTCTGTGGCCACAGGGCCCTGCTCCCCTCACCCTGCCCTCTGGGTGACATTGGAGCAGACTTCCATGTGGCTAGCGTGAGGTTGGGAGAACTTTACAAACATTAGGACCTAACACTGTCTCATTGATGAAATAAGAGGCCATAGCACCAAAAAGCAGCGTGGGCGCCGGCTGAGGCTTCTCCTAGCCGGTGGATGGCAGCATGCTAGCATGCCTGCCACCATCTCAAAGCCATCCCCCCAGCCATTGTGAGCATCCCAGCAGCACCACCATTGTCTCAAACAGCTGGCTCCTCATTTGTACACCTGGGGATTTCTTTTGATTTCAAGAACAGCCTTAATCATTTCAGTTTTGATTTACGTGTATACCTCATAAACATTTTTCTTTTGTTTCTCCTTCTCCCTTTCTCTCTTCTTTCTCTTTGCTCACCTCCTTGCCTCTTTCCTCCACCACCTTTTGTGACTGATGGTGTGGTTTCCTCTCTGCTCTGTCCCTGCTCAGCACAGGGAGAATGTTGACTTAGAAGCAATAGTGGGCAGCAGGCCACCAAGAGCACAACCCCAGGGCGAGGTCTAGGGAGGCCCCTCAGCCCGCCTCTGTTTACTGTGCAATTCCAGACCTTCTTAAGCCATCACCAGTGGGCGTGCTCAGAGCAGAGGGGCCAGAGCTCCTGCCAATCAAGGGAAGGGTCCAGAGCCCTGTGTTGGGAAGAGTGGCACTGTCCATCCACCTGGTGGACTGGGTGACATTCCTCCCTAAGGCCCTTCCTTTGGGGGCCTCCCTTCATCATAGGCACAGCCACAAGTCTCATCTCTAACCTTCTATGCAATGAAATATAAACCCTCAAAGACAACTGTTAATATTTAATAAATTCCATGTTATGTATAAGGAGTTAATTGCAAACATGCAATTGAGAACTGGATAGATATGCTCATATCAAACCCCCCACCCTCCCTGCTCCCACTGTGTGTGTAAAATTCTCAGTCTGTGGCATGTTTGACTTGTGGCAGGACTCGCTGCTGCCAGGTGAGTCACCGCCTGTCCCGCAGTGGAGCATGCACAGCTCGCAGCCTCTTTGCACGATTTCATCCATTTTAAATGCTCGACCCTCTTGCTTGGAGTTCTTTTTGCCTCAGAACCTCTCCTTCAGGAGTGCTTCCAGCTGACTTCTGCACGAGCTAGTGAGGACCTGCTGGAATTGTTGCCTGAGCATGCCAGGCTGCAGGCCAGGCAGTGCAAGGCCCCAAACACCCTGCAGGTTTCTCTGACCAAGACAGAGGTGAAAATGAGTCTTTGGAGTAGACATGCTGGTGGGAGCCCACACAAGGTGTGTGTCCATCAACATTCTGAAGGTTTGCAATAGGATTTCCGTCTGTAAGTCACTCCCGCTCTTACTCTAGCCCTGAGCCAGAGGTATCTGGCTGCCCCTTCCCAGGGGGGGCACTGCTCAAGGGCAGAGCTGGGTTGCATCTGTGGCCAGAGAGACAGAGGCCAACGGCAGGGCCTGGCTGTGTCCTGGGGACCCCAGCTTCTGACTGTACCTGCTCAATGCATCTCCTTGGTGGCTGGGAGGCTCAAAGGTTTATGAGCCAGGAGATCTAGGCTGGAGCCAGGGATCAAAGATCTAGGCTGGTACTCAGAAAGAACTGGACCTCTGGCACTTCTGGTGGGGACAGCTTACAGTGTCATCTTAGACCAGAGCAGGTGTTCACATAGACAGTGGCTTCAAGTTGAGTTTCTTGGGAAGTTTCTCAATAGTACAACTTATAGAAAGTCCTGTTGTGACCCTCTCTGCATGTGTCCCCAGGACATAAACTCCCTGCCCACCCCCATCTCTGAAGCCCAAGTACCCACTGCTCGTCAGCTTCCCTGTGACGGAGCCAGGAGTGTGGCAGGCAATAGCTGCCTGACCCCTCAAGGCCTAGCCTGCCTCCAGAGTGCTCTGGTTTGCACCATGCATTTCTCAGGGGTCCACGTTTCTCATGCTTTCCTATGAGGTCTACACACCCCTTCAGAGAGGGATCCTGTCCCACCTCTGGCAGCTGTGGATGGGACAGCAGGCTGTCAACCTCTGTGTTTGGCCTGAGACCCTGGCCTTCTCGGACTTGGGCCTCACCCATCCCATGGGGCATCTGCCTCATTCCAGAGATTAGGCCTGGGCTGTATGAGGCCATCTGAGCAAGGGCTGAGGGAGGCCACCATCCAGCACCTCTGACCACCCAGGGCCAGGTCTGTGTGGGGATGTGCCTAGTGGCTGGATACTAGGGGGACAAAGGCAGTAATCCTTCCCACTAAAGGCCAGGGGATGGAACCAGGAGCAGGGAACAGGCAGGGAAATGACAACAGGTCAGCCTCTGTTAGTCTCAGGCTCTAAAATACTGACTTTTCAGCAAATATCCTTCCTGGACAAGCCCTCTGAGTTTGAAATTTCTGACATCTGCCACTTCCTACTCCCCAGTGTACCCACAGGACACATCTGTACCCATCACCCCTTGTGAGGGTGGCTGGAGCAGGCCTCTGGGCCACAAGTGTCCTGGCCTTTTTGTAGATGCAGCTGTGGCTCTGGGGACACTGCAGCCAGAGGCTGAGGGACCAGCATTCAGTGCCTTGGGCAGTGGGGAGCATTGAGCACATCTCCAAATGGGCCAGGGGTCTCTGGGATGCGGTCCAGGCCTTTTCCATACCTGCCTCCCCAGTGTCATGAGCAAGGGCATTGCCTCCTCTGCCCACTTCAGGGCCCAATGCACTCACTTCACAGTGACACCCCCTTCCCCACCATCCACTTAGTCCTTGGGAAAAGAGTGTGGTCTCAGGGCCCATGATGAGGGCAGCAGTGGCAGCAACTATGGCCTTCTGCAACTATGGTCTTCTGGAGCCTGTAGGGAGTTTTTCAGGCAGATCCTTTGCCATGGCAGCATGGTCCTGGCCTGTTGGTCTCTCCCCTGCCCTCATTCCCATCACCCCGTTCTGTAAATACTTGTCATCGTGGACTCCGACAGGGTCAGAGGGACAGGCCTGATCAACTGAAACTCCTCAGAGATGTCATCTTTGCCTGCCTGCGTACCAGCAGCCCTGCTGCCATGTGCACTGGGGTGGCACTGGAGAGCCATGGAAGTCGTGAGATATTGTATGTGTATGCATGTGAACAAGTGTGTGAGTGTGTATGTGTATGCGTGTCTGCCTCATTCAGCCTCTGGGATCAAATCAGCTCCTTCTCTCCAAGTGCAATGCCCTGGAGAGTGGTGGCCACCCACGCCTTTCCCCTGCTAGCTTCCATGTCTTGTTTTTGCTTTCACTCCTTCCCTCCCTCCTTTCCTCTCTCCCTTTCTTTCCTTCTCTCCTTCTTTATTTGAGGGGGGAAGAGTGCTGTACAAAGTCAAACAAACAAGTTTACAGTTGTAAGTGCAATGACCCAAGTCCTCCACACGACCTTGTGAATTGTGTGCCGTCCTCCTGTGCTCCGTGAGAACTCGTGGTACTTCAGTCTCCCTCCCCTGTATTGTGACAAGGTAATTCTGTGGTATCAGAATAAAAGGACTTGATATAAACAACCTACAGACTGTCTCTGGATGGTTTCTGAAATGGGAAGGCTTAGCTAGAGGAACAAATCCCAAAACTTGTGACAATCCTGTCTGTTCACAGTTAAAGGGAGTAGAGCGAAATGGCAATGTGGCAGAAGTGCGGGGAAGGCCAGGGCTGAGTCCACACCAAGCCACCCAAAGACAACAGGCCCTCCATAAAGGCACCCCAGGGCAGATCCCAAGTTTGGACCTGGAGGGAGCAGTTAGTTTACTGCGCAGACTGTTGAGGGACAGTGCCTCCACTGCCTGTGAGTGTCCAGGCTGCACAGCTTTCTTCCGCCTGATTCCAGGGAAGCAGGTGAGCAGGTGCTGCCCCCTGGTGCTGCCAACAAGCCCTACACCTGTCTGCCTTGCTGTGTCTACTCCAACACCCACACTCTTCTGGGTTTGCCAGACCTCAGTCCTTCCCTAGAAGGACGGAAGAACCTCCTTACCAAAGTAACGTAGAGCTGATAGAAAATTTTAAAAACACAGATAAACAAAAAGAGTATCAGCCTTGCCTCTGGCTTTTCCCCCAGAGTTAATATCCTGATGCATGTCCTTCCTGTTTGTATTTTTCTATTCTTTTTCTTTCCTTTTTTTTTTTTTGAGGAAGATTAGCCCTGAGCTAACATCTGCTGCCAATCCTCCTCTTTTTGCTGAGGAAGACTGGCCTTGAGCTAACATTCGTGACCATCTTCCTCTACTTTATACGTGGGACACCCACCACAGCATGGCTTGCCAAGCGGTGCCATGTCCGCACCCGGGATCTGAACCAGCAAACCCCGGGCCACCAAAGCAGAACGTGTGAACTTAACCGCTGCACCACCGGTCCGGCCCCATATTCTTTTTCATTTTAAACAGAAGTCATGAGGTGCAGTACCCCCTGTTTTCTAGGCTACTGTTTATTCCTGCATGTTCGTCCCAGGTACTTACATGTGCATCCTCTAACACTCAGCCTCCAGAGAGCTGTGCCATGAGTTTACAGCCAGTCTACTGTCCACACCCTGAAGGACAGGCACCATGTTCCCAGTTTTCCTATTATAAACAATGTTGTGATGAACACCCTAATTTCTAACCGTTCCACCCATATTGGTGGCTGAGGCCACTCTTTTTGCTCCCCATTCTGGCCTTGACAGTCCTATACATACTGGGTACTCATAAATCCAAGTGGCCTCAGAAAGCGGGGACTGTTTTTACTTAAGTAGTCCAATGTGGTTGATGGGGAAGGGGAAGCTGCAGGCCAGGTAAGTAGGATCTCAGTCAAAGGCAAGGTGGGGCGCAGGGAGCTAGGGCCTTGAGGTGTGCAAGATCTTCCAGGCTCAGGGTATATGGAGGAGGGGGCATCCCTGCTGGCCTGACTGCTGCCCAGTCTCTCCTGCCCTCCTCTGCCATCAGAGCCTGCCCAGTCCTGTGCCACTGTGCTGAGGGATCCTGCCTGCCTAGGTTCTTCTTTCCACAGGAAGCTCTCTGGTTCCAGTGGAGTCTGACCCCACCAGGCCCTCTGCACCCAAGAGCTTGAGCTGAGGCCTGGGGAGGCAAGCAGAGGTTCATCCGGTCACGATTCCCAGCAAGCTGCCACTGTGCCAGGCGGGTGAGGGCTGCAGGGACAGATAGCTCTTGGGATAGGCATGGCGGCCGATAAACCCAGGCGACACCCTGAGAACTAGGCACCCGGCCTTCTTTGCCCCACACCTGAGGGAGCCAGGAGCGCACCTGGCCCTTCTCTCCCTGTCTGTCTGGGAGTCCCTCCAGAGCAGGTCCTGGCAGCGTCTGGTGAATCTTGGCCTCATAATGGACCAGGAGAGACCTGACAGACCGACAGCTGCGGAAGATCCCTGCTGGGGCAGGCCCCGCCCTTCACCCTCCCATTTCGTTGACCTGACCCTCACTGGGCTCAGTTCCTGCCCCGCCCCGCCCCACCCCTCATCGTCAAAGATTCATTGGTCTGCATCCCTCTCAGGCCCCGCCCCGGATGCTTAGGGCCCACCCCCGTCCGACCTAGCTCCTTTCGCCTCACAGCCCAGTCTTGACTCAGATCTCACCCCCTTCTCAACGTGAGCCCTGTCATTCCTCTCAGACTTCGCACGACCCTATAGACCTGCTCCTGTATTGTTTCCATAGGGCCACCCCCTCTCCTCGGAGCTCCCACTCCCTCCTCTCCCAGTAACAGGCCTGGGGCTTCGTCCACAGACCCCGCCTCTCACCAGCCTAGCCCGGCCCCAAGTGTCTGCTCCTTTCCTCGAGGTCCCTGCCCCTTCCCCTCCAGGACTCCGGAGTCCGAAGGTCCGACTTGTCCTTCACAGGCCCCGCTTCCTTGCCATCTAGGCCCCGCCCCTCCGCTAACGGTCCTCGCCCATTCGTCGAAGGTCCCGCTCCTCCCACCGCGGGGCTGGGCGTGGCGGAGCATGGTCGAGCCGCCCCTGGCTCCGCCCCCCTGAGCCTCACTTCCGGGCGCCAGCACGCCCCGCCTCGCCCCGGGTGCCCAGAGCTACCATGGAGCGGCAGGTGAGGGCTCAGCCCGCGGTTCCCGTGGTGCTTGCAGCCCGAGCCGGGTCTGACCCTGGTGTGTCCCATGCGCAGGTGCTGCTGAGCGAGCCCGAGGAGGCGGCGGCGCTGTACCGGGGCCTTAGCCGCCAGCCTGCGTTGAGCGCCGCCTGCCTGGGCCCAGAGGTCACCACGCAGTACGGGGGCCGCTACCGGACGGTGCACACTGGTGTGTCTATGGAGGGGAATCGGGTGGCGGGCCCATTCTGGGACTGTGCACTCGGGTGGAGAGAAGGGGCTGTGGAAGGCTCGCTGCTTGATAGGTGCTCACGGATGGGTGGAGGAAGAGGGAGCTTGGAGAGAGTGGGGGTGAGAGAGTACACCCCCGCCCTGAGATGTCTTCCCACACAGGTATATGGGGGGTGGGCTGTTCAGAGTCTTATGGGATGGTGCCCATGAAGGCATGAGTTGAGGATGTGAGAGTAGAATTTAGACCAAGGTACAGGGTGTCGGCTTTGTACGGCTCATCCCCATCACTGTATCCAGACATGTGCCAGGCTGCCCTCAAGGTTCTAGGGTGGGTGCTGGGAGCAGTAGTGGTTCCTCTCCAAGATGCAGTCAGCTCAGGCTCTGTGGGCCTAGACATGAGTTGTGACCAAGTGTTGTCCATCCTGCACCCAGACTATCTGGAGACAGATTGAGGGAGGTGGACTGGACCTTCCTGGGGGTGGGGTGGGGCTGGTCAGGTCAAGTTGAGCAATCTCATGCCTCTCCTCGCAGAGTGGACTCAGAGGGACCTGGAACGCATGGAGAACATCCGATTCTGCCGCCAGTACCTGGTGTTCCATGATGGGGACTCAGTGGTGTTTGCAGGGCCTGCGGGCAACAGTGTGGAGACCCGGGGGGAGTAAGTTTGAGGGAGGAAACTTGCAGGCAAAGCCACAGCCATCTACAAGCCTTTTATGAATGCTTACCATGTCCTTTGTTGCGGGTGGGGCCCAGAAGGGAGGCCAGGAGCCAGGATTCTGCCCGTTGGTAGCTTATGTGGTCTCTAGTGATATGGCCTGATAAGCATTGGAGGCTTGCTCCAAGCTTGGGTTGGACTAGAGCCCATGGAGGCTCAGGGAGGCTGGGGAGAGTAGAGCCCCTGCCCCAGGGAAGAGAGGCAAGGCTAGCTGCCATGGTGGGGCTAGAAGGGCTACAGAGGCAGATGTGGGGCCAAAGCCTCAAGAATCTTATTTAAGAGGCTATAGCCAGTAAGGGGGCAGGATGGGGATATCACTGGGTGGGAGGTATTCCTGACCTTCTACCCTGTGTCTTCTTCAGGCTACTGAGCAGAGACTCTCCTTCAGGCGCCATGAAAGCCGTGCTGCGCAAGGCTGGAGGCACGGGCCTTGGGGAGGAAAAGCAGTTCCTGGAGGTGAGTCTGCATGAGACCAGGTGGTGGCCAACTAGGGGCACAGACCCACAATTAAGATTCAGTTGGGAGGCAGGCAACCTGATGCCCACATGTCCTCAGGTCTGGGAGAAGAACCGAAAGCTCAAGAGCTTCAACCTGTCGGCACTGGAGAAACATGGACCCGTGTATGAGGATGGTGAGGCAGCTGGCTGGTGAGCAGGGTAGACAGGAGGGGCAACCATAACCCAGGGCTCCCCCTGATTTGCCCTCCCTGCACCCAGACTGCTTTGGCTGCCTGTCCTGGTCACACTCGGAGACACACTTGTTGTATGTGGCAGAGAAGAAGCGCCCCAAGGCTGAGTCCTTCTTTCAGACCAAAGCCTTGGACATCGGTGGCAGCGATGATGAAATGGCCAGGCTGAAGAAGCCAGACCAGGCCATCAAGGTGCTCATGGCTGTGGCTAGTTGATGGAGGCACTTCAGGGCAGCCCCAGGGCTCAGTGTGCTCCCTGCTCACACTGTGCCCGTCAGAACTGGGGAGGCCCTGGCTTCTAGGGGGCAGGGTAGGCTCCTGCAAGACAGGCTGGGCATTCAGTGTCTTGTGTTCTCAGGGTGATCAGTTTGTGTTTTACGAAGATTGGGGAGAAAACATGGTTTCCAAAAGCACTCCTGTGCTCTGCGTGCTGGATGTCGAGAGCGGCAACATCTCTGTGCTTGAGGGGGTCCCTGAGAGTGTGTCCCCTGGACAGGTTAGTGCTGACTTGGACTACATCACTCCTGGAGTCTGGGGGCCCTGCCTGAGCTACTGCCCCTGTTCACACCTGCCCTGTGGTCTTGTTTATAGGCATTCTGGGCCCCTGGAGACACAGGTGTGGTGTTCGTAGGCTGGTGGCATGAGCCCTTCCGGCTGGGCATCCGCTTCTGCACCAATCGCAGGTGAGGAAGTGGAGCAGGGCAGGGGGCCTTGCAGCTCAGGCTAGCCTTGAAGCTGAGTGTCTCTCTGGCGGTTCCAGGTCAGCCCTGTACTATGTGGACCTCATCGGGGGGAAGTGTGGTAAGTGTTGGCACCCACCTGTGCTTTGCTGACACACTGGCCCTGCCAGCCTGCATGATACTCACATGTCTGTCTGATCTAGAGCTCCTCTCAGATGACTCTCTGGCTGTCTCTTCTCCCCGGTTGAGCCCAGACCAATGCCGCATCGTCTACCTACAGTACCCATCTCTGGTTCCCCATCATCAGTGTAGCCAGCTGTGCCTGGTGAGCTGGAGGTGGGCGGGGGGAGGTCAGCAAGAGGGAATGGTGGATGAGAGCTAAAGATTCAGTTTCATCTCTCCATGGGCTCCTCAGTGGATCTCCTGTGTTGGGTGCAGTGATGGTATGAGTTCTGCCTGTCCTCTCCAGGCAGGGCCTGGAGTCTGAGTGCACCAGTATGGGGGGCTTTGCACTGTCAAGACTCACTACCTTGAGAGCATCCTCCGTCTACAAGAATGCTCCTCCCTTTGCTTGTCATCTGCATGTGGCCAGGCTCTGCAAGGGACTGGGATATAGTGGGTAGTTACTGTCTTTGTCCTTACCCAAGAAGAGCTTTGGGCCCCTAGTGAAAGTCAGAGCCCCTCCAGACATCTGGTCCAGGTCACCAGAAAGGAGAAACATCAGGCTCATCTCAGGTCCTTCCTCCCTTCCCTGAGGCTACCCGGGTCTATCAGAGAAGAGGACGGGTACAGCATTCTGTGCCCTGAGGGCACTGCCAGTCCCCTGGTGGGCCTGACCATTGTGTTCTCTTGCAGTATGACTGGTATACCAAGGTCACGTCAGTGGTGGTGGATGTTGTTCCTCGGCAGCTGGGAGGTAACGGGTGTGTGGCAGGGTGGGTGCAATGGAGTCCGCAGCTCTGTTTTCCCACCATCTGTTATCCCTGCACAGGGTCAGCTGCCTCAACTCTTCCTTCCTGGGTCCCTTCTGAAGTCTCCGTCCCTGCTGGGCCAGCCCCATGTCCAGCCTCCACAGGGAGTGGGGTCATCACCGTAGGGAATTGTTCTGATAGAAGGAAGTCAACTGGACCAAAGCTGAGATCAGAGCAGCCCAAGCTGGCTGAGGATTTGGATGATTTCATTCATTCCTGTGCTATAGCTCAGTTACATTTTTCTTGTTTTTCCAGTGACTGCTTAAAACCACTGCTCCTTTAAGGGGTCTCAGAAGGTGCACTAGGTTGGAATGTCCTACTTTAGACGCTCCAAGCCCAAGTGTGCTGCATTATCCCACTCTCACCCCCCAGCCCTGCATTTGTCCAGTGCAAGCCCTTGAGTCAGCAGGGGTCTCTGGGAGGTTGGATCTTGGCCGACAGGCTCTGGTTGCAGTCTCAGGTGCTCACAGCTCTGCTTGGGATCCTAGACCATCCCAATGACATGAGGGGTGAGAGTCTCTTTTCTGAGGCCACCTGGTCAGTTCCAGGAGTCCAGTGGACAAGCGATGGCCTCCTTATCATCTCTTTGGGTTGCAGGGATGCAGTGGGGGGGACCTGGTCTGAATCCCAGCTCTGCCTCTTATTAGCTGTGTGTCCTTGGACAGTGTCCTGACCTCCCTGAGCTTCCATTTCTTCATTTATGGAGACGGTGGTTGCCCCTGCCTTCTTTGTAGGATTATAGTGAGGGTTAAATGAGTGATGATATTAAAGAGTAGGATTTATTCAGCTCCCTATACCAGGCACTCTGCTAAGCACTAATGGACAGATAGACAGGTGTTATCTTGGTTGCAGCTCCTGGTGCCTACCAGGGGCCCAATAAGAGCAGCTCATAGGAAAGCCAGTGCATTTCTTCTGAGCACCATGCTTTCTCTCAGAAGCTCTTAAGCTCTGCCTCTCCTGGGCCTTCAAGGGCCTCTGCCCTTCAGCCCCCACCTTTGGGCAGCTCCTCTTCGCCTACGGTGCCCCCATCTGTGGGACTGCCATTTTGTCACAGTTGTAGGGGTCCCGGGTGAATTCCCCAGCAGCTCAGTCTGCCTCAGTCTTGACCCCCTACACCTCCACTCGTGGACAAGACCCCCAGCCCTCCTGTCCTTGCAGAGAACTTCTCTGGGATCTACTGCAACCTTCTGCCTCTGGGATGCTGGTCAGCTGACAGCCAAAGAGTGGTTTTTGACTCAGCTCAGCACAGCCGCCAGGTAAGGGGCCTTGATTATGTTGAGGCAGCCCCTGTAACCATCCCCTAGGTGCCTTGGGCCTGGGGCATAGCATATGCACACCCCTGGGTGGAATGCCCAGCCACACAGTCTCACTAGCCCCTTAAGGCCCTGCCTGCCCCTGTCCTGGACTCACTTTTCCATGAGGAGGGTGGCTGCCCTGGTGCCCCACAACAGAACCCTTAGCCTTTTCTCCTGAGGCAGAGATGCAACCCCTGCCCCCAGCATTTCCAGCTTAAGGACAAGGGGGTTGCCACTGTGGTGGGCCCCTGAACACTATACAAAGAGCTGATGGAGATGGGACAGATCCCTTCTCCCAGGGATGGGGTGGGGATACCTGTAGTGTGCCAGGCTCCATTTGGTTGTGATAGTTGATCCTCATGCTGGCTCAAAGGACACAAAGGCATTTCTTACCTTGCCCAGGTCACTCAGCAAGTTGTGACAGGGCTGTGATTTGAACTCAGGCTCTTAGGCCACTCCCTACTGCACTGAGTAGATGTCGCCATAGTTGCTCACAGCCCTGGCCTGGCCCAGGGGTCCCCAAGAGGGTAGAAAGGAGGTGGGGGTGAGACCCATAGGGCTGTTGGATGTGGTGCCACACGTGGCCTCCCTTCTGCTTCAGGACCTGTTTGCTGTGGACACCCAGATGCATAGTGTGACCTCCCTGACGGCTGGTGAGCAGGGCTGGTGGACGGGCCAGCCAGGCCAGGGGTGGAACTGGAGCTCGAGCTTGTGGGGCAGTAGTGGCACTCTTGGCCACTCTGCATCACTGACTGTTCCTCAGCTTTTACTGATAGTCTCAAGAGGACCCTGCCCATGCAGGACCCTTACCCAGCCAACAGACTGCCTCCCCTGCTCCACTGCCCTTCGGCGCTCAACTCTGTCCATGTCCTGGTCCCACCTCAGCACGGCACCCACCCCTGCTCCTCCAACCTACAAAACTCTCCTTTGCCAACATCTGCCAGAGTTGTTTTTCCCCCTCCCCAAACCTCGGGTGCCCCATCACAGGCAGTGGCAACTCTGTCACCCCAGGGCCCAGGAGAAGCCCTGTGTTGGCTGATATGACTAGGCCTGGTGATTCTGCCCCTAAAACATTCTCCACCTGCCCTGACTGTACCTGCTGCTTCACAAAACTACCAAAGTATTGCTCCCAAACTACATCTCATCGCACAGTCCTTGCTTAAGACTCTCCTTGGACCCCACTGCCCAGAATCAGCACACCCTGCCCCCAACTCCCTGGGCCTAGCTGCTAGCCCTGCAGACTGCAGTCATCAACTGGTGGGTGGATGTGCCGTGGTGGTCTGGTGGTCCCCAGGCACAGCCAGGGACTGCCAGATGAACAGACCGAGCAGAAGGCTCACCCAGGGCTGTGTGCAGTTGGGTGTTTGTGTCAGCTCCTTTGTTTGTGTCAGTCCCTTTGCTTCTCAGGCTGGAAGGGGTACCTTGTCATAGAGCCTCCAGCCTGAGATCTGGCTTTGCAGGGAGTGGGTAGGAAAGGTGGTAGCCTCTGCCAGGCACTTAGTGACATCTGCCTTCTCCAGGGGGATCAGGTGGAAGCTGGAAGCTGCTCACAATTGACCGGGACCTCATGGTGGTACAGTTCTCCACTCCCAGCCTACCCCCAAGCCTAGTGAGTGTTGGTGGACCTCGGGCCAGGAGGCAGGGGTTCTGTGTGCAAACAGAGCTCTCCAGGTCAGGGGAACTGGGCACAGCCCAGCATGGTCCAGGAAGGTCTGGCACCCATGGGAGGGAACTACTGCACTAGGATCTGCTCTGTACAGAGCATGGTGCCCGGGACAGTTCCCAGTCCTCTGGCATAATGCACCACAGGGAGACAGCAGAGCTTAGAAGCTGAGGAGGAAGGGGTATATGTGTTTCTGTATATGAGTACCTTTGTGTATGCCAGCTCACAACAGGAGTTATACTGTACCCTCTGGAGGTGGGTAGAAGGTCGAGCATAGTGAGAGCTGCCCACTTCCCACTCTGGGCAGAGGTGGAAGAGCAGGCAGGCAGCCGGCCACCTGTGACACACTTTTTCCCCTTGGCAGAAAGTTGGGTTCCTGCCTCCTGCAGGGAAGGAGCAGTCAGTGTTGTGGGTGTCCCTGGAGGAGGCCGAGCCCATTCCTGACATCTCCTGGGGCATCCGGGTGCTACAGCCACCTCCAGAGCAAGAGAATGTGCAGTATGGTGAGCTGGGCCAGAGACAGAGGGATGCCTTCTCCAAGTTCTCCAGCACACGCGTCTGTGGTCATCTTTTCTGCCTCTTGTCTCACATTGTGGGGTTTCCTGGGGTTACCTCTAAAAGGTTTTCTGTTCCTCTTGTGGACAGTCATAGGGAATAATGTCCAGTCATCTGGGCACCTGCTCTGGGTATCAGAGCGGGGCATTACCAGGCCAAATAATCTGTGGTGGGAAAACAAAGGTCCAAAGACAACAGGCCTTATATGAGGCCTTTGTGACCACACCTCATCCAGAATGCTATGCCTGCAGAGTTGGGCTCCCTGACTAGGGCAGAAGTGTGAGCCTTCTGGGGTACATGTGTCATAGTGTTAGCTGCCTTGGCCAGGTCTCTGTTCCAGAGGTCAGTCCCAGACGTGCAGCTACAGCTGAGGCCTTGAGGGGGAAGCCCCTGAGCAGTAGCACTGGCCCTGCTGACTGCTGCCCTCTCCCTGCAGCTGGCCTTGACTTTGAAGCAATCCTTCTGCAGCCCAGCGACCCTCCAGATAAGACCCAGGTGCCCATGGTGGTCATGCCCCATGGTAAGCATCTGACCTAAGAGCAGCCCCTGCCCTCCCACCACCCCTCCTAGTTGGCTCTTTCACCCTCTGCTCCCTGTCTGCAGGGGGGCCCCATTCCTCCTTTGTCACTGCCTGGATGCTGTTCCCAGCTATGCTTTGCAAGATGGGCTTTGCAGTACTACTAGGTGAGTGAGCAGGGCCAGGGGCTCTGGTAGGGCTGTGGGGGTGGGGTGATGAGGTGGGCCCGGTTTGTACAAACACCATGGGTGCCACCCTAGTCTCCAGGCCTCTCTCTAGCCAAGTCCTGATAACCAATACCAGGAATTGCCATGAAAAGGGTGCTTTGGTCACTGGGCAGCAGCGTCAAATTTCTTGGCCCCTTCACCTTGACAGTCTGTAGTATAGCTGGTCACAAGCACCTAATTCACAGATGGGTGAAAGGGTGTCCAGGGGGCTGGGAATGTCACTTGATCACCCTGTCTGGTCCTTCCCTGACCTCCAGTGAACTATCGTGGCTCCACGGGCTTTGGCCAGGACAGCATCCTCTCCCTCCCAGGAAATGTGGGCAACCAGGATGTGAAGGACGTACAGGTATCAGGGGCTGGGGCTTCTGGACAGGCTGGAGGGTGGACTGTCAGGGGTGTGGCTCCATTCAGCTGGGCAGGCAACTGGCTGAAGCATGCTCTGCCCCACCCTGTAGTTTGCAGTAGAGCAGGTGCTCCAGGAAGAACACTTTGATGCAGGCCGCGTGGCCCTTATGGGTGGTTCCCATGGTGGCTTCCTCTCCTGTCACTTGATTGGTCAGTACCCAGAAACCTACAGTGCCTGCGTGGCCCGGAACCCGGTGATCAATATTGCCTCCATGATGGGCTCCACTGACATCCCTGACTGGTGGGTGTGCCCCACAGGTCCCTGCCCTTCCCTCTACCCCTTACCTCCAGGGAGCCCCCAAAGGCCCCAGAGCTCCTGGGACTGCATCAGCTCAGTCTCTTGCAGGTGTGTGGTGGAGGCTGGCTTCCCCTACAGCAGTGACTGCTTACCAGACCTCAGTGTGTGGGCCGAAATGCTAGACAAGTCACCCATCAAGTACACCCCTCAGGTACACAGCTCTCCCCCTGCCCTGTGGGCTGGCAATCCGTCCAGGGCCTGGGGCCCTGCTCACCACCACTCCCCATACCCAGGTGAAGACGCCACTGTTACTGATGCTGGGCCAGGAGGACCGGCGTGTGCCCTTTAAGCAGGGCGTGGAATATTATCGCGCCCTCAAGGCCCGGAAGGTGCCTGTTCGGTGAGTGCAGCAGGACAGCCATAGCAGTTGGTGGGCAAGTGAGCAGAGGAGGACCCTCCAACCTGAAACATCGTTGCCCAACGTCTACAGGCTCCTGCTCTATCCCAAAAGCACCCACACGCTATCAGAGGTGGAGGTGGAATCGGACAGCTTCATGAATGCTGTACTCTGGCTGCGCACACACTTGGGCACCTGAAGCCCTGCCTCTCTGCATAAGCTGGTTGGCCTATGCCACACTTCGCTCCTGGAGAGCCCCAGGGTCTGGCAGAGTGGTGAGAGGCTTCCTGGGTTCTGGACTTCATGGATGGGGGAGCCGAGGAATGTGGGCTATATAGTTATAATAAATGAGGACACACAGTCTAGTTTCTGCTGGTACTTTGGATCAAGCCATCTCTAACCCCAGCCTCACCCTTGGGGTTCAGAGACCATGGGCCCTGGGTGTGGTAGCCATAAAGACCTCATCTACCTCCAGTGTGACAGGGGATGGGACACTGAGAGGCTCAGCCACTGCCTGTCCTGGCCAACTGGGTCTCCACCGGGCTAGCTCCCTCTGCTGCAGCCCTTTGTTAGAAACTGCCCTGAGGCCAGCCCGGTGGCACAGCGGTTAAGTTCGTACGTTCCCCTTCTCAGCAGCCTGGTGTTTGCCGGTTTGGATCCCAGGTGTGGACATGGCACCGCTTGGCAAAAGCCATGCTGTGGTAGGTTCATGTGTAAAGTAGAGGAAGACGGGCATGGATGTTAGCTCAGGGCCAGTCTTCCTCAGCAAAAAGAGGAGGATTGGCAGTAGTTAGCTCAGGGCTAATCTTCCTCAAAAAAAAAAAAAAAAGAAACCGCCCTATACCATCCTTCTCCTCTCAACAGTGTATCTAGAGGCCCTGCCCTTCCACAGCACTCACAGGCTAAGGTAGTCCTAGGGTCAGAATGCCCAGCCCAGGGTACGTGGCCTCCAGCCACCCAAGTCCTAGCCAGGAGTTGCCAATTCATTCCCTAAAACAGAGCCTAAGAAGTACCCTGCACATGTGTAAAGAGGAAAGGTGACTTTATGTCTGACAGGAAGCTTCGTCTTCCCCAAGGCACATAGGATTGAGGCTGGGCCTAGCCCAGCCTCATGACCTTGTGAATCCAGTCCACAAACACAGAGACACGCATGAAGATGGCTGGCCAGCGGGGCCGTGCACACACTTGGTTGGGGATTATGATTCCCTCCAGGACCCAGCAGTCATGGGTAAAGCAGGCAAGTGGGCCCCCGTAGTCACCCTAGTAGGTGGGAGAACTGGTGAGGCGACCCTGGGCCATGGTAGAGACTAGCCCTCTTGGGGAAGAAGTAGTACATTTTCAACTTCCCATGCCCTCCCTGGGCTGGCCAGGGGCCCTGCCACTGACCTCACAGGCACCCACAGGAGCCAACAGTCCCTCAGTGCACATCTCACTCTCGTGTACTCGTCCTCGGTGTTTGACATTACATTCCTGGTTGGAGATGACATTCAGTGAGGCCACGTTTAGGACTGCATTGTCCCCTGTACCTACAGTAAAGGGAATGAGAAAGAGAGGGCCTCTGGGTAGGATCCAAGGCTGGGCCTTCTAGCCTGGAGCAGTCCATGCTCCTGCATTGGGCCCTTACCTTTGGTCTCACTCCAGCCTGCGATCTCACACTTGGTGCCTGGAGGTATCACATGCCGCGCAGGGGGCAGGCAGATCAGGGCCACGTGCTGGTTCAGGGTCACAGGTCTTTAGCAGGAATGAAGACACTCAGGGCCTGATGCCACAAGGCCCAGCACTACCTCACACCCTCTTGACTTTGTCACATACCTCTCCAGCTTAAGCAGAACAAGTTGGGAGCCTGAGGGCCCACACACCATCTTGGCCACTGGGACCTGCTGCAGGTCTGGCTCCCCAGGCTGCGGGTTCTGGAATAGGGTGCCCAGCCACACCTCATAGCCCATGAGAGGCACATGGCTGGGAGAGAAGCTCTGCTAGATCAGTCGTGACTCATAGTCTGTTGCCCCAAGCTCACCTGTTGGCTTGCCTGGGGAAGGTGGCTAAGGGGAAGACGAAGGCAGGGGGGTGGGACTGGGTCCCCAAACCGCAGGAAGGCTCACCAGGAGGAGAAGCACTGCCGGGCAGTCAGTACCCACTGCTCCTTCACTAGGGACCCCCCGCAGAAATGCTGGCCCTGCCTGGAGGAGTGGGGTTTAGGAGAGGGAACAGTGAGTCCTGGGACACAAGATGGACCTGCCATCTCTTGGCTAGGACCTCTGAGGCCAGGAACAGATTCCCACCCTCTGCTGGTATAAGTACTGAGGATATAGCCTCAGCTCCTCTGGGGGAGACCGGCAGTTGTGCCTCACCGGTTGCGCAAGCTGACTGTCCAGGGAGAGTTCCCCGGCTGGCCTCCCACCATACGCAGCTTGGAGCGCCACTCATCCAGGTGAGCCACCCTCTTGCCACACTTCTCAAACAGCATCTGGACTGGTGGATGGGATGGGCCGCATGAAACCCTGACTGGATTGAGATGGGGGGCAAATGGGTCCCGACCCAGGCTTGGCCCAAGTCCATACCTGGGGGCTCCAAGATGGACGGTGGTTTGTCATCATCTGAAAGACCCAAGTTCACCCACTTTAAGAGAGCCAGCCTTTGGCGGTGGAGGCTAGGGGCGGGGCCCCGGGGGAGTGTCGCCAGCGCTCACCGCAGCGCCGCAGTGCACAGTAGTCGAATGGAGTCCCCGGGTCAGTAGTGTAGCACCAGGGTCCATGGCTATCCCTGTCCGGGTTCCGGCAGAAGTTCTCCTCCAGTTGGGCGTGCGGGGCAGAGGTGGGCGTGAACCTAGGCGGGAGGGGGAGCCAAGTCATAGCAGGGTAATCCCCAACTCCCGCTGGGCTCCAGTTTGAGACGCCACAGCGTGCCGCCTTAGCGTTAGGACCAGGCGGGACCTGTGGCCTAGGTCTGGGAGGGGCCGGCCTGCCGACCGACTCACTGCGGCTTGTGCGGCGTCTCCGCGGACCAGCGCTGGCACGTTACGCCCTTGCGGGTCTTGCTGACCGAGCCGCGGTACCACTCCCCCGCGCCGCGGTAGCAGTCTGCGACGGATGGGCAGGGGCAGCCGTCAGCCCGTTCTCGCCCCAACCATCCAGCTCTGTGCCTCCAGTCCCAGCTCGGGCCTTACCCTCGGGCCGCACGTCGTCGGCGCAGCGCCGGATCTGGTAGCAGAAGGCCACGCGCATGCCAGGCCGTGATGTGAAGCACCAGGGCGCCTCCGAGCCGTCGGGGTTCCGGCAGAAGTTCTCCCGAAGGTCCCTGGGCAGGCGCTGCCCTCAGCCCTGGGGGTCCCGGCCTGCCAGCCCGCAAGCCAGGCCGCCTCCGGCTGGAGCCCAGCTTCCAGCTCTGCCCCAGGTCCCGCCTTCCTTCAAGCCCCGCCCCAGAGCCCTCCTCAGGTCCCACCCGCAGAAGTACGCCCCCAGTGGCGGCCCTACACCTTACTTGCACGCGTATTTCTCCGGCAAAAAGCGATGCTGATGCGGGTTCTGCGCGTCCCAACGCTGGCAGGGCACGCCCGCGGCGGTAGTGTTGGCCGTGCCCCGATAGCCCTCGCCCTTCCCGCGGAAGCAGTCAAGGGTCGTGGCTTCGTGGCGTGGCTGTGTCTCGGACCCTTGGATGGACGGAAGCCGGTCGGAGCACGAGCGGGAGCTGAGACCAGGACTGGGGCTGAGGCCAAGCCCCACTCTTGACGGTCCCCAGGCGGCTCACGCCCAGCCCCTCCTCTTTCTCCGGCCAGGCCACGCCCGCCCACTTTTCCCAGGTGCCCTCCTAGGCCCCGCCCCGCGCCCTACCGCAGAGGGGGAGGTCGCAGAACTCTCGCTCCGTCTGCGGGTCTGTGGTATAGCACCACGGCCGCTCCGAGCCGTCCGGATTCCGACAATAGTTGTCGTCCAGATCTTTGTCAAGGAACCTGGGGGCGGTAGCGGGGCGTGAACAAGACCCTGGGACTCAGGTCCTATCTGACCCGGACCAACGACCGCCTATATTCGGCCCCGCCCCTGAAGGCCTGGGCCCGCCCCTAGCGCGGTCTCCTTGGTGCCCAGCCGCCCGCGCGTACTTGCCCGGCTCAAAGGGGTGCGCGTGCGGGTGCTGCAGGTCCCAACGCTGACACTCGCGTCCTGACTCGGTGCGGTCCACTGCGCCGCGGTAATCCTCGCCATTGCACCAAACGCAAGCAGCTGGGGACATGGGGCCGGTGGGTTCGTGGATGGGCGTGGGCATGCTCCTCCCGCCCCGGGCTCAACTCGGAGGTGCTTACCCTCCCGGCACGACTTGATGCCGCAGCTCTGGAAGCGCACGGCAGGGTCTGTCGTGTAGCACCAGGGACCTCCCGGGTCCCCGTCAGGGTTGCGGCAGAAGTTCTCCTCCAAGCCATTTCGGAGTGTGGGTGTGTACCTAGGGGCAAAGAGCAGCAATACAGTGCTTGCTGAGGGCAGGTGCCGGGCCAGGCAGGGACAGAGGGGAGGTGTCTGTCTCACTTGTGATCATTGGGGAACCTGTGGCTCCAGCGCTGGCAGGGTAGGCCAGCCGTGGTGATGGCCACAGTGCCCCGATACTTGACACCATTGTCCATGATGCAGGTCCGCACATAGTCTGGGAGCAAGAGATCCGCGGTCAAGAAGGCCTGAGGCCCCATCACCCCATCCCCTGCCTGCCCTTCTCCACAGCCACTCACCTTTCTTTTGGAAGAGATCGCAGCGCCCAGAACGCTGCAGCCGTGTATGGGGTGAGTGCTGAGTCCATGGCAGCAGTTGGCAACCATGGCTGCTCACGTTGTAGTGGAAAGCCCTGGGAGAAGGAGGCACAGGGTCACCCAGTGCCCAGGTTCCCCTGCCCCCAGTCTTACCTAGGTCCTGTGACCACTTGCCTGCAGTCCAGTAGGGGCCCACAACGCCCTGCACACTCCTCAGCATCTGCCACGTCCTCTTGCCAAGGCCTGGGCCCCACTGCATGTAGCAGGTGTTGCAGCTCCATACCCCGGAGCACCTGGAAGTCATTCAAGGGCGAGCGCTGCCCTGCAGGGTGGGCATGCATGTCAGTGCATGTATATCAGCATGCTCACTCTTCGTTCCTTCAGGGGATCAAAACTACAAGGCCTCTGGGATGGACTCTGTGCTCACATTCAAGGGTCAGACCCCTGTACAGGGTGGGAGAGGCAGGCACAGATGTGGTGCTTATCACCAGCACCCCTGTTTAGTGGGCAAGGCACTAGGCTCAGGTCTAAAACATACACCATGAGAGCAGTGGGTGATGGTGCTTGCCCTGTGGAGCTTGACCCATCTCATCTCTCAGATGAGAATGCTAAGGCTCAGAGCTGTCATACTACCCAGGCAGAGGCCTAACCCAGGCATTTTGACTCCAAGTCTGGGCTCTCACCAGCATGACAATATATGCTAGGTTAGATCAGACCTGTGAGGAATAACTGCCTGCATGTGTGTATGCATCTGTGAGGTCCCAACACTGCCTCAATGCTACAGTAGATATTCTAACGCAGGCCTGAATTAGCAGTGTATATATGTATTCCTGGGGCTGCCCAGTTCTGTGCAAGAAGCCAAGGTCACTCACTGCTCCATGCCCAGTAGGAAAGTGAGCTCCTGGCTCGAATAGCATGATGGGCCTGGGGTCGACCTCTTCCTGAAGGCAGATGGGGATGGTGTCGGGGGCACTCACCAGGGGCCCCTGAGCACTGGGTCAGAAGCAGCAGTAGTGGGAGCCACCCCATTCTCCTGGCCGGAGGCTGCACTGTGACCCACCAAGGCCTCATCCGGGAAGTTGTGAAACCTGTCCCTACGGGATTGGGTGGCTCTGGCTCCACACCCCCACCCCAGGCCTGCTGGGGCCTGACCTGAGACCCAGTGGCAGGAATGTGGGTGGGGCCAGGCCTCAGGCCCCCTGGGTGAGGTGCAAGGGCCCTCACTCTGGCACAGCTAGCCCCTGAGAGATTGCCCTCTGTAGTGGGCAGGTGTTGGAAAGGTTCAGTGGGGAAACTCGAGATACCCTAGGGTTGGGGTAGAGCCCCCCTACAGCCTGGGCTGCTCTGAAGGGAAGGGCAGTGTGGACATATTCACTGCCAGAGGCCTGAGTTCCAGCCCCTGGGCGGTGATGTTAAACTTTTCTGAGCCTTAGCTTATCCCTGTAAAGTGGGGAGCGTTCCCTGCCCCAGCCCTAAAGCAGCCCGCCCCTTTTGCTGACTTATCGGTGCCAGCTGTAGGCAGGTTGGCCCACACCCCTGGCAGCAGAGCCCAGAGAGGCTCCCCTCGCCCCGCCAGAGGTGCCATCCCAGGGAAGGTAAGCGAGGTCACCCATCTGGCCGGAATGGAGGTGGGGCGAGAGGTAGTAGGGACCCTGGCAGGTGCGGCCGTTCAGACGTCCTACAGGACATCTGAGCCGAGCCTCCAAGTACGAGTAGGAGTTAAGATAGGCGGCCTGGGGCTCCCAGTTAGGACGTTGCGTTCCGACACAGCTGGACCAAGAGCTCCTCCTGTGCCAGCGGGGCTCGGAGGCGGCTGGGCTGTGGGGTGAGGCAGACGCCGGGAACAACCTGGCTGGAGGCTGCAGAGGAGGCCCCCTGGCGGAGGCCGGGTGCGGACAGATGCGCGTGCGCTACAGGCGCGCGGTTTGGCCCTGGACGGACGCCGTAGCCGAGAGGCTGGGCGGATGTTGTGAGCCGGGACGCCGAGGCCAAAGCTGGGGGTGAGTGAGGGGCGGCAGGGCTTCCAGCTCGGCGGCCCCCGCGGCTCCCCTCGCGGCCCCGGCCTGTCCGGTGCGAGGGTGCTCGTCGCGCGGGGGTCGCAGCCTATGCTGCAGGACTCCGGGCTGGAGCTGGCCTGGAGGATCCTCCGGAGCTTGGGGCCGGGCGGGGGCGACTAGGGGGGGACATTCGCTGCCCTCCGTGTCCTTGGGCTCCGAGATGGGGTCGGTTCGGTTTCGAGCCCAGATCCCTCGGCGAAACTGGACAGGATCGACGTGGCAGGGAGCCCCTGAACAAAGTCAAGATCCGCCTCTCACCTGGGTCCTCAGCACCTGACACCCGGTGTGGATGTCCGGAAAGTTTACTAATCAAATGAGTGACCACGTCTGGTCTGTCCTGCGCCTGCCCTGGTGTGAGAGGGGCAGCGGCCGGGAACGCTGGCGGAGGGCCTGCGGTGGGCGGCAGGGCGGGAGAGTCACCTTCCCGAGGGGCAGGCGTGGTGCGGACTGTGAATGGGGAAGGGTGTGTGGTGGAAGCAGAGAGCCTGTTTGGGGTGAGATAAGAGACTAGGCTGCAGAGAAGTGAGTGCTATCTAAGGCAGTGCTAGAGGGCCAGGCTCTAGACCGCTGCTGTCTAATAGAACTTTCTGTGATGATGAAAATGTTCTGTTTTCGGTGTCTAGTACAGTAACCACTAGCCACATGCAGCCACTAAGTCCTTGAAATGTGGCTAATATAACTGAGAAATTGAATTTTTAATTTTTCAAACTTTAGTTCAAATTTAAATAGCCACATGTGGCTAGTGTTGGGCCGCACAGCTCTTGATCATTGAGGCTGGCACCAAACGACAGTGCAGCTTCTGAAGCAGCAGCAGCAACACCATGATATGTGAGGGATGGACAGCAGTGGGAAGACCCATGGGGTCTGCGATGAGGACTGGGCAGGGATGGTGCTCTGACGGGGTGGGAGGCTGTGTGTATGAGTGGAAACAAGAAAACTAGAAGGCCTTTGGATAGGAGAAGGGAGGATCTTGGAGCTGAGGAAGGAGGTCGTAGCTTTGGGTGTCAGCAAGACTTGTAGCTGGAGATGGCACCAAGCCTTTGAATGGTGGACTACACTGGGGGGAATGTGGTGTAGGGTTCTCTCTTCTGGATATGAGCTGGACCCAGTGTGGCTTACAACTGAGGATACAGGGGCTCTGCCCATAGGCCACCTCACTTTGGATGCTTTAGTCTGATTTTCCCAGGGTTGAGGCATTTAGTTTGGTTCAACAAACATAGTCTGGCACCCGTTCTCTGTCGGGCCCTGTGCTAAGTACTGGGACATGGTGAGGCCCTGTCACATGGGCCCAGACCCCACCCACCGTTCCTGTATAGGAAGCTGGGAGCCCCTGCTTTCCTCTGCTCTGTGTTGGTATGTGTGTGAGTGTGCGTGCACCTGACTTTACCTGCTCCCAAGCCTTCCTGCCACCCCAGGACTGAGGTCAGTGTGGAGACCTTTGGCTGGTTTCACATAGACAGGTCTGCCTCTCACTCCGTTTCCAGGACCACTGGCTGCCCACAAGACATGAAGGATGGCGTCCAAGGGGGCCGGCGTGTCTTTCTCCCGCAAGAGCTATAGGCTGACCTCAGACGCTGAGAAATCCAAGGTCACAGGTAAGGGTTGGCAGGGCTGGGAGGATGCTCCTTGTGTTGAGGGAAGGAGCAGGAAGAGACAAAGGCGGCAAAATCTCAGGTCCAATGAGTCTCAGGCCTCGCTGCCCTCCTAGTCCTCATGAGCCAGTTGTTTTCTACCAGCAACCATGGAGCAGTACACCCAACGTGACTGCTCTTCTGACCCCTGTGGCTAGCCTAGGACCAGGAGCCTCTGGGAGCTGTACTGACCAGGTGACCCTTCTTTCCCTTCTGACCTGTGGCCCAGGCATTGTCCAAGAGAAGCTGCTGAATGACTACCTGCACTGCATCTTTTCCTCTCGTGATCATACACCGACCACAGCCACCAACAGGTATGGCCGGGTGGGTAGCCCCTCCTCAGTCCATGGGACCAGACCACGGAGGCTGGCTTGTGGGTTAGGGGGCCTGGGCTTTCGATAGGCTATCTTGGGTTTCGTTCTCATTCTGCCACTTGGGGCTGTGAGATCTCGGGCTAGAGAGTCGGCCTTTTGACTCCGCTTCTTCTTCTTCCCTGGCAGTGCTAGTACCTTCTTTCTGAGGGTGTTGTGGAGGTTAGGGGCATGGTGCACATTCAGGGCTTGGCATAATACCTCATACCTACTCCACAGTCAGCATCTGGTCCCGTGTGCACCTGCCCACATATCTGCACCACCCTGGCCCTCCCTGAATCTATAAAGTACAGACCATACCAGCCCCTTTTCCTTGGAAGTTTAATGCATTTTAGACCATATCAGAGTTATAGGTGCACTCTAGCAGAAACCTAGAAATAGATAGAAGAAAAAGTATCTGTCCTCTCGTTATTCTGACATGACCATTTGAGCATGATTCCTTTCTGTTTTGTTCGTCTCATGATGTATGTAGTTCAGATTGTACTGTATAGAAATTTTTTTTTTAATTTCCATCATGTTTAGTTCTTTTAAAAAAAGTTTTATTGAAGAGTAATTGACATACAACAAACCGCATGTATTCAACTCAGGAAGTTTTAATATGGATAATCTATGAAACCATCACTACCATCAAGATAGTGGATATAGCTCTCACCTCCAAAAGTATAGTTTAGATTCTATTTTTGTCAATAGGTTCAAATCAAACATTATCCCCTGAGTGTTTTTCTACGTTACAGATTGATCTTGGTGGGCACCTTTTAGGGCCAGGGGTCTGCAGAAGCCCTTGGCGCTGTCCTGGTTTGGAGGGGCTTTGGCTTTTATAAACAGTACTGTGAGGATGCCCAGGGTTGGAATCATGTGGCTAGGGCATTTGAACTACAATCACTTTTAAGACTGTTGTTAAATTACTTCTTTGAAGGGTCATGTAGATTCTGCCTCCCTGCAGCGAGGCATAAGTGTCCCTATCTCTCAGCCGCCTTGCCAGCCTGGGCTATTCTGTCTTCCACAGTCTCTGCTCTTGGGGCAGGCACAAAGGGCAGCATTGTTACCTGTTACATTTAAGCGGCTGTGGTGGCCAAAGGATTCCTACTTGTGGAGGGCTACTGCCCCCCTCTACCCGAGCCCAGTCCTGGCCTGTTCCCAGAGCCATCTGATCCCTACCTCATGTGATACCAGAAATGGTCCTGCTGCCACTAGTGCTGTGGCGGCCAGGATGAAGAGCAGGTGGCAGAGCAATCAGTCAGTGGTTGTTTGGATGCAGAACCCTGGGCTGGGACCCGGATATTGCAGAAAGGGCAGGCAAGTGTTGGGATTGGCCAAATGGGCAGTGCTGCAGGCACTCAGTGAGGCCAAGCCTCAGGCCGGCCACCCACAGCTGCTCTTGAGAGCAGACACAAGACTAAAGCAGTCCTCCCAAGTGTGGGCCAGTAAGAACTGCTGTTGAGGAAGCCCCCTTTATCCCTGGACCCATTGGGGTATTCCGGGATGGGGTTGGCTGCAGCCCTCCATGCTACCAGTGGGCACGCCATTGCATGGCTGCTACCTGGCCTTGGCCTGGGGCTCAGCAGGAGTAGGGAGGAGGCTTTGTGCCTCTCCACCTCCTCCAGCTCAGGGTCTGTAGTAGCTCACAGCAGGGGAGCATGTGGTCCCTGAGCATGGGTTGAAATGACCTTGCCACAGAGTCGTTGCTTTGACCCATCTACGTCCCCTTCCAGAGCCTACTCTCTAGGCAGATGAATGGGGTAGGAGCTGGGATTAGAGGTGAAAGAGCAGGGGCCGGCAGTCTGTGGGCTGGATCCAGATGCACACTGGGCCTCTGCTCAAGCCCTGCTAGTTACCACCACCCCATTCCCTGCTATTCTTAGCAGCTGAACTCAGGACAGAGCTGGCCGAGATTAAACAGAGCCCTTCTCCTCTGGGCAAGTGTGCTGGGAGGATGAGGGTGCCACTCAGACAGATTTTCCTAACCCCTTTGGCTGGGGCAGGTGGCAAATAGGCAGGCCAGGTGCTCTACTCTCTTGTACAAGTGGGCACAGGACAAAGCCAGCCAACAGCTCAGAGGGCTCATCCTCCTAGGACATGTCTGATTCAATACACGGCTTGCCTGGCTGGGACCACAGGCATGGGGTCAAGGGCTGGACTAGCTGTCCTTGATACTGACCACCTTATAGATCAGCACTTCTCCTGTCCTTCCTTTCCCGGGCATAATCAGCATAGCCACCTTTGAGAGTGGGCAGGCTCTGGGCTATGTGGGGAGCCCGCATTATTCCTTGGAATAATGCATCTCTGACATACAGCTGTTGATCCCTTTTTACAGCTGAGAGAATTAAGGCTTAGAGAGGGCTCTTCTTTTTTTTTAACACTCCTGAGGTACACCAAATTGGACCAGATTTTTAGTTTTGTGGATAATCCAGCCTTCTAACCCCTAGCATGCCAGAATCTAGGACTAGGCACAATCATTTTTATGGAGTCAAGGCAGCCACCCTCTGAAACTCCAGGGAAAGGGAGTGAGAGAGGGGTTTAGTGTCATCTGGCTGGTTTCAAGGACTTTTGGGCCCCTCACAGCCTCTTGCTCTTCCCAGGAAATCCCTGAACTTCCAGAACCTACCAGAGCATCTGGACCAGCTGTTGCATGTGGACATTGAGGATGAGGAGAGCCAGGGTACATGACAGCTTCTGGAATGGGGTTGGAGGAGCCAAGACTGGGTCCTGGGGGACCCTGGGGACTCCCCTGGTGAGCTCAATGCACTCTTTGCATGCTGTCAGACCCTGTGCCCTGCCTGACCCCACACCCACTTCCCTCCTTTTCAGGACAGATTGAAGGGCGGCTTGGCCCATCCACTGTGGTCCTAGACCACACAGGTGGCTTCGAGGGGCTTCTTCTGGTGAATGATGACCTCCTGGGGGTGAGTGAGGAGCCCCAGGTCCCAGCCCCTCCTAATACAGCCCCAAGTTCCTCCTGATGTGGCCCTGGTCTCCCTACCTTTCTTGAGAAGGCTGTAGTCACAAACCCCCCCTGATGTGGCCCATTGGGTCCTCAGCCCCTAAACCCTCCTGACATAGCCCTGAAACCCTCTTGGTGTGACCCCAGCCCCAAGCTCTTCCTAACACAGCCATGAGCCCCTCCCATCATGCTCCTGGCCTAGAATCCCTCCTGACAGAGCCTAGGCCCTCCTACTCTGTTCAGGCACAGTGCAGCATTGGCCACAGCAGGCAAGCACTGCCAACGTGAGCTGAGCTGGGGATGGGGCCATTCTCCCTTGAGCAGGCACTCTGTGTGCCCAGGAGAAGGCTCACCACCTCTGCTCTTCACCCAGGTGATTGGACACAGCAACTTTGGTACTATCCGCTCTACCACATGTGTGTACAAAGGTGAGCCCACGCTCTGCTGTGGCCCAGGGAGTTGGGAGAAAGTTTAAGAGCCCAGGCCTGAGGCTGGAGGCAGTCTTTGTTTACCTGCTGGGTCTGACTCTGCTTTTTCCAGGGAAATGGGTCTACGAGGTACTCATCTCCTCCCAGGGGCTCATGCAGATCGGCTGGTGCACTATCAACTGCCGCTTCAATCAAGAGGTTCGTGTTGGGGGGGGCCCTCCCAGGAAGACTTTCTCCTGCTGCAGGGCTCATCAGAGCTCAGGCAGCCCCTGAGAATGCATGGGGTCTGCTGAGGACCCGAACCCTGACTGCCCTCTGGAGGGGGAATGTGTCCCACCCCATTTCTGGGCAACCCAGTCCAGAAAACAGCCCTCTTTCCTTTCCTGAGAGCATCAGCCCCCTTCTCTAGAGCCATATGAGTCCAAGGTTGGTGGCTGGTAGGCTGTGGCCTTGCCCCTTCCCACCTCCCCTGGACTTCACAGACACTTCCTCCCTAGGAGGGGGTTGGAGATACACACAACTCCTATGCTTATGATGGCAACCGGGTACGCAAGTGGAATGTGACCACAACAAATTATGGCAAGGTGAGGACTGAGCCCCCTGTGCCCACCTGCCCCATGTCCATCCAGCTAGGCGGGAGCCACTGGGCAACTGCGAGGGACTGTGGGGCACCAGGGAGGGGACAGGAGCTCAGCTCCTCTGTTCTAGTGGCCAGTCTCCCTGGGTGATAGTGGAGACACAGCAAGAGGGGCAAAGTGAGCAGGCTGCTGGGCTTCTGCGCAGCTATAAGGCCTCCTCCCCTTGCAGGCATGGGCAGCAGGGGACATCGTGAGCTGTCTGATCGACCTGGACGACGGCACTCTGTCCTTCTGCCTGTGAGTCTCTTGCCTCTAGCCACAGGCTTAGCCTCTGGGGCCTCCCTGGGCTTCCCTCAGTTTCCTGGTCTCTGTAAGGGGGCCAGGCTGACACTGGTAGCCCACGGGTGGGTAGCCCCAACAAGGGCCTGCTCACTGGCCTGTTTTGGCCACATCCTTCTTATCACTGGCTCACAGGCCCTCCCTTCTCTAGGAATGGCGTGTCGCTTGGTACCGCCTTTGAGAACTTATCCAGGGGCCTAGGCATGGCCTACTTCCCAGCCATCAGCCTCTCCTTCAAGGAGTCTGTCGCCTTCAACTTTGGCAGCCGTCCTCTGCGATATCCTTTTGCAAAGAAGGCTGTGGACTGCTTGGAAGCTCTTGGGGAAGTTAGGATGGGGGTCTCCTGCTCTAGGAGCTCTATAGGCTTTTGGTGGGCCTCAGCTTCCTCAAGGAGTGAGTAGGGTACAGCTTAGATGGGTGCTGAGGACAACAATTCTTGCAGCAACCTTGTTAGGTAGGTACTGTTATTGTCTCTGTTGAACAGATAAAGAACATGAAGTGGCAAGAGAAGTTTCACTCCGTGGAGAATAAGTGGGAGAGTTGTGATGTAAACCATGCAACCAGACTCCACAGCCCTGCCCTAGAGCCTAGGCCCCTCCTCAGGGGTCTTAGTGGGGAGGAGGGGACAGGTGTGTCTGAGTCACAGATCAAGTATTGCTGGCTTAACTCTGTGGCACCTACCCAGTGACGGGCTACCGGCCCCTGCAGGACCCGCCACGTGCTGACCTGGTACGGGCACAGAAGTTGCTGGGCTGCTTCCAGGCCGTGCTTGGTGTGGAGCTGGACCCTGTGGTGAGCCAGGATCTGGGCCAGGTTGGCTGGGGGCCTTCTACAGCTCTCTGCTTCTCAAAGTCCTCTTTCCTTCCCCACACACAGGAAGGGCGGCTGGTAGAGAAGGAAAGCTCCCAGTGGCAGTTGCAGGGCCAGCCCACCGTCCTCCTCACGCTGGCCCACATCTTCCATCACTTCGCACCACTCCTGGTGAGGGATATTAGGGAGGGGAAGAGGCAGACCATGCTAGAAATGCCTGTGATAGGGGCTGGGATACTGAGGTATGTGAGGTCCAGCACCATCACCTGGCATCACCATGTGCCCAGAGTCCTCAGACCTTAAGGATGTCACCCAGGGGAGGAGGAAATGCTTCCATTTGAGGGTATCGGGATGTCCTAGAAAGAAGATTGAGGGGTAATGACATCACAGCCCAAGGGAACTGTGTGTACAGAGCCCCAGAAGGGCTCTGGGACAGTGGCCCTTCTTATATCTCAGTCAGACTCCAAAAGGGCTGACTCTATGTCTTAGGGTTGCTTGCGGGGGCCCAAGAGTCCATCTATGCCTGTGGCCTTGGTCGCGTGCCAGGGCAGGGGTGCCCTGAATGGGGCAGAGGTTGCCATCTCACCAGTGCCCACTCTTGGTGCAGCGCAAGGTGTACGTGGTGGAGGCCGTGCTCATGAGCTTCCTGCTGGGCATCATGGAGGTGGGCACCCCAGCACAGGCGCAGTCCGTGGTGCGCCAGGTCCTGGACCTCCTGTGGCTCTTCATGGAGGTGAGGCTCCTGACCTCTGGTCTCAGGCCGGGATGTCAGGCTCCACTGAGATGGGGGAGGTAGAGGAGGGTCTTGGAAAAGGCCCCACAGATGACTGTCTTAGAACCTGCCCTCAGCCTGGTGTATCTCTGCAGGACTATGAGGTACAGGATTGCCTCAAGCAGTTGATGATGTCTCTGCTGCGGCTGTACCGGTTCTCGCCCATTGTCCCAGACCTGGGCCTGCAGGTAGGAGTTCCTGCCCCTGCCCTGAGCCCCTGGGCCTTACCCGCCCACTCTGAGTACTCCCTCTCCACAGATCCACTACCTGCGACTCACCATCGCCATCCTGAGGCATGAGAAGTCCCGCAAGTTTCTGCTTAGCAATGTCCTGTATCCTCCACTTGCTGCCAGGCAGGCCAGACACGTGGTGCCCTCTGGGTCAGCATAGGCCAGGGAGGGCAGTGTGCCCTTGGCCAGGGCTCCCCAGGGAGGTTCAGGAGCACCAGAGCCACCCCGTATGTGAGTCCTTGTTCTGGGACCCAGCCCTCCCAGCACTTTCTCTACAGAGCACGAGGGTGGAGCAAAGCACCCAGGCTGACTGGCCAGTCAGAGCAGGGATCTCAGGATGGCTACGGACTCGGGCTACGTGGAGGTCTGGGGGCATCTGCCCTCTTCAGCCAAAGCACTGCACTTTTCTCCACATTCTGTGGCAGGGGTTCCTACATGATCTTATTTGAGGAATCAGCTCTTCCCGCTTCCCTTGAACATTGAGAACTGCACAAATAGGAGAGAGAGTGTAGCTTTGGGCGCTTGGCTGGGAAGCCTATGCTGGTAGCTGTCTTTTCTGCCTGGGGTCTTCAGCTTCCAGGAGGCAGAAATAAAGCTGGGAGACGGACTGGCCTCCACGCCGTCTCTCTGGCTTGTCCCACAGTCATCTGTGCCTGTGACAGGCCTTTTTCATGCACTTGCTGGGAATCAGGTTTGATGGGTTTGACAGCCACAGCTCTTTCTCAGGGCTCAGGGTCGGGGCAGACAGGCACGTAGCAGCAGTGGCACCCTTAGGAGTGGGAGAGCTGTGATGGGCACATCCGGAGGTGGGCAGGTTTTGGGAGGGCTTCCTAGGGACCACTCATGAGAGCATACGGGGCACCCTTTGGTGAGCAGAGCTCTGCCTTGACGACCGCCAGCTTTGATGTGCTCCAATCCGTTGTCTTCTTTTACATCAAGAGCCCCCTGCGTGTGGAGGAGGCTGGTCTACAGGAGCTCATTCCCACCACCTGGTGGCCTCACCGCTCAAGCAGGGAGGTGGGCGGATCTGGGTGGGGTGGGCAGCGGTCATAGTGAGGGCTGGCACAGGGTATCTGAGCTACTTGGTACTTAGCACATGAGTCCCCTGCCCCAGCTCTGGCGGCTGGGCTGGAGGTGGGGGTAGGGGTCTTCTGTCTGAAGGAGGCCTGGTAAGTCCTGGGTGAGCCCTGCTGTCTTCCGTCTTCTTGCCCCTGCCTAGGGAAGAGAGAGTAAGGAGGTGAAGGATGAGACCGCTGAGGAGCGGCTACGGCGGCGTGCCTATGAACGGGGCTGCCAAAGGCTCAAGAAGCGCATCGAAGGTCTGCCCCCTGCCTTGGGCACTAGGGAGGGGGTGGAAGATTTGTATACTTACATACTTAGGGGCCCTTGGTAGTGACGATGCCTAGGTTGGGCTCAGGGAGCCCTGGTGGAGGAGCTCTGACCCAAACCTGCTACCTGCTCCCATCCCTGGGAGCCTGAAGGCAAGGCCCTGCCTGAGGAGGGCTCAGTGTCGTGTTCCCCACCCCACCTGCAGTGGTGGAAGAACTCCAGGTCCAAATCCTGAAGCTGCTGTTGAACAATAAAGATGAAAATGGGGTGAGTGCCTCTCAGACCCCTGCGTGGGTCGCTAGTGGGAGGAGTGCTGTGCTGGGCCTCGAGACACAGAGGGCAGGGGCTGGCTCAGCTTGCCATGGCAGGGTCCAGGCTGAGGCACAGCATTGAGTTAGTCCAGTCTGGGGCCAACATCCTGAGCTCATGACAGCCTCCTTTTTTCTTTCCCTGAAGGGTGAAGCTTCTAGGTACATCTTCCTCACCAAGTTCCGAAAGTTTCTGCAGGAGAATGCCAGTGGCCGGGGGGTAGGTGTCCCCTAGGCCAGCCCGCTGTGGACCCCTGGCTCTGTTGCAGGGTCTGCACCCCAAGCTTCTGGCACCTCTCAGGCTGCCTCATCCATGTCTAGCCCTGCTCCTCCTCTGTTGCCCTTCCCTCCCCGCTCAGCCCAGGGTCCCGGGGAAGTCCCTGGGCTTTGGGCTGACGCAGATGCATGTCATATGCCCTGTGCCTGCAGAACATGCCCATGCTCTGCCCCCCTGAGTACATGGTCTGCTTCTTACACCGGTTGATCTCTGCCCTACGCTACTATTGGGATGAATACAAGGCTTCAAACCCCAGCGCCTCCTTCAGTGAGGGTGAGTGGGGCCAGGGCCTTGAGTCTTAGAGGCTGGGCAGAGCCAGGCACAGGGCAGCCCCTAGTGTTGGTGTGGAGTGCTGAGCTGAGGGTTTAGGAGAGCTGTCCCAGGCTTCCTGCCCAGTTGAGTCCTACCTTACTGACAGGCGGCTTCTCCACTGGGGCAAGCAGGAGCCCCGCCCTCCAGGACTGCCCAGCCCACGCTCACTCTGACTGCCCTCACAGGCTCCTGTCCATTACAGGCCCCTCAGTCCTAGCCTGCCCAGCCCTCTGTGCAGTCCTTTGTAGGGGACACCTTGAGTGGGCTCTGAGGTGCTAGGGGGCCCTGTGTTTGTGTGGGACAGAATCTTCAAGGGCCAGTGAGAGCCTTACCTGCCCTGGATTGGGGGATAACCCATAGGGCTGGGTCAGGGTCCTCTCTGATTCTCCCCTGAGTGACCCGCCGCCAAGAATGCTTCTTCACCCCAGGTTGCAGTTGCTGGCACTGACCTGAAATAGCAGAGGGTGGGGGAGGCCACACTGTGTGCCTGGGAAGGTAGGTGGCCAAGGCCAGGGGTCCCCTCTGTGCTAGGCCAGAGCAGAGGTGTGGCCTCTGGGAGGATGTCCCTGCTGGGCTGTGACTGTGGCCTGGCCTCCCAACTCCTCCCAGAGGCCTACATCCCGCCCCAGGTCTTCTATAATGGCAAGGTGGACTACTTTGACCTGCAGCGCCTTGGAGGCCTCCTCTCCCACCTTCGGAAAACTCTCAAAGGTGTGTGCAGGCTGGTGGGCGGTGAGCCCGTGTGTGCTGGTGGAGGGCAGTCCCTGAGCCAGCTTTGCTGTGAGTGCTGAGCTACCCTGTGCCCACCAGAGGGCGCCCTAGTCTCTGACCTGCTCCTGCAGGGAGTTGCTGATCTGTCTGTCCACTTTGCCCTGGATCTTGGGTCCAGCTATCCCTTCCCTTGATAACCCACCTCAGAGGAAGTCTGGGAGCCCTGTAATGAAATAAGGAGCAAGTCTTCCAACAGAGGAGGGGACCATGGGATCTTGGTACGGTCATGGGGGAGGAAGGGGGATGTGTGCAGTTGCTGCCTGAGCTGCTTTCAAGGATGAGCACAAGTGGCTCCATTGCAAAGGGCTGAGAGCACAGCATGAGCAAAAAGGATGCTGGAAACAGCCCAGCATGGCCCAGAGACAGAAAGTGGCTGGTTTGCCGGAAAGGAAAATGTGAGGCAGGGAGCGATGGGAAATGAGGCCAAGGAGTCTCAAGGGCAGAGTCTAAGGGCCTTGCAGTCTACAAGGTGGATGTAGGCTCATTCCAGGGGCAAGGGCAGGTTTTGGAAGGTCTTGAGGCAGGGGAGTAAGGTTGGGGGTCTGCATTATAAAAAGCTCCCTCTGGCTGCTGTGGTGTGGAGAATGGAGTGCAAGGGCTGAGCAAGGATATAGGAGGTTAGTTGTCCAGGCAACAGAGGAGGTAGAGGAAGGCACATGTGAGGGGCAGGAGCAGCCATGGTTGACCCCAGGCTTCTTGCCAGAGGCTGTGGGGATGGGGCATCATCAGGAAGAAGGGCAGCAGGAGGAGGCTGAGATGACAAGTTCCATGTGCTTGAGGTGCCCAGGGATGCAGCCAGGACCAAGGCCTGGGCTAGAGGTAGAGATGGTGCAGTCAGCTGTCAGCCTAGAGATGGGGACAAGCCTGCAGTGAGGACTGGACCCTCTGGGGAGTGTGCAGAGTGGGGTGAGCAGAGGCCTACGCAGCCCTGGATCTCCTTTTGTTTATGGGGCAGAACAAGGAAGGAAGCAATGGAGCAGTCGGAGAAGTGGGGGAACCTAGAGAGCTTGAAGTCACTGGAAACAACAGAGGGACTGACAGGGAGGGTGTGATGGGAATGCCTCCTGCTACTAAGTGCCTACAAGACAGGGCTCCAGGGATGCAGTGAGGGCTAGGTGGAGTAAGTGGAGGGGTGAAGTGCAGGCACAGTGGTAAATGGGGCCCTGCAAGCCCTCCTGCCCAGCCAGCCAGTGCCCTCCTGCGGTCCTTGGCAGTTCCTTCAGTGACCCCTCGCCCCTCCACTGGCCTGAGAGCCCTCCTGCCATTCCTCTCAGATGACCTTGCCTCCAAGGCCAACATCCTGATTGACCCACTGGAGCTCCAGGCAGCCACCATGGATGACCTGGATGAGGATGAGGAGCCAGCCTCGGCTGCAGCTGCAGCCCAGGTGCCGTGGTAGGGGCAGGCAGGGGGCTTCGTGTTGGACTGTCCCTCTATCGTAAGGGCAAGGGTTCCTCTATCACAGGGCCATCTCCCCCTCCTTGCAGGCAAGGAGCTTCTCACCAGGCAGCTTCCCTTGCTGTAGGTGGAGGCATGAACCTTCCCTTCCCATTCCCCATCCCCACAAATCAAGGTAGCCCTAAGTGGGCTCGGGTCCTGGGGAACTGATTGGCACCTGGCCTCCTCTCTCCACCACAGCGCCCCATGCAGGCCCTGGCTATGGGGGGCGCACTGCCCCTGCCTCGGCCTGGCTGGCTCAGTTCTCCAACCCTGGGCCGAGCCAACCGCTTCCTCAGCACAGCAGCTGTGAGCCTGATGACCCCACGGCGGCCTCTGAGCACCTCGGAGAAAGTGAAGGTCCGCACGCTGAGCGCTGAGCAGAGGACCCGTGAGGACAGTAGGTGCCAGGCAGTGCCAGGCATAGCATTGAAGGATCCTTCTGTCATGTACAACTCCCCATCCTGGGCAACGCCAGGATGTACCCCCATTCCCTCCCAATCCTGTGGCCTGGCAGTATCTCAAGGGCGTGGGAAGTACATTCTGAGGGCAGGAAATCGATGCTACAGAAATAGGACCTGGAGCTGCAGGACCTTGCCTTGCCCTCCTCCCATGTTCTCCTTGCAGGTCCCTCCTAGAGCCCAGGCAGGGGAGAGGGCTTCCTTTTCCTGCTATGAAGCCCATCCTGGCTCCACAGGCTTAGGAGAGAACTGGACTGGCCCCTGACCCTGACCCTGCCCTTCCCCCACTCCTTAGTTGAGGGCAGCCACTGGAATGAAGGCCTGCTGCTGGGACGACCCCCTGAGGAACCTGAGCAGCCCCTCACTGAGAACTCCCTGCTGGAAGTCCTAGACGGTGCTGTCATCATGTATAATCTCAGCGTTCACCAGCAGCTGGGCAAGGTCTCGCACTGTTGGTCCATGCGCTTGTCATGCAGCTCTGCATGTTTAGATGTGTGTGTGTATGTGTGTATGTTTGCGCGCACCCACATGTGCACATGTGTGTGCAGGGGTGCCGTGTGTGACTGTGTATGTGAGCATATGCCACAGCAAGACTATTTCCTGCCAGTGCTGTTTAGGCTTGACCTGTTTGACTTTTCTCGGGGTGGGGGTCGCTGTCCTGGGCCTAAGGTTGGGAGCTTGGCAGGCTGGGGTCCAGGCTGGGTCTGAAGAAACCTGGGCAAGGTGCCCAAGGGTCACCCTGGACATGTGGTGTCCAATGCTCTAGATGGTGGGTGTGTCCGATGATGTCAATGAGTATGCGATGGCTCTGAGGGACACAGAGGACAAGCTTCGCCGATGCCCCAAGTGGGTAAGGCTTGGTCAGGCTGGTGGGTCTTTGGGAAGGAGCGGTGTTGAAGAGGGGCAGCTTGCCTGCTTGGGGTCTCCAGGGCAGGCCACAAAAGAAATTTAGGCTATCCTGCCCCTGCTCCTGGGGGTTGTCCCAGCAGTTCTCCTTGTCCCTGCCCCCGCCCTGACCATACCACATCAGTAAGAGCAGGGCTGGCACCAGGACCAGGCACGGCCTGAGCCGTATCATCTAGCTGCAGCCTGTGCCAAGGTGCTCCCACCCCTGGCCCGCTAAGTGCTGACACAAACCCACTCTCCTCATCAATTATGGATTTGACCCTGAGTGCTTCCTCGGCCACTTGCAAAGTCAGCGGGAAGCAGGGCCTGTCTCCCCGACTCCCCGGGAGCACCTCTGCTGGAGCTATCCTGGCGTGGGGAGTAGGGCCAGTCATTCCCAGGCTAGGGTTCCCTGGCAGGCCCCCACCCCCCCACCCCCACCTGTCTGCAGAGCCCCAGGCTTGGCCAGAGTGAGAGCAGCTGCTGAAGCTGTGCTTCTAGCATAGAGTCCTTGGGGCAGCCCGGCCAGGGGCTCACAGACCCCCAGCTGCGTCTCACTTCCATGTTCTGAAGGGACAACTATGGCCCTGTTCTGAGGCTTGACATCCCAGCAGGTCAGAGGGAGAAGAGGGTTTTGTAGAGTGGAGCTGAGTCTGCCCAACCCTTTGCTGGCCCCCAGTGGCAGTGAGGCCCCTCCTTGGACTGCCTGGGGGGAGACAGGGTGGGTCTGGGCATGAGGCCATGTCCTGATTGTCCTCTTTTCCCCTTGGTGCCAGAGGAAGGACATCCTTGCAGAGTTGACTAAGAGCCAGAAGGTTTTCTCGGAAAAGCTGGACCACCTGAGTCGCCGTCTTGCCTGGGTCCATGCCACAGTCTACTCCCAAGTGAGTAGATGTGGCCTTGGCCAGTGGCTGCTGCCCTCCCCAAGCTCACTGACTAGTCACAGATTGGGCAGGTTTGTGCCAGCACCTCGATACGCCCTGCCCTCCTGGGCCTCTGGCACACACTTGCCACCTCCCTGCCCCTCATCCTCCCCCCTCCCACCCCATGCCACATCCCCTGAACCTCTCATGCCTCATGAACTTGAGTAGATGTCATTTTTAGACCGCCCCCCCCCAGTTCCCCTCCAGCTCATATCCTTTTGAGGAACAGAATCTGTCTGTCCCTGCACCCCCTCTCCCCTGCCCCTTTTCTCAGTGTCTTGACCCCCTTCTTCTCTCCCAGGGCATCAGGGGCCCTGTGGCCTCTCTTGAGCCTCACCTTCACTCTTCACATCTGCTTCTCTCTGACTCATCTCCCTCCCATTCCAGAGGATGAGGCCACTGGCTTCCCTGCTCACTCATTCACTCACTCATTCATTCAATAATGTGTGCCCAGAGCCTGGAGTATGCCAGGTGCCATCCTGACACTAGGGACACTCAGTAGTGAATCAGGAAGATGAGTCTCTGTCTTCCCAGGGCAGTCAGCCTCGAGGAGAAGATGGACAGATAGTGCACTCCCTCTGTGACCAGGCTTTGACCTGCAGGCCCCGGACCCTCTAGACTTCTTTCCTTTCCCTGCCTGTCCTGGCATCTCTCGCCATCTAGTGAGTGCCCTGGGATGTTCCCCAGGTGACCATGTTAGGGCATCTCCCCCTCCTTCTTGGGCATGCCCTTCTTCCACAACTGAGTGATCCCTTGGTGTCCCCAACTCTACCCTGCCATCTCTATTTGCTCTTCCCGTGGTGCTTCCCGAACCCAAATCACCTCTACCTTTTACCTCCTTTCTCTCTTGCCACAGACCACCTGCCTCCAGCCCCACAAAGATGAATGCTGGCAGGGAACTTCTCCTCCCCACCACTGGGATTCCATGCCTGTCCACTTCCCTAGGCAATTTTGCCACCCCCACCCGCACCATCTTCTTAGGAACCTTGCCCTCCCATCTCTGTACTTTCTTTTTTTTCAATTGTGATAAAATATGCATAACATAAAATTTACCGTCTTAACCATGGTTTTTAAATTGTGGTAAAAGACACACTCATATAACTTACCATCTTAGTCATTTTAAATGTACAGTTCAAGTAGTGTTAACTATATTCACAATGTTGTGCAACCAATCTCCAGAACTCTTTTCATCTGGCAAAACTGAAACTTACACCCATTAGCTCCCCATTCCCCCCTCACCTCAGTCCCTGGCAACCACCATTCTACTTTCTGTCTCTGAATTTGACCAGTCCAGGAACCTCATGGAAGTGGAATCATACAATATTACTCTTTTTGTCACTGGCTTATTTGACTTAGCATAATGTCCTCACAGTTCATCCATGTTGTAGCATGTATCAGGATTTCCTTCCTTTTTAAGGCTAATACTCCATGGTATGTATATACCATATTTTGTTTATCTGTTCATCCATTGATGGACACTTGGGGTGCTTCCCACCTTTTGGCTATTGTGAACAATCCTGCTATGAACATGGTGAGCAAATATTCTTCAAGATCCTATTTTCAGTTCTTTTGGATATGTACCCAGAAGCACAATTGCTGGATCATAATGGTAATTCTATTTTTAATTAAAAAAAATTTTTTATTGAGTGCATAATAGTTTACATCATTGTGAAATTTCACTTGTACATTATTTCTTGTCTGTCACCACTTAAGTGCTCCCCTTCACCCCCTATGCCTATCCCCAACCCCTCTTCCCCTGGTAACCACTGAACTGTTTTCTTTGTCCCAGTACTTGTTTATATTCCACATATGAGTGAAATCTTCTGGCATTTGTCTTTCTCAGTCTGGCTTATTTTGCTTAGCATAATTCCCTCCAGGTCCATCCATGTTGTTGCAAATGGGATGATTTTGTCTTTTTTTCTGGCTGAGTAGTATTCCATTGTGTGTGTGTGTGTGTGTGTGTGTGTGTGTATATATATATATATATATATATATATACCACATCATCTTTTTTTTTTTTTTTGAGTAAGATTAGCCCTGAGCTAACATCTGCCAATCCTCCTCTTTTTGCTGAGGAAGACCGGGCCTGAGCTAACATCTGTGCCCATCTTCCTCTACTTTGTATGTGGGACGCCTGCCACAGCATGGCTTGTCAAGTGGTGCCATGTCTGCACTCAGGGTCCAAACTGGCGAACCCCAGGCCGCCGAAGCAGAATGTGCACACTTAACCACTGTGCCACCAGGCCAGCCCCCCACATCATCTTTCTCCAATCGTCAGTCGATGGGCGCTTGGATTGTTTCCATGTCTTGGCTGTAATGAAGATAGGGGTATATATGTTACTTTGGATTGTTGATTTCAAGTTGTTTGGGTAGATATCCAGTAGTGGGATAGCTGGGTCATATGGTAATTCTATTTTTAGTTTTTTGAGGAATCTCCATACTGTTTTCCATAGTGGCCACACCAGTTTGCCTTCCCACTAGCAGTGTACAAGGGTTCCCTTTTCTCCACACCCTCTCCAACATTTGTTATTTTTAGTCTTAGTGATTATAGCCATTTTAACAGGTGTAAGGTGGTGTCTTAGTGTAGTTTTGATTTGCATTTCCCTGATGGTTAGTGATGTTGAACATCTTTTCATGTGCTTATTGGCCATCTGTATATCTTCTTTGGAGAAATGTCTGTTCATCTCCTCTGCCCATTTTTTGATCAGGTTGTTTATTTTTTTGTTGTTCAGTTGTGTGAGTTCCTTATACATTATGGAGATTAACCCTTTGTCAGATATATGATTTTCAAATATTTTCTCCCACTTGGTGGGTTGTCTTTTTGTTTTGATCCTAGTTTCTTTTGCCTGCAGAAGCTCTTGAGTCTGATGAAGTACCATGTGTTTATTTCTCCTTTTGTTTCCCTTGTCTGAGAAGACATGACGTTCGAAAAGATCCTTTTAAGTTCGATGTCAAAGAGTGTACTACCTATATAATCTTCCAGGAATTTTATGGTTCCAGGACTTATCTTCAAGTCTTTGATCCATTTTGAGTTTGTTTTTGTGTATGGCGTGAGATAATGGTCTAGATTCATTCTTTTGCATGTGGCTGTCCAGTTTTCCCAACACCATTTATTGAAGAGAATATCTTTTCTCCATTGTATGTTCTTGGTACCTTTGTCGAAGATTAGCTGTCCGTAGATGTGTGGTTTCATTTCTGGGCTTTCAGTTCTGTTCCATTGATCTGTGTGCCTGTTTTTGTACCAGTACCATGCCCTTTTGATTACTATAGCTTTCTAGTACATTTTGAAGTCAGGGATTGTGATGCCTCCAGCTTTGTTCCTTTTTCTCAGTATTGCTTTAGCAATTCAGGGTCTTTGGTTGCCCCATATGAATTTTAGGATTCTTTGTTCTATTTCTGTGAAGAATGTCATTGGGATTCTGAGAGGGATTGCATTGAATCTGTAGATTGCTTTGGGTAGTATGGACATTTTAACTATGTTTATTCTTCCAATCCATGTGCATGGAATCTCTTTCCATCTCTTTGTGTTGTCGTCTATTTCTTTGAGTAATGTCTTAGAGTTTTAATTGTATAAGTCCCTTACCTCCTTGGTTAGATTTATTCCTAGCTACTTTATTCTTTTTGTTACAATTGTAAATGGAATTGTATTCTTGAGTTCTCTTTCTGTAAGTTCGATATTAGAGTATAGAAAAGCAACCGATTTTTGTAAGTTGATTTTGTACCCTGCAACTTTACTTTAGTTGTTAATTATTTTTAATAGTTTTCCAATGAATTCTTTACGGTTTTCTATATATAAGATCATGTTGTCTGCAAACAACAAGAGTTTCACTCCCTATTTGGATTCCTTTTATTTCTTTTGCTGGCCTAATTTCTCTGGCCAAAACCTCCAGTGCTATGTTGAATAAGGTTGGTGATAGTGGGCATCCTTGTCTTGTTCCTGTTCTCAGAAGGATGGCATTCAGTTTTTCCCCACTGAGTATGATGTTGGCTTTGGGCTTGTCATATATGGCCTTTACTATGTTGAGGTAATTTCCCCATTTTGCTGTCTCCATTTTGTTAAGAGTTTTTATCATAAATGGCTCTTGGATCTTGTCAAATGCTTTCTTGGCATCTATTGAGATGATCATGTGGTTTTTATTCCTCATTTTGTTAATGTGGTGTATCACATTGATTGATTTGCAGGTGTTGAACCATCCCTCTGTCCCTGGTATAAATCCCACTTGATCATGATGCATGATCTTTTTGATGTGTTGCTGTATTATTCAGGTTGCCAATATTTTGTTGAGGATTTTTGCATCTATGTTCATCAGCAATATTGGCCTGTAGTTTTCTTTTTTTGTGTTGTCCTTTTCAGGCTTTGGTATCAGAGTGATGTTGGCCTTGTAGAATGTGTTAGGAAATGTTCTATCTTCCCTTGTTTTTTGGAATAGCTTGAGAAGGATAGGTGTTAAATCCTGTCTGAAAGTTTGGTAGAATTCTCCAGGGAAGCCATCTGGTCCTGGGCTTTTATTTTTGGGGATGTGCTTTTGATTACTGTTTCAATCTCTTTACTTGTGATTGATCTATTCAGATTATCTATTTCTTCTTGATTCAGCTTTGGGAGATTGTAAGAGTCTGAGAATTTATCCAGCTCCTCTAGATTGTCCATTTTGTTGGTTTATAGCTTTTTGTAGTATTCTCTTATAATCTGTTGTATTTCTGTGGTATCTCTTGTTATTTCTCCTCTTTCATTTCTAATTTTATTTATCTGAGCTTTGTCTCTTTTTTTTCTTTGTAAGTCTGGCTAGGGGTTTGTCAATTTTGTTTATCTTTTCAGAGAACCAGCCCTTTGTTTCATTGATCCCTTCTACTGCCTTTTTTGTTTCAGTTGCATTTATTTCTGCTCTGATTTTTTATTAGTTCTCTCCTTCTGCTGACTACAGGCTTTGTCTGTTCTTCTTTTTCTAATTCAGTTAGGTGTAGTTTGAGATTGCTTATTTGGGATTTTTCTTGCTTGTAAAGGTGAGCCTGTATTGTGATGGATTTCCCTCTTAATTTGCTGCATCCCATATGAGTCGGTATGGTATGTTTTAATTTTCATTTGTCTCCAGATATTTTTTGATTTCTTCTTTAATTTCTTCAATGATCCATTGGTTGTTCAATAGCATGTTGTTTAGTCTCCACATCTTTGTCCCTTTCTCAGCTTTTTTCTTGTAATTAATTTCTAGCTTCATAGCATTGTGATTGGAGAAGATGCTTGTTATTATTTCAGTCTTCTTAAATTTATTGAGGCCTGCCTTGTTTCCCAACGTATGGTCTATCCTTGAGAGTGTTCCGTATACACTTGAGAAGAATGTGTATTCTGGTGTTTTGGGATGGAATGTTCTATATATGTCTATTAAGTCCAACTGGTCTAGCTTTTCATTTAATTCCATTGTTTCCTTGTTGATTTTCTGTCTGGATGATCTATCCATTGATATGAGTGGCATGTTGAGGTCCCCTACTATTATTGTGTTATTATTAATATCTTCTTTTAGGTTTGTTAATAGTTGCTTTATGCACCTTCGTGCTCCTATGTTGGGTGCATAGATATTATTAAGTGTTATGTCTTCTTGATGGAATATCCCTTTGATCATTATGTACTGCCCCTCTTTGTCTCTCTTTACCTGTCTTATCTTGAAGCTTACTTTGTCTGATATAAGTGTTGCAACACCTGCTTTCTTTTGTTTGCCGTTAGCTTGGAGTATCATCTTCTATCCCTTCAGTCTGAGCCTGTGTTTGTCATGGAGCTGAGATGTGTTTCCTGGAGGCAGCATATTGCTGGGTCTTGTTCTTTAATCCATCTTGCCACTATGTGTCTTTTTATTGGAGAATTCAATCCATTTACGTTTAGGGTGATTATCAGTGTATGAGGGCTTACAGCTGCCATTTTATCACTCGTTTTCTGGTTCTCCTGCATTTCTTTTGTTTCTTGTCCTATGTATTTTGGTCTACCAATTGAGTTATGTAGTTTTTTATGTTGTGTTTCTTTGTTTTCTCCTTATTTATTATTTGTGTCTCTGTTCTGATTTTTTGTTTAGTGGTTACCATGAGGTTTGTATTCAAATTCTCGTGGATAAGATAGTCCATTTTCTGATGGCCTCTTATTTCCTTAGACTAAACTGATTCAGTCCCTTTCCTCTTTCCTTCCTAAGTTGTTTTTCTCACATCTTATTCCATCTTGTGTTGTGAGTTTGTGATTAAAATGAGAAGTTTATCTTTGTTTTTGGTGTTTTCCTTCCCTTTATCTTTAGTGCTGTTCTTGAGTATTTGCTAATCTGTTCTGATGTATAGCTACAATTTTCTGATTTTGTCTACCTATTTCTCTCCTTACTCCATGCTTTGTAACCCCTGTTTCCCTTTTTTTTTTTTTTCAGGTGTAAGGGCCTTCTTGAGGATTTCTTGGGGAGGGGGGGGAGCGCATCTCGTGGCTATGAACTCCCTTAGCTTTTGTTTATCTGGGGAAGTTTTTATTTCTCTATCATATCTGAAGAATATTTTCGCTGGGTAGAGTATTCTTGGCTGAAAGTTTTTGTCCTTCAAAGATTTGAATATGTCATTCCAGTCTTTCCTGGTCTGTAAGGTTTCTGTAGAGAAATCCACTGAAAGCCTGATAGGCGTTCCTTTGTAGGTTATTTTCTTCTGCCTTGCTGCCCTTACTAGTGGTTTTTTTGAGGAAGATTAGCCCTGAGCTAACTACTGCCAATCCTCCTCTTTTTGCTGAGGAAGACTGGCCCGGAGCTAACATCCATGCCCATCTTCCTCTACTTTATATGTGGAACGCCTACCACAGCATGGCTTGACAAGTGGTGCCATGTCTGCACCCGGGATCTGAACTGGTGAACCCTGGGCCACTGAAGCAGAATGTGTGAACTTAACCACTGCGCCACTGAGCTGGCCCTTGCTATCTCATTCTTGATTTTGGTTTTGATTTGCATTTCCCTGATGATTAGTGATGTCCAGCATCTTTTCATGTGCTTATTGATCATTCGTGTACCTTCTTTGGAGAAATGTCTATTTGCCCATTTTCAAGTCCAAGCCCAATTGGATTGTTTGTTTGTTGTAGGAGTTCTTTATATATTCCAGCTCTTAACCCCTTATCAGATTATGATTTATAAATATTTTCTCCCATTCTGTGGGTTGCCTTTTTACTCTGTTGATTGTGTCCTTTGATGCACGGTTTCTAATTTTGATGTAGTCCAGTTTATCTATTTTCTCTTTTCTTGCCTGTGCTTTTGTCATTTCCAAGAAATCGTCATCAAATCCAAGGTCATGAAACTTTTCACCTGTTTTCTTCTAAGAGTTTTATAGTTTTAGCTCTTAAGTTTGGATCTTCAATCCATTTTGAGTTAATTTTTGTGTATGTTGTGAGGTAAGGGTCAATTTAATTCTTCTGCATGTGGATATTCAGTTTTCCCAGCACCATTTGTTGAAAAGACTGTCTTTTCCCCATTGAATGGTCTTGGCATCCTTGTCAAAAGTCATTTGACCATGTATGCAAGGTTTTCTTTCTGGGCTCTCAATTCTATTCCGTTGATCTATATTTCTGTCTTTATGCCAGTACCACACTGTTTTGATTATTGTAGCTTCGCAATAAGTTTTTAAATCAAGAGTATGAGATCTCCAACTTTGTTCTATTTCAAGGTTGTTTTGGCTGTTTGGGGTCCCTTGAGATTCCTTATGAATTTTAGGATCGATTTTTCTATTTTTGCAAAAAGCACCATTTGGATTCTGATGGGAATTGCATTAAGTCCATAGCTTGCTTTGGGTGTACTGACATCCTGACAATGTTAAGTCTTCCAGTCCGTGAACATGACATGTCTTTCCATTAATTTGTGCCTTTTTAAATTTCTTTTGGCAACATTTTGTAGTTTTCAGTATATGTACAAGTCTTTTTCCTCCTTGGTTAAATTCACACCTATTTAGTTCTTTTTGATGCTAATGTAAATGGAATTATTTTCTTGATTTCCTTTTTGAATTATTCATTGCTAGTATGTAGAAACACAATTGATTTTTGTGTGTTGATGCTGTGTCCCGTGAATTTCCTGAATTCATTCGTTAGTTCTAAAAGTTTTTTTGTGGAATTTTTAGGGTTTTCTATATCTAAGACTAGGTCATCTGTGAACAGCAATCATTTTACTCCCTCCTTTCCAATTTGGATACCTTTTGCTTCTTTTTTTTTGCCTAGCTAAGAATTGCTCTGGCTAAGACTTCTAGTACTATGTTGAATAGAAGTGGCAAAAGCTGGCATCCTTGTCTTGTTCCTGAGCTTAGAGCAAAAGCTTTCAGTCTTTCACATTAAGTATGGTGCTAGTTGTGGGCTTTTCATAAGATAGCCATTATTTTGTTGAACTGCCTTCTTTCTTCTGCATCTTCAGTGCTCACACTCCTGCCTCCTTCTCATTCAGTTTCTCCCATTAGTAAAGGAAAAAGCCCATGATGCCTTTCCGTGACTCTATATCTGCTTACAGCTACCACTATCTCCTTCCTTCTCTGTGTCTTAGCTTCCTCATCTCCACTTCACCCTTGGCCCAGCACAGGCTCCTCCACTTCTCTGAAATAGTCCTGCAAGATCTCTGTCAAGCTCCCCACAACCACCTTTGTGGACACACCTCCACCCCCATTACAGTGACCTCTTGGCTGCATCAATGTCATTGCCATCCCCTCCTCAGACTCGGTCTTCTCTGGTCTTCTGTGGCAACAGTCTCCCAGCAGACCTGGCTCACTGCCCACAAGTGCTGCCAGGCCCAGGCCCACCGTCTGACATCTTCGCCTCGGGTTCTCAGGTTGGAGAGCACATCAGAGAGCTGGTGCAAAGTCCAGATGCTCCAGCTCCACTCCAAGAGATATGAGTACTCTGGGTCTGGGCTGGGGCCTGGGGCCTCATTCTGGTCAGTGACTCCTCCTGGGCCCCTTTGTGGAATCCTGACAGACTATCTGAAAACCATACTGTGGGGAACAGGGCCCTTGGCAGGTTTTGTCTGCTCTCTGTGGCCTCTGTTCCACCAGCAGTCATGCTGCTTCCTGCCTTCCCACTACTTTCTCCTTTGAGCTCCAGACCAGATTTCTACCTGCCTCCTCAATACCACTGCTTTGGGGGCATCTCTAGGTACCTTATCCTCCACACATCCTAAGCAGCATCCCCTCTGTGCTTCACCAGGCCTGCTTCTCCTCCAGTATTTCTGACTTGGCGGAGGCTCCTTCCCCTCCAGAAATGTGGGCCCCATTCTTGGTGCAACCATTCCCTTGCCCCCATAGCCCATCAGTGCATTCCCATTCCTGGCCATCCAGTCCCTTTGTCTGCTGTCTTGGACCTAGACAAGGCTGGAGCTTCCTCACGGCCCTGTCCCCACTTGCCCCTTCAGCCCCTTCTGCACTGGGCAGTGTTCCAACACAGACTGCTGGTCACATGGCACCCTCTCACTCAAAACGTCTTGTACCTTTAAAAAATGTAAACCAGAGAGGTGTTGCCCTCTCCTGGCTGGGTGTGCCATTGCCTGCTGAGTGCTTGATCGCCCCTGCCTGAGCCACTGCTCCTGCTTCCTGGAATCCAATTCTCAGTTTTCATGTCTTATTCCTGGGAGGCCATTCCTAGGCCCCAAATCGGGCCCTGCCCCTTGTGACCCTTCCCATGAGCAGCCCAGTAGCACCCTGTGTGCCTTCCGCAGGAGAAGATGCTGGACATCTACTGGCTGCTGCGCGTCTGCCTGCGGACCATCGAGCATGGTGACCGCACAGGTTCTCTCTTTGCCTTCATGCCTGAATTCTACCTGAGCGTGGCCATCAATAGCTACAGCGCTCTCAAGAATTACTTTGGCCCTGTGCACAGCATGGAGGAGCTCCCAGGTGACAGGGCCATTTAAGCTGGGAGGGGACAGAAAAGGATGCCTTTGGTGTGAGCCCTGTTCTGAGCCTTCCTGGCCCAGCAGCACACGTCCATGTTGGGAGGAGAGTAGGCAGCTCCTGCTCTGCTCTGCCCTGTATCAAACAAGCATTTCTAAAAGCCTTGCCCTGGTACCAATAGCCACAGAGCCAACAGCTCCTCCCTGGTACTGGGAGAGAAACAAACAAAATGAAGTACGGGGGTGGGGAACCGCCTTGGTTTTCATCTCCTTCTTGGTGCCACTGTGGTCTAGGAGCCATCTGGCCTCTCACCCTGCCATGCTGGCACTGGCCACAGAGTGTGGCATCCCGTGCAGGCGCAGTGTTTTGTCTTCGTAGATCACAGCAAGGGCTGGGACCCTGCTGGGGGTCCACCTAGGAGCCAGGGCTTCTTGCTGACCACTGATTCCAACCGGGGCTTGGTGGTTTCTGTCTGGATCAGGCTGTAGACGTTCAGGTCCCTGGCCTGCCTCCTGCCCCACCCCAGGCCTAGGTGCAGACTTTGTCCTCAGAGGTGGAACTGTGGGTGTCCAAGGGGCTTTGACTGATAAGCCAACAAGTGTGTGTGCTGAGATGGGTTTGAGCCCAGTCAGGACTCTTGCCAGGACCTGTCCTCCCCCTAGGACCTATCCAACCCCCACAGTGAGTCTGTGCCCTAGCCTCTCACCAACTGTCAGTGAATGCTGGGTCCGAAGTCCCCAGATGCCAGCTTGGGCCCAGACTGACCCTTGGAGCCAGCTTTGGAGCCCCCACTCCTAGCCAACAGCCTCTACAAACCTACCCTGCAGGCTATGAAGAGACCCTGACCCGCCTGGCCGCCATCCTTGCCAAACACTTTGCTGACACACGCATCGTGGGCACTGGTATGGTGACCTACAGAGGGCTCGGGGATGGGGATGGGATGGCACCTCTGGCTGGCCATTTTCTGCACAGCATGCTGGCCAGCTGGGTGGGAGGCATGGGGGCCAGGGCTCATGCCAGGCACCTGCTAAGCTATGGCCTGTCCCAGCAGACATCCGTGACTCACTAATGCAGGCCCTGGCCAGCTACGTGTGCTACCCACACTCCCTGCGAGCTGTGGAGCGGATCCCTGAGGAACAGTGAGTGGGGGGCCAGGGTAGGGGGCACACACCCTGCCCTGCACAGCACAGTGCCCAGCCTCACCCTGTTCCCACCACCCCTCGCCCTCACAGGCGCATTGCCATGGTGAGGAGCCTCCTGGCTCCCTATGAGCAGCGGCCCTGGGCCCAGACCAACTGGATCCTGGTGCGGCTCTGGAGGGTAAGCTTGGCTGGAGGGGAAGTGGCTGTGGCTGGTTAGAGGGAAGGGTTGCCCTGCCCTACTGACCTCCCACCGACCCCATTCTCAGGGCTGTGGGTTTGGGTACCGCTATACACGGCTGCCACACCTGCTGAAAACCAAACCTGAGGATGCCAATTTGCCCAGCCTTCAGAGTGAGTATCAGGTTGGACAGGCTGATGGCTCTTGCCCACTGCTCTTGGGTTCTTTCAGACTTTCCCACTTCTTCCAGCCCCTCTCCAGGACTCATGTTGGGCCCCAAACTTCCTATATGTCCTCTGGGGTTCTCATTTCCCTGCTTCCTCCCAGTCCAAGGACACTCTGGGACTACTTGCCCTTGCTCCCTAGTCCAACATGTGCCCTTTGGGACTGAATGTGGTGCATTGGTCACAGTGAAAAGGGGCAGCATCTTCTCAGGCTGCTGGCAGATTAGGCAGAGTAAAGACCCTGTCCCTTGCTCTCTGAGCCAGCTCCCTACCTCCAGCCTTGTCCCATTTTCTGCCCCTTCATCGCCATCTGCTGGTGCCACACCTTTAATACCTGAGTCAAGGCTGGGGCATAGACTGGGGGTTGGCCAGGGCCCCACAGGGTGTCCATAGGGCTTCCTGGAGGAAAGGGCATTTGGTTGAGAGCAGAGGCTGCACTCTCTCCTGGGACCGTTGTCCAGCAAAGCCCTGTGAGCCTGAGTACCTACACTTAGGCCCAGCCCAGGATCCTAGGCTGTCCATCTTGCAGGATCTGCCTGCCACCCCACATGGTGGCTCTCCTTGGCTCACATGTTGTGTTTCTGCCCTGTGGGCAGTGTTTTGGCCTGAAGGGGTCCCCAGAAGCCAAGTGCCTTATGCAAAGTTACATGGCAAGTCCTTGCCAGTTGTTTTGGTCCTGCCTCCAGGGTGAAACTGAGCTGCAAATAGAGAGCAGCAGTGGGGCCAGATACACATCCTGCTGCTGTGGGAACTATTGATTTGCATGGGGCGGGGTGAGGGGAGGTATGCCCAGCCCAGCTGCAGCTGAAGGCTCTGGTTACTGCTGCTTGTCAACGGAGACTTGGCACCCACCACCACCTCGGCCATATGCCAAGGCCAAGCCAAGGACAGCAGAGGACATTAGAGGACAGCAGGGCTCAGAGTAGGCTCTTGGGGAAGCTGGCCTTGATATGAGTGAGGAGGGGTCTAGGCGGCCCTGTCTAGGTCTATCCCTCCATGAAGGGCATGTGACTAAGAACTTGCTGGGGGTCAGGCTGGGGCTGGGGGGCTGCTCTAGGCTTAAGGTGGATGGTGTGGGGCTGGAAACAACTGCAGCCTGTGGGTTGCCCAGCAGCAGGAGGGGACAGATTAGGCTCTAATCTCCAGGGAGTACTGTACCCTGTCACCCTGGCTTCATGACCTGAGCATTCCCTTATACCAATGGCCCAATGAGTGAGGACAGAGGCAGACAGGTGGGGGCCGTGGGCTGGAGTCCCCAGTGATGCCACCTCCCCATGCCCCTGCAGAGCCGTGCCCTTCCACCCTGCTGCAGCAGCACATGGCAGACCTGCTGCGGCAGGGTCCTGACGTGGCCCCCAGCTTCCTCAACAGCGTCCTCAACCAGCTCAACTGGGCCTTCTCTGAGTTCATCGGCATGATCCAGGAGGTGGGTCATGGTGGGACCTTGTGGGCCAAGGTGTTCCAGAGGACAAGGCATGATCTGCAGTGTGGCCAGGCCACTGACTGCTACCTGCCTTGTTGGTGGCTCAGATACAACAGGCTGCTGAACGCCTGGAGCGGAATTTTGTGGACAGCCGGCAGCTCAAGGTATGTGCCACCTGCTTTGACCTCTCAGTCAGCCTGCTGCGCGTCTTGGAGATGACCATCACACTGGTGCCTGAGATATTCCTTGACTGGGCCCGGCCTACCTCTGAGATGTTGCTGCAGCGTCTGGCACAGGTGTGTTCATCTGGGCAAAGAGGGTGGAACCCTGGGGATGCCCCAACCATGAGCCCACCCACCCACCAAAGGGCTCCTGCCCTCACAGCTGCTGAACCAAGTGCTGAATCGGGTGACGGCTGAGAGGAACCTATTTGACCGCGTGGTCAGCCTGCGGCTGCCTGGTAAGGACCTAGATGCCCTGCACCCAACATGCTACAGCACAGGCCTTGGTTCCCCTGCCAGGAGCAGCAATGCCCTGATTCTCCATTCTGCACTGGGACAACCAGGCTTGGTTCTCCCCAACCTTAGTTCTCCCTTCTGTGGAGAGGACAATGGGAGGGGTGGGTGGCGTCAGCCAGGCAGGTCTGGAGCCCTTGCAGCAGGAGCACGTGGGTAGCTCATCCCCTTACTCCCTTCCTCTTAGGCTTGGAGAGCGTTGACCACTACCCTATTCTAGTGGCAGTGACAGGCATCCTGGTGCAGCTCCTGGTGCATGGCCCAGCCTCAGGGTGAGTGTTAGGGACTGTGGGCCCCTGTGGGACCTGAGCGTGTCTGATGGGGAGGGAGCTGGGTAGGGCCTCCCTGAAGCTCAGTTTCCTTATCTCTGAAATGGACCTCAGTATCAGGTTTTGAAGCAGAGGGAAGGCAGCGAGGTATCAACTGCCTAAATAGGTGGCAGCAGCAGCTCTGAGTAGGAGAATCAGGGACCCCAGCAGAACAGGGTGCCCTGGCCCACAGTCAGAGCCACTGGCTTGTGGCTACACCTCAGACAGGGGAACAAGACCTTGGTAGGGCAGGGTACCATTCTGTGATGTCTCAGAACAGCACTGCTGGATCAAGAGCTGAGCACACACACTGCTACCTGCATCTGCAAAGGCTCCAGCAATGAGCATGTACTACCTTTATTAAGAAACTCCATGACAGCTGAATCCAGGACACTTGTGGTGGCCCCCGGCTCAGCCCAGACACAGGAGGGGTTCCAAGACCCCCTTCCCTGCCTCCCTGCAGTGGGAGTGGTGAGATACATATGAAGCCAGGGCATTGCCTCAGCCATTAGACTGAGACCAGTGCCAGCCCTTAAGAGGCTTCTACCCTCAAGGGACAGTGAGTTCCGGCTCGGCCTTCCCATCTCAGCCATGCTTAGCAGGCTTTTTACTGCTGAAAAGCTGTGGGCACAGGCCATCGTGCCCCTTACTGCTGTCTCGTGAGCCCATGGGAGAGGCTTTGCCCTCACAGTGGCCTGTGGATGATGCCCCTGGCCAGAGGGAGCAGGCCACTCTGGCCAGGGCTTGGTGAGGCTCCAAGGGTCTCTTAAGGGGCCTTGGCTGCTTCATGCCTGCCCACCAGACTCTACCTGGAGTTGTGAAGCTTGAAGTAGGTGGGATGTTGGGGCATGGGGAGTCCTATTTCACCAGAGGGAGGGCTTGTTTCCTCCTTCGACCCTGGGGGTAGGGGCTAGGTCTTCTTCTGGCCTCTCTTCCTCTTACCCTGTGGGCCCACTCTCTTCCTACCCCCTGGAAAAGGAAAGGTGTTTATGCTTCAGTTCTTCATCACCACTCCTTGATAGCTGCTTCAGCCCCTGAGGGTGGACCTGGGGTTCTAATCCAAGGGCTCTTCCAGGTGGGCCTTGGTTCCAATCTTCATGGGACATTTAGGCACCAGGAGGTCCCAAGGAAAGAAGGCACAAGCAGGCCCTCTATGGCCTGGGTCCTTTGGGTTCTTTGCTGGGGTGGAACAGGAGAGAGGATGAGGACCCCAACCCCTCTATCGGTGAGTGGGGCTGCTGTGGTTTAGGTTGAGGCTCACACAGGAGGCTGGGGGACCAAGCCCAGTGCTTCCCATCAGCATCTGGCAGTTTTCTGGGCAGCAGCAGAGAGCAGGGTAAGCAGCAGGCAGGCAATGGCCTGGGTAGGGGCCCTGGGCAGCCTAGGTCATCACCAGACCCTCAGAGCCTGTGGAGCTAGCGGACTCAGACCCAGTCTTGAACCGCAGGCCCATGGGATTATAGAGATCAAAGTCCTCAGCTATGGCCAGCTGCACACGACCATTCAGGCTCCTCCTGCCTGGCTCCAGAAAGACCACATGCTTGTGGACGCTGGCCTTGCGGCTGGGTGCATCAGGTGGCGTGGTGCTGAGTACCGAGGAATGTGCACTCAGTTCCTGGAGTGGGCTGGGTGTTCGGGGCCAGCGGCGGCAGCAGCAGCAGCAGGTGCGATGGTAGCAGCGGCGGCAGCCAGGGCAGGGTGGTGCAAACAGGTAGAGCAGCACGAGCACCAGGCCCACGGCACAGCCCAGCAGCGTGGTGAAGCCTGTGTTGAAAGCCTCAGGCTCAGGGTGTGGGAAGTGCACACTCACATTGTACTCATGTGTCTGGTTGTGATGCAGACGGGGCCCGGTAGCCAGGCACACAAAGACACCCTCATGCCATGGCTGCACGTTGCCAATGGCCAAGCTGCCATCAGCCAACACTGCAATGCTCCCGTTGCGGGATCCTGGTGCCACAAGCAGTTCATGCTGTGGTGAGACCCAGGCAATGCGCAAGGCCGGGGCACTGGTGTTGCAGTGTAGCCTCAGCGACCGACCCACCTGCACATGCAGCTGCTCTTCAGGCCGCTCTAGGCCCCAAGCCAGGGCAGCTGAGCAGTTCTCAAAGATGCGGCTATGCTCAAAGAAGCGCACGCGGGATGTGGGTACCTTGAAGGCCAGGCACATGTACTCATGTGCGAAGTCGCTCACAGCAGTCAGTCCCCGCTGATGCCAACGCTGTAGCAGGTGATAGAGGCGGCAGTCGCAGGGCAAAGGGTTGTTGTGCAAGTAAAGGCCATTCTTGAGAAAGGCCGGCAGTGCAGCCAGGTCAGGTATGGGAATGCGTCCCAGGCGGTTGGAGGAGAGATCCAGAGTACGTAGGTGGGTTGCGCCCAGACCGTGCAGGTGGTCGAAAGAGAAGGACGCGAGTTCGTTGCAGCCCAGGTAGAGCCGGCTGAGCGCGCCCAGGCCACGGAAGGCATGCTCGTCCAAGTGCGCCAGGCGGTTATTGAACAGAAACAGCATCTCCAGCGCCCCCAGTCCATCGAGGTCGTGGCGGCCAAGCGCCCTCAGCGCGTTAGAAGATAAATCGAGCAGCCGCAGGCCGCTGGCATTGGTGAAGACTCCGCGACCTAGCATATCCAGCTCGTTGTGACCTAGGCGCAGGGCGCGCAGCCGGGAGAGGGGCGCCAACCAGCCGGGGCGCAGGCGCTGGAGTGCGTTGTGGCTCAGGTCGAGGTCTGCAGCAGCGGCAGGTAACGCGGCCGGCACGTCCTGCAGCCCAAGGCCTGCGCAGCTCAGAAGGTCGGCAGCGCACACACATTTGTAGGGGCAGTTATGAGGCGCCGGGATCAGGAAGCCCTCGGAGTCCAGGGTGCCAAACCCGACGCGCAGCATGCACAGCAGTGCGCCCAGCGCCACCAGCCAGGCCATGGCAGCGACTGCCACGGGCAGGACAGGGCAGCTCTGTGCCGGGCGCGGCTCCGGGACTCACCCACTTCTGCTCTAGCTCGACGTGCGTGGCGCTGAATGCCCGACGGCCGAGAAGGCAAGATGTGGGGCCGCACTCTCTCCCCGGTTCCCGGTTGAGAAGTAGAGCCGCGCTCCACTCACCACTCCCTTCTCGGGCTTCCCCAGCTCTCTCCGAGAGCTTTCCTGGGCACTTGGCTTCTAAATACGCTCCCGAGGCGAGGGCTTAGAGGGCGGGGCCTTGGGCTCCCATTGGCTCCTGTTGGAGGGGGCGGGGCAGTCGCGTCCCCAGCCATCAAGGGCCTCGCGTGGCCGCCAGAGGGGGCGCGAGTCCGGCCCCAATACCTTGGCCTGCGCTTGCCCGGCGGCTTTCCGTAGCGCACATCTCCCCTAAGAGAAGGGGAAACCTGAGAAGTACGCCTTTAAGGTACTAATGATGCTCTTTGGTTTTTTTGAAGTTAATATATTATTAGGAGGCAGGTGGACTTTATATTCTCGTGTCGCCTCTGAACCCCCTTAAACTGGTACTCCGGGTGTGGGTTGTTACTGGGATTTAGGACTTGTTGGGGGTGGGGGGAGGTTGGTAAGAAGCAGGGAGATGGGGTGGGATGAAGGGGGCAATAATGCAAGTGGGCTAGATTGGCATGCCACCCCCACCCCTCCAATAATAGCTTTCAGACAGGCCCCAGCCTTCTGACTACCTTGCACTCTCTCACCTAGGAAAGAGAGAGCCACATCAGTGCTCCTGGCTGATCCTTGCTTCCAGCTCCGCTCTATATGCTATCTCTTGGGGCAGCCAGAGCCTTCTGCCCCTGGTACTGCCCTGCCTGCCCCTGACCGGAAGCACTTCTCGCTACAGAGCTGTGAGTGGGGCAGGGCTGGGTCAGGGAAGAGGGATTTGGGGCTGGGCCATGTCAGGAGTCCCAAGAAGAGCAAATTCCCAGGCTGGGAGCACTCAAGAGGCACTGGACTCTAGGGCTACATTTGGCCCGACACCTCCTACCACCCCCCAGACACAGATTACATCAGTGTTGAGGAGCTGGCCCAAGTGGAACAGATGCTGGCACACCTGACCTCTGCATCTGCCCAGGCAGCTGCTGCCTCCCTGGTGAGTGGGGCCAGGTTCACAGCACCCAAATACACTTCAGCACAACTGTGTGCGCACCACACAGGCATAGTGTATGTCCACTTGTCTGGACATCCAATCCCAGCCCACCCTGCATTCTGCTCCCTGCAGCCCACCAGTGAAGAAGACCTCTGTCCCATCTGCTACGCTCACCCCATTTCTGCTGTGTTCCAGCCCTGTGGCCACAAGTCCTGCAAGTAAGTGGGCCCCATGGCCACAGGAGGTTGTGGGGGGAGCAGCAGAAATACACAGGCCATCCTCATCCCCTCCCCTGTTGTAGAGCCTGCATCAACCAGCACCTGATGAACAACAAGGATTGCTTCTTCTGCAAGGCCACCATCGAGTCTGTAGAGGACTGGGACAAGGCAGCTAATGCGAGTGCCACTTCCTCAACCACCTAGGCCCGCCTAGCCCACACAGCAGGAGCCTCCACCCTCAAACCCAGGCCCACACTGGGCCCTATTTATGAGCTCCCCTTGCTGTTCCCCTATCACCCCACCACCACCACATCCACCCTCCTTGCGTGTGTGTAAACTCATTGGCGGGGGCCCAGCCATGCCCTAATTGTGCCTGAGCTTGACCTTCAGTCAGGGCCACAGTGAGCATTAAATTATTATTCCATACAGGCCTGGCCCGGCCCTTCTTGAGGGAGTGGGCTTTGTGGGGGTGCCCAGCAAGATCCTGCCAGATTATGTCCATAAGAGAAGGCAGGTGTCCAACAGCTTCAGCCTCGTCCAGTCTTCCCCAGACAAATGGCAACGAGTCCAGGGCCTTCCGATGTGTCAGGCCAGTGCTCCCCTTGTCAGTGGAGAAATAAGGGCTTACCCAGCCCCGTGGCATACCCTCACATGATGATGCGAGGCTCCGGCACCGACTCGCCAATAGATTTGTGGGGCAGGACACTGGCCCCATTGAGGTAGAGCTCGTCGTTAACTATGACGTCCTCACCCAGCACTGTCACATTCTCCATGCGCACCTTGGGGGAGGGGGCAGGCCTTGTCAATGAGGCAGGCACATTCCCTGCCCCTCTCCCCACATGGCCCAGCCCATAGGCTTACCCACTGGCCCACACGGCAGCGCCAGCCCACAATGCAGGACTCAAGCCAGGAGTGGGAGCGAATGTGGGCGTCTCGCAGCACTGTGCACCGTCGGATACACACACCATCCTCCACCACCACACCAGGACCCAGGCTCACGTTGGGACCAATGCTGCAGTTCTGGCCAATGCGGGCACTTGGGTCCTGAGGACAGTGGAGAAGATACAAGTGGGCCATATTTTCCCCAAAACTGAGAGAATTAATGATGGGTTGGGCCAGGGCCTCACCACCAGCACGTTGCCCACAATGCCAGGGCCTGAGCACAGTTGCTCAGGCTGCTTCTGTCGCAGTGACTGTAGGAAGAGGCACATTCCAGTGAGGAAATCCTTGGGCTGCCCAATGTCCATCCAGAAGCCTGTAGAGAGGGAATGCATCGGGGGCTCAGCCCAGCCACAGACCACCCCCCCACCCTGTGGCCTCCCTGCCTCACCCTGCAGCTCCATGGCATATAGCTGTCCCTCCTTGGCCATGACAGGGAAGATCTCCTTCTCAATGGACGTAGGCTGCAGCTGTGGGATTGGGCAGCTCGTGAGTAGGGTCACGGCCGTGTTGGCCTGCCCTACCCCACTCCACCCAGCATCTGGCTTCTACACACCTGGATGCGCCGCAGCACTGCAGGGCTCAGGATGTACATGCCTGCATTGATCTTGTTGGACACAAACACCTGCGGCTTCTCCACAAACCGGTGAATGCGGCCTGTATCAGCCTCACACACCACCACACCGTACTTAGAAGGTTCCTCCACTTTGGTCACCTGAGTGCAGGGGGGACCTCAGGCCTAGTGCAGTGTTCCTGGGCCTTGATATGCAATGCTGTCCTAAATCTCAGGGGTTGTGCCCCAAAGGCTTAAAGACAGCTACTCTACAGCTCTGCACCCACAACATAAGGGGGCAGTTCAAGGCTGGGGGTTGGGAGAGGCTGGGCATGGGAGGAGGGAGTATCAGAGAAGAAACACCTGGTCTCTTACCAGGATGGAGCCTTCCTGGCCGTGGTGCCGGTGGAACTGCACCATGGCTTGGAAGGGGAAATCACAGATCACATCACTATTGAGGACGAAGAAAGGGTCTGCAGTCTCAGAAAGCAGGTCACGAGCTAGTGCCAGGGGCCCAGCTGGGGGAGGGAAACAGGTCACTATCTTCCTGGGGGTCTGAGCCCCTGGATCCAAGCACAGCAGACCCCATCCAGAGTGGGTCTACCCCTTTCCTGGCCCTAAACAACCCCCCCGCACCCCCCCCCCCCCGCCCCACCACAGCACTTTACTGTCTCCACTGACCTGTCCCCAAAGGCTCCTCTTCATGGGACATGGAGATTCGGATTCCTAGCTGGAAGGGAGAAGCCCCCCGGTCAGGTTCCTCCACCAGGGTGGGAGGTTGAGCGGGGACCAAGGGAAGGGAGCCGAGTCCGAGCCTCACCCTTTGCTCCTGCGCCTTCATTTCCTTCTCCAGCACCTGAGACATGTAGCTTACGGCCAGAATCACGTGGTCCACGCCGGCCTGTCGGACAGAACAGCGGGGGCCGACAGGCGGGCTCACCCGGAAGGCACGTGAGTCCCCGACCCCCAGTCGTTAGCAGTCCCTCGTCCTGCCAGGTCCTACCACAACCCCGCCCCGAGCCTTACCGCGGCCAGCGCCTCCACTTGGTGCAGCAAGATGGGCTTATTGCAGAAGTCCACCAGTGGCTTCGGGATGCTTAACGTCAGCGGCCGCAGGCGCGTCCCATAGCCGCCCACCAAGATCAGTGCCTTCATCGCGCCGGCGGGCGGCTGGAGAATGAGTCCCGGGCTCCGAGGTGTCTGCGGCCCGCCTGGCCGACTCCCGCCGCGCACTCCCGCAGTCGTGCCCGGCCCCGCGCCTTTCACCTGCCAGACTGACCAGCTCTGTCTCTGCCGTGTCCGCTCAGTCTTCCCTAACGCCGGATCCCAGGCCGCCACAAACCAGTACGCGACGCCGGATGGAGGGCGGCTGGCCCTGAACTCAGGCCGACAGTGACGTGAATCTGGGCGGGCCAATCGGCTGGCGTGTACGTGGCACGGCCGCCGGCGTCCGAGCATTGGGGCGCGGCGCTCCGGCAGACGCAGCCAATGAGAGTCCGAGCGCGCCGGGCCGCCATGGGGACCAGCACCGGGACCAGCGAGTCAGCCGGCCATTGGCGGATCCAAAGGCGGAACTGGCGCCAAGGGCGAGGCTGGCTTCCCTCCCGGTGCCCGGGTCCGCGGCAGCACAGCCGCTTCCGGCCCCGCCCCCGCCCGGCCCGGGAGCAGCGGAGAGGGAAGGGGCCGAGGGACGTGGTGCGGAGCTGTCTCCTGGAAGCCGGGGGGTTTTCACAAAGACGCGGACACGCCTCAGTTTCTAGCGGCTTTATTTTGACGTACACGACCTCAGACACAAGCGGGGCGGGCAGCGCTGGGTGTACAGAAAGGGGTGGGCTCGGCACGAGGCCCGAGCACCCCCCTACCCCGCACGCAAGTCCCGAGGGAACGCAACTGCGCCAAGACGCAGCCGGAGCCACGTGGAGTATCCGGGCGTGGGCCTCGGGCGGCGTGGACAGGCTTAGGCAGCTTCCAGGAAAGTGGAGCAGAGAGCGTTTCCTGGAGGCGAGGCCTTACAGTTCCCAGAGAAGCAGAGGAACCAGGTCCTTCCCAGGGTTCTCCAATTTTTTCCTCAAACATTTTTTAAATCGACACAAACAAAACCAAATTGAACAGCTTTAAAGTTCAAAGCAAGCTGCATCTACGGGGCGTGCGCGTGGCCAGGTGTGAGCAGGTGAGCAGCGGCTACTGAACTAGCCCAGGCCGTTGGCCCCTTAGGAGGAATCCCCATGCCCAGTGCACAGGCCCCAATGTGAGGGCAGGTTGGGGTCCCTGGCAAGTTGCTACACTGGTCCCCTTCCTCTTTAAGCACCGCCTGTCCCACCCCTCCAGGGGGCTGGTGTTTGACTTGGCCCAGGGAAGCACTATAGAGAGGGGTCACTTGAGCACCCCAACCCGTGATCCCGCGTTGCACTTTGGTCCCAAGTTGGGGCTGGGAAGGCAGGGCCTGGGAGGGACAGGACTGTCTGGCATAGAGCAGGGAGAAAGAGTAGTGGCAGAGAGCGTGTGCACACACACATGCCCACCACCCACCAGCTAACAGGGCTGGGTCTCCAAGTGTCGAAAGTACTGAAAAGTGGGTACCTGTCCTGGGGGAGAAGCAGCAAATCCCAGGCCCTTCTGCTCTTTTTAGCGGCAGGAAACAATGAATATAAGCGGGTACAGCCTCTCTCTCTATGAAGAGCAGAACAGGCCAGCATCTGCTCCCAAAATAGAGGAACTCAAGAAGCACAGCACATCCCCAGGCTCGAGAGGTTCAATCAAGGAGGTACCGAGTGGCCCCAGACCCTTTGCCTTAGCCTCTGCCCTGCCAGGAAATGACTGTCTGTCTACACTAATGAAAAGTTACTGCCCCTATGGCTGAAGCCACAGGATGGTACAGGAGAGAAGATGGTCATTACCAACCACAAACAGGCAAGCTGCCCCTCCCAGCCTCAAGGAATGGGAACCTGCCCACCACTGGCATCAGGGTCAAAGGGCCAAGAGAGATGGGATCCATCAAAGAGCCCATTTAAGATATGTGAGGCTGCATCTCTAAGGACCAGGAAATTAGTCCATCAGTTACCAAGGCCTCTCACAGACACAGGCTGGCAGGCTTACCTTTAATGCCCAAACAGGGACATGCCAAAAATGATGATGACAGTGGCCTTAGGCTCGAGGTGAGGGCACTAACCTTGGCAATGGCTAGGTGAGTGCAGTATCACCTCCTGGCCACATATGTTACAAGTGGCAGGTCTCTGTACCATTAAGGACTGGCAGCAAAAATTACCACAACCATGGGAAAGGAAGAGGTTGCCCCTTGGGCCTTCACTGTACCACTGTCAGTGTTGAGCACTGAGGGAGGCCACAATCCAGGCTGACAGACAGGGTGCTGGGCCAGCAGGGAAACACTTCCTACAATTCATTTTGCTACCAGTTCTTTGTTAAAAGGTAGCACCTGCTAAGGAAGGGCACAGGGGCAAAAGCTCACCTCAGAAATGGGAAAGAATATTTTGCTGAGGAAAGCATGAAGGAAGTCAATATTGACTAATGAACAAGACTACTCCCCAGGAGAAGACTCGTAAGAGACAAGGCTGGCAGATGGACAAATGGACACACTGATGGATCCCGGGACTGATAAGACAAGCTCTCATTAGCAGAATCTGGGCACCTGTACCCACGGTCCAGACAATGTCCCCATGAGCACACAAGCTTAAAGTTCTCCCTCACAAGCCTGGAGCTCCTCATAATGGGCGGCTGCCTTGAGCTTGGCCTGGAGAAAGGTGAGACCCTGAGCGGACCACAGCCCTTGAGCCCTGGGAGGAGCAGCCCATCCAGAGGCAGCACAGCTGCCCAAGCTAGAAGAAAAGGACTCTCACCCACAGCAGAAGAACTGCAAATACTGTCTGGGCCAGAGCCACCAGAGGCCCTGAGGCCCACTAGGACATTGAATCTCCTCAGCAAACAGAGCAGGGCCCTCTTCAGTGGGGCAAAAGAGGGTGACCTTCTTAGGCAAGGAATCTCGCCTAGGTGAGAAAGGCTGGCTGGGGTATGCAGGCAGGAGGAGGAGCAGGTTCAAATGCCAAAGAATGCCTGGGGATCCCAGGACCTGCCCTCTGCCATAAGCTGGCTTCAGCCCAGCTTCGTGAGTCTAGCCTCATGTCAAGGTCAGAACTGAGAAAGATGGGTCCAGCTGTGTGCAGTTGGCCCTCTGGTGCCCTGAGGGCACCTGTTAAAGAGCTGGCTGACACCTACAACACAAGAGTAGAAAGTCCCCCAAGAGATGGGCACCCAATCCCTCTGAGGAACGAGGGATGAGTGGGCATGCAGGGGCCCTGTGCCAGCCCAGGGCTTCACCCCACAAACAGCAGGGCCCTGCATCCGCAGACCCCAAAGACCTAGGCAAGAGAAACCAATGTCCAACGGCACCCTGTCCCTGCTGCCAAACCCACCAGGAGCACCTCTTCCTTCCTAAGTCAGCCTGGACACAGCAGTAGAAGCTGTAGAGCTAAGAAGCCTGGCTGAGAGGATGTGTGTTCTGCCCTCCATCACTTTATATATATGGATTCCAGGCTACAGCTAAAAACATTTCTTTTAGTTTACACCAAAGAGAAATATAACCCTTTAAAAGGAAGTCTGTGTGTCCTCACGGCGAGTTCAGAGCAATGGTCCCTGCCTGCGGGTAGAGAGGAAGGGGTTCTGGGAGCCCAGAGCTGGGCCTACTGGTTCTCATCCCGCATCTGTTCCATGATGCTGATGAGGTTCTCCAGGCCAAACACATAGCCTCGGTCCGGCCCGTCATGCACGGTGGGGTCATCCCGGAAGCCCTTGAACGTGCTGTGTGCAAAGTCGATCATGCGGACATCCACCTTGGGTGGAGAGGAGGGGCCCGCCTCAGGGCTGGTGCTGCTGGGGCTGGTGCTAGGGCCACAGGGTGATGTCACCTCAGGGAGAACTGTGTCCAGGTGCTTGAGACGCATCTCAGAACGGCGGTCCAGGTAGGACTCAGCCCGGCACTCCCTGCCATCATAGATGACAAGCAGGGAACTGGAGTAGAAGCGGTAGGAGGCCTGCCGCTCCAGCACAGCTTTCAGGCCCTGCAGTTTGCTCAGGATGGGCTCAAAAAGGTCACGCCGCAGGTCCAGGCCGTTGTGCAGGTACTGATAGAGGGCATTGCGGAAGCCTTCGATGGAAAGCCCACGGCCATAGTACTTGTTCCTGCAGAGGTAATGCCCTGTGTCCAGCTGGTACACCTGAAACCGCAGGAGACAGACAGGGTGAGCACCAGGGAGGCCTGATATCTCATAGTGCCCTGGAAGCACTGTCTGGAAAGCATTTCTGACCAACCTGAGCTTTTCTGCTCCATCCTGTACAACTAGAGTGGGTTCGCCCTACGTTTTCCTGCAGTAACGCAGGAGAGCACAGAGACCAAGCCTACGGGTTCTCTGCCATCACGTTTGGAGCTCTCCTCCAAGCTTCCCTGGGGCCTAGCTGGACTCAAACTAGGAACATTTTGTCTTACTTCCGCGTCAAAGCAACAAGTTCTCACAGTGGCTCTGCAGCTAGAGCCCAGACCAAGGTCACCAGGTAAGGACAAGATGGCTCAGGGAACATAAGGATGCACTCAGCACCCTGTGGGGGACTCACCATCTTGGAGGAGATCTGGACCAATGTGGGCCAGGAGGACACTTGGCATGGGTAGCAGGCAGGTACATGTACAACCTAAAACATGCGAACAGCAGCACCTAGGCTCTCACCGGGGGCGACTAACCTGCATGCCACAGACTCGGACACCCAGTGTAGCTGACGTACTCTGCTCACACTTCCTCATCTGCCGGGCCGCCTTCTCAGCTGATGCATCATCACCATGCTGCCGGGTGCCCATCTTCAGGTCTAGCACACAGGGGTACTTGAAGTGGTGTACCACATTCTCAAGCAGGAGGAACTCTGGGCCACAGTCAAGGAGAGTAACAACCACACTCACAATCAGCCCTAGCCAGGAAGGCACAACCAAGTTTTTCTATAAAAGGGGGCATTTTCATCTAATGTAATCTATATTCAACTCACAAACTCTCAAATGTGGATTCATACCACTGGCTTATTATTTCTTTAAAAATACTTTTTATTATGGTAAAATATACATTAACAGAAGATCAACCACTTTAAACATTTTTACGTGTAAAATTCAGTGGCATTAAGTATATTCACACTGTTGTGCAACCATCACTACTATCCATCTCCAGAACTTTTTCATCTTCCCAAACAGAAACTAGAAACTATACCCATTAAACGATAACTCCCATTCCCCGTCGCCCCCCAGCCCCTGCTAACTACTATTCTACTCTCTTTCTCTATGAATTTCCCTAATCTTGGTACATCACATAAGTGGAGTCTATATTTGTCCTTTTATGTCTGGCTATTTCACTTAGCAAAATGTTTTCAAGGTTCATCCATATTGTAGCATGTGAAAAAATCGCATTCCTGGAGGTGGGCCCCATGGCCTGGTGGTTAAGTTCAGCCTGGTCTGTTTTGGTGCCCAGTTTGGCTCCCAGGCACGGATCTACATCACTCGGCAGCGGCCATGCTGTGGCAGTGACCCACAAGAAAAAAAAAGATGAAGACTGGCATAGATTTAGCTCAGGGCAAATCTGACTCAAGCAAAAAGAGGAGGATTGGCAACAGATGTTAGCTCAGGCTGAATCTTCCTCAGCAAAAAAAAACTTCATTGTTTTTTATGGCTGAATAATTTTCCATTGTATACACATACCACATCTGTTGATGTCGTCATTTTTATTTTATTCTTTAGATCTGTCTTGCAGGCATATACAAACTAAAGAAGATTTGACAGATTCACCCACATCCCTACTCAAACCAGCGCCTCACCCAGGCCTAAGAAATAAGGAAGATGTCTTTGCACTACTACAAAAATGAGAAATTAGAGTTGACATTTTCAAATGGGAATCTTTAAAAGAGGCTGGATTGATATTTCTATCTTGCCATTTTCCGACTAAACTTCAAACCATATATTTAAACTTATCCCTTAGTACTTCTAGGACCTTCTGCTCAAAACAGCTCTACAGTCCTGGCCTCCTGGCATTTATATCCATGTCTTGATCTAAATCTACTGTCTGCAACAATCTTGGATAAAGGTACAGGCTTGTCACACATCTGCTACAATTCATTGGGGCTTTCAGCCTGGGCCTCAATTCCATATTTGGGGACTACGAAGCAATCACATAGTCTTGGAGGATGACACTCAGCATCAGTCTGATGATAAACATTTTAACATCTCCTAATTCTTTAAAGAATAACCTAGAGAAAACCTTTAAAGTTGGCCTTTCATTAATCTTGTGGCCAGGTATAACTTTTTATGAGTGACAATTAAACTTAAAGAAGGCTGCATAAAAATCTCACAGTGCCTGAGAGCATGGGCTCTTGAATCCTTCTTTGGCCACTTACTGGCTCTGGGCACAACACTTAACCTTCCAAGCTTCCATTTCCTCATCTATAAATGGGAATCATAACAGTTTCTCCCTCAAAAGACTATTATGAAAACTGAGTAAATACACATGAAGTGCTCTGCACATTTCCCTTCAGTTTCTCAGTAAGTATTAGTTATTTTATATAGGGCCTGGTGGTCTAGTGGTTAAGACTCAGTGCTTTCACTGCCTCTGCCCAGGTTTGTTTCCTGGTCAGGGAACCACACCACCCATCCGTCAGTTGTCATCCTGTGGCAGCTGTGTGTTGCTGTGATGCTGAAAGTTAAGCCACTGGTATTTCAAGTACCAGCGGGGCCACCCACGGTGGACAGTTTTCAGTGGAGCTTCCAACTAAGACAGAAGAGGAAGAAGGATGTGGCCACTCACTTCCGAAAAAGTTGGCCATGAAAACTCTATGAACAGCAGCAGTGCATTCCCTGATATAGCGCTGGAAAGTGAGAGGATGGAGCAAATAGACCAGGCAGGGTTCTGCTCTGCTGTACACAGTGTCACTCCGAGTTGGAATCAACTCAATGGCACTAGCAACAAGTTATTTATTTACTGTCTACTGCTTCAAAACACTAAACAATTTTAAGAATTTCCATTTCATAATACTTTTTTACCTTTAACATCTTAAAATTATTTTATGTTGTACAGGTATGGTGTGTATCTTAGACAAAAAAATCCCCACCAAAATCTAACATATTACTTTTTAATTATTACCTTTTGGGAGAGGAGAAAAACACGTGTGGATGTGCACACACACAAACACACACACAGATCCCTGATTTTAGACATACACTGTTAAATATGGTAGCCACTAGCCACATCTGGTGATTTAAATTTAAATTTTAATTAATTAAAATAAATTTAAAATTCAGTAACTCAGTTACAGCAGCCACATTTTGGTTACTCAGTGTGGCTAGTAGCTACCATAGCAGAAAGCACAGATAGAGACTACTTCCATTGTCACAGAAAGTTCTACTGGATGGCACTCTTCTAGACCACCAAGTTTAAGCCTCAGCCTTACCAGCCCCAAAAGGCAGAAAAAACATGTTGATGAAAGTAAGAAGGACGAAGATGAGGAAGAGCCTATGAAAAAGTGAGGTAGGAACGAAAGAGGGGCCCCTGAACAGAGAGGGGCTCAGCCACGGCACTGGAAGATGCCCTGACACAGGACCCATGGTCCCAGTAGTAGACACGGCTGAAAGAGTGGTAACAAGGATACTGTAGAGCTTTCGGTCCTTGGACTCAGAGCGCATGCGGCTCAGCTGCTGCTTGTGACAGCGCAGGCTCCAGGGGTTGTGGCTGATCTTCTCAGAACTCAGACCGCTGTTGCCATCTAGCATCTGGAAAGGGACATCCGAGTGGCTGTATAGCTCCACCTTTGGACTCTTTGCTTCCTGGGAGCTAAGAAGGAAGAACATACACATTGCTAAAGGGCTCAGACAAGTTACCCTCTGGGATCTCACTGGAAGGGTGGGAGAGGTCTGGATCAGGCCTCATCTGCCACTCATAGACCATGCTGATGGGTGGCACAGGGCCCCAGATGCATGAGCCCATAACAGTGAGTAAATGGTATAAGTAGTGTTCTTCCTGTGTCTCTAAAAACTGTCTGAAAGATAATTCTTTGCATCAAATTATGTGATGAAGATACCACTTCATATCCATTAGGAAAGCTATAATAAAAATACACTGGAACTAGTGTTGTCGAGGGTGTGGAGAAACTGGAACCCTTGTACGCTGCTGGAGGGAACGTAAAATATTGCAGCCACTGTAAAAAGTTTGGCGTTTCCTCAAAAGAGTTAAACGTAGAATTATAATATTATCCAACAATTCCAGTCCTAGATATATACCTGAAAGAACTGAAAATAAGAAACAGATTCTTTACACCAATGTTCATAGCAGCATTAGAATAAACAAGGGGTGGAAACAACCCAAGGGCCCATCAGTCGATGAATGGATAAACAAAACATGGTATACACATACAATGGGGTATTATTCAGCTATAAAAAGGAATGAAATTCTGGATGAACCTTGAAGACATTTTGCTAAGGGAAATAAGCCACACACAAAAGGAGCAATACTGTACGATTCCACTCATATGAGCTACCTGCAAATTGAGAGAGACAGAAAGTAGAATGGTGTTTGCCAGGGGCTGGGGGGAGGGGAACAGAGAGTTAACTGTTGAATAGGTATAGAGCTTCTATTGGGGATCATGAAGAAGTTCTGGAAATGGATAGTGATGATGCCTGCAAAACAATGTGAATGAACAATGCAACTGAACTGTACACTTGGAAAAAGGTAAAAATGGTAAATTTTATGTGTATCTTATGACAATTTTAAAAAATACAAAAATTGATAAACATGTAATTTCACAGTTAAATGTAAGGCGGAGCATGGGATGCCACTGTCAAGCACACAAGTAACTATCCTATCTTTGTCCATGACATCTACGACAAAATCTTTAAAAAGATTTGAAGAAAGCCTATGTGGACATTATGCTTATGAAATGTCTGTCTGCCTTTGTATCAGGACTGGAAGAAAGAGGAAAACATCAAAGAAAAAAAAAGGCAGGACAGAGTCTACCCTGAGCAGGCCCCAAGGAACCTGTGTTTCTCAGCAAACAAGGTTTGCACCTGTGGAAAGCAAGAAGCCATTTGAGTAAGGAATTTTATTTCTAAAATAAGTCAAACCACAAAGGGGTTTTGGTGAGAAGGTGACTCTAATGGAAAACATTAGAACTTTACCACAACTTCATTTCTCCCCCAACATAAAAATCTTTGCTTGGGGGCCAGCCCCGTGGCCGAGCAGTTAAGTTCTCGTGCTCTGCTTTGGTGGCCCAGGGTTTCACTGGTTTGGATCCTGGGCGTGGACGTGGCACTGCTCGTCAGGCCACATCGAGGCGTCATTCCACATGCCACAACTAGAAGGACCCACAACTAAAATATACAACTATGTACGGGGGGATTTGGGGAGAAAAAGCAGAAAAAAAAAGATTGGCAACAGTTGTTAGCTCAGGTGCCAATCTTTATTAAAAAAAAAGAAATCTTTGCTTGAAGCAATTTGCAATGCTGCTATCACACTGCTAAGCAAAGAAAAGCACTGGTGAAGTCATGTGCCCTGGAAATGGTAGAGCAAGTCTACGGCTCAGAGCAAAGGCAGAGCACTGCAGCAAAGTCAAATGCCACTCTCCTCTCCCGAACTGCTGCCCTTTCCTCTAACTGTGGAATGAGTCATAGAGTCAAGCTAAGCACCAGTGCTAGTATGTCCTGGAAACGCTGACCCTCCTGACAGGGTGTCTGGGCAGGCTGTGCCAAGAAGCACTGGCAGAAATCCTATTTCAACTTTAACTGGAAGGAGAGGAGCCCATGAGTACCTCTCAGCATGATAAAACTCTCATTTTCTTCTTGTGAGGGCACTGCTGAGGCCATTCACGGATGCCCTTTTGTGATTCCTTTTAAGAAATAGCAAGGTTGACTTATATACTGAGTAAACCCAAATAAGTTCTTTGTGCCTGGACGGGGCGCCTGTGGCACCTGGCATCACCCTTGGCGTTGCAGCCCTGGCCCTCTTGAAGAAACAAGCTCCACTCCTGGGAGTGACTTAGAGACTCTGCTAACAGGCCAAACAGAAGTTTGATCACTGCAGATAGAGCTGTCACCTTCAGAGCAGGGCCCTGAACCTGGACACAGGCAGACCTTGATGTTATTCTATGTTCACTGGCTTTTCACCAGGTGCCTCATGAAGCAATTTCTGTACTTATGGAAGACAAAAGAAAACCCACCCTGAAGAGCTGTCGAGAGGCATGAACTGTCAGCTATGGACTTGAGGCACATTCCTTGTCACATAAATGACCAAGCCTAGGTCCCACAATCATCAGTCAAGAGAATGCCCCTTGGGGAATGAAAAGGAAGCCCTGGAAGAAGTGCTTCTGCAGGCTGGAGTCCATTTTCCACAAGAATATACAACATCTGGAGACTCTGCTTACTAAGAAGTGGACATGAAGCCTCTCCTTGCATCTGAGATGCAGACCTGGCCAGAGAGACCCTGACCGAGGACAGAGGAAATGACATATCACACACTCAGCCAGTCTCGTGGGGTTCTGTACTCCTTAATGAGAGTGTGTCCTCTTCCATCCAAGTAAGTGAGGAGAGCTAGAACACTCTGAGCCCTTGGAGCTTCAAGTGCCAGACTTGGAACTTCACGTGCCAGAGTGTGCAGCAGGTGCTGCTGAACTGATCTGATGTCAGAGATCAACTATGTGCTGCCACATCTAAGGAAAGTCCCAATTCCAACTTCTAAGTCAAGTCACAGAGAATCCTATTCACTGAAACTTATTTTTTAGTGAAATTAAATTTAATAGTACAATTTTGTTTTAGGAAGCTCACATTTTTAGTTTACCTTATTTTTATTTTTATTATAATTCAGTGGTTTTTTAGTATATTCACAAGGCTGTAAAACATCACCACTATCTAATTTTTAGGACATTTTCATCACGCCAAAAACAAACCCTGTCATCATTAGCAGTCACTTTCCATCCTCCCCTCTCTCTCAGTCCCTGGCATCCACTAACCTGCTTTCTATCTCTATGGATTTGCCTATTCTCAATATTTTATATAAAAGGAATCATACAATATGTGGTTTTTTGTGGCTGACTTCTTTCACTTAGCATAATGTTTTCAAGGTTCACCCACGTTGTAGCATGTATCAGTACTCCATTCCTTTTCATCACTGAGGAATACCCTATTGTACGGATAGACCACATTTTATTCGTCAATTCATCATGGATAAATCCACTTTTTGGGTATTAGGAATAATCCTGCTATAATCATGTGTGTACAAGTTTTGTGTATGAATGTATTTCTTTAATTCTCTTGGGTATATACTTAGGAGTGGAATTGCTGGGTTTAACTTTGTGAAGAACTGCCTAATTGTTTTCCAGAATGGCTACACTATTTTACATTCCCATTAGCAATGTAAGAGGGTTCCAATTTCTCTACATCCTCATCAACAGTTTTATTGTCTGTCTTTTTGATTATTGCCACCCTAGTGGGAGTTCACGTTTTTTGCAAGAAATATCAAGAAACATAATTCTTTGTAGACTGTTTTCCTAATCTACAAGAAAAATCAATTTCCAATACAATAAAGTGAATTCTAGGCGCAGGGAAAGGGTTAATAGCTGATATCAGAGCCTCAAGAGAGGTCTGACACCCAAAACCCTTAAAAGAATACTAGCCTGGATGCCCTCTCATTGCCCTTTGGCTCCGACATCCTGCAGGTCAGAAAGAAGCTGGAGCCTCCCACCGTGGACCAATGCATTTCAACCTTCTGTCTTGGGGGTGTGAGACAAAGCTGGAGAAAACAGGAGGCAGGGCATCCTTGCTTCCAAAGGGCTGAAAGAACTTCATTCTCTCTCGACCAGCTACAGCCATACTCATAAGGAGGCGTCACTGGAGTGATGTGACACACAAGTGGTAGGCCAAGCCTATGTGGGCGGCCCAAGAACACCAGCCATCTTCCCCCAACCTTGATCCCTACTTCCCCACATGTCAGAACTCTGGAGAGTGTTTGCGCTGACAGGACCAGACATGCACCTTCAGCCCTACTCACCATCCCCTTACCTCTCAGAGGCTTCGAGGGACAAACTGGCTTTCTCCTCTTTGTGGTCACTGCCACTGCCTGACCGGTGCAGGCTCCGGCGAGAGTGTTTGCGCCGAGGCTGCTCCCGCTCTGGTGTGTCATCCTGCTCCACAGTCTCACTTTCCACATAAGGGTAGGCCACCAAGTTGATGTAACCATCACTGTCCCCCTCAAAACAGACAGACACCACACCTGGTGAAAAAAAGACAAATGTCAACAAACGTCTACACAGGCTGGGTCCAAGCAGCACAGACTGCTAGCACTTGCTGTCCCACAGCATACAGATGTCACCTGCCCTGAACCAACTGTACATCAGTGTAGGAACAGTGACCAGCAGACATCTTTCCAGAAGATACCTGACCACTCACCCACCCTCTAAGTCTGCTACTTACCTCTGATCTTAGATGAATCTATATTTATTCTCCACTCTCTTATCTAGCCCTCTCACTTTCAATTACTGACTTCCGTATTTTTCAAAAGAACTGTGTTCTGTAGGTGACATCCACACCTGACATAATTTAACCCTCTACTTATTTAACTGCTCTACAATGCTACCTTTACTGTCTGGTTCTCCTCTAGATCTGGTATCCTTCTGCCTGACGGTGTCACCTACAGACATATCAAGACTGCCCCCTCTAAGGCAGTCCTAAAAATATGTCTTCTGCCCACGCTGAGTACCAGGCTATTCTAACCTCACCAGACAGAACTCCCACCTCACCAAACCTCTGGTATTCCTAATTTGAGACACCTCCTATTTTCCATGCAGTACTCATACAAAACAGTTTGTTGTGTCCATTTTTATCAAACAGGTTGTTTAAGGGTACTTCTGGATCATTACCAAAGGAGTTAAAACATAATACCTAGAAACCTAACTCAAGGAGGTTTTTTTATTAAAAAAAAAAAGGTCCAGGCTGCCCTTCATCTAACTTCCACATCCAATCTTCCGTCAGCTACATTTCTCCTTTTACACTCTTGGTGTGTAAAACTGGCTCTGAAAATCGGTGAGAAGCTTTTATGAATATGTCAATATGCCAGACCAAGAATATCTTTCTCTTAGGCCCATTTCTTTCTCCAGATGGACACTACCCCAATCCCTGGGCCCTTTTAGGAAAAAAAAAAAAAGTCCTTAAAACATCAAGTCGAAATGGATTCTGGGCCAGCCCTGGTGGCCTACTAGTTAAGTTTGGGACACTCCACTTCAATGGCCCAGGTTTAGTTCCTGGGCACAGACCTATACCACTCATCTGTGTCCATGCTGTGGTGGTGGCTCACATACAAAATGGGGAAGATTGGCAGTGGATGTCAGCTCAGGGCGAATCTTCCTCAGCAAAAAAAGGAAATGGATTATTTTTTCCTAAATTCCCATTACATAGCTTAAAAGCATGCCTCACTTTACTGGGTTCACATCTGTACCCTGGCTTTCTTTCACAGATTGCTGCCTCTCCTGTAGGTTTTCATCTTTGTAACTTCCTCTTTTTGTCTTTACCAGAGCCTCCATTCTGTTCAAGCTGGTCTACAATCTTCTCTGTCTCCTGGGCTCCCCCTCATGCTCTGATCTAGAGTGTCCTCCAAGGCCTGCCACACAGCTCCCATGCTGGGCCCCTCCCTGCTGTAGCTGACCAGAGTGAGAGTCATTCCTTCTACAATCCTCTACTTTTCCCCACTCTTGGTTTACTTCTTATTTCAGTGGAATACATCTTTAAGTAACTTCCTAAGAAGGGGTGGTCAGGAGGTCAATTTTCTGAGTCCTTTGCAGGACTTTATTCTGCTCTAACACTTGATTGACAGTTGGCTGAAGATAGAATTCTATGTGATCTGCAAATAAAGACAGTTTTACTTCTTCCTTTCCAATCCGGATGCTTTTTATTTCATTTTCTTGCCTAACTGCACTGGCCAGAACCTCCAGTAAAATGAAATGAAGAGGATGGACATCCTTGTCTTGCTCCTAATCTTAGGAGGAAAAGCAATATTTTTTTTTCTTTTTTTTTTTTTTGAGGAAGATTAGCCCTGAGCTAACTACTGCCAATCCTCCTCTTTTTTTGCTGAGGAAGCCTGGCCCTGAGCTAACATCCGTGCCCATCTTCCTCTACTTTATATGTGGGACGCCTACCACAGCATGGCATGCCAAGCGGTGCCAAGTCTGCACCCAGGATCCAAACCGGTGAACCCTGGGCTGCTGAGAAGCAGATGTGTGATCTTAACCACTGCGCCACTGGGCTGGCCCCTGCAATCTTTTCATCATTACATATGATGTTAGCTGTAGGTTTTTCACAGATGCCCTCTTATCAGGTTGAGGAACTTTCCTTCTATTTCTAGTTTGCTGAGAGTCTTGTTGCTGTTGTTATTGTATCAAAAATGGATGCTGGATACTGTCAAAGGCTTTTTCTGCATCTATTGAGATAATCATATGGGCTTCCTTTTTTCAGTTTATTAATAAGACAAATTACATTAACTTTTGAATGTTAAACCTATCCTGTATTATTCAGATAAACCCTACTTGGTCGTGATGTATATTATCCCTTTAACATATTATTAGATTAAACCTGCTAAAATGTTTTACATCTAGGTTCATGAGGGACATTTATTTTCTTGTAATAGCCTTATAGAATAAGTTGGGATATATTCCCACTTCAATTTTTTGGAAGAGTTTGTGTAGAACTGGCAGTATTTCTTTCTTAAATATTTGGTAGAACTCACTAGTGAAGCCATGAGGGCGTGGAGTTTTCTTTGCTAGAATACTTTAAACTCCAATTTTCATTTAATAGATAGGGCTATTCAAAATATCCATTTCTTCTTCAGTGAGTTTTCATAGTTTGTGTCTTTTAAGAAATTGCCTATTTCATCTGAGGTGTAGAATTTATTGGCATAAAGTCATTCATAATATCCTTTTATATTTTAAATATCAGTAGAATCTGTAGTGATGACACATCTACCATTTCTGATATAGGAAATTTATGTCTTTTTCCTGATCAGTCTGGCTAGAGATTTATCAATTTTATCATTCTTCTCAAAGAATTGGCCCTTGGTCTTTGGTTTTCATTGATTTTATTTTCATTCTCTTATTATCTTTTTCTTATTTTAAAAATTTTATTTTTCCTTTTTCTCCCGAAAGTGCCCCTGGTATATAGTTATATATTTTAGTTGTGGGTCCTTCTAGTTGTGGCATGTGGGATGCCGCCTCAGCATGGCCTGATGAGTGGTGCCATGTCCGTGCCCAGAATCCGAACTGATGAAACCCTGGGCTGCCGAAGTGGAGCGCACGGACTTAACCACTCAGTCATGGGTCTGGCCCCTTGTCCTTTTCTTACTGATTTGCACAAATTTTTATATATATAGGTGTGTACATGTATTGATTCTAGAAATTAATCCTTGGTCAGTTATATGTGTTGTAAATATCTTTATCTCTTCATTTTCTTTAAAGGTATATTTTGATAAACCTAAGTTTTTAATTTTATATAGTCAAATGTATCATTCCCTCCTTTTACAATCACTTCTTTTCCTTTTTTCTTGCCGAGCCATCTAAAGCTATACTGGAAACCTTTCGTTCTCTACAGGCACACACCACTGAGTATCCTGATATCCACTGGTAGACATAGAGCATCACACACAATCAGGGGAAAAATGGCTATGCTGTGGGTAGGGCAGGAAGAAGTTCCCTCCAAGAGTAGGTGAGATTTGGTAATTAAATGAGCCATGCAATCTACTACTAGTTTAAGAGAAAAATACATTTGATCCTGACATTTTTTTACCTTATGACTCACACCGAGGTAGAATGCAGGTAGGAAAATGAAAATCAATGGTCTTTTAACTCATCTGATATAAGCCCTAATTTTCTTGGCATTTGGAAGATTGGTCTAAATAGACACAGATTACATTTGGGTGGAGGTTGTGTTATTTTTTTAAAATACACTTTTTATTTACTTTTAAAAATTGTGGTAAAAAATACATAAGATAAATTTGTCATTTTAACCATTTTTAAATGTACCACTCAGTGGTATTAAGTACATTCATAATGTTGTTTAACCATTATCACTAGCTGTTTCCAGAACTTTTTCATCATCTCAAACAAAAATTCTGTATCCATTAAATAATAACTACCCATTTATCCCCCTCACCTGAACCCCTGGTAATCTCTAATCTACTTTCTGTCTCTACAAATTCACCTGTTGTAGGTTATTTCATATAAGTGAAATCATGTAATTTTTGTCCTTTTGTGTCTGGTTCTTTTCATTTAGCATAATGTTTTCAAGGTTCATCCATGTTGTAGCACGTATCAGAACGTCATTTCTTTTTATGGCTGAATACTATTCCGTTGTAAATATGTGCCACATTTTGTTTATCCATTCATCTGTTGATGGACGCTCGGGTTGTTCCCACCTTTTGGCTATTGTGAATAATGCTTCTGTGACTGTTAGTTTACAAGTATCTGTTTGAGTCCCTGTTTTCACTTCTTTTGGTTATATACCTAGGAGTGGAATTGCTGGATCATATGGTGATTCTGTGTTTAACTTTTTGGGAAACTGCCAGACTGTTTTCTATAGCGGCTGTATCATCTGACATTCTTACCAGCAATGTTCCTATTTCTCTACATCTTTGTCAACACTTGTTCTTTTCTTTTTTCTTTTAATAGCTACCCTAGTGGGTGTGATTGTTATCTGATTGTGGTTTTGATTTGCATTTCCCTAATAGACTAATAATGTTGAGCATCTTTTCATGTGCTTATTAACCATCTGTGTATCTTTTCTGAAGAAATGTATATGCAAGTCCTTTGACCATTTTTGAATTAGGTTGTTTCTTAACTCTTAATTGGCAAAAGAAGCGAACAAGTTCTTAGCACACATAAGCTTTTTTTTTTTTAAACCTCAGGGCTTTTGCTTCTGCTTAGAATGTTTTTTCCACTGCCCTTTGCCCACAGTTACTCCTCATCCTTCAGTCCTTCAAGCCTCCCCAGACACGGCTTCCCTGATCATCCTATATCAAGTGTTCTGTTCTGGAAGCCTTATTATTTTCAATTACAAACTTCGGTTTCTTCATAGCACTTATCACAATCTACAGTTGTTCTGTCTGTTTACTCTTGTTTCTTACATTAGCATGTATGCTCCTTGAAGGTATGGACCTTTTTTGTCTTTTACACTAATGAGCACAGGGCTTGGCATCTAGTAGATGCTCAATAAATACCTGATAGCTGCATGAGGCAGAGTTTTGCAGAAGGACACTGAAGCCTAGAACCTCACATTCAGTACTACAAGCAGTAACACTTGATGAGAGTAGCTGGTCATAGTAAATAAAAGAAAATCCTTTAAACCTACTGCCAAAATGTAGAATATTATTGGCACTTTTCCTCAGCTTGGTCGAGTTTTAAAAAACATCTGTGCTTCTGGCAATAACGACATATCTAAGTATATGTGCGTTAGTATTTATACATGTATTTTCTAGACCTGCCTGCTAAAGGGTCCTAAAAGCAATGATATTCCAGGAACAATCAGTACATCTAGCACCAAGATCTTGGTTTTTCTAAATATCATTTCTACAATAAAAGGAAGCAGAGCTCTAGGAAAAATGGTTGGCTCCTGAATTCGAGCAGGAAAAATACAAGATGAGCCTGGAGCATCTTGTGATAACCAAAAGTAAAGAAGTAGTCAAAAATGATGCAGGTATATGTCAAAAGTACACAAGAACCAATGTAAAGGAGTCCCAGTTGTCAAATCTAGAGTAATCTGAGGGATAAAATATCCATAAGTCCATATTGATAGATAAATGGGTGAGAAGGGACAAATCTTATAGAACTGTACTTCCTTTTAATTAATAAACATAGAAGGAATAATGGAAACATAAGTCACCATTAGGTGTGCAACACAGTAATAATTGTTGCAGGCAAGAACCACTGATGTATTCTAAAATCAGTAGGCTAAAGTACAATAAGAAACAGGATATTTACAGAGTCTCAAAATATCTCCCTGTAAGATATTCATCAATTACAATGGGAAAAATAATAGCTTTACAGTGGAGAAGCCTGGGAGACACCACCTTAATCACCGATCACCTGATCAAAGTTAAATCACTAGTAACAAGACATGTACCCCTCCTGACATGATTAACTGAGGACACAGGATCATTTCTATGGCCCAAAATATATAACCTAATCTAATCACGAGGAAACATAGGACAAATCTAAACTTGGGGACACTCCACAAAACAACTGTTAGTATTCTTCAGAAGTGTCAAGGTCGTGAAGGACAAAGAAAAACTGAGAAGCTGCCCCAGACTGGAAAAGACTAAGGAGGACTACATGCAACATGAAATCCTGGACCAGAAAAAAAACGTAAATAGGAAAACTGCCGAAATGTGAAGGAGGTGTGCCGAATAGTTAATAGTATTATTATTTGTACTAACAGTATGATAAATAGCATTATCGATACTCATTTGGAAATTATGAATTGTACCACGGTTATTTTTTTTGTTAATTTTTTAATATACTTTTATTGATACTTGACAACTGGCCTAAATAAACACTGATTTTAATGTAAGTCCCCTTATCAACAATAGGCATGAAACAGCACCATTCTTAAAATCTAAACCCTTTAAGATCGGTTACTGAAAGTCACTTAAGGAGCTTGAGGGCAGTGTTAAAAGGGGTCAGGTTTTCACAGGCCCTCATTCACTTCTGCACGTTGGCTGGCACCATTACACTGCAGCCTCCCGTCTGCTGGAGCATAGGTTCCAGCACAATATCTGCCACAGTGAGTTCATTTCCAACAAGCCAGGGGCTCTTTCCAAGAGCAGAGTTCATGCAGTGAAACACAGCGGCTTTTTCTTTACTGCTTCCCTCTTTCAGCTGAAAAACAGCTATGTCTACCCCACTGTCTATGAGGGTTAAATTTACAGCATTATGCTTTTGGCCAAACAGAGAGAGCAAAAAACACGCAATGCTCCCTTCTCCTTTGACAGGATACATTGTTTGGACAATGAACTTCATTTGCGTCTTTGGTACATTCTTCTAAATTAGAGTAAAACTCAGCTGATATTCATGATGGGGCTGTTTTTTAGTCTGCTTGCCAAAGTACTTGAAAAGGTTTTCTGGTATGTTCTTGACTGCTGAATGCATGTGAATGGTGGACAGGACCCTGTAGCGGTCACAGAGCAGCTGGCACAGCATGGGCAGGGAGACGGGAGGTGGGGTTTGCACTGATCACAATGTCCTTCAGTGCCCCATAATCCTTTCCAAGCACTGAGTTTAAGTTCTATATACTTGCTGAACAAGCAGTGGGCTCATCAGCTTTGCTATGTTTGTTAAATCCAAGTCCATATCAGACATCTGAATCATCTTGGAAAGACCATCATCTGTAGCTTTCAATTCATACAGACGTTTTAAAATATCATCTTGGCAGGACTCAAGAGCTTCAAGAGATGGATCATTGGGGCCGGCCCGCTGGCGCAGCAGTTAAGTGCGCACATTCCGCTTTGGTGGCCTGGGGTCCACCAGTTTGGATGCCGGGTGCGGACATGGCACTGTTTGGCAAGCCATGCTGTGGTAGGCATCCCACATATAAAGTAAGATGGGCATGGATGTTAGCTCAGGGCTAGTCTTCCTCAGCAAAAAGAGGAGGATTGGCAGATGTTAGCTCAGGGCTGATCTTCCTCAAAAAAAAGAAAAAGAGAGATGGGTCAGACTCCTCCTGCACATGGCCTGCATCCAGCCTGGGGCTGGTGGTTCTGCCATGCATGCTGGGGAGCCAGTACATGCAGGTGGGAGCTCTCCAAGAAGACATGGGTGACCCTGTGATAGGGCTTTACCTGGTATGTTGGCATCATGGGAGCATTAGAGGAAGCTGGGTATATGGGAACTCTATTATTTTTTCAACTTTTCTATAATTGTAAATTTATTTCAAAATATAAATGCTGTCTGTCTTTGAAATATATGAATTGGATCAATAATATCCTCTATTTTCTTTGAATAAATTGGGCTTCATTTGACTTAAAAAGAAGGGATCAATTTTAGTTTAACTGAATTGTATTTTTGAGAAAGTGTATTTATTCTTCCCTTGTGAAAATGCAGCCCGAGGAAAGAAAATCAAGTATATACGAAGGATTTGCTATGGCTTTTAAGGACTTCAGTTCCCCAGTCTGAGAAAACGTTGAGGGAAAACCTGAACCAATTCTATGACTGACAATCCTTCCCTGGGAGGTACCTTGAGATTCTAACTTGTCCCAGTTTTGGTGGTTGTGATTTAGAAAACATTTGTCTGGAGGCAGGGCTCAACTTCCTTTTAAGAGATTTCTTCCTTAGCATCAGGACTCCATGAGCTAACAGGGCCTGTAGTTCTTTTTCTGGTTTTGTCATATTTATAGCAGAAGCTTTAGCCATGGATGTGTTGAGTGTGGATGAGTTGGTGGCTTAAGCTGCATTTATAAAGCATTTGCAACTATTGTTTCTTTAGCCACTCAGAGACAGCAGTGTGTTTGATTCTGGCTTCTCTCTAGTTTTGGAGCCTTAGAATAGCTATTCCTCCAAATTCAACATTCTTCTGACTCTGTTTTGAAAACAATAGCAAACAAACTATCCAATTCAAAACTGCACAAAGGACTTGAACAGACATTTCTCTAGGGAAGAGATACAAATGGCCAACAGCACAAGCACATCAACATCATTAGTCATTAAGAAAATGCCCGGTGGCACAGCAGTTAAGTTCCCACGTTCCACTTCTTGGCAGCCCAGGGTTCGCCAGTTCGGATCCGGGGTGCGGACATGGCACTGTTTGGCAAGCTATGCTGTGGCAGGCGTCCCAGATATAAAGTGGAGGAAGATGGGCACGGATGTTAACTCAGGGCAAATCTTCCTCAGCAAAAAAAGAAAATGCAAATCAAAACCACCATGAAATACCACTTCACACTATGGTGGCTATAATAATTTTATTAAAAAAGGAAAATAAGTATTGGCAAGGATGTAAAAAATTAGGAACACTGCTGCTAAGAATGTCAGATGATACAGCCGCTATAGAAAACAGTCTGGCAGTTTCCCAAAAAGTTAAACACAGAATCACCATATGATCCAGCAATTCCACTCCTAGGTATATAACCAAAAGAAGTGAAAACAGGGACTCAAACAGATACTTGTAAACTAACAGTCACAGAAGCATTATTCACAATAGCCAAAAGGTGGGAACAACCCGAGCGTCCATCAACAGATGAATGGATAAACAAAATGTGGCACATATTTACAACGGAATAGTATTCAGCCATAAAAAGAAATGACGTTCTGATACGTGCTACAACATGGATGAACCTTGAAAACATTATGTTAAGTGAAAAGAACCAGACACAAAAGGACAAAAATTACGTGATTTCACTTATATGAAATAACCTACAACAGGAAAATTTTTAGAGATAGAAAGTAGATTAGAGGTTACCAGGGGTTTGGGTGAGGGGGAAATGGAGAGTCACTGTTTAATGGGTACAGAGGGGGCCAGCCTGGCGGCGCAGCGGTTAAGTTTGCACGCTCTGCTCCAGTGGCCCAGGGTTTGCCAGTTCGGATCCCAGGTGCGGACCTGCGCACGACTTGTCAGGCCATGCTGTGGCAGGCGTCCCACATACGGGGTGGAGGAGGATGGGCACGGATGTTAGCTCAGGGCCAGCCTTCCTGAGCAAGAGGAGGAGGATTGATGGCAGATGTTAGCTCAGGGCTAATCTTCCTCAAAAAAATAAAATAAAATAATGGGTACAGAGGTTTTGTTCGAGGTGATGAAAAAGTTCTGGAAATAGATAACAATGGTATACAACACCGTGAAGGTATTTAATGTCACTAAATTAAACACTCAAGGGGCCGGCCCACTGACGCAGTGGTTAAGTTCGCACGTTCCGCTTCTCGGAGGCCCGGGGTTCACCGGTTCGGATCCCGGGTGTGGACATGGCACCGCTTGGCACGCCATGCTGTGGTAGGTGTCCCATGTATAAAGTAGAGGAAGGTGGGCACGATGTTAGCTCAGGGCCAGGCTTCCTCAGCAAAAAAGAGGAGGATTGGCAGTAGTTAGCTCAGGGCTAATCTTCCTCAAAAAAAAATAAATAAATAAATAAAAAACACTCAAAAGTGGTAAATTTTATATTATATATATTTCACCACAATAAAACATAAGTTAAGGAAACAAGTCAATACTGATATGAATTGGTTTTTCTAAACTGAGAATCCCTAAGTAAAGGATAGTGTAAACATGACTGAATTTATACAGCTTTGGAAAAGTTAAAAAGCAGAACACAAAACAATATAACTTACACAAGATGGGCAATCATAAAATTGTGTAAAAAGTGACAAAAATCAGATTTTAAAATAAAGTGACAATTCTGGTAGATATTCATGAGCTTCTATTCTATAAAGTTAATTTACATTTTAAAACATTATTTTTCCTTCAAAAGTTATGACCTCCAAGCCCAAGTCCTTCTGTAAATTTCTTACCATCAATTCATTCCGCCAGCACGAACAGACAGAGCCTCCATAGAGCCTCCTTGCCAGCTGTCTAACCACTTTAGCCTGGAAAGCATCCAATTCCTCCTCCTCTGGGACCAGAAAAGTGCTGCCCCCTTCTCTCCTATATCACTCAGCAAATAGAGGAAACTTCCTTGAGAATAGCATTCTCTGCACCAATGGGACTTAATGCTGTGAATTCTTCTTTGGTTTACCTATCAATGAATTCAAATTGCAAAATCTAAAGACCTCAGCTGATGCTTTCAGCCTTCAATTTTTGTAACAAAGTGACTTAGCTGCTTTGAGACAAGAGAGACCTACTATCACATCACATGGCCAACAAAACAAGGTAAACTGAGCTGAGGGCCTACAAGCCCAAGGCTGTTGCTCTCTCCAAACTGACCAGTGACTGACCTTTGTACTCAGGGGTGAACTCCTTCATTTCGGGAGGCAGGGACTCGTAGAAGCGCTGCTCCCGGGAGATGAGGGGCTTGCACACAGTGTGGTCGTCGTAGCGCATCATGCTGCTGTGTCCGCCCACCTGGTGGATGAAGGGCTCCAGGAGGACTCCCCGGTCTCCGGCCCGACTTGCGTTCTTGCCATACTGCCCCACTTCCATGGTTTGACAAACACACATTGCGTTGGGGGCCAGCTGCACACTGAGGGCAGAGGATGCAGCACATGGGCCACGAAAAGAGAGGTAGAAGGTCCTGGTGAGCTGAAAGCCAGTGGTCAGAGTGTTCAGATTATTCTTCTTTCCTAAACAGAAGGAAGAGAGGAAAAGAGGGAATCAAAACACCTGGAGAGCTGCAATTTCCCTGGAGCTCACAGAACATCTGCTCCCTGAGTAAGAACAGGGATTCTGTTTTGTTCCCTGCTATGTGGTCCGCCAGCATGTACAACAACACTGCCTGGTGCATGAGAGGCGGTGGGTAAATTTTTGTTGAATGATGCAACTTTGGTCTCCTCCATCCATCTTTTTATGCACAGACGCCTACATTCTCTTCCTTTCCTAGTTCTCAGATCCCTTCTAAGTTCTCTAAAGGATTTGCCTTTGAGCTACAGTAGTTACAGCCATCAGGAAGACAACTACCCTCATTTACTTCACAATCAAAGCTAAGAGTTCAGAGGAAAAAACACAAGGCCACACGAATTCATTCATTCAGATTTCTCACAATATCCAGTACTGGTAAGGGTCTCTCCCTGACTCAAAGGATTTTTGCCTGAGAAATCAGGGCCCACTAGATTCCCAATTTTTCTGCTCAAGGTGCCAAGACCAGGCAGGGAAAGCCATTCCCTGCTGAGTTGTAGAATCATAAAAAGGTTTTGCTTTTCCCAAAGGAATTCAGGCTTCAGAGTTCTTCTACTTTAAATCTGCGGCCATCAGTTTATGACCATACCCAGCACCACACACTTTCCCTTTCTGTATGACTCTCTACCAATTAGTGGGACAAGGAAAAGCTCTCTGTACTTAGATACCCTCCTTGTAATGTTAATTTTCTCTCAAGAAAGTTAAAGTAGCAGGCAACTTCTTTAATACTGAATACATTTTTAAAATTAGGAATGTATTAGGCAAGACTACATCTGAAAGATCAAGACTAAAGAAGTAAAATAAAATATGTGTAGAGCAAGAATATGGTTTTACCTGTAAGAGATAAACTATTACTTTTTTCCTGAACCTCACAACTATGGGCAAAATGGGCTATACAAGAACACTGTTGCAAAACTGCAAAATTTTCTTAATCCAAAGCTGCCCAGGAAACTATGGTCTATTTCACTGCTATCAACAAAAATAAATTATTCTCCATTTCCACTCTCCCAAACAGATCAGCACAGCTTTAATGCATACACACGTTTTTGCCTAGCTATCCACTTCCTAGTCCTCCTTCAGGATAAGGCAACTCTGCCCCAGGGAGTTCTCCCAGACTCCATTCTGTCCAAACATGAGTTTGGTGCACACCTCTATGGCTCCTAAGATACCCTGTGCCAATTCTATCATAGCAATATCATCACTGTACTGTCAGCTATTTACTTCCCTGTCACCACCACCAAACCATTCTCTCATCTCCATCCAGGGTCCAAGGCAGTTCCTGGCACACAGTAAGTGCTCAAAAAAAGGAGTTGTTGGAATGAATTAAGTAATTCCAGGAAGAGGACCACCGTGAGTAAAAGCACGATATGAAAATAAAAGGAATCTCACAGTGGCAGTGCTTAGAGTGGAAAATGGGGAAGCAATTGTGGAGGCCTTTTCTCAGGGTTCTTGGGGGTGCCCACTGTGGACTCTAGTCAGTACTGTCAGTCAGCTCCTGTGCTGGCTCCGCTTCACCCTGGGATTGCCTCTGACTGTGGATGGGATACCAGAAAGGTGCTAAACTTTTGGGTCAGTGGGTGTCTCAGAAAGGACAGGGGACAACAGTGCCAAGTATCCCAGAAGAGTTGGGCAAGAGGAGGGTCAAGGAAATGGCCATTCCTTGGACTCTGAGAGATCCATGGCAACCTCTGCAGCCTCCACAGGACTGAAAGGCAGAAAGTCCAATCTCTAGTCAGATCTAGACTTCCGATATTTTGTTTCCACATGATGTCCACAGAAAGTCATGGTACCGTTTTTGTGTTTGAAATACTTTCTTAGAAGTAAACATGTAAAATATACCACATTTCTGTAACTTTGTTTTGGGATTTCTTTTTAAATAACATGGAACCTGAAAAGCAGAAGGGCTCAGAATTCTTTCAACCTCCGTGAAGCGCTGGCTTACAAAGTGTGGAGCCTTGGATAAGTCACTTAACTTCAAGTTTCCTCAACTGTAAAATGAAGACACGCCCACTGCTAACCCTGCGGGACATGCTGATGCAGGCGAAGGACTTGGGCTTGCCTCACCTACTGCCCAGCCTTGGAAGTACTGGAAATAGTGACCGCTCTCTTCTTCAAAAACAACCAGAGATTGCTCCTGAAGTCTAGTGTTCACCTAAGGCCCACTGTGAAAACTATGGACTGAGAGGCCTCCACCAATTCCTTGCTAACAGTGCCCCAATCTTGTTCAGGTAGCCAAACCTCAAGGGAATGTGAAATTTCATTCTAGCTCAGGGAGAATCTTGAATAGTACCCCAATGCTTCTAAGTGGGCTGACTTACAAAAGAGCATATGACCCTCTTCTACTCAATGAGATACTCAAGGTGGCCAGGGGTTCTCTGGGAAAGGTTACCTTGCTCTTAAAGACCACGAGAAAGGTGTCCTTCTTCTTCCTCAGAATCTTATTTTGTCTGGATGTGATATCTGAGACTATTGCAGCCACCTTGTGACCCTAAAAGATACTAGCCTAAAGACAAGGCTGAGTATGCAGAACAGAAAGAAAAAAATTGGGGTCCCCGTTGCTATCACTAAAGTACTGGATATCTTCTTGTTGTGTAACAAAATCTATCACTTATAGCCAAAACCATCCTAAATGAAAGGACAGAAATAGTTGCATCAAAATCCCCAGATCTCCAGTTAATACACTTTGCACATAAAGAGGTCAATAAGTGTTTTCTGATGACAAAAGGGAAACTTCCAACAACTAAAGAACAAGCCCTTCACTGGTGACAAAGGGCACACTCTCCCCAAGCCTCAAAGTGAAAAATGTAGCTCTATAATCTTTAAAGTGTCCCTGAAGGCAAAGAATTTGAATTATGTCTGGTGCACAGGCTGATACCAAGACACTACAAAAAAAATGACAAACAGAAAATTCTTTCTCTAATAAGGAGGAATGAATCTGTCCAAATACCCAAATAATTAGCTTAGAACTAATTCTGCTGTGATTCAATAAGACACAGACCATAAAAGAAATCTTACTCTTGCCACTTCAAGACCTTATTGATCATTATTTTTTACGAATGCATCTAAATATAATGGAGTCAAGAAATCCTGTTTTCCAGAGTGTAACTAATCCTCAAAGATTTGGGAGACTGTCCTCTGCAAATACACTGACGTGATTTCAAGTAGTTTATGCCACTCAAGACGTCAATAGCTTCTGAAGACTTTTCTAGACTTAAATTAAGGAACTACTACCATAAAGAAAAACTTGCAAATTCTTTAAAAGCTACAAAGTATCAAAAAATAATGTCAGATAACTGAAATCATGAGGGACTCTGGTTTCATTGCCATAGGTTAAACTAACAATAACAATAAAATCCACCAGTTTATGTCTTGTTTTTTGTTTTATAAATGACTCCAAAGGTTTCCCTTGGGGAAACTTTACAAATGGTACTCTTTTCCCTATGCATCAATAAATCGAGGTTCCCTACCTGGTTAACAATACAGTGGTGTTTCCCATGCATCTGCTATCTGAAATTCATATTGCTCAAGTACATAATGTACAACAAAATCTTTGGCTATGACAATAGTAACAGGATAATTTTTAGATTGAGACTAATAAAAAATACTTCTACTTAAAAAAAAGAACAACAACTAAATATCTCCTACAAATATCACAAGAGCTTATTCAGGAGGAGAAAAAGCTTAGGTATAATAATCCACATATTATAAAGACCTCACAAGTCTATCTATTCAAATACATTAGGATTTGCAATCTTTTTTTTCTCTGTGAAAAATCACTTTGCTTTGTAATTAATTAACACAGCTCAGAGAAAGAGAGTCTCCCTTAGTCTCCCAACTATTCTTTGATCCCTTAAGCACAACTGCAATTCCTCATTTTATAGTTTCTTCCTAAGACTTGATGTCCACTCCTCTTGCAAGGTAGTGAGGGCTCATTATGCAGTTACTCCTGTGTCAGACAAGAGCCACAGAAGCACACAGAACCTTCCATTCCTATGGAACTTCTAAGGCATGTGAATAAGGACAAGAGGAACAGAAAGGAATCTAAAACCATACCGAGAAGCTAGAAAAAAAAAAGGGACAGGCTGGAGCATTTCTTGGAGTCACTGCTAAGCTGAACAGGGAGGAATAACCAGCAAAAGACCAGTCAAATACCAAGTTGTTCAAAGTTCCCCAAGTTTCTGTGGAGAGGTACTTTACCAAGGCAATATTTTCAAAGCCTTTGGCAAGAGTTAGTGTCCCAAATGAGCTTACCTTTCAGCCCCAGACAGCAATCCAATCACCAGCAGCCTCTGCTGGGCACTAACATACATACTTAACACTCCACTCACAAGACAGAACCTCCTCTTCCCCAGTGGTGCATTAGTCACCTGCGAAGTACCTGAAGGAAAGTGATGCCCAGGTTCATCCCCCGCCCTACTCCAGAATTAACTGCAATTAGGAAGCTTCTAGAAGATCCCATTACAACCTTGATCCCTCTGCAGGCCACAACTTGACTGCCTCTCCAAGTCAAGTACCCTGGATGTTCCTACTCCTGGCTGTCACTGTCAAAGTCTTCTGTGGCTTTTCCCACACCCACCACCATTGTCTTCAGCATCTTCACACTCATCAGTCCTCCAAGCTATTCAGCTGCCAATGCCACCAAGAGGTACATGGTCACCACAGTATTCTGATCATGCAGTGTAACATGGTCACTAGCACTAACATTCTGGGCATGACGACAGCCATCCTGGGGACCTTCCTGCACAACAAGACCAAGTAACCAAATATGATGCAAACCAGTAAGGCAGGAAGAACCTTCTCCCTGTCATGACTAAGGACTTGAGTAACAACAAGTACTGTCAGAACACACTGAAACATACCTACAAACCTCCCTTCAACAAACCCTACATAATTTCACCACTTCCCTTAGAGACTATCAATATGGCCCAAACATCTTAATATATCCCTTTCAGTATACCCAGCAGAGCTACTCAAACTTAATACAATGTAAACCATTAAGATGTGTAAAGTCGAGGGGTTAAATCAGTACAATACACTTCAGCAGCCCAGGCTTCGCAGGTTCGAATGCCAGGTGAGGACCTAGCACTGCTCGTCAAGCCACGCTGTGGCAGCATCCCACATAAAATAGAGGAAGATAGGCACAGATGTCAGCTCAGCAACAATCTTCCTCAAGCAAAAAGAGGAAGACTGGCAACAGACGTTAGCTCAGGACCAACCTTCCTCACACATAAAAAAAGATGTGTAAAGTCTAGAGGACAGGAGAGACTATTCTGTTCTTCCTCTATCTCCCAGCAGGATCAGAAACTTCTCACATATCAGTGACTATAAACCCAGATGAAGGAAAGGTGCCTAATAACCCAGTGTCCTCCTGAGCAGGAAATTGTGACTAACATTCTAGGAGCACAAGGACAAGCCTATAGTGGGGAGTGCTATGAGCTCTGGGCAGAGGGAAATCTAAATAGAGACCAGTGTTTCACAGTGTTTTTTTCCTGGAATCTGTCATCTGAGAGCTGTATCGTTACAGAAATCATGGCCAAGTTTTACCTTTCTGTGTAGAATTAGTACCACGTAAATGTGTTCCCAAGTCACCTGTCTTGTTTGCCTTCCAAGTAACACTCATAAGATTTTCTCTGGAAAAGTGAAATTCCTGTAGATACAGACCTCTGAGCTGGCAAGAGGTGGTTTCCAGGGTCAAGGAAAGGAATGAAGGGTGGTACCTGAGTGTTACAAAATAGCCACTTTAATTCCATGGCTCAGATGTGTCTAGGTCAGACTCAAGAACTTGTGAGCTGCCACCCCAGTTTCTAAGACTGGCAGAAAACTGGCATTTATTAAAACTATCTCCCAGGAACAAAGAGGTTCCCACTTTCCCCAATCATCCTGACATTCCTTAGCTATGACTGACAAACAAACATTCAAAAGTAAAAAGCAACTGCCATTAGTATTTAAGTTCTATAGCCTATTCTTTGAGATGAAAGTCTGAAGCAGCATTTGCCCAGATTGAAAGTTGAAGGAAAATTTACTATTCTCTTTCTACCTCTTTTTTCCCTTGCCAGAAGTAGGGCATTTCTCCTCTTTGGGGCATTAAAAGTATTAAAAGGAGGTAACTATGAGGAGGAACATCCTTAGGGTTTTGAGAAGGACCCTTAGGAAATTGTCTTAGTCTGTTTGGGCTGCTGTAAACAGAACACCATAGACTGGGTGGCTTATAAACAAGAGAAATTTATGTTTCACAGTTCTGGAGGTGGCAAGTTCAAGATCAAGGCACTGGCAGATTTGGTGTCTGGTGATTCACTGTGTCCTCACATGGTGGAAGAAACTCTCTGGGGTCTCCTTTATAACGGCATAATCTCATTCATGAGGGCTCCACCCTCATGACCTAATCACCTCCCAGTGGCCCCACCTCCAAATACCATCACACTGGGGATTAGGTTTCAACATACGACTTGGGGAGGACACAAACATTCAGTCTATAGTGGAAATCATGATCAATGTTTTAAGCTCTGCTTCCAGAGTAGCTGTTTTCTCTGTTTCAGATGAGACTTCACCACTTCTGTGATGATTATTGGCAGGATATTTGGTGAGAAAATCTTGCTTTTGTGAGAAGGATCTTATACTCTTCTATGGAATAGTTTGTAGCATTGTGTGTATTGGATGGAAATTATTTTACATTTAAACGTTTAAAAATAAGAAAATTCCCACTGGGGAAGCCTGATACATTTCAGTATTTTGTAGTAAAGCTTTCTAAACGAACTCATCTTGAAAGATGAAAACGAATCAAGAATATTATCTAATATTTATGTATTAGAGTAGATAAGACCCCTGTGTTTTGATTACCATGTCGGTTTTCATTGGGTTGTTTGCATTAGGGTCTGAATCAGGTCCTAGGGGAGGGGGGAGAAGTAGAGCACCAAGCTAGGCTTTGGCTTGCCAAAACAGATACTTTGGACAAGATTAAGTTTTGGGTTTTGGGAAAATCATATTGTGATTAAAATTATATGACCCAGTAGATAACTTCTACGCCCTAAATACACAACGTGGTTTTAATCTTTTTTGTCTTATCATAAAAAGACTGTGCCCTAACCAAAAGACCAATGGCTTGGCTTGTGGGGTCGTCAGTGATAGTTGCATTATCTTCTGCATTGTCACCACCCTTATGAGCAGAGCAGAGGTACAATACTTGAGGGAAAGGAGCAGATGTTCTTCGCAATTGTGGATGCTGGAGTAAGAGGGGCTAAAGTAACAACAATTCTCTACATGTTATCCTGGTGAACAATCCTCAGAGAGGAAATAATGTAGTTTGTTTGAATCAGTTATTCTGGATCATTGGAAGTTTATATTAAAATGGTTAAAATTTTGTCAGCTTATGAATGGACCACTCCCCCACAGTCATGCCTATGAGTTTGCACATCACCCGCAACAGAAGTCTCTATCTGTCCTTCATTTGATTTAAAACACTTTGGTTCCACATTTTAGTGTATAAAATGGGAAGGAGGCTATTTTTAAAAAGAACTTGTTGAGAATCTGAAGTTGAATTTTTTTCACTGGTGAATAGCAGCAAGTGGAAATAGATTTACACTGCAAAGATAGTTACAACAGTTAGGTGGACTTTCTGGTTATAGTAACTAATTCCTTGAACATATAACTGAATTCCAAAATGAATTATGTCTCTATTCAAGGAAAATAAAGTTTCTGATATTGCTGAAATTTGTATATTAATTTGTTTTCCTTTTTCAAAGCAAAAGCTGTTCGTGAGGTGAAATGACTATCAGGTTTTATTATTTGTGAATTAATAAGTAGGATATTTAATTGTGTAAAAAAATTAAACTGTGGTATATTCATACAATGGAATACTACACAGAAATGAAAAAGAACCAACTACTGCCATATACAACACAGATGAATCTCACAGGCATGATGTAGCAAGAAAGAATCTAGAGAGGCCATGGGGTATGATTCTGTTTATATGAAATTCACAATGATAATGGAGACCACAACAGTGGTTACTCTGGGAAAATACTAATTGAGAAGGGGCACAAAGGTAGAGGTGACACAGGTGAATACTATAAATATCCACTGAGCTGTGTGCTCAGATTTGTGAACTTTACCATAAGTTAGAGCTTAATAACAATAAAAAAAAATCAATAACATCCCCCATACCAGCAAAAAACAATTAGAAAATGAACTGTTTAAATATATCCCATTTACAAGAGCAACCAAAACTGTAAAGTACCTATAAATCTTTAAAAATTATGCCAGATGAATAATAAAACTTTACTGAAGGACCTAAAAGAAGACATAAGTACACCACATTCATGTGAGGGAGGGCTTGATATTGAAATGCACTGCAATTTCAATCAAAATCTCAATAGACTCTTCTGACGAACTTGACAAGCTGCCTCTATTCATATGGAAGACTCATGGCCAAATAATGTAGCTAGACAGCAATGTCAAAGAGTAACAAAGGAGGACTTGCCCTCCCAGATAGCAAAGCTCTTTATGAAATTATAGCAATTAAGATAGAGTAGGATATTTTGCAAAGAGAGGCAAGAAGATGAACAAAACAGAAGAGAGATCTTAGGAACAGACACATACTGACGTGGGAGTGGTGTGTGCGATTGAAGTAGTATTTAAATACCCATTTAATCAACTGGGAAAAGATGATCTAAGTCATAAACAAGGCTAGACTAACACTCTGCATAGATAAAATTCTATCCTTACCTCCAACAATACTCCAGAATAAATTCCCTATATACTAAGGTCTAAATGTGCAAAATAAACTTTAAGGTAATTAGAAAAAAATTTAAATGCCTTTTGACAACAGATTAGGAAAAACTCCATAAATAAGACATAAATGCACAAACCACAATGGGAAGAACTGATGAATAAGACCATATTAAAATTTTTAAAATTTTAACAGCTTTTATTGAGGTATAATTTACATACCATAAAATTGACTCATTTTAAGTGTACAATGCAATGATTTTTAGTAAATTTACACAGTTGTACAACAATCCCCACAATCCAATTTTACAATATTTCTATCACCCCAAAAGACCCCTCCCACCCATCTGCAATTCCCTCATTTCCACTCCCCTAGCCACATTATTTTTTGTATAAATGAAGATAAAAGTCAGACAGACTAAGAGATGGTATTTGCAATGTTTAGCAAAAAAATAGTAAATAATATATGAAGAACTACTATAAATAAAAATGGGGAAGAACCCAGAAAATGGAAAAAAGAGGAGGTTCAGATGGTTAATAAACATGTAAAAAAATGCTCTCCTCACAAGTATTGGGGAAATGCTAATCAAAACAGGAAACCATTTCACTCCTACAAAATTGGCAAAAAATTAAAGCCTGAACATACCAAGCACTGGCCAGCCAGGGAGAAATGGTCCATCTCCTATTCTGTTGATGGCAACTCAAAACCCAAGATGTGCACCCTTTGTAACCCAGGACATGCCCAAAATGGCAGGTTCAAGGATGTCCACTGCAGCATTGTTGTAACAAAAAATGGGGAACCACCTAAATGTCCACCAAGGGGGGAATGGATAAATGAATGGGTATATTCATAAATTGTACAGTACTGAACTAATGATCTATGTAAGTCAACACAAATACATTTCAAAACCAAATTGGAAACACCAATTTTGAAAATGCTATTTCTAGCATGATCCCATTTAAATTTTAATACATAAAACAATACTATATTATACACAAATTTATGAACACATATGTGTATTAACAAGAACAATGATATGGAATGGAAAGATGTGTACCCACTTTAGAGGAGGAAAGGAAAGGAGAGGACTGGTATCTAGGAAGAAAAGGAAACTCCAGCTCTACCTATATTTTTTTACTTCTTTTTAAGAAGTTGGAAAACAAATATGGTAAAATGTTAACATTTTTAAATCTATGTGTCAAGTACATTAGTATTATATTATTTTCTGAACTTATATTTAATTAAAAAACAAAAAGCCTTCATAGTGCTAAAACGTGATGTCAATACAGTAAATGAGAGGAGAAGAACATACTAGCAATGGTTCCAAACTGGGATATGATTACCATCACAGTCCCCTAGAAGTGGGAGGAAAATATGAGAACTTCTTGATCTGATTTCTTCACTTGGCCTTCAAGCACCACACTCTCCTCGTCCTCCTTTACACAGTCTCCTTTGCTCATTCTACCTCTTCTGCTCAGCCTCTTAACATTGGAGGCCTCACGGCTCAGCCCTTGGTCCTCTCTTGTCTAGCTACACTTTCAGTTCAGTCCTCTCTTTTGGACACCAAAGTTATATATCCAACTGCCTATTTGATCTAGGAAGTCTAAATTTAACATGGCCAGAACTCATCCCCCCCACCCAAAAAAACAAAAAATACTTGCAGTCTTCCCCACCCCCAACTCCATTTTTACAACTGTTCTCATCAAAAACCTGGCAGTCGTTCTTGATTCTTCTCTTTCTCTCAAACCCTATATCATGTAATACTACTGACTCCATCTTCCAAACATATCCAGATCCAACCACTTCTCACTACCTCTAATGCTATCCCCCAGGTGTGATCACCAACATCTCTCACCTCCTAACTGGTATCCTGCTTCTATCATGGCTTTCCTGCAGTCTGTTCTCAACACGGCAACCACAGTAACTCTGAAACTGAGAGTCAGAGCATGTGACTTCTCTGTTCAAAATCCTGCAATGGCTCCCATCTCACCCAGAGTAGAAGTCCAACTTCAGGGGCTGGCCCAGTGGCAGTGTGGTTAAGTTTGTGCACTCTGCTTCGGTGGCCTGGGATTCGGAGGTTCCATCCCAGGCGCAGACCTACACATCGCTTATCAAGCGTGGTGGCATCCCACATACAAAATAGAGGAAGACTGTCACAGATGTTAGCTCAGGGTCAATCTTCCTCATGCAAAAAGAGGAAGATTGGCAACGGATGTTAGCTCAGGGCCAATCTTCCTCACAAAAAAGGGAAAAAAACCTCCAACTCCTTACTATATCCTACAAGATCGCACAAATTCTATTCCTCCTCACTCCCATTTTCTCTCTGCTCCAATTTCCTACCCCTCTCTCCATTGTTTATTACCCCACTCTAAACATATTGTCTAGACACACAGGCGTATTCCCACTTTAGGGTCTTTGCACGAGCCATTCACTCTGCCTGGACCCTTCTTCCCCCAGATATCCACGTCGTAGCTAACTCCCTCATTTCCTTCAAAAGTCTTTCCTCAAATGTCTCTTTCTCAATGAGGTCTACCTTAACCTCCTAAATTTAAACTGCAAATCCACCTGCACTCTTCATCCCCTTTAATCTGCTCTTTTCCTTTTTTATGGCACTTATCACCTTATGACACATTATATAGCTTAATTATTAATAATGGCCATTGTTGGGGCCAGCCCCCATGGCTGGGTGGTTAAGTTCGCGTGCTCCACTTTGGCGGCCCAGGGTTTCACCAGTTCGGATCCTGGGCGTGGACATGGCACTGCTCATCAGCGTCCCACATGCCACAACTAGAAGGACCCACAACTAGAATATACAACTATGTACTGGGGGGCTTTGGGGAGAAGAATTTAAAAAAAAAAAAAAAAAAGTGGCAACGGATGTTAGCTCAGGTGGCAATCTTTTAAAAAAAAACAAAACTGCAGCTCCAAAACAACCTGAGGGCAAAAAATAAAATAAAATAAATGTCTGTTGTTTATTATTTTCATTATGATGTCAGCTCCATGAAGGAAAAGCTCTTTGTCTGTTTTGTTTACTATATTTATACTAAATGCCTGGAGAGGTGCCTGGCACATGGTAGCCACACAATAAAAACAGCTGAGGGCCGGTCCTGTGGCTGAGTGGTTAAGTTCCCTCGCTCTGCTTCGGTGGCCCAGGGTTTCGCTGGTTTGAATCCTGGGCGTGGACATGGCACCGCTCATCAAGCCATGCTGAGGTGGCATCCCACATGCCACAACGAGAAGGACCCAAAACTAAAAATACACAACTATGTACCAGGGGGCTTTGGGGAGAAAAAGAAAAAATAAAATCTTAAAAAAAAACTCAAACAGCTGAATAAATGTATGTATGTATGTATAAGATACATATAGCAGATGTGTACAGTAGGGTAAGTATGTAACATGAAAAAATGTTTATGGAGGGACAAGTTTTTTTTTTTTAATTAGTGTTGTAAATCAAAAAAGTTTACAGACTTCTAATCTAGGGCTACCAAAACCAGAACAAAGAGGTAACATGGCTTTACAAAGAACAAAGTATATTGGCCATGGGACAGAAGTCCAAATCAACAAATAAAGAGAAGCAAAATTCTGTGTTTTGACTCTAAAAAGATTTGATATATGAAAGAAAAACAGGTTGAAATGTACCTGGATAGAAATAGCAACAGAACTAAACAAGACAGGGAAAGAAAAAGAAAATAGCCGATGAAGAAGAGGATTAGACTATTTTCATTAATGATACAAAAGACAAACAAGGGGAAAATCAGGTAAATATACAGATAACCTCAATTTTAAAGGATGAACCACGGGCTGGCCCAGTGGCGCAGTGGTTAAGTGCGCACAGTCTGCTTCAGCAGCCCGGGGTTCACCGGTTTGGATCCTGGGTGCGGACATGGCACTACTTGGCAAGCCATGCTGTGGTAGGCGTCCCACACATAAAGTAGAGGAAGAAGGGCACGGATGTTAGCTCAGGGCCAGTCTTCCTCAGCGAAAAGAGGAAGATTGGCAGCAGTTAGCTCAGGGCTAATCGTCCTCAAAAAAAATAAATAAAAAATAAAGGATGAACCACATCAAAGAACTTGAGCCAAATTTAGGAGATACAACGGTAGTTTTTCTGTTTGTTTGTTTTAATTCAACAACACAGCAAGCCTAGAAAGTGGCAATAAATAAAAGCTCTGGCAAAGAAAGAGAAATTGCAATCAGATATGGTGGTGAATAAGGTCAGGACTATTTTAAGAACTAGGAAGGCAGTCTCAGCAAGAGCAAAACAATACCTAGCGACGAAGTTTGTTGGTCAGATGAGCACAGTTACACACTCAAAATGCAGATCAGCATACATGCACTCTAAGAAGCTTGGTTAGAATTGCAAATTCTACAGCCAACATATTTTTATAGCCTCAGATTAACCAACTAGATTTTATATGCAATCTTTTTAGAAAGAGAGGCATTCTTGGTGCCTTCATACTGCACAAGTATATTTGCAAATTTCCTAAAAATTGGTTTAGATATCCAATATTTCTACCACCTCTTCTAAATTAAATATATCCACTTAAGCACTAAAAACATAATGGCAAAACAACACGCTCTTTAAAAAAAAATCACATGAAATTTACTTAGTTTTTTCAAAATTAAACTTGGCAAATCAGGAATGCTCAGTAAAATTTTGGCAATAATGTATCTTCAGTTTGTTTTTTATTCTCTGATACAATCCAAGGGAAAAATAGCAAAATCACTCAACTAAAAAGAACATAACAGACTGGTAAATTACTCTAACAGAAAAGAACAACATACAAAGTCTGAGTTGCATAGCTCTGGACTTGACGAAAACTGATTTCTAACTAATTTCACAAATAACAAGCTGATATGGACTCTGACAGGAAAAGACATGGAAATACCCTGAAATTCAGGGACAAAAAAACTACAGCAGAAAACTAACATGAAATTATGTTTGTTCTCTAAAGCACACAACCAAGGGAACCTAATGCTTTCTTAAATTCAGGTCCATTCTTGCTTTTACATACGAGACTGTAGGCACTGATACAGATTAGGTATACTTAGAAGAGTAGGAGGGGACAATCCTCCTTCCCTCATCACCGTGGACTGTTTCAAGCAGATGCTCACAAAGCTCTCCTTTAAGGAGGAGGGAAATATAGGGAATGTTGTCAAGGTAAATAGGGTTGTCAACCTGAGCCTACCTTTCCAATCTACCAGGGACCGGCACATCCCTCACCTAGAAACCAGAAATGGGTGCAAAGGCCTAAGGCAATCTGGGAGGTATGAAGCAAGGAAAAGAGAAAGAAGGCTTAAAGGCATCTCTTTCGTTGTTTGTCCTCAGAGAAGAGATGAAGGATTGTTTAGACTCCTGGGTCCTATTCCAGGAGCAAAGGACACAGTGACATTCTCCTGAGGACACCGGGGCGAGAACAAACAGGGAGCAAGGAGGAAAGCAAACCTGGCAGGAGGCCTGAGATGTGCCAGCCCATTGAGAAACAGCCAGAACAGAATTAATTTAGGACAAAGAGAGAAGCTAGAATCCAGTGTACCCCTTTCCTGTTTTTACAGGATTTCTGAAGATCAGAAACCTGTGCTTCCCCAGATGTAGTTTTTTAGTAAAGATTCTTTTGAAAATATCTGTCTCAACTGTGCTAAAGAGAGTGGAAAAAAGGGGGTTTGAGGACAGAATTTTAAGAATACAGGTCCAAAGTGATACAGGGGAAATCAAAATGAGAAAACACCGAAAGAAAGAAGAAACATGTTTCTCACCTGAAGCACTATCTGCTCACATTTGTATGGGATTATTCTTTAAGAAGACGCCAAGGGGTGCCAGTGCTACGACTAAACAGTCAGTTCAGACAAGCCATACCTGAATCAGGTCAGTCTCTGCCTAGCACATTTACAACAAAACCTAAACATAGTCAAACCTAGAAAGCACACACATAGAAGGACAGGAGAAATTGTTCTTAAAAAAACAACACACAAACCACAGAACACTTAAAATGAGACTTTCTAAAATGCTAAAATATGGAAGAGTGAGTTTCCTAGACTTCTCTCATACTACCAATCCCAGTGAAGACCCAAAGCTGAAGAGAGAAGCTGCTGCACAACTGAAAGAAAGATGCAAAGGCAGAGTATCATGCCTGTTCTCACAACCTAGGTTTCTGACGTGACTGGTAATTCTCGTTCCTTTTCTCCTCCTCCATCCTATTGTAGCTCAAGTAAAAGAGAAGCTGAACACAGTAGAGGCAAACTGACAGGACGGACGCAGAGGTGAACACACCCTAAAGTGGCTGGGAAACTGATGTAGATACCTCTCTACTTGGGATTTTCCCTCACCATAACATTTTTTGAATAAAATGTGCTATTTCAGAACAGAAACAAAAGAACAATAATTCTTATCACTCCTCAAAATTTCAATTAGCTGCAACGCTAGGTTTATAACTGGAGGTTACTCCAGGTACAAATCTACTACCTTGTACTAGTGATATTCACATGTGCCCTGCTGTTAAAGAGGTAAAACACAGAAATAAAATCTCCTAGACCTAGGAGAAGTGAAGCCAAAGCTCTGGTCACAGCACTGAGCTTTTTAGAGTACTTGGAGGCCTCATTTAACAACCACCCCCACACATACACTGAAGATGATTACTAGCTTAGAACAAGAAAAACCTCCAGAGTTAGGAATTATGCAACCATAAAATAGCTTCTGTCTTTCCTGTGGTATCTCAATGATACCACAAAACTGTCAGGAACCCCAAAGGAGTTTTAAATCACTGAATTCCGCACTATTTTTAAAAAGGCACCAAAAGGGAACACACATTTAAAAATCAGATACGGCTACAATCCAGAGGACTCTCCCTGTGGTGGTGAGATCACACACTCAAACGTCTTGATGGTATAATACTCTGCAGATTATCTGAAAATACAATCAAAGATCAAATTCCTCAGACATGGACACTGGGTTGTATTCAGCTATAGTTGGGGCTATAAGGAAGTGTCTACCACAAAATATAGCTCCACTGAATTTTGCTCTTTTTGAATAAGCTGCTGCTACTCCCACATTGGGACAGAGACCGGTTCAAGCTCTCTCCTTCAAGGACCATGTTCTTGATATCCTATGTTCCTGCCCTCCTGCAAGACCTCTCCCCCTCAAGACCCACACAGCACAATTCTTATACAGCCAGACATTCAGAAAACAATGCAAGAAGATTTCAGGGCACAAACTCAATAGGCAGTTCCTTCATTCAGAACCACACACCACTGGGGGCCACACAATAACACATCTGAAAACCCATCATGTAGATAAAGATTTTTTTAGAGGGTACCCAGAAGCAGATGAGAAATATGCAAAGTGATAGAGAGTGTGGGGAAAACCTGTGAACATAAGAAGTAAATGACCTGTTTAATGCCTCACAAAATGCGATAGTTTTCTTCAAGCAGATTAGACTCCAGCTGTCTTCTACCCTCCAGTGAAACATCAGAATTACTATTTTTAAGCGCCTTTAAACATTAGAAAAGCACTTCCATTTACCTCATAGACAATCTGTAGCTCCAGACAGATGGGAACTAACTGTCATCTACACAAATCCATAACAACTTCCCGACTTAAAAAAGTGTAGAGATGTCTCCAAAGAAACATTACTCCTTAAGAGCAGGTTCCACATCTCTCCACTCTCTCAGCTTTCTTTCCTGACCCTCATGTGACATAAGGAACTGAACAGCCTGAACACGTAGAGCTCTCAGGATTCTGGGAGTCAGAGACTATGTGAAAAAATAAAGAGTGGAACTCAACCTAGAAGCAAGCACAATCCCATGATTAAGAAGTTGTGTACTCTTCAATATACCAATTTACTTCTTTTCCCTGTCAATAAGTTAGATCTGAGACCATTTCTCCTATGTACGTTTTTTTTAAAGATTTTATTTTTCCTTTTTCTCCCCAAAGCTCCCCAGTACATAGTTGTGTACTTTTAGTTGTGGGTCCTTCTAGTTGTGGCATGTGGGATGCCGCCTCAGCATGGCTTGATGAGCGGCACCATGTCCGTGCCCAGGATTCAAACCAGTGAAACCCTGGGCCACCAAAGTGGAGCACGCGAACTTAACCACTCGGCCACGGGGCTGGCCCCTCTCCTATGTACTTTTTAGGATGGCATAATACATGAGAAAACACTTTAAAAGTATATACTATACTGATGCAGCTAAAGCAATGATGACATTTTATAGCTTTAAAAGTATTAGAGGGGCCGGCCCCATGGCCAACTGGTTAAGTTCACGTGCTCTGCTTCGGCAGCCCAGGGTTTCACCAGTTTGAATCCTGGGTGTGGACATGGTACTGCTCATCAAGCCATGCTGAGGTGGCATCCCACATGCCACAACTAGAAAGACCCACAACTAAAAATACAGAACTATGTACCGGGGGGCTTTGGGAGAAAAAAAAAGGAAAAATAAAAATAAAAGTATTAGAAACATAAAATTAATAACCAAAGGTTCTCCTTAAGAAGCTAGAAAAACACCAAAGTAAGTAGAAGTAAGGAAACAATAAAAATATAAGCAGAACTCAATAAAATAGAAAAAATTAACAAAGCCAAAAGTAGGTCTTTAGGAAAAAAACAATAAAATTGGTAAAGTTCTAGAGAAACAGATCAACAAAAAAAGAACACACAAGTTACCACTATCAAGGATGGAAAAAGGGACATCACTACAGATCCTACAGGCAGAGTGATTAAGTTCAGCACACTCCATTTAGGTGGCTCAGGTCCATGGGTTCAGATCTCAGTACACCACTGGGCAGCCATGCTGTGGTGGTGACCCCACATACAAAATAGAGGAAGACTGGCACAGATATTAGCTCAGGGCTAGTCTTCCTCAAGTCGAAAAGAAAAGAAAAAGGAGAGAGACTGGTGATGGATGTTAGCTCAGTGGGAATCTTTCTCAGCAAAAAAATAAAAAAAAAGAAAAGAAAATTGAATTTATCAAAACCTTTCCACAAGGAAAACTACAGACACAAACGGTTTCACTAGTGAATTCCATCAAACATGTAAGGAAGAAATAACACCAATCTTGTACAAATTCTTTCAGAAAACAGGGAGAGAAAGAACACTTTCCAACTTATTCTATGAGGTCAAGTATCCTTGATAACAAAACCTAAAAAAGCATCTTACCAGAAAAGAAAATAAGTAAGAAAGAGAAAAGAAAAACATTATAGACCAATATCTTTCATGAACATACACCAAAAATGCTTTAAAAATTTTTTTCAACAAAATAAACCCAATGATAGAAAAAATAATACATCATGACAAAGTGGAGAATGCAAGGTTGATTAAATATCTGAAGAACCAATGTAATTCATCATATTAACAGAAGTAAGGAGAACAATCATATGATCTTCTCAATATACAAAGGAAAAAGCTTTACAAAACTCAACACCACTCATGATTAAAAACGCTCAACAAACTAAAAATAGAAGGGAACTTCCTCATCTGATAAAGGACATTTATAAAAAAACCTATGGCTGACATCATACTCAGTGTGAAATTCTGAATTTCCCTCATATACTCAAAATAAGGAAAAGGTGTCCATTCTCCCCATTTCTATCCACCTTTTTTCAGCCAGTACAATTAGGAAAAAAAAAAAAAAAAGAAATAAAAAGCATAAAGACCAGAAGGAAGAAATAAGGTTTTCTCTATCCACAGATAACATGATTGTTGACATAGAAAATACTCAGGAATCTACAAAACAACTTCTAAACCTAATATGTGAATTTAGCAAAGTCATAGGCTATAAGGTCAATATACAAAAGTCAATTATATTTTTATATGCTAGCAGCAAACAATTAGAAAACAAAATTTAAGAAACAATTCTTTGGAATGACTTCATGGAAAATGGCAGGAATCCATTCCTCCACCCAAACAACTACTGAGTTGGCAGACACCGTCACAAGTTAACTTTTGGAACTCTAGAGTCTAGGTGGAAAACATGAAGCTTCCAAGGCAGAGCTTAATGAAGAGGCTGGTGAATTTTGGTAAATTTCAGCCTTTTTTTTTTAAAGATTTTATTTTTCCTTTTTCTCCCCAAACCCCCTGGTACATAGCTGTGTATTTTTACTTGTGGGTCCTTCTAGTTGTGGCATGTGGGATGCTGCCTCAGATGGCCTGACAAGCAGTGCCATGTCCGTGCCCAGGATTCAAACTGGCGAAACCCTGGGCCACCAAAGCAGAGTGCGCAAACTTAACCACTAAGCCAAAGGGCAGGCGCCCCAAATTTCAGCCTTTTGTGTAACAGCTACCCAACCCCCAGCCCCACAGCAAGCAGCAGTAGGACAGCTGCCCTCATTCTTCATGTGGCTTGCTGGAGGCTAGCATGGGCAATAAAGACCTTGTCCTCCAAATATCAGGTTGTGTGTTCTGATTGATGATGGCAGCTTTTGATCAATGAGGAGCAGGGAGAGGCCGATAACCATTCTTTCAACACCCATAGGCTGAAGTGGTTTCCAGGGGATTTAAGAGGACGGTACTTTTTTTTATTTTTCCCCCTTCTGGGAGCTACACATTTAAGGAAATCTTTATCAGGTCACTGGCTAACTGCAGAGATAAGTGAAGAGAAACTTCAATGACCAAATACAACAAGGAATATACATTTCCAAAATTAGCTTGAAAAAGTCACAGATGGAAAGCTCTAGCACTTAATGAGCAAAAACTAGCAATCCCTGAGGTGCGGGAGAATTTGATTTCTAAAGTTACCACAACATCATACTCAAATGTCCAGTTTTAACAACAAATTAGAAAACATACAAAGAAAGAGAAAATTAATGCCCATTCAAAGAACAAAGAGAAGCTGACAAAAAAAACTGAGAAAGCAAAGACATTAGAATGATTATTAGTCAAAGATTTAAATCAATGTCTTAAATACATTTGATGTGCTAAAGAAAACCATGAATAAAGGAAATCAGGAAAATGATGTATGAACAAAATGAAAAAAGCAATAAACAGAAAGAAATTATAAAAAGAAACTAAACAAATTCTGCAGCTGAAAAGTACAACTAAAATGAAAAACTCACTAGAGGGGTTTGACAGCAGACATGAGCACACATAAGAAGTATCAGTGAAGGTAAGACAACTGAAATTATGCAGTCTGAGAGGCAGAAAGAAAAACGATAAGGAAAGGTAAAGAGTCTGAGGGACCTGTGGGACACCACCAAATGTAACAATATATGCATTATGGAAATTTCACAAAGAGGAGAGAGAAAAAGAGGCAGAAAAAATATTTGAAGAAATAATAATGGCTAAAAACTCTCCAAATCTGAGGAAACACATATACAGTCATGTGCCACATAACATTTCAGTCAACAACGGATTGCATATACAATGGTGATCCCATAAGATTACAATGGAGCTTAGGCATATAGTAGGCTACACAATCTAGGTTTTGTAAGTACACTCTATGATGTTCACACAATGACAAAATTGCCTAATGACACATTTCTCAAAACGTGTCCCCCTCGTTAAGCAACATGACTGTACATGTCCAAGAAGCCTGACAAATCCCAAGTAGGATCTCAAAGAGACCCATACTGAGAAACATTATAAAACAAAACACGCTGCAAAACTGGTGAAACCCAAAGACAAAGAAAGAATATTTAAAAGAGCAAGAGAGAAGCAACTCATAATGTGTAGAGATCCTCAATAAGATAAACAACCGATTTCTCCTCATAAACCTCCAGAAGGCAGTGGGATGAGATATTTAAAGTTCTAAAAGAAAAAAAACTGTCCACTAAGAATTCTATAATCCAGCAAAACTGTCCTTCAAGAATGAAGGAGACATTAAGACATTCCCAAATAACAAAAACCAAAGGAGTTCATTACCAGTAGACCTAGCCTATTAGAAATGCTTAAAGGGAACAAAAACAGGTCCACAGATCAATGGAACAGAATTGAAAGCCCAGAGATAAAACCACACACCTATGGACAGCTAATCTTCGACAAAGGAGCAGAGGGCCTACAATGGAGAAAAGAAAGTCTCTTCAACAAATGGTGCTGGGAAAACTGGTCAGCCACATGCAAAAGATTGAAAATCGACCATTCTTTTTCACCACACACCAAAATAAACTCAAAATGGATCAAAGACCTAAAGATTAGGCCTGAGACAATAAGTCTTTTGGAAGAGAATATAGGCAGTACACTCTTTGACATCAGTTTCAAAAGAATCTTTTCGGACACTGTAACTCCTCAGTTGAGGGAAACAATAGAAAGAATAAACAAATGGGACTTCATCAGACTAAAGAGCTTCTTCAAGGCAAGGGAAAACAGAATTGAAACAAAAAAACAGCTCACTAATTGGGAAAAAATATTTACAAGCCACTTATCCGACAAAGGGTTAATCTCCATAATATACAAAGAACTCACACTGCTTAACAACAAAAAAACAAACAACCCGATCAAAAAATGGGCAGAGGACATGAACAGACATTTCTCAAAAGAAGATATGAATATGGCCAATAGACACATGAAAAGATGTTCATCATCACTAATCATCAGGGAAATGCAAATCAAAACTACACTAAGATATCACCTTACCCCCGTTAGATTGGCAAAAACATCCAAAACCAAGAACGACAAATGTTGGAGAGGTTGTGGAGAAAGAGGAACCCTCATACACTGTTGGTGGGAATGCAAACTGGTACAGCCACTATGGAAAACAGTATGGAGATTTCTCAAAAAGTTAAAAATAGAAATACCCTATGACCCAGCCATCCCATTACTGGGTATCTATCCTAAGAACCTGATATCAGATATCTCAAGAGTCCGTTGCACCCCTATGTTCATCGCAGCATTATTTACAATAGCCAAGACGTGGAACCAGCCTACATGCCCAGAAACTGATGATTGGATAAAGAAGATGTGGTATATATACACAATGGAATACTACTCAGCCATAAAAAAAGACGAAATTGGCCCATTCACAACAACGTGGATGGACCTCGAGGGCATTATGTTAAGCGAAATAAGTCAGTCAGAGAAAGACGAACTCTATATGACTCCACTCATAGGTGGAAATTAGTATTTTGAGAAGGAGATCTGATCGGTGGTTACCAGGGAAAAGGGGGGGTGGGGGGAGGGTACGGAGGGGGAAGTGGTGTACCCATAATATGACTAACAAAAATGTACAACTGAAATTTCAAAAGGTTGTAATCTATCATAACATTAATAAAAAAAAAAAAGAAATGCTTAAAGGGAGTCCTTCAAGCTAAAAATGAAAGGACAGGGGCTGGCCCCGTGGCAGAGTGGTTAAGTTTGCACACTCCGCAGCAGGCGACCCGGTGTTTTGTTGGTTTGAATCCTGGGCGTGGACATGGCACTGCTCATCAAACCACAGTGAGGCAGCGTCCCACATGCCACAACTAGAAGGACCCACAACGAAGAATGTACAACTATGTACTGGGTGGGGGGGGCTTTGAGGAGAAAAAGGAAAAAAATAAAATCTTTAAAAAAAAAAGAAGAGACATCTTTAAAATGAAAGAACAACTCAAAGCCCTAAGAAAAATATACAACACTGGTAAACATACCCACACAGATAAATATAAAAGCCAGTACTTGGTACAGTTTGTAACTTCACTCTTTTTCCTATATGATTTAGCAGGCAATATATAAAACTATTTATAAATCTACCTTAACAGGCATACAATGTACAAAGATGTAATCTTTTTTTTTTTTTTTTGAGGAAGATTAGCCCTGAGCTAACGTCTGCCACCAATCTGCCTCTTTTTGCTGAGGAAGATTGGCCTTGAGCTAACATCTGTGCCCACCTTCCTCCACTCCGTATATGGGACACCTGCCACAGCATGGCTCGACATCAGTGTGCAGTTCCATGCCCAGGATCCAAACCAGCGAACCCTGGGTTGCCAAAGGAAAGTGTGCAAACTTAACCGCTACACCACAGGGCAGGCCCCCAAAGATGTAATCTTATACCAATGTAAATACATATGTATGTATAAATAAATAAAAAGAAGAAGGCAAACAGGTGTACAGGAACAGAGCATCTGCATACTATTTTTTTTTTTAAGATTTTATTTTTCCTTCTTCTCTCTAAAGCCCCCCCCACCGGTACACAGTTGTATATATTTTTAGTTGTGGGTTCTTCTAGTTGTGGCATGTGGGATGCTGCCTCAGCATGGCCTGACAAGCAGTGCCATGTCTGCACCCAGGATCCAAACCTGTGAAACCCGGGGCTGCTGAAGCAGAGCGTGTGAACTTAACCACTCGGCCACAGGGCTGGCCTCATGTATACTATTGAAACTAACTTGGTATTATTCAAACTAGGTTGTTATCAGTTTAAGATGTTAATTTTAATTCCCAAGGTAACAGTAAGAAAATAACTTAAAAATCTACAGAAGAAGGAAGAAGAAAATCAAAATATACACACAAAAAATCAACTAAATCCAAAAAAGAAGGTGATAATGGGGTAATTCAGGCACAAAAGCATATAAGACACACAAAACAGATAAATGTCAGAAGTAACTCCTTCTTGATCAGTAATCACATTAAATGATAACAGACTAAACTTCCTTTTTAAAAGGCAGAGATTAGCAGAATGGGTTTTTCAAAAAATACATGGTCCAACTATATGCTGTCTACAATGATTCACATTAGATATAAAGACACAGAGAGGTTAAAAGACAAAGGATGGAAAAAGATATTCCATGCAAACAGCAACCAAAAGAGAGGAAGGGTGGCTATAGTAACAGCAGACTTTAAGTCATAAAAGGTTACAGAACACAAGGGATATTACATATTGATGAAAGGTTAGAAGAGCAAGAAGAAAAAATAATTATGACATATATACACACAACAAGCCACAAAATGTATGAAGCAAAAATTGAAGAATAGAGGGGAAAAACGACACTTCTGTAAGAACAGTTGGAGACTTCAAAATCCCACATTCAGAAATGGAAAGAATAACCAGATGGAATATCAATAAGGAAACAGAGAATAAGAACAACACTATAAACCAATGAGACCTAACAGACATACACAGACGCTTGACCCAACAATAGTAAAATATGTATTATTCTCAAGTACACATGGAACACTCTCCAGGATAGATCATATATTAGGCCAGAAAATAATTCTTAATAAATTTTGAAAGATTGAAATGATACAAAGTATCTTTTTCAGTCACAATAGAATAAAACTAGAAATCAATAAAAGAAAAACGATAAAATTTAAATACGTGGAAATTAAACAAAATACCCTTAAACAACCAATGGGTCAAAGAAATTACGAAGGAAGTTCTTCTCACATCCTTTAGGAAAGAAAAACAAATAAAAGACCTCCAAATTGGAAAGGAGGAAGGAATGTTATCTGTATGTATGTAGAAAACCCTAAAACTACACACACACACACACACACAGAAAAATTACTGTTAGAGCTAATAAACAAATTCAGCAAATTTGCAGGATACAAAATTGACACACAAAAATCAGCTGAATTTCTACATGACTGAACAATCTGAAGAGGAAATTAAGAAAACAATTCCATGTACAATACTATCAAAAAAATAAAATACTGAGGAATTAATTTAGCCAGGGACGTGAAAGACTTGTATTCTGAAAACTACAAAACATTGCTGAAAGAAATTAAAGATCAAAATAAGTGGAAAGACATCTCATGTTGACAACTTGGAAGACCTAATATTGTAAAAATGACAAATACTACCCAAAGAAATCTACAAGCTGAACATAATGTCTAACAAAATCCCAATGGAGATTTTTGCAGAAATAGAAAACCTCATCCAGAAATTCATATGGAATTTCAAGGGACCCTGAGTAGCCAAAATTCTTGAATAACAAAGTTGGTGGAATCACATTTCCTGATTTCAAAACTTACTGCACTTAGAATCATACACAACTATGTATTGGGGCTTTCAGGGGGAAAAGAGGAAAAAATGGAGGAAGACTGGCAACAGAAGTTAGCTTAGGACAAATCTTCCCCTGCAAAAAAAAAAACAAAACAGTATTGCAAAAAACAATAATCAAAAGAGTGTAGTACTAGCATAAAGATAGACATACAGACCAATGGAATAGAATAAAAAGCCCAAAAATAAACCCTCACATATACAGTTGGCACTCCATATCCACAGGTTCCATATCCACAAATTCAACCAATCACAGATCAAAAGGCCTATGATGGTTGAATCTGTTCTGAACATGCACAGACTTATTTTTCTTGCCATTATTCCTTAAATACAGTATAACAACTATTTAAATAGTATTTACACTGTATTAGATACTATAAATAATCTAAAGATGACACAGTATACAGGAGGATGTGTGGAGGTTATATATAAATACTATGCCGTTTTATATAAGGGACTTTTGGTAAGGGACATCCACAGATTTTGATATCTGTGGGGGGATCCTGGAACCAATACAGGTGCCAATTCATTTTCAACAAGGGTGCCAAGACCATTCAATGGGGAAAGGACAGTCTCTTCAATAAATTGTACTGGGAAAACTGAACAGCCACGTGCAAGAGTGAAGTCGGACGATTACCTTACATCATATGCAAAAATTAACTGAAAATGGATTAAAGACCTAAACTTATGGGCTGAAACTATAAAACTCTTAGATGAAAACATAGGAGGGCTGGGCCAGCCCTGTGGCTGAGTGGTTAAGTTCATGCGCTCCGCTTTGGTGGCTGAGGGTTTCGCTGGTTCAGATCCTGGGTGCAGACATGGCACCACTCGTCAGGCCATGCTGAGGCAGTGTCCCACATGCCACAACTAGAAGGACCCACAACTAAAATACACAACTATGTACTGGGGGGATTTGGGGAGAAAAAGCAGAAGAAAAAAAAAAGATTGCCAACAGTTGTTAGGCACCAATCTTTAAAAAAAAAAACAGGAGGGAAAAAAAGTTTTGTGACCTTGAATTTAGCAATGATTTCTTGGATATGACAACAAAAGCACAGGCAATAAAAGAAACTAGATAAACTGGTCTTTATCAAAAATAAATTTATGTGCGTTAAAGGACACTATCAAGAGAATGAAAAGACAACCCATGGAACATGAGAAAATATCTGCAAATTATACATCTGATAAGGGATTAACATTCAGATAGATAATCCCTACTACTCAACACAAAAAAATTAAAACCCAACTAAAAATTGGTCAAAGGACTTGACCAGACATTTCTCCAAAGAAAATTTACAAAGGCCAATAAGCACGTGAAAAGATGCTCAATATCATTCCTGAGAGACGTGCAAATCAAAGTCACAATGAGATACCACTTCATACCCATTAGAATGACTAATATCAAAAAAAGAAAATAAAAGTTGGTGAGGATGTAGAGAAACTGGAACCGTTGTGCACTGCTGCTAGGAACGTAAAATGGTGCAGCTGCTGTGTAAAACAGTATGGTATGGTAGTTCCTCAAAAAATTAAACAGAGGGGCTGGCCCAGTGGTGCAGCAGTTAAGTGCGCACATTCTGCTTTGGCGGCCCGGGGTTCGCTGGTTCAGATCCTGGGTGTGGACATGGCACCACTTGGCACGCCACTATGTGGTAGGCGTCCCACATATAAAGTAGAGGAAGATGGGCATGGATGTTAGCTCAGGGCCAGTCTTCCTCAGCGAAAAGAGAAGGATTGGCAGTAGTTAGCTCAGGGCTAATCTTCCTCAAAAAAAAAAAAAAATTTAAACAGAGAATGTCCACATGATCAGCAATTCCACTCCTACTCAGAAGAACTGACGGCCAGCCCCAGTGACCTAGTGGTTAAGTTTGGTGCACTCCACTTCAGTGGCCTGGGTTCAGTTTCTGAGCATGGACCTATACCCCTTGTCTGTCGTCAGTGGCCATGCTGTGGTGGTGGCTCACATACAAAAAGGGGAAGACTGGCAGCAAATGTTAGCTCAGGGCAAATCTTCCTCAGCAAAAAAAGAAACAAAGAACTGAAAGCAGGGACTCAGATATTTAAACACCAATGTTCGTTAAAAGGTAGATACAATCTGTTTTCATCAACAGATGAATAGATAGATAAATATGGAATGGATAGATAAAATGTGGTATATACCTACAATAGAATATTATTTGGTCACAAAAAGTAACAAAGTTCCGATACATGCTATAACATGGACGAACCTTGAAAACATTATGCTAAGTGAAGTAAGCCAGGCACCAAAGGACAAAAATTGTATGATTCTACTTAGATGAAATATCTAGAATAGGCAAATTCATAGAAATAGAAAGTAGATTACAGGTTACAAGGGGCTGGGAGGAGGGGAGAAGAGGGCGTTATTGTATAATGGGTACAGAATTTCTATTTGAGATGATGAAAAAGTTGTTGAGGGGCCAGCCCGGTGGCACAGCGGTTAAGTGTGCACATTCCGCTTTGTGGCCTGAGGTTCACTGGTTCAGATCCCGGGTGCAGACATGGCACCATATGGCACGCCATGCTGTGGCAGGCGTCCCACATATAAAGTAGAGGAACATGGGCACAGATGTTAGCTCAGGGCCAGCCTTCCTCAGGAAAAAGAGGACTGGCAGACATTAGCTCAGGGCTAATATTCCTTGGGGGTAAAAAAAAAATTGTTGAAATAGATAGTGATAATGGCTACACAACATGGTGAGTGTACTTAATACTACTGTATTGTACAGTTAAAACAGTAAATTTCATCATGAATATTTTACCACAATTTTTTAAAAAACACTTCATCTACAACAGCATTAAAAGAATATCAAATATTCTGGAATAAATTTAACAAAATATGTGAAATACCTCCTCACTGAAAACCACCAAACAACGCAGAGTGAAAATAAAGACAACGTAAATAAATGGAGATTTATACCATATAAATGAATTAGAAAAGACTCAATACTATTAAAATGCCAATTCTCCCCAAATCAATCTATAGACTCAATGGAATCCCAAGCATAATGTCTGCAGACTTTTTTTACAGAAACTGACAAACTAATTCTAAAATGTATATGGAAATACAAAGAACTTAAAATATCCAAATTAATCTTGATAAAGAAGAATAAAGTTGGATGGATTACACTACCTAACTTCAAGACTTGCTATAAAGCTACAGCAGTGGGGTATGGGCATATAGATAAATACCTCAACAGAACAAAACAAAGATAGGCCCATACCTATATAGTCAGTTTTTTGACAAAAGTGCTAAAGCAAACAAACGGGGAGAGAAAATTGTGGTAGTTTTAAACCCTATCAAATTTTTTGACATTCCTTCCCCCAAAAGGTCGAGCCGTACCCTCTTCTCCCCCTGAGTATGGGCTGGACTTAGTGAATCAATTCTAATGAACAGAATATGGCAGGGGCCGGCTCAGTGGCCGAGTGGTTAAGTTCGTGCACTCCGCTGCGGCGGCCCAGGGTTCGGATCCTGGGCGCGGACATGGCACCGCTCGTCAGGCCACGTTGAGGCGGCGTCCCACGTCCCACAGCTAGAAGGACCCGTAACTAAGATATACAACTATGTACAGGGGGAGTTTGGGGAGATAAAGCAGAAAAAAAAAAAAAAGGAATATGGCAGAAGTGACAATGTGTCACTAGGTCATAAGAGGCACCATGGCTTCTTCCTTACTCTGTCTTGGATCATTCACTCTGGAGGAGATAACTGCATGTCATGAGGATACTCAGAGAGCCCACATTTCAAGGAACTGAGGACTCCTGCCAAAAGCTAAGTGAGTAAGTCATCTTGGAAACATCCTCCAGCCCCAGACAAACATTCAGATGACTGCAGCCCCAGAGGACATCTTAACTGCAACTTTACAAGAGACTGTGAGCCAGAACCACTCAGCTAAGCCCCTCCTAAATTTCTGACCCTCAGAAACTGAGGCAATAAATGTTTCCTGTTTTAAACTGCCATGTTTTAGAGTAATTAGATAAATAATAAATACACAAGTCTTTTCAGCAAATGGTGCTGGTACTGGAACAAGAAATCCATATGGAGTGAAAAAATGAACCTTATCTCCAATCTTCCACGATATGCAAAAACTAATTCAAGGTGGATCAGAAACCTAAATGTAGAAGCTAAAACCATAAAACTTCTAGGTGGAAACACAGGGAAAATCTCCAACACTTAGAGGTAGGGAAGGATTCCTCAGACAGGACACAAAAAGCAAAAACCATAAAAGAATATATTGATAAGTCGGACTCCAACAAAATGGAAAACTTCTGATATACAAAATATATTAGTAAAATGAATAGGCAAGCCACCACGGACTGAGAAAAAATATTCACAGAACATCTATCTAACTGGTATCCAGAATATATGAAGCTCTCCTAAAACTCAATAATAAAAAATAACAGCTCCATTTTTTTTAAATGGCAAAAGATTTGAACAAGTACTTCACAAACAAAGATAAACAAATGACAAATAAGTACAGGAAAAAGTGCTCAATATCATTAGTAACCACATAAACACAAATTAAAACCACGGTAAGATATGACTATACTTTCATGAAAATAACTAAAATTAAAAACACTGATAACACACTAAATATTACTGAGTATGTGGAACAATCACAACTCTCATACATTACTGGTGGAAGTGTAAAATGGCACCACCATTTTGAAAAAGGTGGTAAAGTTTCTTATAAAACTAGACATACATCTACCCTACGATTCAGCAATTCTCTTCCCCTGAAGGGAAATGAATGTATATCTTCCCCAACAACACTTGTACAAAAATGTCCACAGAAGCCTCATTCATAAGTAAAACACTGGAAACAGCCCAGATGTCCATCAACAGGAGAACAGATAAACTGGAATGTTCAGCTAACGAAATACTACACAGCAATAAAAAGGAATGACCTACTGACACAGACAACAGCATGGATAAATTCCCCAAATATTATACTGTGTGAAAGAAGCCTTACACAGGAGGATACATAGTATGACTCTATTTACATGAAATTTTAGAACAGGCCAAACTAATCTATGAGGAAAAAAATCAGAGCCGAAGTTGTCTCTGGCTAGAACACAACAGCAGTTTAAATTAATCCCTATATTAAAAAAACAAATTTAAGACACAAGGTGATAGTAACATGAGTATTCTGTTGAGAAAATACTTATTAAATTATTAATAATTTGTTCATATAACTTTGATAAATAGTAGCTTACCAGTTATCAATGTATTACCTCTTGGCTCCAAACCCAACCATCATTGCATGCTCTGCAGAAATGGAGGTGAACCCATTAAACATTTTTCCTGTGCCAGCTAATTAAGCTTTATCAGTAGAGGACACTGGAGAGGCACTGCAAAAACAAAAGGCTTCTCTAACTGGTTCCACTATGCTCCTCTCAACAGGTCCATGACACGCAGTCAGCTCCCCCCAGTGCCTGGCCACTGTTGGGTGCCTCACACAATGCATAGTGGTCAGCAGCACCCAGTGGCCAACAGCTTCTTGCTGACACCTCACTCAAGCGGTTCTGTGGCAGTGCTTCCAGACAGACACCTCTCCATAAATGGTTTTCTCCAAAATTCTAGAGGGTAGATTTCCAGCAAGTCCTAGAGGGTAGATTTCTAGCATGTTCTGCCAAATGTGGCACTACAATGACTTTCTCTGCCAACCAGTTAGGCATGGTCACCAGCTCCTCCAACAAGACATGGATCTCAGCCCTGAGAGGGTGTCTTCCTTGAGGACTCCGTATCAGTCCTAGGGGTAGCAGCTGCTCCTATATATGCTATTCCTATATTATTCAGAGTTCTCTCTACTTCTTACCAGCCAATCCCTCATTAATCCAATCCCGTTATAGTCAGTAATTCTTTTACTTATTTATTCATTTTTAAAGACTGGCACCTGTGCTAAGAACTGTTGCCTATCTTCTTTTTTTTTTTCAGTAATTCTTTATATTAAACTTTACCTGTTCAAATTACTGTGTGGTTTCTGTCTCCTGAATGGAACTTGTCAGTTTTTTCAATGAGTGGAAAAGGCTAAGTAGCATAGACTGAAAATAAGAAATGTTATTCCCTACATAAAATCCACATAGCTCTGCTTTATTTACAATTCTACCAATAAAAAGTAATACAACACTGTAAAACAGCCAAGTTAACATGCTTAAGGGTCCAAGTAACCCTGCCTGGTACACTCTGCTTCGTGAAGTTATGCAAGCTTAATATTTGGCTCCCCAAGGCCAAGGTCAGCACTTTCTTTAGAGACATTCACAAAATAGCTAACCAACCACATATTTTATAATACATCTTCCCAAACACGGAAGAAACTTCTTAGCATTCACTTAATTTTCTACGCTAAAGAAATTAACTTTCATGAAGAATATCAAAAATCAAAACAGCCTATGCATGTCTTGTGCTTATCTGAAATATCTAGTGTGCTCCTTGGCTCTGATCCACACAACATCCTCCAGTTGAGCAAAGTCTTTATAAATAATTTTCAGAATACTCACCACCAAATCAAATTTGCATCCAAACAGCAACTATAAAGTCTCCAAATCAATCAAGGACCATTAAAATAGCACCTGCAAAAAACTTTTTTAAAGTATATAATCAAATATACATTGAGTGAGACTCTGCAGAACAAATATTGTAGTGATAAGACGAACACAGTTCCTGCCCTCAGAAAAGTGAAAATGAGGATGTACATCAGGTAGAAATGAGAGGCAAATAAGCAATTTTTTAAAGTATGGTAAATGTTACAATGAAGAATGTACTATAAAAACACCAGGAGTGGTCATTAACCAAGATGGAGGATAGGGGTCAGGAAAGGCTTCTTAGAGGGTATGGCATCTAAACTGAAATCTGAAAGATAACTGGAGGTAGACAGAAAGAAGGGGATAAGGAGAGTGAAGATAAAAGCATGGGCAAATGCCCAGAGGGAGGAGTGAGTCACCTGAAACATCTTGAGGCCGGATGGTCAAGAGATGCAGTCAGAGATCAGTAAGAGCCAAATGATGAAGTGCCTCATCTACTAGACTCAGGAGTTGGAACCTGACCCACACTTTCCACCAGGAAGTCACTGAAGAGCTTTAGGCAAAAAAAGGGCTCAGATTTGCACTGGCCGCAGTGTAGAGTGGACTGGAGCAGGCAAGACTACAACAGCCAAATGAAATTATTCCCAAACAGTTTTGAAAAACTAAAACACGCCATAAGTTAACCATTGACAAGCTTCCCCTTTATCTGATCCTCTATGACGTAGGGAGAGTAGGTATCATCAACTCAATATTACAAGCAAAGAAGTATACAGAGAAGTCAGCTGACTCGCCTAAGTAAGGTTCCACAGCTAGAAAGTATGTAAAACACCAGCATTCACTTTCCTTGCTTCGTTCCTAGGAAAGCCCCAAGATCTATCTTTTCAGTCTAGTCTGGGGAGGCAGGTATCACTTGGTGCAGGGTTGAGTAAGGTTAGCACTCTCAGCAATACAACTGTAGGTTCATTTGCTCAACAAGTTTAGTGTCTCTACAAAATGATGTGGGAACCCCAAACCTTTCAGACACTAGAGACAACACTCCTTCCCTGCCTTTTCACACTGCAGAGAGCAAGGCCACAGGGCATGAGGAAGAGAGACTGAATGGTCAGGATACCAAGAGTTTCAGAACCATGGCCTTAAGAAAATCACTTATTCTCTGCAATTTTAGTCATCACCTAGAAACTGAATACAATAATTGTCAAAGTCCCCACATTCTAAAAAATGTCTAAGATTCTGTAACTATCCCACCTGAAAAAAGCATAGTATCCTGGAAACCTTCACATGATAGTTCCAATGTTTTCAAGGGTGGTAATATAATCTTGGAGGGTTTCAAATTCCCGGGGAAACACACTGAGTGCTGACAAACAGCATCAATGTCCATGGTCAGGAGAAAACTTTCTGAGAAAAGCATTTGAAAATGTTTCCTTCAGCAATAAATAACAGAAAAAAATACAACATCTAACTTCAGTAGCAGTTACTTGCGTTATAAAATTAATTTATTAGTTTTAATCTCCCACCCTCTCCCACTCTCTGCCCTGGCAGAGAAGCAAACTTGTTGGCATCACTTCAACTACCAAGACAATTTTATAGTTTAGATGCAAGGCCTCTGTGGAGCTCCACTGACAAGATTTGTTAAGACACAATGTGTATTTTTTAAAAGGAAAAACTGAAGTAACAGTACACAAAAACAAAATAACTGACATGGGAAGAAAGTACCACAGCAAAGCAAGGCTGTCAGTATACCATGGCCACTCACATGTTCTTCAGTAGACACAGCAATTACGGCTGCAGGGAACAAAGGGTACAGTTACCAAAGGGCTCCAAGACAAGCAGAGAGGAGAAACGAAGTCCCCTGCCTGGCTTTTATCACTTATTAGTCAAATGAAGAACTGCAGAACCAATCATCTGAACTTTTTTCTTCTTTTTTTTTTTTGAGAAGATTAGGCCTGAGCTAACTACTGCCAATCCTCTTCTTTTTGCTGAGGAAGACTGGCCCTGAGCTAACATCCGTGCCCATCTCCCTCTACTTTATATGTGGGAGGCCTACCACAGCCTGGCTTTTGCCAAGCAGTGCCATGTCTGCACCTGGGATCCAAACCACCGAACCCCAGGCCACCAAGAAGCGGAATGTGAGAACTTAACCGCTGTGCCACCGGGCTGGCCCCTGAACTTTTTTCTAACGAAGGATTTATCTTAATCTTAGGTCATATGAGGACTAGAAACCTAAACAGCTCTGTTCAATGGGTATGATCCAATTACCGTCTTATACTTGAAAAGATAAAATCCTTAAAGGAAAGTTGGTTTTAATTTGTTTTTATCACCTCTAAGTGCTTGTACCTAAAAGCAACTCATGATACTGTAGAAGTATTTTCTCATTCACCCTCATATTCTTGATAAGGATTTTTAGCATCCAGAAGTTTTACAAATAGCTCCAAGATGTAGACCTTCAGCAGTCCACAAGGGCTAGTATTTCAAGAAGGGCCACAAAAGGGGCTGGCCCTGCGGCCAAGCAGTTAAGTTCGCATGCTCCATTTTGGCGGCCGAGGGTTTCAGCGGTTCAGATCCTGGGCGTGGACATGGCACCGCTCATTAAGCCATGCTGAGCCGTCATCCCACATAGTACAACTAGAAGGATCTACAACTAGAATATACAACTAGGGGCCGGCTCCGTGGCCGAGTGGTTAAGTTCGCGCGCTCCGCTGCGGTGGCCCAGGGTTCGGATCCTGGGCGCGGACATGGCACCATTCATCAGGCCACGTTGAGGCAGCGTCCCACATCCCACAACTAGAAGGACCTGCAACTAAGATACACAACTATGTACCGAGGGGGGGGTTGGGAAATAAAGCAGAAAAAAAAAAAAAAATTGGCAACAATTGTTAGCCCAGGTGCCAATCCTTAAAAAAAAAGGAAGATTGGCAACAGTCGTTAGCCTAGGTGCCAATCTTTAGGGGAAAAAAAAAGAATATACAACTAGGTATTGGGGGGCTTTGCGGAGAAGGAGGAGGAAAAATAAAAAAGCCCCCAATACAGCAATAAGGCTTGCTCAACAGCACAGATTACATTTTCCCAGGTAAACGATTACCTACCCACAGCCCAGTTTCTCAGGTAATACATCAGGGTGCAAAGCTATTTAAGAGGAAAGGAAAAGTTGTCAACATTGAAAAGACGAGGAAACTAAAGCACAGAGAAGTTGAGTAGATGAAAGCTAAAGTAAAAGAAAGGAAAAAGCTCTATCTGGGCCACTTCATAATAGGTTCTGAATCTAAACATCTACGTAAATTTACGACAAATATGAAAGGCCATGTTACTCTTCTTTATCTTTTTTTTTAAAGACTGGCACCCGAGAATTATGTTAAGTGAAATAAGCCAGCTAGAGAAGGATAATCTGTGTATGACACCACTCATATGAGGAATTTTAAAATGTGGACTAAGAACAGTTTAGTGGATACCAGGGGAAAGGTGGGGTGGGGGATGGGCACAAAGAGTGAAGTGGTCCACCTACAACACGAATGACAAACATTAATGTACAACTGAAATTTCACAAGACTGTAACCTATCATTAACTCAATAAAAAAATAAAAATAAAGACTGGCATCAGAGCTAACAACTGTTGCCAATCTTTTTTTTTTTCTGCTTTTTCTCCCCAAATCCCGCCAATACATAGTTGTATATTTTAGTTGTGGGTCCTTCTAGTTGTGGCACGTGGCACGCCACCTCAGAGTGACCTGACGAGCAGTGCCATGTCCATGCCGAGGATCCAAACTGGCGAAACCCTGGGCCGCTGAAGCTGTGTGCATGAACTTAACCACTTGGCCACATGGCCGGCCCCTCTTCCTCTTCCTCCTCCTCTTCTCCTCCTCCTCCTACCCAAAGCCCCCGAGTACATAGTTGTATATTCTAGTTGCAGGTGCTTCTGGTTATGCTATTTGGGACACCACCTCAGCATGGCCTGATGAGCGGTGCCACGTCCACGTCCAGGATCCGAACCAGTGAAACCCTGGGGTGCCAAAGCGGAGAGCACGAACTTAACCACCTGGCCATGGGGCTGGCCCCTCTTTAAAAAGAGCTTTTCATTCAAAGGAAAACATAAGCATCGAAGTCTATTTTGTACAAAAAAACAAATTATTACATGGAGGTTTATAGTAGATTTTTCAAACCTGCCAAAGCTTGGAAGTAATCAAGATGTCCTACATTAGATGAGTGGATATATAAACTGGTACATCCAGACAATGGATTATTCAGCACTAAAAAGAAAAAGAGCTATCAAGCTCTATAAAGACATGGAGAAACCTTAAATGCATATTATTAAGTGAAAGACACCAATCTAAAAAGGCTACATACTGTATAATTACGGGGGAGAGGGAGGGATGATGAATAGAAGTGCAGAGGATTTTTAGGACAGTGAAACTATTCTGTATGATACTGTAACAGTGGATACATGTCATTATACATTTGTCAAAAACCACAGAGTATACAACATCAAGAGTGAACCCTAATACAAACTACAGACTTTGGGTGATAATAATGTGTCAATGCAGGTTCATTAACTATAACAAATGTACCACTCTGGTGTGGGATGTTGAAAATGGGAGAGGCTATGTATGTGTGAGAGCAAGGAGTATATGAGAAATCTCTGTACTTTCCATTCAACTTTGCTATAAGCCTAAAACTGCTCTAAAAATAGTCTATTTTTTAAAAAGCCAAATTATTTAAAGGTTCTAATTTTTTATCTGGGTGGTTGTTAGACATGTATACATGTATAAAAAAATCATCAGATTTTGTGCACTTTATATGTATTTTATACTTCAAGGAGTTTAAAAACAAAACAAATTTAACAGGGCAAACTAATCATTTGAGGGGAAAAAAAATCTGTGCTTAAGCTAACACTGGAAGGCAGAACCTTTCGTGACAAGGCATGGGCACTGTTGTCTGAGCACTGATACTCCCTGGCTGGGTGGCCTAAACATCTTATTCTCAGCTTTCTCAAATATAAAATGAATGTACTACAACTTGTCTCATAGGGCTGTTGAAAAAGAAATTCCTTGTCTTGTCCACTTAGTTATTCAAAAGAAAAACATGCAGACTGGGAAATAAAGATTCCAATCAAGTCAGAGGACTATTACAGATTGGTCTCTCTGCCAATAAACTATAAAAAATATGGTAAACTATAAATAAAACAGCTTATAAAACACTTAAAATTTTTTAATAAAAATGCCCTCTAAAGCAGCAATATTTAAAGAGTAATTTTCTCACTTCGACCAACTTCCACATGATAGTTTCATTCATCTTAAATCCCCACCTTACCTTCCACCCAGGAAATATCATTTTAGCAGCTCCATAAGAATCTATTTAATTCTTTGTTTTATTTTTAAAGATTGGCACCTGAGCTAACAACAGTTGCCAATCTTCTTTTTTTTTCTTGCTTTTTTCTCCCCAAATCCCCCCAGCACATAGTTGTCTATTTTTTTAGTTGTGGGTCCTCCTAGTTGTGGCATGTGGGACACCACATCAACATGGCCTGACGAGTGGTGCCATGTCCGTGGCCAGGATCCAAACCTGCAAAACTCTGGGCCGTTGAAGCAGAGGGCGCAAACTTAACCACTCAGCCACAGGGCCGGCCACCTATTTAATTCTTTAAGACATTTGGGAAGCTTTAAAAGAGGATCCTGATAACCAAGTTCTTGGCTACGAAGAAACTAGTCGCTTCTGAACACTGGCCCAAGAAGTCAATGGTGAAACAGAATGCAATATGTCAAACAGAGCTATGAATAGGCAAAGTATGAAAATGACTTTTAATGAGAGGGAGGATTTAAGGGATGAAAAGTCATCATCAAAGCCCTGCTTGCCACTCCCAGAAATTAAAATCTAGAACACTTAGCTAGGACCCTCTGTTGGTACTAGTTTTCAAATATCATACATGGAAGATCATCAGACAAGAAAGCCTGAAGCTTTAAAAAGTTACATGTGAATTAAAGTTAATTCACATTACTTTTTAAAGTAGTGAAATATGTGTCACATGACCAACAGTCTAAAGAGGTAGTATCTACTGTGGTAACTGGGCCTGAACACTTACAAAGGTACAAACTACCAAGGCCAGGCTCCAGAGAGAAATGAAGGATGAATTTTGTTGAACCCCGTGGATGACCAAGAAGCCTCCCGGCCTGCATCAATTAACAGAAATCCAGAAACACGACAAGTACTGAAGTAAGTTCTAAAGCAAATAGAACCCCTCAATCTAGAAGCCTGTGTACACTTGCAACAGTTCCTGGTTATTTCAACTTCTCACCTCAATGGAGTAACCACTAGTTCTTAGTTCAGGTAGATCTGGAAATCTGGTAAAAATGTTAAATGAAGCTTCAAGCTGAGGATTATCAGAGAGGAATAACCACAAAATTGGGCCCAGAGCCCACAGGAGTGCTCTTCAACTTTTCCTGAAACAGTGTCCCTCTGATGCAGTCTGAGTCAGAGCAATTCTACCGCCGGATATTTTTTTTTTGGAAGATTAGCCCTGAGCTAACTACTGCCAATCCTCTTCTTTTTGCTGAGGAAGACTGGCCCTGAGCTAACATCCATGCCCATCTTCCTCTACTTTATACGTGGGACGCCTACCACAACATGGCTTTTGCCAAGCGGTGCCATGTCCGCACTCAGGATCTGAACCGGCGAACCCCATGCCGCCAAGAAGCGGAATGTGCGAACCGCTGCACCAGTGGACCAGCCCCTACTGCTGGACATTTATTGAAGAGAAATGAAAACATATACATACACAAAGACTTACGTGAGAACATTTATTGTATCTTTATTCATAACAGCCAAAAATTAGAAACAACTCAAATGCCCATCAGCAAATGGTATAGTCATAAAAAGGAATACTACTCAACAATAAAAAGGAACACAACAAAATGGATGAGCCTTGAAATCGTCATACAGAGCAAGAGAAGCCAGATACGAAAGCCTATATAGTCAATTTTCATTATTTACAGTGGTTATGTTCTATAGTCACCACCAACACCAAGTTAGCAAATACCGAGCAACTACTCCTGCGGAAACATAGGTTAAGTTTCTGTGAGCCTCCACAAAATTTTTGTCAGCCAATCAATACATAACCTTCTAGAGCTACATACATACAATATACCATCTCTTATGTATGTTTCTATTTAAAGACTTTATTTAATATACATACATTGTGGACTCATTAATGCTGAACTCTCAGCCAAGAGCATTATAACTCATGCCTGAACAAAACTTATCTAACAAATAGATTTTCTTCGTAAGGCATAACATCACCTTCTTGTGCTTAGGAAGATCAGACAGCACTTCAGCACTATGCTTGGAAGCCATTTAAGCAGCGAAATCACTAAGAAAAAACATAAAAATATGAAAAACTATGGCACTAGATAGACCACAAAAAGGACACTTGTTTACAGCAGGAGAGCTGAAACAAGAAGGCTGAGTTGCCTTCTTCCACTTCAGCTGAGAACGCGCACACCAAGCAATTCAAATTTTTTGCCATTTCTGGTCTGCAAAGGGTTTTCTTTGGCCAGTGAAGCAGCGCAAATTTTAATTCATTGCCAAATTTAAAATTCAAGAAATTTCACATAAAAATACAGATTTCTGGTTTTCTTTCCAAAAAAGAAAAAAATCATAAGATCTAGTAACACAACAACTGGCTGGAACTGAGCAACAGTGACCCTTTAGGGTCTGTGTTAACTAGTTAACCCTAGACCCTACCACTCCCCACTGCCCTACAACCTGCTTCCCTAATTTACTACTAGCTGGTCCCTGACGTAAATGCATCATTTACTAACCCAGATGTTTATAATATATTGCTGACTGCAAAAAGGTAGAAATCAGGATGTATAGCATACTCTCATTTTTGTAAAAGTTGTAAGAGACAGGGAAAAAATGTCTGGTTATACACTAAAACACTAACAGTGAAGTTATGGATGATCCTTTATTTTTATTTCTTGTTCCTTATATTAGCTTTTTTTAAACTAATGAATATACATTACTTATCTGCAACTTTGAGATATAATTCATACATCATACAATTCATTCATTTAAAGTGCACAATTCAATGGTTTTTAATATATTTGCAGATATGTACAACCATCACTACAATTTTAGAACATATTCATCACCTCAAAAAGAAATCCCATATCCTTTAGTTATCATTCCTCTACCCTCTCATACACTTCCAAGCCCTAAGCAACCACTAATCTACGTCCTGTCTCTACGTATTTGCCTATTCTGGACATTTCACATAAACGGAATTATATAATATATGATCTTTTGTGTCTGGCTTCTTTCACTTAGCAAAATGTTTTCAAGGCTCATCTATGTTATAGTATGCATCAGTACTTCATTTCTTTTTATTGCTAAATAATATTCCACTGTATATATACACATTTTATTTATCCACTATCAGTTGATAGACATCTGAGTTGTTTCCCCTTTTGGCTATTATAAATAATGCTGCTATAAATATCATATACAAGTTTTTGTGTGGACATGTTTTCATGTCTCTTGGGTAGATAACTAGGAGTAGGACTGCTGGATCCTATAGTACCCTATGTTTAACCATGTAAAGAACTGCCAGACTGTTTTCCAAAGTAGCTGCATCACTTTACATTCTCACCACCCCTGTATGAGGGCTCTGATTTCTCCACATCCTCACAACACTTATCATTATCTGTCTTTTTGATTATGGAGTAAGTCATTTATAAATGTTCATCCGATCATAATACACCCAGATTTTTATGGACTTCAATGTGTTCTTATTCACTGACATCAAATTTTACACTTGACAAGAGTCCAGTCCTAGACCTGCTCCCCTGATCTACCTACCATCTGTAAATGAAGGGACAGGAATAAAGGAGCTAAACCCACAAATAAAACTTTTACATAAGAGATCAGCAGCAGATTTTCTAAGCACTCAACAAAACAAAGTTCCTAACAGGGATCCAGCACTCAAGTGAACATGTGTTCCCATCAAAACTCATCTGTAATGCCTCCTACATAAATGCAACTTCAAACCACAGCAGCAAACAGAAGTCTTGATCTAACATCTTTTTACTTGTAAAAGAACCAAGATGTCTTAGGTTTTCCCACCCAGAATCTACTGCTCAAATCCTGCTATAGTAGGAGAAGGGAAACGAAATCTGATTTAAAATCAGGACAAAACACAGATCCACTGGGACAAATATACAAAATGCCTGACTGCTCCCTTGCTCCAAGCCAGAGACAGCGTGCACTGTGCAACCTATCCCCAGCTCTGCCCATCACTGCTACTTATAGTCTCTGGGCAGCACTGGGAGGAGGGCAAGCAGCAAATACTACTGCCATGTTTACAGCAGCCCATGATGGCAGTGAGACCAAGACCCAAACAAGAAGAGGGTCCAAGAATCTCAACACCTGGCGCTATGCTCACCCAACACGTTTTCCAAGAGTCAAAACTGGCATCTTAGGGGCTGGCCCAGTGGCGCAGTGGTTAAGTTTGCATGTTCTGCTTCGGCAGCCCAGGGTTCGCCGGCTCAGATCCCGGGTGCAGACATGGCACTGCTTGGCAAGCCATGCTGTGGCAGGCGTCCCACATATAAAGTAGAGGAAGATGGGCATGGATCTTAGCTCAGGGCCAGTCTTCCTCAGCAAAAAAAAAGAGGAAGATTGGCAGCAGACATTAGTTCAGGGCTAATCATCCTCAAAAAAAAAAAAAACTGGCATCTTAGCCAGGAAGGGGGTGGGCCACACAGCCTCTTCTGAAATGTAGAATTACTTTCTGTTTTCAGGCCTCAGTTCTGCACTCAGAACAAGTTCTCCAGCACTGAAGACAGGCCTCCATAAGGTGCTAGAGTCAACACATGCAAGTACTTCAGGCAGGGTAGGAGGTGGAATCCATGGCCACCAAATCCCCTTTCTACTTGTCCCTTCCCTCCATTTCCTGTTTAATTACAGAGAGTGTTTCTAACTCACACATTTTTGTAAACATTTATTCCTCATCTACTACACACAGGTACAAGAAGACACAAAAATATAGTCTCTGTAGGAAAGAGGTTAGGTCTTACGAAAGGAAACAAAAAATTATTCTTAAGTGAGCAAATACTATTTTGTTTTTTGTTTAAGGGCAATAATGCTACTACAGTTCAGAGGGAGTGAAGCATCCCCAGGCGCTGGAATGTTTGGGGAGTGTTTCATAAAGAAGGTAGGAAAGACTAGAGCTGGACTCTGGAGAAAAGAGAAGTGGAGCTGAAGGAAAAGGGTATCTCAAAGAGGGGCAAATGCCAGTGGATTCAACTGGCAAGAGGATCTGAGTAGGGATATATCGTGTATGGAATATTTAGCAAACCATTTGGTTAGTGGGGATTAGAATAAGCCCTGGAAAGGTGGGCTGGGGCCAGCTGGGCAGCAGGACCTTCAATGCCACATTAGGACTCAGATCTCATCCCATAAGCCTGCAGTAGTTTCTAACTTCACTGTAGGATCTCCATAGTCTGTGAAGTGTGTCTGTTGCTCACAACAGTTAAAAGTGCTGACATTTAGGGGCCGGCCCGGTGGCGCAGTGGTTAAGTGCACACATTCTGCTTCAGCGGCCCGGGGTTTGACGGTTCAATTCCCGGGTATGGACATGGCACGGCTTGGCACGCCACTATGTGGTAGGCGTCCCACATATAAAGTAGAGGAAGATGGGCACAGATGTGAGCTCAGGGCCAGTCTTCCTCAGCAAAAAGAGGAGGATTGGCAGCAGTTAGCTCAGGACTAATCTTTCTCAAAAATAATAAAAAAATAAAAAGTGTTGACATTTACAGGTGAACTACATAAAGACAAAGAAGTTTAAGTGGATAAAGTGGATGGTCTGCCATTGTAACATCTTACTCATTTGCGGTTAAAAATGCCCAGCACAGAAGTACTGCTATTAGCTACTGCTGGATAATACCATGCTGAATTAAGCATCATCTACTCCTCATAAATATTCATGAGGTAGTAAAAGCATTAAACAAAGGCAATAAAAGTTCTCGGGTATTCTATCATCTCCTTTGGGCAGCGGTTCTAACATAGGATTAGACTGTGGATGTACTTTAATGGGCCCTTGAACCACCTAAAAGTGTACGCAAAAGTTAGTGTTGTGAACTTGACTAAGGAGACAATCTGTCTCTTTCCACATCTCACAGAGGTCTGATATCCTAAACAGGCTAGGAGCCTAACTTAGGGTTATTTTAACAGAAACCAGCAAGAATTTAACCCTGTAGCTGCCTTACCTTTCTAAAGGAAGCATTAATCAAACAGGGGTTGGAGGGTTAGCTTGGGGCAATTTTGAGAAGCTCCTAATATTTAAGTATATCCCTCCTTTCTCGTCAAGAACTGCCCCAGGAACTGGTCTCACCAAGGTCAAAACTCTTTGAAGATTCAAAAACTGGCCTGAGAGAGGGCAATGAAATAAATAACTCAAGACTACCCAACTGCTGCCTCTTCTCACACCTAAGGCAAACAGCGACATGCCCCCAGCTTCCTCTGGTTTCAGCATCTGTTCTCCAAAACGATCTCCTAATCAAGGAGGTGGTTTCCCTCAAAACGAAATATTCTGAGGTGACAAGGTCCGACACAAGTGCACAAAGTATTGTCACTTGACTTTTTAGTCGTCTCATGAAGGCTTTTTGCGTGACCTCATACAAGGAGTCTGTGCAGAGAAGCCAAAGGACCAAAGGGAAAGAGAAATGTGTTTTGGAGCATTCAGAACTCTTCCTAGGACCTGCACACCTTGCCCAGGGTCTCTAACCCTCCCACCCTTGCAGGAAAGGAGCCTTACTGGTCTGTTTTAATTGGACAAGATACATTTAGTCTGTTAAAAGTTAATTTGGCAGTTTCATACCATCCACAACGACAAAAAGAAGTTTCATTTCTTTTTCTGATTCTAACAAACTCCTGGATTTCCTTTGTCTCCTGATTAAACTGGCAGAATCTCTCTTTAGAAGCTAAAAGCAACCAAGTCATCACCATAATATTCACTTTCTCCTACAGCAAAAAGAGGAAGACCTTACCACAACTCCAAAAAGTGGTGGTAGAGAACCAAAGAAATTCTGTTCCAAGATAAAATTCGAGCATCATGGACATTTAACCAAGACCTTCAGGAAGAAGCAAACGGTGGGCTCCGAGGAGCACAGAACGCAGGCGCCGGGCAGAGGGCTTTCTCCCTGCTAGAATCAGAGGGCAGTGACACTGGCCGGCCTGGTTCGCGGGGGCTCCTGCCTGTTTCGTCTAGTCTTAGTCTCAAGCGGTCTGAAAATCACTCGCAGGGGCGACATCTAAGAAAAAGGTACGTTTATTTCTTACCCGGGAGGAACACAACGACCCGGAGAGCATCTGGCTGGCACTGAACACGTGTCAGCGCTGCGGGTCAGCGTAGCCCAGGGCTTCGGTCCTGTTTCCCCCTACCCGGCAGGCCGGCCCTCTGGCGCGGGGCTCTCAGACCTCCACCCCAAGGCCGTCTCCTGGCCTCGGGGACAGCATCCCGGAGGCTCCACCGGCGGCCGATGAGGACTCGCGAGCGACGCTCTGATGACACCCTGGCCCTGCGCGCGCCCGCTCCAACCCCGCGCCCGCCGTCGGCCGCCCCGCCGCCGTGAGGTCGGTCTTTCGGCCCGACTCCTGTCACTCACCGGCCCGGGCAGCGGGCGCCCACGGCTCCCCAGGGGAGCTGGGCCCCGCGGGCCTCCTGGTTTCGGCCCGCCCCCTGGCAGGCAGTGCTGGTGGCTGAGCCCCGCAACAGCGGCCCCGCACCGGCCGCTCGGTCCAGCTCCCGGCGCTGCCCACTGGGTACGGATCAACAACAAGATGGCGGCCAGCCGAGGGGGCGGGGGCCAGGCGTCATAGTAACCAGGACGGCAAAGAGCCCGCCCCCAGCTGAGGATATCTCCAATTAACAGCCTCTTCGCCCACCGCCCCCGGGAGTGCTTCCTGCTGACAGGTCGGCCTGCCTGTCAGTCAGAGCCGGCCTCTCACAGCCAATGCCGAACGCCTCAGCACGTGACTGTGACGGCACGGGTTGGCGCATGCGCATCGTTCCCGGAGCTGCTAGAGGCAAAGCTTTTGCTGCTGAGTCCGAGACCGTAGCGCCCTTGTTCTGTCTGCAAGCCCTGCGCGCCTGCGGAGCCGACAACGTCTTCTCACACTTGCGCTCACACTTAGGGCATGTCTTCTGTGTACTATTTGCTTTTTTTGTCACCCACCCTGAAGGGAAGGGATTGTTGTCCCCTGTTCACTGATGAGGAAACTGAGGCCGAGCCAAGGTCACGCCACCTCTGGGAGTGGAGGCACTGGATCTTGTACCTTCTCCTGCTGCCTCCACAGTATAATTCCCTCTTCCTAGCGTCTTCACCATCTTTGCCGGTCATCACTCCAAGGTGCAGCCATTTTGCTGCCCCGAGCAGTCCCTGGAGGCTTGCCCACGTTTGTCCTTCTGCCCGGAGTTTAGTCCCCAGAACAAGCTCTGGCACACAGCGGGTATTCTGTCTTCCTGCCCTAGAGCATCTTGTCTTGAGTTCCTGTGACAACATCTTTTACCCTGGGCTGTCATGATCTGCCTACAAGGCTGACTATGAGTCCTGAAAACACGGTTAATTATCTTGGTCCCCAGTACAGAGCACCTTAACCCTGGGGTTGGCTTCAGAGTTAGGAGCCTAGATAGTCACACAGCCTGGACCCACATCAAGTGCCCAGACTAGCTAGCTCTGTGACTTTTGAGCCTTGGTTGGCCCATATGTAAAATGAGGAACAACAGTCGAGCCCTTAGAGCAGGGTAAGTACTCAGGAAAAGTCCACCTGCAACCACTTCCAGCAACACGTTGCTGTCCCTTAGGGCAGGTCTGACACCCACACTTTATTGGAAGCACTGTGAGCTGTCCCTGAGGCCAGCTCTGACACCCTCACTTTATTGGAAGCACTGTGAAACATGTCTTTCCCACAGAAGGCACTCAGCTTCTTCCACTACCTGGGACACTACAGCTCAGGAAGAGAGGTCCTCCAGTGCCCCAAGAGGGTTCAGGCCCACAGACTTGGTAGAGGGGAGAAGATTGAGAGAACTTGGGGATACCACAGTAAAGGTAGCCACCACACAGACAGGTCCTCTTGGAGAGCTGGCAGTAACCTGAGACCTGGTGCCAGGCTGGGCATGGGTAGTGGGCTAGCACTGCACCCAACAGAACCTGCCCTGCTACAGGTTACTGTAGGCTACCTGGTCATGTGCAACAGCTCAGCTCAGCACAAGGAGCACCGAGGGCCGAGGAACTAGAAGAAACAAATCAGGAAAAAATGGGAACAGCCCCTCAGAAGGGGGCTATCATCAAGCCCTCCATGGCCATCCATGCCACAGAGTCCTCAAGTCTGCATCAACCCTCACCTCAGTGCAAAAGCTCCAGATCCTTCCCAAGAAAACCACATACAATCAGGAAAATGCCCTGGAGGTTGGTGGGGCCCTCGAACAGCAACAATGTCCTCCTCTCAGTGGGAAAAGGAAGCTCCTGGGCCATCCACATTTGCCAGAGCAGGTGGCCTCTGAGGGAAGAGGCTGACTGGAGGCCCCTTCAGTCACTGACAAGGATAACAGCCTCTTACTTCTGCAGAGCATTAATCACTGTCAGAGCATTGTACAATGCCTTCTTCAAAGAAAAATAACCTGCTTCTCACTGAACGCCACCAACACGGTGTTCAGGCACTTTCATGGAGGTTGGCTGGGTGACCTACGTCTCCTTTGGGCCTCATGCAGGGAAGCTGGTTGCGACTGTAGATGTTATTGATCAGAACCGGACTTTGGTCGATGGTCCTTGCACTCAGGTAAGGAGACAAGCTATGTCTTTCAAATACATGCAGCTCACTGACTTCATCCTAAAGTTTCCACACAGTGCCCGCCAGAAGTACATCCAACAAGCCTGGCAGAAGGCAGATATCAATACAAACTGGGCAACCACAAGATGGGCCAAGAAGATTGAAGCCAGAAAAAGGAAAGCCAAGATGACAGATTTTGATGGTTTTAAAGTCATGAAGGCAAAGAAAATGAAGAACAGAATAATCAAGTTTGAAGTCAGGAAGCCTCAAAAGGAAGGTCTCCTGAAAGCTTCTCCCAAGAAATAATCTGCTGCTAAGGGTGCAGCTGCAACAACTGCTGCAGAGGTTCCAGCAAAAAAGATGACTGCTGTGGGCCAGAAGGCTCCAGCCCGGAAGGTTCCTGCCAAGAAAGCTGCAGGCCAGAAGACAGCACCTCTGAAAGCTCAGAATGGTCAGACAGCTCCAGCCCAGAGAGCACCTGCTCCAAAGGCGTCTGGCAAGAAAACATAAGAGATAAGAGGCTATTATAAAAATAATAAAGGTTCTTTTTGACATGCTGGCAAACAAGAAAATGAACCTCACTACTCCCTAGAGAGTGCCCACAAAGTAGAGCATTGTCCAAGAGAGAGCAAGGAAGCACAGATCTCAGAGCTTCTCCCACATGTAGGTTACAAGGCTGAGACTTTGCTGTTTGTAATTTTGTTTATTATTGAATCAACTTGAAAACAGAGCCCATGATCACGTGAAGATGAAATTCCACACATAGTGAAGCAGCTTCTCAGCCTCAGAGCCAGTGCCGGGCTCCCGTGCGCGTGTTGAACAGGTAATCTCTGCCTGTACCTGAGCTCAGATGGTCAGGAGAGAGGGAGAGAAGGTGTTGCTGGCCTCAGCAAAACTGCCTCCCTCCCCTAAGGGTAGGGGAAGACATTCCAAAACGCTTGGTGTGACCCCTCTTCTGCTTGATCCAATCTGTCCCTTCTCCCCTTTCCCAGCAAATCCTTTGAGGTCTGGCTCCAATGCACAGGAAGCATCCTTAATTCCCCAAAACTGGACACTAGATCCCCTAAACCCGGTGCCAGATTACTCTGCCATAATTCACTGGTGACAGTGGAGTATCTGGGGGCTTCCCCCTTCACCCGATTCCCCCTTGGGCAGGAACCAAACCAGGTCTGACTCATCTCCTGGTCCCACAGGTGTTTGACAGATACTGGCTGAAGGTGAGTGGGGGTGAGAACAGACCCCATTCAGGGAAAGAGTAGATAGTGGATGTCTGGTGGCAGGAGGAGATACTGAGATGGGGTAAGGAGAGAAAGTGGGCCCAGGTGGAGAATAGTTTGGGAAGAGGGGGACTCACGGGAGTCCTGTGCTCTGCCATCAAAGTGCTGCTGAGAGGAAAAATGAGAGGGTACAATGAGTTGAATCCTGCCCATAGAGAGCAGTAGAGGCCTGCTGCCAAAGAAGTCAAGAGCCCACCTGCCGCCTCCATCCTGATGGTGCTGGAGAGGGCACTCCATGGGGAAGGGGGCAGGCTTGGCAGGGGAGCACTCTGGAGCAGGCTGCGTGCCCACTACACAGATGCTGGGTTTACATACCAGGCTCATGATGCTGCTGGGTGCCTGTGGCATCTCCATCCTTGGCGCCTCCATGAACCCCTCAATGGACCTCTCAGCTCCTTGGATACTGGAGCAAAGTAGGAGCAGGAGTACAGGCTAAGGCTCTGGGCCCCAGCCTGTGTTTAAGAAATGGACTCCCTGGCATAGAGATGTGCAAACGAGGCTGACCTGTTTAGCAGCAGAGCCTGGGCTGGTATGCTTGGTGCCTGTAGCACCCGGGCCAACCTAAAATGCCAGGAGGGGGCACCAAGTAGTGAGGGCAGCTGACTCGCTGGCTCCAGGGACCAGCACCATTCACCTGCCTCTTTATATTGGGGAGAGTCAATGTCTGTATGCAAATGCCCACATTGTTACCCCCACTTTCCCCTGGGTTCAGTCTTGTGCCCACAAGAAACCCACAGTCTTAGGAGCAGGTCAGGGTTTTTTTTCATTTGGTTTTTCCTCCCCAAAGCCCTGGTACATAGTTGTATATCCTAGTTGTAGGTCATTCTAGTTCCTCTATGTGGGATGCCACCATACCATGGCCTGATGAGTGGTGCATAGGTCCGTGCCCAGGATTCAAACTGGCGAACCCCGGGGCACTGAAGCCAAGCACGCAAACTTAACCACTCAGCCAAGGGGCCAGCCCCAGGAGCAGGTCAGGTTTCAAGTAGAGGGCAGGGGTCAGGAATTGAGGTAAATGCCCAATGCATGAGAGACTCAGAGTCTCAAGCCCTGGACCTCATCCACACCCATCCCATTCCAAGACTGGGCTCTGCCAAGGATGGAGACGTCTTCCTCCCAGTGCCTCTCTGCCTCTAACCTGACAACCTCTGGAGGGAGGGCAGCACTCAGTATCAGTTGGGCTGCTCATCAACTTTGGCATTGTCATCAAATCTTAGGTGAAACCACCTATCATAGATGGGGTCCATTGGTGGGCTGGGGGGAGGCAGGGAGCACAGGGATAGGAGCCCTACCCCTGAAGGAGCCTGTTGAGGAGCCAGCCCAGAGCCAAGAGGAGAAGGGCACCGGTCATTGTCAGCATCACCACAAACCAGGGCTCCGGCTGCCAGAAAGCCTCCGTGTCTGTCACAAGCAGGGCTGTCATCATTGAAGGCATCTGAAATGGGGGCCACAGTCTCAGCACTGCCCTGTGAAATGCCCTGATCATCCAGCCTTCAAACTCCTTTAAGGGCTGGGCCACCTGTATTGCCAGGCCCTTTGCATTCAACAGTTCCCTCTGGAATGCCTTCCCCCATCATTCCACCTGGTAAACTGGGTCTCCTCACCCTCTAAGATCCTCTCTCCCCACCCCCGAGGACCCCCCTCACTGTGGCTCTGTGGGTGCTGGTGGCCACTGTGCTGGCCCTCCACGGAACTAGATGCACAATGACGGTGGCTGTGGTGCTGAGATGGGGGATGGAGGGACCTGCATCGGCCACACGAATCAATAGCTCATAAGTATGAGGCTGCTCTGGCCAAGGGGGTGCCAACATGAGGTCATTGTGCACCAGGATGGCTCCTTGCAGACTGAATCGGCTCTGACTATTCCCTGAAAGCAGAGTGGCAGAAGAAGAAGACAACTGCTGGCCTTGTCCTGCTCCTCCCCCATAGCCTGGTGGCCCCCATGGCCCTTACCTCCCACGATACTGTAGGAGAAGGCCAGGCGCTGAGGCTCCTGGGGGACCCGACATAACACCTTGGTCACCTCCACGCTCTGGCCCAGGGATGTGTGGATGGTGAGTTCCTGAAAGGGGGGCTCACACTCTGGGGCATGGTCATTCACATCCTGCAGGAAGGTAGCCAGGTCACCCACTTCCCAAACCCTCAGGCCAGTCCCTCAGCCTTCTCCCACCACAGCCAGAGCCTAGCTATCAGGTAACAGGCTCCAAAGCTTCCCACAATGAGGTCCCAACCCCTCAAGCCAACCAATGGAGGAAACAGGCACAGAGTGGAAAAGCAGAATGCCAGAGGGAGATGTGAACTCTTCCCAATTCTTTCCAAAGCCTCAGGGTTCAATTACCTCAACCTCGATGGTAATGGTGCAGGAGCCTGAGTGGTGGCAAGTGGCGTCCTGGTCTTGGCTGTGGTCAGTCAGCAGGACAGTGAGCCTGTATAACCTTTGCAGCTCATAGTCCAAAGACCCCAGGAGGCGAACCTCTCCTAGAAGGGGTGGCCAGAGCCTCAGCCTACAGAGTCAACTCTGGCTCCACCCTTCCATCCCAACCCTGGGGTAGGAGTACCGCTGAGATGGTCCACAGCAAAGGTGGCGGATCCGCCAGAGGTGTGGTACTCAATGCTGTTGTGCGGGTAGTCCATGTCGGTGCCCACCACAGAGCCCAGAAGAGTGTGGGGCCCTGCATCCTCCCGAACTCGAAATGTGCGTGAGACACAGGCTGGGGAGAACTCGTTGACAGGTGTCACCATCACCAGTACTGGCACCTCAGCTGGAGGCCATTTAGCAATCAGGGAGCTAGCCTGGGGAGCCTAGCCCTGCCCTGGGGGTCTGAGGAGGGAAACATGGCCCTGCCCTGGCGGTGTAAGGAGGGAGAGGGTCTGGAGGGAGGGAAGGCAATAACCCTCTCCTGCTGGGGGGGAGGGTCTAGGAGAGGAGAGAGATGTCCCACCCTAGGGGTCTGAAGTGGAGACAACACTACTTTACTGGTTTTTCAGGGAGGAGCGATGATTCTGCCCTGAGGATGAGGAGAGGGGTAGAGAACAGCTCTTTCCTGAATGTCCAGTCCTGGGTATGGTCACTCACTGGTCATCAGGGGCTGACCATCATCAAGCACCAGGATGGAGGCTGCATGCTGAAAGCAGGCCCCAGGAGTGTCACAGTCCAGTGTGGCATTCACCTGGCCAGAGAGGCCAGAGAGTGAGGCCCAGCCAAGGCCTGGGAGAGCCTTGAGCCAAACCGGGCTGCCTCAGGCCAGGGTAACCACAGGAAGCCTACCCTGACCTCTGTTTTCCAGACTGCAAAGCAGGTGGGCTCCACCACCATCTGCTTTGCGCTCATGGGCTTGGCTCCCACAGACCCTTGGTCCACCCCCCTTTCCTGTCCCAAGCACCCTGCACGTGGGTCTGGGAGCAGGCACTAGGTACCTCCAGGACCCTTTCTCGAAGGCAGAGACTGGCTGGGCCAGGAGGGCTGTGGAACCGCAGCTGGTAGTCCAAGGTGGAACCAGGAGAATCCGGGTCAGTGCAAGTGAAGGTGTTCAGCATGGTGCCCACAGGCATGGTCTCCGGGATTTGTGTCCTGGGAGCAGAGGGCAGGCGGCAAGGCAAAAGTTGGGCCAGGCCATGAGCCATGGCTCTCGCCCCCATAAACTAGGTAAGGGTCCCGTGCACTCACACCAGCAGCTCTGGGAGGCAGCGCGGGGGCCAGCGGTTGACTGACCGCACTTTCACCGTGAGATCGAGCTCGACGCTGGCCCACGGACGGAGCCGCTCGAAGGCCTTCACTTGCAGCCGTGTAACCGCGGCTCCTTTGGTCGCTGGCGTCAACTCCAGAGGAGCAGCGGTCCGCACCACACCGTCGGCTGGCCGGGTCGGGAGGGTGTGGGACGCAGAGTTCGGCCCCGCCCTCAGCTCATTCCTGTTTCCACCCTCCCACCGGATCTCAGGACCGGCGACCGGCAAAGGGGGCTGAGCCTGGACACCCCAGCCGCCTCCTCCAAGGATCCCCTCTAACTCCTGCCCAGCCTCCAAACATAACCACGCTCCATTTTCTGCCTGGGCTCCAGCCTGGTTTCTCAGGAGGGTGAGGAGGTACCGCAAGTCACCTCTAGACCGCCGCAGAGGCATCCCCATACCCGTCATCCCTGCCCCTCACCGCGACCGATGGAGAAGAGCGGGCAGGGCACCGGGGAGACGATTTCATAGCGCACATCGAAGCCCCGGGCCTGGACCTGAGCCACCTTACTCCCGGGGACCAGGTTCTCCAAGATGGTGATATTCTGGGCTTGCTCCCTGGACCAAAAGGGAGACACTGGCTCCTGCCCACTCTGGCCACGGCTGGCTGGATGCACAGGCCCCTCCCCTGGGGCTTCCCTCATAACAGGAGCTAGCTGAGGACGCTCCAGCGGCACCTCATCTTCACCCTCCTCCTAATTCCCTGGGGCTAGGCCCTGCCTCCTTCCCTGTTCCCAGGGTAGGGAAGTCTTACAGGAAGGAGACCTGGCTGGAGGGAGCAGGCAAAACTTTAACCATCAGCATGCCATGGCAGCTTCGGTTTTGTCCAAAGGTCACTGAGACCTGAAGCTGGAAGCTCTGTGATGTACATAGAACAGGAAGGGAACCAGGGTGTGTGTCTACCCGTATGTCCATGCCCAGTCTTCCCTTCATATAGGCAGCCCTCTCAGGTCCTTCCCAAGGAGCCCAACACTCTCTCCTCCCCATGATCTGTCACTCTTCTAACAGGTAGTCCTTTGAATCCCATTCTTTGGGCCATAAATTCTTCTATTAGGATGCAAACACCCCAAAAAAAGAGTGATATTTGAGTCATTCATGATGTGACTTATCATCTTAGAATTGCTAGGAGCCAGTCACTAAGGCACGGGAGTTTTAAAGAAGGAACTTCCCTAACCTCCTCCAGACTGCACTAGTCATTTTACCCAGAACTTTCTTTTCCTGTGTGACTGCTCTGAATTCTCTCCTTTCTATTAGAGGCACTATGAGCTCCCAGAGCCAAAGATCCCTTTTCTTCCTGGAACTCCAGAGTCCAGCACAGAACTAGACCAACACAGGAGGACAGCCAGCATGGGGCAGCAGATGCAGGTGTGGGCTATGTTTGGGAGAGGCAGCAAAATCAAAGAGGCCAAGGAGGCCAAGAACAAACAAACCTCCAGGAGGTGGTGGCTCTGCCCATTGTATGCCCAATCCATGGATATCTCCTGGTCCCAAGTCATGCTCACCTTTTGAGCCTGGCCTTTGAGGCCCTGGGATGGCGCCTGCAGCCAACCCTGCCTATTGATAGAGAAAGGTCCAGGGAAGTGTGGAGGGTCCTGGGCACTGGTGATGCTCATCTGACAAAACAGAGATGCTTTGAGGCCCATCCTCAGCCCCTAGTACCCCAACCATCCCTTTCAAAATCTCCCAACAGTCCAGCAGGTACCTTCCCACACCTAACTCTCCTATACCCCACCACTGACACTTACCACAGCCTGGGCTTCTTAAGCTCCACCCCAACCCCTGGCCCTGATCCTCAATCCTTTCTGCTTTGCAACCAATTGTTTTGTTTTTTAACTACATTTCTTTTTTGGATTACAAAAGTGATACAGAATTTTCATGGATAATTCAGAACACATAGGAGAACTTGAAAGAAGAACTCAGCCCCTGAGGAATATCCATGGTCACTGGGGGGGCGGGCAACCCTCAGTGGCTTTCTCCAAGAACATGCATCAGAGGCTCAGCTGTACACTAAAGGATCCCTCTGCAGGAGGTACTTGACCTGGCAGAAGCTGGGCTTGGTCTCCCCATGCCCCACCCACCATCCTGCCCCCCATTGCCCCTATGCTGGACTCACCTGGGCACCCTGGAGTTCCAGGCCTGGGAGCAACAGAGTGTACAGGCGGGCCCCAGGTGAGACTGTTTCCAGCACCTGAATGATTTCCCCACCTGGCCAGAGGGGAGGTCAGGGAGGCTCTGTTCAGGCCATGCCTGCCCACCCCCTGCCTGCTGCCCCTGGCCTCACCTGGGCTGGCAAATCGGCCAACACACCGGATATGGCCAGGGTCCTGCTCCACATCCACAGAGAGTGGTCCCTCCATCACGTGGTTGCCACATATGAACCGCAGCTGCAGCTCATAGTGGTTCACCACCAGGGCATCCAGCCGGGCCGAGCTGCTCAAGGTCACCTGTGGCAGGTGGGCAGTGCCATGTGGGGCCTAGGCTCTCCAACCCCCTACACCACTTCTGGCTTTGTGAATTTAGCTTCTGCCCTTGTTTCCCCACAGTCCTCAGCTGTGCCCATGACCCTACCTCACCCACATAGATCCCTTGCCACCTAGTCAGTCTGGGTGGGTTGAAGAAGGTGGTGGGTGGCTGCACATGGAGCAACTCTAGGGTAGGTATATGAGAAGAGCAGTTGAAGGAGAAAAACTGAAGGATGGTGCCAGGTCCCTGGCTCTCGGAGACTTTTATGAACCAGGGCAGGCAGTGGACGTCTGTAAGGAAGAGATGATTCAGGCTGGAGGCCCCCCCCCATGCTTGTAGAACCACACACATGAGCATAGTCCTGCCCTTCTGGCCATCTTGGGGCCAAGCAGACAAAGCTCTTCCTTGTCCCCAACATCCTACCATAGGTCAGCTCATTTCCCACATTGGGAGTGAGGACCTGGTGGAGGAAGCAGCCAAGATAAGGAATGAGGGTCAGAGGCTCAGATCTTTGCCCTTTCCTGGCTCTCTCCTAGCCCCTGCCCTCCATGAGAGCTTATCTGAGAAAGGTCAGGTCTCCACTCCACTGTGGAGTGGGCAAGTGAGAACTGTGAGTTCCCCCACCCACCGGCTCCTCACCAGAGACAACCAGAGCAAGAAGCAGCACCAGGGCCCTGAGCAGCACCATAGTGGTCTGAAGATACAAACAGCAGAGGAGACTCTAGAAGGCCAGACGTGTTTGTCAGGCCCACCTCGTTGCCAGGTCAGTTGCTCAAACATAGCTGGTCAGGCGGGACTCCTGGGCCTCCCAGATTTTAGCCCCTCCCATCCCTGGTGACATCTCTAGGCTTCAGACAGGTGTCAAGAGGCCTGGAAAAAACAATTTTTTTCACTGCTCCCAGTGAATTCCCCCATTCATTACTATAACCTGAAGGAGATGTGAGGGGAGAAGAATCAAGCTTCAGATGAGGAAACTGAGGCTCAGGGAAGTCTTAGTTATGTAGTCCTTGGAGACAGAGTAAGCACAGCATCAGGAAAATTGGGCCCAGGACCTGCTACCCCACAAAGTCCAAACTCCAGCTGCCCACCACCCATTAGAACATTATCTACCTACAAAATCTGAGTGCAACTATCAACAAAATCTCTCAAAAATTGTCTACATTCAACAAGGGATCCTTGGTGACAGAAATCAATATAGTGGTTATCTTTGGGGATATCGACTGGAAGAGACACAAAGTGGCCTCCACTGGTGGCTGGAGATATTCTATACAGTATCTTGATCTGAGTGACAGTTGCACAAGTGTCTACAGATTTTAACACTTATTGAGCTATACCTTTGAGAGTTGACAATCATTGTATTTGTTAGATGTCAATTTTTAAAAACTTGTCTACACTTGCTCTCTCTAGTTCTTCACCTCTCACTCTCTCTTCTACCCAGTGCAGCCGTGAAAATGACCCTCCTCTGAAACTGCCCTCTCTCCATGAACCTGCCCTTGTTGGAGTCCTCAGACACCTGCATACTGCCCAGTTGAGCAGTGCATTCTCCACTCTCATCTCCTTAGCAGCATTTGATGCTTCTTCCCCTTGGCTCCTAAGTGCCCACACTCTCAGCTTCCTCCCACCTACCTGGCTACTCCTGCTCAGCTCCTTTGCTGGTTCTGCTACATCTTCCCTACCTCCATCCGGTGGAATGTTCCAGGGCTCAGTCCTGACTGCCACCCTCCTCTATGTAAACTCACCTCCTCCATCACATCCAGGCCCCTGGCCTTAAATACCATCCACTCACTTTGCCTCCCAGGTCCAAGGCTTCAGTGCTAATCTCACACATCCAGTGGCTGACCCTACATCTCCTCTTGGATGTCTAACAGGCATGTCAAGGGTCACATGTCCACAAATGGTCACTTGATTTTCCTCCCCAAACCCACTTTTTTCCAGTCTTTCCTGGATCAATTCATGGCAATTCCATCCAACCAGTTGTTCAGGCCCAAAATCTAGGAGCCGTGCTGGGTGCTTCCCTTTCCCTACCCATATTTATGCACCAGCAGGGCTTGATTTTAGCTCCAACACATACCCCAAAGTGACCCCCTTCTGTGCACCAGCCCCACATAGGCCCAGGCCCTCCCCTCCCTTGCTGGATGAGGGCAGGAGCCTTCACTCTGATTACAGAATGGTTCTCCCAAAGCAGCTGGGATTATCTAAACAGGAGCCAGCCCAGGTAATTCCCTGCTCAAAAGCCCCTGGAGCTCCCCAGCACACCAAGAACAAAACCCCATGTTCTCTTCTAAGGCTGCTACGAGCCTGGTTTTGCTGGCTCTTCACTCTCCCAACTACTTCTTTAAGTTAAGCCCTGTCTAGCTCCTGTACTCTCAAGGCCTTTATTTGCAGGCTTGTGTGTGTGTGTGTGCGTGAGGCAGATTGGCCCTGAGCTAACATCTGTTGCTAATCTTCCTCTTTTTTTCTCCTCAAAGCCCCAGTACATAGTTGTACATCCTAGTTGCAAGTCATTCTAGTTCTTCTATGTGGGATGCTGCCACAGCATGGCTTGACAAGTGGTGCACAGGTCCGTGCCCAGGATGCGAACCTACTAACCCCAGGCTGCCAAAGCAGAGCCCGCCAACTTAACTACTACCACTGGCCAGCACCCCACTCTCAGGGCCTTTATTTATTTATTTATTTATTTTGAGGAAGATTAACCCTGAGTTAACAGCTGCCGCCAATCGTCCTCATTTTGCTGAGGAAGACTGCCCTGAGCTAACATCTGTGCCCATCTTCCTCTACTTTATATGTGGGACACCTACCACAGCATGGCTTGCCAAGCGGTACCATGTCCACACCCAGGATCCAAACCAGCCAACCCCGGGCCACCGATGTGGAACGTGTGAACTTAACAGCTGTGCCACGGAGCAAAGGAACCTTTAATTCGTCTGATCTCTCTGCCTAGAATGCCCCTCTTCTTCATCTCCCCATGATGGCTCATCCAGATCCCATAAAGAATGCCACCTCCTCTGAGAGTCCCTTCTCCCAAGCTAGCCTGTCGCCCTCGTTCCCCTGTATTTCTCTGTCTACTGACTTGTTTAGTCTGTGTCCAGTTAGACTTTATCCTTGAACCCAGCCCCTGATCGTGGCGAGGCCTCAGGGAACCGGCTCTGACCGTTCCGGCCAGAGAGCGCCGCTCTAACACCCTGCCTGTGGTGCCGGGCCGAGGGGATGAGGACGTCGCCGCGGGAATCGCGGCTAACCGCGCGCTCCCCACTAGAGGGCGGCCCCGCCCGGCTTGGCCCAGACCCGGGGCGGAGAGGGAGCAGGCTGGGCCTTAGCTGTGGCCCCTCCCCTGTTCTGCAGCGGGGTCCCGCGCTGCCGGAATCCTGAGAAGGGTTGGATCCCTCCCGTCACTTCCAGGGATTGTCGAGGCCGGCTCTAGGAGCGGATTCAGTGGGTCGGGCCCCAAGTGGGCCACTGTACTGCCGAGTCCGAAGGCTAGGGGCGCTCTGCCCGCACTTAGGCGCTTCCGGGGACCCCGCGCGCTCACCGGACCCCTGCGGGAGAGGCCGCATTTCTATCCTGGGAAAAATAGGGAGGCTGAGGCTACCGCAGGGAAGCGATTTGTCCTGGGTCACGCAGCAAACCCAGAGTCAGCTCAACAGCCCGCGCTGTCTAGGAGTCCCGGGCCGACCCCACCCGGCTTACAGCTACAGTCCCGCCCCTCCCCCAGAGCCGGAGCGGAATGAGGAGTGGGCGTTGGGCTCACCCACCAGGCCGGGCCCGAGGGGCGGGGCCACCTTAGCTCCGCCCCGGCCCTATTGGCTGCGGCGCCAGGGGCGGGGTGCGGCTGCCAGATGTTGGGGCGGTGGCGGCTGGAGCTACGGTGAGCGAGGAGCGGCGGAGCAAGGCGGAGGGCGAGGGCGCCGCTGGCCGGCCGGCCGAGCCCTCTCCGCGCAGCTCCCGCTGGAGTTCGAAGAACTGGCAGGCCTGGCGGGGGCTCCGGCTCGGGCATGCACAGCGCTCGGCTTGACAGCTTTCTGGGCCAGCTCCGCTGGGAACTGGTGAGGCTTGGGAGCGGGTGTGGCTTGTGAGGACGTGTGTAGGGTGCTCGGCTGCCGTCCGGTTGGAACGACAAAAGGGTAGGGGGCCGTCCCGAGTCCCCATCCAAGGCAGGATGGGGGCGGGGCAGTGCAAATGGCCCAGATGGCCCGCGTCGGGTTTCGGACGGTTGGGAGCTGCGCTGGGCATCAAATAACAGCCGCCCAGCTGGCTGTGCTGCCCGGGCGGAGGGAGTTGCAGGGGAGAAACTTCTTTTGGCGTGGAGCAGTGGGCTGCGAGGGACTAAAGAAATGCTGGCGCTGCCCGCTACCTCAGGCTGTCTGGTACCTCCTTCCTCTACCCACCACCTGGCAAGTGCTCCATCCTTCTCTAAAAGATGCTATGAGCTTTGGGGAGCTGAATCTCTCAAGAGGCACGGGATGCCCCTCCAGCCCTGAGCAGGCCCTACTTCCCCATGCAGGCCCGCAACCCTGCCTTCCAGGGCGGGTACCGACTTGCCCGGCTCTGCGTGCTGCAGCCTGCCGGACTGCCACCAGGTCGGCTGATGGGAGCCACACGAGTTTCGTGTGCCAGCACCCCCATGCCGGCCCTGTGCCCACTAGAGCTGCCTTGCTTCCCAGGCCTACAGGCCTATCTAGCCCTCCTGGGCCTTCTGTTTTGGGATTGGCCTGGCCAGGCGGCAGGGGTGACAAGGGCTGCCCCTCCCACTTCTGCCCTCTCTTCCTCTGCAGCTATGTGGCCGGGACACAGGCTCACCCCCAATGCCTGGCCCTCTTCCACCACCTCCCAAACCTGGCCCAGGTGTGGGGCTCAGCCACCGGCTCAGGGCCCCAGATGCCTTGGAAGAGGATTCGGTCTGCTGCGTGGAGGAAGAGGAAGAAGAAGCTGTGGTGATAAGAAACAGGGGTGTAGCCTTGGGGGGCCCGAGGGAGCATGCCCTGGACTGGGACTCTGGCTTCTCGGAGGTGTCAGGCAGCACATGGAGAGAGGAAGAGCTGCCCGTACTTCAGCACCGAGCACCTCCAGCATGGCCCTCCCATAGAGAGCGCCTCTCAGCCAGTGGCGTCTCCCTGCCCAGAGGGGCCCCTGTGGCCAGTGCACCCCCTGCCCACCGACCACGGCCCAAGTCCACCCCAGATGCCTGCCTGGAGCATTGGCGAGGGCTGGAAGGTGAGGACTGGACAGCAGCCTTGCTGAGCAGAGGTCGCAGTCGCCAGCCCCTGGTGCTGGGGGACAACTGCTTTGCTGACTTGGTGCACAACTGGATGGAGCTGCCTGAGGCAGTGGGTGAGGGGGATGTTGGTGGTGGGCCCCGTGCCCGTCCTCGGCCCCCCCAGTTTCTGCTTGGCCTCTCTGAGCAGCTGCGGCGTCAGCTGGCCAGGGCACGCCGGGCAGCCATGGCGGGAAAGCGCCTGTCATGCCCACCTCGCTCAGAACCTGAACTGCCTGCAGATGTCTCACGCTTTGCAGCTCTCATGAGCTGCCGCAGTCGCCAGCCGATCATCTGCAATGATGTCATCAGCTACCTCTGACCCTGCCCTCCAGCCTAGGACAATAAAGAACTTTCTCTGGACTGTCCTGGTTCCATAGCCCTGAGGCTCCAGGAGGCAGCCCCAGCCCTGTAAGGCACAGTCCATGCAGGCGAATCAAGAGCCTTTTCCCTCCCTACAGGGGTCCCTCTCATGCCCATGTCACACCCATGTGCCTGCCCTGTGTTCTATCATCCATCCTCTCCACTTACACCTTTTTTCAACAAGCATTTATTGAGCGTTTACTGTGGACTCAGGATGCAGGGCTTGACAGAGCTGGGTGGTGAGGCTGCTGCTTATCACAGCTCGTAGTGCAGGGGTGGAAAGATAGTGTCCTCCTCCTCACCCTCACAGCTGAGCTCCAGTACCAGCACCCGCTGCCCAGGCAGAGGCACTTGGCCTGTCACCCGCTGCACCAGTTCCGTCACCCTGGTGGTGTGGGGGGGAGGGAGGTTGGGGGAGATTTGGTAGGTGAGCAGTGACAGGCAGAGAGTGATATGGCATGGACTAGAGGATGCTGAGGTCTATAAGGAGCCCAAACTAGGAGCAGGAGCAGCTCAAGACAGGAAACATCTGAAACTATTTTAGGAGCTGCTGGCCCGGCAGGCAGGAGGCAGGAAGCTGTGAGTCCCCTGGGAGTGCGCTATGAAAGAGGGGCTGAGCAGGGCATGGAGGAGCTGGTGGGGCTGGCCAAGCCTGCAGCTCCTGGAGGCCTCCCCTCAGGCTCTCGGCTCTTGCCCCACCCCCAGCCCTTTTGCTGGCTCCATTTGGCAAAAGAAAACTTCAGGAAGGTGTGAGGGGCCCAAATGGGGTTGGGAAGAGGAAAGGCTGCGTGTCCTGCACCTCCAACTTCTAGGGACAGAACAAGGCCTGGCTAAAGCCAGGTGTGGTCTCACCTGAGAGACAAGTGCTGGGCCTGCTTTTCAGGCGGCCATGCAGCTGAGTAGAGACGGGCCCGGCCGTACAGCAGCATCCTCACCCTCAGCCCATGTTGTTCCTAGAGAGAGACAGGTCAGGTGCCAGCTAGGCCAGGTTGGGCCAGGCCTGGGGGCAGGGCAGGAATGGGGCACACCTGGAGATGGGCCAGTAATGACTCCAGGTTTCTCTCAGGCTGCCCAGCAGGCACCTTCAGGCGGTCCCAACAGGTCCACTTCAGGTGATGGAACTGGGGGATGGTAGTAGGGAGGAGTGAGAGCTTCTCACACACACACCCTCCCCACTACCCCAGTTACCAGCCACTGAGGGCCCCTTTCCTAGGGGAGGAGCTAGACCAGAGGCTGAAAGCAGAAGCCAGGGGTTGGGAGTGGAAGGTGGGATCTGGGCCCAGAGCCTCAGCACCCTCCCTGCCCATGCTGGGGCCAGCACAGGAAATGGGGCTATGGGGCCCCCCCCAACAGGGAAATAGGCGATCCATCACACAGGCTGGGGGGGTAGGGGGCGGTGCTTCCTGAGGAAGCAGGAGGAGGGCCGCTGCAGTCACCGATAAAGCAGCTTGTTCTTCAAATGCAAGGCTTGGAGCTGGGGGGTATATCCTGTTCCCTCATCCTGTACTGCCAGGACCTTGGACTACTCATGGGCACACATGGGCAAGGTGCACAGTGACCACTGGGGCCTCACTGGCTCAGAGACTCCAGCAGGGACACAGTCCACAGAGGCCTCCTCTTTCCTTCCCTATTTCAACAGTCTTGGGGTTCTGGTACCCAGAGCTGAGGGTAGGAGGGTGGCAGGCAGCCAGGGGCCAGGACAGGAGGGCCCTGCCAGGCCCCCAGAAAACACAGTGGTATCTAGCTGAGACAAGGACAGAGGTGAGATGGAGGGGGGGGATCCTTCCCCTCCCCCTCTCCCTCCATCATGGACAAAGGCAGCTTGTGTTCTAGCTGGAGACGGGGCCCCTCACAAAGGCGCTCTGTGTGCTGTGCCCTGAGGGACCCCAGGGCTGCTCAGTAAAAGCCCAGTGCTGGCCCATGACCTCTCCCCTCTCCCCTCCTCCCTGGAGAGGGCATTTTCTTTACCCCCTCCCCTGTTCCCCAAGGAAATGCCAACTACTGCAGAGCCTGGGCACCCAGCCAGGGGCATTCACAGCCCTGCACTGGGAGGAACACACATGCACACAAGCCCAGGAATGCCTGCATGTGTACTCACATGCATACCCATGCAAGCCCACATTGAAGAAGAGCCCTGCACTCCCATCTGGCACACAGATGTGCAAGCATGCTCCCTCCATGCCCACACACCACAGGGCCAGGGATTCCCAGACCCTGGTGCACTCACACCAGTGATACAAATGCACACATCCCTACAGGGCTGTAGATGCCACACCTGTGGTGGTAAGCTCAGTGCTCTTTAACTCAGCTTGGAGGGATGGGCCAGGATCCCCACACCAGGCAGGCAGAAGTTAGGCTCTGTTTGGGGCTAGAGCCCTAGTGTCCCCTCCCCACCACCTCCCCCTCAGGGGAACTCCTACAAAGGAGGGGGCTGTGGGGGATGTCTGGCTCCACTAATGAGTTAAAGCTGCAGCTCCCCCAGACCCGGGCAGCAAAGGTTGGGGGGTGGGGATGGCTGACGGCTGCTTCCTGTGTCTGACAGGTCCCAGCCTGGCTTCATAGCAGGAAAAGGGCTGGAGGGAGTCTTGAGGACTCCCCCAGAGTCTGGGTCCTGGTGAGAGCCAAAAGCCAGAGTAGGGCCTATTTGGGGAGGTAGAGGGAAAACCCAGGCCTAGAGTGGGTGGGATGTCAAGGGCTCACCGTCTGGATGGCTGGGGCGTGAGGCACCCAGCGGCTGAAACGGTTTTCAGCCAGATGCAAATAGCTGTGGCGAAAGGCACCAAGGGATTGTGCCCCACCCACCACCTTATACAGTTCCAGGACCACCAGGCCTGCCACAGCTGCTGAAGTGGTAGCAATGGCTGGGATAATCCGGCCCACGATTCGCTTGCTCTGCCAAAGACAGGAGATTTGGTCTGGGCCCAAGGTGTAGGGCTAGGGTTTGACCCCCACCTCCAGGCCTGAGCCCCAAGGGGCAGAGTTACCTGCATGCGGTTGGCGGGTAGTATCCCATAGTTCTGAGCTCGCAGGCTTGCTGCTGCTGCCACAAAGTCCATATGAAAGTTGCTGTCATTGTCCTATGAGGCCCAAGTGACAGTAGTGTTAACACTGTCCCAATGCCCCTCACCACGGCCAATCGTGTGGCACTGCACAGGTCTTGACACAGTTCTATGGGCTAGATGTTCACATCTCCCCACTTATCAGATAAGGAAGCTGAGGCTCAGGGAAAGTAAGATGCTTCTGGGGTCCTACTGGGAGGAGAACTCAGGCCAAAAGGCCTCAAAGCTGTCTTTTTAGCTCTTGACCTTCCCCAACAACCCTCCAGCCTGGCCCTTCATCCCTACTTGGGCTCCCACCTTCTCAAACCTCAGGGGCTTCAGGTGAGGGCCCACGCTCCAGAATTCCAGGGCTTCATGCAGTTTCAACTGCTCAGGGCCTGTCAGGTGAAGGGGGTGTTGGGGCAGGCCTTAGGCCCCAGCTCCTGCACTCTTCTCCTGGAGCCTGGTGCCTATCCTTGGTCTCTGCCAAGCCTATACTTACCATGTTCAGAGAGACCTCTTGATTGATGCTGCAATCTTCTCCCCAGCAGCCCCGGCCCTCACCCCTGTGTGTGTGTGTGTGTGTCTACATGCACACACATGCACGCCTATGTGACTGTCCTCACCTAGGGGCCACAGCTAGGTGCTTCCCAGGGCCCAACAGTTTGTGGTGTTGTTTTTTTTTGCTGAGATCTGCCAAGGGAACAGGGGTTGGGTAGGGGTGTCGGGGAGGGATAGGCAGCAGGGAGAGGGCCTACTGAGGGGCTAGAGGATGAGCCCAAGCCTAGAGAGAAGCAAGGTCAGAGGGCCTAAGAGGTAATGAATTGGCTGCAGGGTCCCCAGGCCCCATCTTCCTTCTGCCGAACAGGTTGAGGTCAGGATGAGGCCTTTGGGTGGCAGCATGGGGGACCAGGGCCAGGGACCTCACCAAACTCAGCAGAAGCCAGAGCCGGATCCAAGTCATTAGCAAAGATGGGGGCCAGGTCCTGAGGGCCAGGCAGCGGCAGCAACTTTAGCAGTTCCCTGAGCCCAGTCTTGTCTTGTGAGCCAGGCAGCCCATGCATCTGGGCATACAGGTTAGCAGCTGCCAGCACGTAGAGGAAGTGCGTGTCCTGCAGTCAGGCCAAGAGCAGGGGCAGATGCATGGGTGTGAGTGGGTAGGTATGGGTGCATGGGGTGGGGGTCACCACCCATTTGTGGATCTGAGTGCCTGCCTCTGCCTCACATGTGGACAGGTGAGGACATGCTCTCTTTCTCAGCATCGGTGCATCTCCGCAGAATGCAGAGGTGCCCACCTCTGCTCTGAGGAGCCACATTCCCATCTCGGGGCTCCCAAGGGACCCCACTCACTTGGCTGGCATCAAACTCCAAGGGCTGAGGACACCGTTTAGAACCCGACCAGAAAAGAGTCCCATCCTCAAGCACCTAGGGAAAGGGAAGCTGCTGGGCTCAGTCTGGTCACCCTGAGCTCTCAGCCCCCTGACCCCTAGCCACCTACTTTATCAGGTGGGAAGTGCTTCAGCAGCTGCATGATGCTATAACAGAAGCGTAGCTGCCAGTGGCCAAGGGCCCACACCACACAATCTTGCCAAGTCTGTGGACGCTCTCTCAGGACACCCAGCACCGCCTGCAGCAGAGTCAGCACCTGTGGCCTGTCTGTGTCTGCCAGAGAAGTGAGTGCCCTGCGGAGAGAGGAGGAGGTTTGAGGCTAAGCCCTGAAGACTCTGGTGCTAGGGGCCCTGGACTTCCATCCACCCCTGTTGGTGGCCTTACTGTTGGTGGTGGTTGATGGTCTCAGCAGCCAGATGGAAGAGCCCCTCAAACTCATCCCGGGCCCACTGTAGGGGAGGGAGGAACCGCGAGGTGTCAGGTAGGAAACAGGTCTGCAGTTGAGGACTGAACAGGGTGGGGGAGGGGTCCCTTGGGTGCTTCCCACCTGTACGGTGTGCTCAACTGTGCTGGGGAAGTGCCGCACAGTGCAGACAGGGTAGGGGGCATCCTCAGAAGCTGTAGCCGAGGCTGGGGCTCTGTAGGGCTCAGTCACATGTGGCATGAACACTGAAGCATGGCCCAGGGTGCCCTGTGTACCTGCTTCCAGCAGTGGCTTCAGATAATGGGTGCAGCGAACAGCCACATAGCGTCCTGGCAAGGGGACAGAGGGTCAAGAGTGGGGCTGGCACAGCTTTGGACAAGGGGCTGAGTTCCAAGATGGAGCACTCACGGGCCTGGAAACTGTCCAGGGCGGCAGCCACGCCATCCATACGGGAGAAGAAGTTGTCCCCGTAGATGTCCTCTGTACTGGGATCTAGCTGGTGGGTGAACGAGGTCACCTGCAAGTCTGAGTTCAGGCGGAGAGCGGCCTCTGCAGCCACTTCTGCCTTGGGCCTCTAAGAAGAAAGCAGGAAGACATTGGGTGGATGGGGGCATTGTAGGAGGAAAGTCCAGGACATAGCGGTATGGGGAGGGGTTGGCACTCACACCAATGTCCTGGGGCCTGAAGAGGAACTGACGGCTGAGGTTGGAGCGCTCTATGTGGTCCATGTCGGCAACAGTCACGCTCCCACTGCCCCTGGTCCCCAGGCCCACTAGGGCAAAGTTTTTGAGCAGCTCACAGCCAATAGCACCAGCACCCACCTGCCAGCAGGAGCAGCCTTAGCCAGAGGGCCTGGCCTAGCCCTCCCACAGACACTCCCAACCTCACCACACAGCTCACCAGGAGGTAATGTTGGTGGCTCAGCTTCTTCTGAAAACCAGCCCCGAACACTGCGATTTGCCCATCGTAGCGGCATCCTCTCTAGGAGACGCAGATAGTGGTCAGTGATGGCTGCTGGCCTGTGCTGCATCTCCCTCTTACACTGAGTTTTCCAGGTCTGGATCTTAGGGTGGTTCCTCTGGTTTCTCCCCTAATCTTGAGTTTAGATAAGGCTTATACCCCTACCCCAGGTTCTCACCGGTATACAGTCTTCGGGATTGGGAAGGGGCTTCCCATCTTCTGGAAGACAATCAAGGGCATCAAAGTACAGCCACTGGTCCAGGGGCATGAACTTCCTGGAAATTGCCTAGAGGCAAGCACTTTAGTTTAGGGACTCCTGCCACCTCCCAGCCCCTTCAGATCCTGGCTAGGGTCTGTACCCAGGTTGGTGAAGCCTCCAGGGCCACTGTCTGGTGTTGGGCACCCTTTGGCACCCACATTGACTTCTGCTCCCTTCCCAGCCCCACCCTGCCTGTGCCTGTGCCCACCTTGAGCACTTCCTGGGCAGCCATGGCACCCAATATGGCTGCCATGGGGCTCAAGGTACCAGCACTACTCAGGGCGACTGTCCGCACTAGAACCTCATCCAGCGGCTCTTCCAATGGCTCTCCCTCTGTCCCCTTCAGTGGTTCCAGGGCCCGGGCCAGGCCCACCACCATGTCTGCATCAACCTGTGGGGTAGAACTCCATGGGTACAGCAGCCTCAGCCTGAATTCTACACCCTACTCAAATCCTTCAGGCAGCCATCTACTCTGTCCCACAGAAGAGGAAGCAGAAACCTGAGGGGGAAGGCCCAGCCCATTTGCTAGATCGAGCAGCTCTACCAGAGGATGCCTAGAACCAGAGAGCAGCCCTGGAGGTTTCACTAACCTAGGGATAGATTCCAGCCCAGATCTGAGGAATTAGGAGGTAGCAGGGGTCTGCAGGATTTGTGGGGGACCCAGCCTCTGGTCTGGAGATAGTGCTTATCATCTCCTTTATATGAATGGGAAACTGCCTCTGGGATTCAAACTTGGATCTGTGAGATAGTCATTGTTGCCTCCTGGCAGGTGAGACCCCCAATAAGACAGAGGCTGGGGGAAGGGCAACAGGGCCACTCACAGGATCCCAGGGCCGGGGTGGGCGACCATGGTGGTGGTGGAACTTGTGCAGTGCACGGAAGGCCTGATGCAGACAGTGGGCACGGTGAACTTCCTGGGGACTCTGGGCCACTACACGGGGCTGCAGCAGGGCTGCATCCAGGGGCTCCTGCAAGGGACACTTGGCTCAGGGTGGGGTCCAGAACACTATGGACCCCTCAAGGATCCCAAGCTCCCCCACCTCAGATGTACTTGCACGCACATGGCTCACAGTCTTGGGCCTCTTGACCTCAGTGACCGCCCCGCCACGCAAGTAACAGGAGAAAGTTGTTGTGTCCCCAATCTCCAATGTCCCATCCTCTGGGGGAGATCCAGCCTAGTCAGTATGACTTCTGAACCTGAGTAGTTCCTCACACCCCATTCTGTCTTGCATTGATGTCCTTGACCTTGCTCCACTGGGGAAAGGCAGAGGGAAAACCTATTCCCAAGGACCAGGCCGTGTGCCCCCACTGGGGGCGTGGGCGCTGAGCCTAGAGCTGGAGTGGGGTTGGCTTACCCTGCACATGGATAGGCCGGGGAGCACAGTCATTGAGCTCAACCATGCCCTCAATCCCTGAGAAAGTCACCAAGTCCCCACTGCAGAAGTACTGGCCATTAGCCTCTTTTTTCAGAGTGAGAATGCCGGGGGAGCCCTGGATAAGAGATGGCTTGACTCAGGGGTGCTCGTACCTGCCTTCCACAGGCTGTAGCAGCCCCTCTTCAGTCAGCAAACGAGTGCCCACACCTTAGCACCCACCTGGGTGATGTGCTGGATGGCAGCTGTCAGGGGTTCTGCCTCTGTAGGGTCCTGCACGGTGAAGTCCTCACCAAAGTCACAGAACAACTGCCTGTAATAGGTGGTAGGGGTCACCAAGATGGCTCAGTGGTTAACCACCTTGGTTGTGGTGAAAAGTAGAGGACACTAGGACAAGCCCAGAGGGCCAGAATCAGGAAAGGAATGCTGGGAGAAGCTTGGAAGCTGGAGTTTGAGGGAGTTATTGGAGCAGGTTTGGAGGCTTGGGTGGAGGAAGCAGAGAGCTGGGACTAAGGACCAGAATCAGGAGGGGATGCTGGGACAGGCCTGGGGCTGGGTGGAAGGGCAATGGGAGCAAGCCTAGAGCAGCACTGGGACCAGTTGCTGTCTATAATGTGGCAGGCTAGGCAGGCAGTCTCACTCACCCGACAAGACCCCAGGTGTCAGCCACCAGAAAGCAGACTCCATGCTTGTGGCATAAGGTGCCCACCTTTAGTTGCTCCTCCAGCTTTGAGGCAGTCAGCACCACCACCTGAGTGGACCTCATGATCAGCAGGTCCAAAACACTGCCCAGCCCACCCTGCAGCTAAGGGCTGGAGGAGACTGGGATGGCCTGGAGAGTGGGGCTGGGAAGGCACCTGGAAGTCCAGCAGCAGGTCCTCAGTGAGGTCACCTGTGTGGATGCAGACCTGGACAGATCCATTGAGCTTAGCGACCAGTTCTTGACATGCCTCAGCCCTGCTCCTTTCTAAGTCCCGCTTTGAGAGGAAAAACTAGAGAGAGAGACAGTCTGGCTTAAGCAAGATTTCTCTTGGGCTCTACCTCCACCCTGGTCTGAGAACCCACAGCCTCCCAGGACCCTTACCTGGGCAGCCAGGTCAGACCAGCAGGTGGGGTGAGGATCATGCAGAGTGAGGCTGCCCACACCCATCAGAACTAGGTTCTTGGCCACCTCAGCCCCCAAGCCCTGAAGACCTGACAGCAGGACCTTGGCTCCCTGAATCCTCTGCATGGCCGGCAAGCCCAGCACATACCTGTGGATGTGAAGTAAGAGGGCAGACAATTGGAGATCAGAGGTCAGAAGGCCACCCCACTTCCCTCCCCACTCCCCTCCCCAAGCCTCACATCTGCCGTGAGTACAGCTCCTCATCCAGTGACTTGGAGGTCTCCAGGACATCCATCCTTAGGCCTGGGGCTAGACAACAGGCTGCAGCGCTTATAGATAGGGTCTCTGTGTGGGAGGCAGTGTCAGCAGAGGCCAGTGCCGAGTTGTGGCTAGTACAAACAGGAACTAAGCCTAAGGAAGTGAAGGACGTTGCTGGTCACAGCTTTCTTCCCGGCTCCTCTGTCACCTCAGGGAAAGCAAAAGTGAAAGTTAAACTAGACTCTGAGTCGGCTCCTAGTCCTGCCTCCAGCCTGGACAGCCTAGACTGGCAAAGATGAGTTCTGGCAGCCATAGGGCACAGGCAAGGTGGGACAGAACTCCTGGGTCTGTTTGGCCTCTGAGAGAGTAAGTACCTTTCTCGAGGAAGGGGACAGGGCCATAGGAGGGACCCATGTGGGCTGGATACAATGGTTTCCTGTGACTTCCTAGGTGTCCCAAACCTCGGGCCCCCATCCTCCTCAGGTACCCCTGCCTGAATGGGCTTCCTACCCACAGAGTGCTGGTGGGAACTCCCCGTCCTGAGAGGGCTCACCTGGCCTGCTGTCCACCACACAGAATCTTAAAGACCATTCAGGGCAGAGCCAGTTTCATCCCAGAGGCTGTGAGAGCATATGAGTTTACATTGTCCCCACCCCAGGGCCCAAACCACAGAGCTGGGGGGAGCCTTACATTTTGGGGGGTGCCTGCTTGGCCCTGAGCCATCTCCTCAGAGAATAAGGACTCTCCCCTGCCTATAGCTGCCACACCAGGCAGCTACAGGTAGCCAGTCAAGGATGAGTCCCAGGACTCAAAGGGAGTGGGCAGTCTCTAAGTGCCAGATCTGAAAGTTGGAGACATAGGGCAGCCATGATCACATGTGTCTTTATTTTTCATTTAAACTTTTATTTTGAAATAATTGTAGACTCAAAGGAAGTTGCAAAAATAGTACGGAGAGGTCCTGTGCACCCTTCACCCACAGATGTGTCCTTTTGCCTTCTAGGAACGTGGGGCCAGTTCTCTGAGGGATAGACCACAGCTCCCCACAAAACTCCACTATAGCTAAACCAGGTGCTGTCACAACTATTTTTAAATTGAGGTAAAATTCATATGACATTAAAATAACCATTTTAAAGTGTACAATTCAGTGGCATTTAATGATTTCACAGTGTTATGCAACCGCCACCTCTCTCCTAGCATCAAAACTTTTTCATAACGCACTGAAGAACACCCCACCACATTAAATAGACACTACCCATCCCCCACCTCCACCCCTGGACAAACACTCAACTATATTCTTTCTGTCTCTAGGGATTTGCCTATTCTGGATATTTCATATAAAAAGAATCATACAAAGTATGACCTTTGGTATCTACTTTCTTTCACTTAGCATAATGTTTTTGAAGTTCATCCAAATTGTAGCAAGTATCAGTACTTCATTCCTTTTTATGGCTGAACAATATTCCATTGTTTGCATATATCATAATTTGTTTTTTTTTTTTTTAAAGGGTCTGTTCGGGTCACCTGCCCATTTCTTTTTTTAAGATTTTATTTTTTCCTTTTTTCTCTCCAAAGCCCCCCAGTACATAGTTGTATATTCTTCATTGTGGGTCCCTCTAGTTGCGGCACGTGGGACGCTGCCTCAACGTGCTTTGATGAGCAGTGCCATGTCCGCGCCCAGGATTCGAAGCAACGAAACACTGGGCTGGCTGCAGTGAAGCGCGCGAACTTAACCACTCGGCCACGGGGCCAGCCCCATAACACAATTTGTTTATCCAGTCACCTGTTGATAGACATTTGAGTTGTTTCCACCTTTTGGATATTATGAATCGTGCCGCTGTGATCATTCTTGAACATGTATTTGAGTACTTGTTTTCACTTCTTTTGGGTATATACCTAGAAGTAGAATTGCTGAATCATATGGTAATTCCATTTTAATTTTTTGAGGGACCAACAAACTATTTTCCACCAGCAATGTACAAAACTCCTATTTCTCCACTTTGTGGCCAACACTGGTTTTTCATTTTTTCAAAAATTATACCCATCTTAGTGGATGTGAATTGGTAGGTAATTGTGGGGTTTTCTTCATTCAATAAACATTTATTGAGTGTGTCACAAGTACTAGGCACAGCAACCGGGGCCAGATTGTCTTTTTGTGACTGGCTTATTTCACTTAGCAAATGGCCTCAAGGTCCACCCATGATGTAGCATATTGCAGAATTTCCTTCCTTTCTAATACTCCATTGCATGCATATACCACATTTCACTTATCCATTCATCCATCAATGGACACTTGGGTTGCTTCCACGTTTTGGCTATTGTGAATAATGCTGCTATGAACATGAGTGTACAAATATCTTTTTGAGATTCTGCTTCCAATTCCTTTGAGTATATACCCAAAAGTGGAATGGCTAGATCATATGGTAATTCTATTTTTAATTTTTTGAGGAACTACCATACTGTTTTTCCACAGTGGCTGTACCATTTTACATTCCCACCAACAGTGCACAAGGGTTCCAATTTATTTGAATCCTCACTAACACTTGTTTTCTGTTTTTTTGATAGTAGCCGTTCTAATGGGTATGAGATGGTATCTCATGGTAGTTTTGATTTACATTTCCCTGATGATTAGTGATATTGAGCATCTTTTCATGTGCTTTATTGGTCATTCGAATATCTTCTTTGGAGAAATGTCTATTCAAGTCCTTTCCTCTTTTTTGAATTAAGTTGTTTGGGTTTTTTTGTTGAGTTTTAGAAGTTCTCTATAGATTCTGGATATTATCCCTTATCAGATATATGATTTGCAAATGCTTTCTCCCATTCTATGGATTGCCTTTTTACTATATGGATAGTGTGTTTTTGGTGTTAGTTCTTTTTTAAATGTTTGATAGAATCATCAGTGAAGCTCTCTGGTCCCGGGCTTTTCTTTTGGGGAATTTTTTGAGTATTGACTCAATCCCCTTACTATTTGTTTATTTTTTTCAATTTTATTTATTTATTTTTAATTGCAGTAACATTGGGTTATAACATTATATAGCTTTCAGATGTACCTCAATATATTTTGAATTCTGTGTACGTTACATCATGGTCACCACCCAAAAAATCATTATAGTCCATCCCCTCACATGTGAGCCTAATCACGCCTTTTGCCCTCCCCCCACTTTCCCCAGGGTAACCACCAATCTATTCTCTGTTGCTACGTGTTTCTTTGTTGTTGTTTTTATCTTCTACTTATGAGTGAGATCATATGGTATTTGACTTTCTCTCTCTGACTTATTTCACTCAGCATAATACCCTCAAAATCCATCCATGTTGTCACAAATGGCCAGATTTCATCATTTCCTATGGCTGAGTAGTAGTCCATCATGTATAACTACCACATCTTCTTTATTCATTCGTCACTTGATGGGCACCTAGGTTGCTTCCAAGTCTTAGCTATTGTATATAATGCTGCAATGAACATAGGGATGCAAGTATCTTCATGCCTTTGTGTTTTCAATTTCTTTGGATAAATACCCAGCAGTGGGATAGCTGGATCATATGGTAGATCTTTTTTTTTTAAAGATTTTATTTTTTTCCTTTTTCTCCCCAAAGCTACCCAGTACATAGTTGTATATTCTTCATTGTGGGTCCCTCTAGTTGTGGCATGTGGGACGCTACCTCAGCGTGGTTTGATGAGCAGTGCCATGTCCGCGCCCAGGATTCGAAGCAACAAAACACTGGGCTGCCTGCAGCGGAGCACGCGAACTTAACCACTCAGCCACGGGGCCAGCCCCCATATGGTAGATCTATTATTAATTTTCTGAGGATACTCCATACTGCTTTCCATAGTGGCCGCACCAGTTTGCACTCCCACCAGCAGTGTACAAGGGTTCCCATCTCTTCACATCCTCTCCAACATTTGTTGTTTCCTGTCTTGTTAATTATAGCCGTTCTGATCGGAGTGAGGTGATACCTCATTGTAGTTTTGATTTGCATTTCCCTGACAGCTAATGGTGTTGAGCATCTTTTCATATGCCTGTTGGCCATCCGTATATCTTCTTTGGAGAAATCTGTTCAGATCTTTTGCCCATTTTTTAATTGGGTTGTTGGTTTTATTTTTGTTGAGCTGTATGAGTTCTTTGTATATTTTGGATATTAACCCCTTATCTGATATATGGTTTGCAAATATCTTCTCCCAATTGTTAGGTGGTCTTTTCACTTTGTTGATGGTTTCTTTTGCTGTGCAGAAGCTTTTTAGTTTGATGTAGTCCCATTTGTTCACTTTTTCTTTTGTTTCCCTTGCGTGGTCAGACATGGTACTTGAAAATATGCTGCGAAGACTGATGTCAAAGAGCGTACTGCCTATGTTTTCTTCTAGAAGTTTCATGGTTTCGGGTCTTACAGTCAAGTCTTTAATCCATTTTGGGTTGATTTTTGTGCATGGTGTAAGGGAATGGTCTACTTTCATTCTTTTGCATGTGGCTGTCCAATTTTCCCAACAGCATTTATTGAAGAGACTCTCCTTTCTCCATCGTATGCTTTTGGGTCCCTTGTCAAATATTAGCTGTCCATAAATGTGTGGGTTTATTTCTGGGCTCTTGATTCTGTTCCATTGATCTGTGTTCCTGTTTTTGTACCAGTACCATGCTGTTTTGGTTACTATGGCTTTGTAGTATATTTTGAAATCAGGGAGTGTGATACCTCCAGCTTTGTTCTTTTTTCTCAGGAATCCTTTGGCTATTCGGGGTCTTTTGTTGTTCCATATAAATTTTAGGATTCTTGATTCTATTTCTGTGAAAAATGTTGTTGGAACTTTGATAGAGATAGCATTGAATCTATAGATTGCTTTAGGAAGTATGGCCATTTTTTTTTTTAAAGATTTCACTTTTTTCCTTTTTCTCCCCAAAGCCCCCTGGTACATAGTTGTATATTCTTCGTTGTGGGTCCTTCTAGTTGTGGCATGTGGGACGCTGCCTCAGTGTGGCTTGATGAGCAGTGCTGTGTCTGCACCCAGGATTCGAACCAATGAAACACTGGGCCGTCTGCAGCAGAGCATGCAAACTTAATGACTCGGCCACCAGGCCAGCCCCAGTATGGACATTTTAACGATGTGAATTCTTCCAATCCAAGAGCATGGAATATCTTTCCATTTCTTTGTGTCTTCTTCAATTTCATTCAACAATGTTTTATAGTTTTCGGTGTACAGATCTTTCACCTCTTTGGTTAAGCTTATTCCTTGGTATTTTATTCTTTTTGTTGCAATTGTAAATGGGATTGTATTCTTAATTTCTCTTTCTGTTACTTCATTGTTAGTGTATAGAAACGCAACTGATTTTTGTACGTTGATTTTGTATCCTGTGACTTGTTTGTATTCCTTTATTGTTTCTAAAAGTTTTTTAGTGGATTCTTTAGGGCTTTCTAGATATAAAATCATGTCGTCTGCAAAGAGTGACAGTTTCACTTCTTTTTCCAATGTGGATCCCTTTTATTTCTTTTTCTTGCCTGATTGCTCTGGCTAGGACTTCCAATACTACGTTAAACAAGAGTGGTGACAGCGGGCATCCTTGTCTGGTTCCTGTTCTTAAAGGGATAGCTTTCAGTTTTTCTCTGTTGAGAATGATATTTGCTATGGGTTTGTCATATATGGCCTTTATTATGTTGAGGTATTTTCCTTCCATACCCATTTTATTTAGAGTTTTTATCATAAATGGATGCTGTGTCTTGTCAAATGCTTTCTCTGCATCTATTGAGATGATCATGTGATTTTTATTTTTCATTTTGTTAATGTGGTGTATCACGTTGATAGATTTGCGGATGTTGAACCATCCCTGTATCCCTGGAATGAAACTCACTTGATCATGATGTATGATCTTTTTAATGTATTGTTGTATTCAATTTGCTAGTATTTTGTTGAGGATTTTTGCATCGATGTTCATCAGGGATATTGGCCTGTAATTTTCTTTTTTTGTGTTGCCCATGTCTGGTGTTGGTATCAGGATAATGTTGGCTTCGTAGAATGAGTTAGGAAGCCTCCACTCCTCTTCAATTTTTTGCAAGAGTTTGAGAAGGATAAGTATTAAGTCTTCTTTGAATGTTTGGTAGAATTTACCAGGGAAGCCTTCTGGTCCTGGACTTTTATTTTTTGGGAGGTTTCAATCTCCTTACTGGTGATCGGTCTATTCAAATTTTCTACTTCTTCTTGGTCCAGTTTTGGAAGGTTGTATGTTTCTAAGAATTTATCCATTTCTTCTAGATTATCCAATTTGTTGGCATGTAGCTTTTCATAGTATTCTCTTATTATCTTTTGTATTTCTGAGGTGTCTGTTGTAATCTCTCCTCTTTCATTTCTGATTTTATTTATTTGAGCCTTCTCTCTTTTTTTCTTGGTGAGTCTAGCTAAGGGTTTGTCAATTTTGTTTTTCAAAGAACCAGCTCTTGGTTTCATTAATTTTTTCTATTTTTTTTTTAGTCTCTATATTGTTTATTTCTGCTCTGATTTTTATTATTTCCTTTCTTCTACTGATTTGGGACTTTGTTTGTTGTTCTTTTTCCAGTACCTTTAGATGCACTTTTAGAGTGTCTATTTGGGATTTTTCTTCTTTGTTGAGGTAGGCCTGAATTGCTATGAACTTCCCTCTTAGAACTGCTTTTGCTGTATCCCAAAGATTTTGGCATGTCATATTTTCATTTTCATTTGTCTCCAGGAATTTTTTGATTTCTCCTTTGATTTCTTCATTGACCCAATCATTGTTCAGTAGCATTTTGTTTAATCTCCACATTTTTGTGGCTTTTCTGGTTTTCTTCCTGTAGTTGATTTCTAGTTTCATTCCTTTGTGGTCAGAAAAGATGCATGGTATTATTTCAATCTTCTTAAATTTATTAAGACTTGTTTTGTGGCCTAATATGTGATCAATCCTGGAGAATGTTCCATGTGTATTTGAAAAGAATGTGTATTCTGTGGCTTTTGGATGGAATGTTCTGTATATATCTACTAAGTCCATCTGGTCTAATGTGTCCTTTAAGGCCAGTGTTTCCTTATTGATCTTCTGTTTGGATGATCTATCCACTGGTGTAAGTGGAGTGTTAAAGTCCCCTAGTATTATTGTGTTACTGTCTATTATTGTGTTAGTCTATTCTGTCTATATAGACAGAATTATTATATCTGTTAATAATTGCTTTATATAATTATTAATATAAACAATTAATAATTAATAAACATTAGGTGCTCCTATGTTGGGTGCATAGATATTTACAAGTGTTATATTTTCTTGTTGGATTGTTCCCTTTATCATTATGTAGTGCCCATCTTTGTCTCTTGTTACAGTTTTTGATTTAAAGTCTATTTTATCTGATATATGTATTGCTCCCCCCACTTTCTTTTCTTTGCCATTTGCATGGAATATCTTTTTCCATCCTTTCACTTTCAGTTTGTGTCTTTAGGTCTGAAGTATGTCTCTTGTATGCAGCATATACATGGGTCTTGTTTTTTATCCAATTTGCCACACTATGGCATTTGATTGGAGCATTTAGTCCATTGATGTTTAAAGTAGCTATTGATAAAAACATATTTATTGCCATTTTGTTACTTTTTTTTCTGGCTGTTTTAGTAGTTCTTCTCTGTTCCTGTCTTTTTTCTCTTGCTCTCTTCCCTTGTGGTTTGATGGCTATCTTTAGTAATATGTTTGATTTCTTTTGTCTTACTTTCTTGATTATTATAGGTTTCTGATTTTGGATTACCATGAGGATCCTATTTAATATTCTATGTATATAACAGTCTATATCGAGTTGATAGACTCTTTAGCTTGACCTCTGTCTAAGAGCTCTACTTTTTCACTCCCCTCCTCCCACATTTTATGTTTTTCAAATCATACATAGTCTCTTGTTTAGTGTGTGTCTATCCATTACCCTCTTATCATTGAAATAGGTGATTTTAGTACATTTATCTTTTAACCTTCATATTATCTTCACAGGTAGTTGATCTGCTACCTTTACTATATTTTTACCTTTAAAAGTGATTTTATTGCCTGGTTTTGTTGTTGTTGTTTTTTGATAATAATTTTTTTTAAATCTCTATTTGTGGTCATTGCTTTCCCACTTAAATAAGTCCCTTCAGCATTTCTTGTAGAATTGGTTTCCTGGTGATAAACTCCTTTAATTTTTGCTTGTCTGGGAAGCTCTTTATCTCTCCTTCCAATCTGAATGACAACCTTGATGGATAGAGTATTCCTGACTGTAGGTTTTTTCCTTTTAGCACTTTAAATAAGTTGTACCATTCTCTTCTCACCTGTAGGGTCTCTGCTGAGAAGTCCACTGATAGCCTGATGGGCTTCCCTGTATATGTCATTTGTGGCCTTTCTCTTGCTGCTTTGAGGATTCTCTCTTTGTCTTTAATTTTGGACATTTTAATTACAATATGTCTTGGTGTGGGCCTCTTTGGGCTTATCTTGTTTGGAGCTCTCTGTTCTTCCTGAACTTGGATGTCTGTTTCCTTCCTCAGGTTAGGAAAATTTTCATCTATTACTTCTCCAAATAAATTTACTGCCCCTTTGTCTCTCTCTTCTCCTTCTGGGGCACTTATAATCTGAATGTTAGCATGCTTGATATTGTCCCAGAGTTCCCTTAGACTATTCTCATTCTGTCTAATTCTTTCTTCTTTTTTCTGTTCTGCTTGGGTGATTTCCTCTAGTCTTTTGTCTAGCTCACTGATCTGTTCTTCTGCATCCTTTACTCTGCTGTTGAGTCTCTCTAGTGAATTTCTCATTTCCAGTATTGTATTCTTCATTTCTGATTTTTTTTTTTATATCTTCCACTTCTTTGCTGATGTGCTCACCGTGTTCATCCATTCTTCTCTGCATATCTGTGAGCATCCTCATGATATTTTGTTTGAACTCTTTGTCAAGTAGGTCACTTGTTTCTGTTTCATTTAGTCGCTTTTCTGGAGTTTTTCCTGTTCCCTTGCTTGGAAAGTATTCTTTTGTCTCCTCATTATGCCTCTTTCTCTGTGCTTCTTTCTATGTATTAGGTGAGTCGGCTCTGTCTCCCGATCTTGGAGAAGTGGCCTTATGTATGAGATGCCTTATGAGGCCCAGCAGTGTGCTTCCCTCTTGTCACCAGTCCAGAAGATCCAGGAGTGACCCCTTTGTGGGCTACTTGTGTCCTTCTGCTGTGGCAGGGTTGCTCCCACTGCAGGTACCCAGGGAGTCTAGTCTTTCCTTCCCTGGCCAGCTGTTTGTAAATCCGGTTTGGGGAACCTCAGCACTGTTGGCTACAAAGTCTATCAGCAGACTCCTATTGCAGTTTTCCTCTTAATTTGGCTTAATTTTCCTCTTAATTTAGCAACCAGCGTAGCTGGTTGCTAGGCTCAGGGGCTTACAGTTGTGATAAGCCTCTGGCCTACAAGGCTGTTGTCAGTTCTCTTAGGAATGCAGCTGAGTGGGGCTGGCCCTAGGCACCGGAGCACTCAATTGTTTCAGACTTTGGAAGGTGGGGCTGATCCTTTTTATGGCTATTTGTGAAGCACAGATCTTCTGCCTTACTGCCCCCCCCCGCCCCCCCCCACCCAGGACCACAAACACTGTCAACACAGTCCTGGTCTGTGCACACTTCTCAACCCCCTGGAGCATACCCCGATGCAGCACTGCAGAGGCCCCCACCTCTCCACCAATGACCCCCACAGTTCACCTGGTCCTCACACAGGCCCTGCCCCACAGAGGCAGACACCCTCACCTGCCAGTAGTGGATCAAGGCACCCAGTCAATGCAGGCTGAAAAGTAGCCTGAGGGCTTGCTATTAGGTGGGGCCAGTCCCTAGGGCAGGTTGCCTGCCCTGGGTGAACTGGATTAAATCTGTGCTCTAGTGGGCATGGCAGACCCCTGGGCTAACAGGCAAAGGGATGAACCTCAATGGCACCCACAGGTCTGTGTCAGTACGCCTGGACCAGTTCAGAACAATGGCCCCCACCAATGTCTCAGTCTCCAGAGAGGTCCCTCCTCTCACCAAGATGCCCCGAGAACCCACCAGGTGAGTCTCATTTCACCAAAGAACTGTCAGCCTTCTCTTTGGTGATTTTAGGTTGCTGCAATGAGTGAGTTTGTGTGTGGGCCCTTTAAGACCCGGGTCTTTTTGGCTTTCGGCCAATAGCTTTTCTCGGGGTATCCTCGCTGCAGTTAATAGCCAGCAAAGCCAGAGAGTAAGACCCCTGTCTCAGTTGGGCTGAGTCTGAAGCATACTTATAGTAGTATCGGCCCCCACTCTGGTCCTCACTCCTCCAGGGAGGGCTGCGTACCTTAGGGTGGCTCCCATCTGGCCAGCTGAGTAGCTCCACTGCTCCCAAAGGTGGCTTTTTTCCTCTCTAGCAGGAATTTCTGCCTCTTCCTCCTTAGTCAGGACTGTCCCTTGTTGTGGGGGTTCTTTTTATCCAGTTTTCAGTTTTCTCTCCAGGGTAATTTTTCCAAAAATAGTTGTAACCTGGTTGTGTTTGTGGGAGGAGATGAGTTCAGAGTCTGCTTACGCCGCCATCTTGATGAGATCTCCCCCTTACTATTTATAGGTCTATTCAGGCTTTGTATTTCTTCTTGAGTCAGTCTTGTTTCTGTGTTTCTACAAATTTGTTGATTTCAATTAGGTTCTCCAATTTGTTGGTGTACAATTGTTCATAATATTCTCTTATAATCCTTTTTATTTCTGTAAAACTGGTAGAAATGTTCCCACTTTCATTTCTGATTTTGATAATTTGAGTCTTCTCTCTTTTTCTCTTAGTCAATTTATCTAAAAGTTTGTCAATTTTGTTGATCTTTTCCAAAAAATGGGCTTCTGCTTTTATTGATTTCCTCTATTGTTTTTTTAGGATTCTGACACCAATTCTGATGTGCATATTTATTCTATACCACCAAGCAATTCTCCAACACCAGCAGGGTGTCCTGCAATTCAACTCAATTCTGAAACTATCTACCTGGAGATAGCATCAGATCCCACAGGTTAAGGGCTCAGTCCTACAAGACTGCCCTCTTCCCCAACTTCAGATGCCAATCACAAGTCCAGGTTGTCACCTGTGCTTTTGACTGATCAGCTGTAGATTAGAGGTTCCCACAACCTTCTCTTTGGGTTTGATTCATTTGCTAGAGCGGCTCACAGAACTCAGGGAAACATTTTACTTACAAGATCACCAGTTTATTATAAAAGGATAGTACCTCAGGAACAGCCAGATGGAAGAGATGTGTAGGGCAAGGTATGTGGGAAGGGGCAGGGAGCTTCTGTGCCCTCTCTGGGCACACCATTCTCCCTGAATCTCCATAGGTTCACCAACCTGGAAGCTCTCTGAACCCCATCCTTTTGGGTTATTATGGAGGATTCATTACATGGGCATGATTGATTAAATCATTGGCCACTGGTAATTGAACTCAATCTTCAGCCCTTCTCTCCTCCCAGGAGGTGGGAGGGGTGGGACTGAAAGTTCCAAACTTCTAGTCACATGATTGGCTCCTACCGGCAACCAGCCCCCATCTTTAGGTACTTTTCAAGTCACCTCATTAACGTAACAAAAGACTATTATTACTCTCATCATGGAAATTCCAAGGGTTTTAGGAGCTCTGTGCCAGGAGAAATACCAAATATGTATTTCTTTTTTTTTTTTAATATTTTATTTTTCCTTTTTCTCCCCAAAGTCCCTGGGTACATAGTTGTATATTTTTAGTTGTGGGTCCTTCTAGTTGTGGCATGTGGGATGCTGCCTCAGCATGGCTTGATGTCTGCACCCAGGATCCGAAACGGCAAAACCCTGGGCTGCCGAAGTGAAGTGCGCGAACTTAACCACTTGGCCATGGGGCTGGCCCTGTATTTCTTTCTTTTTTTTGAGGAAGATTAGCCCTGAGCTAACATCTGCTTCCAATCCTCCTCTTTTTTTTTGCTGAGGAAGACTAGCCCTGAGCTAACATCCATGCCCATCTTCCTCCACTGTATATGTGGGATGCCTACCACAGCACGGCTTGCCAAGTGGTGCCATGCCTGCAGCCAGGATCTGAACAAACCCCAGGCTGCCAAAGCAGAATGTGTGGACTCAACCGCTGCACCACCGGGCTAGCCCCTGGCCCTATATTTCCTATTATAACTCACAATACCACATTTTTCTTTTTTTTTTTTTTTGAGGAAGATTAACCCTGAGCTAGCATCTGCCGCCAATCCTCCTCTTTCTTTGCTGAGGAAGACTGGCCCTGAGCTAACATCTGTGCCCATCTTCCTCTATTTTGTATGTGGGATGCCTGCCACAGCATAGCTTGACAAACTGTGTGTAGGTCTGCATCCAGGATCTGAACCAGCAAACCCTGGGTTGCTGAAGCAGAACATGTGAACTTAACTGCTGCACCACCAGGCTGGCCTCTCTATTCTCTATTTGATTTATATCTATTCCAATCTTTATTGTATCTTTTCTTCTGCTAGCTTTGGGTTTAGTTTGCTCTTCTTTTTCTAATTCTTTAAGATGTACAGTGGGGTTATTGATTTTAGATCTTTCTTCTTTTTTAATGTAGGTGTTTATAACTATAAATTTCCCTCTCAGTACAGCTTTTGCTGCTTCCCATAAGTTTTGATATGTTGTGTTTTCATTTTCAATCAGCTCAAGGTATTTTCTAATTTCCCTAGTGATTTCTTCTTTGACCCACTGATTGTTTAAGAGAGTGTTGTCTGAGAGTCATGTCAACAAAGATGGCAGAGTAGAAAGGTCCAGGAATCTGCCCATCTACTGAAATAACAATTGAGCTAACTGAAACTGTCTGAAGCAACTTTTTTGGAAATTTAGAGTCTGGCAGAACATGTTCAGCATCCAGGGGAGAACCTGATGAAGAAGCTGGTAAATTTAGGTGAATTTCTACTTTTCTCATAACCACTACCACTCATAGTCCCACGTCAGGGAGTGGAGGACACAGAGTTTCCACATACTCCCTCACACCTCACACACATAGTTCCTCTATTGAAGGACATCTTGGTTGCTCCTAATTTTTTGGCAATTATGAACAAAGCTGCTATAAACATTAATGTGCAGAGTTTTGTGTGGACATAAGTTTTTAACTCATTTGGGTAAATACCTAGGAGTACAATTGCTTGGTTATGATAAACCTATGTTTAGCTTTGTAAGAAATGGCCAAAGTGTACCATTTTGCATTCCCACCAGCAATGAGACTTCCTGTTGCTCCCCATCCCTGTCAGCATTTGGTGGTGTCAGTGTTTTGGATTTTAACCATTCTAATAGGTGTGTAGTACTCATCTCATTTTTGTTTTAATTTGCAGTTCTCTGATGACATTCAACATTGTGATGCTGAAAGTCCTTTCATACACTTATTTGCCATCTGTAGATCTTTGCTGAGTTGTGTGTTCAAACATTTTCCCCATTTTTTTAATTGGATTGTTTCTTATTAAGTTTTAAGAGGTTTTTTGGGTATATTTTGGATACCACTCCTTTATCAGATATGTTTTTGCAAAGATTTTCTCCCAATCTATGGCTTGTCTTTTCATTCTCTTAACAGTATCTTTCACAGAGCAGAAGTTTTAAATTTTAATGAAGTCCAAATTACAAATTTTTATCTTTCATGGATCATGCTTTTAGTGTTGTGTCTAAAAAGTCATCACTGAATATAAGGTCATCTAGATTTTCTCCTATGTTATCTTCTAGGAGTTTTATAGTTTTGTGTTTCACATTTGGCTTTATCATCCATTTTGAGTTACTTTTTGTGAAGGTATAAGAACTGTGTCTAGATTTTTTTGTATGTGGATGCCCAATTGTTCCAGCACCATCTGCTGAAAAGACTTTCTTTCCCCATTGAATTGCCTTTGCTCTTTTATCGAAGATCAGTTGACTATACTTGAGTGAGCCTATTTCTGGGCACTTTGTTCTGTGCCACTGATCTATTAGTTTATTCTTTTGCCAATACCACACTGTTTCAATTTGTGTAGCTTTATAGTAAGCCTTAGGTGGGTAGTTCCAGTCCTCTGACTTCATTCTTCTCCTTCAATATTGTGCTGGCTGTTGGTCTTTTGCTTTTCCACATAAATTTTTGAATCAGTTTGTTGATCTCAACAAAATAAAACTTGCTGGGATTTTTATTGGAATTTTGTTGAATCTGTAGATCAAGTTGGGAAGAACTAACATTTTGACAATATTGTGTCTTCTTATCCATGCACCTGTAATATCTCTCCATTTATTTAGATGTTCTTTTTCTTTCATCAGAGTTTTGTAGTTTTCCTTACATAGATCTTGTACATATTTTGTTAGACTTATACATAATTTATTTCTGGTGCTAATGTAAATGGTATTGTTTTTAATTTCAACTGTTCGTTGCTGATATATGAGAAAGCAATTGACTTTTGTGACTCTAGTGAATCTTTCATTTGTTACTGTGCTTTTCAGTTCCAAAATTGTGATAGTTTCTGTCAAATGCTTTTTTTTTTTTTTAATTTTTATTACTATTCAGAGCCCAAATGATTACTGGCCCTGAGCTAACATCCGTGCCCATCTTCCTCCACTCTATATGTGGGACGCCTACCACAGCATGCTTGCCAAGTGGTGCCATGTCCACACCAGGGATCCAAACTGGTGAACCCTGGGCTGCCAAAGTGGAACGTGCACACCCAACTGCTGCGCCACCGGGCTGGCCCATCAAATGTTTTTTTTCCTGTGAATGGGACATACTTTCCTGTTTATTTGTATGCTTTGTAAATTTTTGTTGAGAACTGGATATTCCAAGTATTATGTTATGATAATTCTGGAAAATGGATTCTCCCACTCTTCAGGGATTGCTCAATTTTGCTTCTTGAGGACTGAAGCTATGCATTTGTGACTTTTCCAAATTATTTTTGCAAAGCATGTGTTCCTTGTGTATGGTCACTGAAGTTTCTGCTCAGTTACAAAGACTTTCTGGTTAAAAAAAAAAAAAAAGGCACTGGGCACTGCACTAGCCCTTTAAATCTTCTGATAGATGCTACCACCAGGCAAGCCATTGCAGCTGAGAGGGCTGAAACCAAGGCAAGAATCTCAGGGTACCACCAGACCCAAGCACAAAACCCAAATTTTTGGAGGGCAAGGTCCCCACTGCCTGCCCTGGCACCAATCAGATGTTATTGGAACTGGAGCTGCTATCCCCACAACCATGGTGGGGCTGAGGAATGGGAGGTGGTGGCTAGTTCAAGCACAGGCTTTCCCTTCACCCAGTATTTTCCTCGTCTGATCAGGTTCCAGAGTTCTGAAATAGTTGATTACAATTGTTCTTTCCAGCTCTATGTATTTAAGTCTGTCATAAGGTTTTCTTTGTTTGTTTTGTTTTTTGTAACTGTCACCACTATCTATATCCAAAACTTTAAAATCACTCCAAGGGGTCAGCCCTGGTGGCCTAGTGGTTGAGTTCAGTGCTCTCTGCTTTGGCAGCCTGGGTTCAGTTCCTGGGCACAGACCTACACCATTCGTCAGTGGCCATGCTGTGGCAGCAGCCCACATATAAAATAGAGGAAGACTGGCAACAGATGTTAGCTCAGGGCAAATCTTCCTCAGCAAAAAAATAAAAATAAAAAAATAAAATCACCCCAAACAGAAACTGTAGCCATTAAGCAATAAATCCTCATTTTCCCCTCACTCTAGCCCCTGGCAACCTCTATTCTACTTCTGCCTCTATGGATTTGCCCGTTCTAGATACCTCAGTTAAGTGGAATCACACAATATTTGTCTTTTGTGTCTGACTTATTTCATTTAGCTGTCATAAGTTCTTAACCTATGATGCTGACTCATTAGGCCCCCACAACTGGGAGGTTGGTGCTATATTGTCTCCACTTTAAAGAAGCTGAGGCACAGAGGCTAGTTAATTTGCCTAGGATCACTCAGCTGGTAAGGAGGGTGCTAATATCCAGCCACTGCACAACTTAAATTGATGCTGCACTTCCCCTCACTAAACATCCTTGGCTCAAGGCAGCACCAGAGGGGTCCAACTACCTTAACCAACAGCCTCATTTCCTCCCCATGAAGCGCCGTGCTCTCCAGATCTCCTGAAGCACTCACTCACCCTCTCACTCCCTGTGGCAGGTCCATGCTGGGCCCTGCAGAAACAGGTGAACTTCCACGCAGTAGTGAGAGAGGGAAGTATAGGGGGCCTCACCTAGGCCAGGGGTCAAAGAGGGAAGTCTTCTAAGAGAAAGTGCCCTCAAGGCTAACGCCCAAAGGCTAGCAATTTGGCTGGCAGGGTGGAGTGGTAGGGAAGAGGGGAGGTGTCACTGGCTATTTGTTGTGCTTGCTGTGAGTTCCCTGTGTAGCTGGACCTCAGTTTACCCATTCGCTTTCCTGCTTATGGCCTTTGGGCTGTGTCCAGGTTCAAGACTGTAGACAAAGCTGCAGTGATGTCATTCTTGCTAGAGTCTCCCTGTGCCCGAGGAGAGGGCATATGTCTAAGGGTAGAACTGCTGGTCTGAGTCTAGGAGAAGATCTTGCTTTAGAAAGTCATGCCTTGGGGGCCAGCCCGGTGGTGCAGCAGTTAAGTGCACATGTTTCGCTTCAGTGGCCCGGGGTTCGCCGGTTCGGATCCCTGGTGCAGACATGGCACTGCTTGGCAAGCCATGCTGTGGCAGGCATCCCACATATAAAGTAGAGGAAGATGGGCACAGATGTTAGCTCAGGGCCAGTCTTCCTCAGTAAAAAGAGGAGGATTGGCGGCAGATGTTAGCTCAGGACTAATCTTCCTCAAAAAAAAAAAAAAAAAGAAAGTCATGCCAAACAGTTTTCCAAAGTGTTGATGCAAATTTATATGCCCAGAGCCAGGAAAAAGAGATTCTTTCTTTTTTATTTTACATAGAAATCTTTCCCCCATCCTCTCCCCACCACCATCCCCTATTCCCCATCCTGCTTGGCTCAGGCCATGCCCAGCAGCAAGAGGGAGGCTGGCAGAAGCTTGGGCAGGCTGATGATGCCTGAGAAGCCTCAAGCACTTTGGTCCATACAGTCAACAAAAGACCATGGTCTGGAGGACAAGAAACAGCCCAGCGACATCTGATCATGGCTATAAATGGGAGCCTGGAACAGGGAGCATGTGCTGCTAGCATGAACAGAGAGCTAGTCACATTAGCTCCCACAGGTAGGCCCAGTATGTTGGGGGTGGGGCAGAGTGAGTACAGGAAAAGCAGTCTCTGGACCTCACCCTCACCCCATCTTCTCGTCTTCCCTTGCCCTCAGGGCTGGTCCTGGAAGAGGGGCCTTGCCTCCAAAACTCCCTGCCGAGCCAGTCGCCAGTCCTCAGCTTATAAGTCGGAGGCATGTATCTGGCCATTGATCAGACTCACTGTTCTCACTACCACAGGAAGTTGTCCAGCTTTGCCTGGGAGGGAGGGAGGACTGTCCTTGCTGCTATTCTCTGCTTAGCCTTGGCCTTGGGCTTAACAGGCAGTGGGCGGATCATAGTCGTGTCAGTCTGAAGGAGATGTCAAGGAAGAGGCCTAAAGAGGGGCAGGAAAGGCTCAGACTTGGGGGTGGGCAGCCCTGCTACACTGAGCAAGGTCTGGCTCTACACACCTGAGGCTGCAGCCACTGGCAGGCTGGGGTAGGTGGGTACAGGGTACGGATGGTGTGGACTCTATAGCTCAGCTCAGCCCAATGCCACAGAACAAGGATACAGGCTGGATGAATTTTGTTCGGCCTCCAAGCCCATCGAAGCCTGTCCTTACCTAAAGCAGAAGGAAGAAGTGAGTGGACCATGCTAACAGGCTAGAGGGCTGGCCACCCAGCCCCACCCCTGAAATGGCTGGCACTTGCCACTGTGCTGTGACACTCACTGCATCTGTGTTGCGACAGGGCTCCACCCTGGCCCTCTTGAGCTGTTTCTGGCCCAGGACAGCATTCCGGATGAAGACAGGGAAGGCGCCAGCCAGCTCCTCATCTGGTTCTCCCACACAGCGCTGGCCGCCCAGTGAGAGCTGGGACTCCTGCAGGGGAGACCCCAGTGGCAGGTTTGATGAGTAGGATGGCAGTGAAGAAGGGGGATGGGTAATGGTCAGGGAACAGGATTAGATCTCTGATGCCTCATCAGGAGGCTGGAAGGACAACGAGTAGGGTTCCCAGGTGGCTCTAAAGTACCTCCATCCTGGGCCAGGAGTGAGAGGGGTCTGGCAAGACCCTGCCCTTTTAGAAGTCCAGCTTCACACTCAGTCCTTGCAAAGGTTGGATGGTGACTGCCTGAGCTGCTTCTGGGAAGCCTTACCTGCTTGGGACCTTTGGGCATCTTCTTGGGAATGTCTTGAACGGGAGAGCTGCAAGAGTGTGACATGAAGGCAAGAGGCAAGTAAGCAAGACACAAGGGGCAGGCGAGCCAGGCTCAGCAAATGCCCCTTAGAGAGCCACTATGTAACACGGTTGCTGTTATGGCTGTGTGCTGGATAAGGCATCTCAGTGATCCCCACCCCAAGTGCAGGTTTGTGAACTGGACAGCCACAGCTGTCAGAGTGGCGGAGGCAGGGGAGGTTGGACCACATCCCAGTCTTGTGGCTTCCACTCAGGGTCAAGCTAATTCCAATGCTCCCCAAGCCCTCAGGCACCTCACCATGTCTCAGACTCTATGTGGGACTAGTGAGCCCAACTCATTCACCACCCATAGGAGAAAAGCCAGTTATGCCCTGAAGCAGGCAGAAGGCATCTAATGAGCTCAGGCCTAGCCCTACCTGTCCAGAGAGCAGCCCCCCTCCACAAGACCTTCAGTAAGTTAGATAGCCCATAAAGTGCTCTCACAACTCAGGGCTAGGCCATCTTCTTAGATAATCTGTGTAGGCAGGGCCTGGGGCAGAACAGATCATGGTCACAGGCCCTGGCCTCCCACTCCCAGCTCCAGAGCTGGACACTGTTTCCATGCAATTCCTGGGGACCCTGGCAGCCGGATACCCTCTCCTGGTATTTTTTCAGGTGGGTGTGAGGATGGTCCGTGACCTACAGCTGACCCTGTGGCTTCTCAAAGCCAAGAGGACAGGGGCAGGATCAGGGCCTGCCCCCATAGCATATGGTGAGGTCACATGATGACCATGGGAAGATTCTCCCCTTGCTGCAAGTCTGGCTCTGGAGAGGCTGATCTGAGTTGGGGGCATCCGGGGTTCTCTCACACCCTCTGCAGGCCCTGAAAGTGGTAGAAACATCTCCACAAGGCCTGACAGCCTGCAGGCCCCAGATGCTTACTTTCAACCTTTACAGCTAAAGAAGGGGCAACATGAGGACGCCAGAGTGTGAAGCAGGCAGTGATAGGCCTCCTGACTGCAGCCCACATGCCCTAAGTTTGTTTCTCATTGCTACCAGGCCTGGCCCTGTACAGCATGGGTGCCTCCACCCCTGAGGTTGGGCAGTGGGGGATAGCCCAGCTGGCTTTCCCTTTTGCACTCTCCCTGGGCCTCCTCCACCACCACAGGCTAACATCTAAATTTCTTTCTCTCGTGTCCAAAGTCTTTGATTAAGAGGAAACCTGCTGAGCCCTTGACCTCCCTTATTTGAGCAGTGTATACCTACACGTATGTACGGGAGTAGGTCTTAGCTCCATGATGAACTACACTTGGCCTGCCTGGTCAAGGACAGCTTCCGCATTCCCAGTCCCGCTGTACCCCTAGTGCAGGTCCTACCCACCCTATTGCAGGTCCACACAGCTTCTCATGCTTGCCCCTGAGGGCTACTGTCTTAAGTGGTGGGGCCTTGGGCTCCACGATTTGAGATGGTTCTCAAACCATCTCTCAAGCATTAGCCTGAGAGGCACACAGTGGAAGAGGAAGTTCACAGTCCCTGGCTCAGGACTCTGGTAGGCAGGCATTCAAGGTATTGGGAGCATACACACCCTCAGCACCATCAGCCCAGACCTGCCCCTACTGGGACCCATATGTTCTTTCCAACTAACATCCCAACACCTTTGATTGAAGGGTGATGGTGAAGATTAACGAGACAAGCAAGAGAAGGGCTTTGCACAGAGTGAGTACTCAAGAGAGGGAAGAGGAGGTGGCTGGAATAAAAGCCATGGTCAAGCCCAGGTGGCCCTAACTGCCCTGTCAGCCACTCAGAGCTATTAGGGCAGGGCTTGCAGAGATCTCTTAGCCATTCTCCCTCCAGGCTGTGGACAGGGACAGGGACTATCACTTACTGTGCCTTCTCTGGACAGAGCTTCTTAGTGTGACCATGCTGGATGCTAGAAGGCCGGCCTGGGGGGGTGGCCACATCAAAGGTGGCATTGAGGTCAATATCATCACTGAAGGCTGGCCGGCGAAGCTTCAAATTCAGCACCTCCACAGGAGCTGGGCTGTAGGTAGAAATGGCCTGGTTACTCAGGATCACAGTGGCAGGCCAGAAGGACAACAGCCCCTCAAGCATCAGAGATAGCTTGGCTCCAGGAGCCTGGAGCCCATACCTGGCTCAGGGCCACCCTGCAAGGAAGCCCTAATTCTACAGAAAAAAACTCACTTGGCTCAGTCCTTCACACAGTCATAGGACAGTGAAAGTATAGAAGACATGGAAAGAAGCAAGCAGAAATCCACACAAAACCCAAACATACAAACAAAAGGCTACTGCCTTTTGACCAAGTAGCCTCCTTTCTCAGAATGCAGTGCAAGGAGCCAGTGAGAGACATGACCACAGACTGATGTAGAGGGATTTCCCCTCCAGTGCTACTTTTCATGGCAAATGGCACAGTATTAGACACGGTCAAAATGACTCCCCTAGGGGCAGGGGGTACTTTCATAGCTTGAATATGATACAGACATTAAAGTAGTGTTTCTGGAGAGTAAACTTAATAATATGTGAAAATGTTCATATGTTAAATTTAAAAAGCCATACAGGGCCGGCCCAGTGGTGTAGCCGTTAAGTTTGCACGTTCAACTTCAACAACCCGGGTTCCGCCGGTTCGGATCCCGGGTGCAGACATGGCACTGCTTGGCAAGCCATGCTGTGGCAGGCATCCTACATATAAAGTAGAGGAAGATGGGCACGGATGTTAGCTCAGGGCCAGTCTCCCTCAGCAAAAAGAGGAGGATTGGAAGCAGATGTTAGCTCAGGGCTAATCTTCCTCAAACAAAAAACAAAACAAAGAAAAAAAAGCCATACAAAATTCTTGTTTAATAGGCACAAGAGAAAAAACACACAAATTAGACTTCCTGAAAATTTAAAATTTTCTGCATCAAAAGATACTATCAACAGTATAAAAAGACAATCCATAGAATGGGAGAAAATATTTGCAAATCATATATCTGATAAGGGATTAAATCTAGAATACACAGAAAACTAAAACTCAACAACAAAAAAACAACCCAATTCCAAAATGGGCAAAGGACTTGAATAGACATTTCTCCAAAGAAGATATATGAATGGCCAATAAGCACATGAAAAGATGCTTAATATCTCTAATCATTAGGGAAATGCAAATCAAAACCACAATGAGATACGTATTAGGATGGCTACTATCAAAACAGAAAACAAGTGTTGGTGAGAATTCAGAGAAAATGGAACATTTGTGCACTGTTGGTGAGCATGTAAAATGGGACAACAGCTGTGGAAAACAGCAAGGCAGTTCCTCAAAAAATTAAAAATAGAATTACCATATGATCTAACCATTCTACTTCTAGGTATACACCCAAAAGAACTGGAAGCAGGATCTAGAAGAGATATTTGTACACCTATATTCATAGTAACATTATTCACAATAGCCAAAACGTGGAAGCAACCAAGTGTCCATGAAGATGAATGGATAAGCAAAATGTGTATATACATACTATGGAATATTATTCAGCTTTAAAAAAGAAGAAAATTCTGAAATACACTACAACATGGATGGACTTTGAGGACATGCTAAGCGAAGTAAACCAGTCACAAAAAGACAAATACTATATGATTCTAGTTTTATGAAGTACTTAGTAGGCAAACTCAGAGACAGAAAGTAGAACGGTGGTTGCCAGGCTCTGGGGGGAGGAAGGAGTGGGGAGTTGCTGTTTAATGGGTACAGTTTCAGTTTTACAAGATGAAAAGAGTTCTAGAGATGGAGAGTGGAGATGGCAGCACAACATTGTGAATGTATTTAATACCACTGAACTGGACACTTAAAAATGTTGGTAGGCGCTGGCCCGGTGGCGCAGCGGTTAAGTGTGCACGTTCTGCTTTGACAGCCCAGGGTTCACCGGTTCGGATCCCGAGTGCGGACATGGCACCAATTGGCAAGCCATGCTGTGGTAGGCATCCCACATATAAAGTAGAGGAAGATGGGCACAGATGTGAGCTCGGGGCAGTCTTCCTCAGCAAAGAGGATTGGCAGCAGATGTTAGCTCAGGGCTAATCTTCCTCAAAAAGAAAAAAAAGAGTTGGTAAATTTTATGTTATGCATATTTTACCACAATAATTTTGGGAAAAAACTCTATGTATAGCACAATCACATGATTTGGTGCACACATCTCCCATGCCAACAGCCACCCTCCTCATATAGAAAAAAGACTGAAAGGAAATACACTGCATGTCACTGGTGACTACCTAGGCAATAAGTCCGTCTGTTCCAAATTCTCAATAATGAATGTGTTTTTACTTTATAATGGGAGAGGTATTCTATCAGAAAATTGCAGCCAATAGGATTTTTCTAGCTCATCCAGGCCTAGTGGGGCTCCCCAGTTCCTGTGGTCAGAAGAGATCTCTGGGGAGTATTAGGGACAACACCAAGAACACCCTCTCTCTTTCCTTCCCTCAGGAACCTTTCAGGGCTGCCTACAGCTCTACCACTCTCACTGGTCAGGGACAGAGGGCTGAACTGTGAGGGTATTAGTCTCTGGCTAGGAGCCCACTGGGGTGTGCAGCTCAGAGGAAAGGGAACTACTTGTACTGATTTGGGTAGGTAAACAATGTGGAAAGCTTGGACTATCTCTTCCTTTCCCTGGCCAGGGCCCTGGAAGGTCTACCTCTTCCTTGCCTGCAAGGAGAAACAAAGACTGCACAAACCCACCTCAAACCAACCCCATGCTGGTTGCTTTGCTTCCCACTCTATGAAACACAGCATAAAGCAGCAGCCAGGACCACCCATGCCAACCTTTTTGTAGTATCTGTTATTCTGCCACTATTTACCAACCCCAGCAAGTCCAGGCCCAGGTTAGGAGAGGTGCACTCATGAGGCAGGCAGGGTCTGGCTGAGGGGAGCCATTTTGCCTCCATGTGGCTCACGGCACAGCTTCCTGCTGCCATCTCCTCAGACTTTGCCCAGCGGTGCCTATGGCACGTGCCCAGCCTTGGCTCAAGTCAAGCCAGTCTTCTTTACTTTCACCTTCCCACCATCCACAACACTAAACTCAAGACTCAGGAGGCTCTCACTGTGACTCCCTCGCTCCCCTATACCCACATCTGGCTCATATGAACAGATTTCCTGTTTCCTCAGACTGTTCCCAGTATATCCTTTTATGAGTTCGAACAGTTTCCCTTCCTGCCAAGGGTCTTGCTTTCCTTCCCACCATCTGTCTGTCTGACGAAGAGGAAGAGTGGGAGGCCCAGTAACCCTCCCTCACTGGTTGAGGTCCTGGCTTAAGGCCCTCCTGGGTGATACCATTGCCTTGGGGACACTCATCCAGGGCCAATGTACAGGGCTTCATGCCAGAGGCCTCAGGAGGTGAGGCAAGACACTCAAAGGCCCCATTTCCAAAACAGAGCCAAGGCCCTGGGCAGATTCATCGTCTGTGTGGCCTGGAGTCAGACAATGTCTCCTCTAAGAACTCACAGCACTTAGCAGGCCTACCCTAAGCAAAGGCCTTCCCAACTCCCTTCAGCCTGGAGGTCAGGGGCCCTTAGCGTCCATGAGAAATGTCTTCTGAGCACCCCATCTGTAGTTGGTGATAGCTACCTCCTGAGGCCACCCCAAAATTACAAGACTGAAGGATAATCCTACTGCAACAAATGGAATGGACAAACACCATCAGTACCCATAGATTTCCAGAAAATTCTGGGAGAGAGAGCATGGCCAGGGAACAGGAGACCTACACAACAGCCAGCACCCACAAAGACAGGGCTATGAATGCAAGGGAGAACCAGGAGAAGATCTGGATTTTCAGAAGCATTAAATAGGCCTGAAAACTGAAGTGTTGATGGAAGATGTGAGCTTGGCTCCACCCCTTCCTATGTCTGCACTGGCAGAACACCAGGAAGCCAGGCTGCTACTCTGTGCTAAGAACTGGAAGGGCCTTTCACCTGTAACACCAAGCAAACCATCTACAGTGACTTAGGGCAGCCAGTATCAGAGAGTAAAGCTCTCTGCTTCCTGGGTTCGGGTAAGACTCAGCATGAGGCCAGCTCACTGCACACTCCCCTCAAACCCTGCCCACATAGGTTGGGTTCTCAGGCAGCCTTTCATCACTCCTCCTTAGAGGGCCACAGGCAGCCAAGGAACCCCAGACATGGGAGGAAGTCCAAGAGAAAGGTCACGATGATCCTGAGAAACAAAATGTTAGACCATAAAACAAGGAATAGCATATTTTTCAAAGGATGCACTCAGAGAGCAAGAAAGAATGCTTGCAAATTTAAAATCTGATTCAGCCTTAAAAAGGAAGGAAATTCAGACACAGGCCACAACATGGATGGACTTTGAAGACAGTATGCTAAGTGAAATAAGCCAGTCACAAAAGGATAAATATTATATGATTCCACTGATATGAGGTTCCTAGAGTAGTCAAACTGATAGAGACAGAAAGAAGAATAGTGGCTTCCAGGAGTAGGAGGAGGGGGAAATGAGGAGTTAGTGTTTAACGGGTAGAGAGTTTCAGTTGCGGAAATGGAAAAGTTCTCTAGATGAATGGTGGGGATGGTTGCACAACAATGTAAATGTACTTAATGCTACAGAACTATACACTTAAAAGTGGTTAAAATGGTGAATTTCATGTTATACATATTTTACCACAATAAAAGATATGATTAAGTAAAAAGTTATAAAAATTAAGAAATTCTAATTAAAATTTAAGAAAATCTCTCAGAATGAAAGACAAAAACACAAAGGACCAATCCAGGAAGTCAGACATTAGACCTGCAGGTGTTCCAGAAAGAAAGGCCGGAGACATTGGAGTGCAGCAGATTCTCAAAAGAAAATCACAAGAAAGTTCCCGCAGCTGAAGGGAGATTCGAGTGTTCACATTTTAAGGACCCACCAAGAGCCCAGCAGGATGAATGGAAAAGACTCATCTGGGAAGTCGCAGAAGCCCAAGGGTAGAGGAAGCAGCCTAAAACTGTGCCATGAGGAAAAATAGATTCACTTACAAAAGGGCCAAGAATAGGATGGGCATCAATTTCTCAGTGGCAATACTGGATTTTAGACAACTAGAAAGCAGGGTCTTCAGAGTTCTGAGGGAGACTAACTTTCATCTAGAAGCCAAACTGGCAATCTAACCTAAGAGCAGCATAAAAGTATTCTGACATGCACTCCAGCTCCCTTCCTTAGGAATTATTTCAAGATGACCTTTAACAAAGCAAGGAAGTAAATAAAGAAAGAATAAGACATCAGATACAAAAATCAGTGGCTCCAACCAGGAGAGAGCTGGGAAAAGTCTCAGGATGACTGCCTTGCTTGCTCACCTCTCCACTGCAACCTTGGGTGCTCCCTCGAGTGCTTTCTGTCAGCTTGGAAAACTGGAACCACCCTGAATATCCACTGAGAGGAGAAGGCCTGAGTGAACATGGCTTGTGCACTCCATGCACAGTGGGTGAAGGAGGAACAACATGGATCTCTGTGGACTAATCTGAATATATCTCCAAGGCATTCCAGAGAGTCATATTTGAAAAGCTACAGGGGCCGGCCCCGTGGCAGAGTGGTTAAGTTTGCGCAATCTGCTTCAGCGGCCCAGGGTTTTGCCGGTTTGAATCCTGGGCACAGACATGGCACCGCTCATCAAGCCATACTAAGGCAGCCTCCCACATGCCACAACTAGAAGAACCCACAACTAAAAATACACAATTATGTACTGGGGGGCTTTGAGAGAAAAAGGAAAAAATATAAAATAAAATCTTTAAAAGCTACAATATGACACAAAAGTATCAAGAAACACCTAAAATCAAACGCCCAAATGACCCCCTCCCCCCATGGCTGTGTATGGCTCATGGGATTTTCATCTGTAATGAAGCAGAGGTCTAGGAGGGTTCCCATCAAGCTGGTGACCTGGTATCCCTTGGGCTGGAGTGCAGGTTCAAGGAACCATCAATGGGTGATAGGTTGAAAATCAGAGGCATACACCAGTTCCACCAGAGTGATCTTCCTCAAGTATCCCCAACAGCTTCCATTGTGTTTAGGATAAAATCCAGGCTCCAAGGCTGCCCACGAAGCCCTGTAGATTTGGCTCATCTGCCACTGGCCCCTCTCCCTGAAGCATACCCAACTTAGTCACACCTCAGGGTCCTTGCTTTCACCATTCTCTCTGCCTGGACTGTTTTTCCTTCAGATCTGAATATTGGTTGAAGGAATGTGCCTGTACATTGTGATACATCAAGAAAGCTTAAGTCTTCTTCCAGACCCACATAGCAATCTGTCAGCTATCATGGGGCAAAGGTGGATGGCAGGGTCTTTTAGGGGACCTGTAGTTTCGAGGGTCTTGCCATTAGAGCAGAAAGAAGACAGGGCAAAGCTGCTACTGAGAATTCAACAACTATTTTGAGAGCCTGGGGCCCTAGGAAAGGACTCTGAATTTAGAACAGACTGTGCCTAGTTAAAAGAAGAGCTAATACTAAAAGCGACAGACTTGCCACCCTAATTTTTATGCCCAGAAAAATACTGGATTAAAAAGGGAATGAGGTCATCCTGCATGCAGCTTGATGGGAAGTCCACCCCAGCTTTGTACAGACGTAGACTTCTCAGATGTGGGATCCTGCTGGATTGAAAGATGGGGGAGACCAGAGCAGTCCTCTATATACCAAGGTGGGCTGCAGGCCCTGGCACGAGGCTTACTCAGAATGAAGTGGACTCATCCCCAACTGGGAGCTGCAGACCAAATCCCCAACTGGGAGCTCATGGCTTGGCCATCCAATCCCTCAGCTTGTCTAGCTCCAAGAGATCAAGTAAGGCCTGGCAAGCAGCAGGCACTCAGTAAGGACCTGCTGTAGGAGTCCAGGCCTCAGAGCAGCCTGAAGTGGTAAAGAAAGTAAGCAAACACAGCTATGCAAAGTCCCTGGGTGCCTCAAGGCAGCCTGTGTGCTTGTGCTTCCCTCACTGCGGACGCCAGACACAGAGGACAAGTGTGTGGAAACAGCCTGAGGCCCATGGAATGGGAAGTAGAGGGAGTGCCATGGAGCCTGCAGAAAGCAGACTTGAGTGATATCCTAGGAAAAGGAGTTTTACTTCCTGCCTTGAGGCAGCCTGGGTTCTAAAGCTTTGTCCACATGGAATGGTCTCTGAGATTATCACCTCCCTGAGGGTGGGTACTATACCCACCAAGCTCCTGACAGAGCCCTTGTGTTACCTAGGGCTTCCAAGGTGGCATGGCCAATGGGCATTGAGGGTGGAGTGTAGAAGAAGGACTAGAAACAAAGCCTAGTTTGTCAAAATCAACCACACACTGGACCTCATAGAGAATCATGTGCCCATCACACACTCACAGCTCTTTTTCAGTCCAACCCAAAGTGGGGCAGGCAGGCAGCTGTGGTTCCATGAAGAGACACTGGAAGATGCTAAGGTAAGAAAGGAAAGAGTAAGATTGAGGAATTAAAGGTACAAACGAGAATGAGAGGAAACTAGCTTGTATGCCTTCACTCCCTCGTGCAGATGCTGACAGGTACTATGGCGTGGGGAAAGGAGCGTGCGTGTAAGGAAGCTGGTGGTGAGGGACACAGATTAAGATGTGGCTCCAGGGCCCGGCCCCATGGCTGAGTGGTTGGGTTCATGCACCCTGCTTCGGCGGCCTGGGGTTTTGCCAGTTAGGATCCTGGGCGCAGACATGACACCGCTCATCAAGCTATGCTGAGGTGGCGTCCCACATGTCACAATTAGAAGGACCCACAACTAAAAATATACAACTATGTACTGGGGGGTTTTGGGGAGAAAAAGGAAAAATTTTTTAAAATCTTAAAAAAAAAAAAACGATGTGGCTCCAGGTCTACTCACAGCTAAGTGTGTACAGATTGAGTGGACCAGGCTCCAACAAGACTTTAGAGCACCTCTGTGGCCTGTGGCACCTGACACAGCATCTGACTAAGAAGTGCTACCTGTGCAGAGGAGGGTGAGCTTATGCCTGCTGAGGAGACTAGAAAAGGCTCTACAGGACAGCTGACCCTTCAGCATGGAAAAGAGCTAAAGCACAGAAAGGCACAGAAGCAGGAAGGCAAGGAGTGTTCCACTGTGTTTGACAGTATCATATGGCTGAAGCCTAAAGATCCACCACAGCCCACAAGGCTGGCTCCCTGAGTGCCTTGGACACAGTGCTGAGCGGTCAGGGAGCCGTTTGGCAAAGGAGGAGTGTCATGATGCTGAGGAGCAGAGGGATGGGTCACAAGCCTCATGTGGAAGTGGTAGCAAGGGAAAGGGTCAGGAGGTACCACAGATGGGGCAGGCTCCAGCAACTGATTGCATGTTGGGAAGAGGGAGCATAATGACTTTCCAAAGTACATTGAAAAGTGGCTCAAATAAAACGCTGGGTCACTAGGTTATGTGTTTTCTGTCTGGGCCATCAGCTGGGCAGCTAGGCAGGAGACAGCCCTGAGGATACTCTCTGCCAGCCGGCTTCTGTGAAACACTTAGGACAAATGGGTGGCCACTCCAGGCAGGGACCCCATCCCTCTGCCTCTTGGCTCCCTCTGCTGGCAGCTTTAATGCACACATTCCTGCGACCAGAAGGGAATTATCCCAGTGAGTGGTTTCATGCTTGTTTCAGGATCTGGGGCAGACAGATGCATTTGGTGAGGCATTCCATAAACAGGATGTGCTGAGACAGTCAATGTTCCTGCCCCTTCTCTGACCATCCCTAGGTCCTCTCTGGCCTACCTTGGCCTCTCCTTGTCAGAGCCTAGAACTTGTCTCAAAGCTGCTTTCCAGCTAAATCTTGGCTATCTCCCAGCACAAGAGGTCCACAGCCTTCAGACCCACATGGGCCACCCACCCCAGCAAAGCCAGGAGGAGTAAAGATCCTTCCCAGACAGCTCTTCCAGCTTGGGGCCCCTGCACCACCCCAGAGGGTCAACAAACCTCTCTAAAACCAGGCGGTTGACAGTCTCACTGTCCACTGGCGGTAGGTTTAGGGTTTCCTGCAGCATCGTTAGCTTTTTTTTCAGGCTCTTGGGGAAGGAAAGAGAAGAGTGTAAAAGAAAGGCTGAGGCATCAAGTCCAGAGAGAGTGCTAAGGACATGAGCAACATGCATGAAGGGCAAGCCCACTGGGAACAGAGTAAGGTCTGAAACCCCAACATCAGGCTCAGGAGGCCAGGACCACCTGGCTTCAGAACCCCTCTCTGGTGGAGTCTCTCCTCTGGTGACCTCAGGGATGTAGGTCAGGACAGACTGTGAAGGAAGACCCATGGTGCTGTCTGCCCTCTTCTGAGGAGGCCCAGGCTCCAGACCAGGGCCAAGGTGAACACCTGACCCAGGAGGATGTAGGGAGCCCAGAACCACAAACTGGTGCACAGGTTCCTGGGCAGAGCTAGCCCAGCGCTGCTCTTGAAGGGCGCACAACCATTCCTCATTCCAATCTGGCCAGGGATGTCCCTCACCACGATTTCTTTGTCAGCACTCTGTAAGTCCTTCTGGGCCGACCTCAGCTCCAACTTGGTCTGGTCTAGCTCAGAGTAGACTTTCTGCAACTACAAGAAAGTATAGGGAGTAAGGGACCAGCCAATGGGTGGCCATGTGCCCTGCCCCCGCCTGCAACTACCCAGTGCATGCTCATGGTAGCCCAGGGTCCAGAAGAGTCTGGGGATACGGGAGGAAACCCTAACTCTGTGGGCAACGTTCACTGGAGCTGCCCAGGAGTGGGAGCTGCTTCCTATACTCTGCATACCATGGGTACACCATGCCCAGAAATAAAAGCAGCTGTGCTAATTGAACCAGGTTTCAAGAGCCCTCTACTCTGGGCCTGGCACAAAAACAGGCCTCTGAAGCTGTCAATTTGGGACCTGTGCTCTCTGGTCAGCTGAGAGGTACCCAGAAGCCAGGAAGAGCAGAGGGGAACATAGTGTGCACATGTTGAGGGGATACCAGCCTGATCTGTCACTCTAAGTGGACAAGCAACATAGCCAGAGCCAAAGCCCAGTAAGGACCAATAACCAGTCCCTGTGTGTCATCCAACAGCCCCACTGAGTCAGCTGCACCATCAGGCCCCACAGCCTTGCTCAGGAGACATGAATGAGCATGACAAAAGGACAGCCACCTGTCCCCTGACCTTCTGCTCCCGCTAAGTTACCTTGCTTCTGGAAGAAAACAAGTCCTTCTTCAGCTTGTCAGCTAGCTCCCCTGAGGCCTTCCGAGCCTCTTTTAGATTCTCATACTCTCTACAAAGGGGTCATGGAAAGAGATGTCAGAACAGGACACCCTGCTGGTTAGACCATAGCCATAGCACCAACCAAACACAAAGTCTAGCCCAACCCCTCAGCCCATTCTCATTCCTACTCTAACGCCTGAGCTCAACAGGGACCAGGTGGCACTGAGGAGGGTCTGTACTCAATGCAAGGAGAGCTGGTGATTCTCTGTTCCCTGCTTGTCCTGCAGGCACCGGTGATTTGAGAGGATTTGCAGGAAGCCCTGGCCTCACTAGGAGGACCCCTATACCACCTGGCCCCCACAGGAGTCAACTGGGATCCTCCATGCCTGTCAGCCAAATGGACCCTTTTTCCCAGTTTCACACCCACAGTAGTAGAGAATCTGAGCAGTTTCTGATGCAAGCCAGGCAGGGTCAGTAACAGTGCTGATGGGAAACAAGCTTCAGATATCATGACAAGGCTTATAGCTCAGAGAGCTGTGCCAACCTTCTTAGGAATAACACTTATAATTCACACTCAATTCTCTCAATAACCCTATGAGGCAAGTTATTACTATCTCCATTCAGGAAGCTGAGAGTCAGAGAGGCTAAGAAACTGGCTCCTGGCCACACAGTGAGAGGTGGGTTCAGGGTTAGAACTGAGGCAGCATGGCTCCAGAGCTTGCCTCTTAACTCCACCTGCTCTGCTTTACAAGAGATAGGCATGGGCCGACCCAGTGGCGCAGTGGTTAAGTTCACACGTTCCACTTTGGCGGCCCGGGGTTTGCCGGTTCAGATCCTGGGTGTGGACATGGCACTGCTTGGCAAGCCATGCTGTGGTAGGCATCCCACATATAACGTAGGGGAAGATGGGCATGGATGTTAGCTCAGGGTCAGTCTTCCTCAGCAAAAAAGAGGAGGATTGGCAGCAGATGTTAGCTCAGGGCAAATCTTCCTCAAAAAAAAAAAAGAGAGAGAGAGAGGCAGTAGATGGAGAGGCACGGCTGGGGTGCCATGGCTTAGCTCCTAGGCTTGGACAAGGGGGCCAGAGTACACACTTCTTAAGGGATACGCAGTACACAGCCAGTTGCTCCACTGCTGACTGTCCCACACCCATGTCTCGGATCATCTCCTCCACCTCCGGCCGCTGGCTCTGAAGTAGGAGCTCAATCCTGAAAAACACCCATCCCACGGCATTTAAAATCTGGAGGCTGATGGGTAGATACCCAGTACAGCTCTGCCTCCCTTTGCTGCTGTTGCTATGGTGACAGCCTGGGCTGCTAGGATGCTTTAGCAGGCAGGTCTGCACAAAGAAAGGCCCCACAGCAGAGCTAAGCGCAGCTGCAGGGATGCTGCTGGGGAAAAAGGGATGCTGACAAAGGGCCTCAAGGTCAAGGATTCCCCAGAGAAACGTTCTTGGAACAAAATACCTGCCAGGTTGTCTGGCCACAGGAAGGAGTGTGGCAAGGGTCCCCATGGAAAGTAGCAGAGCCCACAGAGGCTGAGCAAAGAGATCTGTGGGTTCCCCTCTCCCAGCACCCCTGTGGCCTATGGAGATTTGAGCCACAGAAGCGACCCAGCCCCTGCTGCAGTCCTGGGAGCTGTGCCACTTGGTGGCCCTGGATGCAAGGGCATAGGGCAGGCCCCAGCTCCAAGCTCACCGCTCCATGGTCTTCATCTTTCTCCTGAGTCGGCAGGCTTCCTCTCGTGCTTGTTTGGTCTCATCCTGCTGCTGCTCCAAGTACTTCATCTGCTTCTGAAGAGCAAACACACCCATACATATCTGTTGCTTGGAGGTTCTGAGGGGCCACAGGTAAAGTCACTGGGAGAACTCTACCCAAGAGCTGTCTGCTTTTGAAAATACTAATAATTATGTGCCTCTAACCCCCAGGAGGTAAGGCTCCTGGGTCCCACTCTGGTTTGTGCTTTTTCTTTTTTTTAAAGATTTTATTTTTCCTTTTGCTCCCCAAAGCCCCCTGGTACATAGTTGTGTATTTTTAGTTGTGGGTCTTTCTAGTTGTGGCATGTGGGATGCTGCCTCAGCATGGCTTGATGAGTAGTGCCATGTCTGTGCCCAGGATTTGAACCAGCGAAACCCTGGGCCACCGAAGCAGAGCACGTGAACTTAAGCACTTGGCCAAGGGGCCAGCCCCTGGTTTGTGCTTTTTCTGCTAAGAGGCCCTAGGCCTTTTGGAAACATAGCTTCCTCACCTCCCTGCTTGCTTTCTCCTGAGATACGTCTTACTATAGGCACAGCCCCCTGCCAGCATCTATGGGGCCACTGTGGGCTGCTAAGGTCCTGTGGCCTGGGCCTCATGGTGCATGTTGTGCAGGAAGAAGACGAAGCCTGGAGCACAAATTCAGGCCTCATTATCGACCATCTAGACCCATGGACAGTTGCCAGGATAGGAGAGCTGAGCCAGAGGCAGCTGGCCAGGCTGCCCTCAGCACAAGACCACTCCATCTCTGACCTGGGAATGCCATCAGAGACTCTTGCTCTGCAGCCAGGTGCTGGTTTGCTCCTTCCCTCCCACTGGCAAGGCCACATGATCCAGCCCAGCCACCAAAGAAGAACAGAGACAATGAACACCCTGGGGCCCTGTCTCTTCACGAGGATGGCTCCCTTTGCCTTTCAAATGGCATCCAGCAAGGATTGCTCCTTCCTACGAGACCAGAATATCAATTGTGGGTTCAGATCAATCACCTCATGCCCCTTGGAGAGCAAGAGGCTCAGCAACCCAGCTGATACAAAATTCATCTGGGTCTAGAGCCGCTTGCTCTGCAGGCTTTGATCTGCCTGGTCAGCTCAGCACAGCTGACTTCAAAGGCCCCCCGATCCTGTCTGGGATGCTGTTTGATCCGGCTCCAGAGAGCAGCCTAGCCAAAGACTAGAGTGTTAATGGAAGGTTCTTCAGGCTGGCTTTGCCAGTGGAATAAAAACTACTTTTGGAAACATAGCCCAGCCTCACCAAGGTCTTGGCTGAGTAGCCCCTCCATGAAGCACTGGGAAGGCCTCACCTCTCCAAGCTACCTAGTACAAAATCCATAAGTGCAGCCAATATGGCCCTTTTCTTATGGGCTAGATAGATATAGTATGGGAAGCCTGGGAAGAAAGGATTTGTCTCCATTTTACAAGTGTGCAACCCAAGTTATTGACCAAGGCAAAACCAGAAGATAAGCTGAGAGTGGTGAGCCCAGGACTGGGGCTCTATCTCCCCACCAACTTATGCCCACAGGACCTGGGGACCCACCTTGAGGGTGGAGCACAGCATCTCGGCCTTGTCCAAGGCCCTCTGCAGAGATTCCACGGTGGCATTGCGCTCTTCCAGCGTGTCCCGCAGAGCGTCAATGATGACCTGGCTGTCCCGTTTCTCCTTCTCTGGAACAGGGGAGGAGGGTAGATGGAGGAGAGGCCTGTTCACCCATCAGCATGAGAATCTAGGCCCTTGGGCTCCAGCACCCCACCCCAGAGCCAGGTGAGGAATAAGTCTCAGGCTAGAAAGTTGGGTGGCCCCCTTCTCTCTCCAGCATGCATCAAACCAGGGAAGCTGAGCCAGAGTCTCTTCATGCAGGGAATGAGACCGTATTTCCGCTGCTTGGAACTACTTGAGTAAAGAATTCACTGCTCCCCACTCCTGTGGGTCTATTTAATTCATCATCCCAGAACTCAAGTAGGTTCCTACCAAACTTGGCGGCCGAATCCTCTCCTATAAATACTCTCTTCCATCAGGCAGCCCCCTCCCAGCCTGGGTCCTGGGCAAGAAGCCTCAGAAAAAGAAAAGAGGCTCACCTGGTCTAGGTGGACAGTCTCAGTCACCTCCCTTTCCTCTCTTCCTGCCAATCACAAGAGCTGGCAATACTCTTGGACATACAAACAGGGAGAGCTCCTGGCTCTACCAGAAGGTTGGAGGCCTTTCTCCCAGGGCCTTTCCCTCTAGTGCCCAAGTCAGAAGCTTTCCAGGGCCCTTGTCTCTTGCCAACTCACCTTTCTGGGAAAGCTGGGCTCTGGTATTATCCAGTTCATTCTACAAGACAATATGCACAATAAGTAGCAGGAAGGCATCATAGCTGGCCTCTACTCAGTCTCCCATAAGGCTTGAGGGGAGCCCCAAGAGGGGACAATGAGGCCTGTAGGTCCAGGGAGACATGGCCTCTGCTGTATCTCAAGGCCAAGCTAAGTCAACAATGGAGAAATAAACCTTGTTTTATGTCTGTGCGCCTTTTTAAAAAGTAGGTAAGATGGAGGAAAATAATCTCAAGTATAAGACCCTAGGACAGGGAAAGAGGCAGAACAGGGGCAAGAGAAGTGAGGTTGGGCCTGTGTGATCAGTCAGTCTTACAGCAGAGGCTTCCATTGCTTCCTTGGCCCTGTGCTGCCCCTTATCCTCTCTGGACATCAGTTGCACTCACTGGGGACACAGAGTTGGGATGGCCAAGGACCTTGGGCCACCACTCCTTCCCTCCACCCTGGGTCCTGCCTGCTTCACAGTCTACCTCTCTCCAAGCTCTAAGCTAGCTCTGTGTACCACAAATCTTCCACCCCCAGAATCCAATAGGGTAGATGAGCCAGAACAACTTTGTGCCTCTGGATGAAACCTCACATGTGCTAGGCTCTAACCAGACTGTTGTGAGGGCCAAATGAGCCTTTCAAAGCCCATGCATAAGTTCCAGAGCCACTACCGCAGAACCACGAGAGGCTGGGGCAGAAATGAGCCCACCTCCCATTCAGGTGTCTGGAGCATTCAACATTCTGTGAGCAAGAGAGGTGCTTACTCCATAAGCAGGAAAACAAGGCTCTGCAGAACTGAAAGGCTTGGTCAAGGGTCCATGGTGGTAGCTGGATAGAATCCAGGCAAATTCTCCTCCAGATCACCCTTCCCAGGTTGATACAAGACTCAGAATCTCACATGTGACTGATACTAAGGACTAGCCACAGTGGGTGGATAAGCCCCCTACTGCCAAACTCTCCACCCAGGACTCTGGAGGCAGGAGATTTTGGTGGCTAGACTGGTCAGGTAGGCTGAACACCTGGAGGTGGAAGAGGTGGGTGGAGAAGGGTAGACATGGACTGCCTGAGAACAGACACCATCCCAAAGCTAGTCCCCTGGCTCCTTCTACAGCCAAGCAAGGTGCCTTCCAAGCCTTTGCTCCAAACCACACAAGATGTTGCCTCCCTGCCTCCTAGATTTGGCTTTGAAAGCCAGAAAGAAATGAAGCTGCCTTTGTTCCCTTTATCACAGAGAGGACAAGGCTTAAAACTGGGAGCAGTTACCATGACGATGAACACGTTGGCTTTAAGCATGAAAGCTCCACGTTCTTGAAGCAGTGAGGTTCCAAGGACATCATGGCACCCCAGGGCCAGGGCCAAATGAACCCTGATTTGACAGATGCCCAGAAAATTAACTGAGTTCAGCTTTACTTGCGAACCCCATCCCACTTCCTTGAGAGGTTTCTGCCAATCCAGCCCCCTTGTACACAAAGAAAGCTATATCTTAGACTTGGAGGGGAAGCAGTAGAAGTGTAGGAAGGCATCTACCCATCCTCCCCTGCAGTGTGGGTTTCTACTCTGGCTGCACATCTTGATTCCAGGGGCTATGCACTCTATTCCTACCTGAGAAAGACTCAGGCATCTGGATATATACCTAGCTCCCCAGGAAGTTGTGAGGCACAGACAGGTTTGTGAAAATTGGGCCCACACATCTTCCTCAGCTGAGAACTAGAAAAGTTTCCTAACTTATCTCTAACTGCCCAAGCAGCAAAGTGGCTGGGAAGGATGGTTGTAGATCCTTTGCAAGGTGAAGGGACCTCAGGAGAGACACTCTGACCTTCGGTCAGAATTGCCCTGAAATCCCAAGGGGAAGGCTCACAGTCAAGTGTCTCCCTTCTTCCCTAACAGTGTATTTCTCCGACAACTGTGTCTCATCACGTTCTCTGCTCTCCTTGCCTCTACCTTGAAATCTCTACCAAGTCTCCCCTCCAGAACTCCATCTCCATACTCTAGGTAGTTTCCCTGGGTGGGAGCAGAAAGTGAATGCTCAGAGGGCTTGGAATTCAGTAGAATGAGATAAATTCTGGGTACCTTTAAGAATTCTGCATCTAAGACACTCTCCTCCTCCTGGGCAAGGTCAAAGAAGAGCTTGTTGATAATGGTTCTTCTGCCAACCTGGATGGGAGAACAAGATAGAGTATGACTGCATAGCTGAGTCATGGGCGAGGGGGATAGGGGTATACATGCAGCCTAACATTGCAGCCAGGCCTATTCTCAGGCCTAACATTTCACGGCACGTCCTCTGGAGTCAGATGACCTCTGCAACCCTGTAGGCACCCCAAGCTGGTGCCACTGGTTTGGTAGTTACTAAAGTCATGGCACTGCAGACTCATGTGGTGATTGCTCAAAAGACACCCCAATTCTAGGTGCCGTGCATTGAGGAAATGGAGAAAGGCAGAAAAGGAGGTCAAATCTACCTAGGTGAAGATTGACCTACACAACAAGTCCATCCATCAGCTACCCTTGGGCATAAGCAGGCCTCTCAAGCCACTCAAAAGCACAAGTGAGGCTCAACCAGCCTCAAACCATGAGGGTCCAAAAAGGTTAAAGATATTGCTCAGTTTCAGAGGTGTTTCTTTGTTCCTCCTCCCTGGCAAGGAGAAGATGTCTTCAGCTGAGGTGTTTTCACCCTACCACCCTCACCTGGATTCGGCACTGCGGACAGGTCCGACTTGGTGCTGTCTCGAACCACTGAATTAGGCTGGAATGAGAAGCAGAAAAACAGACTGATGAACCCTGGCTGGGTGGAGATATACAGGCCAGGTAGCCACCTTGACCACAACAGGGTCTGTCCCGATCCTCCTCAACCCAATGCCTGCTCCTCAACCCAATGCCAACAGGAGGGCAGCACCACAGGCAGTGCCAGCACATCCCACACGGCCTGACTGACACAAGCACTCTGAGCATCTGGCCCTTTTTTTGGCCCCATTGGCTTGGCTCTCCCTATACCTGAGCTGCTCTTTTGTCAGCCTTCTAGGCTTTGACTGGTGGGAAACAGTCAAAGCCCAGGGTCCCTCAGAGAGGGGGATCCTAATAACACCCCCACTTTAAACTTTCACTTTCAAATTAAAGGGCTACACTTTCAAAGCTAGGGTGAACAAGAAGTAAAAGCAAGTAGCAGTGCAAGCAAATCACCTTTGCATCATTTCTCTGGGTGATCTGTCAACATCTCAAGCCTTAAACTTGAATTCAAGTAGTCTCCTACTAGTGGATTCTCCCATGCCCAGGGACCAGGGAGAAACAGTCCTTTCTAGAAGATAATACCATCATCCCAGGCCTCAAATTTTTGTCTATAAAGAATTTTTCAAATACTATATACAATATATAATCACAGCTAACTATGCACAGTGGAATACTACACAGCAATGAGAATAAATGAATCTACAACTAAGAACAATATTATAGATGAATCACGTAAACATAACATTGAGGAAGAGAAGCCAGATACAAAAAAAAGGTATATTGTGTATCACTCCATTTATATGAAGTAAAAAAGTAGCCAAAACTCATCTATGCTGCTGGAAGTCAAGATAGCAGTTATTCTTACGTGCGGGGGAGAGGCTGGTTGGTGGGAGTAATTGGAAGAGTACACAGGGAGGTTTCTGGAGTGCTGATGTCTTGTTTCTTGATCTAAATTCTGGTTGCATGGGTGTGTTCAGTGGGAAATTCTGCAAGCCACACACTTATTATATGTGTACTTCTATGTAATACACCATATTTCAATAAAGTGTTTTGGTTCTTTTTTAAACAGTCACATGTTTAAAAACCAGAATATACCCACACAAAGACTTTAGATATTGGAATTGTCAGACACAGATCATAACACATTATACTAAATAAATAAAAACCAACATTGGAAATATCAGTAGAAAATTAGAAAATAAAAGACGATCTAGCAGAATTTAATAAGAACCAAACAGAAATTCTAAAACTGAAAAAATGGCCAAAATTAAGAATTCAATGGATGAATTTAATAGCAGTTTAGACACAGCTGAAGAAGTGGTAAGCTGAAAGAGTTCAGAGGAAACACTGAGGATTAAAAAGATGTAAAAATATACAAAAGATGCTAAGAGATACAGAAGATACTGTGAGAAGGTCCAGCATACATATAATTAGGAATTCCAGAAAGAAAGTGTTAGTTAGAATAATACCTTCTCCACAAGAAGTCTATGTCCTAATGTCTTTCTTTTTTTTTTTTTAGGAAGCTTAGCCCTGAGATAACTGCTGCCAATCCTCCTCTTTTTGCTGAGGAAGACTGCCCCTGAGCTAACATCCGTGACCATCTTCCTCTACTTTATATGTGGACACCTACCACAGCATGGCTTGCCAAGCGGTGCCATGTCCACACCTGGGATCCGAACCGGCGAACCCCAGGCCACTAAAGCGGAATATGCGCACTTAACCGCTGTGCCACCAGGCCAGCCCTATGTCCTAATTTCTAAAACCTGTGACTACATTACCTTATATGACCAGAGTAATTTTGCAGATGTGATTAAGTTAAGGATCTCCATGGGGCCGGCCCAGTGGCGCAGCGGTCAAGTTCACACGTTCCGCTTCTCCACGGCCTGGGGTTTGCCGTTTCGGATCCTGGGTGCAGACATGGCACTGCTTGGCACGCCATGCTGTGGTAGGCATCCCACGTATAAAGTAGAGGAAGATGGGCACGATGTTAGCTCAGGGCCAGGCTTCCTCAGCAAAAAAGAGGAGGACTGGCAGTAGTTAGCTCAAGGCTAATCTTCCTCAAAAAAAAACGGATCTCGAGATGGGGAGATTGTCCAGCTGTGCCCTACATAATTACAAGTGTCCTTATTAATGATTCAGGAGTGTCAGAGTCATAGAGAGATTTGAAGATGTTAACACTGCTGGCTTTGAAGATAGAGAAAGGGGCCATGATCCAAGGAAAGCACAGTCCCACTTACACCTTGATTTTTACCCAGTAAGATGCATTTTAGACTTCTGACCTCCAGAACTGTAAAGTAATAAATTTGCATTGTTTTAAGCCACTAAGTTAGTGGCAATTTGTTATAGTAGAAATGAGAAACTAATATAGAAAGAAAAGAGGTCCCAAAAGAATGGCCCCTAAATTAAAATATCAAATTGAAGCTGGGTCCCTAAATAAGGGCCTTCTTACTTTTCTGCCTTTCTCCCAGTGAATTAAGACAAACTATTTTTAGAATAGTAACATTTCTTTGGTGGTGTTTTAATAAAAGTTCTTCCTGTTGCAAGTCATAAAAGTAAAAACAGCAAAAAGAAAAAAAGAAAGAAAATAGATAATGGAATAGAGGCAATACATGAAGAGACAATGGCTGATAATTTTCCAGAACTGATTAAAGAAATCATTCCACAAGTTAAAGAAACCTAATAAATCCCAAGCAGGATAAGTAAAAACAGTAACAAAAAGAGAGCTGAGGTGGCTATATTATTGTCAGATAAAATAGCCTTTAAGTCAAAAAAAGCTATCAGAGACAAAGAAGGATTTTATATATTGCTATAAGGTTTAATCCAACAAGAAATAACAATTATAAACATATATGCACCTAACAACAGGGCCCAAAAATGTATGAAAGAAAATTGTACAGAGTTGAAGGGAGAGGGGCCGGCCCCATGGCCGAGTGGTTAGGTTCGCACACTTTGCTTCGGCAGCACAGGGTTTTGCCGGTTCGAATACTGGGTGAAGACATGGCACTGCTCGTCAAACCATGCTGAGGCGGCGTCCCACATGCTACAACTAGAAGGACCCACAACTAAAAATACACACAACTATGTACTGGGGGCTTTGAGAGGAAAAGGAAAAATAAAACTTAAAAAAAAAAAAAAGAATTGAAGAGAGAAATAGATAGTCCTACAATAAAAGTTGGAGATGTCAATATCCCACAATTTCAATAGTGGATACAACAATCAGACAGATGATCATTAAGGAAATAGAGGACTTGAACAACACTATAAACCAACTAGATCTAACAGACATATACTCCACCCAACAATAGCAGAATACACATTTTTATCAAGTGCACATGGAACAGTCTCCAGGATAGGCCATATATTGGGCCACAAAGCAAGTCTTAAGAAATTTTAAAAGATTTAAATTATGCAAAATATCTTTTCTGATCACAATGGAATGAAACTAAAAATAAATAACAGAAGAAAAATGGAAAATTCACAAATACGTGGAAACTAAACAACATACTCTTAAACAACCAATGGGTCAAAGAAGAAACCACAAGGAAAACTAGAAAATATCTTGAGATGAATGAAAATGAAAATGAAAACAACACACCAAAACTTACGGAATGCAGCAAAAGCAGTGCTAAGAGGGAAATTGGTAGCTTTAAACACACACATTACAAAAGAAGACACACATTAGAATAGCCATTATAAAAAACAAAATAAAACAGAAAATAAGTGATGACAAGGAAGTGGAGAAATTGTAACCCTTGTGCATTTTTGTGGGAATGTAAAATGGTGCAGTCGATGTAGAAAGCAGTAAGGCAGTTTTTCAAAAAATTAAACAGAATTACCATATGATCCAGCTATTCCATCTCTGGGTATAACCCAAAAGAGATGAAAGCAGGAACTTGAACAGACACTTGTACAATAGTGTGCATAGTAGCATTACTCACAGTAGCCAAAACACGGAACCAACCCAAGGTCCATTGATAGATGAAGGGGTAAACAAAATGTGGTATTTCCATACAATTTTATTGTTTAGTCATAAAAAGGAATGAAATTCTGATACATACTACAACATGGATGAACCTTGAAAATATTATGCTTAATGAAATAAGCAGACTCAAAAGAACAAGCATTGCATGATTGCACTTACGTGAGGTACCTAGAACAGGAAAATCCAAGAAGACAGAAGGTAAAATAGAGGTTTCCAGGGGCTGTGTGTGTGTGGGGGGAATGGAGAGTTATTGTTTAATGGGTACAGTGTTTCTGTCTGTAATGATGAAAAATTTCTCGCGATAGTGGTGATGGTTACACAACATTGTGAATGTACTTAATGCCACTGAATTGTACATTTAAAAATGGTTAAAATGAAAGGCATCTTTCAGTTCAGTGAGCAAAACACCATGAGCAAAGCTCACCCTCTTGAGTTAAAAAAAATTTATGAACAAGAAATTATCATTGAAATTAAGTGGTGGCAGACACGTCCAAGGAATATTACAGGGATTTGATATCTTTATGAATCTTGTGATAGATGAAGGTGTGGAGAAGGCAACTAGTCGGCAACAGAACAATACTGGAATGGGGGTATTACAAAAAAATAGTATCATGTTAGAAGCCTTGGAAAGAGTATAAACAATGGCTGTGTTCACCAGAGAAATCAATTGCTTTCACATGTTCCCTCTCCAAAAGGCCTGTTTTACTACTATATAAAAATGGGGTTGTATACATTTTCATATTGAACTTTTTGTTAAATAAACTTTTGTAATAGGAAAAAAGGGTTAAAATAGTAAATTTTGTTATATTTTTACTACAATTAAAAAGTACATAGTGAAAAAAAAGGAAAAGAATGGTTAAAATTGTAAATTTTGTTATGTACATTTTACCACAATTAAAAAAGGAGCTCTGATCAGCTTGTCCACAGCTGCTAGGGGAATCTTTCTCCATCAGCTGTACGTTCAACAGAAGAGTCCTATAGGGTCAACAGGACGGCTTTATCAGGGAGCACCTCCCTGCCCTTGAATATTAACTTGGGTTTGCTGGCGTCAGTGAATATGTTAGAGTGTCTGACCAGAGATGACTCTGGATAGAATCAGTACAGACCATCAAGCAAACGACAACAAACTGGGTAGCCAGAGTGTCTACAAGGTTTCTATCTCAAAGAAATGAAAGGGCTCATTAGTGTAGTGAAAGCTCACCTCTGCCAGGGCTAAATAGTTTTGAAGTCACATCGTTTTGCAAACCGATCAAGGAAGCCCCTACTCTATCTTCACTGAACCAATCCTATCCCCCCGGACTCAGCTCAAGTATCATCTCCTTTGGGAAGCCTGCCCTGACCTGCCTGACCCAGGTCGGGAACCTCCAGTGGGGCTCCGTCTAGTGTCATTCTCATAACCCATCTGGGTTCCGAGGACGGGTCGTCCGGAGGCCCAACACCCCACCGCCCTGTAGCCGAACCCGGGCGAGCGCCCAGCCTCGACACAGGGGTCACTCACCACTGCAGGTGAAAGGTGTGGCCGCAGTGGATGGCGGCCACGTCGCGGGAGTGGTCGAAGAAGTCGGAGCAGATGGTGCACAGCGCACGGATAGGCATGATGACTGTTCTCAGAGGGCCCAGATAGCCAAGAAAACCGCGACTGGTCCAGCTTCGTGAGGACGCCCCCGCCTCCGCTCGCTTCAAATTTGGCTCCACTGAGTGACTTCCGGGAGCAGACCGGAAGTGGCGAGGAAAGTGGCGGCGGAGCCTGAAGGTTGGGCCTGGATTGGACGAACCCTCACGGGGCGGGGCTTAACACCCCAGGGGCCTTAGAGAATCCTGGGGCGGAGTTAGGACTTGAACCCGCTAGCGGTAACTTTCAGGCGGCTCCCGGGTAGATTCAGCCGGTACCGTGAGAGCGTAGGGCTGGACTGGGACGGGGAGCAGCTACGCCGCCAGACAGGCCCCTTTCTGGAGCAATACAGGGCGATATGGTCCCAAGCCAGAGCTGGTGCGAGGCGCGCCGGGAACGGGCTCCTCAGTCCTGTTTTCTCAGAGCAGCCTTCTCTGCACTTCTCCAGTGGAGAAGACTGCGGCCAGAGGGGAATGGGACGATGGTCCCGATGGACAGCGGGTACCCTGGGTTCTGGGCAGTGCTGGACCATACCCTGGAAGGCCATAGTTCCCACAGATCAAAAGACTGCTCCACCCTCCCAAACCCTCGGCTTTGAGTGGTCCTAGAAAGATGGACACAGGTTTTTTGGGACACCCCTCAAGACACCCCAAGGTCACCCTGGCTTTATCCAAGCAAAGCATGATGATCCCTAAGTTTGGAGGCAGCAGAGCCAGTAGCCTGACTTTAGCTCTTAGCTCCCAGGAGGATCAGCTATGCCTCCAGACTACAGCGGAGTTGGAATTTTGAAGGCCCAGATGCTTCATAGGCCAGTGACTAACAACCCCTTTTTATTATTCCCACATCAGAGAAGTTGTCTTTGGGATGCTCCCTGAGAAAGAGCAGCATCTCTGGTGAGTTCACTGGGGCCATTGGGGCTGGGGTAACTCTTCCTAGGAGTTCTCAAACTTAGTTATTTTTAGCAGTGTTACTCCCCTTTCCCCAGAAGAAACCTTATTCAGAGTCCTATAATATAAAGCTGATTTGTTCCACCTGAAGTAGACCAGCATGAAGTCCTTTGGACCTACGTGGAGAGCACAGGTGTTGTTCACAGAAAGGAGGAATCAACACAAAGCGGGCAGCATAGAACCTTGGTGCAATGCCCACCCTGCACCCTCTCCCCAGCCCAGGGAAGCCCACTTTGGCCATTGGCCAGGTCTCTCCCTAAGGTGGCTGGTCCTTGGTGGGTTCCAATTCTATGCCTAAGTCAAGACAAGAGCTCCTTATTCAACAGGACTTGTCGGAACAGCAGCCCAGAGGTTATTCCTTGGCATAAGCCCAGCAGAGGACCAACCACCCATGTGGATTTATAGGGTCCCCCCCACCCCCACCCCTGCATCAAGTAACACATGGTGGTGAGGATGATCTGCACTCTCAGCCTAAGCAATCCACATGGCAGTGTGTACAGGCCACTACCTATAAACCTAATCCCAGCCTCTCCCCTCCCCACTGCCTTTCAGGGGCCCCTCCCCAGTAAGATAGAGGAAGCAAAGGAGAGAGGGTGGCCAGAGGCTTTGGCAGGGTGACATTTATTTGCCAGGTTCAGCAGGCACACAGTTAGCCCACTGACCTTCATACACCAGAGCAGACCCACAGGCATGCAGGGAGAAGGGCAGGACTGCCACCAGAGTGCCAAGCGAGGGCCAGGACCAGTGTGGCTGCCAGCCCAGGCTGTGGTGGGGTCTGACAAAGGGCACCTGCCAGGAGCCTCCATCAGGAAACTAGGGAGCCTTATTCCACTTCCTCATCCCAGCAAAAGCAAGTCAGCATGGCTCAGAGGTACCTGGGCCTCTAAGCCCTGATAGAAAGGGAAGTGGGTCATAGACATAGAGGGGGTTCCTCTCTATTTTGTCATTGAATTAGGAGACCCGAAAATCTGCCCCTATGAAGGGCACACCCCAAATCAGACTATGGGACACTGCCGTGTGGCAGGCGCCCTGGGATAGAGAGGACTGTGGACTGAGCCTGAGTGGGCCTATCTGGGAAGAGTCAGGGGATATCAGCCCTTCCTGTTTGGCCCAGGGTAAGGAGCCAGCTAGGCTGGTACACTAGGTGCTGGGTCTGCACTCTGCCCTCCCAGTTCTCATTGCTACATCCTAATTGCTTCTCCTTCCCCTTACTGTTTCATGAAACTCAGGACACAGGCCAACCTACTTGCAGGACCCAGGAGGCTAGGAAACAGCACAAGGGTCTTGGGAGGGACTTCCTTGGGACAAAGATGGAAGCTTCTACCCTCCTACTCATTCTTTCACTTCTGAGGACCCCCATGTCTACCAAGCAGTGCCCCTAGCCATACGACCAGTCTTGTCTTAAAGCATACTGCCCTAGACTTTTGCATTCTCTATACCAGCCTGTGTCCACTCCTAGAGCAGCCCACATACCACAGGCACATACCTTCATGTGCAGGAGCCTAAGACCGCTGACAGGGCCTCGCTGGAGGACCAGCTCTTAGGGCAAGGCCACCCAAGTTTAGGGCCTGGGAGAGGATGGGACCTGCAGGGCCTGCCTAGGGGAATTGTGAGGCAAAAAAGGAAAGGGGAAAGGGAGCAGGGACCTCCTGAGTATCCCTAGAGCAGCATCCCACAAGGAACAGAAATTGGTGAAGCTAGCAAAAGACAGAAAAGCCACAAGGAATCCATGCAGGGGCTGGGGCCAGTCCTGCCTCTGGCCGGCCCACCACTCACGCACACACACAGGAGATGAGACTGCTCTCCCATGGCCCCCAGACATGCCCCACGCTGGGAGGGAGGGGCTGGGAGGAGCGAGGGCATCATGCCAGTGACTCTATGTACAGTGAGAAGCCCCTCAGCCACTCTCCCACCCTCCTGCCCATTCCCTGCCCCCCATCAGCCTGCCTGCTCAGCTGGTCTCCACCCTCTGAGACTCCTGGGCATAGCCCGCAGCCTCTTCCCCTTTACTAGAGGGTGGAGCCTGGCCTGTTGTGCCCCCTGGGGCTGTGCTGTCCGGCTGGGCCAAAGCCGGCTCAGGGGTGGCAGCTGCCTTGGTGGCCAGTGTGACACTGCTTTGAGTAGTGGGCACGGTGCTCTCTTCTGTGGCTGGTGTGGCTCTCCCATCAGTGGCTGGAGTAACACTCCTGTCAGTGGCTGGGGTGACACTCCCATCGGTGGCTGGGGTGATGCTCCCATCGGTGGCTGGGGTGATGCTCCCATCAGTGGCTGGGGTGGTACTGCCATCTGTGGCTGGGGTAGCACTACGGTCTGCAGGGGCTACATTATCACTCTTTGCAGCAAGAGCAGCATCACCCACTGTGGCTGAGGTGGCACTGCCCCCAGGGGCTGGGGCAGCTCCACTTGCAGCTATGGCCCCACCTGTAGCCCCCGGGGTGGCAGTGTCTGTGGCTGGGGCAGACGGGGCTGCGGCCGTGCTGGACTGCTCTGGTGCCCGGAGCCGTTTCATGAGGGTAGTCACTCGGACAGCCTTCTGAAAGGACAGTGGAGAAAGGCTCAGAACGAGGCTGACAGAAACTGGATCTATTCCTTGGCAAAGGCCAAACCCAGACCATTCCCTGGTGCCCCTGGCTGCCTCTGACCACCCCAGGGCCAGGGACCCAGCTGCTCAGCACATCCATTTACAGTAATGACAGTGGCTACAGCCATACCTGATGGCTAAAGAAAAGACTGTGTGTGGCTGTAGGGGTGTGAACAGGCAAGAAACTGTAGGTGCCAGAAGGAACACTTGGGATCAGTCCAGGAAAGGGAGCCATCCAAGCCTTACCTTCCACTTAGCCCTGGCAAAGTTCTTTTCAATCTGGGCACAGACACCATCCTTGATGTTCTTATCAGAAGCAGCATTGCCAGAAATCCTGGAAAGGGTGTAAGTACATCTAGATCTGAGGGGGTATGGGCCTTCACAGAGACGGCCCAGTCCTTTCCTTGTAAGATCCAGGGATTACCAGGCAGACTCTCTGGGCTGCCTGAGCTCTGGGTGCCTTGTAACCCGCACTCAGGGCCTCAAAAATGGGGACTGCTAAGTGTGAGGACAGAGGCCAAGGGAACCCTAGCCTCTTCTCCCATCCTCCCTGGGCTCTGCTCACCACTCATGGGAGATGGCCTCTTCCGCAGTGATCCGCTGGTCTTGTTCCACCTCCATCAGCCTTGTGACCAGGTCTTTGGCTGGGGACAAAACCAAGGAGAAGCTAGTCATGGGCACACCATCTCGCTGTCTAAAAGTGATGAATGGGCTGAGGGGTAGGAACAGAGTCCAGCAGAGGAGGCTGAAGACAAGTCCCCCACACCAACCCTTCACTCTACTCACATGCTGGGCACCTCCTCACCTGCTTGCGAAATGTCATCCCAGTATGGAGAGTCAAACTCATAGTCGCCAGCCAGGATCTTGCGGAAGAGATTCTTGTCATGGTTCTCATAGTCATCTTCCTCTACCTCCTCATAGAAAGGCGGGTTCCCTGAAAGCCTGCATGGGAGCCAAAGGGCAGGGTCACCAAGCAAGGCCATGGCACAGGCCCCCACCCTGCCTGGCTGCAAGCCTGTTTCCCCACCCATCCACTCACAGGATGTACATGATGACGCCAATGGCCCAGCAGTCCACAGGGCGTCCATACCGCTGCCGGCCTACCACCTCCGGGGCTGCAAACATAGTGTCCATCTGCTGGTCAATATCAGGCCCAGCCAGGCCTGGTACACTCACATCCACTTCCTGGGACTTCCTTCCCTCCCTACGCAGAGCCACTCCTTGAACGCTCTCTCCCACCCTGCCCCAGCCCCGCCCCCTGCTTGCCCAGGTACTCGGGGGTCCCACAGGGCTCCTTGATGAGGCCATTCTCTAGCTTAGCGAGGTGGAAGTCACTGATGACAATCTTTGAGTTCTTCAGCCGATTATAATAAACCAGGTTCTCCAGCTGCTCCAGACAGGAATAGCATGTGGGTGGGCAGAGGAAGATTCCATGAAGACCTCAGAGGCTAGACCAAGACCCCAAGATGCTGCCCACCCCAGCCCCAGAGCAGTTGCCAACTGACCCTTTGACCTGATTCTTGGCCTTACCTTGAGGTTCCTGTGCACAATCTTGAGTGAGTGCAGGTAGGCCACAGCCTCCAGGACCTGCCGTACCACGTTGCTTGTGTCTCGCTCTGAGTAGTAGCCCTGGTCCAGGATCCAGTCAAACACCTCCCTCCCCGTGGCCCTGAGGGACACCAGCCCCTGAGCCTGGTGTGGGCAGGATCGGGGGTGGGGGGAGGATCACTTGGGCAGGTTCCCTATACCAGGCAGCTGGCTGGGCAAGGCACAGGGACCTGGGACCCCAAGTGTCCAGAAAGTGGGCTTTCCCTGGCTGTAGAGGGCAGAGCAGGTAAAGGCCTTGGGGACTGAGGAATCCCGGGACCCCAGACCCACACTCACAGCTCTAGGAAGATGAAGTACTCTTTGCGGGTCACAAACACATCCACCAGTTGCAGGATGTTGGGATGCTTCACCCTGGCAGCAAAGAGGAACCAATAGTTAGGGCTGAGTGAACCCCTAAGAGAAGCTCTGGTTGCCACCATGGGTCACAGCAGACTAACTGGCCAGAGGCTAGTACTGCTTAAGGCCACCTGCCCTCGAAGCCCTTCCCTGCTACCTCCCACCCCACCCCCAGGCCTCACACTCACATTTTGAGGATGCCTATCTCGTTCTTGGCTGCCTTCCGCACCTTGCGGCCGTCCCGCTTCTGGAACTTCTTGCAGGTATGCAGCTTGCCCGTCGTCTTGTCCTTGGCCCGGAAGATCTCACAGAATTCCTCACTGCAGCCAGCAGGCACCCCACTCAGCCCTGGCCTCAGCATGGGCTGCACCCTGTTCCCCTTTCCCCTGCCCTTGCCCACCAGACCCAGCACTCACGTCTTGATGACCTGTCCCAAATCATATCTGTCAGTCACCTCTGATGGCTGGTTATAGTTCTTCTTGTCGCCCAGAGTCACACACCCAAACGGCATTGCCGGGCTCTGAGCTGCGGGTAGGATGGGGTTTGGCTCAGCCATACAACTCCCTCTTCTCCCCACAACATAGAGCCTGCCTCTGGGACACACCAGCCTGGCTCAGGCCAAGCCAGGGGCAGAGACTGCACCAGAAAGGTGGCCAGGCGCTCCTACCCCTGTTTTTCTGGCCATACCTCCAGCCACTCAGCTTGGCTGCCTAAACTACAACAGCCCCAGATTATGAAAAAGGTTTTAGACTGACATCCAGGGAATTATTTTGCATTATATATGCTCAAAAAAAGATTATCAAACAATTTCCTTAAATTTCAGCTAGTACACAGATGAAGGGGGCTGTCACCACCCACCCATCAGATAATTGTCTCTGAAAGTCTGAAGATACCAAGTGTTGGCAAAGATGTGGAGAACGTGAGCACTGCTGGTAGAGAGCAAGTCTCCCCTTTGAAAAACAGTTTGGTAAAACTACTGAAGTCGAACATACCCTATGAACCAGCGACTGCACTGCTAAATATATGCTCTACAGAAATGCATACACTTGTGCAGCAGGACACTCATACAAGAATGCTCATAGAGACAATATTCATAATTGCTAAAACTGGAAACAGCCCAAATATCCATCAACAACAGGATGTATTGTGGTATAGTCACACAATGGAGTATTACACAGCAATGGAAATGAAGGAGCTACAGCTACAACCAACCACATGATGAATCTCACCAACACAATGTTGAGTGAAAAAGACCCAAAAGAATATATATAGTGTGATTCTATTGATATAGAGTTCAAAATTGGCAGGACTAACCTACACTGTTTAAGGATGCAAACATACTGGTAAAACTGTAAAGAAAAGCTAGGAAATAAGCACCATGAGTCCTTCCAAGAGAAAGAGAGGGGTTGTGATTGAGACAGGACACATGGGAGGATTCTGGAGGGCCTATTTCTGAAGCTGAGTGGTGGTTTCATAGTTGTTGGCTTTATAATAATTTGTAAAAATGTACATAGAATTTTTGGGCACACTCCTGGATTTTTGTTATATTTCACAATTTTAAAATGTTAATAGGGGCTGGCCCTGTGGCCGAGTGGTTAAGTTTGCGCGCTCTGCTGCAGGCGGCCCAGTGTTTCGTTGGTTCGAATCCTGGGTGTGGACATGTCACTGCTCATCAAACCACGCTGAGGCAGCGTCCCACATGCCACAACTAGAAGGACACACAACGAAGAATATACAACTATGTACCGGGGGGCTTTGGGGAGCAAAAGGAAAAAAAATTTAAAAATCTTTAAAAAAAAACGTTAATAAAAATTATGGCCATTCATACTTAAGAATACTTGGTAACTATTAAAAAGAATAAAGTAGATAAAAATGTAGCCAGCCCTGGTGCTCTAGTCAATTTGACACTCTCACCGCAGCTGATTCGTTTCCCAGTCAGGGAACCATACCACCCATCGGTCGGTTGTCATACTGTGGTGGCTGTGTGTTGCTGTGATGCTGAAAGCTATGCTGTTATTTCAAACACCGGCAGGGTCACCCACGGTGGACAGGTTTCAGCGGGGCTTACAGGCTAAGACAGACTAGAAGAAGGACCTGGCCACCCACTTCCGAAAAAACTGCCATGAAAACCCTAGGAATAGCAGCAGAGTATTGTCTGACACAGCACGAGAGAGTGAGAGGATGATGCAAAAAGACCCAGCAGGGTTCCACTCTGCTGTACACAGGGTCACTAGGAGTCGGAATCCACTCCATGGCACTAACAACAAGATCGAAATGTGCTGCTGTAGGACAGTCTCTGACATACATTGTCAGGTGAAAAAGCAAGGGACAGAAAGGCAGATGAAGGGTGCCGCTGTTTGGGTACATTTTTTAAAGTTTATATACTGGTGTACACTCAATACACTCAACTTCTTTTCTGGAAGGACATCTAAGAAAATAAGAGTGCTCTTTGGGGCAAAGAATTGGGTGTTGGAGGGACAGATTTACACCGTTTATTATTTTTCTGTTAGAATTTTTACTATGATTACTTTTATTGATTTAATAAATATTGCATTTAGGCACAGGGCTTGGGGGATTCCTCAGAGAGAGAACCCCAACCTGGCTGAAGAGGCAAGGAAAGGCTTTGAGGAAGAAACAGCATTAGGGCTAGGCCTTAGAGGGGAAGGATTTGCTAGGAGGCATGCAGGGGTAATGGCCTGGAAAAACAAGACAAGCCTGCCTAGTGCCTCACTGCCAGGGCCCATGGGAGACCTAGGCAGTCAGGTCCAGGGGAGGGGCCCCTGACGAGGAGTGGGGGGGGGGGGGGGCGGGAAGAGGGGACGGGGGTGTGTGTGTTCCAGGCACAAGGGTGACAACACGCAGCTGACTGCAGTGAGTTCCAGGCACTCTGGTACCTGGAGCATGGCGCCTCACGGGTCTGCAACCCTGCCCTGCCAGCCTAAGCCATACCTGCTGTGCTGGGTGGACTGGCTCCAACACCAAAAGGAAAAGGTACTCACAGCCCTTGTTCAGAGGTAAACTTCAGGAGAGGAGTTGGTAACAGTATCTGGACCTTTGCAAACCTGACCCAGAGTTTGCCTCCATAACACATCATCAATGTGACACTGGGGCTATAGAAAGCTCTGCACAGAGGCTGCATTCAAACTGCTCTGCCTCTGCTGACTGTGCATATTCTCCCTCCACACCGATCAGTGCTTGTTGTGCACAGGCCTGGGCTGTGGCCTTGACTACCTAGATGCTTCCCTAACTGGAGTCACTCAGAGCCACAGGCTAGCAGAGAAGGAAGGAAGCCACCCCGAGAGAAAGCAGCTTGGGTCAGAGGGACTCTGTCAGCCAGGGTGAGAGGCCAGGACCCACACAAGCCTTATGGCCAGCTCTGGCTGCTCCTTGCTTCCTCCCAGGCAGAGGCCACCCACTTCCCAGGGATCACAGCTCTGGAAGCGCTCCCTCAAATCCGCCCTCAGCATTAGGGAACAAATTCCATCATTCCCTCATCTGGGTTGTTTGGGCTCAGGGAACACAAATGCATTTCATTGGCGTGATTTAAGCCACGGCTTAAGCCATCTTGTGAGGCACTGCAGAGGCAAACAAGAGAAGCTTTGAAGATCATCCCCGACTGCGTGTCTTTGCCACCACGGTCACAGCCCTGTTCCTGCATCTGCCAGGGAGGAGCATGTGGCTGGAATCCCACTCTCACAGCTAAGAGTAGAGGCACAGCCACCCACCACTGCCGGCCACCCATCTCTAATGCCCTAACAATCTGGGGGAGGGGGCCTGCATCAGTCCCCTCAATGACTCTAACATGCAGTGATTCCCTTTCAGGCTGGAATCTAAGGGCCATGTACCGGGTGGGAGGGTGGTATCTCAGTCTGCAGGTGCCCCAGGAGGGCTGGGAGGGACCTATGTCCCAGCTCTCTTGCTTTGCTTACACCATTCCCCCTGGCAGGAATGCCCTTCCCCCAAAGCCTCTCATCAGTATCTTATTTGTCACGGCAGTTATTTATAACATAAAAAAAAAAATCAGCAACTACCTAAACATCCAACAACAGGTGACTCGCCAGCTCAACTGTGTCTGCGCAATGGCAGGAAGTGTGGGCACTGGCAAGGGCACTGCCCATCTTGGCCTCCCGTGGAGCCACCTCCATATGAGCTAGGTGCTGAGACCAGGGCTGAATCTTCTTTTATTGTGGTTTCTGACATTATACGGTTATTTGTGCCACAAATTGTCTAAAACAATCCTGATGCTCAAGATAATGGCTCTTCTCTGAGATACCTTCCACAACCTCCACCTCCCTCCACCCCATATCAACAGCTCCCTGCTCTGCCGCATGGCATAGGAAGTTTTGTATATGCCTGTCCCTGATCTTGGCCCAGCTTTTGCCATGTATATGCACTCGTGCCCACAGGGACCCAGGGCTGGTCTCGGGATCTGTCTCCACTAAGGAAATCCAGGCCTCTGCTCATAGTCACATCAGCCAGGAGCCATGTCCTGCAGCTTCGTAGTTGGCACAGGGACAGATCTGCCTCCCTTCTACCATGGCTACCCTGATCTCAGCCAGTCACTGCTTCTCCTCACCAGTCTAAGTGAACTCACTTGCCGCCACCCCTAACTTGGCCCCAGGATGAAGAGGAGAAAGGGGCATCCTGCTTCCAACTAGTGCCCTAGTCCCCTCCACGCTCACCCTCTCTACCATCTGCTACCTACTGCTGCTGCCTGGGAGGCTGCTGCTGTGTGCACCAAGCCCCTGGCACCTGCTTGCAAGGAAGGCTTTGGCCCCAAAGCTGGGAGGAGCAGCCAAGGGACAGCTTCAAGAACAGTGGAAGGCCAGGCAGAAAAGGGTTTGCATTTCTCACCCCCATGGCCCAGACAGCTCAGACACAACACCCAATAGTGGAGAGCTCTCCTCCCAGCGACACAGGACCTAGGCTCTGCCTCAGATCCACACTGGGACAAGGGAGGGCACAGGAGACCCATAGCAGCCATTTCCCTAGAGACGTGGCTCCTTCCATTCTCTGCAGAGAAACTGAATGGGGTGCACAGGGGGTTGTCCAAAGGGAGCTTGGGGGTGTGCAGAGCCTGGCATTGCCACTGCCCCTCCAGCAGGTGTTAAGGGAGCTTAGGGGCCAAGCACTCTCCAGTTAATGCCTGCTCAAGTCTGACCCCTGGGCTCAGGCAACCTCTGCCTATTGGTGCCCTGCTTATTGAAGCCTAAGGCATGCCTGGCCCAGGGGAAGACTGAGTGGGACAGAGGCCAGCTCCAGAGGCCCAGATGTCCTACACTGGAGCCCTTGTTCGGACCCCACCTTCCATAGCCATAAACAGGAGATTCCTGCTACCTTGGTCCTCTGCCACGTGGGGCTCCAGAACTTGCAGTAAATCTAGGGAGGCCATGAGGGGCCCAGGAGGCCTCCAGCTATCTCCCAAGAGCTGTGGGCAACATCTCCCAATTTAATGCAGCTGTGAACACCAGCCTGCAGGCAACCCCCCTCCTCTTCTATGCTCTCCTCTCTCAGAGACTGGGGCTGGGTTTCCTGCTGCAATGGACATGCATAGGCCCACGCCCTGCCTGGCCCACGGTTGAGGCCTCACTCACAGGACAGGGAGAAATAAAGACCTCACTCTCAGGGTCTGGTGTCAGGAACCAGAGCCAAGCTTCTAGCTCAGTGTCCAATTGCTTCAGGGAACTGGGCAGGGGGTTCCCCTGGCTGGGCCTCAGGCTCTAGTTACATCATAGTCCATTGTTCCTGCTGCTGACTCTCTCCCATCTAATGAGGGAGCATGGAAAGGAAGATTTCTCCAGTCTTGGGGGTGGGCACACAGTCCAGTGCTGCCTCCAGAAAAGTTCAGCCCTCAACGTTCGGGCAGAGCCAAGAGCCAACTGGCCCCTCCCAGGCACCTGAGGTCCCAATCTTTGAACCCCTGAAGGAAAATCCACTGGAAGCCCCACTTCCCTGTAGGTAAAGGAGAGGAAATGCTGGGGAAGGCCACAGAGTAAAGGGTTGCTATGGTGATGGAAGTTTTAAAACAAGGGGGGTAGGGATGTCAGCCAAACCCCTTCTCCAAGAATTCCCTCAGACTTTGGCCTGGTTCCTTCCCAATGGGTTCTGTGACCCTGGTCCCCATAAGGAAGAGGATGTGGGGGAACCAAGAGATTTTAGAAAAGGCGGGGGGGGGGGGGGGGGCAGGGACACAGGAAGACAAAGACAGAAGCTACAATGGAAGAGGAGCAAAAAGGCAACAGAGGAAAAGGCACACAGGCACAAAGACACAGGAGGGGAGGGTGGGCAGGGGGTTCTGAAGGGGCCTATGGGTATGCAGCAGAGCCCTAAGCTCTCCATGGCCATGTGCTCTGAACACCTGGGCCAGGAGCTGCCCCTGGTGCCTGGACCTCTGAGACTGAACCCTCTTGTATCCCCTAGACATGCACTGGACTTGGTGTGGGAGGCACAGTTGTAGCCGTGGGGAAGAGGCCAGCTGTTACGGTCCCCTCAGTCAGAACAGTTCCTCAGCCCCTCTCCCTGTCATCACAGCAGCTTAGGTAAGGCAGGTCCAACATGTCGCAGGCACAAGCTTGGGGGGATGGAAATGAAGCTTGGAGACCCGGCTTCCTTTTCCAGCCCCTCCTCTCAGCTGGCACAGCTCTGCCTAGACTCCCCAGCCGTGTGCCACCCCCCGCCCCAATCTGCTGTCCTTGTCAGGCCTCGGGTCCCCAGGGCCCCTCTTGCAATTCAGCCTAATTCCCTGCCACTGCCGTTCTCCTCCCCAACAGTGGATCCTGTTAGGAGGGCCAGAAACAGCATCCCAAGCAACCCAGAAACAGGATAACAACTGCACAGCACCTCGCCCCCATGCCTCAATTTCCCTAGACAGAGATCATGGACTCTGTAGCTTTCTCCCAGGGTCAAGGACTGCTCGTGAGTGGTGGCCAGGGCATGGGCTGGAGAGGAGGCCAGCAGCAGATATGGGAAAGGCAGTCTATGGCACCTGGGGGTCCACATCAAATGCTGTAAAAGAAAGGGAGACCCCTGCCCCACCCCAGGGCCCAGGCTGACACTGAGGGGAGTGGAAACACTCATTTCCCAGTTGAGAAAACTGGGGCCCAGCTGATGGCTAAAGCTGACAGGAATCAACTGGGAGTGAGGGAGGGGGCTCTCTGCACTTGGTCCTGGGGGGCTCAAAGCCTGGGCTTTGGAGGAGGGTGGCAGGACAAGGGCTGGACTGCTGCAGACTGAGCTCTCGGTAAGAGACGAGGGCCCTGATCCCTAGGAGAGAATGTGGTGGAGCAGGCTCTGCCTAGAGGGTGCGGACAAAAGCAGTTTGGCAGAGCTACGAGGGGCTGGGAGAGCCCAGGGTCTCTGGCAGACGCTACAAGCTGGGGAAGGCAGAAACTCACTTGCTCATTGTCCACCACCCCCAGCCAGGAGCCCTGCTCCCCACCGTGATGCCACCCTGACCCCCTTCTCCAGTGCTGCTGACTCGCCCCCGCTGGCACAGCAACACACATGCGGGAGGCACACGTGTGAGCACCAAGCCCCGCACCTCCCAGCAGAAACATGTGCGTCCCCCACCCCCACCGCGCAGCGCTGGGTCGGAGCCTCGCACCCCCGGCTGGCCCCCACATTAAGGCTTGGAAGCTGGATCTTGGCTAGCGGGGCTGCTGGTCCCCAGGGGCTTGGAGCCTCCTCCCCCACCCCGCGGCAGCCCCGCCCAGCCCCCTTCAGGTTGTCGCCCATAAAGAACTCTCCGTTGTCATGGAAATTAGTGACTGCCTTGCGGGAGGGAGGAGGCCCGGGGGCAGTTGGGAGGCGCTGGAGGCGGCTCTGGGAGTCAGGAGAGATGGCTCAGCTCTTGGCCCCTACCCCCATGGGGTACCACGAATGTTCGAGGGTTAATGTTTTCACAATCAGGAGCCCAGCGAGAAAGCGGGGTAGTAGGGGGGACGGGCAGGGAGGGGAGATTCGCCTGGACCTGAGTCTCAGAGGCTTTCCCTGGGACCCCCGATAGGTTCGAGGTGACGAGGAACTTTAGCCCAACCCTTCATGCCGACCCTCGGATCTACAGAGCACGCGTGCCCGGCCCCCGCCAGGACCCCATGCCCACGCGGCGCCTCCGCGCACTCGGCGACCCGAACCTTGAGCCAGAGACCCAATCCCCCCAAGATCCCCAAAACGCGCCTTCCAGGGGCACCCCGCCCACGCCCAGCCCGCCCCGCACCTGCAGCGCCGGTCGGTCACAGGGAGGAAGCGATCGCGGGTTCAGTGGGGCGCCGAGGGCTCCGGGGGCGGCGGGCAGAATCCGCTCCGGGCACGCGGGGCAGACGCGGCGCCAGCTGCAGCCGCTTCGGCTCGCGAACCTCCAGCATCTCCCGCCGCTCGTCCGCACCGGATTCGCACCCCGGGCCGGGGGCGGGCTGGGGGCGGGGCCTCCCTCAGCCAGCCCCGCCCCGACCCTGGCGGAGCCTGAGGCTGGAATCCCACTCAAAGGTGGGCTGAGGAGGGGTGGCGGCCCAGTCGGTAAGCTCTGGCCTGCCTGGCCCTGGCAAGGTTCTCAAAGGCCCCTTTAGGCCCTCGGACTGACCGGGCAACAGGGACCGGAGGCGCCTTCCCAGGCCCATTGTAGGTGGTAGGGAGTAGGAGGTGTCGGGAATGCCTAAGTCCTGGAGCTGCACAGGAGTCTCTTGGCAAGTGGTAGTCCCCAGGGGACCGGCGCTCTGCCCAGCTCCCCAAATCTAAACCAAAGGGTGGAACCTACTTAAAAGAACCAAGTGGCTAGTCACTAGGGCAAGCTGCTCTACAGACTGGCATCTCCTAGCTAGGAGTAGTAAACACATGGGTGTGTGTGTACAAGTGGTCAGTGAGGGCCCCAGACCACGGTGGCAGAGTCTCCTACCAGCTCCACCCTCCTCTCCTGCAGTTCAAAGCCTTTCCCATCACCAAGTCCCAGCCAGGAGCCTGGCCCAGTCTACCTCCTCCTGTGTGGCACTGAATTTCCCAAGCTGTAAAAGTCACCTGTGACATGGTGTGGACTCTGCTTTCCTCCCTGTTTAATCACCCTCAAACGCTTCATGAGCAGCATCACCATCAGTGGCCTGGGCTGGGATATGGGGATACAGGAGAGCTGTAGCACCAAGGTGCCCTACTAGGCCTGGCCCCTGACTAGAGGAGGCTGAGAACTGCTAGGAAGAAGCTCTGAAGGAAGTCCTTGGCCATTTCTCTGTCCCTTGTCAGGGAGGCATGTGGACTCTATGCTTGCACCACCCCTGTCACAAGCCCCTAGGCCAGTACTGGAGGGCCAGATTTAAGCTTCTTGGTGGCCAGAACTGGGCTCTACCCCACCGAACCCTCCCAGTGAGCCTCCTGATCCCATCCTGGGTGGAGTCATCTCCAGACCCTTGGCCATGTTGACAGAGTCTCTCCTGCCTGGCTCCCCACGGCTGCTGACAGGGCAAGTGAGAAGTTGGGTCTGAAGCTGGAAGGCTAGCCTGGGAAATGACTGCTCAAAGAAGGCCCCTCAATATCTTCCTCCAGAGGGGTCATCGTGGAGTCCTTCACAACCTTCCCTGGCTTTGGGTCACTTCTTCCAGGCCAGGCTGATGCCAACTCTAGTCTCCCTGGACTCTGGGTGGTCGCGGTCATGGCACCAACTCTACCACTGGGTAGCAATCTCCTAGCGGGCTGGGCATCTACAGGGCAGAGACTGTGTCTCATCTCAGTATGCTCAGTTCATGTCCACAGAATGAATGAATGGTCTGGCACTCAGTCCTTTCTGCTGTCTGCCCCCTGTCCTTGAAACAACGGTTCTCTGAGTTGTATGGTACAGCCGAACCATGGTTTGCTGACCCCACACATGTCACACATGTTTTCTCTCTTTTCTAAAGGTTGTGGCTATCCAGGCATGGAGCAGCTGGGCCAAGGAGAAGCTCGAATAGGAGATTTAGAGGCAGAGGAAGAGGCAGCTCACTAGAGCCCTGCCTGCTGCTGGCAGTGCTCCACCTCTTCTTGGTCCTGCGCACACTCCATGTGCCTGTGGGTGAGAGCACGTGGCAGGGTGTGTGTGCACACGTGTGAGTGTGTCTGTGTGTGTGCGCGCTCTTATGCTGAAGGAGATGACAGCAGCACAGCGTGTGCTGTGGTGCCCAGGGGCACGTGTATCTGCATTCTGTGTATACTCAAGCATGCTTGCTTGCACGTGCATGTGGACCTGTAGCTAGTCCCTAGAGCTACGGGTCCCTGGAGCTACTGGTGCCCTTCTCGCCTGACACAGGCCTCAGGATTATGGAAGCTGAATCAAAGTGTGAGAGCAGGACATGGGAAGAGGTTGGACCATGCCCAGGGATGAGGAGGGGCTGTGATGACCCTACATCGTTGGCTGTTTCTAGTCTCTCCTCCTAGAGAAGCCCCTCACTTTCAGGTGTGTGTGGAGGTAGCCAGGTCTTTGCCCTTTGTGGAGAGGGTAACCTAAAGACAAGAATCCAGGGTCAAGACTGGGTCATGGTTTGTCCCTCAGCCCCCAGCCAGAGAGGCACAGGCAGGATAGGGCTTCAGTGTCTTGGCTTCGATCTCCAGCTGCCCTCTGGGCAGGAAGTAGCAACACCAGCTGAATGCCATCCTCTCAGTTCTTCCAGGCTGTGGACTGGGCTGACATGGAGTTTTATTCCTACCCCCACTATTCAGAGCCAGACAAGGTCAGGGGCCATGACTTCTAGCCATCCTCCTGGCCAGAGGGCCAGCAGGAGGTGCTTTAGCACATGGCAGCATTTGAAAGAAGATGGGGCAGTTGGCATTAACATTGCCTGGTAGCCTCTGTGAGGATCTTCTGAGGAGGACTGTACTCCGGCCACCCTGAGTCAGGAGGCTGAGCAGGAGAAGGAAGCCCAAAGTTGACAGTTCTGACTCCCGCCAGAACTAGACAGTCAGAAAGGCAGGATAAGGTGTGAGCCTCTGTATCCACAGAGCCTACAAAGCAGGCCCGAGCCTCATCCCCCAGCTCAGGTTATACCTCCCATCCAAGATCCAGGACTTATTTGCCCCCCACTCCAACTTCCTGCCCCAGGACACCAAAGGCCAGCACTCCCATACCTTCATATTCTGACTGGCCAACAGAAGCCCCTGCCAACGCAGCATAGAGTTCCAGCCAAAATTCAGACTTTAGGAGGTACCTACATTACCAGGCCAGGTCCCCCAAGAAGCCCTGACTGATAGGGACCCTCCCCTGGGGGAAAGAAATGCTCCAGGCTCCAGCCATATTTGGAACTTTTTGGCTGTTTTCCATGTTGCTGGCCTCAGCCCCCCATATAGGGCCCAAGATGGAGGAAGGCAAGTAGTCTTCTCCTCTGGAGCTAGGGGAGGGGGCTGTCCCCCCACTTCATGACTCACTCCAGGCTGTGTGGGTTATTACATTATGTTTGAAATTTCCATGGCAACCAACTGGCAATCAAGGGTAATTGCGCTTGTCGCCAGGGCAACGGGGCAAAACCCACAGCAGCCACTCTGTGTTTGCCCTTGAGGTGCAGTAAAGGTCAGGCTAGACCAGAGCCAATGCCAGCTGAGGGGCTTGGGGATCTCTGGAAAGGATAGGATTGCCAAGGCTGTTGGAGTTGTAGTGTACAGAGGCAGGGTGTGCCTTGGGAATGCCAAGGGCCCCATCCCTGACCCCATGCCTGGACCTCTGCCCTTCACCACACTACCCTGTGCCTAAAACATGCCACAGTGTTCAAAGAAAGCAGAACCAGAACTTTTATGTGTTCACAGATGGTATTTGTAGATAGCCCATGGACCCTCCTCCTCGTACTCATGGCGGCTGATCCATAGGCTCTGGAAGGAGTCCCGGGATGCCATGATGGAGCCTCCAAGCCAAGCAGCAACCGCACGATGGGGAGAGCCCAGCACAGTGGCACGGGGGCCCAGCTCCTGTCTCAAGCGCTCAGGAAAGCCACTCACTAGGGTGCTTCCACCGTCCAGCACCACATTGGCCAGCAGCTGCTCCTGCTGCTTGGCCTCCAGCCGACTGATGCTTTGAAGGGCAAGTTGTGGGAGGCCTGGCTGGTTGAGGCCTAGCAGATTGGGCTGGAAGAGGGCCTCAGGGCAGCAAAAGCACTCAGAGCCAAGGGAGATGACCTGCTTGTCTGGAAGCATGAATTCCACCCGGGCTTGGGCCTGGGTGCGGGCCAGCTCAGCTGTCATATCCATGGCCATGTAGCAGCAGTGCTCTTTAATCTGGTTGACCAGTCCTGCCTTGGGTGGTGAGTGGCTACGTGCCAACAATAGCTGAGCCAGGTATTCAGTGAGGTCAGCACCGGCCACATCCAGCCGGTAGGTGTCAACTGGGGCGAGATCCCCAGTAAGGATGGGCGCCACGTAGGAGGTGCCATGGCCACTGCCCAGCACCAGTCCAGTGGTGCGCCCGTAAGCATAGAGTGCCAGCAGGGCCTGATGCACTGTCTGCATGGCTGGCACATGGAAATGCTCAAAGAGTATTTCAGCCACCTTTTCTCGGTTGGTGCGTGGTGAGATGGGTGAGTCGGCCACAAGCACAGCCAGCTCCTCAGGCTGCACACCCAGCCTGCAGTGGAACAGGTGCTGCCACAGCACCTCTAGTGCATCCCAATCAGAGACCACTCCTCGATTCAGCACCGAGTAGGAGCCCTCTTGGTTCTCAGGCACTGCATACCTGGGCTGGCCCTGGACTGGGTGCTGCAGCAGCTGGACACGTGAGGGCACCACACTGAGGATGTGGTCCTCTCCAGCCAGTCCACATTTGGTGAAGCCTGTGCCTGTGTCGATCACCACAGCCGCCCTGTCCTGGTAGGGGCCCAATGAGTGGCAGCAGAGCACTGGGGACAGTACTGGCAGAGCATCTGTGGTGGACACCAGCTCATAGCAGGCTCCACGGAGCAGGCCAAGGTGGGCGACCACTGATGAGTGTGTAACATCCTCAGCTGTCAGCTTGAAGTGGGGACCCTGAGACTCATTGCCCACCAGGGCCATGGGCAAGACTTTGCAGCCAGTGCCAGGTGTGGTGAAAGTGATCAGGGAAAGCTGCTCTTCCTGGGCCCTGGGGGAGCCCTCAGGTTGCCGGGATGAGAGCCGATGCATACTGGAGCTTTGAGTGGCACCGATGCTAACCTTTTCTCTGCTCACACAGACACAGGTCTCCTCAGGGGCCAGGGGCACCCGAAGTACCCCTACATGGGGAGGCAGGCCCAAGGTCTCACCTTCTTGGCACAAGGTGGAAGCCTGGCCAGGCACCCTGGTGGTGGAGGGCCCTCTTGAGAGGATGGGCTCTTTGGAGATAGGGGCTTCCTGGGAAAATGGAGGTTGCCCAGTGAGAGAAAGCTGCCCGGTAAGAGGGGTCCCAGTGAGAGGGAGCCCACCAGGAAGGGGGGTCTGCCTGGTGAGGAAGCACTGCTCAACCGACAGAGGCTGACCAGTTGGAGGGGGCTGTTCAGCGAGGGGATGCTGCTCAGCTAGTGGGGGCCGACCTCTGAGGGGAGCCTGCCCATAACCTCCAGCCCAAGAGAAGTCAGGTTGAGCAGTAATGAACTGTTTCTGGTTGTGGCTGCCTATATCCTCCTGGAGCAGAGATCTGGGCACCTCCTGGGTTTTGGCTGGTGGAGCAGGCTCTGGGATCTGCTCTGAGTTCGTCCACTGCAGTTTCTTGGCCTGGACCATGGAGGTATCCTGCATCCTGGAGGCATCTAGCATCCAGATGGTGTGACTCGCTTCATTTTTTTCAGCATCTGGTTTGGACCAGCCAGGATCATGGACATTGCTCAGTATCTTCTCACCAAATTGGAGGGGCATCCCCAGTGGAACGGGCCCAGTAAGCATCCCCACCCTGATGGGTGTCTCAGTACCAGGAGAGTCCCATGACTCCAGGTTGAGCCTGGCCTCCTTGGGAACCAGGGCTACCTCTCGGTAGCTGCCAGAGGAGAGGCTGGAGGGCACGGGGCTGGACAGCACAGGTGAGGTGGACCAGAAGCTGGAGTGATTGTTGTCAGGGGAGAGGATGGGCATGGCCAACAGCTGGGTAGACAGCATATTTTCAGGGGCATAGATGGGTGGGTGGCTGGGCACAAGGCCCACTAGCACTGCCCGTGAGCCCATGGGGTCATGGCACAGCAGCCCCATCCTGCTATTGCCTGTGGCCATATCAAATACCAGCACACGGTCTTCCACAGTGTCCTGGAGCTGGCAAGTAGGGGCACTGGAGGTGGGGATCTGCATGGCTTCCTTGAGAGACTGGACTGGGGTCTGCTTGTGGCAGGTTACTTGGTAGGCAGACAGTGGCACATTGGAGCAGGTGTTGTTGCAAACATTGAGGGGCTGCTGGTTTGGCTGAGAGCTGCAGATCTCCTGGCTACTCCTCTGGGACTTGGGGGTGTCCGGGGGTCCTGAGCCCGGTGTTGGGCTACCTGGCCTGGAGATAGAGACCAGGGGCTTCTCCACTGTGTTCTTGGACTGCTTGGGTAACACCTGCCTTCTGGCAACTTCGTGCTCCTGGGCATGGTCTGGGGACTCTTTTGGAGTGGGTGCTGGGGTGGGAGGCTCCTTCTGAGAACGGAAATTCACTTTGCCCTGGCAGGATGTGACCACTTTGGAAGACTCCAAGAGGATTGACCGTCGGTTGCCACACTTCCTGAGCAGGAGGTCTTGAGACAGGCCCTTGGTAATGGCAATAGTATTAGTCAGGTGGTTAAGGTTGCAGGTATAATGTTCAACTGCTGCTGGCATTGGGGTTGTATCCAGAGCTGGAGTATTGGCTTGAGCTGGAGTTGTTGGAGGAGCCTGAGCCAGACACGGGCACTTGCCCTGGCCCTGATCTTGGGCTGTAGCCAGAAGAGGACCTTGGGCTGCAGCTAAGCCATCCTCCCCTGAAAGGAAGTAGGGTAGCCACCGACTCTTCCTGATGCCTGAGGGGGCTATCTGATCGGGGCTGCAAGGGCCTTTGCCCCAGCCTACCAGGACTTTAGCTGGAGCCTTGCCTTCCCCCTCAACCTGCACCTGAATCCGGGAGCGGCAGGGTCCATGCTGGGCCATGTCACTGGTGCTGTCACTGCGAGTGCACACAGGTAGGGCCAGGGTCCCATTCTCCATGACGAGATGCATTTGGGCTCCCACGATGGGGCTTGGAAACGAGCTAGTGGAGGAGAGTCTCAGGGCATCCTGGGAGGCCCGCTCACAGCCACACTGTGAGCTAACCTCAGTAGGGTCCCGGAGTAGCTGGTGAATGGGCTCGGGGGCGTGAGCTTGGGGGGCTGGGCCACAGGCCTCATCAGTGATGGCCTCAGTGGACAATGACAACCCCTGCCTGAAGCATACAGATCCTGAGTTTATCCATGGTCCCTGGGACCCTCTGAGGCCACCCCCCAGCTCCTGGCTGCCAGCCGAGGGGTGGCTCTGGGGGCCCGATGGATCAGGGCCCCCCACCTTCTTGGTGACTTCCATAGTCCTGCTCCATGCCCTAGCTGCCCTGCCCCCACTTCATTGCCATGGCAACCCCACACATCACAGCCCCCAGTGACCTGGGGGGGTAACAGTGTGGGAAACCAGGGGCCCCACCCCCATGAAGAATGGGGGCCTGCCCAGGGAACCTTGGGAGACAGAAAGGCCCAGGGACCCCGGTTAACTCTGCCAACCCTGGGCCTCCTCTCCCCTTACTCACCAGGTGACCACTCTGCTCAAGCTAGCCCTAGAGCCAGGGCAGAGTCGTGAGATGGGGACAATGTAAGGCCAAGGGAGAAAGGTAAGCAGGGGAGATGCTAAGGAAGCCCCTGGTTTCCCAGTCTACCACACATGCCAGACTTGGCTCTTTCTCCTCATTTCCCATATGGTGACTCGAGACTTAAGCGCTGACCCAGGGATGCAGTTCCAAGTATGTGACATGAGGCCCTTCAGGGTCCAAAGCCCCTTCACTACTCAGTCATGGGAGGCAGAAAAGGGCGAGGGGCCCAGGCTCAGGCCCAAGCTCCCTTTCCCCACGTTCCCCAGCTCCCATTCCAGGGACAGCAGCTCCTTGGCAGTCTTTCTGCTCCAGATGGTTCTCCTCTGCCTGTGTCTCATAGAGCCCCCTCCCCAGAGCCACATGTCCTTGAAGCCCAGGACCAGTATCCCACAGAGGTGGGGGTGGGGACAGCAAGGGTGGGGCCTCTGCTCAGAATCCTCAAGTCAGAATGGAATGTTCTAGCTCTTGTCACATTGTGTCATTTACCTTGGCCAGAAGTGGGGCAGAGCACTGGGCATAGGGTTAGGTCACAGGGGACACAGGACCAGCCAAGTGGCAATTACAGGATGGGGCATAGTAGGGACATAGTGGTTACAGGGCTGTCTACACAATGGCCACAGGGCTGGCTACACACTGGGGGTACGGTGGGTACAAGACTGGGCACAAAGTGGGCATAGCTGCATATATAGTGAGGACAAATCAGACAAAGGACTGGACATAGGGTGGGCACATAGGAAATGTAAGCTTTTAGAGGGTGGGCAGTTCCATCCTCCATTTCTTAGATGGGCAAACAGAGGGGCAGGGAGGATCAGGACCTGCCTAGACCACAAGCCCAGGCCCAAACATGCCCTGCAACCACAGAGGACAGGCCTAGGTAGCAGTTTGGGGAACCGCCCACTGCCACAGGCTGGGTCTGCAGGTTCTGACCTGGGGTGGGATCACATGCTGACGCCCCCTCCTCCCCTCCACCACCCCCCCCCCGCCCCTGCCCCCAGCTACGAGCTCTGGGCCTCCATCTTCTGTCCTCCAGGACTGTGTACTTTCAGGCCTCAGTCTTTCCACCCAGGAAACAGGTTTGTGAAGAACGCAGCTGCAGTCTTGTCCTCTGAGGCAGTATGTTTTTACAGAGGTTAAAAATAGTGCTTACAGTTGGCCGTGGTGTGTGAAGCGATGTGACCCAGGACCAAGGCTAGCACTGTGCTATATCTGCACCTTCCTGACTAGGCACTGGGCAAAGCCTGACTCAGCCATATCTCAGGTCTCCTGGACCCCCTCCCTGTTCCCCAGATGTTGCCTTCAGTTAAGAATGGGGACAGACGTTTTCAGAACTCTGCTGTTTACCACATACTATGGCCCAGGAAGGTGGCAGAGCCCCAGGGTCTGTGGCCTGCATATGTGTGCGTGCACACACACATACTTGCTGAACACTAACTTCATTAATCTCTGGTCCTGAGCAAACTGAATTTGTTGTTTCGTTTTCCCCACAACAGATGTTAGTAGCAGCTTCTAGTGTCTGTGTAGCCCTTGGGCTGTGCTGCACCTGGGAGGGTTAGGGAGGCATGGAGAGAGGCCCTGAGAGGCCCCTGCCTGTCTGACCACTGAGCCATCCCCACCTCCTGCAGAAGTGAGGCATAATCCGCCTTTCCAGGGCTGGGGTCTTGGTGAACAACTGCCCTGAGGTATGCTGAGGGAAGGGAACAGAGTCAGCTGAAGGGTGTGGCCCATGAAAGAAGGCCCAAAGAAGGCAGTCTGGAGAGAGAAGAAGCCCTTTCCACCTGGGAAGCAAGCACCCCTTATAGCAATAAGAACAATGACTGACATTGATTGGGTCTTTCATCTGTGCCAAGCAGTGCTGAGCACATGTAAGCCAGCCTCGCAGCAATTCATTGAGCAGGGCACTATCATCCTCATTTTACAAATGAGAAAATCAAGGCACAGAGAGGAGAAAGAATTCATAGAAGTCTCAGCTAGTGAATAGTAGAGCCAGAATCTGAAGCCAGGCCCCCAGGCTCTGGACCCACACTTCAGAAACCTATTGTGCCACTACTGGGTACCATGCCCAGGGCCACACAGGCATGGACCCTGCTGGAGGAGAGCCAACATGCCTCCCTTCTGAGTGCTGCAGCCCCAAGCCCCCACCCAAGCTGTGTCCCACATGGACCTGATCCTCCTCCCAATAGATTAGCAGGTGGTCCAGGCCTAGAGTGGACATTTTCCTTGTTGGTGCCATTAAGCCAGTGCCCTGCCAGGAACCTGGTGGTGCTGAGTAGGGGCCAGTGACACACCCTGTGGGACCGGGCTGACTCCTTTGTATTCAGAATTCTTGGCTGCCCAAAGCCCACTCTATTCCATCCAGCTGAGGGGAAGGGCAGCAGGGCAGGTAGAGGCTCCCGGGCTGGGCCCCTTCTGCCCAACCCCCAGGGATCAGGCAGGGATATTGCCCCTGTACCCCTCCCCTCAACATGTTTTTAAATAGTCTCTCACCAGGAAGAAGGGCATCCAATTCTATTTCTGATTCTGGAAAGTGAGGAGGGCCAACATGTTGCCATGGCAACCTGGAAAACCCCTCCCCCAGGCTGAGCCCATTCCCCAGGCTGAGGGCTTTCTGGGATGAAGGGACCAAGAAGGGACTAGAAGGAGCTCAGTCTGAAGGCAAGGCCACACAAAGTCTCCTCTGTGAGGACAAGTCCCAACATTACCTTTCCTCACAATTCACCGCTCCCCCTACCCATGTGGAGAGGGTCAGACTTCAGGAGATCGGGAGAATTATATCACTCTGAGAAACTCTTCTTCCCTGTGGGTCAGGCTGGGACCCTCCCATCTAGGGGTGCTAGAGGATGGTGTGCAGGAAGGGCATCAAGGGGAGAGGAGCAGAGGCTGCATTCTACTGGGAGCTCCGTGACCAACCAAGTCGCCCAGAACTGTTTCTCCAATGCAGACATGTTTTTGGCTCCATTGTATTCTCAGGAGGCAGCTCTGTCAAGTCCCTGGCCCTGCAGTCTTCTAGTCTACTGCCTTCCCCTGCCGGTACCCTGGGAAGACTCTGGACGTCTCCAAAAATCTAGGATCAGAAGGAGCCTTAAAGGACTCCCACTGTAGCCAACCACTTAATAATGGAGTGAAAAGCAAGGTCTGTTTCCCTAGAGGGTCATCCTTGCTTACTTTTCAGGGGCCTGTTCACCAGCCGTTCTGGCCCACGGGCTACAGGTGAGTAACATTTAGAGCTGTGGAGAGAGGGTGTTCCAGGAAGGAGCACAGCCCAGGAAAGGCAGGTTTCTGAAAAGACCCAAAAGGATCTTGTGATCAACCCTTTCTGGGTACTGATGGGAAACCACAGCCCTCAAAGAGGAAGGGTGCACTCATGGTCTCCCAGCTCTTCACCCAGGGCTCTGTGTGTGTTTTCTTCTCCTGACCTTCCTCCCTGGAAGTGATTCAAGTGACCTGTGAGCCCTAACTTCCTACTTCTCTGAAATCTCTCCTGGTACCCATTCCATGGAGGTAGCACCATGTTTGAAGGAGCTGGTGCCTCCTCCCCTCTGGTCCCTCTGCCTGACTCCAAAGGAAGACAGCCAGGGTACAGAGAACCCCAGTCCAAGGGGAACCTATGGCAGGGTGGGGGGGGGGGTGATAATCCACTCCTAATCTAGGATGTGGAAGGCAAAACCCAAGAGTGCAGAAAGATGTGGCTTTTGAGCTCTAAAGCACAGGGAAATTTAAATAACAGATGTTTAAACAACCTTCCCTGCAAGCCATGGTGCAGTGACCCCTCTGCTGTGATGTGTTACAGCTTAAAAATAGCCCACAATGAACTGCTCTGAGCTCCAATTGACTCAAGCTTACGTAACTCTGCGTGAAAGATGGCCAGCCGCACCATCCTGGAGGGAGGGCAACAGCACAGCCACCCTGACTGCTGCCCACAGCTGGCTTAGGGGCTGAGGTGGGCTTCTCACCCTCCCTGGGAGCAGCCTCCCATCCAGGAGCCAGCAGAGGTGGGGGCAAAGGAAGTGTGCCAGAAGTACACATGACTTCATGACTGCAGAGAAGAGACCTCCAACTGTGCCTGCAGAGGGGGTGTGAGGAGAGCTGCCCTCCCTCAGGGTCCCTGAGGAACCCTGGCCCAAGGAGGGTGGGGTGACTTTAAGAACAGATGACTGGGTCAGAGAGACCAGGGCAGGAGCCCATGTGGGCAGGCTGACTGGGGTTGCCCAAATAATTCCTTTCCCCCTTTGAAGAGGGGGCTCCCCAGCTTGGAGGAACATGTCAGCAAAGCTGATGCCTGGCTGAAGCTGTCACTGCCATGGAGCCCAGGGGTAGAGCTAACTCCTTTGGGGCCTCTAAGTCTCCATGGTCCAGGCTGCACAGGTGGGATTTGCGGCATGAGGGAGGGAGGGCTGGCTTCAAAGCTGATTGAATCTTGTGATCTTGGTCACCAGCTGCTTTGAGTCCCCTGCCTTCCCTGATGCATTCCCAGATCCCAAGTACCCAGTCCAAGACTGACTACAAGTGTGCAGGTGGCTAAACCAACGTGACAGGGAGCAGAGAGGAGAGAAAGCAAGGATGCCCTTGGCATTGGGAACCTCTCGTACTCCCTCTGCCTCTGCCTGTGCTGGGCCCCAGGGATTCAGCAACTCCCCTCAGCTCCCACCATCTCAGCTCAAAATAGGAACCACCACGTGCCCGGCCCCTGAGATCCCACGGAGCAACAGTGAAACTGGCGAGGGCCAAATATAAGCCCTCCTGCCATCTGCCCAGCAAAGGACAGGCTGTCAGGACCATTAGTGCCTCTGCTTCCCTTCCAAGGTCAGGGCTGTCAGATAGGTGGAGCAGAAGTTCCTGGGGAACGAGTAGCTGTGGAGGGGCAGAAGCTTGTCCTGGACTCCTCAACCTACCAAGCAAGGGAAGGGCTTGCTCTTGTTGCCCTCTGTCCAGGGCAGCTCCACAGTTCCTGCTAGGCCTGGCACGAACATCCTGAGACCAGAGACAGAGGATGCTCAGGGCTTTGAAGGAATAGACAGCAAGACACAGAGGATATGGGGAGGCTCAGGAGCAGAGCCACCCTTCCTTATAGAGAGTGTGAGTTCCTGTCTGGGATGGACTCATGGGAATGGGAGTTCAGGAGAAAGTCATTTCTGGGGGCATTTGAAGGTGTCAGTGCAAGATGGCTGGGATCCAGGTACCACACATCTGGACTGAGCTGGATCAGGCAGGCTCTGCCACCCTCTGGGCACCTGCTGCCTAGCTTTGGTCCAAGGACCAAGTGTGAAGGCCATGCTGCAGCTCACTGTCCTGCGATCTGAAGAACCCAGCCCACCCAGGAGGCTGTGATAGCTGGAGATGAATGTGGCAGCAGGCGAGGCTCTCTAGGCATCTATGCTCGTTGGGTTAAAAAGCCCAAGTACAACAAACCCCAAAAGAGAGGAGGGAGAGTCTCCGGCTCAGCTGGCCCCACTGTGCCAGATAGGAAATACTGGGGGTGCTTCACTGAATCATCACCACTCCTTCAGGCCATGTAGCTCCACCCCTGGGCTGGTTGAACTCTCACATGGGCAAAGCAGAGGCTCCGGGTGAAGAGATGCCCAGTTCCTGGGGTCTTCATGGAGGGGAGTTCTCCAGCCCAGCATAGAGTAAAAGGTGTTTTTTTTTTTTTTTATCAGGGCTTGGCAGATGGAGGCTCAGTACTCAACTACTGATTTCCAGGGCTCCTTCTCCCCAGGCAGAGGCAATAAGTTTGAGAAATGCAACCTAGGCTTCCCTGAGCCTCAGAATCTTGCAGCAGTGCCCACATGCCCCTATCCCACCCCAGTACCGGAGGGTCCTGCTCTCTCCTACAGGTGAAGGGAATTAGTTCATGAAATGGAACAAGAGGTGGACCTAGGACCTCATGGGCTGCACTGAGGGAGTGGACTGATGAAGCCACTGTCTAGGAAGGCCCTCGTGTTTGAAATGGGGCAGTATCTGGAGCCCTCAGGTGTGATCCCAGAGAGCCTTTGGATCCTGGGGAAAATTCTCTGAAAGGTTGGGGCTAAGGATAAGGGAAATCTCATACCAGACTCATGGTCCCCCAGCAAAGCAGGTCGATCTACCACGCTGGCCCTCCAGGTGCCAGACAACAGTGACACAGTGGGCAGTCAGGAGAGAGTGAATCATCTGCTGCTTCCTCAGCCCAGCTCCCATCCTGACTTCCCTCCAGCCTTTACTGACACCTGTTTGCCCCAGCCCCACTAGACTGCAATGTATGAAGATGAGGCAGAGGAGCTGGTACTTGCTCCCAACAGCTCATGGTAGGAAGGCTGGACTCTCAAATCCTTGGGAGAAACCTCTGCCCACTCTATCCTACCCTAGTGGCAGGCCTGGGCCTACCATGGCCACCAGCAATTTTCCCTTGCTCTGGCCACACACCATACCTAAGATCTTACTGAGGCCTCCCTCAAGGGAAAGGCAGCCCAGGCTTCAGCAGCCCTGGAAGCCACTTAGAAACCTCCTGGTCCCCCCAGCCCATCTAGGGGCCTAGAATCCACCCTTCCTCTCTTTCCTGGTGGCCCAGTCAAGAATTTGAAACCCTGATGTAGTTCCAGCTCCTGACACTCTAGATTGACTTGAGACTATCAGGTGGCTCTGAGAACAGAGCTCAGAGCTTGGGGGCTGCAGCACTGGGGGGATGGAGTGCAGCTGTGCCATGATCCAGGAGCCCAAGCATCTGCTTAACTGGGGCCCCTTTTTGAAGAATCCTGGCCCTGAGGGCCCTTGGCCCAGAAACAGGCCCAAAGCCTCACAATCTGGCTGCACAGGAAATCTGACACCCCTTGAGCTCTCTTCCATCTCCCTTCTCTGGCACCCCTCTCCTCACTAAGCTTCCCTCCCATCCAGAGACCCCCTTCCTCTGTAAGCCCCTCTCTTATGAAGAGATGAGCCAGTGGTCCATGAGCTGCAGAGGCTCACTGGGAAAGGAGCCTCAGTCTATCTTCAGAGAAGCCCCTGGGCCTTCTCCTCACTCCCCACCCAGGGCTTAGAGTGCTGCATGACCCTTAGATTGCCAGGATGAGATTAGGGAATGAGGACTGCAAGTTGGAGAGATAGAGACACTCCTTTCCAACTGGTATGGGGGCCACAGCTATGGGGGTACTCCAGGACATTGCACCCACCTCTCTCCCAGCCTCAGGGGTGATATAACTCTTTCCCTCCCACACAGAGACAAGGGTTCTCCAGCCAAGCATGCAAGGCTACAACCTCATCTGTGGCTGCACTGATGGGCATCAGAGGTGCAGTAGCAAGCAGGCAGACAAAGTCTGTCTCTACCCCTCTCCAGCTCATAGGCCCCTGATCTTCAGATCCCTGCTCTTATGCAGAAGAGTCCCCTTCTAAGCGTTACCCACCTGTCCTCAGAGTCCTTAGGGTCCTCATGGCTGGGTGTCCCCCTGGCCTTAGGTGACAGAGTGGGCAGCAGTACAGATAGAGAACAGCTGAGCAGCTCCAGTCCCAAGGAGACGTCCACTCTGCTTACCAGGGAGTTCTTGCCTCAAACCCAGAGTTCCACTTGTGACAGGGCAAAATGCTGGGGACTCACAGGGGAGGCAGCCTACTCCCCTTAGGGCGAGTTGGGGTCTCCCAACTGGGAGGATAGAGGCCATGGGGGTCTTGAGCAAGAAAGAGGATCCACCATGATGTATGTCCTGGGCGCAGCCACCCTGGTACCCTGGCCATCCACACCAGAAGGGCCCAGCTACCTCCTTAGCATCAAGGGTGTAGGAGAGGGGTAGTATGAGGAGGGAGCTGTTGTTCTCTAGTGGAGCCTGCCCCTCTAGTGGCTATTGTACAGTAGCCTTGATGAGTATAAATAGCCTGGGCTGTTGGCACCTGGAAGCTGGTGCCTTGAAAGTGTGGAGCTGAGGCCTTGCTGCTGGCTCATCCCTCTCAAGGCTGCAAGAGCAATGCTGGCAGGGTTGAGGCAGAAGGGAACAGGCCTCCATACCTCTGCAGTGTGTTTGTTTGGGGTGGGAGGGAGTACAGGAGGCTTCACGTAGAGCCCTGGAGAGGGAATCGGGTCCAGGGAACAGGACAGGCAGACTGGGCAGTGGGAGAAGCCATTCTGGCTGCTGCATGCCTGGGTACACAACCCACCCCTCTTGGTTCCCATCTAAAAGTCCCCAGGGCCCTGTAACCTGGATCTGGGCCTTCCCTACCCTTCCTATTCTCTGGAGCCTTCTTGTTGACCCAAGCCCTTTCCAGTCTCAGGGTCTTTGCATGTGCTACTCACTCTGCCAGAAACTCTCTTCCCCCAGCTGCTTCTGGCACAGCTCCCACCTGACAAGTTCTCAGCAAAAATGTCACCTCTTGCTGTGGCTTTCCTCACCTCTCTATCTAAAGCTGTCCTTCATTCCCTCAAAGCAGCCTTTTTGTTTCATAGCATTCACCACAATTTGCACTTGAGTATTCATTTGTTCATTTACTGGTTCAAGGGCCAGTGTCTGTGTGGTCACCATTGAGTCCCCTGTGCATGGTGGCCAGGCACATAGCAGGTGCTCCATAAATACTCATTGCATCAAGGATCGCCCTCACTGGCTCCCTCTGTGGAGTGAGAGGCTAATGAGCCCTGCTCCCCTCCTATCATCCCTCAAGGTTAAGGGGCAGAGACAGGGCAGAGGCCAGCTTGAGCTTCCTCCTGACCCGGCATGGCCCAGAAGGAGCTTAGGGTTAACTCCTGGGTTGCTATGCTGATCCGGCCCCCCAGGGCCTGCCTAGGGCTGAGGTCATGTGGGTCTTGGTGGTTCTAGGAGGGGCCGGGACTGCCCCATGCTCCTCCGCATGGGTGGGGATGGTGACTGCTCCAGGGGCATGTTCACCTCATTCAAGGCACCAGGGCCCAGGTTCACATAGGCCGTGGGCAGCTGCACATAGTGGTCGCCATACAGTGCGGCCACCACGCGCTCCACTTCCCCTGTTAGCATCCTGAAGGTGGGTCGTGCTGCAGGGTCCTCTGCCCAGCAGCGCTCCATCACTGCATACCTGCAAGAGGAAGGAAACTTCAGGGGCAGGGTGTGTATCCCGACCCAGAGATTCTGGGCTGCCCACCGTTAACCCCCTGGCAGGCCACATAGGGGTGAGGACAGGTGACAGGGCCTTGTGCCTAGCATTGCCCAATCAGGGGCAGCTCTTCTCATCATTGTGATTGCCTTCCCACTCTGGCAGAGGTCAAATTACCTCAGGGATTAAGATCTTGGGTTCCTGTGCCCTGTGACCTGGGTGGTGTGATCTTGGGCAAGTTCCTTAACTTTTCTGTGCCTCTGGATCCTCCTCTGATCACAGAGCTATTGGGGCATAAGGTGAGAGGATGCCTGTAAAGTGCTTAGCTTAGGACCCAGCTCACAAGCTATCAGGGTTATCATCACATGTCTTTAGGAAGAAAGCCCAGATCCAGTGAAATGGGGATTAAAAGGCCTGAGACAAGGACAGGTGGGGCAGTACCAGTGGCACGATGGTTCCCAAGCAGAGTTTCTCTGGGTTTTCCTAGTGGGTCCTAGTACATTCCCCTTTATCTTGGGAATGTCATCCCTGCCTTAAATGATGCTCTAAGTGCCCTATACACAATAATCTCATATGATTCTCAGACTCTCTGAGGGTGGTACTATTATCATCTCAGCTTTACAGATGAGGAAAGTGAGGCCCAGAGAGGAGAAGGGACTTGTCCTGGAATAGTGGATGCTGTGTATGCTATCTGGATTACCTCCCTCATTCTTCCAGTAGCTGCTGATGGCTCATGGCTGATACCCTCTCTAGGAATTGCCCTAGGCAGAAAAAAACTGCCTCCTCCAAGCTCATACTCCCTCCTCGGGGACAGCTGTGACCAGCGACTGATTAAGGTCTGGTTCAAAGACCTGGCACCTTGATCTCAATTTCAGGAAACTCTGAAGGCCTATCCCAGATCAAGCAGTCCCTGTGGGATGGGCTGTGGCTTCTGCTGCATCTGCATCTCAGCCCAACTTCTCCCTCTGCCCAGTCTTGCTTCCCTTGCCCCCTACCTACCATAAATGCCCTGCACATAAATCTCCATCTCAGAGTCTGTTTCAGGGAGACTGACCTGGAGGCAGATTGGCAGTGAATTTGCCTTACTTCAAAGCAGATACATTGGTGAAGTGAATAATAAAGATCAAACTCAAGACAGGCAGGGCTGTGAGGAAGGGTTACTCATACCCGTCTGAGTCCAGCCTGAGACAGAATCACCAACTACCTTTACCTGTGACCTGGTTCTTCCTGTTCTAACCACAAAGACCTGGGCACAGCTGAGGCATGTGTACTGCTTATGAAGCTGAACCTTGAAACTAAACCCACCTGATAGACACTAATGACAACATGGCTGCCACCATGCCTTTGGGAACAGGGAATCTGAAACTACATCCAATGAGAAAATATCTCATCTGAAAACATGGAGGGGGCTAGGTGGGAGCCAATGAAACCTTTCCCTGAGGTTAAGTGAGTGAAAAAGATGGAGAACAGCCCCCCTTGGCGAGGATTGGAGGAGAGGAGTGCTGGGAAATCAAATCACAGGCCTCAACCCAGACTCTTAGTTGGGAATGCTGTTACCATGGCAACCATGATATCCCCCAAGCACCCAGCCCTGAATGGGGGCAGAACCAGTCCACAGATAGGAAACTGAGGCCCAGAGAGAGTCCCTTTCTTGGTCAACAAGAAGATCACTCAGAGAGCCAGGCATGAACTCTGTCTCCTGCTCCCTCCTTGTCTCAGGGGCCCAGCTCCCTCCCCTTCACCCCCTCCACATACTCACAGAGAATTGGGACAATACTCAGGCTGAGGCAGGCGCCGACCCTGAGCCAGGAAGTGAGTGAGGTCAAAAGGGTCAATGTTGGGGTATGGTGGGGCACCTCGTGTCAGCAGCTCCCATAGCAGCACACCAAACGACCACTGTGAGAGAGGAAGAGAGGAGGTGACTCAACTCTACCCCAAATTTTGGGGCAGGTGGGCTCCCCAGGTCCTCTACCTCCTGGAGCCCTCTAGCTGGAAATAGGGGGCTCCACTTCCCAATCAGAGTCCATTCCTCAATACCTCACAAGCATCTTCCCTCCGTCTCTTCCCACCAGCTGAACCTGCCCAGAGTGGAGCTGGGCAGGGCCTGGATTGTCTGTGAGGAGCCAATAAATTCACAGCCTTCTCTTGCCCTGGCAGATATCAGATTCTACCTGACACCTGCCCAAGAGACAGGCAATGGCATGTGGGGGCAGCCCAGCTTGGGGATTCCCTGGGCCCAGATCATCATCTGAAGCCTAACAGGGAAGGCCAATTGTTCACCAAGGACACTTCGGCCATGTGGACTCTGTTGCTGGTAAAGCCTCACCACGTCAGACTTGGTAGTGAATTTGTAGGTCTGGAGGCTCTCCAGTGCCATCCATTTGACAGGTAGGCGAGCATGGCGGTGCTGCCGAACACTGTAGTACTCCTTGTCCAGGACATAGCGAGCCAGACCAAAGTCAGCCACCTTGACTGTGAATGATTCATCCAGCCTGCGAGGGGAAATCATACTCAGGACTGGCCCCCACCAGGCCCTGAACCCACCTGTTCTATGCCCTTACAAGGTTTCAGAGTCATAGCATCCAATCCAAGCCTGCTCTGGGCAGACAGGAAAACTGATACCCAGAGAGCAGAGGACATGCCCAAGGCTGCATAGCAAAGGCTGGAGCATGGGCCCTTCCATGAGGTGCCTTTAGGCAGCTGTGTACCCTGGTGCCCTGGCCCCTTGCTTCACCCCAACAGCTCTGGCCCCTCACATGCAGTTCCGAGCAGCTAGGTCCCTGTGCACAAATTTCTGCTCTGCCAGGTACTCCATGCCGTGGGCTACCTGCAGGCCGAAGCTGATGAGGTCCTTCACCGTGGGGTTCTAGGGGCACAGGAGGGTCAGTAAGCAAGGACAGAGTAGTTCCATCCCCAGCTGCTGCCCAAGCCCCCCAACCCAGGACCAGCTGAGCACTGACCCGCTGGGGCGAGCGGATGAACCGGAGCAGGTCTCCATGTCGCATAAAGGGCAGTAACACACAAGGCAGCCCTTCAGGTGGCAGCACAATACCGATGAGAGCCAGCACATTTGGATGGTGCAGACCACGCATGAGCAGTCCCTCACGTAGGAAGGCCTCCACCTCCTGTACCTCTGTGATGCCTACAGAGTGGCTTGAGTCAGGCCCAGGGCAGGGCATCCCCTTACAAGGGTCAGATGGGGAAATGGAAAAGAAAGGTCTCTTGCTCAGGGTCACTCAACAAGGTGGTAGCACAGCAGGGATGAGGACCCTCTCAGCTTCTGCTCCACTTACGACTCAGTGACTTGACGGCACAGTGGATTCGATTCTGGGCCTTGTCTGTGTATTCTCCATGGTAGACAACTCCAAAATGCCCTGGTGAGGGAGAGATGGTGAGAGGGGCCCCAGTGCCCAGGGTTCACACCACACCCTCTCATTGGCAACCAGACTTCAGAGCACCAACTGGCAATCTGACATTAAAAACAAGTAGCAGCCACATGATGGCATAGCGTGCAGCCCTCCTGTGCCCACTTAATGTGCATCAGAACCCACTGAAGACAGAATTCCTCTTTTACAGATGAGCAAATGGAGGCTCAGAGAGGTTGTATGGTATGCCCAAGGTCATCCAGAGCAGAGTCCTGCCCAATTGTCCCTTCAGGCCATGTCATCTCAGGACTCATCTCTGCCCCAGCCCCGCCTGGCCTGGCCATAATACCTTTGCCAATGACTTGGTTACTGTGGGTAACCACATGTTCATGGGGAATCAGCACATCCTTGACCTCGGCCAAGAGTGAAGAGTCCAGGTCCCCAAGCTGGATGGACTCTGTCTGCAGCAGTGGGATACAGGACCCATCCCTACTGTCTGAGAAGGACGCTCTGTGGACCCGAGTGGTGGAATCCAGACCATCAATGGCAGGGGCTGCTGTGAAGGAGAGGGAGTAAGGGACTTGTGGAGCAGAGGGTATGAGCCTAGCTTCTAGCTCCTCCACCATCTCACCAAGGCCATTTCTGCAGTCAGACCCTGAGTGAAGCATAGGTAGAGACACAGCTCCAGTGGTCCTGTTCAGGGATGCCGGGTTATCCAGGTTTGGAGAAAGGACTGTGGAAAGACAGCCCCTGATGGCCAGCCTCTCCAAGCTCCTAGAGGCCAATCCCCACCCAGGAGGTGTAGGCAGACCCCAAAGGTCAGGACAGAGAGAGGATATATGGATTCGGAGATGCCATTGTTTAGGGGTTGGCGTGAGTCAGGATGGGAGTGGAGAACTCACCTAGCTGCTTCTTCCGCCGGTAGTTGAAGACTAATGCAGTGGCCAGTACAGCCACAAGTAGGAGCAGGGCCAGCAGGACACCAAGGAGTGTCCTCTGTGGGAACCTCTGTCGGGCTTGCTGCACTACCCTGCCCAGGATGTGACATTCACCATTCACGCAGACCTGGGGGCAGGTGGCAGCTTAGGCCCAGCCTGCAGGCCCCAGCCCATGTCTCCTGTGGAGGGCAAGCTGAGCTGCCTACCTGCAGTGGGGTGCCATCCTTGCCAAGTTGCAGGGAGGGGGGCAGGGGACAGATGACCACATCCCCCCGGAGCTCGTGCTGGCAGCTCTCACCACCCACGGTCACGTTCACATCCACACAATCAGCCACAGAGCCCAGCCCAATATACTGCAGAGACAGTCATGGGGACTGGCCAGTGCTCCCATCTACTTTGGGCAGGCTTCACCCATAACCCTCCACTCTCCCCACCCTCCATCCCCTACATTTACCTCAAACTTAATCGCATGCTCCTCAGGCTTCAGTGGGGCCAGTTTGGTGCTGGGTGGATGGGGTGGGGGCAGGAAGCGAAAGCCAGGAAGTGTGAAAGCAGGAGCTCCATCCCCCCAGGCACTCAGGTTCCCCGTCACCCACCCCTGGGGGCCTCGGACCACATATTCAGGCAGGCGACACCAATGCTGCTCCGGGAGCTGCCCTTCACACTGCTGGGGCCCATGAGAGTGGTTAGCCAGGCATCCCACCTATGGCTACCCCAGTCTTCTCAGCCCAGACCAGTCAGGGAACTTGTCTGGCCTTCCTCCGTCCTGGCCAGTGCCCACTGGGCAGCTGCCAGTGCCCACTCACCCTATTTTCCACTGCCCTAAGCCCATCCTGGAAAGATAGCACTAAATGCCACACTGAAGTCAGATGCTGGCCACGGATGGTGACACGGGAGCCACTGTGAAGGAGAGCAGGGTGGTAGGCTTGGGGTGCTCTCTGAGGCTGGCTCCCTCATTCCTAGGAAACCAGAGCAGGCAACGAAGTGACACTTACGTGTAGCCACAGTTGGGGCTGATGCCCAGAATGACGGGGTCTTCCTGATAGTGGAAGGTCCAGGAGCCAGGCACCTCAGCACCTCCCACCTGCAGCTGAATGGGAACGCTGGCCACAGCAGCCCCAGGGGGCGTGATACATAAAAGCTGCCCCTCAGTGACCCTGCAGAACAGGGGAATTGTACTCAGGGGCACCCTCATGTGAAAGGCAGGCCCACCTCCTCCAATGGTCTGCCGAACCCCTGCCCTGACAGGGATCCAAGCCCCACCTGGTGATGGCTCCCCTGGGTGGCTTTCCATTTCCTAGCCTGCAGGCACTTACTGTTTCAGCAGGCACTCAGTCCCATTGACCAACACAGCCTGGCTGGTGCCTGCAGACAGGTCCTGGCCTTTAAGGGTGAGGCAGGTACCCCCTGCCTTTGGGCCAAATAGGGGTTGTACTGCTCTCAGCACTGGCTCCTAAGAGAGTATGGAGGTGGCTTACCTGCAGTAGGAGGCCCTCCACTCCAAGCCCTTCCCTGCCCGTACTGCCCAGCTGGCCAAGGGCACAGACAAGGCAAGATGGCCTCACCAGGAAAGAGAAGCCTTGCAGCATGGAGGTGCCGTCTACCCAGAAGTGCTTGCCCCTTGGCATGTTGGTCACGGTGAGGCTGATGTTGGCAGGCCCGGCTGCCTGTGTGCTCAAGGGCTTCAGCTCACACTCAAGCTCCTCTACAAAGTCCTTCCGGGGCACTGGGCTGGGGGACCGGGGAAGTTAAAGTCAGCTGGGCATCACACAGGCTTAGTTGCATGCCGGCCACAAAACACAGGTCTCCTCTAAGCCTGAGGATGGCATCTCTCCACCCATGCCTTCCTCCAGGGTAGAAGGGCTCTGGCAGGGCAGAGACTAACTTTGCCCAATCTATGACTCAACAGACAGGTAGGGCATATGCAGGCTTAAGAAGGAACAGAGATATCTCCCCAGATACAAAGCAGCCAGAGCCACTGCAGCTTGCCCCATACCTCCCTCCCCCCGATAAGCAGAGGACAGGGTCTCACAGAGAAGGGGCTGCTTGGTTGCTTCCATCAGGGATAGGAAGGGCAGGGACCACCTGGTACCTGAGGTTTGAGCTGTCCTTGGCCAGTACTCGGCAGGGACTTTCCCCCACGGTGACCCGATGAGTGCCCTCAGGCACTAGTCCAGCAGGGTACAGGTAGAAGTTGGAGCCACACAGGGTCAGCCTTGTGCTGCCCCTTAGGGGTCCACTGTGGGGGTAGAACTGAGAGGGGAGCAGATAGCCTGAGTCCCTTTGTGGGCCAGGACTCTCAGCCCTATCTGCTTCTCCCGACTTTTCTGCTGATCCCCTTGCCTGCCCCAGGTTCCAGTCATTCTAGGTCACTTGTTAGTCCTCACTCAAGCACCTTTCTGCCTCCAGGTCTTTGCTTGTGCCATTCCCTCTGCCAAGAATCTCCTCCTTGGAGATATTAAAGACATCCCAGGCCTGAGGAAGATCATGGTCAAGACCTGTTGACCCCCCATCCCAGGCCCAGCTTGTCCCATCTTACTTGTGCCCTGCCAGGCAAGCCATACCTCAGTAAGCTCAGGTGGGCAATAGTCCTGTTGCCAGGAGCCAGGACACTCCTTCTGCCGGCCACACATGCCCCCACACCATCCACAGCCCATGAAACGCTGTGCCCTCAGGCAACGCCAACAGGTGAGGAAGTGGCGGCAGCCAGGGCCTTGGATAGGTACCTGGAAGACCTTGGAGGGGCAGACAGGCGGCTCAGGGATGACTGGAGGGAGGGACTAGGCCCCATAGACTCCCTGATCCCATTGTAGTTCAGGGTGGTGAGACCTGTGTCAGTGCCTCCCTGATTTGGGTAGGGAGGCTGTGCTCCCACAACCCTGGCCCCAGGCCCTGTCCCTGCTCACCTTACCTGGTCCCCAGAGGCAAAGAGCAGATGATCCCCAAGGCGACTGACATCCCGTTGAATGGGCTGCCCATTACTGCCCAGTGAGAAGTTGGATACATACAGCAAGAAGTTGAAAGATCTGGCCAGCTCCACCTGGGACAGGTCAACTGTGAGCAAAATGGGGATGGGATCCTGGGAATAAGGGGCTATGGAGATGAGAGACCTACCTGCAAGATGCGCCCATCAGCTGTGCCCATGTGGGCAACTGTGACATTGTCGAGGCGTGTCACATGCAGCGCGGTGACCTGCACTGGTCCTAACAGCCCGTTGAACAGGTCCACACGTAGAAGGCTGCCGCTGACCAGCAGAGGGAAGTGGTAGCAACTGGCATTGGGGCTGGGGGCCTCTAGGCCAGGCTGGGGAGCATCAGGGAAGGAGTCAGGGCTCATCCACATGCACTGACCCACTGGGGCCTCTGTCAGTGACCACAGCAGCCTAAACTCCCACCCCTTACCTGGCCTGGCTGGAGAGTCTCCGCAGCCCCCTCTCATCCATGAGGCTCTCAGAGGTAGCAAGGTCAGGGAAGAAGGCCCATGCTGGAAAGCCGGCGCCCCCTACACCTTACCCTACCTTGCCACGTCCATTCTGATAATGAGTTAGAGTCTTACAGATCCAACCCCATTCTGTCCTCCCAACCACCCTGTAGTGTGGGGTGTTCTCCTCATCCCCATTTTACAGATAAGGAAACAGGCTCAGAGAGGTTTGCTCACTTGTCTAAGGACTTAGAATCCCCTCAGGAGAGGAGCCAGGTTGGAAGTCTGAGCTCTTAGTCAAAGTCCTCTCCCGCCCCCTGCTGGTTCTGCTCTGCATTTCAGCAAACTCTGTCCCCTCTGTGGGCTTGTTTCCACACCTGCATAAGGGGGCTGAACTCTGAGGTTAACCGGCCAGCAAGGGGTTGGTAACATGATCCTTCTCCCTGAATCTCCAAAGGTCTTCCTGAACCTCCAGCTGCACCCTCCTTCAGGGTACAAAAGGGATAAACCAAGGCCTAAAGCCCTGGGTGCTAGGCTAGGCCTTCAGGACTGGGAGACACTAACCTCTCCCTTGCTCTTAGCGGGAAAGTGTTTTGGGGCTGCACTCAGTGTCCCAAGGTAGGGCTGTGGAGGCCTCTGGGAAGCCAGGAAGCCAGTCTATGAATGCAAGGTATTGAAGCTGGGTGCAAAGTGCAGCCGGGCTCAGTAGCCCTAGTTGCTTGAGACCCTCCCTCGCCAGCCCTGAGGGCACTCCTCAAGGCTGATAAGAGGCCCCTATCAGACCAAGAATGCTTAACCCATTCCTGAAACCTCAGCACTGAGTAGGAGCCCTGGTGGAAAGACCAGGTGCAGAGCTGGGATCCAAAACTCCATGCGTTCTGGGTCTGTAGCCGGGTGGGTGAGGACTGAGATTCTGTTCTCACTGGAGGTGGATAAAGGGCCTGGCTCTAGCCAGAAGCCAGCCAGGTGTTTTCAGCATGACTCAGGGACAGGTGGGGCTGTGGGGTGGAAAAGAGGCCCTACCCTAGTCAGGGCCACACCCCAGCCTTCTTGTCCCTGGGCTCCAGGGCCTTAGCTCTGGGTCCCTAGGCTTGTCTAGGGGCCCCTGGCTTCTGAAAACACTGGACTTAAGTGTCGAATGCCAGGGCCAGCCCCGTGGCCGAGTGGTTAAGTTCGCGTGCCCTGCTGCAGTGGCCCAGGGTTTCACCGCTTCGGATCCTGGGCGTGGACATGGCACTGCTCATCAAGCCATGCTGAGGTGGCATCCCTCATGCCACAACTAGAAGGATCCACAACTAAAAATATACAACTATGTACTGGGGGCTTTGGGGAGAAAAAGGAAAAATTAAAAATAAATAAATAAATAAAAATTTAAAAATCTTTAAAAAAAAAAAAAGTACCCAATGCCCCATAGAGGGTGACTCCTCCAGACTCAAACCCTACGTGAACCCATGGAGGGCAGGTACCAGCTCTGAGTCCCTCAGGCTTCCTGAAGCCAGCCACAGTGAGCATACAGTGGGTATTGCCCCAGAGGCTGCATGCTCAGTCACTGGACAAACACTGTACAGACTGGTTCATACACCTCCCAGGGGCCTGGCCAGCCTGTGGGCAGGGCTTGAGATTAGTTCTCCTGGAGCCTGGCACTGCCCAGTTGTGCTGGGTGTCTTCTGACCCACTGACCACTAGCCAAGTTGGGGAGAGGTTCTGACTCCCCAGAGGGAAGGAGAGGAAGGCAGGCAGGGCTTCCCAGGCCCAGACAAGGGATCTCCATTCCTAGGGCCTCCTCAAACCAGATGGACTCTGCTGAGGGAGGGAGGCTGAAGATTCCTCACCCCTCATTGTATATAAGTTCTCACCCCATGTCTGGCGCATCAATAGGAACTGGAAAGGAGTCAGTGGAGAAGGTCACAGCAGGGCCAGGGCCACATGGCAGCCAGAGATTCTGAGAGCAGTGACTGTGGGTCAGCTCTCTGAATGACCACTTGTCCAATGCTGTTCACCCCATTTCCTTGGTTTAATTTCTTGTAATCTAGGGTGGGACTATTTCAATGGTTTCAAGAAATAGGTTTCGGTTTTGTCCTTAGGGAAGCTTTGTAAAGAATGTCCTATTTGTCTCTGTTCCACCTTGCTGCCACCATGGCTGGAGAGAACCTGGTTAGGGTCTGCTGGAAAAAGCCCCTAATTCAGCATGGGCTGGAAGACCTCCTGTCTAGGGTGAGAAGGGGCAGGGCCCCAGCTACAGAAGAAAGTCTGGGACTCCTACGTGGTGAGCCAATTCCAACCAGCCCTTCCTAGGCTGTTACTCATCCCTAGATGTTTATAGTTGTTTGCACAAGACTGGGATGACCTTCCTGGAATCTACTAGAGCCAAGCTGCCTTCCTACCACATCCCAGGTCCTCCCTCAACACCCCATGGAGAACTGTCATGGATGAGTGGGTCAGTGAAGCCCTCCAAACTTCCAAGGCTCAGGACGCTCCCTAGAATTGGGGTGGGGGAACATTCTCTGACAACTCCTGCCCCACCCTCTTTGAAAAGCAGAGCAAAACAAGCGCTCCCACAGGGAAAGTGAAACTGTTGGTGAGCAGCTGCCTGTGTGGGGGGCGGGGAGGGCGGGGGGTATGCTGTTTTGGAGGGCAGGGGCTATGCTGTTTTTCTGTGTGTGTCCTTGAGGGTATGTGTGGTGGGGAGGTAAGAAGGGACACCCAGCATTCTACCCAGACTGGCAGTGAGACAGCTATGATGCAGTCCAGTTCTCACATAATCAGGGAAACTACCTAAAAAATCAGAGGCCATGCTAGGTAAGAGGGTGAAAGAAGAAAATGGGACAGCAACAGGGGCTAGCCTGGTGGGGACATGAGCCTCCAGTGTGGCCTTTGGCCTATTCCCTCACACCAGCCCCAGCACTAAGGAATCGAGTGGAAAAGAAAACTTCTGCCCACCTGCCCTCCTCCTCTAGACCCTCTCAGTGGTGGAAGGAAAGCGGCCTAGATTCAGCCCTGTGCTTCCAGGTGAGGACCCCTTCTTTCTGCTCACCGGGTTGGGGCATAAACTGGGCAACTGGAAGAAGTCGAGGCCTCGCCGGAGGCCGGGATGGACCGAAGACTCACAACAGCGCTCTACACCTTGGTCGATGAGAGTGTCCATCAGGTCGATGGGGAAGGCACAGACGACAGAGTTGGGACTCACACCGGGGCTGCTGTCTCTGCTAGCCCCAAAAACCCCGAATAACACTTCCTGGCTCTCAGCGATGCTCAGCTCAGCAGCCAGTTGGCCGCCCACCGGAGCCGTGTGGGCTGCGCGCAGCACTGGGTAGGGCTGCCCACCCTCAGGGGCCCCACGTCGCCGACGTTTAGGCTCATAATGGCAGTCAAGGATGAGCTCGCGGTAATCACCCAGGTCCGTCTCGGCAGCGTTAAGCCGCGCCAGGCGCGTGTGTAAGGCACCAGGAGCGGCTGCCACGTTCGCTGGTTGCACGGTCAGGAAATAGACGAAGGTTCCCGAGTGGAAACTGTATACGTATTCAATATGGTAGGAAGTGAGGTGCGACGGCAGCACTGACAGCGCTGGAAAGCCTGGTGCGAATCCTGAGGCGTCGGCCTTGAGGCGCCGGATGGACACCGAGCGCGGGCTGAAGCTGGCGGCCACTGTCGTGTTCAATGAGGATGCCACATAGAAGTAGGAGGCATGGCCCTGCTCAACCACGGTCACAAGGGTGCCCAGAGGGCTAGCCACACAGTCGGGGCAGTCCTCGGGTCGGTTTTGGTGTGCAGAGAAGAGGCAGGCTGGCGGCGCCAGGTGCACTACTGTCCCGTGCAGCTCTAGCTCATGCAGGAAGCAGCGGCCATGCAGGCTGGAGCCACAGCTGACCAGTGCGGGCAGCGCCGGCTCCAACACCAGCACCTGCGCATCTGTGTCTCCCGGCGGGCCGTGGAGGCCTGGACCACAGGCCTCACACGTCTGGCAGCCAGGGGCCCCAGCAGGGCCCGTGACCAGGCTCTCGACTGGCTGCAGACCAGGCCCAAGCACGTGCAGGCGATTGCGTGTGGCCACAAACACGGCACTCCCTTCCCCAGCGCCATCGTAGGTCGTCAGAGCCTGTATCGGGCCGCCGGCCAAGAAGCTGGGGACCACGTACTTCACATCAAAGTCGCGGGAGGCGGCGTAGGGGGTGCGCGGGCACTGCCAGGACCCACCCGTCGCCGGCAAGGTCGGCAGCAGAAGCAGCAGCAGCAACAGGGTGGGCTGAGACGGCGGCGGGAGGAGCGTCATTGAGGCCCAACTGGGGCCCCAGGGGGATTCCTAAAGGCCGGGGCCTGGCTGGGAGCGGACTTGAGGTCTGGACAGGGACCCGAGTCCAGCGGTGGTACTGAGAGCTCTCGGGCAGCCAACCCCGGCCCGGGGCTCCTGCGATGCCCACCGTCTTCTCCTGCCCTCGAGTTTGAGCACCTGGCGCGGGCTGACACACACACGGGCAGGGAACAGAGAGGGCGCCTCACCTGCCGTCCCAGTTGCCTCCCGGAGCTGGCGCTTGGAGCAGTCTGCCTCGGACCGAAGGCGCCGCGCGGGGGGGGGGGGCGGGGCCAGGCCGCTGGGCGGTTCTGTGGGTGGGGCCTGTTGAAGGCCTGGCCTAGTCCAGCCTCTCGGCCCACCTTGGAAGCCTGGGTCCTACACCTTCTCTTTTCTCAGTGGCCTGTGGGTGGGTGTGGATGGAGTGGCCTGGAGAGAGATAAGTAGGCCTGAGCCGTCCCATCCCGCCCCCCACGACTGGCTGGGCCAAGGTGGGGGTGGAGGAGACTGCCTTAGTGTCAGTGAGGGTTGGAAAACCACCTGCCTCATTTCTTCCCTTGGAGCCAGTTTACAGCAACACCCTCAGATGCTGGTTCCCAGGCAAGGCCTGGGGGACCCACTGTGTGGGGAACAGAGACCAGGAATGTATGGAGGACCAGAGGGAAGAAGTGGAGGGACCCCAGGAGTGACGAACCCCTCTGTGGGGAGGAACCATCTTTCTGTAGGTCTGCCCTGGGCTGTCAGTGACTGGATCATGTCAAAAGCTGCTTTGCACTGGCCCACCCAGGGTGATAGGGTTATAAAAGGGGCCAGCCCTGCTGGCTGGAAATCAGAGTCAGAGGAGAGGCACCTTATGTGGAGGCCGAGCCCTAGCTCTGGTCCCTCCACTGCTGCCTCAGTATATGGAAGCTGTAGGATGGGGATAACAAAATATACAATGCTAGCCTTCCTTTCTGGTTCTGCTCCAGTGGCCCCTCATGTGGGGGAAGCATGAGCTTTAGTTCTCAGGGCACCTCTAATTTCCTCTGTTAGCCTAGCCGGGCCTCAGCCTCTCAGTCTCTGAAATGAGGATGTTATTCTGACTAGGTGGTTGCCCAGAGCTCTCTCCAGGCTATGATGTATATGGGGTGAGGGCAGAGGAGGCAACTAGGTCTGCTCTTGCCATCTCTCACCTGGACCTCGGTGGCTGCCCCTTGGTAACTGGTCCCCTTCAACACTGGAGGGAGGCATTGGGGGACATCCTCAGCCTGACAGCCTTTTCAGCCAGGTGGGCCTGGGGGTGCTTCATAGAGTGACCCTTGGGCTGAGGTCCAAGGGACCTGTGTGCTGTGGGTTCCAGGGCTTTGAAGGGTAAAGAGTGTGGGGGAGAGAGAAGGCTTCAGGCCAACAGGATTCAGCCTGGTCCGGGGAGCTGTATCTCCTCTACTCCCCAACCCAGCCCATACTCTTGTTCCTCCCAGGAGCACTCTTTTGCCTTCTTCCTCTTGCAACTTAGATGGCACCTCTTCCAGGAAGCCTTCATGATCCAGGTAGTACAGGTCCATTTCCTGGGTCCCACAAACACTGTGGTATACCCACCCCAGCACAGTTCTTCTGAACACTTGCCTCCCCCACCCCGCCACATTCCTAATGCTGGACTCCCCTCCCCCTCCAGGCTGGAGCTTGATGAGCACCTGGTGACTGAGCGAGGAAACAGGGGTAGCCACACCCAGTGCTGGGAGCATACCTTGACTGAGGCACTGTAAAAGGCACTCCCTTGCTAGCCAGAATTGGCCCGGAAATGAATAAACACCCATTGAAAATTGTGGCACGGTTCCCATGTTCCAGTCAACATGTCTAAAGACAGTCATATGGGGCAAAACTGAAATGAAACATTCTCTGCCTGGTGCCAAGACATGGGTTCTTGTGACCCTTCATCCCACCTCTGGACATTTGGAGAGATTTCTGGGGGTTGGGAGGAGACTCCAGGGGCCCTCCATGATCACCCTAGCCACCCGTTTTGGGAGTAGGGGTGCAGCAGTCAATAGTTGGTTCTTTGCTGCCGCCATGTAGCCAAGCTGTTGGCTACCCCCAGGCCGACGTCTCCTCGCAGGCAGCGTTGGTCCTTGACAGCGGACATCCACAGAAGCACTCCTTCCTCCTTCTCCATCCGCTTGCTCCACAGGAAGGGACAGGTAAGCCATGCTGGGGAAGTCAGCTAATGGGGCCTTGCAGTGCTGTGTACAAGCACTCCCCCAAGGTGAACTCACAAGGCCTGGCCCTTTTTCAGGTTAGGACCTGCCCAACTACCCTGGCATCTGTCACTTTGAAGGAGTGCTAGCCACTTTGCCCCCATTCCCCTCTAAACACTACTCCAGAGAACTAGTGCCAGCCTCTTTTTCCAACCCAAAGAGATTGTCTTAGTGGCAGCACAGGGACCTCTCTAACCACATCACTTTGCAGCCTTAAAACATTCAGTGGCTCTCCATTGCCAGACTTTTACCTGAAGTTCGAGAACCTAGGCCTTGAAGATTCCTCTAGCTTCGTTGTAAACCAGTCATCCAAGTTCTTTACCAGGTCCTTTCGTTTGTACATGCAGATGCCTTCACTAGGAGAGCCTTCCCTATTTGTTATCGCTTCCTTGATCCCCAAACAGATAAACCACACACTCCTAGATGCCTACTGTCCTAGGTACACACAGTCATCTAATCGTTACTACCCCTTCTCACCCCTGCCCAAAATAGGTGAACTGCAGAGAAGCCAAGGGCCCTACAGGGATCAGGGCAGTCAACAGGGGCGCCTAGGGGCTGACTGCTGACCAGAATAACATCAGTAGCAGTCAGGGACAGATGGCTGGCAACATCCCCAGAAGCAGTGGTTTGGTGCCCTAGCCAGGAGCAGAAGCAGGAAACAAGCAGAAGAGAGACCCAGGGCATGTGTGCAGGGTGAGCAGCACCCACCAAACCTGTGGTGGGCCCCCAGGGGCTTTGGGTCTGGGCAAGTGGCCTGCTGCTATACCCATTCTAATGTGATCTGAAGTGGGGCCAAGGGCAGGGGCTATGCTTCCATTTCCTGGGACAGTAAGTAGAATAATTCTAGTACATCCTTGGCCCATGACACCCACATAGACACATTCTCCAACATGGGTTGGTTTTAGTGGCAGATTACCTTGGCCCAGCTCTCAGAGACTGCATGAGGGTGAATTACTCTACAGCCTGAAGATCATATTCAGTGGACATTCTCTCCCACAAACACTTCCTAAATCTTTTGCTCCCCCAGCCAATGAGATGGTTAAGTTGTGGCAGAACTGAGAGAGCCCTCCAGCAGCAAAGTAGAGGCTTTCTGCACTGTGCCTTAGGCTCTGCCCAAAGAGAGTCTCATGATAGAGTGAATGGAGCTGGGCCTTCACTGCCAAGCCTCCTGCAATGTCCATGGTGACCCACTTAGACTGGGCCATGCCAGGGAACAGGGTGACTGAAGAGGACCCAGTGTACCTCATGGCATCAGCCTTTCTTAGGGCAGGATCTACTCCTGCCATAGAGGTCAGCTGGGTCTTCTCTCAGGCCCTCCAGCTCACTCCTGGGGGCCTTTCCAAGGAATGTGCTGGCTGGAGGTGGGGGAGCTGAGGTGGACAGCTCTTCATAAGAAGGCCCAAGCTGGAACAATTTCCTCAAAGGACTACAGCTATAATGAGGGTGGACTCTGAATTTGTTGCTGAATACTGGACCACCTCACCAGGGCTCAGACTCTCTCCACTTGCCTGTCCCTATCTTATTCAGCTCAGCCACTACAGCAGCCCATTAAGCAGAGCCACAGCCAGGGCTCCCAGGGTGGTTGGGAGGTCCCCTCTCACTCCTAGGTGGGCTGGAGACCCCATCTAGGAGTGAGAGGGGAGGCATCAGGGGCTCAGAAAGAGTATGGGAGTGGGCCTGGGGGGGAGGGCATGGCCAGTGAGGTGGTAGAGAACACTTTACATGTGGCTGGATTTCAGCTGAATGAAAACAGCCGCAGCCCAGGGTCTGATTCTGAGCGTATGTGGCCTGATGCTGTATGAGGGAGGAGGAGAGGGGCTCAAATTGTGCCCCTATGCATGGGAAAGCATGGGCAGAGGCTAGGGAGGAGGATCTGGGGTCTGTATGTGAGTGACAGTGGGTGAGTGAAGGAACTAGTGACAAGGCCCAACAAGTGTCTTCCCCATAGCACTTTAATGCACACATCAACCCACAGTCCTTGCCTTCTGCCTGGGCAAAAGAGGAGAGCCCCAGCTGGAGGCTCCCCTGGCTTCCTTGGCCCATTGTGCCTAGGAGGGCTGAGCCCATGCACATTCCCATCAGTAGGTGAGGGGTGTGAGGATGAAGAGGCGGTCTTCTTCTTTGCGGATCCAGCGCATCAGCTTATGGATGGCACTGACAGCCGATGCCTTGGTCCCCAGGGGGCTGTAGCACATGTAGAGCTCAAAGGCACCTGTCACCTGGAGGAGGGAGCATAGAGTGGTCATCCAGGTTAGACACCCCTTGTGGCCCCTGCCCAGAACCCCAGCTTAACCCAGGGCTGCCTTACCCAGGCCAGGAGGTTCTCGTTGGGGCCGGTATAGTAGATGGTCTTGAGTGGGCGGGAGGCATTGTGGGCACGGCTGTGCAAGTACTGGTAGAGGCCCAGCAGCCGCTCCTGTTCCTCTTCACTGGTGTACGGAGCCTCAATCTCAGGGCTGGAGATGGGGAAGTGGGTTCACAAAGAATAACTTCCACGGCCTTCTCTGGAGACCTAGAAAGACCTATTTCTAGCCAGGGAGACTCTGCCATGTGTCCTATCCTCTAAATGCTCCCCCAGGACAGGGCATTATCTCCCCACCACAAATGACTCCCCAGGACAGGACTGGGCCGACTGAGACTGGAGACCTGTTCTCCCCCCACCCCCAAGTTCACAGCATCTTTAGTGACCCTCCCTTGGAGAGACCAATCTGAGTTTAGGTGTCCAGGACAGAGTAACAGGTCTGAAGTAGGAGAAAGGTGAGCTGGGAACCTTTTGGACCAAAAAGGGTAAAGGGAGGACAGAAGCTGCCACATCTGGCCCCAGCCCCTCTGTTGGAGGAGGAAGCAGTGGAGGAGTTCTGCATCCTGGGCTGGACCAAAATGACTCTTAGGCAGAGTTGCTCAGGGCAGGTGATCCAGGAGACCTCTGTTCTAGATTTCTTCTCCCAGTGTATGGGTATTTTGAGGCCTTCTGGGTAATGAAGTACTTAGAGAGGTGTATGCCTATGGGGAGTAGGGTGACAGGGAGTCTGGGTCCCTGGTGTCAGAGTAAAACAGACCCAGCAAGTCAGTCCATTCCCAGAGGGGTCCTCAGCTTCAGGACTGCATCAGGGCTCAGGCCAAGCCAGCACCCCTTCCCACGCCTATCTCCCTCAAGCAATATCCCCAAGGCCCTCCCTTACCTGGTGAAGAGTCCTGAGCTCTTCGACTTATAGAGGAAGTGGCGCAGGTCGGGGATGCCCACTTGGGCAACACTGTAGTAGGGTGTGCGCAGTGCCTCCCGCAGCGCTAGGTGGGCTCCGCGCTTCCGCAGGCGCTCCTGAAAGCGGCGACGGCAGTCAGAGACTGCAAAGAAGTCCTCGCGGTCGGTGGAGACCAGCAGCAGGCAGAGATCGGTGTCAGACTCCAAGTAAGAGATGTGTGCGTGGAAGAAGCCGGCTGCGTTGAATTTGGGCAGGCACACAGGTGTCCAGGCCTCGCCCTCACGGAAGGACGAGGAGGAACTTATGAGGTTGAAGAGCAGGTGTAGGTCGATGGGGTGCAGGAATTGGTCCTTGCGGCGCACGAGCGCCACGAGCTGGTTGCGCGCCAGCAGGATGGAAAAGACGAGGCTGCGCGCACGCGCCTGCTGCAGGCTGGCACTCACGGCGTCGCGCACGGCTGCTGCCAGGGGCAGGCAGCGCGCAGCCCCCATCAGGAAGCTCGGGTCTCGCGCCATGAGCTGCAGCAGGTTGTCGGTGATGCGCTCTGAACCCGAGAGCAGGCGCCGCAGGTCGTAGTTCTGCTTCTGCTGGAAGATGTGATTCAGCTGCGCGCCTGTAAGAAGGCTCAGGATCTGGTAGTAGATGTACAGCAGCTCCTGTGCCAGTTCCTGCGCCGACTGCCGCGTGCGGGCCACCGCCACCAGCACCAGTGGGCTCCGGCGCACGAAGACTACCTTGTAGCCATCTGAGGGCGGGGTTGGGGGAGTAGGGGGGGAGTGGTGTCAGCTTCAGCCCTTCTTTGGGAAGCCCTCTGGGATGGGCCGTCCCCTCGGAGCCCGCCTTCCTGAGCAGCTTGTCGCCTTTCACATCCTTTCCACCCTCCCTCAGAGCTCTGTACACTGCAGGGGCTTCAGGATGATGAGAAAAACAGCAGCCCATGGCCCCCTTTTCCTGAGGGCTCTGGGCCTGTCCCTGCCACCTGCTTCACAGACTGGTACCAGCTGAAATGTGGGAAGCACTTTAGAAAAACACACATTCTTGTGCTAAATGGCAACAGCTGGGTGGGGCTCAGGACCAGGGATTTTTTTGGTTACCTCCCCAGGCTTCTCACCCTTACCAAGGGCAAAGCCCATGTCAGAGCCACCTTTGGCCCTCACAACAGCTCTATGAGGCAGTCAGTGTTGTTATCCCATGTTCAGATGAGGACCTGAGGCTGGGTGAAGTGGAGGGACTGCCCTCGGTGACACAGTACATCCCAGCCCCCAAGTCCCTGGGAATCCAAAACCTGTGAATTAACCCTGGCCAGAGGAGCCCTCCCAGTCCCCCTCTCCAGGTGGCTTACCTGCATGGATGGAACGGATGGCGTTCTTGTCAGCCTCCAGGAAGGACACCAGGGCCACCATGACACCCATGGTGCTGGAAAGTGCCTCCTCTGACCCATAGCGGGAGTACACAGGCTTCCCAGCCTCGCTCAGCACAAAGACGTGCTTCTGGTGCAGTCGCCATGCCTCGGCAGCATCCTCCTCATCCCCCTCGCCCGTGCCCTCCCTGGGGGGCTCTGTGGCTGGTCGCCCGGCTGCCCCTGGGGGCTCTAGCCAGTCCTCAGAGCTTCCTGGCAGCATCTCCTCCTGCAGGTCTCGGGCCACACCTGTCAGCTGGGTGCTCAGCTCACTGAAGTCCTGGCTGATCTGGCGCATGTCTGCAGGCAGCGGTGGGGGACCCCCAGCACCCTCTTTGGGGCTCTCCCCAGAAGCTGCCCCATCCTCTGATTCAGTCAGGTCCTCGTAGGAACGGGCATGGACGAACATGGCACCCTCCTGCCCGGCACCTGCCGGCCAAAAGCACTGGTGCTTAGAGCAGTAGCCACTGGCAGACCATCTCACCAGCAAGGTGCCTAATTGGCACTCTAGCTTGACTGCCTTTCCCAATGAAGCAAGCCACTGTTCCCTCCTTCTGTCTGCTACAAATCATGACTCTCTGCAACTTACAGCCCACCGGTCTCCTCCCATCACAACGGGAATAAGACCCAAACCCCTCATGGGTGCAGGGGCGGCTGGTATCTGCCTGCCTCTCTCACTCTCACCTCACAAGCCTTGCCCATCCCAGTCACACTGGCCTTCATCCATCTGCTCTTTGGACACTCTCAACATGCCCCACCTACCTCAGGGCCTCTGCACCTGCTGCTCCTTCCGCCTGGAAGGCACTCCCACCCCCTTGCATGGCTTGCTCCTTGTCACACTTCAGCTCTCAGCAAAGATGTTAGTTGGCTCCTCACCTGACCTCCAACCCCAGGCACTCTACCATGTCTCTCTCTTTGATTTCTCTTGTGGCAGTTGTCAGTTATTGTCCTCCTCAACTACAATGGGGTTGACCCTCAAGGTCAAGAACCTGGGTGTTCACTGCTGTGTGCCCAGCACCTAGCCCTGTGCCTGGAATACCTCGTGTGCTCAGTGAATCTCTCTCCCTGGAAGAAGGCTTCCCTGACCCTGCTTAGGAACCCACAGCTCCTAACCCACTCCATTGTAATGGCCCTCCTAGCCTGTGGCTCCCCCAAGGCAGGGACCATGTCAGTCTTTACTGGTTTTTTTTCTTTTGACAAAATAGTTCAACAGATATATTTTGAGTCTCTTTTATGAGTTCGGCACCGTACCAGGCATTGGGGATACAACCGCTCTGTGCTCAAAGAGCTCACAATCTTGTGGATGAGAGAGATGGGCAATATATACATAAACAAATAAAATTACAAAATAACTAGTGTTCTGTACAGACCATGGTCAGACCAGGCCCAACTCACGAGGAGGGGATATTTAAGCTGACAGCTGAGGGAGGGAGGGACAAGGAGCCAGGGAAGTACACTGTAGACACAGGGAATAGGAGGAAAGCCCACACTAGCAGCCAATAGCATGGGGCAAGTGATATAGAATGAGAGGAAGCCCGGATGCAGACTGAGCCCGGTTCCCTGCAGTATCCTCAGCACCTGACAAATATCCAATGAGTGACCAAACACATGCATGAATGAGTGGGAGCAAAAGAGTAGTTGAGAACTGCAATTGCCCTGGAGGTTGCTCTAGCTGTCAGCTGGCTGGGGCTGCACACTCTGCCCATACCTGGCTCCATTCCCTGGGCCAGTCCTGGTGTGGGGCTCTCAGCTCTCTCCACACTCTGCCCATCAGAAGGAGCCAATGTGCCATCAGGGCATTCGTTGCTTCTCTTTCTCTGCATGTCAGCAGCCATCACTTGGGCTCTCCTGTGGGGCAAACAAAGGCATTGTTGAAGGTAAGGGGGAAGGTGCTGTTGGCAGGGGTCATTGGTATAATTAACAGTGATAAGTACAGGAAAGTGTCCCTCACCAGGATCCAGCTAACTCAAACCTCTGGGGAATGAGTTCTGAGTATTCCCGTCTATAGAATGAAGTATGTTGTTCTTTTTATGATTATAAAAGTAAGAATTCATTATATCTATTCATTGTAGAAAACTTAAAAAATACAAAAAAGTATAAAGAAAGAAGTTACCATTTTCCCATCCTTCAGGATCTTTCACTGTTCACATTTAGTGTATTTCCTTCTAGTCTTTTTTAAAAAGTGTATATAAAATGTAAATAATTTTTTTTTTACAAACTGGTAACAGTAGTTAACACTTATTTAGTACCAAGGTAGCATGCTAAGAAGTTTATGTGGATTAAGTTATCTAATCCTGGTCCCTCCTCCCTGAGGCAGGTACTCCTATCAGGCTAGCTTTATAGATGAGGGAACTGAGGCTGAGACAGTTTAAGTACCTTGCCCAATGTCACTACAGGAAGGAAGTGCTGGAGCTGGGAACCGAGACACTTCTCTCTCTTGATATCTTTCACTACACTTCTTACCAAGAACATTTCTCCATTCAAAACTGAGTTGACCAGGGGTTCTTTTTAGATATTTAGGCACTTGCAAAGAAAGAATTGAGTCAGAGCAAACATGCTGGTCTTCAGTCTACAGCCTTGCTTTTTTCTAAGTACACTTTTGTACCTTTTGAATTTGGCACCAGGGTTTGCCTTACCAATTAAAAACAACTATAGACATGACAATTCTCAGTGCCCATTTGATAGCCAGGACAAACTCAGCCTGATCTCCCAGTCCTTCTGCAGCCTCAGAGCCAGGTGGAGGTGGCCATGAATGGATGCTAGGCATAAAAAAGTTGGATGGGGCCTGCCCAATGGCCGAGTGGTTAAGTTCACACGCTCTGCTTTGGCGGCCCAGGGTTTTGCCAGTTTGAATCCTGGGCTTGGACATGGCACCACTCCTCAAGCCATGCTAAGGCAGCGTCCCACATGCCACAACTAGAAGGACCCACAACTAAAATATACAACTATGTACCGGGGAACTTTGGGGGAGAAAAAGGAAAAATAAAATCTTAAAAAAAAAAAAAGTTGGATGGCTCACTGGGGGTCAAGCCTCTAGGGTCCCCGAATGGCAGGCTGAAGGGTCTTCATTTGGTAGGCAACATATAGTCCACAGGAGAAGGATTCCATGTGAGGCACTGACCCTTTAGGGAAGAGAAATCTGGCTGGATGGGCTAGAAGGGCAGAAGAGACTAGTCAAGGACTCATGAGGTGGCTACTGCAGGCAGGCCAGGGGCCTGGGAGGGACTGATGTTAGTGTGAGCAAAGCAGATCCTGCCCTTGCCCTCTGGGAGCAGAGCCCATAAGGAACAGCCGAGGCCTTGTCCCTTACTAGCTTGCAACCTTAGGCAACGACTCCACTCTGAGTCTGGCATGAAGAAGGTACTTAAAAAAGCAGATGGAAAGAGTTCTCTCAAACAGACAGCATCACCATCACTAGCATTTGTGTGGCCCCAGCTTGTCTGTGTCCAAGAACACTCTTTAGGACTCTCCTACCAGGCAGCTCATACATATGTACCAAAGAATTTATTTTAAAGGTCTTCTTTGGGGCCAGCCCCATGGATGAGTGGTTAAATTTGCATGCTCCACTTTGGCAGCCCAGGGTTTTGCCGGTTTGGATCCTGGGCGTGGACATGGCACCGCTCATCAGGCCATGCTGAGGCGGCATCCCACACGCCACAACTAGAAGGACCCACAACTAAAAATACACAACTATGTACCAGGGGGCTTTGGGGAGAAAAAGGAAAAATAAAATCTTAAAGAAAAAAAAGCTCTTCTTTTTGTCATCTTTGTTTTAAGCTATGAAATCCTTTCTTCAAGTTAATTTTTTGCAGAAGTTCAATGTGCAAAACAGACAGACAGGGAGGCAGGGCCAGAAACTGGCCTGGTGGCCACTCCTGCATTGAGCCTGGAGCACCACAGAGCAAGTGGGGTAGGGGGGGAGCACCACTGACCAACAGAATCACGCCACACAGAGTAGGACCAAAGGAAGATTATTTGGGAGGACATCTACCTTTGGGATTTTCTAGGCCACCAATCCCATCCATCAAGACACTCAAGAGTGATGGTTCCCCATGAGAGTCAGAGCCCAGAAGACCAAGGCATGGGCCATCTTGTCTGACAATGGGCCAGGAACTAAGAGGCTGCGTGCCCTCAACAGGAACCTGGGGAGGTGTCCAGAAAGGTCTCCTCTGAAACTGAGACTGAGACCAAGAGGAGCAATCCAAAACAGGCCAAAACAGCCACTGCAATGCCACAGAGCCCAGAGCGGTGATTGCTAAGGAAACTAGGGCATGCCTAGGTCTTGAGCAGGAAGACAGAGGCCACTTGAGAACCTTGTAGATCATTATTTCACAAGCTAACTTAAAAGCCATAGTGGGTCTGCATTGCTATGTAAAGAGAGTGATCTCAGAGAGATGAGTCTGTCCATGTTCAGGTAGAGGGCAAATTGCTACTGACAGTCCCAGAGTTGTGGCCAGGGCTTCTGGACCTGGCTCCCTGGGTGGCGACCTGGATCCCTGGATGGCGACCTGGATTGGTATGTGTTTTTTTCTGAAGAGAGCATCCAGAACCATTGTTTTAAATGGGAATGCCCGACATTTCTATGTCTACTCACTTTCCCACTCCCCTAGTCAATAACTTCACACCTTCTGTCTCCTCAAATTCCTATCATCTCCTTCTCCAGTGCTCACTCTCAGTACTATCAGTGATAACCTTGCTTTCCATTTCACTGAGGAAACAGAAGTCAGCAAGAGAGAACTTCCAAGATTCCCACCACCACCTCACCTCACCTCACCTACCAGACTCTGCCATTCTTCTTCTTACTAAAGATGAGCTGTCTCCACTCCACTGAGATCTAACTCCTCCACCACAGCCCCTCTTGCCTACTCAAGCATATGGCTTCAACAGTTGTCTTTCTCTCTCCAAGATCATGAGTTTCCCCTTCTCAATTACCCATCACCAATATGCTGATGTTTCTTCCATTTTCAAAACACTTTCCCTTGGGTGTGTTCACTCTGTGATAATTTGTTGAGCTATACTTATCATTTGTGAACTTTGCTTTATTTCAATTAAAAAGTTAAAACAAATCTCCCCATAACTCTATAATTCCCCTCTAGTTACCACCCCATTTTTCTGCTACCCTTTGTAAAACAAACAAACCTCAAAATAATAAATAATACTTGGAGTTTGATTAGTCAGGTAGGTTAGGCTATGCTACGTAACAAATGAATACCAAAACGGTAGAGGCTTTACACATAAAGCCTTATTATTTGCTCACACAAAATCTACTGGTAGCAATTCACAGCAGCTCTCTTCTAAGCAGTGATTCAGGAATCTAGGCTACTAGCATCTTATAGCTCTGCCATTTGGAACACATGCCTTCCATATCACCTGGCAGTGGAAGACAGAGCTGGAGGGTCATGTACCAGCTCTTAAATACTTCAAACCCCAGATTGGATCGAACTAGTCATGTGGCCAGAGGGGCTGGGAAATGTGGGGAGCTCATGGATATCTGGTAATCAAGAAGTGTCTCTTAGGCGGCTGGCCCCATGACCGAGTGGTTAAGTTCGCGCACTCTGCTTTGGCGACCCAGGGTTTCGCCAGTTCGAATCCTGGGTGAGGACATGGCACCGCTCATTAAGCCATGCTGAGGCAGCATCCCACATGCCACAACTAGAAGGACCCACAACTAAAAAGTACACAACTATGTACCGGGGGGCTTTGGGAGAAAAAGGAAGAAATAAAATCTTTAGAAGGACCCACAACTAAAAACATACAACTATGTGCCAGGGGGCTTTGGGGAGAAAAACAAAAAATAAAATCTTTGAAAAAAAAGAAAAAAAGTGCCTCTGGGGCTGACCCAGTGGTGTAGTGGTTAAGTTCGCACGCTTTGCTTTGGCAGCCTGGGGTTTACCAGTTTGGATCCTGGGTGTGGACCTGCACATCGCTCATCAAGCCATGCTGTGGCAGGTGTCCCACATATAAAATAGAGGAAGATGGGCACAGTTGTTAGCTCAGGGCCAATCTTCCTCAGCAAAAAGAAGAGGATTGGTGGTGGATGTTAGCTCAGGGCTAATCTTCCAAAAAAAAAAAAAAAGTGTCTCTGCCACAGCTTCTCTACTTCTTCTCTTATTCTCTCTTGAACCCATTCCAACCAGACTTTTGCCTCCATTACTCCAGCAATACTGCTCCCATCAAGGTCACCAGTGACCTTCAGGATCATCTCACTTTACTCAGCAGCAGGAATGGACACATTTGATTATTTCCTTTCTCTCCAAACACTTTCTCCTCTTGGCTTCTGGTACACTACTCTCCTTTCTTGGTTCTCCTTCTACCTTGCGGACCACTCCTTCTAAGTCCTCTTATAGTTGAGGGACCCAGAGTTCAGTCCTTGGATCTCTTCTCCGTTTTCATTCAATCACTTAGTGATCTCATTCAGTCTCATGATTTTAAATTCTATCGACACATTGATGATTTCAATTTTTATTTCCAGCATCAATCTCTCTTCTGACTTCTAGAGGCACACACATTTAGCTGTCTACTTGATATTTGCCCTTGGATGTCTTACAGTGTCTCAAAGTTATATGTCAAAAACTGAGTTCCTGATCATCCCCTTAAAAAGTTTTTCCTCCAAAAGCTAGCCCTGATGGCCTAGTGGTTAAAGTTCAGTGCACTCTGCTTTGGCAGCCCAGGGTTTGGTTCCTGGGTGCAGAATCATACCACTCATCTGTCAGTAGCCATGCTGTGGCCGCAGCTCACACAGAACTAGAAGGACTTACAACTAGAATATACAACTATGTGCTGGGGCTTTGAGGAGGAAAAAAAAAAAAACGAGGAAGATTGGCAACAGATATTAGCTCAGGGAAAATCTTTCCCAGAAAAAAAAAAAAAAAAGTAGCATCAAAGAACTGGAGTGGTGCTAGCAGTCCTATAAACAAGATTAAAAAAAGAAAAAAAAAGTTGTTCCTCCCAGAGTATTCTCAATCTCAGTAAAAGACAATTTCATCCTTTCAGTTATTCAGTGAAAAATCTTAGAGTCATCTCTTATGCCTCTCTGCCCCACACCTCACAAACCAAACCATCAGCAAATCCTGTCAGCTGTACTTCAGAATACAGGCACACCCAGCAAAATGTCTCTTTAGTTAACATTTTCGCCATAGGATGCTTCTTGTTTTTTAATACCCAACTATGGTAGCCAGCTTTCAGGATGGTCCCCAGTGATCCTCAACTGCTGGTATTCAGACCTTTGTGTATTCCCCTCCTACGCTGAGCAGGTTGATCTATGTAACCAATAGGATAATGTGAAAATGACAATGTGTGACTTCTGAGGCTGGGTCACAAAAGATACTGTGGCTTCTGGGGCCTTCCCAGTGGCGCAGCAGTTAAGTTCACACGTTCTGCTTCTCAGCGGCCCAGGGTTCACTGGTTTGGATCCCGGGTGCGGACATGGCACCGCTTGGCATGCCATGCTGTGGTAGGCGTCCCACAGATAAAGTAGAGGAAGATGGGCATGGATGTTAGCTCAGGACCAGTCTTCCTCAGCAAAAAGAGGAGGATTGGCAGTAGTTAGCTCAGGGCTAATCTTCCTCAAAGAAAAAAGAAAAGAAAAGAAAAAGATATCGTGGCTTCTGTCTTGCTCTTTTGGATCACTCTCTCTAGGTGGAGCCATCAGCCATGCAAGAGGACACTCAAGCAGCCCTACAGAGGGAATCTTATGGTAAGAAACTGAGACCTGCAAACAGTCTGTACCAACGTGCCAGTCATGTGAGTGAGCAATTGGAAGCAAATCATCTGGCTCTGGTCAAGCCTTCAGATAACTGCAACCTCATGAGAGACCCTGAGTCTGAACCATCCAGCTAAAGTGCTCCCAAATTCCTAACCCATAGGAACTGTATGAGGTAATAAATATTCATTATTGTTTTAAGCTGCTAAGTTTTGGGATAATTTGTTACACAGCAATAGATAACTAATACAACAAACTTGTGTTGATTCAGCTTATGTTTATACAGAAAAAATATATATTTACATCATCAAAATGTGATCTATATTCTTAAAAAAGTAATGTGCCTTTAAAGTCTCAAATTACACTCCAAATAGAACTCATAGGAGATCACTGAGTGCCAAGAAAAAGAGCTTACTTGCATCATGGCTGTTGCAGGTACTGAAAGAGGCCATGATACTGCATTAAAGCAACAAACATTGTTTGGCGATCAAGAGGGAATGTTTTGAGCATTTTATATCCTAACACTATAATTTATTGAGCATATATTAGTTATATATTTTCCCTAGGTTTTAGTACCATTTTAGAAAATTGGGGATTTAGGGTTGATGAGGGAAGCATTATACTTTTTTCCCATTTAAAATAATGGGAAACAGACACTAAGTTAGTGATCCAGATAGAATGTCCAACTTTCATGGAACAGATTACTGATGTTAAGTGGGAAATGCCCATATCCAGAATCTGACCACTTCTCATCACTTCCACCACTACCACATTGGTCCAAGCCACCATTATCTCTCTAGGAGATTGTTGCAACAGTCTTCTAACCATTCCCCTCACTTCTGCCCTTGCCTCATTCAGTCTATACTTCTCACAGGACTCAAAGTGATCCTCTCGAAACACATGTCAGGTCTTATAATTCCTCCGCTCACAACTCTGTAATGGTTCCATCTCACTCAGTGAGAAAGCCAATTTCTTCACAGTGGTGTACAAGGCTCCACTCTGTCTACCCCTGCCCCCATTACTTCTTTGACCTTATCTCCTCCCCTTTTCCTCCCCTCACTTTGCTTCAGCTCAACCACACTGACTTCACTGGCTTTCCTTAAGTATAATGTAAATGTAAATGACGAGCACTCTTTCACTTCAGAACTTGGCCCTTGCTGAACTTTCTGCCTGGACCACATCTCCCTGCTTTTCCCCCTGCCCCCTACCTCACCTATTCCACTGCTTAGTCTAGATATCTAGATGACTCACTCTCTCACCTCCTTCAGATTGCTGCTCAAGTGTTACTTTATCAGAGAGGCCTTCCTGCAATACCCCTGATTCTGACAATTTTCTATATTGTAGGTCACCCTGTAACCTGTCACAAATTTCAGAATGTCAGCTCCACATGCAAGAGGAGTTTAATTAATGTTTGCTAGATAAACAACTTTGGAAGAGAGAAGGTGAAAGATCCTCAGAGAACACCCAGCTATGATGTGGCTTCTGGAGACTCCTGTCTGTGGCAAAGATTTGTCCTTGGTAGCACATAGTCAAATGTTCAGGAACAATGGCTCTGGAATCAGAGGGACCTGAATTAACCTGGAATGGTTTTATAAGCCTCCGTTTTCTCATCTATAAAATGGGGATAATGAATAGTACTGATTCATTGGGTTGTGGGAGGGTTAAATAAGATAATCCATGTAATTTGGTTACCCTAGCACAGAGTAGGCACTGTATACTCAGTTGCTGCCATTAGCACATCATGATCATTCTTATTTAGCATTCAGAACATGGGTAGTTGCACTTACACACAGATCCAGTGGTCTCTGCCATGTAAATCAGTCCTTTGAGAGTTTGCTCACTCTGAGCCAGGCCATTAGTGAAGTGGCCTGGGAAAAGGTGCTTCTGACCTTGTGAAACCAGGTGGGCTCTGGCCTGAAGTGACCCACCTGTGATGTTGGGCCTAAGAGCTGTCTATTGGCCTAGGACTAACTGGCTATTCATCAGCCATGGAGTTGTAAGAACAGACTGCTGGTTCTCTGCTGCTCCTGGAAGTGTCTCCCAAGTTGAAGTCCTTGGTCTGCCACACGACCCTGCTCTGTGGCCTTGCACCTCTGGCTCAAAGACCCAAACAAGGTCTATAGCAGCTTGCCTAATGTCCTCAGGGCCCACTACCCACTGATCCCTTGTAAGTTTCAGGTGACCGAGCCCAGCATGGCTGAGTGATAGCCAGCATGGTACCCACGTGGAGTAGGGCAGGGTCAGCTTGCAGGGGCTAGTGGACACCTCCTTCACAACTGTTCCCCTGCTACCTGAGACCATGAAGCATCTCAGAATCTCCAAGGCCAATCTGGGGATCTAGACAGAAGTCCTGAGGAACCAGTGCTCTGGACATTTACTCTGGAAACTAGGCAGGAAGGGCGAGTGACTCACAACAAAAACCACTCCAACCTCCACTGGAACTATAACCTTTGTAGCTGAAGCTCCTAGGAGGCTGGGCCTGAAGCAGTTAAGTAAGAGAGGTCTCTTGGAACCAGTCCCAGATGCTCCCTTGGGGCCCCTTCTCAGGCAGCCTCTCTAGAAGTCCCCAGGGCTTGTTACTTTCCCTAGAAGTGCTCTGTAGTGCCTATAAGCATTGTCACCAAACAAGATGGCTCAATCAGCCGTTCTAGTGTGCCTCCCTCCCTCAAGTATCTGCCCTGGAAGGGGGAGGGCCTTGCAAGCGCCTCTCCTTACTGGCTCCCTACCACTCTTGCTCCCTCTTCTTGCTTAGTGCTCCATCCTGCCTCAACCCTTTGGGGAGTGGTCTATCTGTGAAGGTGATGCCAGGATGCATGGCCGTGTGGCAGACAGGGCCCAGGTGAGGCTGTACTGTAGCTGCTTCAGCAGGATGTCTACTCCATGCTGAGAGTATGGCTTGGTACTTGTCACTGCTGGTGGCCACTCCCCTCTCTGACAAAGGCTGCTCACCTTCCCCAGCAAACTCTAGCCCAAAAAGGGTGGCTCACTGGGTACAAGGGGCAGCTCTGTTATCTAAGCCAGGGCACCCTTGAGAGTAAAGTCCCAAGCCCGAAGGCACTTTCAGGAGCTGCCCCGCTCACCTGACAGTCACCTCTGCCGATCTTTGAGCGGACTTTGCTGACCCAATGTGTGTGCGTTGGGGGGCGGGTCCAACCTGGCCACTGCCCCCCACAGTACTTCGCCCTCCCAGCCAAAGGATGGATTCCAGGCCTCGCCTTTCGTATTCCCCAGGTGGGGGCCAACCGGCTAAGGCACCCAGAGAAACCCAGTCCTCCTACCACAAATGGCAGCGTAGCCTGCAGAGGCCCCTAGTCTTCAAGCCCCTCCCTTCAAGGATGACAGCTCTCCAGTCTCTCGGCGCCCCCAGGCCACGTGGGTTGGCAGTCGGACTCACCTGTTTCTTGGGGGAGGGGCCCAAGACGCTCAGAGATAGCCGGTCACTGCCCTCTGCCGGACCCCCAGGAGGACACGGATGTCCGGCAGGGCCCGTACTGAGAGCGCAGGTTTGCGGGGCCACAGTACCCTGCGAACGCAGACATGGCCACAGCGTGGGCCACTGCCTTCTCCCACCGTCCCTCGCCCGGCAGCCGGCCCAGGAAGACAGCCCTCGCCGGCCTCTAGCGGCAGAGGCCCAGCTCCAGCCGCTCGGCCCGGCTCGACCCGCCCCCGGGGTGCATTATGGGAAATGTAGTCCGCCCTCACGGTCGCCTGCGGCTCCACGGCGTGGTTTTAGCCGCCAGATTCGGGCAGAGCCTGGGGCGGGGCCTGACCCGGGTTGGGGATTGCCTCCCCTGGTGCCGCCTTCTCCAGCCTCCCGGCCAGGCCCAGGCGCCTCTTCCGAGCTCAAAGCCCCGGCTGGACCGCAGGCTCAGAGTCTCCGGTCCCTCTGCCGCCGGAGCCAATTAGAGGTTTATTTCAAGTGAGAGAAAGAGACGTTGGCGTTGTTTTCTCCACTGATTGTGGAAGCACAGTGTAAGTTTGGGGGCTGGATAAGTGTCATTAGTGGACCCAGCCACTCCGGCTGTAAAGGATGTAGGCACACTGATTGTTGCTAAAAAACATCCTTTTAGCCAGGTTTTAATATATCAGTATGAGGCTCTAGAACAGTAGTTCTCAACTCTGCACATAGCATGATCTGGGGAACTTAAAAAAACACTAATGCCTGGACACCACTCCTAGAGATTTTGACTTAATTACACTGAGATGAGACTCTGGCATCAATATCTTTTCAAAAGATTCACAGGTGATTTGCCAGGGCAAGGAACCACTCACTTCTCTGGACATTCGTAATTTCCTAGGTGCAAAGCAATAAAAACAGCAGGAAAACATAAAGCTTTCCCAATTATATTTTTGGAGAACAGTTTAAAGAAGTAAAATTTGGGGCCGCTCTGTGGTCTAGTGGTTAAGTTTGGTGCGCTCTGCTTTGGTGGCCCAGGTTCGGTTCCCGGGCGTGGACCTACACCACTGGTCAGTGGCCATGCTGTGGCAGTGACTCATATACAAAATAGAGAAGGATTGGCACAGATGTCAGCTTAGGGCGAAACTTTCTCAGCAAAAAAGAAAAAATAAAGAAGTAAAATTAGGGATTAACGACAATATTGCTCATGTTTTCTCTGAAGCAATTAAATCACTCTATAGCCTCCTGGTTAATTCCCCCAACAGTTCTGGAATGAAGGAAAAAGCCTAAAACTACTCCTTTGATTCTCCCTGCTGCTCCAAGCACCCCAATGTAGTGTTCTGTTCCCATCTCTGCTCTACACCGGAATTAGGGGAGAGTTCTGCCCCTGGGCTTTTCTCCTGGTCTCAGAAGGCTGCCACTTGGAACCTACTTCCACAACACTGGCCTGTGACTAACATGGTTACAAAGCTGTGGCCGTTTACTAGAAGTGGCTTTGCACAGGGCTATTAGATCCTTGCACATAATTTAAGGGAAGCTTTCTCCTCCCTTTTAGGTGAGAACACATGAAAAATGCCCAATTCCTAAAACTGTCTATCCCCCTGGAAAACAGGTCACTCAGTATTTTCTCTCCTCACTAGCTCAGGAGTATAGGCTTCCTCCCTTAGGGTAAATATCATTTATACAGTTTTGCTCTCATTAATCCTACCATATTACATTGTAAGAATTTAAGCCAAGAAGATATCATATTCTCTGGTTGGTACAGAAATATCCTGGCTATATTCCATTAACCAGAAGTTGTACCTCATAGAATTGATCTCCAGGGCCAGCCCCATGTCCCAGTGGTTAAGCTTGCGTGCTCTGCTTTGGCAACCCAGGGTTTCGCCAGTTCAAATCCTGGTCTCGGACATGGCACTGCTCATCAAGCCATGCTGAGACGGCATCCCACATGCCACAGCTAGAAGGACCCACAACTAAAAATATGCAACTATGTACCGGGGGCTTTGGGAGAAAAATGAAAAATAAAATCTTTAAAAAAAAAAAAAGAATTGATCTCCACAGAAGACAAATTTAAAGTTTTCTAACATATCTAACTAGTCTCCTCCACAATCTCCATGTTGACCTCAGGGTTTCTTCAAGAGTCTCACTTGCTTTCAAGCACATCAACTCCACCAGATAGCACCATTGTCATTTGGAAGTACTGCGTCTACTCAGCCAAGCAAGTAGCCATATATCCCATGTGCTTCTGGCTAAGACTTGTGCCTAGGACACTCTCAGAGGGCAAGTCACTGTGGCTACTTACTAAAACATTTGAAAGTTGTTATTTAAAACTCTGTTTTAATCTATCTATTGATTTATATTTGAATATTGAGACAATTCCTTCCTATAGGTCACTTTTTGCTGATAGAATTACCAAGAAATAAATCTTGATCTTTTGGAATAATAATAAATGTCAAGCCCATGATGGGTCTGCTGCCCTGTACAATGCTGTTTCAAACCTTGGGTTTTCCATAAACAACATGCTACCCTGACACCTTTTGTCTCCCTCCAGGGTGAGGGCTCTTCAAAACTTTAGTTTTCTGTTTTGTCTAGGCCCATGATTTTCATGGACACAGTGTTTCATCTTCACAACAGCAGTAGTGAGGACTAGGTGGGGCTGGAGCAAAGATAACAATATGACCTCTTGTTCTTCCCCAGATTTCTTTTCTTTCCTAGCTTTAGTGGACATTTCAGAACCTGAGGTGCTATGAAGAGGCTGTAGCTAAACTGAAAGGCCTGACTGTACACAGAGCCTGGGATCTTTTCCCAGCCCTGTTGCTATCTTGCTTGCGTGACTCGGGGCAAATCCTTTAAGACTCTTTCAGCATCTCCAGCAGTTTCCCCTCATATAAATATAAGATATTTAATGTGAAGTATTCTGTGCTAATAATAAGAATAGTCCATCCTTCCCTGGAAATTTTGAAGAGGTTTTTCCTTCCTGCCTTTATTACTTTGTAACTCCTGGTAAGGCAGCTGGTTAGCTGCTTTTCCTGCTCTCCTGGAAAATTTCATCTATGGTCTTCTATCATCCGTATCTCTCTTGGTTCGGGTCGCTCATTTTTTTTCAAAGATTTTATTTTTCCTTTTTCTTCCCAAAGCCCCCTGGTACATAGTTGTATCTTTTTAGTAGTGGGTCCTTCTAGTTGTGGCATGTGGGATGCTGCCTCAGCATGGCTTGACAAGCAGCGCCATGTCTGTGCCCAGGATCCAAACCAGCGAAACTCTGGGCTGCCAAAGCAGAGTGCACGAACTTAGAACTTAACGACTCGGTCACGGGGCCGGCCCCACCTGTCTCTCATTGTAACATTTGATCAGATCCCTACTTTCAATGCTGAAGAGCCATGGCTTCAGTGAGACTGAGGGAACAAGGAACAACAGGCAGGACAAGGTCTTTCTCTTTGCTGGGTCCTCCTCTGTGAGGATTTAGGGGCTGAAAGTGAGCCCACCTCCCTGACTGGACCCTGTACTCCACATTCTAGGCGAGGGTGCTGCTCTGGGTCAGCTCTTCTAAATAGTTCATGCTTCCTGGTCTTAGGCAGTGAAAACAATCTTTCAAGTACTATGGCCTCACATAAGTAAAAAAAAAAATTCCAGGGGCTGGCCCCGAGGCCGATGGGTTGGGTTCGTGTGCTCTGTTTTGGTGGCCTGGGGTTTCGCCGGTTCGGATCCTGGGCGTGGACATGGCACTGCTCATCGGGCTACGTTGAGGCGGTGTCCCACATGCCACAACTAGAAGGACCCACAACTAAAAATATACAACTATGTACTGGGGGGATTTGGGGAGAAAAAGCAAAAAAAAAAAAAAAAAAATTCCAGATGCTTCCTCTGAAAACCCTCAATAATCATCTTAAGGAAAGGGGGAAGGTAGTCAGGAGCAGCATGAGCCTTGGAGTGGGACTGACCTGGGTTGGAATTCCCTACCCTTTGCTTTCCAACTATGGCAAGTTAATCTTTCTGGGCTTTGGTTTCCTTAAGTATAAAAAGGGGATGTCATATGGTTATAGTGAAGATTAAATGAGATAATGAAGTGCCAGCACAATGCCAGGCATATAGTGTAATAAAGAGTAGCAACTATTATTACCCAAGGAGATTCGGCATAAGGCAAGAATAATTAGTTCCTTTTATGGTTTACCTCTTTGATAAGGAAGAGACTCACCAATAATGGCCCAGTTTGGGAAGCAAAGTCAAAGTACCCACAGTTCTGTGTAGCTGTTCCTCCTCTTCCCAGGAACCTCTTAGTGTTCATGTGCCCCAGGGCTCAGGGTTGGAACTCTACTCTCCTGTCTATACTCGCTTCCTCATTCCCTTGGTCACCTCATCCAAGACCATGGCTTTAGATACCAGCACCAGCAATATGATGACACCTCCCAGATTTGCATCTTTAGCCCCTGACTTTACTCGGAACTCCAGACTGATGTATCTAACTGCCAACTCCACATCTCACTTGTCTACTAGACATAGGAAACTCAACCTACCCAAAACTGATCTCCTGTTCTTCCTACCAAACCTGCTCTTCTCACATTCTTCCCTCTCTTCCCTCATCCCAGTCCATGTCTCCTGTTTCCATTAATAGCCACACAGGTAAAGTACCACCCTTCTGTGGTTGTGTTATTGCAAGTCTCCTACTGACTGCCTTGCTTCTGCCCTTCCCACCTTCAGCCTATTCTCTACACAGCAGCCAGAGGGATCCTATTAATATGGAAGTCAAGTTATGATATTATTCTATTTAGAGACCTCCAAAAGTTTTCCATCTCTCCTTACAGAAACCAAACTCATTTCAGCAGAGACTGTACATCTTGTTTAGTTTGTTGTCTGTCTCCAATAACTGCCCCACCCCCATCTCCATTAGTATGCAAATTTTATCCAGTTTAATTCATTCCTGCAACCTCAGCATCTGATACAGTGCCTGGCACAGAGTAGGTGCTTTATAAAGTTCTTGAATGAATGATGATTTTCAAGCAAGATGCCTGAAAAGTGGGAAGGTAACTTTAAAGACTACTTAACCCAACAACTTCTGATCTCTATAGACAAGGCTTGCTTTATTTTAGAATGCTTTATATGCTTTTCTTGCAGCAGACTTCTTTTATCCCATGATGTTGAATTTAGGTTATAAAATCAGGTTACTTTCCCTAAGGGTTGCACTAACAGGGACACCAGGTGGCCGGAACCAGTGAGCATTTTAACCAGTGTAGACAATCCATCTGGAAGCTTGGAGCTGGCCATTTGAAGAACGTTAGCTGAAAGGAGATTCTGGAAGTGAGCTGCAAACTGATAGCTGTGCTGTCCCATTTTCCACTAGGTTGCTGATTTGCAGAGACCTTCCAGTTCCTCTGTGGCCTCGCACAAGTTAATCTTGGCCAGATTTATTGCCCGAGAGTCTTGTGGAAGCTGGGTGGATTTTCCTTCGATAGGGCTACTGAACCTTTAACATAGCTGATATCCGCCTGGTATTCTCGAGGTGGGGATGCCTCACCTGGAAACTCATCAGAAAGAAAAGGAGATGAGCCTCTGTGACTGCTTCTGTAATTCAAGTGCTTCTCTCGTATCTATCTTCGGGTCTTGGGCAAAAGGACTAAGATCTTTGGCTGGGAGGGTCGGGAGCCAGGCGCTTGTGTAGGTCAGCAGTCCCTTCCCAGGAAAGCTTAGGCCGGAGCAGGCTCCCTTCCATTTCTTTGACACTAACGGATAATAAGGCGGCCTCGAGCTAGGGAGGCCAGGGCCGTGTCCGCGCTCCTGGTGGGGAGCAAACATCGAGAAGGCCAAGCAACCAAAAGACTGCAGGTTTTCCTCAACTCCAAAGGGAGCGCAGGACTATCAGCGGCCACTAGCCAGCTGCCAAACCACAAGCCCCAGCAAGCCGGTGGACCTCGGCGGAGAAGCGCGCCCTGTCATAGGACGCCGGCGAGTAGCTGATCCTTTCGCCCCGCCCACGCAGGCAAAAATAACTCCCCAACCCCCACCCCACCACGCGCGGGGCACGGCGGGAGCGGAGTCGGTGCGACTCCTTGCTGTACTCCATCTCCCGGCGGGCTGAGCGCTGAAGGCGGCGGCGCCGCGCCTTTGTGGAGGCAGCGGCCGGCGCGGAGGAAGTTCCGGTCTCCGCGGCGCTGGGTCGGTGGCGGCGGCTGAATATTAGGAGGAGCGGGCCGTGGAGGCCGCGTTGCCTAGGTAAGGGCCCGGGGCGGTAGAGAGGTCGTGCCGGAGCCTGCGGGGAAGGAGGCTGCTCGTCAGGCCGCTCTGGAAATCGCAGGCCCACGCGGCCTGGAAGCTGCGGCTTCGGTGTCGCGGGGCGGCCGCGGCCTCGCTCGGGAAGAAGAGAGCAAAGTGGCGGTGTGGTTAGGGAGGCGCCGCCCACCGGAGGAACGCCCCGGAACGGTCGCGGGCCCGGGGCGGGGCTCGGCGCGGCGGTAGAATTACCGGTCCAGTCTCGGGGCGGCCGGCTTGCGGGGTCGAGGGCTGGCGTGTGGTTGCGGTTCGGTACTCCCGGTCTGCGGAGCCGCAGGCGGGCCCTTTTCTTCTCCTTTTTTCCTGCTGTTGCAGGAATCTGATAGAGTTCTGAGGCATTGCTTGAGAGGGAGCCCTTCTTGTGTCTAGCACAGAGCTTCGCCGTCAGGCCTGGACGGATACAAGTGGGCTCGGTCGGACCACAGGGCGCGGGAGCTCGGAGCCCGGCACGCGGGGCGGTAGAACCTGGAGGCGGGGGAGTGGTCTGGTGGGTTCTTTGCCCGTTGGGCAAATGTGGGAGGAGAGGGATGTTTCCTTGTATTTACTCTTTAGATTCCTTTTGGCATTGTAAATCTGTTTTTCTCTTAACTTCAGAATTGATGTTGTGCTTCTAGGTTCAACTCGCAGTGCATTTTTTTAGCGAAAAGAACGGGCCTTGTTTTGAAGGGTACGTAAACCGTAAGGGTAATTGTATTTTTTACATATTCCAGGTTTGCTTGTGAAGGTCAGAGTTGCTGGAGCTAAGTGAAGGAGTTCAGTAGACTGATGCGTCTGGTCACCTGGTTCATTTTCTGAACTCTGGATTGTGCCCTAGGTTTGTTAGTTTTCAATTTCCTGTTGAGTAATGCCACCAGTGTGAGTGGTTTAATAATGTCAACATCAGCAAACTTGAGAGGACTGTAAGGAAGAGGTATCAGGAACTGATGAGTGGTAGGACAGGCAATGTCTAAAGTAACTAATGGTATGTTACCATTTTGGTGAAGCACAACAAAAGTTAGACTTGAACCTTGTCTTATTATTAACTAGCATCTAACTAGGTACTTAACCTAGGTTAGGTACTAGGTCTCTCTTTCTGGACGTCTGTAGCACCCTTCTTTATAGAATTCTGTTACCAGACGGGTTTATTTTTGTTGCCTTTAGGATCCCAACTGCTTGTAGCCTTTCAGAGGAGAATTGTCAAGGAGGAGGTTACTAAAGGAACTCACTGGACTTATTAAAAATACTTGGGCAAGGTTATACTCTTCTGCCAATGTTTAAATGTATAAACTGGTGTTAATCTGATTCAGAGTTGTATTAAGATTAAAACTATTGGAAAGTTCTGAAACTTTAAAGATCATAAATCTTTGATGGACTCTTCTAGCTGTGTATAAAGTGCTTAGAATCAATTTTTCTGCTAGACTCCAACAGTATGTTGTTAGTCTCATTCAGTTAGTTAACGGGGCAGCTATTGAGTGCCTTTTATACTCCTCCCATCACAGTGTGGGACTCAGTATAGCAGATTGGGTAACTATAAGGAGCTCTAGAATCTGATGGGGTTTGAAACCCTGACTCCTCCACTGACTCAGTGACTTCGGACAGATTACCTAATTTCAGTTTCCTCGTATGTGAAATGAGGTTAAGAAATCTAACCACTTCATAGGTTTTTGTGAGATTTATGTAATACATATAATGCCCTTAGAACAGTGCCTGGTGTGCAGAAAGTGTTCACTAAACGTTAGCCACTACTGTTACCTTTCTTTAAAACAGCTTTGTTGAGATATAATTCATACACCATACAATTCACACATTTAACATGTATAATGGTTTTTTGTATATTACTAATATTTTTACAAAGATGTGGTAAATATAATTTGTTACATATATTGTAACAAAATTTGCCATTTAAACCTTTTTTATTTTTTTATTTTTTTTTAAAGATTGGCACCTGAGCTAACAACTGTTGCCAATCTGCGTTTTTTTTTTCTTTCTGCTGCTTCTCCCCAAATTCCCCCAGTACATAGTTGTATATTTTAGTTGTGGGTCCTTCTAGCTGTGGCATGTGGGACGCCGCCTCAGTGTGGCCTGATGAGTGGTGCCGTGTCCACGCCTAGGATCCAAACCAGCGGAACCCTGGGCCGCAGCAGCAGAGGATGCAAACTTAACCACTCGGCCACGGGGCCTGCCCATAAACCATTTTTAAGTGTAAAATTCAGTGCATTAATTACATACACAATGTAGTGCAACCATCACTACTATCTGTTTCCAAAGCTTTTTCAACACCCCAAACAGGAACTTTAACCATTAAGCAAATAACTCCCATTGCTCCCTCCCTCCATCCTCTGCTAACCTCTTATCTATATTCTGTCTGTATGAATTTGCCTGTCCTAGGTACCCCATTTATGTGGAATCATACAATATTTGTCCTTTTGTGTCTGATTTATTTCACTTAATGTTTTCAAAGTTCATTCATGTCATAACATGTATTCAAACTTCATTCCTTTTTTAAAAATAAAAAAAGTGTTTTAGTTGAGATATAATTGACATTTTCATTCCTTTTTAAGACTGAATAATATTCTATGGGTGTGTATAGACCACATTTTGTTTATCTCTTCATTTGTTGGTAGACTATTGAGTTGTTTCCATCTTTTGGCTGTTGTGAATAATGCTGCTATGAACATTGGTATACAAATATGTCTTCATGACTCTCCTTTCAGTATCTTTAGGTATATACCCAGAAGTGGGTCTTATGATAATTCTGTATTTCTGTTTTTCCACAGCAGTTGCATCATTTTATATTCCACCAGTAGTGCACAAGGGTTCCAACTTCTCCACATCCTTGCCAGTACTTGTTTCCTTGTTTTCTGACGATAGCCACCATAATGGATATGAAGTAGTATCTCTCTTTTTTTCCTTTCTTTTTCTGCTGAGGAAGATTTGCCCTGAGCTAACATCTGTTGCCAGTCTTCCTCTTTTTGTTTGAGGAAGATTTGCCCTGAGCTAACATCCATGCCAGTGTTCCTCTGTTTTGTATGTGGGTCACTGCCACAGCATGGCCACCCATGAGTAGTGTATGTCCGCACCTGGGAACCGAACCTGGGCCACAGAAGCAGAGTGCACCTACCTTAACCACTAGGCCACAGCGCCAGCCCCCTTTTTTTCCCATTTTTTAGTGTACAGTTTAGTGATACTAAGTACATTCATGTAGTGCAACCATTATTACCATCCAGCTCCAGAGCTTTTTTCATCTTCCCAAACTAAACTCTGCACCTATTTAACAATAACTCCCCCATTCTGTCCTCCCCCAGCCCCTGGCAACCACCATTCTGCTTTCTGTCTCTGTGAATTTGCCTGTTCTAGGTACCTTTATATAAGTAGAATTATAAATCATACAATATTTGTTCTTTTGTGACTGGTTTACTTCGCTTAGCATAATGTCTTCAGGGTTCATCCATGTTATAGCATTTATCAGAGTTTCATTCCTATTTTGAGGCTGAATAATATTCCATTATATGTATATACTACATTTTGTTTATCATCTCTTGATGGACATTTGAGTTGTTAACACCTTTTAGCTGTTGAGAATAATGCTACAGTGAGCATGGGCATACAAATATCTGTTTGAGTCTCTGTTTTTGTTTCTTTTGGGTATATACCCAGAAGTGGAATTCCTGGATCATATGGTAATTCTATTTGTGATTTTTTTGAGGAACTGCCTTTCTGTTTTCTACAGTGGCTCTACCATTTTACATGTCCAGCATGCACAGGGTTCAAATTTCTCCACATCGCCAACCTCTGTTAGTTTTTTTTTTTTTTTTTGGAGAATAGCCATCCTATTGGGTGTAAAGTGGTATGTCATTGTGGTTTTGATTTGCATTTCCCTATTCGTTAATGATGTCAAGCATCTTTACATGTGTTCATTGGCCCTTTGTATATCCTTCTTTGCAGAAAAGTATATTGACGTCCTTTGCCCAGTTTTGAATTAGGTTGTTTTTTCTTGTTGAGTTTTAGGAATTTTCTGTGTATTCTGGATATTAATCCCTTATCAGTATGTGATTTGCAAATATTTTCTCCCATCCTGTGGGTTGTCTCTTTACTCTGTTGATAGTGTTCTTTGATGCAAAAAAGCTTTTAATTTTGATGAAGCCCAATTTGTCTATTTGTGTTTTGTTGACTCTGCTTTTGGTGTCATATCCAAGAGATTATTACCAAATCCAATGCATAAAGCTTTCCCTCTGTTTTCTTCTAAGAGTTTTAATTCTTACATTTAGGTCTTTCATCCATTTTGAGATAATTTTTTTTTTTAAGATTTTTTAATTTTTTTTCCTTTTTCTCCCCAAAGCCCCCTGGTACATAGTTGTATATTCTTCGTTGTGGGTCCTTCTAGTTGCGGCATGTGGCACGCTGCCTCAGCGTGGTTTGATGAGCAGTGCCATGTCCGTGCCCAGGATTCGAACTGACGAAACACTGGGCAGCCTGCAGCGGAACGCGCGAACTCGGCCATGGGGCCAGCCCCTTGAGATAATTTTTGTATATGGTATGGGGTAAAGGTCCCATTTCATTCTTTTGCATGTGGATATCCAGTTTTCCTGTGACCATTAATTGAAAAGACTGTTTTTTCCCCATTGAATGGTCTAGGCACCCTGTTGAAAATCACTTGACCGTACATGTGAGGGTTTTTCTGGGTTCTGTATTCCATTGTTCTGTATATCTATCCTTTTACTAGTACCAGACTGTTTCAATTACTGTAACTCTGTAGTTAAGTATTGAATTTAGAAAGTGTGAGTCCTCCAAGTATGTTCTTTTTCAGGATCGTTTTGGCTGTTTAGAGTCCTTTGAAATTCTGTGTGAATTTTAGAGTAGGTTTTTCTAAGGGCATTGGCTTTGGAATCAGATGGTCTTGAGTTTGCATATTGGCTTTTCCTCATATTAGTTATATTATTTTGGCGCAGGTTTCTCAAACTATTTGAGCCTCAGTTTCATAGTCTGTAAAGTGGGGATAGTAATAGAACCTTCTCTGTGGAGGACTTGGGATGATTAAATGAGAGAACCTGTGTAAAATGCTTAACTGTGGCAGAGTCAGTACTCTGCAGTGCTTGCCTTTATTATTCTTGTTTCAGGGTAGGAATAGACATACTCAGGGAGGTCCTTTCCAGCTAATGTTATTATGATTTAAATACCTGAACATAGTAGCAGTAGTAATAGTATTCAATACATTGTTGCTTTAAAATTTTTCAAAACTTTTTTTGGGGGAGGCATAATTTACATATCATAATGATGCAGTCGCCACCACTATTCAGATTTAGAATATTTCTAACACCTCAAAACATTTCCTAGTTCCTGTTTGTTGTTAATCCCCACATCCCACTCTAACTGCAAGTCCTAGCATCCACTCATCTGCTTTCTGTCTCTGTAGTTTATTTTGTAAAAATTTCATGTAATTGGAATTATACAATTCTTAGTCTTTTGTGTCTTGCTTCTTTCACTTGTAATGTTTTTTGAGGTTCATCTATGTTGTTGCATTCTTTTTTATGGATATCACATTTTGTTTATCCATCCTCCTGTTGATGAATATTTGAATTGTTTCCAGTTTTTGGCTATTATGAATAATGTTGCTATGAGTATAATTGTTTCTTATGCATGATCTCATTTACTCCTTATAGTAATCATATGAGGTAGATATCATTATTATTCTCATTGTATAGGAGAAGAGCTTTGAGGCATATAGAAGTTAAATAGCTTATTAAGGACACATAAATAGAAAACTGGGTTTTTTTTTTTTAAAGATTGGCACCTGAGCTAACAACTGTTGCCAGTCTTTTTTTTTTTTTCTTTTCCTCCTCCTTCTCCCCAAAGCCCCCCAGTCCATAGTTGTATATTCTAGCTGTAGGTCCTTCTGGTTGTGCTGTGTGGGACGCCGCCTCAGTGTGGCCTGATGAGCAGTGCCACGTCCACACCCAGCATCCAAACTGGCGAAACCCTGGGCCGCCAAAAGTGGAGTATGTGAACTTAACCCCTCGGCCATGGGGCTGGCCCCTGGACTTTTGATTCAAACGCAGGGAGTCTGACTCTAAAACACTTGCACTAGGCCAATGATCTTGAAACCCTTTTACTCTTGGACCACTTAAGAGAATTAAAAAAATTTTCCCTGGGCGGCCCCATGGCCGACTGGTTAAGTTCACGCGCTCTACTTCAGCGGTCCAGCATTTCACTAGTTCGGATCCTGGGCGTGGATGTCTCATCCAGTCATGCTGAGGTGGTGTCCCACATGCCAAAACTAGAAGGACCCACAACTGAAAAAAATATACAACTATGTACTGGGGGGCTTTGGGGAGAAAAAGGAAAAATAAAATCTTGAAAAAAAAAATTTTCTTCCTAAAATTTTGAAAAACTTATTTACCACCTTGCACATTTTTAAGTTAGCATCATAGCATTTGTGTCATAAATGGCTGCAAAGGATGTATTTTCTGACATAATATGTATTGCATGCATGCTTTAAATATGTATTTGTCAAAACCTTGGAACTGCAGATTTTATGGAAAACGTCTGCCGTGTAATCTAATCGGCAAATCAAACTTTAATGTCAGTCATTTGGCCAAATCAGGCTGCATCTTTGAGAATGCATTCCAAATCTCAATGATTTTTTTTTTTATTGAGGTCATGTTGGTTAATATCCTAATTTTTTTTTTTTTGAGGAAGATTAGCCCTGAGCTAACTGCTGCTAATCCTCCTCTTTTCGCTGAGGAAGACTCGCCCTGAGCTAACATTCATGCCCATCTTCCTCTACTTTATACGCGGGATGCCTCCTACAGCATGGCTTGCCCGTACCCGGGATCCGAACTGGTGAACCCCAGGCCGCCTAAGTGGAACGTGCGCACTGCGCCACTGGGCTGGCCCCCCTAATGATTTTTGAAATAAATCCTGAAAATAGTAATAGGTAACGTTTACAGAGCATTTTATTTATCAGGCACTGTTCTAACAAATTTACGTTGTCGTTTTATCCTGTTAACTCTATGAAGTAGACATCTTTATCCTTATTTTTACGGATAAGTAAAATGAGGTATTAAATTACATAACTTGCTTAAGGTCCTACAGTGTGGCAGAGACTGTACTCTTAGCCCTTCACCACTGCACTGTACTTACTGCCTTACAAAGTTCACTCATAAAGTAGGAACGTGACTGTAATTTGCTGGTGTTAGGGACCAGGATATAAGAATATTTAAAACCTGGGAAATTTTTATTCATGAGGAAAAGCAGCTATAATGAAGTATTTAAATGTCTCCCTACAGTAATGAAGTCTAATTTGTACATGAGTTTGAGATTCCTGTGGGATACCAAGTGGTGATTTCTGGCAAGCGTTTGGACTTTATAGGGGAAGTCGAGGCAGGAGATGGGGAAATTATCATCATAGAGATGTTAGGGTGGTTAAATTGGGAATAGATAAGATTGCCCAGTGTCTTAGCTTGGGTTGCTATAACAAAATACAATAGACTGTGTGGCTTAAATGGTAGAAATTTGTTTCTCAAAGTTCTGGAGGCAGGGAAGTTCAAGATCAAGGTGCCAGCCTATTTGGTTCCTGGTAAGGATCTTCTTGGCTTGCAGACAGCTGCCTTCTTGCTGTATCCTCACGTGGAGAGGAGATCATCTCTCTTTTGTCTTTTCTTATAAGGGCACTAATCCCATTCATGAGGACTCCACCCTAATGACCTAATTACCTCCAAAGGCCCCACCTCCAAATACCATCAGATTGGGGATTAGAGCTTCAACATATGAATTTCGGGAGGATACACACATTCAGTCTGTGGCATGCAGGGATAGCATGTGGATCAAGAACAGTGCTGGGTGGAGGGGGTGGCCCCATGGCCGAGTGGTTAAGTTCTCATGCTCTGCTTTGGTGGCCCAGGGTTTTGCTGGTTCGGATCCCAGGTGTGGACATGGCACCACTATGCAAGGCCACGTTGAGGCAGCGTCCCACATGCCACTACTGGAGGGACCCACAACTAATAATGTACAACTCCGTGCTGGGGGGATTTGAGGAGAAAAAGCAGAAAAGAAAGATGGGCAACAGTTGTTAGCTCAGGTGCCAATCTTTAAAAAAAAAAAAAAGAAGAACAGTGCTGGGGAACAGTATAGAGCCCTGGAGGATTAGCAATATTTGAGGGACATTCACTTATTTATTCAACTACTATTTAAAGGTTTTGTATTAGTGTGTGTGTGTTTTGCATGAGAGATTTGAATATGTTTACAAACAAAAGGGAAACAGCAGAGTGGTAATATAGGCAAAAAAAAAGAGTTAAGTGATAGGACAAGGTAAGGGTAGGTTCTTCAAACTACATTCTTCAATCTAGGGGTACACGAAAACATTCCAGGGAGAACATGGGCATGTATATTTTTAAAGGAATCAATGCACAAAACTTCACCTTCCATAAATACTCTTCTTAAGAATAGATCTTGCTCCTATATATAAGAGCTGAAACAATAAAACTCTTAGAAGAAAATTTGGGAGAGCTTCATGACATTGAATTTGGCCTGATCTCTTAGATAGGGCAGCAAAGGCACAGTCAGCAAAAGAAAAAATAGACAAATTGGACGTAGTCAAAATTAAAAACATTTTTGCATCAAAGAACACTATCAACAGAGTAAAAAGCCAACCTACAGAATGAAAGACAGTATTTGCAAATCATATACCTGATAAGTGATTAATATCCAGAATATATAGAAAACTAAAATCAACAACAACAAAAAACTGATTCAAATATGGGCAAACAGAAAATTATTTTCTCACAGTATGGAGGCTAAAGTCCAAGATCAAGGTGTCAGCAGAGTTGGTTTTTGGTGAGGCCTCTCTCCTTGGCTTGCAGAAAGCTGACTTTTTGTTGTGTCCTCCCGTGGTCTTTTCTCCATGCAGTCATTCCTGGTATCTCTTCTCTGACACCAGTCCTATTGGATTAGGGCCCTACCCTCACATCCTCTTTTAAACCTTAATTACCTCCTTAAAGGCTCTATCTCCAAGTATGTTGGAGGTCATGTTGGGGGCTAGGGCTTCAGGATATGAATGGGGGGTGGTGGGACCGGGGTTGGGGGGTGGGGTAGGGGGAATGACACAATTCAGTCCATAACTCTTGTGAACTATTGGTGAGAATGTAAAATGATGTGGCGCTGGCTGTGAAAAATAGTATGATGGTTCTAAAAAAAATTAAAAATAGAATTACCGTATGATCCAGCAATTCCGCTTCTGCGTATATATCCAAAAGAGTTGAAAGCAGCGTCTCAAAGAGATATTTGTACTTTCAGGTTCATTATTCACAATAGCCAAAAGATGGAAGTAACTCAAGTGTCCATCAGTGGATGATGGATAAACAAAATGTGGTATATACATACAATGGAATATTTTCAGCCTTAAAAAGGAATGAGAGGCCGGCCCCGTGGTTGAGTGGTTAAGTTCACGCGCTCTGCTTCAGTGGCCCAGGGTTTCGCTGGTTCGAATCCTTGGTGTGGACATGGCACTGCTCATCAGGCCACACTGAGGCAGCGTCCTACATGCCACAACTGGAAGGACCCACAGCTAGAAATATACAACTATGTACTGGGGAGCTTTGGGAGAAAAAGGAAAAATAAAATCTTTAAAAAAAAAAAAGGAATGAAATTCTGATGCTGTAGTATGTTGAAGACATTATACTAAGTGAAATAAGGTAGTCACAAAAGGACAAATAGTATGATTCCACTAGAATTATGAGGTACTTAAAGTAGTCGGAATCATAGAGACAAAGTAGAATGGTGGTTTCCAAGGGCTCAGTTAAGAGGGTAATGGGGAGTTACTGTTTAATGAGTACAGAGTTTCAGTTTCGCAAGATGAAAAAAGTTCTGTGGATGGTTGCACAACAGTGTGAATGTGTCTAATGACACAGAACTATACACTGAAAAAAGTTAAAATGGCAAATTTTATATTCTGTATATTTTACAATTTTTAAAATAATTAAAAAAAATGGGTCTTATTGAGTCTCCTTTTCCGCTGCCCCCCCTCCTCCTTTCTTATTAATCCTTCTCCCGCTTTACCAAAAAGTCACCTCTCCGTTTAAAATCTGACTGAAGTACACTCACCCAGAGTGGAAAACCCTTCAGGATACCAAACAATGTTTATCTCATCCCCTGTTGGAGGATATTTATGTTGTTTCCATTTTTTTAAGCTATTATGAATAAAGCGGTCGTGAACATTTTTGTAAAGTCTTTTGCTTTCATTTATCTTAGGTAAATACTTAGAAGTGGAATTGTTGGGTCATAGGGTTGCGTTGGTCAGACCAGTTTCTAAAGTTGTTGTAGTATTGTGCATTCTTTCTACTAGTGTATGAGATTGCTGGAAATCCTGAAATATTTGATTTGGTGAGTCTTCTTAATTTTAGCAATCCTAGTGGGTGTGTTCTGGTATTTCATTGTGGTTTTAATCTGTTTTCTTTATGACTGATAATAGCATTTGTCAGATATGTGTGGCAGATATTTACTCCTTGTTCCTTAGTTGGCCTATTTATTTTTTAACAGTCTTTTGAAGAACAGGTTTTAATTTTAATCCTGTTCTTTTATGGTTAATGCTTTCTGGATCCTTTATAAAAGTCTTTGCTGGCACTAAGCTCAAAAAGATTTTTCTCCTTTTTCTTTTAGAAGCTTTATAGTTTTAGCTTCTACATGTATGTGTGATCCATTTTTTTTGGTCTGATCCATTTTTAATTAACTTTTGAGTGTGTTAATATGGTAGGCAAAGCAAGTACCATCAACAGGGAATGAGAATATCATTCTGGAGAGGGATCCTCTCCAGATCCAAGGATCCACATCCAAGGAAGGCAGCAGACATGCAGATTTCCCACTCCAGATCTGAAGAGGACTCTTTCAAGCGCCTGTGATTGGAATGAATACACTTAAAATCTTTTAATGGCAATTTTGCGGCGGGAGGGGAAGGCCAGAGTGCTGCCAGCAGCTGCTAATTCCAGCTCCTTCAGCGCATATTAGAATTGCTACTGTTTAAAATCTCATAGTTGGATCTTAGTTGGGTAGATCATCAAACTATCGCTTGCCAGTCAATGCCCCCTTGATGCTCTTAGCTGAGTGTCCTATGGAGCCTAAAGTATTTACTTTGGACAAAATTAAAGCGTTTAAAGCAAAATCAAGCCACTGCATACCACAGATAAAACTAATAGAATAGGGCCCCTGGTCTGCCTTATTGGCTTTTGAAACTGGAATTGTAATTTAGAGGGATGGCCCTGGGTATTGGTATTATGCTACTAGAGGTGAAATTCTTGGCCTTTTCAAGATGAACCAGAGTGAAAGCATTTGCCAAGAATGTTTTTATTAGTCAAGAATTAAGGATGGAGGAGGCTCGAAAACAGTCAGCTACCATCATAGTTCCAACGGTAAAGGATGCTGACCTGCAAATGGGGAGGCTTTATTCCCAAACCCACTGGTCACCTTCCAGGAAATGAAGGTCTTTAGGTTCTGGGTGAGTGTAATTGCAAAGTTGAAACTTAAAGGGATCATTATCATTAGGAGGGCATCATTAGGAGTATAGCCTATAACTTAATATGATGCTCGCTGTCTCTGAGGACCAGCTGATCCCTATTCAACCACTATTCCTGTGAAACCATTTTTCACTTCAACCTTCAGGACTCTTGCATGGCTATTTACTACCACCAAGATCTGCACTTGTAGCAGCTTCACCTCGGCTCGCATCCTGATCTTCAGAACTCACCACAGAGGCCCTTCTACTCATTGCTGTGTAGCATCAGTTGGGGGTGGGATCTGGGCGGTTGAGGTAGTAGGCCCCTCTTGCTCCCACTTGCATGTTCACTGCCAGCCACAGTTGGGTATGGAATTGATGTTTTAGTGCCACTTATTTTCAGAGTTAGACAATATGGTAGGTGGTTTGTTATATACTCCTTAGCAGATTCTGACTTTCTTGGCTCCTGTCTTTTTTTTTTTTTAAAGATTTTATTTTTCCTTTTTCTCCCCAAAGCCCCCTTGTACATAGTTGTACGTTTTTAGTTGTGGATTCTTGTAGTTCTGGCGTGTGGGACGCCGCCTCAGCATGGCTTGATGAGCAGTGCCATGTCCACATCCAGGATCTGAACCGGTGAAACCCTGGGCTGCCGAAGTGGAGCACGTGAATTTAACCACTCGGCCCCAGGGCTGGCCCCTTGGTTCCTGTCTTGCTCTGTATGCCAACCATTATCTTTGCTGGGATCTGATGAGCTTCAACATTTAAATCCTTAACCTGGCTTTCAATTCATCTTATAGTGCCAGTTCTGCTTACCAAACGTGGCTCTGACTCCATGCCAGCAACTCAGAGTTTTTACCCATTTAAAGTTTGAGAATATTTTGAGATCATTTTGGCCCCAAGACCAATAGTCATTTGCTTTGCTGGATTAAACTGCATGTCTGTAAGAACTCCAGCTATCCTGAGGAACACTTTGGAGGGAACCACTACTAGATGGTTTCACAAATCTTTTGCTACATTCCCACAGCAGTGTATGCGTGTTCCAATTTCTCCACATCCTTACCAATTTATCTTTTATTATAGCCACCCTAGTGGATGTGAAGTAGTGTCTCGTGGTTTTGATGTGCATTTCCCATATGGGTAATGTTGAGCATTTTTCCTGTGCTTATTGGCCATTTACATATCATCTTTGGAGAAATGTCTACGCATAGCCTTTGCCCATTTTTTAAAAATTGGGTTTTTGTTTTTTTGTTATTGAATTATAAAATAATTCTTTTTTAAAAAAATTCTTTTCTTTCTATTTTATTATTTTTTTGCTGAGGAGTATTCACCCTGAGCTAGCATCTGTGCCAGTCTTCCTCTGTTTCATCTGTGGGTGGCCGCTGATGAGTGCCGTAGGTCCATGCCCGGGAACCGAACCCGGGCCTCCAAAGTGGAGCATGCCACTTAACCACTAGGCCACAGGCCAGCCCCATATAATAGTTCTTTATATATTCTAGATACAAGTCACTTATCAAATACATGATTTGCACAACTTTTCTCTCATTCTGTGTGTTGTCTTTTCACTTTCTTAATGGTGACCTATAAAGCACAAAAGTTTTAAATTTTGATGATGTCTAGTTTATCTGTTTTTCCTTTTGTTTGTGCTTTGGGTATCTATCTTATGTAAGGAATCACTTCCTAATCCAAGGTCACGAAGATGTATGCCTGTTTTTTCCTAAGAATTTTATAGTTTTACCTCTTAAGCATTTAGGTCTTTGATCCACTTTGAGTTAGTTTTTATACACGGTGTGAGGTAGGTGTCAAGCTTCATCTTTGTTTTTTTGTTTTTTTTGTTTGTTTTTTTTTTTGAGAAAGATTGGCCCTGAGGTAACATCTGGTATCTTCCTCTTTTTGCTTGAGGAAGATTGGCCCTAGGCTAGCATCTGTGCCAATATTCCTCTATTTTGTATGTGAAATGTTGTTACAGCGTGGCTTGATGAGTGGTGTGTAGGTCTGTGCCCGGGATCCGAACCTGTGAACCCTGGGCCACTGAAGTGGAGCATGGGAACTTAACCACTATGCTGCTGGGCTGGCCGTCCAACTTTATTCTTTTGCGTAAGGACATCTAGTTGTCCCACTACTGTTTGTTGAAAAGACTATCCTTTCTTTATTGAATTGTCTTGGCACTTGTCTAAAACACTTGACCCTAAATGTGAGGGTTTATTTTTAGACTCTCAATTCTGTTCCATTAATCTGTATGTTTATCCTTATGCCAGTGCCACACTATCTTGAATACTGTAACTTTGTAGTAAATTTTAAAATTGGGAAGTGTGAGTCCTCTAACTTTGTTGTACAGTCAGGAGCTGCGTAACAATGTTTTGGTCAATGACAGATTGCATATACGATGGTGGTTCTATAGGATTATAATGAAGCTGAAAAATTCCTATTGCTTAGTGATGTCGTGGCCATTGTAATGTTGCAGTGCAACGCATTACTCACCAGTTTGTGGTGATGCTGGTGTAAACAAACCTTCAGGTCCTTTAGGAGGTATTCCAGAAGGCGGCATTGTTATCGTAGGAAATGACAGCTTCCTGTGTGTTATTACCCCTGAAGACCTAGCTGTGGGACAAAAGTTGGAGGTGGAAGACAGTGATATTGGTGATCTTGACCCTGTGTAGGCATAGGCTGATGTGCATGTTTGTGTCTTAGTTTTTTAAAAAAAGTTTAAAAAGTTAAAAAAAATTTAAAAATAGAAAAAGCTTATAGAATAAGTATATAAAGAAGGAAAATATTTTTGTACAGCTATACAAGGTGTTTGTGTTTTAAGCTAAGTGTTGTTATAAAAAAAGTGAAAAAGTTAAAAAAATTAAAAAGTATGTAAAGTAAAAAAGTTACAGTAAGCTAAGGTTAATTTATTATTGAAGAAAGAAGAGGTTTTTTTAAAGAAATACTTCATTAAAAAGTATTTTTGTATAACACTTAATAAAGTGTTTATAAAGTCTGCAGTAGTGTACAGTAATGTCTTAGGCCTTCACATTCACTCACTAGTCACTCATCCAGAGCAACTTCCAGTCCCACAAGCTCCATTCATGGTAAGTGCCCTGTACAGATGTACCATTTTTTATCTTTCATACTGCATTTTTACTGTGCGTTTTCTATGTTTAGATACACAAATACTTACCATTGTGTTACAGTTGCCTACAATATTCAGTACAGTAACATGCTGTACAGGTTTGTAGACTAGTAACAATAGGCTATACCATATAGCCTAGGTGTGTAGTAGGCTGTACCATCTAGGTTTGTGTAAGTACTCTCTATGATGTTTGCACAATGATGAAATTGCCTAATTACACATTTCTCAGAATGTATATACGTTGATAAGCAACACATAAATGTATATACTTTTCTCTTTTGCATTGGTGATACCATATTACAGATATATTTTGTACATATTTTTAAACTTAATATATAATAGCTCATCCTATATTAACAAAGCTACTTCACTTTTTGAGAATTGCATAGTATTTTGGTAGTACAAATTATACTTTATTGGTGTACATTTAGATTTTATAATCTTTTGCTATTACAAACAGTGCTGCATTATGTACCTTTATAAACATGTCACCTCACATTGTAGGTTTCTAGAGAATGAAATCCTAAAAGAGGAACTGAAAAGTTGGGTAATATGCATTTTAAATTCTGTGAATTTTACAGTTTTCCTCATGTTACTCATTTTCAATTCATCCCATTTTGGTCAGAGAAGATGCTTTGTTTGGTATTTATCTTTTAAAATCTATTGAGACCTGTCTGTGGTCTACCAAGTGGTCCATCCTGGATCATATCCCATATGCACTTGAGAAGATGTGTCTGCTGTTGGGTGGGGTGTTCTGTATATGTTGATTAGGTCTAGTTGGTTTATTGTGTTAAGTTCTCCATTTCCTTACATTCTGTCTGGTCAATCTGTCTGTTATTGAAGGTGAGGTTTGAAGTTTTCCAACTGTTAACATAGAACTGTTTATTTCTCCCTTCAGGTCTTTGAATTTTTGCTTCATATATTTTGAGAGTCTGTTATTAGGTGCATAATGTTTATGATTGTTTTATCTTCTTGCTGTGGTTTTGGAACCTTTTATTTAATAGATAATGTCTGTCTTTTGTATCTTTTTAGATTTAAAGTTTGTTTTGTCTGATACAGGTATAGCCACCCCAGCTCTCATTTGGTTACTATTTACATAGGATATCTTTTTCTTTCAATCTATGTGTGTCTTTGGATCTAAACTGAGTCTCTTGTAGACAGCATATACAGTCATGCATCGCTTAACAACAGGGATACGTTCTGAGAGATGAGTCCGTAGGCTATTTTACCATTGTGCGAACATCATAGAGTGTACTTACATGGACCTGGATGGTATAGCCTACTACATACCTAGGCTATATGGTACTGATCTTATGGTGCCACCATCATATATGCATTGTTATGTGGCACATGACTGTGGTTGGACCATCTTAGTAGTTGTTTTTTATCTAATCTGCTAATCTCAACTTTTGATTAGAAGAGTTTAAATCTTTTGCATTTAAAGTAATTATGTACTGATAAGGAGGGACTTCTGCCATTGTGCTATCTGTTTTCTATATGCCTTATAGCTTTTTTTGTCCATTTCTTCCATTATTGCCTCCTTTAGTGTTTAGCTGATTTTTTTGTAGTGAAATATTTTGATTTCCTTCTCATTTTCTTGTGTGTATATTCTATAGATATTTTCTTTGTGGTTACCATGGGGATTACATTTAACATCCCTCAGTTGTAACAATTTAATTTGAGTTTATACCAGCTTAAGTTCAATAGCATACAAAAACTCTGCTTCTGTTTAGCTCCTTTCTCTCTGTTATTCATGTCACATAACATCTTTATAAATTGTTCTCATTAACCTAGATTAATAACTATTTCTTGTGCATTTGTCGTTTAAATCATGTAGAAACTAAAAAGTGGAGTAATAAACTAAAGTTACAATGATAGTAGCTTTTGTAGTTGCCCCTGTTTTTATCTTTACCAGAGATCTTTATTTCTTCATACAGCTTCAAGTTATGGTGTAGCTTCCTTTCATTTCAACCTGAAGAACTCTTTTTAGCCCTTCTTGCAGGGCCCATTTAGTGGTAACGTATTCCCTCAGCTTTTGCTTATCTGGAAATGTCTTAATTTCTTCCTCATTTTTTTTTTTTTTGAGGAACATTAGCTCTGAGCTAACTACTGACAGTCCTCCTCTTTTTTGCTGAGAAAGCCTGGCCCTGAGCTAACATCCATGCCCATCTTCCTCTACTTTATATGTGGAACGCCTACCACAGCATGGCGTGCCAAGCGGTGTCATGTCCGCACACGGCAATCGAAATGGCGAACCCTGGGCCGCGGAGAAGTGGAACAGGTGAACTTAACTGCTGCACCACCAGGCCAGCCCCTATCATTTAGTTTGTTTAACATATTTAAGACAGTTGTAATAAAGTCTGTGTCTATTAAATCTGATGTCTGAGCTTACTCAGGAATAGTTTCTGTTCATTTGCTTCTTTGAATGGGCCGTATTTTCCTGTTTCTTTGTATGCCTTGTGATTTTGTTGTTGTTTTGAAAGTTGGGCATTTGACTATTCTAATGTGGTAAATCTGGAAATCAGAGTCTCCTCCTTTCTTGGGGTTTGCTGATTTTTTTTTGTTTTTTGAAGACTGTAATAGCCTGTTTTGAGACTTCTAAACTATTTTTGCAAAGACTGTTTCTTATTGTGTGTTATCACTGACACCTGTTCTTTTAGCTCTGGTTCCTCTAACCTTTTAACCAAGATTTCTTTGAATGCTAGGAGCTCAAACAAACAAACAAAAACACACCAAAAACAAAAAAGAGAAAAGCAGAAAATAACTATTCTCGCTGTTTTGCAGATTGGTTCTGTGCTGGGGCACTCCTTCAACACTTAGGTAGGCTTGCTCTGAGCCCAGGGATCAGCCTGAAGCCTGAAGTGAAGGCTTAAGGTCTTCTTGGGTCTCGTCTGATCATGTGTCTTGCCTGGGTATGCATGTGCTCTCTAAATTTTCCCATACATGTTGCTTTGGAATGTCCTGATTCCCCAAAGTGTTTTCACCCTAATTTCTCCATATCTGTGAGTCTCTAGTCTGCTTTGCAGCTTTTATTAGCAATGCTGCCACTTTCCTCCCCAGAGTTCTGAGTTAGGTACAACAGAAACAAGCACCCTGCATCAGTCTTTCAGATATCCCCCAGACAGGTTAGAACAGATGCAGATGTACACAATAATTTGCAAATTCGGTCTTCCTCTGAGCTGGGAACTGGGCTGCCACTGCTTTGGGACAAAAACCACTGCCATGCTGGAGAGGGGATGGGGTGGGGATGAGTAAAAACACCACAAAACTTTCCTAGTGTTTTGAAGATGGCTTTTTCTTTCTTTTGTTTTATCGAGGTCAAATTAGTTTATAACATTGTGAAATTTCAGTTGTACATTGTTATTCGTCAGTCACTATATAGATGTGCCCCTTTACCCCTTGTGCCCACCCCACAACCCCCTTCCCCTCTGGTAACCACTAATCTGTTCTCCTTCAGGTCCATCCATGTTGTTGCAAATGGGATGATTTTGTCTTCTTTTTATGGCTGGGTAGTATTCCATTGTGTATATATACCACATCTTTATCCATTCATCAGTCGATGTGCGCTTGGGTTGCTTCCGTGTTTTGGCCATTGTGAATAATGCTGCAGTGAACATAGGGGTGCATAAATCTCTTTGAATTGTTAATTTCAAGCTCTTTGGGTAAATACTCAGTAGTGGGATAGCTGGGTCGTATGGTATTTCTGTTTTTAATTTTTTGAGAAATCTCCATACTGTTTTCCATAGTGGCTGCACCAGTTTGCATTCCCACCAGCAGTGTGTGAGGGTTCCCTTTTCTCTACATTCTCTCCAACATTTGTTGTTTTTGTCTTGGTGATTATAGCCATTCTAACAGGTGTAAGGTGATATCTCATTGTAGTTTGGTTTGCATTTCCCTGATGATTAGTGATATTGAGCATCTTTTCATGTGCCTGTTGGCCAGAAGATGGCTTTTTCTTGATTATTTGCTTGGTTGTTGTAAACCTTTGACTGTTTTCTAAAGCTCCAGCATAGTTGATTCAGACATTTACTGCTTGTTTTTTGATGTTTCTGTGGAGGAACAAGTCTTTGGAACTTCTTAGTCTGCCATTTTGCTGACCTGTGGGTTATATTTTTCTCTTTCTTAATAGCGTACTTTGATGCACAAAAGTTTTTAATTTTGGTGAGATCTACTGTATCTGTTTTTTCTTTTGTTCCTTGTCATTTTTGTGCTGTGTTAAGAAATGGTTGCTAAATCCAAGGTCATGAAAGTTTGCCTCTTTTTTAGTAGCTACAGCAAAGGTCCTGAGGATGACTTCTCAGCCTGACTTGGGTTACATGCCCATCTTCAAAGCAGTCACTCTGGTGAGGGTAATAGACTATTCTGATTGACCAGGCTGGATGGTGGTGGATCAGCCACATGGACTGAGACTGGTGTTAATGCTAAGATGCTGTTTCCAAAAAGGAAGATAGAATGGGTGCTGGGAAAGTTAGTAAGTATTTAGTAAATGTGAAGCATTCCTCCTACATTGAGAAGTTTATGGTGCCTCAGAGCACACATTTTTAATTAAAAGGGTGGTTTTTGGGGCTGGCCCTGTGGCCGAGTGGTTAAGTTCGCGTGCTCCGCTTCAGCGGCCCAGGGTCTCACCGGTTCGGAACCTGGGCGCGGACATGGCACCACTCATCAAACCATGCTGAGGCGGCATCCCACATGCCACAACTGGAAGGACCTACAACTAAAAGTATACAACTATGTACTGGGGGGCTTTGGGGAGAAAAAGGAAAAATAAAAGCTTAAAAAAAAGAAAAACACGCTTTTTTTTTTAATCTTTTTTTTTTAAGATTTTATTTTCCCTTTTTCTCCCCAAAGCCCCCCAGTACATAGTTGTGTATTTTTTTTATTTGTAGGTCCTTCCAGTTGTGGCATGTGGGATGCCACCTCAGCATGGCTTGATGAGCGGTGCCCTGTCCACGCCCAGGATCCGAACCGGTGAGACCCTGGGCCGCTGAAGCGGAGCATGCGAACTTAACCACTCGGCCACGGGGCCGGCCCCCTCATTTTTTTTTCTTAAATTTTTCCCTTTTCTCCTCAAAGCCCCCTAGTACATAGTTGTTTATTTTTAGTTGTGGGTCCTTCTAGTTCTGGCATGTGGAACGCCGCTTCAGCATGTGGGATGCCCAGGATCCGACCCGGTGAAACCTTGGGCTGCTGAAACGGAACTCGCAAACTTAACCACGCGGCCACAGGGCTGGCCCCCTTTTAAAAAAATTTTATTTATTTTTCTTGAGGAAGATTAGCCCTGAGCTAACATCCACTGTGAATCCTCCTCTTTTTTTTTTTTTTTTTTTTGCTGAGGAAGGTTGGCCCTGAGCTAACATCTGTGCCCATCTTCCTTTATATGTTGGACACCTGCCACAGCATGGCTTGATAAGTGGTGCGTAGCTCCACACCTGGGATCTGAACTGGTGAACCCCAGGCCACTGAAGCAGAGTGTGTGAATTTAACTGCTGTGCCACTGGGCCGGCCCCCAAAGTGTATTTTTCTTGTTATAAATTAATATGTAAATCTTTAAAAATGACTTCCAAAAATATCCCTGCTGATGTGGTCTCTGATAAACCAAGCAGGAGAAAATTAGTTTAGCCTTTGCTTCATATTCTATTGTATTTATTTTTTGCGGTTTGTTTTGTACAGGCACTGCTATAATCAGAGTTTTGTAGCAAAAGGATCTACTTATTGGGCCCTCTTGACATAGAAAGAGATGTGGGGGGATTCTCGATCTGCTAACAGAACAGGACCTTTTCGGTAAGTCTTAAAATTTGAATATTGAAATTGTGAATATTTTAATGATAAATATATAGCATTTTTTGGTCTACCATAAAAGGAGATATTTTCTTTGAGTAGAAGTAGTTCTGATTTTTTAAAAATAGAAACTATTTTAAAAATTTCTGGTTATTTCTAAAGTGATTGTGAAACTGAATACCAAGCACACCAAATGTTTTGTTTTAGCATTTTTAAACTCTAAAATATATCTACCAATTATTTATTTATTATCTCTTTTAGCAAAGTAATATTTTCTTGACTAATAAGGAAGGCTAGCGAAAATGTACATAAACGTTTATAAATGTGCATAAATGTTCTATTAAGTTCACTAATTTATGCCTAGAATTCAGAGCTGTGTCTTGCCTGTGGCACGTTGTGTTTCAGCTACCATAAAATAGTTCTGAGAAAGAAAAATTACTCGATGCAATTTTCTAAGCTACATTTTAATTTTGGGGGTTACTAGATACAAAGATAAGTGGAGAAGGTGGTACCATTCAATTGTAAATGGATTATATTTTACATTTGTAAGGAGTTCATTTTTTTATAGCCAATATAATAAAAACTGATGATAGTGTTTTTAAAACTTTTGCATTGTATTTACAATGAATAAAATGCCATAGGAATGGAATTTTTATGGTTTTATTTGGTAAGTTATACAGTAAAAAATAGTGATGCTCCAATTGAAACTTGTTACTAGTAAATTTTCTTTTGGATTGAGAGTCTGCAAGATTTTATTGTGCAAATTCAACATGTTCCATTCATGATTCTGAAGCTTGGGGTTCCAACGAAAAATTTAGATAGAGAACTGTGTTTAAAAAATCCATGTATTTTTAAATAGTAAAATTTATTTAGTAAAGCTGGTGTTTCTTAATACTAAACGATAGGTGTCTTTGTTTTCTGCTCAACAATTTTTAAATTAAAGCAATGGTGATGATGCTGGGTATGTTTTTCCTTTGAAAATATTAAGGTCTGGATCAGTGGTAAGCAAAATACAGCCTGCAGCTCATTTTTATTTTCTTGGAACACAACCATGATTATTCATTTACAAGTTGTCTGTGGTTGTTTTCTTGCTACAATGGCAGAGTTGAATAGTTTTGACAGAGACTGCAAAGCCTAATATAATTACTATCAGGCTCTTTATGGAAAAGGTTTGCCAATCCCTGGTCTAATCAGTGAGCTGGTCCTTTATGTTTTTAAATATTTGGATTGTAATCTATCCTTTTTACTTATATTGATGGATAATTATTTTGTAAGTAAGGCTGTTTCTTATAAAATTAATCTACTTAGATGGTTTAGGTAAGCCTTCAGAAGTGTTAGGTAATTTTAGCTCTATTGCATAACTTTAAAAAAATTTTCAGAACATTTTTTCTTTGACCAATTTATTATTTAAAGTTATATTTTCCCACCTTAATTTTAGTTTAAATATGAGTCATTACATGCTGTTTTTTAAGGTCATTGACCAGAAGGGAGACATAGTTTATATAACATAACTTTTGGGGGGACTTATTTGGATTAAAAAAGATATCTTACAGGAAAACTACTTCGTATTTCATTTTAACAGCTTCTTAAATTATTTTTTATTTGGTTGAAAATTCTTTTCATAGCCGCTGCTATTTTATATTAATAGAACTGTTTCTTGAACAGTCTGCATAAAATACAGTTCTAAGAACCCTAGTACAGTAGGCTTCTCTAGATCTATTTGATCCTCTCAACTTCAGAGGGTAAGATAATCCTTAGGGCATTATTTAAAGACAATGTTGGATGTGTTCTGGTCAGAAAACGTGTAAATTGAGATACCTCAATACTCATCCCATGAGTGTCTGCTGAGCTTAAGTCTTCCTGCAATCTAACTATTGGGATTTGAATGATTTTGAATATGAGAGACACTAGAGTTATTGGTAATGTCTTAATTTTAGTGTTAAATTGTATTACTTATGAAAAACATTTGAACTTACTCCTCTTATGGTGAATCACATAGATATAACTAATGTTAATGGGAGCTCATGGAAGTCATCATGTTCTGAAAATCCATTAAATATGTATCATTCTAATGTTTAGGTTACTATTGTTAAATTCCTATCACTTTAAGAAAGGGTTTGGCATTGTAAGTGTTTCTCTTGAACTGAGTGACCCGGAATCAGTTGTCCTTTTAATCTTTCTATAGTGCTGTAGTCTGAGCTCAGAAGGGTCATAGAACCTGTATGTTCTGGGAGGAGAGAACTGAGTTGGACTTGATCTCTTAATATATTTTTTTCTACTGCTACATAGCAGATAACCCTTCAAATCATTTCATATTTTCCTTTTTCATGCTTTCCCCTCCCACTCAAGCTCAGGATCCTAGGTACCTAATTGCCTATTTAAATTCCTTGATCCTTTACCAAAGCCAAAACATGTAAAATGGTCTGAAGGTTAGGCAAAGAAAAGAAGTTGGCTCAAATGAAAGATGGGCCAGTTTTCGTTATCTCTTGAGTTCTGTAAACTAAGAATGTGAATTCAATATTATGCTTATTTTTATTTTTTATTATTTGGGGCAGATTAGCCCTGAGCTAACATCTGCTGCCAATCCTCCTCTTTTTGCTGAGGAACACTGGTCCTGAGCTATCATCTGTGCCCATCTTCCTCTACTTTATATGTGGGACACCTGCCACAGCCTGGCTTGATAAGCAGTGCATAGGTCTGCACCCAGGATCCGAACTGGCAAACCCCAGGCCACCGAAGTGGAATGTGCGAACTTAACCGCTGTGCCACCAGGCTGGCCCCATGCTTATTTTTGAAAATGTTTTATTACCATGAAAAATTAGCATGAGGCATTAGAATCTGGAGTATCAGCTTCTTCATTTGACACCTTAGGATAATGCTTGAGGGCCTAATGCACTCTCTTAGGTCCCTTTCAGCATTAAGCTCCTGGATGATGTTGTTTGGCTTAGTCAACTTACACATGCCTTGTGACATGATTCATGCTGCCTTCTGTGATACCTTTGGGTAGTTATAATAATAATAGGACCCAAGTGAGACTGCTTGTAGGCGGAGCCACTGTAGAACTGGGATTTAGATGCAACCGGGGCTGATGCTCATCTGGTGAACACTGGTGTGCTCCTACTGCTGATTTATAGCCAGTGTTTCTTCATTTTGGGCCTGCATCCATTCTGATTGGGTGGTGTCTGTACTGTAGCTGTAACCGAATATTTTGGAATGTTACTCCTGTATGCAGCAATGAGAAAGACACCTCCTGAAACTTACTGTAAGAAATTTGCAGTGCATTGATTTTTCTGATGTATAGGAATCATCATGTTGATCTTGGATTTCTAAGTTCCCTGGCTGTAGGAAATGGAAATTTTTGTAGCGTGTCACCATTGCTAGCTTATCTGGTGTTGCGGATTTTCCCTGTTGCAGGACTGGGTGAGAGCTTTTTCTGCAGCAGTCATGTTGAAAACCTTGTGTTGACTTTCCTCGTGTTCTGAAATGGGAGCATAAAAGTTTACTCCGTCACTTCGTCTTAAAATAGCAAAACATTGCTGTTTTCTGCAGATCTAGGACCTTGTTACAGAACTCTGCCAAAAAAAAAATGTTTACAGAAGAATGTGCTGTGATTAGAGAAGAATATGCTGGTGTGTAGATTTCAAACTCTCTGGACAATATGAATAACACTGTCTTTGTTTCTACAGTGGGAGCCAAGAAGAAAGGTTTGCTCCCGGGTGGAACAGGGATTATCCTCCTCCTCCCCTTAAGAGTCATGCTCAAGAGAGACACTCTGGCAACTTTCCTGGCAGAGATTCACTTCCCTTTGATTTCCAGGGGCATTCGGGGCCTCCCTTTGCAAATGTAGAGGAGCATTCTTTCAGCTATGGAGCTAGAGATGGACTGCATGGTGACTATCGAGGAGGGGAGGGACCTGGACATGATTTCAGGGGGGGAGATTTTTCATCTTCTGATTTCCAGAGCAGAGAGTCATCACAGTTGGACTTCAGGGGTAGGGACATACATTCTGGGGATTTTCGGGATAGAGAAGGACCACCTATGGACTATAGGGGTGGAGATGGTACTTCTATGGATTATAGAGGTAGGGAGACATCTCACATTAACTACAGAGACAGGGATGCTCACACTGTTGATTTCAGAGGTAGGGATGCTCTTCCATCTGACTTCAGGGGCAGGGGCACTTATGATTTAGATTTTAGAGGCCGGGATGGATCCCACACAGATTTTAGGGGAAGGGATTTATCAGATTTGGATTTCAGGGCCAGAGATCAGTCCCGTTCTGATTTTAGGAATAGAGATGTATCTGATTTGGACTTCAGGGACAAAGATGGAACACAGGTGGACTTTAGAGGCCGAGGTTCAGGTGCTAGTGATCTAGACTTTAGGGACAGGGATACACCACATTCAGATTTCAGAGGTAGACACCGGTCTAGGACTGATCAGGATTTTAGGGGCAGAGAGGTGGGATCTTGTATGGAATTTAAAGATAGGGAGATGCCCTCTGTGGATCCAAATATTTTGGAGTACATTCAGCCCTCTACACAAGATAGAGAACATTCTAGTATGAATGTTAACAAGAGAGAAGAATCCACTCATGACCATACAACAGAAAGGCCAGCTTTTGGCATTCAGAAGGGAGAATTTGAGCATTCAGAACCAAGAGAAGGAGAAACACAAGATGTAGCCTTTGAACATGAGTCTCCATCAGACTTTCAGAATAGCCAAAGTCCACTTCAAGACCAAGACAAGTCACAGCTTTCTGGAGGTGAACAACAGAGTTCAGATGCTGGTCTGTTTAAAGAAGAAGGTGGTCTGGACTTTCTTGGCCGACAAGACACTGATTACAGAAGCATGGAGTACCGTGATGTGGATCACAGGCTGCCAGGAAGCCAGATATTTGGCTATGGCCAGAGCAAGTCTTTTCCAGAGGGCAAAACTTCCCGAGATTCCCCACGGGACCTTCAGGTATGTTAATGGAGTAGATTGCCTTTTTGCTTTTTCGTAAGGCTTTTCTGAAGGATGAAGTACAGAGTCCAGGACCATTAGTCTTGGGTCTCTCCTTGTACAACCATTAAAAAGGAAAATTTGTATTCAAGAATGGAATATACATCTCTAGAGAAACGGCTCTCAACTCAGATCATGTTTTTCATGTATGTCTCTTCACTATTTTGCTTTATGGTGCTAATTTAAATGCCTTGAGATAATTGTTTGAAAGTTTCTGTCTTTGGGAGTTGGTTCTCTCAACTCTTGCGTAGTTAGGCCTTGTGGCTTTTTAGGGTTCATTTTCTTATTTAAAGTCATTTAGAGAATACTTAGGAGTCTTTCCCTAGTCTTCAGGAGGTGAGGTTAATGTCACAATATCCTGTTGCAACTAACTTAAATGACTTCAGTGTTGAATTTCTATATAAATAATATATAATTTAATGAGTATATAATCTAAGTCAGGATAGTTATGTTTGCACTTGGACAATGAAAATACTATCTTTTAAGATAGATTTTCTCCATCTCTACTTAGGTTTCTGTTATTTTGGAGAGTGATCCTAAGACAGGCTAACCAGATAATAGATTTTGAGAATGTTAGAGCTGGGCGACCATATAATTTATTGTTCAAATCAGGACACTTTCATGAGTAAAAGAGGATGTTATTGATAATTATGCCTGGACAGTAAGCATAACTGGGAGGTGTGGTCACTTAGTTATAAGAGACTTTTTCTCAAAAGTTAAATCCTTTTTATAACTTTTGAAATGGAGAGAAGTCAGTTGGAGCTGAGACTTTCATGAATATGGAAAATGCTGATTTCTCTGAATTGTGCTGTTAAGTTGTACGGTCAGATGACAAATCTTGACTTTGTTCTAAAATTTGTTTATAGATGACATCTTTGATAAATGATATCTGGTTTAAATTTCTCTTTTTTTTCTATTTTCTCATTCAGAAAAAGAAAATTATAGTTTTGAGAATATGTTAGGTTTTTTTTTCTGACTATAAAAGTCCTCTCAACATTCTGTTTTACTAGTTTAAGACTCTCAGTGAGCCTTTGTCTTAGCACACTTGTTTTCTAATGATTTGAAATAAAATTTTGGAATGCAGAAAAGTAGAGAAGATTATAATTTTTTAGGTCTTCATATAATGCAAGTCATTTTGATTTTTGATCCTGAGTACCTGTATTTCATGTTTAGTTTCATTTTCCACACTAACGTTTATTTCTGAAATAATTTTTTATTCTGCATTCAAGGATCAAGATTATAGGACTGGCTCAAGTGAGGAGAAACCAAGCAAGCTTATTCGATTAAGTGGAGTGCCTGAAAATGCCACAAAAGAAGAGGTAAGTCTCTTTTTTTCTTTTTCCTTTTTTTAATCAATTAAAAAATTTTTTTAATTTTGAAAAATTATAGATTTACAGGAAGATGCAAAGAAAGGTACAGGGAAATCTTGGGTATCCTTCACCAGCCTCCCCCAGTGTTAACATCTTGTATTACTATAGTACAATAGCTAAACCAGAAAATTGGCTTTGGTGCAATCCATAGAGCTTATTCAGATTTCACCAGTTATACATGTGCTCACTGAGGTGAAGTTTGTAAAAAAAAAAAAAAAAAGAAGAAGAAATTATGACAAATGATTACTGTCCTCAGATCTGCTAATCATCCTTTAGGGCATAATCCAAGAGGAAGGGTTGGAGTGCATACATAAAGATGTAGTTGATTTACTACAGTAGTAAAAGCTGAGTGCTGCCCAATTCCTCATTGTTAAAGGATTGGATGACTAAATGATGGCAGAACGTATGGAAGAATTTGGTCAGAATCTTACAACAAGAGTGAAGAGTGCTTACTCTGTGCCAGGCATTATGTGATGCTTATAGACGTTAGTTCGTTTAATTATCACAATATACTATGAATAGGTGCTCTTTATTCATTCACTCTGTATATTAAGTGCTGTTGTATGCCAGGCAGTGTTCTAAGTACTGAATGGTATAGCAGTGAACATTATAAATTCACTACCTCCATGGATAATAAAAAGTAAGCAAAAAGTAGATAATTTCAGGCAGTGATAAATGCTCTGAAGAAAACTAAAGTAAAAGTTTAGAGCATCACTGGGGTAGGGGCTTAATTTAAATCCGGTAGTTAGGGAAGGCATCATTGAGCCCAGGCCTGAATGCAGTGAGAGAATAGCCCTTTTGAAGAGGGGAAAAGAACTGACCAGTCTGAGGGGGTTCAAGTGCCATAGCCCTGGACTGGGATGAGCTCAATTCATCATCTTGTGTTTAACAGATGAGAAACTGGGCACTGAGAGGTTCCACAGCAAGTGAGCAGGAGAGGCTTGGAATGCAGGCAGTCTGATTTCAGAGCTTGAGCTTGAGCTCGTGATAGTTATGCTCTTCTGCCTTCTTTATATTCTTGGGAATTTTTGAATAATTATATTCTACTTACTCAGCAATTTTTGAATGCCCAGAATGTGCACAGCTTAATTTTGCCTTTATAAAGTAATCATAGCTTTACATTATGTAGAATAAAATCCAGTGGGGAAAATATAATATTCACTGTTTGATTATGATTTGTATTATTAGTATAAAAACCCTATTTTTGCAGATTCTTAATGCCTTTCGGACTCCTGATGGCATGCCTGTAAAGGACTTGCAGTTGAAGCAGTATAACACAGGTGAGTTTCTCAACATGCACGTGGCCTTGGGTTAGGAAAGGTCTTTGTCAGGTTTCTGCATCGTGTGCTACTCGGAATTTTTGTAAGAAACCGTCAAATAACAGCCAGCTTTAGTCTCAGCTGTGGTTTTTTTGTGGATGTTTGTCCACACATGGGCAATGAGGATGCATGTTCCAGTTCTTCGGAGTGCCTATGAGATATATAATGTGACTGTTACAGCATTTGTCCCTGAATATATTTTGTATAATTAAATCATTAAACTTACATTTGTGTTCTTCATCGTGGTGGAATGTTTACATTTGAGCCTAACAGGATTTAATAAACTTACTACATGTAAACTTTTATATTTTGTTGCTTTGGAGTGAAATTTACAACTTTCCAGAGAAATTGTACAAATTAGTGGTTTCTTGAATTTTCAGTCTTGCTCTGAGAATAGAGTCCTGCAATAGTTATTTTGTTGAAATCCATTAATAGATCCAGGAGAACTTTCTCTTTGACCTCTGTGGTCTGAACTACAGATTAAACTTTTCAGAATACCCTGGTATTTTAGTGTGCAGTACTGGGTTCACATCCTTGGATATGGAGGGCCAACTGTATTCATTGTACTATAGCATTTTATATATGGGACTTGAGCATCCTTGGATTTTGGTATCCGTGGGGGTTCCTGGAACCAATCCCCTCCAGATACCAAGGGATGACTGCACCAAGTTAGATCAGTTCCTTCAACTCTTACTACAGAAAAGTAGTCAAAAGTGAAAAGCCGAGCACTCAAGGTATTGACCAATATTTTTAGGGCTACATGATATGAAATGGCTTAAAAATAAAGGTAATGTTTAAATGATCTATTTTGCAGAATTTTAAATTGAAGAAAGTAGAGCATTAATCTTTTCACAGAATTTAGGATTTCAATAATCCAAGTTAGGGGCCAGCTCCATGGCGTAGTGGTTAAGTTTGGTAGGCTCCACTTCAGTGGCTCAGGTTCACGGGTTTGGATCCTGGCCACAGACCTACCTACACCACCTGTTAACCTAACCATACTGTGGCAGCTACCCACCTAGAAAATAGAGGAAGATTGGCACAGATGTTAGCTCAGGGTAATCTTCCTCAGCAAAAATAAATAAATAATCCAAGTTGAAGAACTCTTAAAGTAAGAGCATGCCCTATTTTTGAGGATATAGTTTACTTTTAAACAGTTTACCATAGAATTCTATTTTTGTGATAACTAGATAGCTGCTTCTTCAGATTGGTTCCGCAGAGGGAAATTATCCACAAAAATAAATTTTTATGCTTGAAATAATCTGATACTTGCATTAAGTCCAGAAATATTTTTTCTGTAATTTGAGAACAAACTCAGAAGCATTATTTCTCAGGGACCGGCCCCGTGGCACAGCGGTTGTGTGTGCACATTCTGCTTCAGCAGCCCAGGGTTCGCCGGTTCGGATCCCGGGTGTGGACATGGCACTGCTTGGCAAGCCACCCTGTGGTAGGTGTCCCACATATAAAGTAGAGGAAGATGGGCACAATGTGAGCTCAGGGCCAGTCTTCCTCAGCAAAAAGAGGAGGATTGGCAGCAGATGTTAGCTCAGGGCTAATCTTCCTCAAAAAAACCCATTATTTCTCAGAAAGCTAATTATTTCTTTGTTTTAAAAGCATTAACTCTGAATTTGCGGAGATATGACCGAGTAGTTATGTTGTTCTTGCACACTTTGCTTTTTTTTTGCACATCTCACACACTTTTTTTTTTTTTTTAAAGATTGGCACCTGAGCTAGCATCTGTTGCTAATCTTCATTTTTTTTTCCCTTCTTCTTCTCCTCAAAGCCCCCCAGTACGGAGTTGTATATTCTACTTCTAGGTCCTTCTGGTTGTGCTATGTGGGATACTGCGTCAGCATGGCCTGATGAGCAGGCTAGGTCTGTGCCCAGGATCCAAACTGGTGAAACCCTGGGCCACTGAATTGGAACATGCGAACTTAACCACTGGGCCATGAGGCCAGCCCCGCACACACTTTCTTGATTTACTATTATCTTTGGGAAATAAAAGCAGAATTTATAGGCTGTAGTTACCTTTTTTTTTTTCTTGTGAGGAAGATTCGCCCTGAGCTAACATCTGTGCCAGTCTTCCTCTACTTTGTATGTGGGATGCCTCCACAGTATGGCTAATAAGTGGAGTAGGTCTGCACCCGGGATCTGAACCTACGAACCTGGGTCCCCAAAGTGGAGCGTACAGAACTTCAGACGCTCAGCGATGGGGCTGGCCCCTGCAGTTACTTTTTAACTGACAGGGCAATAACCTCAGCTTTGATCTAGTTTCCTGAACTGTGCTTTCGTTAAGTATTGGTATATTTAGGAAAGGAGATATCTCAATGTTTAGCAGCAATTTAAACTCTTCATTTCTGTAGTACTCATTGACTTTTTATTTATATTGTCAGATTTATTAGCAGAGTAAAACTTATATAATGTATAGGGTCCACAGAGGAAGTTCTTAAATTTACTTGCTGTGGTAGCTATTAGAATCGAAATTGCAGACTAAAGACATTGATATACGTAAGAAATCATTCAGGACAGTGGTTAAAAAAAAAAATGCACCTTTCAGGAAATGCAGTCTTTCCTTGGCATTTTATTATATGAAGTGATAGTGTAATATATACACACAAACACACACATAATATATGTGTGTATGTATATATTTCTTCTTTTTTAATGAAAGGATTGGATTCCAGTCCCGTGTTATCAATATTATATCTATGTGTGGCAAGTAAAATGAACTTTTGAAAATATCAGTCAGATCATATTATTCCCATGCCTAAAATCCTCAAGTGGCTTTCTATCTTACTTGGAAGAAATTCCAAACTCCTTGTTCTGACTTAAAAAGTCATGCATGAGCTGGCCCTTGGCTGTTTCTCTGACTACATTCTATACTGCTCTCCACCTTTCTTACTATGCTGTAGCCACGCTGAACCTTTGTCTAGTTCCTGACCAATACAGACTTCTTTCTCTGTTAAGTCTTTTGCACCGCTCTTCCTTCTGATTTTCACTTGTCTTCTGGAGTTTAGTTCTTGGCGTCAGTTCACCTCTCAGAGGCCTTGCCTCACCGTCATTCCTCAGTCATTTTTCATCATATCCTAGTTTGTCATCTTGGGATCTATTACTTTGATACTTTTCTCAGTGGTTTTATGTGTCTTATTCCTTACACTAGAGAGTTAGCTCCATGACAGCAGGAGCCTTATCTGTCTTGTTCTCCTGTTTCCCCAGTGCTTGACACTCTGGCTGGCACTGATGGGTTCCCAGTATGCAAGGAATGAGTAACTGTCTGTGATTTATATGGAGAGCAGCTGTGATCTCTTCTTAGGTGAGAAGCATTAAAGAGTAGTTTACATTTCACAGCAGTGCCGTCTTGCATGTCTGCTGAAGAATATGGCTTGGAACATTCAGATGTTCTGAGAACTTTAGCATTTACTTGTTAAAAGATTGTGTGAATTTCAGTAGAAAAAGTGACTTTTATAAATAGCATCAGTTTTTTTAGGCTGTGTGATAACCTGCAAAGACCATGCAGGATGGACGTTGCTCATAAGAGGAGGATTGTGGAGTAGAGTTCATACTTTGAGTTGACGTAGCAAGGAACCAGGAGGTTAACAGAGAGAAAAGATTAATGCTTGTTCACTGACTCTGGTAATTATCCATTTGATTTTTGTCTCATTTAGAGCTATGTAAGTACAAGGCCACAACTTTTATCCAAAATCTGTGGGGTCAGATGAGTTTATGAATTTTTTGAATATAAAAGTAATGTGGTCCATAAATCATATATGAATTATATCCCCCAGTGAATGTAAATCAAAGATGATAATACTTCTGCAGCAAAATGTATGAATATTCTCACTAAAATGACTAAAAAAGACTATAAAGAGGCTTAAAGTAGTATAGGTCAGGATTTGTCTCTAAGTGACTTCACTGAAAATTTACTAAGAAACTTGATAGTTAAGGGATTTGGGGATTCTGGAATTTCAGATAAGAGATTATGTGTATTTGAGTTTTTCTTTTGCCGTTTGCAAATGCATTATAACTCCATTAATTGTAGATTACCTTGAGTTACATGATCATATTCCTGGAACAAAGTATCAGGAGTGAAATTCTTTTGGTAACTGGACAAACTCTGGTACATGCATACAATGGAATATTAATCAGCAATAAAAATGATGAAGCTACTCGTGCACGTAACAACATGGATGAATTCTCAAAGGCATTATGCTGAGTGATAGAAACCAGACTCAAAAGGCCACACAATGCCATAAAGAGGAATAAAGTACTAATACATGTTACAACTTGGATGAAACTTAAAAACATTATGCTAAGTGAAAGAAGCCAGACACAAAAGACTACATTGTTTGATTCCATTTATATGAAATATCCAAAATAGGCATATCCATAGACACAGAAAGCAGATTCCGTAGTTTGGTAGTTGCTGCGGGCTGAAGGGGAGGAAAATGGGGAGTGACTGCTTCATAGGTATGGGGTTTCCTTTTGGAGTGATAAAAATGTTTTGGAAGTAGATAGTGGTGATAGTTGCATAACATTGTGAATATACTTAATGCCACTGAATTGTACACTTTAAAATGGTTAAAATGATGCATTTTCTTACGTGTATTTGGTCATAATTTTTAAAAAAGGCTGCATACTATGTGATTCCATATATGACATTCTGGAAAAGGCAAAATTACAGGAATAGAAAATAGTGGTTGCCAGGGTGTTGGGGGAGGATTTGACTGTAAAGTAGAAGCATGAGGGAATTTTGGGGCATAATGGAACTGTTCTGTATATTGATTGTGGTAGTGTACATCAATGTTAAGTCTCTGAAGTTGGTGACTACTGTGGTTATGTAAGAGAATATCTTTATTCTTAGGAAATACACGGGGAAGTTTTTAGGAGTAGAGGACCATGATGTATGCAGTTTTCTCTCATATGGTTTAGAAAAAATATTTGATGTGTATGGAGAAGGGAGGAAGAGAGTTATGATAAAGTAGATGTTCCAATAGATGAATCTGGGTAGAGTGTATGAGTGTGTTCTTTGTACTGTTATTCTTCCAGGTTTTTTGTAACTTGGAAATTATTTCTAATAAAAAGTTGAAAAACTGACATAAAGCTAATGTGTTTTATTTTTAAACGACTAGCAGAAATCTTGCAAGATAAAAACTGCAATGAACAGCTTCTGTCAACAAGTAAACTGTAGAGCAGTGGTCCTTAAAGTGGGTCCTGGACCAACAGTGTTAGCACTACTTTGGAACTTATTAGAAATACAGATTCTGAGGCCCCACCCTAGACCTACCAGATCAGAAACTCTAGGGGTGGGGCCAGCAGTCTGCTTTAACAGAGTCCTTCACATGATTTTGATGCACCCTGAATTGAGAGAACCACTGCATTAGATTGACTATTTGTTTATATTCTTTATTGTAGAACTTTTTTGCACAGTTTAAAAGAGACTTAATAAGCAAGTGGACCTTCTGTAAGTAGAAAAGGCTAATGCTTATGTATTTTAGGAGCTCATGGCAAGCACATGCTTTGCCTGTCTGATCTCAGTTCTGCTCTACGGAGTTGGGGCAGGAGCTGGAGTAGTGTTGATATTATTTTATGTCTTGGGTTGTTCTTTCTGTTTATGTAGCATACTTCCTCCAGAGATCTTGGAATGATTGTAGATGTTCTCATTCTCATAGTGTTTCTGTGACATAGGAATGCAGACAGAAGTGCTCTTAGTTTTTAGGTGGACTTGCATACTCTACAGTGTATAAGCTTGCCATGATGTTTTTTCCCAAGGGAATTTGTATTATTTAGTGAAAATGTTATAGCTTCTGGATTGTGTTTCCTAATAAGTCTCAAATATAGAAAGTAACTCTACAGTAACTAAAGTGCTACAGAATCATTTTAGTACTGTTTCGTTAACTAGCGTCGCAAAGTCAGAAGGCTAATAAGGTGCTATTAGTAGGAAGAAGCAGTATCTTGCTTTGATTCTGTCAGTGTTCACATAGTGAATGGGCACAGTTTCTTTGGCCCTTGGAAGAAAATTTCTTAGAAAGTGAACATTTGCAGTCACCAATTCTCTTGGTCTCCTACTCTAGCATTTTGGATATACTGAAAATGACATTGTATTAGAGGCCCCATACCCTCTGCATTTATTAAGGCTAACAGGCTCATATCCTTTCATTTTTCATGGTTGAAACGGTTTGAGTTTTTATCTCCAGGTTGATAAAACAGAAGTGCCTTCCTTAAGGAAAGAAGAAAACCCCAGAGAAGATCTTTCAATTTAGGGACGGAAATCCATTGTGAAATGGATTGACACTGATGATATAAAACATGCATAGTTTCTGGTATCCCAAATGGAATAACTAAAAACAGAGTAGCTTAACAGCTATTTAGAACAAATATAGTTGGAAAATGCAAATACACCTTTTTGCAGTACTTTTGGCATTTACAGAATAGACAAATATTTTTAGTTTTTAGGGAAAAACTGACCATGGGCTAATCAGAAAATATCACATTTACTTCCCACATCTCTAAAACTGCAGAAGGTGTTGTTTTCAACCAGGAGTCTTAGCAGGTTTGGTAACACATTTGGGGAGGATGTTTACAGATGAACCTCAAGGAAAGGTGGCTGAGCTTTAAAAATAAGAATGGGAAGCCAAGAGGCACTTTTTAGGGCTGAGTGAGTCTTGTGGAGGCAGTGAATGGACCCTGTGGCTGAGTAAACAACAACACACTTGGAGAAGAATTCCATGATGCTGTGCTGGAGGGATCAGGTGAACCTGGGGAGAGGTACTGGAATTAGGGTTAATTTTAGTCACCTTTGGAATTACCTGGGATTTGCCTTATTTCATTTTTAAAGTTTCCCACTCCAAAGACTGAGTAGAAGGTTCTGTTAAGAGAGTATGGGTGTTTTGTGACCCTTACCCTTATTTTAAGTGATTACTTCTCATATGAGAGATTGATTATCTTGGTGTAGAGCCTGGGAATGGAAAACTTGGCTAAGTACCTTGAACAGAGACATGAGTGAGTTCTCTCTGACCATGATATGTTTTGAACCTCATTAGGTGGTGTGTGGTGCTTATTGCAAAATCGGGGCTCACTGGACTATTAGGGGAATGATAGCTTGAAGTCCCTATAGACTTTATGGGAGCAGTGAGGCACTAAGGTTTAGTGTCTCAGCGAAGTTTGAGTTTACTTCTGTCAGCTAGTGAGAGGAGGGATGGCCTAAGAGAATACAAGTATTTTTTCAGGGCTTGGTCAGGACTGGGCACATTTAAGGACTTTTTGCTGACTTTAAAGTGGGATCCCGGTACTGTTTTGGAAAGCAAGACCAGGATTACTGGTTTAACTTAACTAAAGCAGTCTTTTTCTTTTGGGTTGTTATCTTTCCTGACACTTAAGATGAAATTCACTTTCTATTCTGGGAGCTGACTTATGCTTCAGTTTAAGCCTGTTTGTTGAAACCTTTTAAGTTAGCAAGGATAGCTGCTGCTAGTTTGCAGTCCTGGTAGGGAAGTTTTAATGTTATTCTTGACTTTTATTTGGCTCCCTACAGGTTATCTTTCCTTGGGGCTTTTGGGTATAGAGTCTCATTCTGGATCTGAGAATGGGACACCTTTACAACCCAAGGCATCACTTCATTCAGAGACAAGAACCCACCAGGTTGGTGCTTTTTGTGCCTAAACCACACATTACATCTGGAGATAGAACAGACAGCTGTTTTAAGAATATAACATGACAATGATGAGCAGATGCCTTAATCAGCATGTTATGTCCTTTTCCCCAGAACTGTTTAGCTGAGATGGAATTTGCCTCTCTCAAATAGGGAAGGTGTTTGAACTCTGTTTACAGCCCTCTGTCAATTCCACTGCTTTTCTGAGTTCCTCGCTCTTCTCTGGGAGAATTGCTCCTGCCTTCTGTAGTCCTCACTTGTCTCTTTGGCCAAATGCTCAGGTGGCTTTGGCTGAGTCTTCCAGGTTGTACAAGGCTGATTGGAGTTTCTATGCCTTTTGGTGATTAGAAGAATTCACTGAAGAGTTTCCTCTGCTGGAGTAACAAGAAGAAAAGGGTCATTTATCAGCCTGAATAGTGCAGGAGCCTGCTTGCTTCCCAGTTTCCATCCAGGGAGGTGAAGTCATTTATACAATTACCTTCAATGGGCAACAGGTAGAGGCCATCCGTAAGAACTATTTACAGGATTTAAAAATACGTTGACTTCTTCCTTTAACTTTCCCCTTGAACCAGAAATCTGATCTGGAGCCTCACCCTTTCTAGTTTACATTCTCTACTGTCAGAATGTAAATTAAAGCAATTTTTATCTGCTTCCATGTTTCTTGCTTAGGTTATCACTTAGGTCTTCTATTTAATTTAAATATAGCCTTCTTGGAACTAGATAGTGGTGATGTTTGCACTAGTTTGTGAATATACCACTGAACTGTACACTTTCATAGGGTGCATTTTAAAGTATGTGATTTATACCTCAATTTAAAAAAATAAGCCGGGGCCGGCCCGGTGGTGTAGTGGTTAAGTTTGTATGTTCTGCTTCAGTAGCCCGGGGTCTGCCGGTTCGGATCCCAGGTGCAGACCTATGCACCACTTGGTACGCCATGCTGTGGTAGGTGTCCCACATATAAAGTAGAGAAAGATGGGCACAGATGTTAGCTCAGGGCCAGTCTTCCTCAGCAAAATGAGGAGGATTGGCAGCAGTTAGCTCAGGGCTAATCTTCCTCAAAGAAAAAAAAAGAAGCCTTCTTGAAAATTGATTGACAAATAATATAAAGGTTGATTTCTTAAAAGCATTTTCGTGAGTATAGAGAATATTTACAGGGTTTCAACACAGATGTTAATGGCCTGCTGACTAGTACTTATACCTTCCTGGTAGAATTCATAATTGATTGTCTCTAGTCTCAGTTTGGTTCATTATGCTATGTATAGAAAATGTTTTTATATTTTCTTCTTTTAAAATAAAACAGCACTCTCTAACCTTGAAAAACTTGTGATTCATTTGGTATTACCCACCAAATGTGTGCTATTCTGATTAGTGGATGGCTCTACATTGATACCATTGTACAGAGTTATTGTTTGTTTATTAATTCATTCATCCAAGCAATATTTATGGAGTGTTGAGATGCAGAGGACATGCTAGTGAACATGAGGAATGTAATCTTTGACCTTATGGGGCTTCAGTTTTTATGGAAAATGGGTTTCCAGGATGAGTGTTCTGTATTCCTCTTCTGAATAGGCCACAATATCTTGTAACTCCAATTTTTTTTATAATGATCTTTATTTAGGTGAGGAAGATTGGCCCTGAGCTAACATCTGTTGCCAATCTTCCTCTTTTTGATTGAGGAAGATTATAGCTGAGCTAACATCTGTGCCACTCTTCCTCTCTTTGTATGTGGGATGCCGCCGTAGCATGGCTTGTGGAGTGTAGGTCTGCATGTGGGATCTGAACCTGTGAACCCCAGCCTGCTGAAGCAGAGCATGTGAACTTCACCACTACACCACCAGGCCGGCCCCTTATAATTCAGTCTTTGTAAAGGGCTCTGGGAGTTTTCACACATCATGGGTTCTTTTTGGCTGAAAGTTTGAAGGATTTACTACTTTGGATAACTTGATGAAAAGCGTTCTGTCATTTCTAATCCTAAAATTACTAGAGGATGAAAAGAATCGGAGTTGTAGATTAAAAGAGAATAACACCTAAATGAATGCTTGGAGGTAGTCATTGGCTGGAGAGATCAGCAAATAATTGTTAGTAATGTCCCTTGAGCTTCAGAGAGATAAAATAAAAGAAGTCAGGGTTTTTCATGGGTGTTATACAAAATGATCAGACAAGAAGTAGAGGAAAATGCCTGTAAATGCACCTAGCTTTTTTTCGGTATTCTCTAGAAGACGACTTGTTGTATCTCTGTTCCAATGCAAATTTTTTAAAAGGACTATTTTCAACCTCTCAAATGTAGTTGGGTTGAAAGAATTTGTAAATTCCCAAGCAGGAGCTGTTTTCTATGCAATAGACCTTTGGAGAACTTGAAAGGTCTTGGTTGTTTTGGACTCAGTGTTGGGGAAATTCCTCTATCGATAATTTTTTCTTACTAAGGGAGAGCTCCTTTGCTTTTAGAAAAGTGTTTTAAATGATCAGGAGCACTTGAAATGTTTAGGGTGATCTGAAACCTGATTTCCAAACCACCTCAAAATGTACCTTAGAGATCAGGATAGGGGAAATGATAATGATACTTCATTTGTAGAACTTAGTCCTGGCTCTGTTGAAAGAATGTTGGTTTTGCTGTGGGATTCCCTCTTCTCTCGGTTGTGTTTGGCCTACTGCTGTTTTTTCTCCACTATTTTTAAAAGTAGATTTGGCCTGGAAAGAGAAAAAAGATATTGATTGGTTTGATCTATATCTTTAAGGTTCATTCAGTTGCTTTAGGGGCAGGGGAAGCAGGAAAAACAAAGTAAAACAGAACAAAAATATTCCCTTTTTTCTGTATTTAATTTGAGTGCCTGTAGGTGCTTTTGCATTTGTCAGGAGTGAATGTTGGTTATCATAATTGTCAAATGCATGTTAGAAAAATCCTATGGTACAGGAGCTAGGGAGGGGGCTATGAATAATACTTAAGAGCTCTGATGAGGAAAAGTGACTAGATAATGTCATTTAAAAAAAATGAATCCAATGTCCCTGAGTGATGGTGACAGGGTAGGAAAATCATCACATAGCATAAGCTTCATTAGCTTTTTCTTAGTAACCTGTCAACTGCATTTGTGCCATAAACGAAATGATTTCCTCCCTTTGCTTGTTTCCAAATCAAAGAAGAAAGTATTAGTCATGTTGTCTTATATCACACTCCATGCTATAAAAATTCCTGGCAGCAATGTAGGTTATGTATGAATTGGTGGTTAATAATATTTGTGTTAAGTATTGGGATGTGTTTCCTCAACCCCAAAGTATTAGTTAGCATTGTATGTGCAAACTCTGAAAGTAAAACATTGAATGAGTAGAACCTCCCAAGAAATTTTCTTCAGAAAGGTGCTGACAGAGTTAATTTTAATTTCTAAAACTATGCAGTGGTGTTATGTTGAGGGAATAGAGTTTTCTATTCTATTGTTTGTATCATTTTAAGTAATTTAAAATTCTATATTTGTTAGCAAATTTAAAATTTTTGTTTCAGCTTTTAGATTAATATTGAACCCTAGAAAGTGCTCACCTTGTTTTTCAGACAATGAGTCTGTTTGACAAATGTACAGCATAGCTGATGAAATGGACCCTTTTTTAAGAAACGTTAACCAAGAGTAGTCCTGTATTTTAAAATGGCTGCATGGAGGACAAGTGCTATCAGTAAGTCAGCTGATTACAGTAGTATTTGCAGTTGACCGTGGCATAATGTGCAGGAGGGGAGCAGTCCTCAGGAGAATTGAGAAATGGAGGTCTGAACATATTCAGGAATGATGTCAGCAGAAAGCAGTGTTTGCGTCCCATGCCATATAGGCAGAGAGATGATGAGCGATTCTTTTCCTTTTAGCACCATTGGTATCCTATAATTCAATTCATTTCTGACAGTAACTACCCAGAGTTAGCATCAGACTCCAAGGTTTTCAGTCCTACTGACCTTACCTCAGATGCCAGTCAAAAATATCAGATCCTGGGGCTGGCCCTGTGGCCGAGTGGTTAAGTCCGCGCACTCCGCTGCAGGCAGCCCAGTGTTTCGTCAGTTCGAATCCTGGGCGCAGACATGGCACTGCTCATCAAACCACGCTGAGGCAGCGTCCCACATGCCACAACTAGAAGGCCCCACAACGAAGAATATACAACTATGTACTGGTGTGCTTTGGGGAGAAAAAGGAAAAAAGATAAAATCTAAAAAAAAAAAATCAGATCCCCAGGTTACCCACACTTCTATCGGATCTTCTTATAGCCCACCCATTCAGGTTTGATATTTTGCTAGAAAGGCTCACAAGACTCAGGGAAACACTTAACCAATTTGTTATAAAGGACCAGATGAAGAGGTACATCGATGTATAGGTCTGGAAGAGTCCTGAGCATAAGAGTCTCTGTCCTATGGAATTGAGGTGCACCACCATCCAGGAATGTGGATGCGTTCATCAACCTGGAAACTTTCCAAATCCCGTCATTTAGAGGTTTTTATGGAGGTTCCATTATGTAGGCATTGCTGATTAATCACCATTAGCCACTGGTGATTAGCTCGATCTCCAGCCCCTTTCCCGTTCCTGGAGGTTGTGGAGTGAGGCTGAAGTTCCAAGCTTCCAATCAAGTCTTGGCCTTTCTGGTGACCAGGCCCCATCCTGGAGCCATCTAGGATCCCACCAAGAGTTGCCTCATTAGAACAAAAGTCACTCATACCACCCTTATCACTCATGAAATTCCAAGAGTTTTAGGAGCTCTGTGCCAGGAAACTGGAATAAAAACCAAATATCTTTATAATACCACAGATGGATCCCAAAGTTAAATCTGGCTAGTCCCTAGTACCTTTAGTTGAGCGTTGGTTTTCTGTTATAAGACATAGGTGATCTAGGCTCATGGTCTGGTCAATGTGTCAGTCTTACAGAATGCCAGTTGTCTGACCCTTCTCAGGGTGCTAGTTCACTTCTGGAATAGATGAGTGGCTGGGCCAGTGTGATATGCTCTCATTGTGAGCAACTTCCACCTCAGAAGCCACTATCTTTGTGGAACCTTCCCAGAGCTCCTTAGAATTGTTTTTCTGCGGGGTGGTTTTTTTTTTTTTTGCACTAGGGCCAAGGCAGTGGGAAAAAGTGTTTATGGGCCATATTTTCCTTCCCATTCAAAATGAAAATAGTTTTGTAACCTATGGGTGAAGCAGATATATTCTTAGCGTATACTAGGAATCAGTGAGGAAATGCATCAGTGCTAAAATTTTAGTCCTGGGCTTATTAGAGAAGCAGGAACACTGAGGCAGCTGTCTGCTCTTTAGTCCTTGATAGTACTTTATAATAGAAGCACGGGGTACTGAAATGCATTCTCTCTTACACCCCTGAGACCACCCTGCAAAGGAGTTAACATCATTGCTTGGTGGCATATGGAATAACCCAGGCCCAGAGAGAAGTGGCTTGATTGAGAGCATTTGGTGAGTTAGCGGTAGCTTCTGCATGTGTACAGAACTATAGCAGTTACTTTTCTTGTGTGTTGCTCCACTGAAGATACTCATTACAGTCAGGCACCACATAATGATGTTTCAGTCAATGACATGCTGCATATATGACAGTGGTCCCATTAAATTAGTACCATATAGCCTACATGTGTAGTATAGTAGACTATACCATCTGGGTTTGTGTCCCTCTACCCTTCTAGGTTCTTCTGGCTGGTCTAAGAATTAAATTGACATGAGACAGATTTAACAGGAGAAAGACAAACAATAGTTTAATAATATGTATATGTGGGAGAAACCCAGGAAAGCTGAATAACTCACCAAAATGGCCAAAGCTCTCACCTTAAATACCATCCTTAGCTAAAAACAAAAGAAGGTGTTGAGGGTGAGGAGAGGTAGGGACTTCCAAAAGAAGGAAGGCAGTACACAGATAGGTGAAAAGGAGCAAACTCCATTTGGAAAACAAGTGTTTGGCCATACAGAAACGAACACAGAGGGGAGCCCAGCAAACAGGCTTTTCTAGGTTCCTCGCTGTCTACCACCTAGTTCATGTTATGCTAATGTGATAGCTCACTTCCTGAGACAGATTTTTTTTATCTGAATTCTTTTAGGTGGTTAAGGGGGAGGTAACAAGAAAAACTGAGTCTTGTTTCTTAAAAATAATCAGCCTAATATAATCCTCACGTTAAAGAGGCATACTTTGGGGTGGCAAATTTTATTCCCCTTTAGTACACTCTGTGATGTTTGCACAACAACAAAATTGCCTAACCATGCATTTCTCAGAATGTATCCCCATTGGGAAGCGATACATGAATGTACAATTGATGTGGCATTGACTGAGCACCATCGCATGCCAGGTATTATGCTAGTATTGGGGATACAGAAATGGAAAGAAAATCTCTCTCTAATCTGAGGCATCTCTTTTTTTATTGTGGTAACATTGGTTTATGACATTATATAAATTTCACTTGTACATCATGGGACCTCTCTTGTTTTGGAATCATCTCACTGCATGGGCAGTTTGGTGCAGCATTGATGCTACTCCTCTCTTGGGTGATCCTTTTGCCATTCCTGCACCATCTCTCCTGCCAGGCTGGAGTGTTCTTGGCTGGGGGAAAAAAGGCAGATCTGTGAAAGTTCCTCTCTTACTCCTGATGGTTGCTCTGTATGTTTTTTTGTTTGTTTTCAAGTGAACAAATATTGAATTAGATCATTGGCTCCATAAAGAATAATTGTTTCCAGATAAGTAAGTCCTGAGGATATAATCTACAGCTGGTGACTATAGTTAACAATACCGTATTGCATATTTGAAAGTGGCCAAGAGAGTAGATCTTAAATGTTCTCCTCAAAAGAAAAAAAATTGCAACTATGTGTGGTGATGGATGTTAACTTATGTGGTAATCATTTTGCAGTATATACATATGTCAAATCATTATGTTGTATACCTAAAACTAATACAATGTTATATGTTAATTATATCTCAATTAAGAAAAGAATAATTGTTCCCTTTTTTGACTTCTGTAGCATCTTGAGGTGGTCTGTGCCTATCTAGTTGTCATAACTCTTCCATTAGACTAAGATGTCTGAGGACAAGGACAGTTTTTTGGGACAGGGACACATTTTTGTTTTTTAAAAACCAATTGGTACAGATGGAGAATTACATAAAATAGAACCATGTACAGTTTTCAAAAATTTAGCAAGTAATCATCAGTGTATATCTTCCTCATTTCATCTGTTTTGTTATAAACCAGCAACCCTTATATGTGGTGGAGAGAACTGAAAGTCCTTATGTCAAAGTGATAGATTCTTTTTTTTTTGAGGAAAATTACCCCTGAGCTAACATCTACCACCAATCCTCTTCTTTTTGCTGAAGAAGATTGGCCCTGAGCTAACATCCGTGCCCATCTTCCTCTATTTGATATGTGAGACATCTGCCACAGCATGGCTCAATAAGGGGTTGCGTAGGTCTGTGCCCAGGATCCAAACTGGTGAACCCTGGGTGTGAACTTAACTGCTACACCACCAGGCCGACCCCTAAAGTGATGTATTTTATGTGGGCCAATTGCATTCTTCCCAGATGGTAGTTTGTCGTATAAATCAGATGTTTTCCCAGTTTTCATAATGAAAGGTGTAGATGCATATTCACTTGAGGATTTAACTGAGCCAAGTACCTGCTAGAAATTTTACACACGGGCCTCCTTTGTTGTGTTACTCCCACTGATAGGAATTTAGTTCTCTGGATCAATTCTGTTTTGTTTTTTGCTAATACCTAATTTGATAATATTTCACTTTTCTTCTAAAAGCCTATATCCCAAATGAAATGGAATTAGGAACACAGGACCTCTTGAATCTCCATTGATATTTTTCATGGTGCTTTTTATATTCATAGTGCTTTGTTCCCACAGAAATAATACTCCTTGTTTATAGGGGGAAAACCCTTATGTTTTCTTTTCCCTCAAGGATACTCAATAAAATAAAGAAACCTCTTTTCTCCTCTGCTTCTGTCCTTTAAAATCCTGATTCCTTTTTACATTTCATAATATTGTTATGTATATTCTGGGCTTTTTCAAAGTCAACCAGTATTTTCCTAATGGGAAATTTACTGAGACTTGTTTATGTTAGTTGGGTTTTTCTAGATCGGTTTGAACATAGGGCTGCTTATGTCATTTGCCTAAATAAATATTGCTTTATAGTTGTTATGAAAGTGGAGCTTGATATAGACTAACAATTGACTTAATTGGGAGCCATGTTTGTCAGCATTGCAAAGTCAGCTTTTCTAGGGCCAGAGACTAAAGAATTAGTTCTGGGGTAGGATATTATTTATCAGGGCTTCGTTTTCTGTACCTTGCTCCCCCTTCAGCGTCAGATTAGCTTTTAACACAGATACTTTTTCAAGGAACAGGCAAGCATAGTTAAGGAAGATGGAAAAGAATTGAAATTTTAATGTTACCTTTATAGATTTCTTTCCCTTGCCTTGTTCTCATCCGTCTCAGCTGCCAAGAAAAAGTGTAAGGAGCATTCACACTTCTATGAGAAATCTATACATTTAGGTTAGACAATGGCATAAGGTTTGCTTTTTATTATAAATAAGTCATATAAATAAGCACAAAGACCCATCAGCCCACCAGACTTCTTCTTAGCATGTGACAGTGGGAGAAAAAGGTAATGAAAGAGATTTTTGTTACTCTTTTTTAGCTAAGAATCTGTCTGTGGGACTGTTAACATTGTGTTTAGCATCTTGATTCCAAATGGTTCCTAGCAATTTTGAATGTAAGGTTGGTTGGTCATTTTCAGAATGTTTAGGTCTCTGGGTGGAATATCTTTTGTCTACTGGAACTTTTTCTGTGAATTAATAAAATTAGATTTGAGAATTTTAAAAATCCCCAATTTTCCCACTATATCAGTACAGCCACTGTAATAATTTTTGTATACAGTTGTGTTGCATTACATCATTTTCAGATTTCTATGTTCACCTGTGTTTGCTCAACTCCTTTCCCCTATCCCATACCTCACTTTCCCTCTCATGGAGTGAGCATGAGAGGTGGGGATATGACTTGGCTGTGGATTCAGTTGGTTTCTGTTTCCAAGTTTCTTTGAGTGTGAGCATTCTCTGTACTGGCTGTGATTCTAAATAAAGTGATAAATTTTTCATACATTATGGGCCTTAAATGCAAGTCAGCCTCTTCATCTGGTGTCAACCAAAAGAAAAGTGATCTATTGCGACGCTGGAGGAAAAACTGGCAGTGTTGGACTTAACCTATATTGAGAGATGGTATGTTGTTCTTCACCTTGGGGTGTTCGAGTATGACTTTGACAATGCATGGTTTTCATCTCATCTGCTGACTTTTGTCTCTAACCTCTGAGTTAGGTGTGCCTTCACTGTATTTAATTCCAGTCCTTTTTCCTATACACGTTTTGTATAATTGTCCTCATTTTTAAAGCTTTTATTTATTTTTAAAATTTTTTTAAAGATTTTATTTTTCCTTTTTTCTCCCAAAACCTCCAGTACATAGTTGTGTATTATTTTAGTTGTGGGTCCTTCTGGTTGTGCTATTTGGAATGCTGCCTCAGCATGGCTTGATGAGTGGTGCCATCTCCGCACCCAGGATTCGAATCGGCGAAATCCTGGGCTGCCGAAGCAGAACGTGCAAACTTAAACACTCGGCCACGGGGCCGGCCCATAAAGCTTTTAAAATATACTATATACTGTATTAAGAAAATTATATCGAGGATATTACTATATTGTAGTTCTTATAGCCATCATTTACAGCAAGACTTGGGTTTTTGTGTTTTCAGAATTTTGGTAGCCAGTATAGTCAGTTCATGAGAGTGAGTACTTTCTAAATTGCATACTCAGGCCTACTCACAGTGGTTCTGCTGTAGATAATTTAGAATAAGAGTAACCGTGGTGCCGCAAGTTTGTGTATTTCTTAACTATAGCCATATCTTATGCTCAAGCACGTGGGACCCTTTTTGTAATTGAGCTCTGTGGAATTTGGAATTCAGATTGCTTATATCAGCCTAGGATCCTATTAAAGGATGAGAAGCTATACAGTATAGTGGTTAATAGCATTGATTTAAATCTGAACTGCCTGGGTTTGAAGCCCGGTATTGTTCTTTACCATTGAGGTGATTTTGAGCAAATTACTTTTTCTTTGTCTGCTTCTCCATGGGTATAATGAAGTTAATAATATTTACCTCATAGGGTAGTTTTGTGAGAATTGAATTAGTATTTGTAAAGTGTTTAGAATAAAGCCTTGCACCAACAGGTGCTGTGTAAATATTACTTAGATCATCATCCATTTTGGCAATTCCTGAAAATGCTTATAGTACAAAATGAGTCTTGGACACACAAAATATTTTGCTTAGGATCAAGATTGTGTACTTTTTAATTTTTTTTTAGTTTTAGGCATTATAATTACACCTTAAATTCCTGTTGTTGTTTGATAGCTGAAGTTTCTGGTAGAAGAAACTGAGTGTTTGGCTTGTGAATTTAATTTGAAATCTGAAGTACATTGTGAACATACAGTATTGTGGAGTTGATATATAGAGATGCTATTAGATGCTCATAATGTCTCCTGCAGATTGTATCTTTTCCTTCCCACTGACTTTAGTATGAAAGTCGGTTTGTCCTTTAGTCAAGTATGAATGTTGTCATGAATCTTCTCTCTCTCTGTCCACAGATTCTGTGTACTCCTCTGGGCCCCAATAGTTACTTTTTTAAGCACAGGAAGGAAACTCAGTGCTTTGCTGATTTGGTGTTAATTCCCTGTGTTTTTCATTTTGGTGTCTATGGAGAGGGTTGCTTTCTACACACTTGGACACTCCTTGGATATGTTCTGTAGAGGTAATCAACACACTTGAGAGTACGTCTGCTTGTTCCATGTCTACCCTTTCTGAATGTGGACATGTGTTTGAGTATTTGCAGTAGATATTTGGTGATAAAAGTTACCTTAGTTGCTTCTGCTGTTCTACAGTATTTCCCAAGGACGTTCAGAGCTTTTTACAAAATGCAGAATGTCTTATGTACGAGATGTTCACTGAGTTTGATCAAGAAAATTCACTTGTGGGGGGCCCGCCCGGTGGCGCAGTGGTTAAGTGCGCATGTTCTGCTTTGGCGGCCCGGGGTTCTCCGGTTCGGATCCTGGGTGCGGACATGGCATCGCTTGTCAAGCCATGCTGTGGTAGGCATCCCACGTATAAAGTAGAGGAAGATGGGCACGGATGTTAGCTCAGGGCCAGTCTTCCTCATGAAAAAGAGGAAGATTTGCAGCAGATGTTAGCTCAGGGCTAATCTTCCTCAAAAAACAACAACAACAACAACAACAACAAAAGAAACAAAGAAAATCCACTTGAAAGAACTTAAGTACCAAGAAAGTTTCCATTGTTAATAGGATATATACAAATACATACACTGTTTCTCAAAAGTAATTTCACTTCTTCAAATAGTTGCTAATCAGGGGAGACTGGTTTTATAGTAAATTTAAATACAGGTTGCAGGGGTTAGTTTTAATCTGTGTTGGTCAAAGCTATGAAATTTGGTAGAAGAATCTCTCTCTCAGCCTAAGGTGGTGCTGAGATATTTAGCAGCTTTCTTTTCTCCTTCCTGGTCATTTCCTAAAATTCAAAGCAAGAGTCAACCATTGTAACATTTCATAATGAACTTGAAGTATTTAACAAATCTAAAGTCACAACTTTATTATTATCATAACAGAATGTTTCAGGCCATTCATTCCATGTGACAAGGAATCCAGCCCATTTCACCAAGTTTAGTCTGTTTTTTAAGTTATATTTTCTATTGCCCTTGATTTTTGTTTTTGTTTTTATTTTTTGGTCTTTGATATCTTGATTCAATGATACCAGTTTCCTGTTGTTATATATACTTTGTACTGAAAATTGTCCTAGGTTTTGTATTATTTCTCTTTCCCTGAGTTTTGCTTCTGATCTGAACAAAACACATCTTTTTCTTGCTGTTCCATTTGCACGGTGTCACTCCTAAAGATGAGCTGCTTTTTCCTGTGAGGCAGTGGAGAAAGCAGGGAAGCCATTTGTGGGGCATTGCATTGACAAGTGTATTTTTGTAATTATATGATGGTAGTATCAGGGAAATTATAGAATGGGTTAGTATTAGAGTTCAGAAGCTTGTAAATCCCATGATTTCCCACTCCCATGGGTCATGAGAGCCGCAAATGACACTTGCTTAGGAGAAAGGTGAAGGGTGTTTTATAACTCTAATGGTATATACAATTCTTGAACATATATTGATTGCTAACAACTGCTGTCTCTCCCCCAGCTTACCACACCGCCACTGTTTGTGCATAAGCACAGTTTTGGACCCAGCTATTTGTACTTATTTATGCTTTTACGCCTTCTTCCTTTCATAAAGATTTTAGCTGGTTTTTGACTTGAATTGAAACAAGGAAAAAAGAGGAGACCTGAAATGGTCTATCCCCTGCCAACCAGAAGCCTCCTGTGGTATCCAAACAATAGTTGCCTCAGTCTGTCAGCACTTCTATCTTTGAAGGTGGTTTCTGCTTGAAAAGTGGTGACTATTAGCATAGCTTTGGGATAATTGCTTCTCCTTCCTCTCTTGAGATACATTTTTTTTTCAGATACTTTCTGTTCTTGTTGACTCTGTTTTTCCAGAAGATTCAGCCTGTGGTTAAAATGTTTCGGGTCCCCACTTGAACTTTCTGTTGGTTTACCCATTTCTGGGGCACCCTCGCCAGATTATCAGTGCTAAAGAGGGCAAAGGATCTTCTTGGTTAATAGAAAAAGCCATTTTGGGATGACTCTCAAAGTTCAGAAACATCCAGACTTTCCTTCAGTACTTTTTTCTGTTTGGGGTAGCATCTTTGCCTAGTATAGGGGGAGGAGGGGCTAGTTGGGAGGGCTTGTGTTTAAGGGGTTCAGAAACAGGGGATTTAAGTGTGTCTTTTGTGTTTGCAAGGCACTAACACCACTCCCGTCTGTATTTAAATGCTGTCCCCAGGTTACGACTATGGCTATGTCTGCGTGGAGTTTTCACTCTTGGAAGATGCCATCGGATGCATGGAGGCCAACCAGGTTGCTTTATACTTCGGTCAAATGATGCTGGAAGGATATATTTTTTATGTATGGGGAGGGAGGGTTTCAAATGATTAAACTTTGGAGAGGTACCAGAAATCTATCTTTGGAGCATACAACATTCAACTAAAAAGTGGTTGTGAAGAGAAACTTTCAAATAGGCTGAGAAGGTTTCTCTGGAAGAGTTGATGGGCACCCACCTCTACAGTGTACTTTAAAAACTAGACCCCAGTTGCAGTTGGACTAGACTCCAAAGACAGTAGATGGAAAAAAGTGACAGGTCTGGAGTGCTTCCCTTTGGAGTGTGACTGAGATAGGGATCCTGATGTAAGGAACAATCTTGGCTGTCTGTGATCCCAAGGATCTGCCTGGCATCTTTATACGAGGTCAATACTTATATCCAGATCTAGGGTGAAGACCACTGATGGCAACTTCTGTGGCACTCAGGTCCTCCCTGCATGTGCTACTTTCATAAGAGGGCCATTGGGGAGGAGGGAATTGTGGATTGTTTGTGTCTATTACATTCGTCATTGTTCTTTGCAAATTGGAGTTTTGTACTCAAGTTCTAGGCTGCATATAATCAGAGCTGGTGAATCTGAATCTGTACTTACCTTATGTTTGAAACACCTAGATATATTCAGCTTACCACCTAGAACTGGCCTCTGGGTCTTTAATTGAATCCTGCCTGGTGGTTTTGGGAGGTATTATGAAATGGATAGAATCCTTCTTGTCATGGGTGTTTCCTTGAGGCAAGTTGTTTTCTTTGTGATGTGTTAGTTCCTCCATCTGTAAAATGGAAGAAAGAAGCATAGTGATATGGTTTGATTTTTATGTACCCACTGCCTATACTTAACAGTGTGAATGCAGTGTGCTCCAACTCTTAAAAGAAGGTTCTGCCAGGGCCAGCCTTGGTGACCCAGTGGTTAAGTTTGGTGTGCTCCACTTCGGTGGCCTGGATTTGATTCCCGGGCGTGGACCTACACCACTTGTCTGTCAGTGGCCATGCTGTGGTGGCAGCTCACATACAAAAAGAGGAAGATTGGCAGCAGATAATAGCTCAGGGCGAATCTTCCTCAGCAAAAAAAGAAACAAGGTTCTGCCAGAGAAGAGTAGTGTTGTATGAGAACTCTTCCTCTTTTATATAGCCTGTTTCCCTTTCATCGGCTTTGTTCCATTCAGCATGCCTCATTACATTTAACCTTTTCCCTTCTTTGGGTGTGTTCTCCCTTTATGGGTATGGAGATGACATGCTATAAAGCCTTTGGGAGCAAGCACTAATTAGAGGAAACTTTTGATGTATCTGTACCTATTACTAGTAGTATAATAATGCTAGATCTTCAGAGAATGACTGGCTTAGGATCATATCTCCTTGATAGGGTTCTTATTGATTGATTTATTCAGTGTCCATCATTGAGTCAGTCATTTCACAGATACTAATTATGTATCAGAAACTGTGCTACCTACCAATATTTGGAGAGAAGAATGAAGGCCCCAATCTGAATGCTTATGGTTGATTCCATTCTGACAATCTGTCCTAATTTGAGAAGATTCATTTAATTCATAAGCATCTTGTTCTTGTCTGTGAATCATCATTAAGTCCTTTGCCACTGTACTAAATAGTACTGTGAGTGATGGAAACGTAAATGGGGGAGCCATGGCGGATGACATCTCTTTTATATCATTATCCCAACTGTGTTTCTCCTAGAAGAGTGTTGCTTTTTATCACTATTTAATGTTTGATCATAAAAATAACAATGTTATGTCTTAATGGCCTCTTCCTCCATCCCAACAGAAAATCCTGTCTAAAGTATCCAGTCCCCTAAAGAATAGTGTCAAGTAGAACTAGAGCAGCCTTCTTTAAAAACAAGGTTTAATTGTAGGCAGAGTTTCTGTTGGAGGTATATCTGGAAAAATGTTCATTTTTGCAAGTGGTATTGAGGAGGTGTGGCTTATAGACATCTCTCCCCCCACCTTCCCCACCCATTCTATAAACACTCTTAGGGCTCCCAGATCCCTGATGAATGACTCTTATCCAGAGAATGTGGCACCAGAACAAAGTAGGAGCAGGGCCAGAATTCTTCCAGATGAGAAATAGAATGTTCTGACAGGTAGCCGTCGTCATGCATAGGTTACCATATGGCACTCTGTGCAGGAGTACAAGTAAGAGACAACCTTTGTGTTCTAGGACCTTATAATCTCAGACTAGGAAAGGTGACAGATTATGTAGTACTCATGGATCCCATAGGGTGTTCTCTCAAATAAACTGTAAATTTTTGTCTGATCTCATTTTCAGTGTTCACTGGAGTAATTCCTTAATAAGACATCACCATATCCTTATTGAGTCAACCCCATTTCCTAGATTTTTATTCTTCCCCTAGGCATAAGACAGAAGGCATACTGTTAGTGCTGCCACACAACAGAATCCTCTCTTGCTGAACTGCTTAGATTTCATAATCCAATCAGCATTCTTTCTTTTTTCTTCTTCTTCTTCTTCTTTAGAGGAAGATTGACCCTGAGCTAACAGCTGCTCCCACTCTTTCTCTTTTTTGCTTGAGGGGGATTGTCCCTGAGCTAACATCTGTAACATCTGTGCCAGTCTTCCTCTATTCTGTGTATGGGATGCCACTACAGCATGGCCTGTTGAGAGTTGTGTAGGCCTGTGCCCAGGATCCGAACCCTGGGCCACTGAAGCAGAGCATGCAAACTTAACCACTACACCACTGGGCCAGCCCAGTCAGCATTCTTTTAATAACCTTTACCACAACTCAGGATGTCTGCAAATCATTTTGATAGAAAAAATTTTTTTAACTTTTTTTTTTTTAGGAAGATTAGCCGTGAGCTAACATCTGCCACCAATCCTCTTTTTGCTGAGGAAGATTGGCCCTGAGCTAACATCTGTGCCCATCTTCCTCTATTTTATATGTGGGATGCCTGCCACAGCATGGGTCAATAAGTGGTGCATAGGTCTGCGCTCAGAATCTGAACCAGTGAACCCTGGGCCACCAAAGCCGAACATATGAACTTAACTGCTGTGCCACCAGGCCTGCCCCTTGATGGAAAAATTTTTGAGAATGGAATCTCCAGGGAAATTTTGGTACTTGGGTGAGACAGCATAGAAAAGAGGAGTGTAGGTTCTGCAGTCAGATGTAACTTGTTAGCTGGATTGTCCCTGTTGAGTTTCTTAATCTCCCTCAGCATCAGTTCCCTGTTATCAATCTTCATGGGGGCTCTGCTGTGGATTACATAAGATCATACCTTCATGAGTGCCTGCTGTGTGCCAGGCATCTTTCTGGATGCTGGAGATGCTGCAGTAAACAAGACAGATTATATAACTTCTGTTTTAGTGATAGAAGACAGAGTATAAGCAGGTAGACAAATTTAAAGTAATATATGATAGTGCTAAGTGCTATAAAGATAATGAAGCAGAGTATTGAAAGAACGTGTAATGGGGGCAGTTTTACATGTGGTGGTCAGGGAAGCTTCTTGAGGAGTGACATTACATTTGAGTAGTGACTTGCTGAATAATGTGTACAGAACATTTAGCATAGCATCTGGTACCTAATAAGCATTTGAAATTAGATGATCATCTCCTATTTCTCCTCTCTCCCTTCTTCATGTCAAGTAATTTCCAATCATAATTCTAGGAAAATAAATTTATTTTTGTATCTAGAGTTTATTAAAACTAATTCTTTAAGGAAGTGGATGTGGATTAAGCTTCCAATAACACGGTAATAATTCCCAATAACTCTCAAAATCTTATGAGAGACAAGAATTTGAGAGAAGTCTTCACTCCTCAGAGTGCAAAAGCAAATGTTTATGGAACGTGAACGTCTCTGTTTCTTCATCCATTCTCCTTCCCTCCGTGTTTTACTTACAGACCAAATTGGTACAGATTCTGAGTCCCTATCTGCTGGGCACCTCTGAGTAGAGTGTGTGTGCATGTGCGTGCATGTGCACACACGTGTTTTTCAGGGGTTTTTATGAAATGCTTTGGGTTGAGTTTTTGTGATTCTTTGCCATGCTAACTCTTGATGTGAAGTGTCTTTTATTTATCATTGACTAACACTTACAAGTCTAGAGGAGGGGAATAAAGGAACCTTCTGCAAGCTTGTGTTGTCAGTATTTTGGGGTATGTGTGCCTTAATGAGGTTGTTCAGGATGATAACAGAGCCTCTTCCTGCCTTTTCCCAGTGCCTTCATGGAGGCATCAAATACTAGGACACCCTGGAGCAGTACTGAGCATTGTAGCCAATGGGACTCATCAGGGAATCACTTAGCCAGCAGCTGTCTGTTTGGGGAAGTAATTTCCAACAGAGATCTGGTAGCTCATACCTTCACCACCTCCATGTAGAAGTGGAAAGCCAGCAAACACTGTGAGGCAGAGGCTTTTATTCCACCCCTACTGGAAAAGGTACTTCTAGCAGTGTCATGTACCCTTGAGTTTCTTTGTTGCCCAAGTCTCTGGAGATTGAGGATGAAGATTCTCTCTTCTCGCTGTGTGTGCCATTGCACTGGGACTTGGGGAGGGGAGTAAGAAGCATTATGTTAGAGTGTTGATCCCTTTCAGTGGTTGCCCAGTTGTGAGTACTAGCTCTCTTCAACTGTTGTCATTTGGTCTGCAGGAATTAGCATTTTGTTTTCTCAAATTTGCAGATATGATGTTTGTTGTCTATTCCTATTTGGTGAAATATTTACTAAAACGCCCTTATAAGAGATAGCTATGGGAGAAGAATTCACTTCTGTGGAATTTTTACTCAACTTTCTCAGCATCAGTCGCCTCCTTGGCCAGAGATGACTTGGCTGTATGGCAGAATCAGGCTGACTTTATAAAGTGCAAGGAAAAGGATGATGTTATCAGCTAACATGAAAATTCCTGCAGACACTGGCTTTTTTCTGTTGTAGGGGATGAAGGCTGTAGAATACATGAAGTTTTATGAAGTGTTTTTGTGTCAACAAAGCTAAGAGAGTTTGGGTTTTTGAAGATACCAGGATGGCCAGGGTATATGTGAAGGTATATGAGGGAAGCCAAATCTTAAAAGGTATCTGTCCTTGTAATTAAAATGAGATCAATAAAGAAAGCTTATGTTTTGAGGGATGGGAAGACTATTTGAGAGGCTACAGTGGAAAAAATGAGTGAAGACCCAGTTTGTTGGAAACTTATTCAAGTTGTTAGCAATACTGTATGAAACACTTCATTACTTAAATTGTTTGTTTTCCAAGTAACAAAAAACCAGTAATCTTTATAAATTCCTGCGAGGTTGTAGTGTTGCCTAAACCCTCACCCCAAAACTATTTCACCAAAGAGAATGTAGTATCCTGGCCTTAGCTCAGCTGTATAACTTGTAGTTTGAGTCATGCCATTCTTCCTGGAAGCATCAATTTTGGTACCTTTTCCTGATGGCTCTTAGTAGAGGTATTGGTGAGAAACAGAAAGGAAAATGCGTTCTAAAATGAGTACAAATCAACAGTTGTTGAAGATTCTCACTCTCTGGAGAGTTGGGGTATTCAGGAGAATTAAAAATATTTTTAAGAATTGGTGATTTAATTATGCAGTTTGGTTACCTATCCAGTGACTGAGTCTTGCCTGGGTGCAAGGTAGGATATCGTAGTAGTTAAACACATGGACTCTGGAGGCAGACTGCCTGCCGTTGCATCCCAGCTCTGTCACCTTCTACTATATAACTTGCGCAAGTGGCTTAACGTCTCTATGTCCTCTCATACTTCTAAGGATTAAATGAGTTAATGCATGTAAGGTGATTAGAATTGGGCCTGGCACACAGTGAACATTGAGTGTATATTTGTTATTATCACAAGAACTTCTCATCTTGACTGGAAGAAAAGTCTTAAGTTACAGCAGCTCCGTTCTTGGCTTCATGGAGTATATAACTATAAAGGATTTGGTCGCAGTCCCCAGGAGGATTGTTTTTGTATTGTAAACAGTACTTCTCATTTAGCCTTTTGGCTTGGGCTGATTATCAGGGGACTGCTTCCAGGTCTTTCTAGGAGTTTCTACTGCTTTAGCTTTCAAATCTTAAATTCTCTCAAGGGAGAGAGCAGAAGATGCACTACATGTGCCATGGAATTTGGTTAGACCACACTGGAAATCTAGCCTTTGGCTTTAAAACCCTAAGCTCTGATAACCAACTCCTGGCTTTGCCATATCTCAGACTTTCTCCAATAATTATAAGAGGTGTTCTAAACTGGATTCAGTTTACTGTTCTTGAATTTGAAAAATAAACATTTATCATTTGGCAGTTTTAAGAGGAACTTCCAGTATGTCTCCTATGATAAAGTTTATAGTTATTTTTGTCATATGTATATCATGGTTAATTTCTTTGGATTGAAGTAATTTAGTTCTTAATTTGTTCTAAATTGGAAATGTGCCTGTATATTTTAACCTTATGCTTTGATGTTGTCATATCTCTTTCAGCTTGCATTTTTAGTTAATATTTGACTTTTTATAAAAATGTGATTTGCAAAGTGCAAATATTCAGTCTTGTGGCCTCTTGGAACTTGATTATAGACAGTTATCAAAAGAATAAGCAGAATAGATATAATTCTAATTAACTAGCTCAGGGTTTATACAAAGGCACAGTTCAGTTTGTGATCTTGATTTTGGCTTTGTTTTATGACTTTGTATACCTCCAGACAGTCTAGGGTTAGGAACACAGACAGACTTAGAATTCCAGCTTGATCACTCCTTAGTTCTTTTGTAACTTCTTTTTTTTTTATTGGCACCTGAGCTAACATTGTTGCCATTTTTTTTTCTTCTCCCCAAAGCCCCCCAGTACATAGTTATATATTCTAGTTGTACATCCTTCTGGTTCTGCTATGTGGGATGCCCCCTCACCATGGCTTGAAGAGCGGTACTAGATCCACACCCAGAATCCGAACCTGTGAAACCCTGAGCTGCCGAAGTGGAGCACATGAACTTAAGCACTTGGCTGCAGGGTTGGCCCCTTTTGTAACTTCTGAATCTCAGTTTCCTCATCTGTAAAATGGAAGGATAATCATAGTGCCTGCCTCAGAGCAGTTGTGAGATTAGCGTATGTAATGTATGTAAAGTACTTGGTACAGTGTTAGCATATGGTACGTGTTCAGTAGTAAAGGGTGATCATATAAGCTGGACTGTGCTTGGTTGTCCTCCTCTTCTTTGGCTGCTTATCCACCTCTTGGGACTCAGAGATGCCTGAAAAGTGGTAGCGCTGCTTTGGGTGGCAGCTAGATCTTTGGCAGCCAGTTCACATGGTGTTGCTGCCCAGTGCCTCTCCCATTGAGACTGAGATGTCTGGACCAACAGTGAAAGAGGCTGGGTAGCACCTGTCCTGACATTGTCTGAGGGATAAGTGAGCGCACAGGGTTCCAGGCATATGAGGAAAGAGGACCATGGCCATTCCATCCCTTCTGCAGTAGAGAACCTTGTTGTTTCTGAAGCTAGCATTACTGATAGTTCTTCTATCACAGAATTCTCTTAGACTACAAGTGGCATTGAGTGTTATTAGGCATCTGCACCCAATTGAACTTAGAGGTTATAATGCAGCTTTGTGTCTCATTCTCCACAGGGCCAAATGTTCAGGTGTTGTAGTTTTACCATCTAACTTATTTATATATGAGCTAGATATATTATAATGTATTATATATAATATGTGTATATTTCTTGTTAAGAGTATTGATGACTTAATCAAGGATAAGCTTATGTAGATTAATAATTATTTTTAATCTCACATCATGAGATTAGTAATGCTAGTGTTATACACTAATAATGTATATTTTGCCAAAATTCTTGGCCAAGTGAAATTTGTGTTTAATCTATATAAATGCTATTTCCAAAGGAAAATATATAGGAGAAAAGGAATCTATCACAGAAAGTAGATTGTTGGTTACCAGGAAGAGAGGGAGGGCAAGAGCAGATACTGAGTAACTAAGGTCTCTCTTTGGAGTGATCTATAGAATTAAATAGTGGTGATGGTTGATCAACCCTGTGAATATACTAAAACGCACTCGATTGTATAAACTACTGTAAAAGAGTGATTTTTTTTGGTAGGTGAACTGTATCTCAATTTTAAAAAAAAAAATCTTTAAACTTAGCATGGAAATTATTAGCATGGTTCCAGCCCAATGGGAATGAGTCCAGGTCTAAAATAAAATACAAATTCATTTACCAAAAGTAAAAAAAAGTGATATATCAATTTGTTTGGAAACCAGAGATCTTAAAATGTATGAAGAATTTGGTATGGTATCTACTTACAACAGAAGAACATTTAAGCTATAAATCTGAAAGGTGATGGATGGAATTGGTAACAAAGCGCATTTGAAGTAGCGCCGTGGCTTGTGCAAAGTAGTTGCTCAGTACGATTGAGTAGCCTTTCTACTTTAGTATCTACACAGTTAGAAATAAAGGAAAGGACCATTTTGAAGTAGATTTAAAATGAAAATGCCTTTTAGGAAATACTGGGCTATTTTTTAGAGACAATATTCCTGTAACTGGATGGTTTGTAGGTACCAACTTGGATCTTTCCTGATTTCTTGAAATTGTTAACAAAGCTCAAAGCTGGAGGGTGGGGTGGGAGAGACCGAATCACTGCTGAGGTAGGTTCCCTCCCTGAATTATCGTTTTTAGAGGCTACTTTCCAGTGGCATTGACATTGTGGCTGTCACCTTTGACCTCTAGTATGAGAGGAGTATAGGGCTTTTAAAATTATTGTTATTGAGGTCATAATAGTTTAGAACATTGTGAAACTTCACTTGTACATTATTATTTGTCATTGTATAAATGTGCCCCTTCACCCCTTGCACCCACCCCCAACCCCATTCCTCCTGGTAACCACTAAACTGTTCTCTTTGTCCGTGTGTTTATCTTTCACATATAACTGAAATCACATGGTGTTTGTCTTCCTCTGTCTGGCTTATTTTGCTTAACATAATGCCCTCTGGGTCCATCCATGTTGTTGTGAATGGGATGATTTTTCTTTTTTTATGACTGAGGAGTATTCCATTGTATATATATACCACATCTTCTTTATCCAATTATCAGTCAGTAGGCACTTGGGTTGCTTCCATGCCTTGGCTGTTGTGACTAATGCTGCAGTGAACATAGGGGTGCATAAGTCTCTTTGAATTGTTGATTTCAAGTTCTTTGGATAAATAGCAAAAGATTTTTTTTTTTTTTTTTTTTTTGGCTTGAGGAATATTTGCCCTGAGCTAACATCTGTGCTGGTCAGTCTTCCTCTATTTTATATATGGGTCACTGCCACAACATGGCTGATGAGTGGTGTAGGTCCACTCCCAGGATCTGAACCCGCAAACCCAGGCCGCTAAAGTGGAACATGCCGAACTTAACCACTAGGCCATGGGACTGGCCCCAAAAAATTTTTTGAGAAATCTCCATACTGTTTTCCATAGTGGCTGCCCCATTTTGCATTCCACCAGCAGTGTATGAGGGTTCCCTTGTCTCCACATCCTCTCCAACATTTGTTATTTTTTGTCTTGGTGATTATAGCCGTTCTAATGGGTGTAAGGTGCTATCTTAGTGTAGTTTTGATTTGCATTTCCCTGATGGTTAGTGATGTTGAACGTCTTTTCATGTGCCTATTGGCCATCTGTATATCTTCTTTGGAAAAACGTCTGTTCAAATCCTCTGCCCATTTTTTGATCAGGCCGATTTTTTTTGTTGTTGTTCAGCTTTGTGAGTTGATTATATATTACAGAGATTAACCCCTTGTCAGATGTATGATTTGCAAATATTTTTCCCCAATTGGTGGGTTGTCTTTTTGTTTTGATCCTGGTTTCCTTTGCCTTGAAGAAGCTCTTTAGTCTGATGAAGTCCCAGTTGTTTATTTTTTCTTTTGTTTCCCTTGTCCAAGTAGACATGATATTTGAAAAGATCCTTCTAAGAGCAACGTCAAAGAGTGTACTGCCTGTATTTTCTTCTAGGATTTTTATGGTTTCAGGTCGTAACTTTCAAGTCTTTAATCCATTTTGAGTTAATTTTTGTGTGTGGTGAAATATAATGGTCTGTTGTCCAATTCTCCCAACACCATTTACTGAAGACTTTCCTTTCCCCCTTGTATGGTCTTAGCTCCTTTGTTGAAGATTAGCTGTCTGTAGCTGTGTGGTTTTATTTCTGGGCTTTCACTTCTGTTCCATTGATCTGTGTGCCTGTTTTTGTACCAGTACCATGCTGTTTTGATTACTGTAGCCTTGTAGTATATTTTGAAGTCAGGGATTGTGATGCCTGCAGCTTTGTTCTTTTTTTGTCAGGATTGCTTTAGCACTTCAGGGTCTTTTGTTGTCCCATATGAATTTTAGGATTCTTTGGTCTATTTCCGTGAAGAATGTCATTGGGATTCTTACTGGGATTGCATTGAATCTGTAGATTGCTTTAGGTAGTATGGAAATTTTAACTATGTTTATTCTTCCAATCCATGTACATGGAATATCTTTCCATTTCTTTATGTCATCATCGATTTCTTTCAATAATGTCTTATAGTTTTCCTTGTATAGGTCTTCCACCTCCTTGGTTAAATTTATTTCTAGATATTTTATTATTTTTGTTGCAGTTATAAATGGGATTGTATTCTCGACTTCTCTTTCTGTTAGTTCATTATTAGAGTATAGAAATGCAACTAGGGGCCAGCCCCATGGCTGAGTGGTTAAGTTTGTGCACTCTGCTGTGGCGACCCAGGCTTTTGCTGGTTTGAATCCTGGGTGCAGACATGGCACTGCTCATCAGGCCATGCTGAGGCAGCATCCCCCATGCCACAACTGGAAGGATCCACAACTGAAAAAATATACAGCTATGTAGCAGGGGGCTTTGGGGAGAAAAAGAAAAAAAAAAAGTGCAACTGATTTTTGTAAGTTGATTTTGTACCCTGCTACTTTGCTGTAGTTGTTGATTATTTCTAATAGTTTTCCAAGGGGTTCTTTAGGGTTTTCTCTATATAAAATCATATCGTCTGCAAACAGCTAGAGTTTCACTTCTTCATTGCCTATTTGGCTTCCTTTTATTCCTTTCTCTTGCCTAATTGCTCTGGCCAAAACCTCCAGTACTATGTTGAATAAGAGTGATGGGAGTAGGCACCCTTGTCTTTTTCCTGTTCTCAGAGGGATGGTTTTCAGTTTTTCCCCATTGAGTATGATGTTGGCTGTGGGTTTGTCATATATGGCCTTTATTATGTTGAGGTACTTTCCTTCTATACCCATTTTATTCGGAGTTTCTATCATGAATGGGTGTTGGATCTTGTCAAATGCTTTCTCTGTGTCTGTTGAGATAATCATGTGGTTTTTATTCCTCATTTTGTTATTGTGGTGTATCATATTGATTGATTTGAAGATGTTGAGCCATCCTTGTGTCCCTGGTAGAAATCCCACTTGATCTTGGTGTATGATCTTTTTAATGTATTGCTAGATTCGGTTTGCCACTATTTTGTTGAGGATTTTTGCATCTATGTTCATCAGCAATATTGGCCTATAATTTTCCTTCTTTTTGTGTTGTCCTTGTCTGGCTTTGGTATCAGGGTGATGGTGGCCTCATAGAATGTGTTAGGAAATGTTCCATCTTCCTCAGTCTTTTGAAATAGTTTGAGAAGGATAGGTATTAAATCTTCTTTGCATGTTTGGTAGAATTCTCTAGAGAAGCCATCTGGTCCTGGACTTTTATTTTTTGGGAGGTTTTTGATTACTGTTTCAATCTCTTTTACTTGTGATTGGTCTATTCAGATTCTTTACTTGTTCTTCCTTCAGTTTTGGGAGGTTCTATGAGTCTAAGAATTTATCCATTTCTTATAGATTGTCCAGTTTATTGGCATATGGTTTTTCATAGTATTCTTTTATAATCCTTTGTATTTCTGTGGAATCCATTTTAATTTCTCCTCTTTCGTTTCTAATTTTATTTATTAGAAACTTCTCTTTTTCTTAGTGAGTCTGGCTAAGGGTTTGTCAATTTTATTTATCTTCTCAAAGAAGCAGCTCTTTGTTTCATTCTTTCTACTGCTTTTTGTTTGTTTGAATTTCATTTATTTCGCTCTAATTTTTATTATTTCCCTCCTGCTAACTTTGGGCTTTATTTGTTCTTCTTTTTCTAATTCTGTTAGGTGTAGTTTAAGATTGCGTATTTGAGATTTTTCTTGTTTGTTAAGATGAGCCTGTGTTGCTATGAATTTCTCTCTTAGGACTGCTTTTGCTGCATCCCATATGAATTGGTATGGTGTGTTTTCATTGTTATTTGTCTCCAGATTTTTTTTTTTTTTTTTTTTGAGGAAGATTACCCCTGAGCTAACTATTGCCAGTCCTCCTCTTTTTGCTGAGGAAGACTGGCCCTGAGCTAACATCGTGCCCATCTTCCTCTACTTTATATGTGGGATGCCTACCACAGCATGGTGTGCTAAGTGGTGCCATGTCTGCACCCAGGATCTGAACCGGCGAACCCCAGGCCACCAAGAAGCAGAACATGTGAACTTAACCACTGTGCCACCGGGCCGGCCCCTCCAGATATTTTTTGAAATCCCCTTTAATTTCTTCAATGATCCATTTGTTGTTTAGTAGCGTGTTGTTTAGTCTCCACATCTTTGTCACTTTCCCAGCTTTTTTCTTGTACTTGATTTCTGGTTTCATAGCATTATAGTTAGAAAAACTGCTTGATATGATTTCAGTCTTCTTAAATTTATTGAGGCTTGTCTTGTCTTGTCTGTCCTTGAGAATGTTCCATGTATACTTGAGAAGAATGTGTATTCTGCTGTTTTTGGGTGGAATGTTCTTTATATATTGATTAAGTCCATCTGGTCTAGTTTTTTGTTTAAATCTACTATTGTTGACCTTCTATCTGGATGATCTATTCATTGATATAAGTGGGGTGTTAAGGTCCCCTACTATTATTGTATTGTTGTTAATATCTCCTTTTAGGTTTGTTAATAGTTGCTTTATGTCCTTTAGTGCTCCTGTGTTGGGTGCATATATATATATACATATATATTTTTTGTTTTTTAAGATTTTATTTTTTCCTTTTTCTCCCCAAAGCCCCCTAGTACATAGTTGTATATTCTTCGTTGTGGGTCCTTCTAGTTGTGGCATGTGGGATGCTGCCTCAGCGTGGCCTGGTGAGCAGTGCCATGTCCGCGCCCAGAATTTGAACCAACGAAACACTGGGCCACCTGCAGCGGAGCACGCGAACTTAACCACTCGGCCACAGGGCCAGCCCCTGGGTGCATATATATTTATAAGTGTTATGTCTTCTTGGTGGAGTGTCCCTTTTATCATTATACACACCCCTCTTTGTCTCTCATTACCTATTTTATCTTGAAGTCTACTTTGTCTAATATAAGTATGGCAATACCTGCCGCCTTTTGTTTACCATTAGGTTGGAGTATCATTTTCCATCCCTTCACTCTGAGCCTGTGCTTTTCTTTGGAACTGAGATGTGTTTCCTGGAGGCAGCATATTGTTGGATCTTGTTTTTTAATCCATCCAGCCACTTTGTGTCTTTCGATTGGAGAATTCAATCCATTTACATTTAGACTGATTATTGATATATGAGGGCTTAATGCTGCCATTTTATTGCTTTTTTTCCAGTTCTTCTGCATTTCCTTTGTTTCTCATCCTGTGTATTTCAGAATACCAATTCAGTTCCATAGTTTCCTATGATGGTTTTCTTAGTTTTCTCTTTATTTATCATTTGTGTCTCTGTTCTGATTATTTGTTTAGTGGTTACCATGAGGATTATATAAAAAATCTTATAGATGAGATAGTCCATTTTCTGATAGCCTATTTCCTTAGTCTAAGCAGATTCCATCCCTTTCTACTTCCCCTTGTAAGTTATTATTGCCACAACTTATTCCATCTTGTGTTGTGAGTTTGTGGTTAAAATGACGAGATTACATTTATTTTTGGTGTTTTCCTTCCCTTTATCTTTAGTGTTATAATTAAGTGTTTGCTAACCTGTTCTGATAGAGAGCTTCAATTTTCTGATTTGGGTCAACCTGTTTATCTCCTTTCTCAAGGCTTTATAACCCCTTTCTTTTTTTTTTTCAGGTATGAGGGCCTTCTTGAGCATTTCTTGTAGGGGGTATCTTGTGCCAATGAATTCCCTCAACTTTTGTTTATCTGGGAAAGTTTTTATTTCTTCATCATATCTGAAGGATATTTTCACTGGATAGAGTATTCTTGGCTGAATTTTGAATATATCATTCCACTCTCTCCTAGCCTGAAAGGTTTCTGCTGAGAAATCTGCTGAAAGCCTGATAGGGGTCCCTTTGTAGGTTGTTTTCTTCTATCTTGCTGCCCTTAATATTTTTTCTTTGTCATCGACTTTTGCCAGCTTTACTACTGTATGCCTTGGAGAAGGTCTTTTGACATTGATATAGTTAGGAGATCTATTGGCTTCTTTCACTTATATTTCCAGTTCTTTCCCCAGTGAAGTTCTCAGCTCTTACTTCTTTGAACAAGCTTTCTACTCCTTTCTCCTCTTCTCCCTCTGGAATACCTGTAATCCTTATCTTGTATCTCCTAATTGAATTGGATATTTCTAGGAGAATTTCTTCATTTCTGTTTAGTCTTAGTTCTTTCTCCTCCATCTGAAGCATTTCTATATTTCTGTCCTGCTGATTCACTCCTCCATAATATTATTCAGGGAGTCTAGAGTTTTCTTTATCTCACCCATTGTGTTTTTCATCTCCAACATTTCTGATTGGTTTTTCTTTATAGTTTCAATCTCTTTTGTGAAGAAGTTCCTGATTTCATTGAACTATCTGTATTTTATTGTAACTCGAGTTTTTTTTTTTTTTTTTTGCTTTTTCTCCCCAAATACCCCCAGTACATAGTTGTATATTTTAGTCGTGGGTCCTTCTAGTTGTGGCATGTGGGACGCCGCCTCAACGTGGCCCAATGAGCGGTGCCATGTTCACGCCCAGGATCCAAATCAGCCAAACCCTGGGCTGCCGAAGCAGAGTATGCAGACTTAACCACTCGGCCACAGGGCTGGCCCCCCGTTGAGTTTTTCTATGATAGCTATTTTGTATTCTTTGTTATTTAGTTTATAAATTTCTGTGCCTTTAGCACTGATTTCTGGGTGCTTGTCATTTTCCTTCTGGTCTGGAGATTTAATATAGTTTTTCATACTGTTTGACAACATGGGTTTGTTCCTCCATATAGTGATAGTATCTGGTTGCAGCTTCCACCTGCTACTACAAGGTAGGGTCAAGAGCTGTGTATTCTGAGCCCACTGCAATCCATGGCTCACTCACTCAGAGCTGCTACTCTTCTATCTGTGCTGGAGTGCCGGGCATGGGGTGGGACACTTTCTTTTGCCTGCACAATCCTGGGGGTGCTCTGCCCTCACTATCTGCTCTCCTGGCATGCTGGCTTGATGCAAACACCCCTGCAACAGCTTAGCCTAGCCTGTTCCCTTAGGGTAGGAGCTTTAGAATGAGACCTATTTGATATATTGACCAGAATAAGTTCTTTAAATAACCAAAGGTGATTTTTAGAATCAGCCTGAGATATGACTAAGGTATTCTGTTATCCAGCAGACATACCTGCTAAATATGGGGGGTCTGGGGCTCAGCATATTATACACATTTGGTAGCAGTGACTGGAAAACCCAAACAAATTGAGATTTCTCTAAACTGATTGTACTTCACATGTCAGATAATTTTCCAGGGAATATTTAAAATGTGGGTGCTGATTTTCACAGCCCTTGGTTATAGTGTATCAAACATTTGAAGACTCTTTGGATCATCTTTTCATTTGACTTTATTTTAGAAGAAGGTTTCACAGAGCCATGTAACTGGGGCCAGCATGCTGAACTAATGATAAAGACTAAACTCAAAGATGCAAACATTTTATCTTAATATAAAAAACACTTTGCTGTAAATGGAACCTACTCTGCTATGTAATACTGATTGATCTGTCTGGAAGCACACTGGAAATATTAGAAGCAACTAATTTTAACTTTTGCTAATATAGTGAATACTGAACACATCCTATGTGCAAGACTCTGGGTTAGGTGGTATACATTTACTAATGAATAAAATGCACATATCTCCCCACATTCTAGTGGGGAAAGACTGTTTAAAAGCTTTTAATTTTTTGAACTTTTCATTTTGGAATAATTTCAGACTCTAAAAGGGTTACAAAAATAGTAGAAAGAATACCAAATACTCTTCACTCCTACATTTCATAGTACAGTTATCTAAATCAGGAAGTTAACATAGATATGATACTATTAAATCTAGAGAACATTTTGAGATTTTGCCAGTTGTCCCATAATGTCCTTTTTCTGGTAAAGGATGCAATCCAGGATCACATGTTGTATTTAGTTGTCATATCTCCTTTTTTTCTCTGTGACAGTTCCTCAGTCTCTCTGTCTTTCATGACCTTGACACTTCTGAAGAGTACTGGCAGTTATTTTGTAGGACATCTTTTAATTTGGGTTTGTCTGTTTCCTTGTGATTAAATTCGGATTATGCATTTTTTGGCAAGAATACCGCAGGAGCAATGTGGTATTTTTCCCGATACAGCATCAGGTGGCACATGGTTTTGTTTCATTACTAGTGATTTTAACTTAGACCACTTGGTTAGGGTGGTGTTTGTCAAATTTCTCCACTGTAAAGTTACTATTTTAGGTATAATTAACTTATTGATTCATGATAGTTAATAAGTATCTTGTCAGGACATACTTTGAGATTATATAAATATCCTGTTTCTCAGCATACTTTTTTCACTTAATAATTATAGCATCCATTGATGATTCTTGTGTATAACAGTCGTTACTGTGGGATTTGTCTAATGGTAAGTTTCTATTTCCATCATTTCTTCCACATTTGTTAGAATTCTACTATAAGGAAGAGCCATCCCTTCTCCATTTTATTTAGTTATTTATTTGTATCAGAAATGATTAATGGATATTTATCCTATGAGTTATAACTCATTACTGTTATTATTTTGTTAAAATTGTCTTAGGTTTAGCCATCGCAAGCCTTTAAATTAGCTACTGTATCCTGTCAACATGCCTTCATCTTTTTTTTTTTAAGCACTTCCTTCCTTTCTGGCACCTCAAGATATTCCAGGTTCATCTTATGTTTTCCCTGCCCCCGCTCTAGAATCAGCCATTTTTCCAAAGATCTCAGGTTTTTTAAATTGGAGAATGGTGTTCAGAAACCATGATCTGGGCACTAGATATGCTCATTGCTGCTGAGGTTCATTGTTTTTAGTCCCTCACAGTAAACAGAACTAAAAATATATGGTTTATACACACATATGCATTTCTGTACCTATCTGTCTGTGTGTATATATTAAAAACCATGATTTCATGATAATAACTCCAATTCCAATTCAATATCAGAGTTTATTCTAGCCTGGGGCGAGCCTGGTGGCGCAGCGGTTAAGTTCCCACCTTCTGCTTTGGCAGCCTGGGGTTCACCAGTTCGGATCCCTGGTGCGGACCTATGCACTGCTTGGCAAGCCATGCTGTGGCAGGTGTCCCACATATAAAGTAGAGGAAGATGAGCACGGATGTTAGCTCATGGCCAGTCTTCCTCAGCAAAAAGAGGAGGATTGGAAGGCTGGCCCCATGGCCAAATGGTTAAGTGTGTGCACTCCGCCTTCGGTGGCCCAGGGTTTCACCGGTTCGGATCCAGGGGTGGACATGGCACTGCTCGTCAGGCCACCTTGAGGTGGCGTCCCACATGTCACAACTAGGAGGACCCACAACTAAAGATATACAACTATGTACCGAGGGGATTTGGGGAGAGGGGGGGAAAGATTGGCAACAGTTGTTAGCTCAGGTGCCAATCTTTCCAAAAAAAAAAAAGAGAGAAAGATTGGCAGCAGATGTTAGTTCAGGGCTAATCTTCCTCCAAAAAAAAAAAAAAAAAGAGGGGCTAGCCCCATGGCCGAGTGGTTAAGTTTGCGTGCTCTGCTGCAGGCGGCCCAGTGTTTTCGTTGGTTCGAATCCTGGGCGCGGACATGGCACTGCTCATCAAACCACGCTGAGGCAGCATCTCACATGCCACAATTAGAAGGACCCACAACAAAGAATATACAACTATGTATCGGGGGGCTTTGGGGAGAAAAAGGAAAAAATGAAATCTTTAAAAAAAAAAAGTAATACAATTTATTCCATCTTTACCCCATTCCTTATTTGTAATTCCTTTTGCTAACTATGAAAATCTTAGCTCTCATTATCCACAATATATTTGCTTATTTGCTCAATCCTAGGATATACATAAGTAATTTCAGAATTTTTAATTCATATGCCTGTAAATAACTAGAGTACAGTATTTGGGGACAGTTCTTTTTGTCTTTAGCCTGAGAGTGTATAGTCATAATACTGTTTTCCAAAGTTACTTAGGTTGGTTCTTCACCACCCTGCCCACTTCTCAGTGCGAATGTTGCTCATTCTACTATAGAAAAAAGTGGAAAACACAAGTTAAAAGAAAAAGAGTTAACATCTTCAGTAATCTCTGTACTGCTCTTATTATTTTTTTAATTAATGGAATTTTTTCCTCTCCTTTTAAATAGACTTTGTTTTTTAGAGCAGTTTTAGGTTCACAAAAAAAATTGAGCAGAAAGTATAGAGAGTTTCCATATACCTACCCCACCTCCACCACCACGCGACTCGCAGCCTTTCTGTCCTGCACCGGTGTGATAGATTTGTTACAGTCAATGAAACAACATTGATACATCATTACCAACCAAAGTCCATAGTTTTTGTGAGGATTGACTCTTGGTGTTGCACAGTTTTCTGGGTTTGGACAAATTTATAATTACATATATCCACCATTATAGTATCATACAGAGTAGTTTCACTGCCCTAAAAGCTCTATGTGCTCCACGTATTCATCCTTTCCTTCCCCTAAACCCCTGGCAACTGCTGATTATTTTAATGCCTATGTAGTTTTTTCCAGAATGTCATGTAGTTGGAATCATACAATATATAGCCTTTTTAGATTGGCTTCTTTCACATAGTAATATGCATTTAAGGTTCCTCCATGTCTTTTTGTTTTTTTTTTTTAATTTGTTTCCTTTTTCTCCCCAAAGCCCCCGATACATAGGTGTACATTCTTTATTGTGGGTCCTTCTAGTTGTGGCATGTGGAATGCTGCCTCAGCGTGGTTTGATGAGCAGTGCCATGTCCGCGCCCAGGATTCAAACCAACGAAACACTGGGCTGCCTGCAGCGGAGTGCGCAAACTTAACCACTCGGCCATGGGGCCAGCCCCCTTCCATGTCTTTTCAAGGCTCAATAGCTCTTCTTTTTTTCTTAAGCTCTGAATAATGTTCCATTGTCTGGATAAACCACAACCTATACATTCACCTACCGAAGAACATCTTGGTTGCTTCCAAGTTTTGACAATTAAGAATAAAGGTGCTACAAGCATCCACGTGCAGGTTTTTATGTGGATGTAAGTTTTCAACTCCTTTGGGTAAATACCAAGGAACGTGATTGCTGGATCACATGGTAAGAGCATGTTTAATTTTGTAAGAAGCTGCCAAACTGTCTTCCAAAGTAGCTGTAGCATTTTGCATTCCAACCAGCAATAAATGAGAAGTCCTGTTCCTCCACATCCTCACCAGCATTTGTTGTCAATGTTTGGAATTTTATCTGTTCTAATAGGTATGTAGTAGTATTTCTTTGTTTTAATTCGCACTTCCCTGATAACATGAATGCGGAGCATCTTTCATCTTTTCGTATGTTTATTAGCCAAGTTATAGGTCTCTGTGTGTGTCTTGCCCCCCCCCCCCTCGCCCCCATGTTCTTTAACAAGTTGGGCAGGTTCCCTAGTTTGCTGAGTTTTCATCATGAAGAGGTATTGGGTTTTGTCAAATGCTTTTTCTGCATCTATTGATATGTTCATCTGATTTTTTTTCTTCTTTAGCTTGTTGATGCAATGGATTACATTAATTGATTTTTGAAAGTTTAACCAGCCTGGTTCAACTATATACTTGGAATAAATCCCAGTTAGTTATGGTGTATAATTCTTTTTGTATGTTGTTGAATTTGATTTACTAATATTTTGTTGAGGATTTTTACTTCTGCATTCATGGGAGATATTGGTCTGTAGTTATCTTCTTATTATGCCTTTGACTTGCTTTGGTGTTAGAGTGGTGCCTGTCTCATAGAATGAGTTAGGAGTTCGTATAATTTCTTCCTTAAATGTTTGGTAGGATTCATCAGTGAACCCATCTGGGCCCAGTACTTTGAGTTTTGGAAGATTATTAATTACTGATTCAATTTCTTTAATGGATATAGACCTATCCAGATTATCTTTTTCTTCTTGTATGAGTTTTGGCAGATTGTATTTTTCTAAGAATTGATCCTTTTCATCTAGGTTATCAAATTTGTGGGTATAGAATTGTTCATAATATTCCTTTATTATCCTTTTAATGTCCATGAAATCAGTAGTGATGGCCCCTATTTCATTTTTTTGGTCTTGTATTCTTTTATTTACTGTATATATGCAGATCAGTCTTATGTACAATACTCTATTATTCTATCAAATAATCATACCAAGGCATTCTCTTGATAATCTTCCCCAAAATAGATTCAGGTAAAATAGATATCTGTGCACTTCGTGGACTAGCAAAACTTCAGACTTCATTGTTGATTCCAGTTTTGAGGCCATATACACCATTCAAAATATACATAAACTGGGTTAAGGCTATAAGAGTGGGCTGAAAGAAACCACAGGATCTGGAACAATTAAACTGTGTATTTCGCTTGCATCAGAGCCACAACGTGAACGCAAATGCTGTGCGTATCTCACAGCTGTCTGTTGTAGTGCGGGGCCTTCTGAACAGCCACGGAGGCTGCCCGGGCTGCGCAGACAGCCGACATGACTCACCCGAGGCTGCGCCGAGGGCTCATTTCCTCTCCGCCTCGCCTTTCTTGGGTTCTTGTTTCAGCTTGTAATCAGCAAGGGTGGCCTTGATTGCATCTTCAGCCAGCAAGGAGCAGTGCAGTTTCACAGGAGGAAGGCAGAGTTCCTTGGCGATGTCTGTGTTTTTGATGGTCAAGGCTTCCTACACCGTCTTCCCTTTGACCCACTCGGTGGCTAACGAGCTGGGGGCAATGGCAGAACCACAGCCAAACGTTTTAAACCGGGCGTCCACCATCTTCCCCTTTTCGTCCACTTGAATCTGTAGTTTCATCACATCGCCACATGCTGGAGCCCCCACTAATCCAGTTCCAACATTTTTAGATGTCTTGTCAAGGGACCCTACATTTCTAGGATTTTCATAATGGTCAACAACCTTCTTGTGATAGAGCCCGGCCAGAGCTGACAGCTCCCAGGCGGGCAGGGGCAGGCACCGCAGCAGCAGGGCCGGCGCCGCTGCCTCAGACGGCCCGCTCCAGCTGCGACCATCTTGCGCCTCCCCTATTTAATGAGTTCATAGTAGTTTACATCATTGTGAAATTTCACTTGTACATTATTTCTTGTCTGTTGGCATATACATGCTCCCCTTCACACCCTGTGCCCACCCCCAACCCCTTCCCCTGGTAACCACTGAACTGTTTTCTTTGTCCATGTGTTTGTTTATATTCCACATAGGAGTGAAATCATATGGTGTTTGTCTTTCTCAGTCTGGCTTATTTCGCTTAGTATAATACCCTCCAGGTCCATCCATATTTTTGAAATGGGATGATTTTGTCCTCTTTTATGGCTGAATAGTATTGCATTGTGTGTGTGTGTGTATGTGTGTACACGTACACACATACACACCACATCTTCTTTATCCAATCATTAGTCAATGGACAGTTGGATTGCTTCCATGTCTTGGCTATTGTGAATAGTGCTGCAGTGAACATAGGGGGACATATGTTACTTTCAAGTTGTTTTCAAGTTGGATTGTTGATTTCAAGTTGTTTGGGTAGATACCCAGTAGTGGGATAGCTGGGTCATATGGTATTTCTATTTTTAGTTTTTTGAGGAATCTCCATGTTGTTTTGCATAGTGGCTGCACCAGTTTGCCTTACCACCCGCAGTGTATAAGGGTTCCCTTTTCCCCACACGCTCTCCAACATTTGTTGTTTTTAGTCTTAGCCATGATAGCCACTTTAACGGGTATTAGGTGATAGCTCATTGTAGTTTTGATTTGCATTTCCCTGATGATTAGTGATGTTGAACATCTTTCATGTGCTTCTTTGCCATCTGTATATCTTCTTTGGGAAAATGTCTGTTCATATCCTCTGCCCATTTTTTGATCAGGATGTTTGTTTTTTTGTTTTCAGCTGTATGAGTTCCTTATATATTATGGAGATTAACCCCTTGTCAGATATATGATTTGCAAATATTTTCTCCCAATTGGTGGGTTGCGTTTTTGTTTTGATCCTAGTTTCTTTTGCCTTGCAGAAGCTCTTTAGTCTGATGAAGTCCCAGTTATTTATTTTTTCTTTTGTTTCCCTTGTCCAAGTAGACATGGTATTTGAAAAGATCCTTTTAAGTTTGATGTCAAAGAGAGTACTGGCTATATTATCTTCCAGGAGTCTTTTTTTTTTTTTTTGAGGAAGATTAGCCCTGAGCTAACATCTGCTGCCAATCCTCCTCGTTTTGCTGAGGAAGACTGGCCCTGAGCTCACATCTGTGCCCATCTTCCTCTACTTTATATGTGGGACGCCTACCACAGTATGGCTTGCCAAGTGGTGCCATGTCCACACCTGGGATCTGAACCAGCGAACCCTGGGCCGCCGAAGCGGAATGTCCTCACTTAACTGCTGTGCCACCGGGCCAACCCCCCAGGTGTCATTTTTTGATATTAATAATTTATATTTTCTTAGCCAGATTAGGTATTTGTCAATTTTATTGATCGTTTCAAAGAACCAGCTTTTGGTTTCTCTGATTTTTCTTTATTGATTTCCTGTTCTATTTCATCGATTCCTGCTTTAATTTTTATAATCTCTTTTTCTGCTTACTTTGGATTTAATTTGCTCTTCTTTTTCTAGTTTCTTGAGGTGGGAGCTTAGATTATTGATTTTAGATCTTCATTTTTTTCTGTTATGTGCATTCGGTGCTATAAATTACCCTCTAACACTGCTTTGCTACATCCCACAAATTTTGTAAGTTGTGTTTTCAGTTTCATTTAGTTCAAATTTTTAAAAAATTTCTTTTGGGATCAGCCCCATGGCTGAGTGGTTAAGTTCACATGCTCTGCTTTGGTGGCCCAGGGTTTCGCCAGTTCAGATCCTGGGCGCGGATCTAGCACCGCTCATCAACCCATGGTGGGGTGGTGTCCCACATGCCACAAATAGAAGGACCCACAACTAAAACATACGACTGTGTATTGGGGGGCTTTGGGGAGAAGAAGGAAAATAAAATCTTTAAGAAAAAAAAAATTTCTCGAGTGATTTCTTCTTTGACCCATGTGTTGTTTAGAAATGCTTAATCTCCAAGTACTGTATTTGGGGATTTTATACCTCTCTTTCTGTTACTAACTCTTGGTTGAATTCTCTTGTTGTCTGAGAGAATACTTTTTGTAATTTCTGTTCTTTTAAATTTGTTAAGTTGTGGTTTATGGCCCAGAGTGTTATCTATGTTAGTGAATAGCCCGTGTGCACTTGAGCAGAATGTGTATTCTTCTCTGGTTGGGTGAAATATTTTATAAATATTGATTATTTTACTAATATTTTGATGCGTGCCCTTCCAGATTTTTCGTTGCGCATATCGTCTATAATCTCTACCTTTATAAAGTAAGATAATCTTGTACACATGATTTTATAACCTTTTCACTTCAAATATTGTGGACATGGGGCCGGCCCGTGGCCGAGTGGTTAAGTTCATGTGCTCCGCTTCAGCGGCCCAGGGTTTAGCCTGTTCAGATCCTGGGCGCGGGCATGGCACCACTCATCAAGCCACGCTGAGGTGGCATCCCACATGCCACAACTAGAAGGACCCACAACTAAAAATACACAAGTTTGTACTGAGGGGTTTGGGGAGAAAAAGGAAAAATAAAATCTTTAACAAAACAAAACAAAAACCCCACAAATATTGTGGACATACTTGGTCTTTAAATAATACATTCTTATCACATCACTTTTAATGGCTTTGTAATGCTTCATAATATAGATTAACAAGATTTAACTAGTTCTTCACTTGACATTTTGAGGTTATTTCTTTATTATACAATGCTGTGGTGAATATCCTTGTAGCTAAATAGTCACACATCCTTAATTACTTCTTTAGTTAATTCTTCCAGGTAGACTTGCCAGATTAAGAGTTAAGTATATTTTATGACTTCATAAATGTAGTCAAATTGCCATCCAGAAATTTCCTGATTTATTCTTTTACTAGTGGTGTTTGAGAGTACCTGTATTCCCAGCATCCTAACTAGTGCCAAGTGTTAATAGCAAAATACCTGAACTGAGTATTGGCACATGGATGTTTGTTACTGTATTCTCTAATTTTCTGCGTGGTTTGAAATATTTCACAAGTTTAAAAAAAAGTGTTGCCAGTGTAGCAAAGAAGAGGATGATTTAATTTTCCTGTCTTAGGTTATTGGTGAGATAGAACATTTTTATGTTTGATTACTAGTTAGTTTTATTTCTTTTGTGAATTGTTGGTTCTTGATGTATATTCAGCTACAAGTGAAAAAAACAGTATATCTTAATTACCCAGTCTAGTCTTAAGGTAAATACATATGAGATATCTATTAGACTTTTTGAAATGTTGAAAATAAATGATTACCTTGAATATGAGGTCAGGTTTCCTAAAAATTTATCCGTTAGAAAAGAGAGAATTTTTTTTTTTTTTTAAGGTCTTTGTTCTTCTGGGCTATTTTGTCGTTTACTTCTTTTGAGTCACAAAATATTATTTAAGGAAATGTTGGAGAGGTTGTGGAGAAAGAGGAACCCTCATACACTGTTGGTGGGAATGCAAACTGGTACAGCCACTATGGAAAACAGTATGGAGATTTCTCAAAAAGTTAAAAATAGAAATACCCTATGACCCAGCCATCCCATTACTGGGTATCTATCCTAAGAACCTGATATCAGATATCTCAAGAGTCCGTTGCACCCCTATGTTCATCGCAGCATTATTTACAATAGCCAAGACGTGGAACCAGCCTACATGCCCAGAAACTGATGATTGGATAAAGAAGATGTGGTATATATACACAATGGAATACTACTCAGCCATAAAAAAAGACGAAATTGGCCCATTCACAACAATGTGGATGGACCTCGAGGGCATTATGTTAAGCGAAATAAGTCAGTCAGAGAAAGACGAACTCTATATGACTCCACTCATAGGTGGAAATTAGTATATTGAGAAGGAGATCTGATCGGTGGTTACCAGGGAAAAGGGGGGGTGGGGGGAGGGCACGGAGGGGGTAGTGGTGTACCCACAACATGACTAACAAAAATGTACAACTGAAATTTCACAAGCCTGTAATCCATCATAACATTAATAAAAAAAAAAAAAAAAAAAAAAAAAAAAAAAAAAAAAATATTATTTAAGGAAGATATATTAGTTACTGACCCAAGTCCATGTTAGTTTTGGATGGTCGCCTAATAGAATCTGTTTGTTAGGGGTTTTTTTTTTAAGTAGGCAAATAAATTTAACAGAATTTCAGTGATTTCTGGGGTTATAATCTCACAAATAAAATAAGTATTCAGATTCACTTAAAGGACCAATAAAAGAATTGACTATTGTAATTTTATGCCAAAAGGTACTTGTGGCTTAGGATAAACTTCCCCACAATGACATTATTCACAGAGTCAAAATGTGGTATATCTTAAACACCTTTGATGACGATTTAAATGATGTGCTTTAGAAAATTGCTGGATGACCTAAAATGGCTCTGTTGGTGGTGGAAATGCAGCATGTACAGTGAATTATCACAAATTGAATATACCTGTTGTCTTAGTCCTTTGGGGCTGCTATAACAAAATATCATAGATTGGGTGGCTTAAACAGTAGAAATTTATTTCTCACAGTTCTAGAGGCTGGAAAGTCCAAGATCAAGGTGCTAACCAGTTTGGTTCCCTGTGAGGGCCTTTTTCCTGGTTTGCCAACAGCTGCCTTCTTGCTATATCCTCACATGGTAGAGAGAGAGGTCATCTCTCTCTTTTCTGTTCTTCTAAGAGTACTAATCTCATTCCTGATGGCTCCACCTTCATAACCTAATTACCTCCCAAAGGTTCCCCCACTCCAAATAGCATCACCTTGGGGATTAGAGCTTCAACATATGAATTTGGGGGACACAACATTCTGTCCATAGCGTCTATGTAACTATCACCCAGGTCAGTAAACAGAATGTGCTGCTCCATATGCAGAAGCCTCTCTTCCATCTCCTGGTCATTATCCTTTTCACCCTTTCCAGAGGTAGTCGCTGTCCTAAGTTTGTAGACTAGAGTCCTTTCTTTGACTTGCTTTTGAGTCTTATGTAAATGGAATCACACAGGATGTATTCTTCTGTCCGACTTTTATACTTGGTGTTATTTTTGAAATTCATCTTTTGTAGAACTGAGATGTGTTAATTTTCTTTGTTATACAGTTTTTCAATATAAGCATATATCACAATTTATTCATTAGTTCTACTGTCAAAGGACTTATAGTTTTTTTTTCATTTCGGGCTGTTTCAAAGTTGTTATTTCTCTTGCAGAATAGGCATACTCATTCCTGTTAATATATACCCATGAGTAGACTTGTTGGGTTTTGTGTGTATCTTCAATCTGTCACCTAGTAGTTTATACTTTCATTGATTGCTGCCTAGAAACAGTCATTCGAGGCTATTGATGCTGCTACTATGTTTATATGTCTGCCAGTGTGCAGGTATTGGAGGTACAGTAGTAATTAAGACCATGTTATTTTATTTTATAATTTAAGCGTATAAGACTAATTAAATTAATAAATTGCTAGTAGGCATTTGACTGTCTCATTTACATCCCTAAAATTTTGTTCACTCAAGGTCAGTGAAATTGCTTTTCAGCCATATTTTTGTTGGGGAAATGGATATTCCCTTCTAGTTAGAGTCCTCTAATTTTCAGTTATGTGTGGTCACTGGGAACCAGAGCTTTGGACAGCGTTTTGGGTGTGATAAGGAGAATGAGTGTTGGCAGTGGTGTGCATGGTTAGAAGGGAAAAGGTTGGAGGCAGAGTGCTCACTGAGAGGTGATAGGGTGAGGACAGGTCAAGTGGCCTAGGGTATAGCAGAGGAAGGAAGGAAATTCTTGAATATCTTTGTTTTGGCAATAGTCTTGCAGCCCTGAAAGCTTTTTTTGTTTTGTTTGTTTTAATTGAGGTATGTCACATAGCATAAAATTCACCCTTTTAAAATGTACAATTCAGTGGTTTTTAGTATATTCACAAGGTTGTGTGACTATTACCACATCTAATTCCTGAACTTTTTTTTTTTTTTTTTTTTGGTGAGGAAGATTGGCCCTGAGCTAACATCTATCATGAGTCTTCCCCTTTGCTTGAGGAAGATTGGGCCTGAGCTAATATCTGTGCCAATTTTCCTCTATTTTGTATGTAGGATGCCACCACAGCATGGCTTGATGAACGGTGTGTAGGTCCGCTCCCAGGATCCAAACCTATGAACCCCAGGCTGCCGAAGTGGAGCACGCGAACTTAACCATTATGCCACTGGGCCAGTCCTGTAATTCCTGAATAGTTTTATCACCCCAAAAAGAAACCCTGTACCCATTAGCAATCATTCTTCCTTTCCCTCCATTCTTCCTCACCCCACGCTCTAGACGTCCACTAATCTGCTTTCTGTCTCCATAGATTTGCCTGTCTGAGATGTTTCATATAAATAGGGTCATATGCTTTTGCGTGACTAGCTTCTTTCACTTAGCATAATGTTTTCAAAATTCATGTTGTAGTATGAATCAGCACTTCATTCCTTTTTATGATTGAATAATATTCCACTGTATAGGTATAATACATTTTCTTTATCTGTTCATTAGTTGGTGGACATTTGGGTTGTTTCCACTTTGGGCTACTATGAATAATGCTACTGTGAACATTCATGTACAAATTTTTATGTGGACATATGTTTTCAGTTCTCTTAGGTATATATCTAGGAGTGGAAATACCAAATCTTTCAGTTTTTTTCAGGAGCTTTCTCCAATGGATAGCCTACCTGTACTGTGGTGTTGAAAACATGGAACACTCACAGTTCTAATGGTCAGGTTTCAGTCCTATTACGGAAGCCCTGGACATTCACATTGCAATTTTCAATTCTCCCGTGGGCTGTGGGGTTTTTTTTGTCAGGTGTCTCGGGACATTTGCTGTCTTGGACGTGGATCAGTCTTTGTTGTTTGTGTTTTGAGAGTATCAAGGGTTGGCATTTGACACTTGAACAGCTCATTTTCTTCTTTCCATTTCTTAATAGGTTCTCCTGCTCAGAGTCAACGATTAAATGGCACGTTTATTGTTTCTGCCTATGCATCTGATAATGCTCATGTTGTCTAGTTCCTGAGGTATTTTAGTTTGAAGGTATAGGGTAAAGGTCATTTCTTTTCTTTTCTTTTTTTAAAGATTGGCACCTGAGCTAACAACTGTTGCCAATCTTGTTGGGGTTTTTTTTTTTTCTGCTTTTCTCACCAAATCTGCCCAGTACATAGTTGTATATTATTTAGTTGTGGGTCCTTCTAGTTGTGGCATGTGGGACACGCTGCCGCAGCATAGCCTGATGAGTGGTGCCATGTCCGTGCCCAGGATCCGAACCTGTGAAACCCTGGGCCACAGAAGCGGAGCCCGCGAACTTAACCACCCAGCCACGAGGCTGGCCCCAAGGTCTTTTATTTTCTTTGACCTGACTCCTATGTACTGTGAATCCAGAGCGATGCAGGATATATTAGGTTCCCTACAAACTGGAGAAGTGCCAGCTCAGAGGCATGTTTGCATTTGTCCTAGCGGGTTTCCGAGCTCAGCTGGACCTCTTTAAGGTCAGAGAATGTTCGTTTGGGCACCTTCCCTAGGAAAATGCTTCTCATGGCTTTTCTGAGTGCTTAGGATGAAGGAGGCTGTCCATCGTCAGGCTTAAGTTGTTTCAGGATAGTACTGGAGCCCTGAGAAATATGGAATAAAGGAGTAAATAGTTAGACTAGACAAAGTGCCTGAGTAGTGACTGGTGAAGATCTATGTACAAAAAGCAAATGTCACCAGATATGATTAGCCGTCTCTAGATTGAAAAATTCATGAGGGCAGGGACTATTTATTTTCTTTTTTTCCCCACTTCTTTGTTTCCTTCACTGCCAAAATGGTTTAGTGCTGTACCTAGGAACATAAGATGTGCTAGATAAATATTTGTTAACTGGATTAATGTTGAATAAAGTGGTTTCTGACTCTGTATTCCTTCTTTATAAGCCCTTAGCAATCTTTTTAGTTTCTGCATAGTGTAGAAGGCTCTTGTCCCCTCAACCTGAGAACCTCTTCATTTGCCAGATCCTGGTACTTCTACTAGGTTTCTACTCTAATCTTTGATAGTGAATAGTAATATACTACTTCTTTTCTGACAGAGGTAACCACATCTTGTTTGTTCTGGCTTCCAAATTCCTGTCTGATTCTTGTCCTCAGACTCTGGGAAATAGTGAAAGGAATAACTTGGAAAGTGCAGGGTAGTTCAGGCAGGTTGTCAGGGGCCTTGCATTTACTTTTTAATTTGAAGATATGGGAGAGGCACAAGAATGAAACAAAATCAAAATGACACTATAGGGAATCTCTTCTTATGGTAGTATACAGACTTGGCTGGAGAGGAGAAACTACAGAGGAAAAAGTTCCTTCGGATCTAAAGCAGTAGTTGAGATGTGAGGAGACGATGGCTTGCACTGGGATCCTGGGAGTAGATATGTAAGGAAAAAAGTTTGAAAGAGAGTTTGAACAAAGAATTTCTAGGGTTTGATAACACTGGATATTGGACAGAGGGGCAAAAAAAGAGGGCAGATTCAAACGCCACTCAGAGGTTAGAAGAACAGTAGTACCTTGAACAGAAATAAAGCATGTGGAGAGGGAAGGCATTTGAGAGGGAGAAATGAAGATGACTGTTTCAGATATGTTGAATGTGAGGTGACAGCAGGACTTTTAGGTAACCATTAAGACACAGGACTGGAGCTTGGCAGAAAAAACATGAAGTTTGTTTCATTGTCATTCTTTTATACCTTTTGTTCCACTACTTAACTGGTTTATTCTACAGCTTTCTGGTTTTTTCATAGTCTTTGTCTTTTGAGCAAAATACCTACTCTGCCTATCACCAATAATTTCCAAAAGTATCTATATCAGTTAGGATTAGATTTGGCTGTGAGTGACAGAATGCTAAAAATAACAGTAGCTTAAATGAGTTTATTTATTTATTTCTGTCTAATGTAACTGAAGTCTAAGCTATCCAGGCTTTCTTATGATGGTTCCATGATCAGCAGGAACCCAGGCTCCTTCAGTCGTGTAGCCCTATCATCCTCAACATGTGACTTCTACCTTATTGTCTACAATGACTGCTTGAGTGTCACCCATCACTTTGACTTGCTGACCAGTGGGAAAGAAGAAGGGATGCAAATGGACATGATCCCTCCCTTTAAGAACTTCCGGGACTTTGCAAGCACTGTTTCTGCTTATGTCCAGTTAATTAGAATTTAATCATGACTGCACTTAACTGCAAGGAGAGCTGGGAGACCCCTTTACTCCAGGCAGCCATATGTCCAGTTAAAAATCAAGGATTTGCTTCCAAGGAAAGGGAAGCAAATAGGCATTGGGAGACTGCTCAGAGTCCCTTACTTTTTCAGATTGAGAACCAGATTTCTAATTCTTTCAGGTCACAGAACTTGTTTCTCCAAACCTTAACTATCCCTATAATAATAAAAATATACTAAATAGTAATAAAATATAATAAAAAATATGTACACTTCTGTTCTTGTATTCTTTAAAATGACACATGGGGGCCAGCCCCGTGGCCAAGTGGTTAAGTACACACACTCCGCTTCAGCGGCCCAGGGTTCGCTGGTTCGGATCCTGGGCGCGGACATGGCACCGGCTCATCAGGCCATGCTGTGGTGGCATCCCACATGCCACAACTAGAAGGACCCACAACTAAAAATATACGACTATGTACTGGAGGGATTTGGGGAGAAAAAGCAGGGAAAAAAAAGTAAAAAAAAAATAAAATGACACATAGACTGATGACTAGTAGCTAAAGCATATACTATAGAATAGACCAGCATTGGTGTCAGTGTCTAAAGTTTGAATACAAAATCAGTAGATTCAGAAGCTAAATAAGTTAACAGTATGGTAAAGACCATTTTTTACCTGAGCAGCTTTGGACTGTAGTTTTTCTACATGAGTTGTTCTAAATCTTATTTTGTATAAACATAGAAGATTCCTGGAAAACAGAAGTAGAATGCCTCCTATCTGAAAGCGCCAGCATTTCTGCCAGGCCTGTCTTAGCAAGAATAAGAATATATCTTGATCTTATTTTTTTCTAGGCTTTCTCACTTTTCTTAAGTATGTTTTATCATTTTCTGCTCTCTGAGTCACATCCAGCTTTCCCCATTGTATGTGCAGCTCACAGTCCTTTTTTTTTTTTTTTTTTGAGGAAGATTAGCCTTGAGCTAACATCCACCACCAATCCTCCTCTTTTTTGCTGAGGAAGACTGGCCCTGAGCTAACATCCATGCCCATCTTCCTCTACTTTATATGTGGGACGCCTACCACCGCATGGCTTGATGAGCAGCACCATGTCCACACCCGGGATCCGAACTGGCGAACCCCGGACTGTCAAAGCTGAATGTGCATACCCAACCACTGCGCTACCAGGCTGGCCCCTCACAGTACATTTTATACATGGTAAACTGTCAGTAAATTGACCTCTTAGCATAAACATTCTCTCTCTCTTTTTCTCTCTTCACTTCTCACAGTATTAACTCTTTCCATTCTGTACTTCTCCTCATAAGAATTTCAGATAGAGATATATGCTTCTATTTGTTTAAAAGTGTACTTGTTTATTGTCCTCATGCTTTAAAACATAATCTCCATAAATGCATTGCTAGGTTTTGTTCACTGCTGAAACCCCCATGCCTCGTCAGGTGTGAGAAAATATTTGTTCTTGAACAAAGAATGCATATCGTATTCTGGCTAATGATTTCAGGGGATGAAGAGTTGGTAGGAAAAGGGTAAAGATATTTTTTAATCTATAAAACTCTAGACATCTTCCCTCAAGAAGAAATAATCTCAGTACATTGAATTGAAATCTTTTGGAGAGGAATCAGTTCTGTGTTTTAATGTTGACCATCTTCCTCAACCTCAGATTGGTTTATACTGCCTGACACAGTCTTTCAACAGGACAGAACACGAAGTTGGGACGATCCTAGAATATCTAGAGATGCAGTCTAGTCTGTATAGTAGAAACCTTAAGATACTTCCTAATACTGCTTAAGGCTCTTCCTTTTCTAATGGTTTTTTTCCCCCAGTTTTTCTTATAAAGAGGAGAAATTTTCAATTATATGATTATTTATCTTGGTTATTTTGATAGCCTTCAAACAAATATAAGGGGTGCATTTTAATACACTGAATGTTGTATCTTAGGTCCAAGGGTGTTTAAAGGAATCCAAGTGTTAAAGTCTGTGATAGATTTTGAGGGCATACACGTCTGATCAGGAGGATTTCTTGATGGCTGTGGGCTGTGCCTTTGTAACTCCAGCTGAGGCGTCCTTGGAGACCTCTTGGCTTTGTCTTCTCCCCAATTCCTGGATTACCAGAGATTTCTGCCCTGTGCAGAGATTATTCCTTCATTCTCTATATGTATCTGCCGCAATAGCAGCCATGATATTGTAGCTCAGCAAATATTGCTTCCTCAGTATTGACTAATTTAACTTGAACATGTCTTAAATGTGAAAGCTACCTCCTCCTTTTTATTTGGGGCTGAAGTTTGATAATTCTGTGCTGTTTGCATGTGAGAATGAGTAGACCTAAAAGGATTAGGGACCTAACCTCCTGTCCCAATGGACCTTTTCTGACTCGAAGATTCCATTCTTAGTCTTTTGTAGCTTCTGTCAGAGTGGCATTGGGTCTATAGCTTTTTGCCTAAGAAAAAAAGAATAGTGAGCGGTTACCTCCTAATATGGTGGTTGAGCAGTGTGTGTTCAGAAGTCTGGCGGCTCCCTATGTTATTCAGCTTTTCAGGGCACTTTCTGCAGAAGCAGTGTCAGCAGGGTTCTCTGAAATGTCTGAGCAAGGACAATGAAGCCAGCGATGCTAATAGAGACAGCCTTCAAGAGAGCTAACATTCTTGGGCGGGAGGCAGTAGATAAAGAGCTGGTAGAAATCATCTCTTTTCAATGGTGATGCGGGAAAAATAGCTGCTGGTTCTTTGGGGGATTCCTGGGGGACACTGTGTAGCCTTTGTGGTGGGCTCAGCAGTATGGCCTATGCAGTGTCTTAGAACTTGTGGGCCTCCTCTGCTCTCTTGGCTGTTCCTGCCACCACCTGACATCAGCTCTGTAAAAACAAGAAATGAGAGAGAAATAGTTTATGTTATTCAATAAACAAAGGGAAATAAGGAGCTTTACATTTTCCACATTGATTTCAGAAACTCCCTTTTTCTTCCCCTACAGCAACTCAATTTAGAGATCTAGACAATGAAGCATGCGTGTATGTTGAACTTAAGGTCCACTTTTTCCAGAAGAAAAGAGCCAGGGGATGTAGAACAACAGTCATTTCAGAATATGAAGATAGAGCTGCCTTTCAACTGTTTGGGGAAAAAATGGCCCTAATTGCCATAGGAGAGAGTCTCTCTTATCTGGAGTGAGAAACCTCTGCCCTGCATGCCTCAATTATTTTAGGGTTGTCTGAGAAAATTGTTAGGAAAGAACAAGCTGTATCTTGTTTTTGTATCTATTCTACTTTTTGAGTACTTTTGTTTCACTATGTTGTGATCAAAACCAACTGAGAAATGAGATAAAAATAAAATGGAAGTTTAGAAACCTGAATTCTGAAGGGAATTCTGATGATTATCAATAAAATATGTTCAAACATAATCTGCTCTTTACACTAAGAATTAAGTCATATCTGTTTGGAAATAAATTATTGATTAACCAGAGAAATCTTAACTAGACTGAGGTCCTTATAAACATTGGATGAAACATTGCTCTAAAACACACAAAATTATAAAAACTGAAAGTTTCAAAAATATTTGCATTTTAGTGGTTCACATTTGTTCAGTTTTTCTAAGTACTAATAGCTAGAGCTTATAAATCATTTCTTTATAGTCAGATGTTTGTGGTAAAGGAATTTGCTGAGTGCCCCATTTACCTGGCAGTCTCAGTCCCTGTGATAGAGAGAAAAGACTTTTGGCTATTTTAATTATTATTTGCTTACTCATTTATTTATTTGTTTACTTATTTTTGACTCAAATGACTCTTAGAATCAGAGTCTTCCTGGATCGAAGTTAATGAAATTATCTCCAAGACTTCAGATCACTGATTTTCTTTCATAAGGACAAGAGGCGTTTTCTAGAGGAACTGGGCTCTTACTTTAAAACACACAAAAGACTGGCAGGGAATGGTGGTAAAGTAGGTGGAATGTATTCTCAGCAACAGATGCCTTTAAAATAAGCAAGTTGCTGTACACCAGGGCCTGGTCTAGAGTGTGTTGTGTTCCTGAATAGAGTTTATCTTGAGACTCTGACTTTGCCAGCTCTGAGCCTGGTAGGTGGGGCTCAGTAAAACACAGGCCAGCCATATTGCTTCAAAGAGCACAAATACGGTTTTAGCAAGATGGCTGGTTGTATCCTCTTAGGAAAAGACAAACTGGTCAGGTAGTGAAAAATCTTATTAAGGAACATTTTAAAAAATGTTTTTGTTGTTCTTTCATCTGGATGAGAAAACATATCTCAAGATAAGTAGCAGCTGAGAGGGCAGTGTCTCTTTGCCCCTCAACCTTAAATTGGACCCTGAAGTAGGATTCTGTTTCCAATGGAGATCCCATTAGTGCCTCATCTGCTGGCTGCTCAGAGGGCAACTCAGATCCTGTCGGGTGAAAAGCCAGTTAAGCAGAGGGTACAAGATCAGTGGACAGAGCTATAGAGTTGTCACAGAGCATTTTGTGTCCTTCCCTCAGGATTTCTGGCCTCTCCTTCCCTCTCTCCTTCCTCTCCCTGTCTCATTTTGGTTTTGGCCTTTGGGAGTACTGAGTTTTACAAAATGTTTGGACTATAACATATCCTTGCAACCAGAAAGAATGAGCCTGGCTGCTTTGCAAAAGATTTCTGCAAAAACTACCTTTTTATATTAAGAGGAATGACATACATCTGTTTCAAACCTGTTATGTTGTTCCTCTTGCTTCACTCTTTCTGCAGGTACATTTGATTGTCATGGTTGTTGAAACTCCTGGTAACAGCTACTTACTAGCAGCCCTCTTTGTCTTAGACTTAGCGTCTAAAGTAATTGTAGGTGCTTTAAGAACATAAAGAGCACCTAAGCAGGCCAGTTTGGGGGATTGGCAATGCTATTAAGAAGCAGCATCTTTACAGCAGTATCTCTAAAAACTCCCTCTGTGGGTCCATTGCCTCTGAATTTCTGTAGACTTTACCTTGTGCATCTTTTCATCAGAAGCCACCTTTTTGGTGTGGCAAGTATTATGTGTTAGCTGACTCTCTGGAAATATAAAAACGAAGAAAAGCAATATGGTGAGAGAATACCTGACTTTTAGTCCCGTATGTGTTGCTAACTAACTCTGTAATCGTGAGCAGGCTGCTCCCTGTATCTCAGCCATACTTTCCCATGTGGAAATAGGTTTTATATATGCCCTACTTGTTAGAATTGAGCAAGATGACATCTGTAAAGGATGCCTTTGTAAACTGTAATTGCTTTGTGAATAAAGATTACTATCTCTGATAAACAGTACCAGTTCTCAGCCACCAGTAACCTGATTCTCCCATCTGTGTTTAGAAGAAGCACAAATCTACGAAGAGAGGTTGCTGGTTTTTCAGTGTGAGTTGTGTTTACAAGGCTCACATACTTTCTTCTTGCCTTTTGATCATATCTGTCTCTCTCTCTCCATGCTTTAATGGGATGATCTGTTATGTCACACAGCAACCGTATTCTCAATACAGGGTTAAACTGTGACTGTGTTTGTGTTGGAGATCTTAAATAAAGATGCAAAGCTGCTGGCTAGAAATGTTCTTTCCTCTCCGTTTTCTCTTGTATCTCCCTAGTACCTTAAGAATCCTTGGGCTTGGTTATGAGCCAGCTGGAGCATATGGTAGAGTCTCAGTTCTCTAACACAAGTCCTTTTCACAGGTTGACAGTCACCGAATGGAGTTATGGAGTTTCCAAGAGCAGCAGCAAAAAAGGGAAATGGAAATATGGATATTGAGTTCAGCAGCCCTCAGACCCACAGTGTGCTCCTCTGTAGTGTCTGTGAGGTGGAGAGTAGGACTTGCTTTGCTGTTCAGGAGTGCAGTTATCTCTAGCTTTTTGCAACTTCACAGTAAGACCCCTTGAGATATACTTAGAAACACCTCTATGTGACTTTGTCAAGTGAGGGCTTTGGGTTTGGTAGGATTTTAGCAGGTTTTAATCTAAGCCTAATCTAACACTACTGAGAAAGAGGGTGTCTTTGGTTTTACTTTCAAATATATGATGCCTCTTTAGGAGCCAGACCTAGTTAACCAGACTTGTCGTCTTCATGGTAACTTTGCTTTAGTAGCTTAATAAATAACCCAATAACTCAAATGATGAATAAAAATGCTAACATGTGAAGACAGTAGATAATAGAGAATTTGAAAGTGGACAAAAAAGTGATGAAATCATCCTACCCATTTATTAATCCAACTCCCCTCAGGTTGCTTCCCTAGGAGACATTGGCAGATCTTTACTCTATGAAATCTAAAGAAAGGGCCCAGCTGAGATGGGGAGGGGTACAATGTATGTCATGTCTGTGCTTGGTGTATCTGGGTAGCCTATGTATGATAGCAGCTGGGAAATCAAATCATAGATAAACCTGATTGTTCTCATTCAAGTTTCTTCTGTGTCTATTTATTCTTATTAAAACAATTGACAGTTCTTCAACAGTATGTTAAAACCATTTCGTATTCTTTTATTTATTTTTATTTTTTAATTTTTTAATTTTTACTTATTTATTTTTTTGAGAAAGATTGGCCCTGAGCTAACATCTGCTGCCAATCCTCCACTTTTTGCTGAGGAAGATTGGCCCTGAACTAACATCTGTGCCCATCTTCCTCCATTTTATATGTGGGGCACCTACCACAGCATGGCTTGATGAGTGGTGCGTTAGGTCTGCACCCAGGATCTGAACCAGCGAAACCCAGGCTACCGAAGCAGAGTGCCCAAACTTAACCGCTACACCACCAGGCCAGCCACCATTTCGTATTGTTTAGCAGTGATCTCTGGCAGCCTTATGTCTAGCCATGTGCAGGTTGAAAAAAGGGCTGCCTTAGTTGTAGAGGACTCTGGGGCATAAGAAATCATTGCCTTTGTAATACATGAGGTGAAGGTAATCTTCTCAAAGTTGATAGACTGATGAGTATTCCTGGCGGAGGAATCCTAGACAGAAAGTCATCCACTGCTCCTGGAATGGCATATTTGTTACCTGAGAAGTATAGAGTGCTCCTCACCTTAGAAATTCCTGAATCTACTGATGCCTCCAAGTGGTGAAATCAGAGTTTGCGATTGACTGCAAATCACAGGAGTGCCTTGTTCTGATGGCACTGTTCACTGTTCTTATGGCAGCCCCACACATTTTATGGACTCAGTGTACAGATATACACTATGACAGCAATCCCTCCCTCCAGAGCCACCGTGGGTTAGGCACTGCAGTCTTCCAGGCATAGTTGGGTCCAATCAGTCTTTTGTTCATTCCACAGCCACTTATTAAGTTCCTTTTCTGTACCAAGTACTGTGCTTGGTACTGATAATAAAAGGCCAGCAAGATTTAGCCTGGACTCTAAGATTTGGCCCAGCAATTGACAACTAACACTAAGTGCTATCATAAAGAGAGAGATTCAGACATGCAGTGACCATTCCCTAAGAAAGCTTAAGCTTTCAGTAGATTGAAATGGTTTGTGAAATATTGCTGTCTGACAAGCAAGTGAGATGAAGTGACTGACTATTTCACCCTGTCTGGTCTCGCCTACTGATTCTAGTCTTTTTCTGGCACTTAGGGCTCAAAATACATTTATTGAGCCCTCACTATATTCCCTGCTAAACTCTTTACATGTATTAATTTACTTAATCTTTAACCACCTTATGAAGTAGGTACTGGTATTCCTACTTTACAAATGAGGAAACTGAAACACAAAGAAGTTAAGGACCTTGCTGAAGGTCATGGAGTGGTGGCAGGATTCAGATTTAGAGAACCTGACCAAGAGTCCATGTTCTCTTTTTTTTTTTTTAAGATTTTATTTTTTTTCCTTTTTCTCCCCAAAGCCCCCCGGTACATAGTTGTATATTCTTCGTTGTGGGTCCTTCTAGTTGTGGCATGTGGGTCGCTGCCTCAGCGTGGTTTGATGAGCAGTGCTGTGTCCGCGCCCAGGATTCGAACCAACAGAACACTGGGCTGCCTGCAGCGGAGCGCACGAACTTAACCACTCAGCCACGGGGCCAGCCTCAAGAGTCCATGTTCTTAAGTGATGTGATACGCTACCTCTGGGTGAAAGGGTACCATCTTGACCAACCTCCTGTATGGTTAGAGCTTGGCAGAGTGGTATTCTCCAGACCCTCCTTACCTCCAGAACTTTTCTCTTTCCTGGATTGGCTCCTGAGGGCAAAATGCCTATCCCTAATACTAAGCAGGAGTTGGTGAATGCAGTAAAAGATCCCTTATCTACAGCCCCAGATGGGAATCTGGCCCTGCCTTTCACCAGCTGGGTGACCTTGCATCTCTGAGCATGTTTTCCTCATCTGTAAAGTGGAGTAATGTTACTTCGTGGGATCATTTAAGGGGTTGAATAAGATAACATTCTTGTTTCTAGCTCTAAGTAAGCACTTAAATGTTAGCAAATTTTTATCATCATTTTCCTCCAGCCTGAAGAACAAGTCAGGAAACAATTTTTCAGTGACCAGATTCTGGGACCTAAATAGGCAGGCAGTTTTCCTTTGATTTTGACAAGACAATAATTTTATTCTGTGTATTTCTCTTGACTCTCTTGGTGTGAAAAGCAGAGAGGTAAAGCATTATTTGACAGATGTATGGATTCAAGCAAGAAACTGAGGTCCAATTGCAAAGAAATGCCTTGTATAACTCAGAGCCCTGTCTGAGGAGACACAGAGGACCCTAGAGGGCGGAGAATGAACACAGCGCAGGGGCTAGTTCCAGAGTCGCATCCTCGGTTAGTTCACTTACAAGTGTGGGTGAGGGTCTGTCAGTAGGCAGAGATTTGTTTTCCCTCTGCTCTAACACATATCTGCTGGCTAGTGTTTATTAAACGAACTTATTTTTTCTTAATGTGAAATAGAATTTGTGACTTGTCCAAAATGCAAAGGCCAAGGAGCTCTGTAATTGCAGGCTTGTTGAGCCCCTTTCCCCACCTGTTCCGGTGCCAGACTTTCCTACACTGTTTATTTGCCAATGGTTGCTCCTCAGATCTCATGGCCAGCTCACTGTAGGCTCCAAGCCAGAGTGATGCTGCTGCCACTGATACCACCATCACCACTGCTGCCATCACCAGCCATTCAGTTTCCTGCTATAGGATGTGACCTGCCGTGAAACTTTTACCTTCTTCCTTTCTCCCTGTCTTCAGCGTTGTACCTCTTTCTCCTGGTGCTTTTGCCATGCAGCCAGAGTTCCAAACAAAGTTTTTGGGCACCCAAGTTAAGAGCCCTTACTACCTCTCCAAGGAGATTTGAGTTAGCCGTGGAAAAGCTAATTGAGAGGGCTCCTGTGTCTCTGTGCTGCAGAAGGAAGAGTTGCTTCTTGATAGTGTGCTAGCTTCTGAGTCAGATGGGGAACTTGCTGGGACTCAAATGAGAGCGCACTACATGACCTCTGGAGGAGGTGACTGAGTCTAACCTGCCCAAGGACAGCACCCCAACCCACAGGAGCCAAGGCCGAAGACTGATTTCACCTCCCACTCCCTTTACCTAAGCTTATGCTTGCTCTGCCACACTGCCCCAAATCTGTGGCTTAAAACAACCATTTCCTTTTGTCAATGAATAAGCTCACTTTTTGTACAGTGTTTCAGCTTGGGGACTGGAAAGGCTCTCTGTGCCTTCCTGTCTCTCCATTTCTCCAAGAGTTGATGTTAATGGCTTCTGTCTTTGTCTTTACAGGGAATTCTAACAATCCATGAAAAAGAGGTCACCCTCGAGTATGTATCAAGCCTGGATTTTTGGTACTGCAAACAGGTAAGTGCCAAGAATCCCTTTCCTTAGAAAAATAAGGATCTGGCATCACAACTCCTCCATGTCTCCACGAATGCTACCTAGTAGCATACATTGCCAAGGGCAAAGCTCTTCTTCCTTGGTTCACTTCAGATGAACTAGAGGGCAGGGCAGGTCATCCATAACTTCTGCTTCGCAGCTGCTGCCCCAGCCATAGAGGGTTCTGGGCCTGCAATTGGAGACATTTTCCCAAGGACATATGCCATGCTTTCTGTTCATCATGAACTGAAAGAATTTAACAGTCCCTTGATTTATAACCTCTTCCCAGTTATCCTTCTTGGGAGTGATTACAGGGGAATTGGTGTTTGGAAAGGTGGATTTAGAGATGCTGATTTTGTGGGAGGTGTATGTTTTTTGGATATTTAAGGGTTTCCAATGATGTAGAACTTCAGGTACCATGGCGTTTTACCTCTGTTAAACTCCATATTCTTCTAGAATGGCATATTTAAAGATTTTAGGCCATACTCTTATTAGAAGTCCAGTTTGATTTCAGATGAACATGAAAATATAATTCTCATTTTTCATTGCTACTAATTTCAAAAATAATTATGAAAAATTTATAGTTTGTGAACCATAATTCATTAAAAGTATTATAGAACTTGATAAAACTCAGTGAAAACTTTAGCTTGACATTTTGTTTTTATTTTTATTTTTTAAGATTTTATTTTTCCTTTTTTTCCCCAAAGCCCCCCAGTACATAGTTGTATGTTTTGTAGTTATGGGTCCTTCTAGTTGTGGCGTATGGGATGCTGCCTCAGCATGGCTTGATGAGTAGTGCCATGTCCGCATCCAGGATCCAAACTGGCGAAACCCTGGGCCGCCACAGTGGAGCACAAACTTAACCACTCAGCCACAGGGCTGGCCCCTACTTGACATTTTATTAATCTCAGTGAAATGCAATTTGCCTAGCTGTGTTAGTCATTAACCAAAGTGCTCATATTTCATGTATATACTACCTTAAGGTGTCAATTTAGGAATACATTTAACTTTTTAAAAAATTGTTGTAAAATGCACATAACGTTAAATTTACCATTTTAAAGCATATAATTCAGTGGCATTAAGTATATTCACAATGTTGTGTAACCGTCAACACTGTCTAGTTCTATAACTTTTTCATTACTCCAAAAGGAAACCCCATATCTATTAAGCAGCTACTTCCATTCCTCTATCCCTCAGTTCCTGGAAACTACTGATCTACTTTCTACCTCTATGGATTTGCCTATTCTGAACATTTCATATAGGCAGAATCATACAATCTGTGACCTTTTGTGTCTATCTTCTTTCACTTAGCATGTTTTCAAGGTTCATCCATGTTGTAGCCTGTATCAGTTCTTCATTCTTCTTCTTCCTTTTTTTTTTTTTTTTTTTTTTTTTGGTGAGGAAGATTGGCCCTGAGCTAACATCTGTACCAGTCTTCCTCCATTTTGGTTTTTTTTTTTTTTTTTAAAGATTTTATTTTTTCCTTTTTCTCCCCAAAGCCCCCCGGTACATAGTTGTGTATTCTTCGTTGTGGGTTCCTCTAGTTGTGGCATGTGGGACGCTGCCTCAGCGTGGTCTGACGAGCAGTGCCATGTCCGCACCCAGGATTCGAACCGACGAAACACTGGGCCGCCTGCAGCAGAGCGCGCGAACTTAACCACTCGGCCACGGGGCCAGCCCCCCTCCATTTTGTTTTGAATGTGGGACGCTGCCACAGCATGGCTTGAACAGCAATGCGTGGGTCCGTGCCCAGAATCTGAAGCTGTGAAGCCTGGGCCACCAAAACAGAGTGTGCAAACCTAACCACTGTGCCACCAGGCTGGCCCCAATACTTCATTATTTTTATGGCTGAATAATATATGGCTGTACCACATTTTGTTTATCCATTCATTAGTTGAGGGATATTTAGGGTGTTTCTACTTCTTGGCTGTTGTGAATAAGACTGCTATGAACATTCATGTACAAGTTTTTGTTTGAACATCTGTTTTTAATTCTTTTGAGTATATACTGAGAAGCAGAAATTGTTGGGTCATAGGGTACTTTTACGTTTTAACTCTTAGAGGAACCACCAAACAGTTTTCCACAGACAGCAGCTGCAGCGTTTTACATTCCCATCAGCAACATATGAGGGTAATTTCTCAGCAGTTTCTCCACATCCTTGCCAGCATTTGTTATTTTCCATTTTTTTGATAATAGCCATCCTAGTGGGTGTGAAATAGTATCTCATTAGGGTTTTGATTTGCATTTCCCTAATGACTAATGATGCTGAGCATTTATTCATATGATTGTTGCCACTTGTATGTCTTCTTTGGAGAAATGTTTATTCAAGTCCTTTGTGGCTGGCCCCATGGCATAGTGGTTAAGTTCAGCGTGCTCTGCTTTGGTGGCCCTATACCGCTTGTTTGCAGGTTCAGATCCCGGGCGCAGTCCTACATGACTCTTCAGCTATGCTGTGGCAGCATCCCACATACAAAATAGAGGAAGATTGGCCCAGATGTTAGCTTGGCAAATCTTCCTCAGCAAAAAAAACCCAGAAAGTCCTTTGCCCATTTTTAATTGGGATGTTTGTCATTTTGTTGTTAAGTTTTAAAAGTTTTTTATATTCTAGATATTAATCCCTTATCAGATAGTGATTTGCCAATATTTTCTCCCATTCCGTGTGTTATCTTTCACTTTATTGATAATGTCCTTTGATGCACAAAAGTTTTAATTTTGATAAAGTCCAATTCACCTGTTTTTTCTTTTATTGCTTGTCCTTTGGTGTCATGAAACCATTGCCAAACTAAAGTCATGAAGCTTTACCCCTGTGTTTTCTTCTAAGAATTTTATAGTTTTGGCTTTTATATTTAGATCTTTGATCTATTTTGAAATTATTTTTGTTTATGGTGTGAGGTAAAGGTCCAACTTCATTCTTTGGCATGTGGATATCACCTGTCACAGCACCATTTGTTGAATTAACTGTTCTTTCCCCATTGAATGGTCTTGGTACCTTTATTGGAAATCAATTAGCCATAGAGCTATAGGTTTATTTCTATAACTTTCTATTTTATTCTCTTGGACTATGTTTTTGTCCTTATGCCAGTACCAGACTGTTTTGATTATGGTAGCTCTGTAGTAAGTTTTGAAATCAGGAAATGTGAGTCCTTCAACTTTGTTCTTCTTTTGCAAAATTCTTTTGGCTGGGGCCGGCCCCATGGCCGAGTGGTTGAATTCACGCACTGCAGGGTTTTGCCAGTTTGGATCCTGGGTGCAGACATGGCACCGCTCGTCAGGCCTTACTGAGGTGGCATCCCACATGCCACACCTAGAAGGACTCAAAACTAAAAATATACAACTATATACCAGGGGGCTTTGGGGAGAAAAAGGAAAAAATAAAATCTTGGAAAAAAAAAATTATTTTGGCTATGCAGGGTTTCTTGCAATTCCACATAAATTTGAGGATCACCTTTCCATTTTTGCAAAAATGTCATTAAAATTTTGATAATGTTTAACTTTTTTTTTTTTTTTTTTGAGGAAGATTAGCCCTGAGCTAACATCTGCTGCCAGTCCTCCTCTTTTTGCTGAGGAAGACTGACTCTGAGCTAATATCCATGCCCATCTTTCTCTACTTCATATGTGGGATGCCTACCACAGCATGCTTGCCAAGTGGTGCCATGTCCACACCTAGGATCCGAACTGGCGAACCCCAGGCCACCAAAGCGGAACGTGTGCACTTAACCGCTGCGCCACCAGGGTGGCCCCAACATTTAACATTTTAATAGTGATTGCCTCTACATCTTGGGATTGTTGGTGATTTTTCCCCCATCTCTCTTATACTTTACATATCAGCTATAATGCACATATATCGTTTCTTTCATAATTGGAGATGGAGGGAGCTAGCATTAAAGGGAAATTTTTGAAGTCTATTTTCTGTTAACTGGCAGGAAACAAATGGTACTATCTGATGTCAGAATTATACAGCTATTGGGGCTGGCCCCGTGGCTGAGTGGTTAAGTTTGCGTGCTCCGCTTCGTGGTTTTGCTAGTTGGGATCCTGGGCGCGGACATGGCACTGCTCATCAAGCCATGCTGAGGCAGCATCCCACATGCCACAATTAGAAGGACCCACAACTAAAAATATACAACTATGTACTGGGGGGCTTTGGGGAGAAAAAGGAAAAGTAAAATCTTTAAAGAAAATAAAGAATTATACAGCTATTGCCAAGACTCTTGCTTGAAAGAACAGAATGGCTTGGTTACATTGTCTCCTAAAATGACAGGCTACTTGCTTAGCTGTCTTGGGGATACTTTGTAATTTCTGTGCTTTTTTGGAAGGGTTGAGTTACCAACCCTGCATATGTGACCTTTGACTTGCTGTAGAATGTGCTGACTTTTTAAAAAATATTCATAGAAATATTATTCATAATAGCCAAAAAGTGAAAACAACCCAAATGTCCATTAACTGCTGAATGGGTAAACAAAATGTGGTATAGCTGTACAGTGGGATCCTATTTGGCAATAAAAAGGAATAAGGTACTGATACGTGCTGTAACATGGATGAGCCTCAAAAAAACTATGCTGGACACAAAAAGACCATATATCACAATTCCATGGGACTAGGGGTGAGAATGGGAAATGACTCCACTAGGTTTGTTAGGGGATGATAAAAATGTTCTAAAGTTAGATTATGGTGGTGGTTGCACTCTACATATACTAGAAATCATTGAATCGCACACTTAAAACAGGTGAATTTTATGGTATTTAAATTATATCTACCAAGGCTAAGATCCTGACTCTGCCACTTACAGCTCTGCTGTAATAATAAATAGTCCCCAAATCCCAGTGGCTTAAATTGACAAACATATCTTCAGTCACATTACATGTCGGGGGCTATGGGTCATTGCTGTTGTTCTGCTCTCTGGCTTCTCATTCTGGGACCCAGTTTGAAGGAGCAGTCCCCGTGTGGCAGTGCTGTTCTCCTGGCTAAGGGAAAGAACAAGAGGCTCATGCGCGCAAGCATTGGCTCTTAAAGCTTCTGCCAGACCTGTGTAGGTCACGTTCACTCACACTCCATTGACCAAAGCAAGACATGTGGCCAAGGCTGACAGTGCAGAGGTGAAGGGTGCTCACCATGCCGGGAGGCACCACTGTCACTTGACAATGGGCAGAGCTGTGTGTATGATCTGCTTATAGAGAGAGAACAAGGAAATAATCAATTATAATTACCTTACTCAAGTGACTTAACCTCTCCAGGCCTCAGTTTTATCACCCACAAAATGGGGAGATAATAGTTGTCTAGATCAATAAGTGATGACATGTAAAGTAGTCCTGGTTCATGGCATGTGCTGTTTAATCATTAGCCACTCCTGCTGCTATTATTATTGTTTTCTCCTGCATCTGGCATACTCTTACTCTATAACGCCCTACTCAAATAACATCCTCTTCATGGTTCCTGCTCTTTGGTTTCCTGCCAGTCAACTCTGCCCTCATAGCGCTTGGAAACTCAGTGGCAAAAGTTCAGGGGCTTTGGGGTTGGGCAGTCTGCTCACCTTTTTTTTCGTAGGTTCAGACAAAAAGAACTACATTCACATTGCAAAGTGTCTCTTCCCTTGTTCTGGGCTAGTGAATGTTCCTTTTCCTTTTGACATCCTCAAAATAGCTATTAGAGGCACTACCAATATGTCTTCCTTTACCTTCCTTTGCCCTTTTTTAAATCAGTGTTTGAAAAAGGGGTTGATAATTGAATTCTTCCCAGTTCCAACCAAACTGAATGGGACTCTCATAATCAGTTCTGGACCAAATTTTGGGTGCACACTGTGAATGACAACAGCTTTGGGGCAATAGTATCCTATAAACCATTTAACAGTCCAGCTTTCTTAGTTAAATGTATTTGTTATAGAAATCCTTGTCCAGGGTAAAGGCATTTGGGCTGCTCTGAAGTCCAGATGCCCTGTTAGAAGGCAGCTCTCAGGTAGCTGCTCACCAGATGCTGTCTGCCAGCTCTGATGAGTTGGTGGACATCAGACCCTTAGGCTTTATGGTGGGTTGGGATATGGCTTATTTCTTTCATTTTTGGCAGATATTACTGTGTTGGATATACATAAGGTTTTTAAAAATGTTTTTGGTCAAATTGAATTCTTTCTTTTTCCCTTGCAGTGTAAGGCCAACACTGGTGGACACCGATCTTCATGTTCATTCTGCAAGTGCCCAAGGGAAGGTGAGTGGTAGTGGAGGTAGTGCTTATGGTGGTTTTTATTTTCTGCACTGAGTAAAACAAGTTTCGTGCTTTCTTTGTCTTTAAAGAGTGGTCATCACCAAATACAAGTTGATCTGTAAAGCTCTTTAAAGTGCAATGTGATATCTAACTTCATGTGACCTGTTAGTGGACGATTTTGGATCTCAGAGTTCCACCAGGGGAAAGAAATGGGTTGCCAGCTCCTCAGACTGAGGTGGCTAAGTGGGCAGCTGACTAGAAGTCAGTAGTAGTATTATTTAGAATACATTTAAGGATGTTAGGTTGAAACAGAGACTCTGTGGCATTAGTCCATGTGACCCTCCATCCCCCGCTTCTCTGAAGTTATTGGGCATCATTCGTTAGCAGTATTATTTTCTCATTTATACTCTATCTAAATATTTCAGGATCTTCAACAGAAAAACATTTGTTAAAGTAATAGTAAACATATAAAGAAGAGAAAACAATCAGGATTGAAGTACACATTATTTTTATAGAGGAATAAACCTACCAGCAGCTCAATCACTTGACTTTAAAGTAAATTTCTCCAGAGAACTCTTAGGTAGACAACCTTAAAGAATCTATCAAAGGCATCTGTAACAACAGTCCGATAGCAATGACTATTATATGCCTGTTTCCGATATTATCCCTTAAGGAAAGCTAGGGCATGACCATAAAATACAGTTCAGTGCAGGGATCCAGGTAGCCTCTGAAGAACCTGTTTGTTCCAAGGTTACACCTTAGTATACCTACAAATAGTTTCTTAGCTGAGCTTTTGGCCTCTGGTGGAGATTCTGCTCTCTAGTGAGGGCTGCGAAGCACGTGTTCTGAAAATCTTTGGAGGAAGACTCTACATGCCCTAGAGACCAAACCACTGTATGGGAAGGTAAGTAAACAACTGAGATTTTTAACCTGTTGTAGTACTTCAGATTAGGCAAAATTGTGGGAGTTTTTTCCCCTCAAGAAAGCCTTCTTTCTTAGTCTAGTCTAACAAATGAATAGATGATTTATAAAATGATTGGGCACCATACCTCCAAGATTGCTGAAACAACATTAACCTGGAAACATACAAAGCAGGTCTTCACTAGTTGCCTGTCACTACTATTAAGTATTCTTTGTTTCTCCCATAGAACGTCTCTTTTTGAGCCACATAACTTCCAGTGAATCCTCCAAGAATGAATTAATTGCAAAAATATATCCCTAAATAACTGGACAAATTATCCTGTTGTAGAAAGAGATTTGGAATTAATCATTTATATTTTGAAGGACTTTTGCCCATTATAATTATTTGCATATAAATGAGCTGTATGCAGGTAGGTCTATTCTTAGCTTTGTGGGAGTGGAGGGGGCCTGTGGTCTTACAGAATTTGAGACAGCTGTCTTAGTACCATAACAATGGAAGAAGCAGGGCTCCTAGACATACGCATTTGGGATATATGTTTCTACCAAACCTCTAGCAAGGGCTATATCTTTGGTAATTTTGTCCCCATATCTGTTATCATTGGTTGTAATAGTGAAGTCCAGGGTGTCATGAAGGATTTCTTAAATTGAAATGTTTGGAAAGTGATAGAAAACTCATAAGATTAAATTGTTTAAATACTTGGATAATTTCTTCTGTGAACTCTTTCGTGTGCTCTCTCATTAGCCTGGCTTAAAGTCTTATCAGAAGACTATTTTGTAGGTATTTCTGAGATTATTAATAGCATTTCAATATGAGTATTTGGTGGCAGGTAAGGAGGAATCACAGCCGTAGTGCTTTTCAGATAAAACCTGCTGGAGATTCTTTCTGTTTCTGTTCCTGTAGTGACAGAGGCCAAGCAAGAATTAATAACCTACCCTCAGCCTCAGAAAACATCCATACCAACACCATCAGAAAAACAACCCAGCCAGCCCCTAAGGTCAGCTGATAAAGAACCTGAACACAAGAAGCGGGAAGAAGGCCAAGAACAACGCTTGGGACATCAAAAGAGAGAAGCAGAAAGGTATCTGCCTCCTTCTCGAAGGGAAGGGCTCACCTTCCGAAGAGACCGAGAAAAGGAGCCATGGTCTGGGGAGACACGCCAGGATGGGGAGAGCAAAAGTAAGTGGTTTATCAGGGCACGTACCAGACTGTAACCATCACAGTTGGAGCATATATGGCCTGTGCTGTAGCTAGGGACCAGCTGCTTTCCACATCCTAGTAAAACTGCCCAGCCTGACTGTAGAGACTATTGTTTTCTGCAGGCCTTGCTGTACTAGTTGAAGGAATCTACATCCTCCAAATAGCAAGTTGCGATTCAAATGCACCAAGGCATAACTTTAGATTTCTAAGTATTGGTAAAGCAAAGTATGAAGTATTTGACTAGCATTTCTTTATAGAACCAGCCTTGCTAGAGCAGAGTAGCATCTGCAGTCATCTACAGTAAAAAACAACAATCAGGCTCTGAGGACTTCTTCAAAAATTAACCTTTCTCTTTCCTTGCTTCTCTCCCAATTGTGCTTGGTTTGTTCAGCAATCATGCTAAAACGCATCTATCGTTCCACTCCACCTGAGGTGATAGTGGAAGTGCTGGAGCCCTATGTCCGCCTTACTACTGCCAATGTCCGTATCATCAAGAACAGAACTGGCCCCATGGGCCACACCTATGGCTTTATTGACCTCGACTCCCATGCGGTGAGTTTCCCGCCCCTTGGAATGGACTAGGGACACCTGGCTATAGCAACCTCAAGAAGGTTTGAAAGACTATCATTGGAATTCTCGTGTGCTCTCTGGTGTCATAACCCCTCTTGTTCTTTCCTTTGGGTTTAATGTTCATTCAGATGACATGACTGCCCTTGAAAGTTAGAACTCTAAGTGGTTTTCTAGATCCATTTTTATAGCATTTATAATTTCCAGTTAAAATAAAGTGAGAACTTAGTCACTTGTGAAGAATCTGAGTACTGAACTTTTCAAAATTTTAGTGAATTTTCTGATTTCTTAAATTTGTTTTGCCCAGCCACAGATGGTTTTATATTTGATGGTAACAGGACATTTCCTGTTTTTCCTCAAATTGTTGCTGTAAGAGATTCTTGTGGCTTGAATTTCTAGTTGTGGGGCCCTTTTCTATGGAAGTAATGTGAAGATAATGAAAATTGTTGGGATTTTTTGCTCAAAAATCACAAGGGACTTTGTAAATTAGATTTGATGTGATGACAGTTGTAGCCTAAAAGAAGAGGATTTGAATTTCTGAAATTTATACCGGAAACTGGCGTCTACTCTGACCACTGTTCTGAGCAACCTTTCATTAAAAGTTGCCTGTTTTGGGGCCGGCCCCGTGGCTGAGTGGTTGAATTTGAGCACTCCGCTTCGGTGGCTCAGGGTTTCGCCAGTGTGAATCCTGGGCGCAGACATGGTACCACTCGTCAGGCCATGCTGAGGCAGCATCCCACGTGCCACAACTGGAAGGACCCACGGCTAAAAATACACAACTATGTACCGGGGGGCTTTGGGGAGAAAAAAATAAAATAAAATCTTTAACAAAAAAAAAAAGAGTTGCCTATTTTGCCAGTGTGCTCTTCCTATTACAGTTAATGACCAGAACATAATATTTAGTAAATTTTTATTTTGAGAAGGAAAATCCATGTTCAGTTCTCTTTCAAAGGACGTGGCCATTTCTCTCTTTTGGTTCAAATGTATCCTTGGTTCCCCAGGAAGCTCTTCGTGTAGTGAAGATCTTGCAGAACCTTGATCCACCATTTAGCATTGATGGGAAGATGGTAGCTGTAAACCTGGCCACTGGAAAACGAAGGTAAAGCAGAGGGGTAGGGCTACTTTGTGCTTCCCCAACTCAAGTTTTTGGGAGAAAACTCCTGTTTCTGGCTAGAGAGACAGAGATAGTAAGACATGATGCCTCCCCAGTGTGGGTTGTTTCAAGTATGTATATCTGTATCTTCTTTTTCTGAAGCTTTCCTTATTCTGATTCTAAATTTTTTTTTTCCTTAAATTGTAGTACTAGGTACTTCAGTCCTTTCCCTCTTGACTGCCTGGTATCTTTGGATCTGACGGATGGTACAGTCTTGGATGTACAGAAAAATCTTGATACTTCCTTGCCCCTTGTAATCCTAAGAAAATGCTGTCATGACTTCCCACATAGCACTGAAAAATCTAATTCCTCTTTATTCCTTCACTCATCTTGACCTCGGAGTGGTGACTGAGAAATGGCTTCATCAGAGCAGCAGGCTTACAGGGATGGGACAGATCTTGCTCTAGCACCCTCAACTCAATTGCTGTTTTGCTCCAGCAGACAGCTTTGTAAGAGTTCCACTGCTCCTCCCTTCAGGAGTCTCTGCACCACCAGGCCTGCTTGCTGTCTGGGTTGGTTCCTTTCTCTGCAAAATGGGGAGAAGAGTTTCTCAGCAACTCTGTAGGATTAGACACTCCTCAGGTGGCTTTTGTAGCAGGCTCGTGACATGTATTGTTTGTTGCAGAAATGATTCTGGGGACCACTCTGACCACATGCACTACTATCAGGTAGGCCTCAGCAGGTGGGGCGTGCTCTTGGTAAAATCCTCAAGTGACTGAAAGAGTGATCTTGAATTCTCTCCAATGGGTGACTGTTAAGGTTAATGGCTATCGGAAGTTCCATAATTTTAACTTGCCTTTCTGTGATAGGGTAAAAAATATTTCCGAGATAGGAGGGGAGGTAGCAGAAATTCAGACTGGTCTTCTGATACAAATCGACAAGGACAACAGTGTAAGTGACCTTGTTTTATTTCTTTTGTTTCTTTCTGGCTTGAGTATTCATTAATTGAAATCTCTGTGGTCACAAAGTTGGCAAGAGATGCTGTTGACTGGGGTGCTCATTCAGAGAAAGCACCGTCTACAGGTTCTACACCTATTCGGGTTAGCCAGCCTCATTCTGGGTTGTTCTTGGTGAGTCCCTAGCAAGGGCTTCATTGGACAGGGAATAACGCTGGCTCTGGTTTTATTCCTTCTAGCATCATCTGACTGCTACATATATGATTCTGCAACTGGCTACTATTATGACCCCTTGGCGGGAACTTATTATGACCCCAACACCCAGGTGGGTATTTGGTTTACTTTGTCAATGATTCTTTTGAAAAAAGCATCTATAATTTGTTACTTTGAAAATTTTATTCTCTAGATTCTCTGGTTTCTCATCACATAAAAAGTAAAAAAGGGGGCCGGCCCTGTGGCCGAGTAGTTAAGTTCGCGTGCTCCACTTTGGTGGCCCAGGATTTCACCAGTTCAGATCCTGGGTGCAGACATGGCACTGCTCATCAAGCCAGGCTGAGACGGCATCCCACATGCCACAACTGGAAGGACCCACAATTAAAAAAATATACAACTATGTACTGGGGAGCTTTGGGGAGAAAAAGGAAAAATAAAATCTTAAAAAAAAAAAAGTAGAAAAGTTTAAATCTTTGGAAACAATTTCTCCATTCTAGGCAGCTGCTCTGACTATTGTACTATCTGTACCTCATGTCTAGTCTGGTGTTTTAAAAAGTCCAGATCTTATATTGAGCTGTATTTATTCAGGTGGATTTTAAAGATGGTGACCTTTATGTTAACTGTTGCCTATATGGAAAAATAAATGCCTTGTAGCGTTACAGGTAAACAGTGCTGCTCTTAGAATAATGGACAGTGGGATGTGTCCTGGCCCCTGGAGTGGGCTTTTAGATTGTTTGATGTAGTCTTTTCTTAGGCTCATGAGTAAGAGAGCTATTCTTTCCCCCAGAAGGGAACTGTGTTCCTTAGACCTGGAATTACTGGGAAAGTGAAGCATTCTGTAGATTTAACTGTTTCCAATTGTATCATAGCAAGAAGTCTATGTGCCCCAGGACCCTGGGTCACCTGAGGAAGAAGAGAGCAAGGACAAGAAACTCTGCAGTCAAGGAAAGTCAACTAGCAAGAAGGAAACGTCTAAAAGAGATGGCAAGGAGAAAAAAGACCGAGGTGTGACGAGGGTAAGTTACTAACAAAGTAGGCCAGTTTCAGCCACTGGTAACTCTGTCTTTTACAAATGGAAAAACTGTGAATGGTAGAACAAAGTGACTCAGCTCAAACCCTAACACCTCAGCTCCACAAAGTTTCATTTTCCTGCATTCTCTTTTCAGTGCTTGATTCTGTATATACATTTCTATAGGTGTAATTGTAGAAGAGGATACCATTTTGTATTCTTTATTCATTTTATATTTGATCATAAGTATTTTTCCATATTTCTGTAATACTCTTTATTATTTTAATGCCTGCATGGTAAAATTCACTTGGTAAAAATGTACCTTGATTTTCTTCATCATTCCTGCATTGTTTGTTTCTTCTTTCTAATCTTATACTGTCATAATATGTAGCATTTAGCATTTATTTCTCCTTTTAAAGAATTTCCTTAGGATAAGTCTTCAAGATCAAAGAGGGATTCAGTTTTGTTTTTTGAGGAAGATTAGCCCTGAGCTAACATCTGCTGCCAATTCGCCTCTTTTTTGCTGAGGAAGACTGGCCTTGAGCTAACATCCATGCCCATCTTCCTCTACTTTATATGTGGGACGCCTGCCACAGTATGGCTTGCCAAGTGGTGCCATGTCTGCACCCGGGATCCGAACCAGTGAACCCTGGGCCGCCAAAGCAGAACGTGCAAACTTAACCACCACACCACAGGGCCAGTCCCTCAGTCATTTTTAAAATGAGGAAATTAATGCCTATCTAAGAGGATTGTAGTAAAGCCTGAAGAAGATAATGCATATAAATACCTCATCTGGTGCCTGACATATACTAAATGTTATCTTTAAAAGTTGTTAATTTTGAAATCATTATAGCACTGTTACAGATACTTCACAAATTAGGAGATTTAGAAAACCAGACTAATTTCAACAGGGATAACTCTTAACCCAGCTTTTATGAGTATCATTTAAGAATTACTTGGGTTTGATCAGTTTCAGGAAAATGCCAGTGAGGGGACAGCCCCCCCAGAGGACGTCTTTAAGAAGCCCCTGCCTCCCACTGTGAAGAAGGAAGAGAGTCCTCCACCAGTAAGACTAAGCTAATGCCCTGGGCTAGGGCTGGAGCTGGTTCCAAATGGGAAAGGAAATTCAAAGGCTGATGCCTCACTTTGGTGTTGGTCCTTTAGCTCTCTGTGTCACAAACAAGGACTCCTCTTAAGTATAAGCATGAAGTAAATTTTCCTGTCTGCTAATAGGAATATAACTGAAGAACGAGAGGTAGTTATCTGTCCTCTTTCCCTCTACCCTGTGCCATTCCCACCAGACCAGAGAACGCCTGGCCCTTTTTAAGTTATAATCCTGCTCTTACTAATTCTTCTCTTCTAAATGACCAAGGAAACCTGTTTTCCTGGCTGTGATGTTTCCGATCTTTTGGTACTGCATAAGGATCTCTTATATTTGGAGTGCATGCATGGTCATTTTTATAATTTACCTGCCTGGCCAGAGTGAACAATGCTAATAACGACATTGGTACCCATTTTTTAGCTGTTGTAGAGTGATAGTGTCAATCTATTTGCAAGTGATTCTGATTAAATGTAAATATAAAACGATAGTGACCACACTTTATTTTTTTACTTTGTTTGATCATAGGCCAGTGACCATGCATCACTATTTAACAGTTTCCTATAAGCTGCTGATAAATACTCTTTGCCTGTTCTACATTATTTATTTATTTATTTATTTTAAGATTTTATTTTTCCTTTTTCTCCCCAAAGCCCCCCGGCACATAGTTGTATATTTTCTTTAGTTGTGGGTCCTTCTAGTTGTGGCATGTGGGAGGCTGCCTCAGCATGCCCCGATGAGCGGTGCCATGTCCGCGCCCAGGATCCGAACCGGCGAAACCCTGGCCTGCCGAAGCGAAGCGCTCAAACTTAACCACTCGGCCACGGACCTGGCCCTCTGCCTGCTCTACATTACTAATTCAGTTTACTGTAGCATCTATCCTATCCGTGCCTTTGCCTTTACCTTCCTCAGGAGCTGGATCTGTCTGCCTGAGTGCTTATCCTTCAGTTGCTTTTAGTCTACCTCCTAAGTCCCTTTTGCTATAGAGGTTACTATAGCCTTGAGGAAATTTATTTTTCCTTTTCTCCACAGTAACTTGGAGGTGGTTGCTATCCCTTCCTCTTTGTAAATTGTAATTTTTTAACTCTTTTCCTATGTTCTATGTCAGTTCTCCTTTCTCTACCTTCTCTTGACCATTCTGTTTAGAGAGTCGCTTCTAAGGGAACTTGTCTGACTTATCTCAGTGAGCAAGGAGAAAAGCCAAGCTCAAACCATGTTACTTCCATCTGGGAAATGAGAAGTGTGGTCAGTGGGCCTATTCTGAACCAAGTTCATTATTCCAACTAAAAAAGAAGAAATGAGATACCCATATCAGAATATCCAGAAAACAGACCCCAAAATATAATTTGAGTTTGGTGTTAATCGCTGGTCTTCTCCTTCCAGCCGAAGGTAGTAAACCCACTGATTGGCCTCCTGGGTGAATATGGAGGAGACAGTGACTATGAGGAAGAGGAAGAGGAGGAACAGACCCCTCCTCCACAGGCCCGCACAGCACAGCCCCAGCAGCGGGAGGAGCTGACTAAGAAGGAGAATGAAGAAGATAAACTCACTGACTGGAATAAACTGGCTTGTCTGCTCTGCAGAAGACAATTTCCCAATAAAGAAGTTCTGATCAAACACCAGCAGCTTTCAGACCTGCACAAGGTATTAGGGGAAGAGGCTCTGACCTTTCACACTTTTGACTCTTACTATTGATGAGCATTACAGGGAATAAAGAAGCTTATGCTGTCTTTCGTTAGCCTATATCATCCCCAGTTCCTATAATTAAATCAGTCCAATTCAAGAATGAATTGCTCTTACACCTTTTCTTCATGAGTTGCTCTGCTTTAAGGCCATGCCCACCTTCAAAAAACTTGAGTGTGTAGACCCAAAGCAAGCAGCATGGCTGGGGCTGGGACACCAAACACAGGCTCTGCTGAAGACAGGAGGAGAAGGGGTCATGGAGTAGGAAACTGACCTGCTGCATTTCTCATCTTAGCTCTACCATTAACGTAATATTTGGACCTCAGATAAGCCCCTTCTCTTGATACTTGGTCACTTCACCGAGTTCTGTCTAGCTCTGACAGTCTGCTTCCCCAAAGGTAGGTCACATTCTGCCAGCTCTTCATGTAGTGAGTTATTGCTATAAGCCATGGCACAACAGCTCTTCTTGGTATGTTAAACTGACATACATTGGTCCTACCCTGCAGTCTTCTATTTATATGTACTGACGAAGGAGCTAAATTCTGGACAACTAAAGCCCCTAGGTGAACTCCTGTTATCAGCATAGAGTAATTTATTTCACACTCCTTCTCTGGCAAATGTTACAAGAGTGATGAGGGGATTGGATTTAGACTTTCTCTTAATATAAAACCCTAAGTCCTACGTAGCTGAAAGCTAAGAAGCTTGCTTTTGGTTATAGGCAGACCTTTTTCCCAGCTGCCTCTGTGGAGGCTCTCCAAAGCTTCTAGGATTCTGAGAAGCTCCTTTTGACACTTGTTGCAGCAGACTACCTCCCACATCCCCTTGACCTTATGGAATTCTGAGTCATCAGACTGACACATTTAAATTTCAGCTCTCTGATGAAAATGCTAATGAATGGCTAGAGATTAAAAATAGTTGTCAGGAAAGAGGAGCCACAGGTCTGGTGAATCCACAAGCTGAACTGGCCCTGAGACGATGGAAAATGGATTTTTCCTTTCCTTGCAGTGATGCAGTGCAAAGAATCCCCTTTCTGTATGAGAGCGGCTCTGGACACCTTAAGTTTCTTATTTATGCCTGAGGGCGTTATGTAGTAGAGCCATACTTGAGGGATATGGGACCCTCAATGAGTAGAGGACTCTCAGAGGAGTCTGTTTGTTCTTTCAGGACCTTGGGGTTCCTTTTCATGTCTCTCTGGGGGCTTGAAAGAGTGAATAGTGTCTGAGGATGGTGGGTGGTGCTAGTAGTAGGCAGAGCATGTGGGCATTTGGTTTTCTTCACTGGTGTACTCAGATTCCTCTCTCTCATAATTTTTTAGCTTAGATAAAGGGATATAAACCAAAGTTGTGTGTTCTACATTTTGGAGAAAAGTAGACTGAAGTTTCTTCTCATGCCACACCATATAACTAATCGGTGCAACAAGCCTACATTAGAACCTGGATTCCTGTTGGTGAGGCTAAAGCTAGACCAGTTAGGTGTTGTTGCTTGCAGGATGCAGTGACCACTTAGGAGAGTTGGTCAGTGAGAGGAGCTACAGTCTTAAAGCAGCTATCGAGAAAGGCCTAGGGGCATTTCTAGGACCACTTTTTCTAGACCTATACTCATAGAACGCCCTGTCTTCTCAGCAAAACCTGGAAATCCACCGGAAGATAAAGCAGTCTGAGCAGGAGCTAGCCTATCTGGAGAGAAGAGAACGGGAGGTAAGCTTTGGTGATCTGTACTCTCTTGACACCAATTCTTTTTGATTTCTGGTATAGAATTTGTAGGCTTTGCTGGTCCCTCCTGAAAAGAAGACAGAGAACGAAGTGACCCCAAAAGATGGGGCATACATTTCTCAAAACTCATCAAACTACATTAAAATGAGTGTGTTTTATTGTTTATAAATTATACCTCAATAAAGTTCGTATTTTTTTAGAAGTCCAATGAGCTATCCATTGCACTACAGAACCTAAAGTTCGTATTTTTTTTTCAATATTCCACTTTTTTTTTTTAAGATTTTATTTTTTTCCTTTTTACCCCCAAAGTTGTACATAGTTGTATATTCTTCATTGTGGGTCCTTCTAATTGTGGCATGTGGGACGCTGCCTCAGTGTGGTTTGACGAGCAGTGCCATGTCCGTGCCCAGGATTCGAACCAACGAAACACTGGGCCGCCTGCAGCAGAGCGCATGAACTTAACCACTCAGCCACAGGGCCAGCCCCTAAAGTTCATATTTTTTTAAAGATGATGTTAGAGTCTCCATGTAGGTCAAATAAATAGCACTCCTCTTTGCTGCCCAGCTTTTAAAATCAATGAAGGAGTGTTGGATAGGACTGCTGAAATAACATCTTTTACTGTTAAATGCTAAGTTGGAGGAATTAACTTAGTGTGAGAGGCAAGTGGATTTGCTTCTTGGATCACACAGGGAGGCAGACTCACCTATCCAGCCACACACTTCATTGGTTTGGGGTAGGTCTTTTGTGATAGTCAGGAATCTACCTATGGAGGCTTACTGGCGAAAATCTCCTCCTCAAAAGAGAAAAAGACGGGCTGAGCCAAGCATATCAGCTTATTATTCCCAAATTTACTAGTCAGAGAGGCTAGTGCTTTCTCAAGAAGAATGTGTGAAGGATCGAGAGATTCCAGGAGTTATCAGTTGAACTCCCTTCATATTAGGAGAAATTTTAGGAGTAAAGTGAAGCTTCCCTACTCACCAATGCCCTCAATGGAAATCTCAGATCTGTTTTTCTGCTCACCAACAGGGAAGGTTTAAAGAAAGAGGAAATGATCGCAGGGAAAAGCTCCAATGTTTTGACTCTCCAGAACGGAAACGAATTAAATACTCCAGGGAAACTGACAGGTAAGCCAAGAACTCTTCACTCAGCCTAGGCCTCAAAGCCTAATGGTGAAACCATCTCCTTCTCCAACTGTGCTGTTATTTTCTCTCTCAGGGAGGTGAGGCTGTCGAGAGCAGGTTATGTCTGAACTTTTTGAGCATGAGGTTCACCCCAACCTTTTGACCACAGGGAATGTGTGTTTGCATGGAAGATTGGCTGGCTGCTTCAGCTGCTCAAAGCCAGGGCTGGAGTAGCCATGGTTAGGCACTCTTTCTCTCCACATTAGTAATGCTGTACCTCCTTATGGGCCTGATAATAAGGTCACACTCTGGGGCTTTTTCTCTAAGGAACCTCCATTTTCACACATAGGTGCTGAATACGTGGTTGGCTGCTGATAAAGATAGATAATCTCTAGCTTCCTGTGCTTGTTTCTGGTCAGATAGTTCCCAGGTGGTGAGCCCGGAGTTATATATAATTTATTGATAACCCACTGTGTACAGATACTGCACTAAGTGCAAGGAATACTCAGGTGGACAAGACGTATTATCCTTGACTGTCTGAACACAGAATAAGGAAGGCTTAAGTCATGCTGTGTCTCATAGGGTAGACCCAGAAATCTGGTGGAGAAGGGGAGGGCATTTCACCTGGAGGGAACTGCACATACCATGGATGAAAGAGACAGAGGTCATGATGCGTTTGAGTTGTAAGTAGCTCCGTGGGGCTGAACACTGGGGATATACGGTTGAGTGACAGAAGATGAGGCTGGCTCAACAGACAGAGACCACTTCATGAAGTTCATACTCCTTGAATTACCATTCTGAGACTTTTTCTTAGGGCAGTGGTAGGTTATGAAATTATTTAAGCAGGGTATTGATCTAGTGAGACTTGAGCAGGTCTTTATGTTGGTAATCGAAAGAACCAGTAGCCAGGGTAGATTATGCCTCTGGGGAATGGAGAGATGATTGATGGAGAAAGCTCCCTGAGGAGGCTAGATGGGGTCTGGGGCTCTGGCAATCCATCTTATTTGCTCATAGCCCGCAATAAGATTATTTTTGAATCATGGCCCAGTAGTCATGTGTGTAAGTACTAAACAAAGAAATCTTCATGAAAAATACTTCTTACTGTGTGTAATAAACTCTGATATTTTTATTTTAGTCTATTCCGTTTGCATTTTTAAGAAGTACTAAGGTGGGGCTACTTAGTCAATGTAACATCTCATTGGGTCATTCTCTAAAATACACTGGACCTAGGACAAAGGAGAAAGAGTCAGCCAAGAGGAGAAAGGACACCTTAGCCCTGAGTCAGTTGGGCTGGGTGCAGAAAGAGACCCTTTTCTGTTCTTGGCACCCTTCACACCACATTCTACTGGCTCTCTTCCTCCTTAGTCTTCTGTCCTGCTTCTCTTCCTTTTCTGAGTAATTCCAGATATTCCCCAGGACTCTGTACTCAGTGCTCCTTTATTCTTGCTGCTCCACCCTCTTGACCTGGACTGTCTGTGGTACCCAAGGCCTCAGCCACCAACTAACAGGCTAAATCCTATGGCTCCATCCCACGTCAGTTCTGTTTTCTGAGCTCAGAATCACTATTTCCATTTACCTCCTTGGTTGCCCTCTTGGACACCTCTCAGGCTTCCCACACTAAACAATTACTTAATATTATATTTTGCTCTAGTGGAATATTATATTATATTACATTCCTCCCTGCCCCTCCCCTCCCTTCCCTTCTTAAACCTGTTGTATTCCTGTTTCAGAGTAGTAATATCATAGCATCATTGTCTACCTGGTCTGACCCAATCTTCCTCCTTTATCCCCTATATCCGGTCAGTGGCCACATCCCTAATTAAGCCTTGCCCTCCATTCTAGCTTTCCTCCAAACTAGACTCCTTATTCCCAGTCTTTGCTTCTCAGTCTTAAGTCCATTCTCTACCCTACCACCAAAATGACTTTTGTAAACAGAAAGGTGCTCCTAAAACTCGCCTTTTTGTGAACATATACCTTGCTTAGAGGGAGGCCTGGGTCCCAGGGTTTCTTTGCCTGAAGGATGAAGTCAAGAGGCATGATTTAGCATGATGTTTAAGGTTTTTCACAGTCTGGCCCAAGCAGCCTTTTGTCAAGTCTTACCACTCCTCTCCTGGATAAATTGTATTCTTTCACTTCTCCTTGCCTGTGTCTTCCTTTCCTCCCATGCTTTTTCTAGCTCACAGACTCCTCATTTGTCAAGACCGAGTTCAGGTGTACCCTCTTGTTGGAATTTCTGTCATTTTCAATAATGCCCCTTCCCTCTGTTTCCATAACAAATATCTACTGTTGCCGCATTTATGACTGAGCTCTTCAATGTGCTATAAGCATCTATTGACATATTATTCTTCTCATATCCTTCCCCATGAACAAGGTCAGGTCTTGGTCATCTCTGTATCCCCAGGACAAAGCCTGTTGCATAGAGAGCAGGCAATCAGAGATATTTAATATACTTAATAGGAGGCAAATCTGAATCAACAGGACAAAGGTTTTTGTTAGGCTCACAAACAGGTCATTTTGAAAGTGGTGGTTTCTAAGTATGTCTGCTTCTTTTGCAGTGATCGTAAACCTGTTGGTAAAGAAGGTATTGACAATAGCAGCAAAGGAGGCTGTGTCCAGCAGGCCACTGGCTGGAGGAAGGGGGCAGGGCTTGGCTATGGCCATCCTGGATTGGCTTCTGCGGAGGAGGTGAAATGGTTTCCATCTTGTTGGGGGTGGCATGAACCTGGAACTTTCTCTCACTCTGTGGCCCAGAGCTGTGTCCTTGCCTTTTAGCTGGGCTTTCCCCACTGCTGGCTAAGGACATGAAAGCTGGGGAGCCCATCAGTCTTGATTACTGGGTTATAGCCAGGCACACTGGGCCCTTTGCAGTTTGGTTGGCGGTGGGAAGAGCAGGGAGAAGTTGGAATGGGGCTAATCTTATTCTTACATGGAGTTAGAGGTGGGACAGTGAGGAAATCAGGCCGTTTAAGACTGAAGAATCACTTGGTGAAAAGAACCAGGGAACCAGTGATAAAAGGTACAAAAGAATCTCTGAGAGGGATTGTCATCAGAAGTCTTTGATTCCTAAAATGTAAGAAGCATGAAGTCAGTGCTGGTTCCCAAGAAGGGCTTTCCCCCTCACTTTTCAGGAAGAAAAGGGAAAAGAGAGAAAGTGATAAAAGGGAACACTGCCCATTTAATGTTGTCTGGTCACCCTCTGAAAATGCCAACTATAGGAGATTGGCTTCTCATATTTCTGGTGTTGAATCCTGAAATCATGGCATCACTACTTTCCTTACTCATCTTGGGTGTTTATTAATTAAACATTCTAAAAATTTCTCCTATATCCTGCTCCTTACTGGTCCAGAAATGCTTATGGTCAAAAACCAGCCCTGAGGCTCATTAATTCATAGAGCCCACTTCATTATTTGTTTTTGTTTTGCAGACTGAAGGCCGGATGCGGGGGCCCAGTATGGGGGCTCCAGGAAGAACCAGCAAGAGACAGTCCAACGAGACTTACCGAGATGCTGTGCGAAGAGTCATGTTTGCTCGGTATAAAGAACTTGATTAAAGAATGGAGACAAGTCCCACAGGACAGACCTCCTTATTTTGTTTGTCTGTCTCTCCTTTTGTTTTGTTACTGTTCTTGCTGCTAGAACTTTTTTAAATAAACTTTTTTTCAATGTGATTTTTTTGGTGGTTAATTTTTCACCCATAGATGGGTGGGGGGTGGGGCTGATGGGAGGAAGGGAGAGAGTGCCTTGGTGTGGGCCCATTTGAGGTGGTGCTGAAATGGCAAGGAGTGCTGCAGTGAGCCCTAGAACACTGCCTCTGTCAGTGTGAGTGGACGGGTTGCAATGTCCTTTGAACTCTAGCTTGTATGAATGCTGTCAGATTTTTTAAATTATTTTCCTTTAATTAGTGAAAATAGCATCTCATTACTGTTTGTTTCCATTTCTTCACTAACTGCTGAGGCTGAACATATTTCCATATGTTTCTTTGCTACACATTAGACCTTCAAAAGTTGTCTTCTGACTTCCCCATTGTTGGGGGTGGCGGGGAGGGGGCAGAGTGTGACAACTCTGAGTACCTGCTGGGTGCTCAATGCTTCACACGTTGTGATCACCACAACAAGTTGGCATAGTAAGAATTACCACTCCTCTCCAGCCACTGCCCCAGCTCTTCTTTCCCTCCATAGGTAAAACTCTCCAAGGAGGTGCTTGCCCTCTTTAAAATCTTTCTTAATTTCCCATAATATCACTCATACCATTTCAGAGGGTTTGCTTCAAAAGTGAGGTGGATTTTTTGGTTTTTTTTAAATTCTTTGCAGTTAAAAGGACAGTATCCTTGGGGCTGGCCCCGTGGCCCAGTTGTTGAGTTCATGCACTCCGCTTTGGCAGCCCAGGGTTTCGCTGGTTCGGATCCTGGGCGCGAACATGGCACCACTCATCAGGCCACACTGGGGCGGCATCCCACATGCCACATCTAGAAGGACCCACAACTAAAAAATATATATATACAACTATGTACTGGGGGAATTTGGGGAGAAGAAGCAGAAAAAAAGAAGATGGGCAAGAGTTGTTAGCTCAGGTGCCAAAAAGGACAATATCCTATGAACCTATTAAAACTTTAAAAAATAATTCTTCAAGGTAGCACATTACAGTACTAAGAATTGCACTTTTCACATGTCTTGGGAAAGAATATTTCTTAGGAAGAGAACTGCTTGTTTACAAGAGCATCTTGATGGTGTAAGGCAGAAGTTTGTAAGTTTTTCTGTAAAGGGCCAGAGTTAATATTTTAGGCTTTACAGGTCAGGTGATCTATGTTGCAACTACTCAGCCCTGTTGGAGTGAGAAAGCAGCCATGGGCAATACATAAACAAGTGATTGTGACTGTGTTCCAATAAAATTTTATTTACAAAAACAGGTTGCAGGCCAGCATTGGCCCAAGTGTTGTAGTTTGCCAACTCCTGGTCCAAGAGCATAGTCTGGATGCATAAGGCAGGACCAAGGAGGGCTCTGTAAAGAGAAAGGGGGCAAGGATTGGCATTTTGGAGGAGATGCACAGTGAAGGGTGGGAGATATAAGGGGAAGTGCAAGTATACCAAAGAGAAAACATTTCCAGCAACAGGAATGGTAAATGTGAATTTAAATCGTTTGCCATGCTGTGTCCAGATATAATCCCTTTCTTTTAATCTCTACTAAGTCTTTTTACCCCTCCAAAAGGGAAAACAAACAAAATCAGGTGCACATTGGCTTAGGGATCAAGAGCCCCAGGTTCTGGGTCTTGTTACCACTATTGCAGCATTACAGGAGATGGGCCATTTGAATCTTTCAGCCCCAGACAGCTGACTCCAAGAGCCCTTCTGGTCTAACAGATGGTCCACAGGTACATCTGTGATGCGTCTCATTACTTTCTGTCTGACCTTCACTGAGTAGGTCAAAATACTTTTTGGAAGCTGGTCCAAACTCTGTGTCATCCTATTGGGCCTTTAGTGAGCTGTGGAACATATCAAGTGCTTCACTATTGAAGACTCCTGTAGAGGCTACTTAGTTGACCCAGGTTATTGGCAGCCCAGTAGAAGCACCATCAAGTTATTAAGTGGTCATTCTCTGAATGTATTGAGAGCCTACTCTACTTGTTCCTGGGGCTTATAGCAAGACTAGTGTCAGTGTCTGTGCCCAGGGGACTCAGTCCACTGAGGAAGATGGACACTGAGCAATTACTGATGTGATGAGAGCCTCGAGGGAGAAGTACAGCAAGGTATTAGGATGGTATGACATGGCCTTGATTCTCATTGGATAGCACAGAATCTTCCCTGAAGGAAGTGTTTAAGCTCAGACCTCAGAGACTAGTTTGGGCCATTGCCTAATTTTGTTTTGTTTTCTTGTTTTATTTTTGCCACTTTAATGGAAATTTTTCTGTAATACATTTAAAAGCAGTACTTTGGGTATTGATGAAAGTAGGAATGGGTGTGAAAAGTGTCTCACCCTGTGATGTCCCTGAGAAGTTCCCTGAGGCATTTGATCAGAATGCCAGCTGCATAAGGGCAGGGATCTTGGGTAATTTTATGCACTATGTCCCTAGGGCCTGGCACAGGGCCCAACACAGTAGACACTCAATAAGTGAATGAATAATCCTGAGCTCATAGGTCTATGGAAAATACTTGTTGAATTAAATTTTGATTGCATCTCTCTCCTTCATTTCATCAAAGCCCATCTCTAGGGGCCGGCTCGGTGGTACACTGGTTAAGTGCGCACACTCTACTTCGGCGGCCTGGGGTTCGCCGGTTCAGATCCCTGGTGCGGACGTGGCACCACTTGGCAAGCATGCTGTGGTAGGCATCCCACATATAAAGTAGAGGAAGATGGGCACGGATTTTAGCTCAGGGCCAGTCTTCCTCAGCAAAAATAGGAGGATTAGCAGCAGTTAGCTCAGGGACAATCTTCTTCAAAAAAAAGCCCATCTCTGACAAAAGAAATTATTTTAGTTTCTTGGTATAGGCAGGCGTTTTCACATAGATCTTTTTTACTTTATATTCTAGAGCAGTAGTTCCCAGCCTAGGACAAAACATGTTAACTAGTTTTTTCTTTTGCCAAGTCATGGAAGATTAAGAAAAAAAAAAAAAGACCTATGATCTTCATTTCATTAAGAGGAGAACTTTTTTTGTTACATCAAAAAAGTAAGAAAGGGAGACCAACCTGGTGGCATAGCAGTTAAGTTTGCATGGTCTGCTTCAGCAGCTGGGGTTCGCTGGTTCGGATCCTGGGCGTGGACCTACACACCGCTTATGAAACCATGCTGTGGCAGCATCCCACATATAAAATGGAGGAAGATGGGCACAGGTGTTAGCTCAGGGCCAATTTTCCTCAGCCAAAAGGGAAGGATTGCTGGTGGATGTTAGCTCAGGGCTAATCTTCCTCAAAAAAAAAGTAGGAAAGGCAATCGTAAGGAGTATCCTTTAGACTATATTGAACACTTGTGGTTTTATTTAAAACAAAAAAAAAACACAACTAACTCTGTTGTCTTTGTTTTTTTTTGCTTAGCTGGGGACTTGTTAAACTTTTCCAAACCCATATCAACTGCCCGACAGGCCTTTGAGGGCACAGCTCTGGAGCTCAACAGGGCAATGTCCACAAAGGTCAGCTATCAGAATTTAGAGGATAGAACTTCCCACTGAATGGAGTTCACTTTTTTCTCTTGGCCCCTCCTTCAAGTTTAAGAGTGATTTTGTACCGTTTATGGACAGTCATATAGCTTTTATGGCTGGTGAGGAGCCCAGCCTAGCAAGCACCTCAGGGAACCTCAGAAGTGCTTGTTGAACTACTTTGGGAATGAGGCAGTTGACTGCTAGTGGCCATAAAGTCTAGCAGGTTCTGGATTCTTGGCGTCTGCATCATCCACTGCAGGATTGCAATGACCTCATCTATGTTTAACTTTTGAATTTAATTAGACAAATATTCAATTGCCTTCTGTGGATCACATACATTTGCTTTTTTCTGATGATAGAAGTTTTACATATATATATTCCCCCAATAAGTTGGAGATATATATATATATATATATATATGAAAAGGTAAAACTATGTGTGTGTGTGTGTTTTATAGATAGTGCTATGGACTGAATGTTTGTGCCTCCTGCCCCAAATTCATACGTCGAAACCTAACCTCCAAAGGTAATAGTATTAGTAGGTGAGGCCTTTGGGAAGTGATCAGGTCATGAGGATGGAGCTGTCACAAATAGGATTAGTGCTCCTATAAAAGAGATCCCACAGAGCTCCCTAGACCCTTCCACCATCTGAGGATAAAACAGAGAAGTCTGCAACCAAGAAGACAGCCCTCACGCAACCATGTTGGCACCTGATCTTGGACTTCCCAGTCCCCATAATTGTAAGAAATAAATTTCTGTTTATAAGGTACTCAGTCTGCGGTATTTTGTTAATAACAGCCCAAACGGACATAGACAGGTAGATAGATACACAGACAGATCTAGAGGTGGAAAAAAGAGAGAGGGAAAGGGAGTGAGGAAGAAAGTTACCCATTATTCCAAAATACAGAGATTTGTACCGTTCCATCTATTGTCATGTTTTTAATTACCAGAGTTTCCAGTGTCAGTCACTTAATGCCCTTGATGTAATAAGCCATAGTTAGAACATGTTTAAAGATGCTTTTCCAGGAAAAATATTTTCCAGTATATTTGAAGCTTCTGGTTTGGAATCTCCTCATTGACATCCTTCCACTTATTCTTGAAAGAATTCTTATCTAGAAAGAGAAGTGAGTAGTACAGGTGCGTTTTTCTATAACTGATATCTTTCTTTGCCTTGTCATGGTTTAATTTTTCAATCTGTATATGTGACCTGAATAATCAGTTCCACTAAAAATATCTAGAAGGCCAGAAGGCAAGTTATGCTAACTGGATGCATAGGAACACCACCATCTCACTGACCAGTCAGGGTCCAAAATATCTCTTTGAATTGCTCAAGGAGCCCTGCTTCTTTCTGCCACAAACGTTACAGTTTTAGCTTTGGTAGTGTATTCATTTGTTCATTCAACAAATATTTATTGAGTGCATACTATGTTGCAAACACCAGTAGAGGCTCTGGGGATATAGTAGTGAACTAAACAAACAAAAGTTCCTGCCCTTCTAGAGTTTATGTTCTAGTGGTTCATGGACTCTGAAATCCAGCTTATTAGTTGATAGCTCCATTCCACCACTATTCCCTCTGCTACTGTCTGCAAAACAAGAATAGCGATGACGGCTTTGACCAGGTGGACAAAAGTTGAGGCTGCTAGAAGTGGTCAGATCCTAGATGTATTTTGAAGATAGAGTCATAATTTCCATAAACCTCAGTTTCCTCACCTGAAAAGTGGTCTTAAATAACATCTCATAGGTTATGAAGATGGAAATAGATATTTGTGAAGCATCTAGTCCTGTAATCTAATTTAGCGTCCAATAATACAATAGACGATCAACTAACGTTCCTTCTCTTAAAGCCGGATTGAACGTGAAGTTTTACGTCGTGCCAGTGAAAGCAATCTGTACTCTCTAAAGCCCCCGTGGCTACCGCAAAAGAATTACTACGCCTCATTAAGGTAAGAGTTCTAATCCGGGTCTGCAAAAGGCAGACTGGCGACTCCGCCGTGGTGTTGGAAGAGAAATACGCAGGAAATTAACACAGGGAGTAATAAGTGACAGGCAGCTCTAGCGACCACACTTCCCAGCAGCCCTCGCGCAGCCAGGAACCTTCGCGGATTGGACGCCTCCTCCGGAGCGGCCGGCGGGGGGAGGGCACAGGCGCGAGGTACAGTGGGTAGGAGACGGTCGTCGACGGAGGCGCCATTTTGTGAAGCGGCCGTAGTCTTTTGGAGATTCTGGGGTACGATACCGCTGCTTCTGCTACTTCGGTCCCTCCTGGGGGTAAGTACGACAGCCGTCCGTAATGACCGGCGGTTCTTGCTGTTGGGACAGGCCCTGTGGAGCTTCCCTGTCAGCCGCGGGAGGCGGCCGACAGCCCCAGCCGGGTCTCGAGAGGCTAAGCTACCGGAGGCGTTGAAGGGCCGCGCCCCTCCTAGCCACCGGCGCTGTCAGCGTTCAGAGGGCGTTTTCCCGCCCAGCCCCGGGCCCGCTTCTTTCGGGCTCTCAGTGTGCCCCTGCCGGGACGTGTTTCCGATTTCCCAGCCCAACTGAGCGCGGAGCCGTTGCCTGTCTCTCGGTTACTCCTTGGGGGCACCCCAGCGGTCTAGTCGCCATCGCCCCGCAGCTGCACCTGAATCCGCCCTCTCCGGAAGGCTGTTGGGTGAAGGCGGATCTGCGGGCTGGGAAGCTCTTGGGGGGCGGGAGGGCGTGTGCAGGGAGGAGGGGGAAGCGGGACGCCCGAGTCTGTCGCGCAGGCCGTGGCGCCGCCATCTCGGCCGCGACACCCCACGGAGGTGGGTCCAGGCTCTGCCCACGAGACGAGGGGCCGCATTTTCGATCTCCCCAGGGCCTTGTTTCTCTCAGATGGTTCTCTTCTGTTTATTAGTTCAGCAAATGTTCGTTGAGCTCCTGCTCCAGAACAGGCGCCAGGGATGACTGTAACTAGTTTCTCGGACCTCGCACGCATCTAACGCTTTCTAGCTGTGTGATGTTTTATCACCTCCAGGGCGCTGCGGGTCCAGGCTGGGCGCCTCAAGGGCCTGTGGTGGTCAGGACTGGCCCAAGACGTGGTGAGGGTTGTTACCGAGGAATTAAGTCGTGTTGAGGTTTGCTCTTGTCTGATGGAAAAGCTTTGGATCAGCCGTTGCGTTACAAATGGAGTAGATTTCAATCAGCTCAGCATCCCGGCTTCTGAAAGGTTTTAAATTTTTCATCAAATATTTTTGAATTTCATATTGCTCCTTGTGTTAATAAGGACACTGATTAATGTTGTGATGGTCACCTACCCCGTTGGAGTTGCTTTGCTTTAGAACACAGGGAGCTGATTGCAGTTCTCTCCTTTTTGCTTTGTAATTCTAAAGTAGGAGCAGGGAAGGAGTCTTTTGCTTGCATCCTTTTATGGGTTTGTTACTGAATATGGAATCTAATATTTTAAAGTATGCTTCCTCTTTCTGCTATGCTCATTGTTAACAAACGTTAGCATGATTTTAATGTTGACTGTTGGTCCCCACCTTAGATAATCACTATTAACAGTTTGATGAAATTCCAGCCTCAGTAGTCCCAGTTTACAGAACAATTGAATTAAGTGATCTCTCAGATTTGCAGCAACTAATCTCTCTTGTCTCCTAGGAAAACACAAAATTTGAACCTTTGGGAGCAGTGTGTTAGATCTTCAGTAGGACAATGGGTTCAGACAAACGGTAAGTTCCTGCTGTACACACCTTTGATCTCAGCATTTCATTAGGAACTGAACAATTTGTTAAAAATTGTTCATCAGACAAATATTTGAGTGTCTTTTTGTGCCAGCCATTACTATGAGTATCATGATCATCCTTGTTCTCAGAAGCATGTAGTTTAGAGAGAGAATTAAAGTACTGTGTGAACTGTGCTGTGATAAAGGAAGTTGAGGGTGCTGTTAGAACACATAGAAAGCATATGTTTCCCTGAAAACAGCCAGGAAAGCTTCCTGGAGAAAGCATTCTCTAAGGTGAAGCCTGAAGGGTAAGTAAGAACTCGACAAAGGAGGGCAGGGTGGTGTGGGTCACTGAGGGTTCCTCGTGTGGATAATAGCCTCTGCAGAAACCAGGAGATCATAAAGTCTGGCACTTTGCACAGTACCTGGCTGTAGTAAGTAATCAGTGAATACCAGTTCTTGTTATTGTCCCCTACATAGCAAGATGATCCAGATTTATAAAGCTGAAAAGGTTTGGATCATGAGTTACATGGGAAAAAAAGAAAAATTGCTGAAGAATTAGTGGAGAATTAGGATTAGAGTGTCTGGCTGCTGTGTCATCTGTGGATTCTCCCACTCAAACCATTTGATTTAAATATGTAACCTTTACTTATTTAGCCACCTACCTCCTTGGTATTGAGGCCAGTCGCAGTGATAGATTGAACTGGTGGTCCACAGGGACTCAGGAAATGGTTCGTGTCATGTGTCGTCGTTTTAATGCTGTCAGCAGTCTGTGATTCCAAATAACTTATTAAATTAACATTTAGCCTTTTAGATCTCTCATCCCCATAGTTCACATCATGAAATAGTCCTAGACTACTTGTTTCATTGGTTTCTTTTTACTAAACTTGTATACTCTAAATGAGGCCCTTATAAACCTTTCCTTTGTCTTGTCCTTACACGATAGTTTTGTAAATCTGGTAAACAGTTTATGAAAGAACAGTATCTGTGGTCAAACGACTTTAAGCCTCTTGTTTAGATTTTCCTGTGAAGCCCAGTGCTGCCCAGTAACCAAAAATAAACCAAATGTTATAGGAAATAGTGTTCTCTGATGGTGCTAGGTGGTTAACTAATTGGTTAACTGCCTGATGTAAAAAAGACTAATTGAACTCATCTAGGTTATTGGTCCATTTCCCAAGTAGTGTGATACCCTTGAGGAGTGAATGAGTAAGGAACCGCTTTCCTTTGAAATTGGGTGGAATGCTAATAATTACTTTCTTCCTATCTTTGATCACTAGATACCAATCAAGGATGAAAGGGGTGATGTGTAGACCACAGGCTTGGGAAAACACAGGATAAACTTGGACAACCTGACCCTTTTTCAAAAATATTAAACCCAAACATTTGATAGCTTTATTTTCAGATTTAACATCAATTCTTGAAAGTTATCTTTGCATTTAGGGATGTAGATGTCTTCCCAGTGGTTGTCTTTGTGAACTGGAATTTGGTGATAAGTATTAGGGGGTACATTAAGCTATTTGGATGTCTTATAAACTGAGCTGTGGGTGTGTGTGTTGCCAACCTTGTTTTCTAAAGGTACAAAATGTGATTTATTTGAGAGTAAATGAAAATTATTTTCCCTGGCAGAGTGAGTAGAACAGAACGTAGTGGAAGGTATGGTTCCATCATAGACAGGGATGACCGTGATGAGCGTGAATCCAGAAGCAGGCGGAGGGACTCAGATTACAAAAGATCTAGTGATGATCGGAGAGGTGATAGATACGACGACTACCGAGACTATGATAGTCCAGAGGTGAGTAACCAGCAACTGTATGGAGTTGTTAGAATTGTGAACTGTATGCACAAGACCTCCGAGATTCTTGAAATAAATATACCAACTGTGGAAATCTCTCCTCTTATTATATGTAAATTCTCTATTCTAAAATCTGTTAGATTGACTATAATCCTCAAAGACAAACTGAGCCTTATAGTAATAGAAATATTGGCCAAGGTTTACATAGGGCTCACCATGCACCAGGCAGTCTTTTGAGCACTTGACTTACATGAACTCAATTAGGTGCCTCTATAACCCTATAAGGTAGGTGTTATTCCTAATTTAAAGATGAAGCGGGGCCGGCCCCATTGCCCAGGGGTTAGGTTCGCATGCTCTACTTCAGCAGCCCAGGATTTCACAGGTTCAGATCCTGAGCACGGACCTAGCACTGCTCATCAAGCCATGCTGAGGTGGCATCCCACAGGCCACAACTAGAAGGACCTACAACTAAAAATACACAACTATGTACTGGGGGGCTTTAGGGAGAAAAAGGAAAAATAAAATCTTTAAAAATATATACAACTATGTACCAGGGGGCTTTGGGGAAAAGAAATAAAAATAAAAATCTTCGGGGGAAAAAAAGGATGAAGCAGTCGGGGTATAATACAGTCATATTATTAGTCATATTAGTGCCACATAACATTTCAGTCAATGACAGACTGCATATACAATAGTGGTCCCATGGGATAAGTGCCATATAGCTTAGTTGTGTAGTAGGCTATACCATCTAGGTTTGTGTAAATACATGCTAAGATGTTTGCACAGTGATGAAATCGCCTAATAACACATTTCTGAGAACATATGCTCGTTGTTAAGCGATGCACGACTGTAATATACTAGCCCTATGCCTCAGATGGTGTTTCTAAAAGTTGTAGTTCTAGTCATCTTAGCATAACTTTTTTCACTTTATTTATATGCTTACATAGCTTTGTTTAGAAGTAATTGTGCTGCCCATATAATTTTGCAGTTTTCCACTTTTTCCATGCAATAATATTCATATTGTAACAGGTAATAGTTGTCATTGAATTCATATTGTAACAGGTAATGGTATTTCATATTGTGTGTTGGTGCACTACACATTGTTAAACCATTCTTTCTGAACTAAATGATCATTGCCAGGTTTTTTGTTTGTTTGTTTTTTGCTGTTTTAGAAAACATTTCAGTGACCATCATCATGGAGTTCACCTGTGTCATCTCTGTTGTCCCTAAAGTTAAATTCCTAGGCCTGGATCAAAGGGTATAAATCCAGTGTGATTTTAATTGTAATTTTGTTTATTGTGAATCAGAGAGAACGTGAAAGAAGGAACAGTGATCGATCTGAAGATGGCTACCACTCAGATGGTGATTATGGCGAGCATGACTATAGGCATGACATCAGTGATGAGAGGGAAAGCAAGACCATCATGCTGCGCGGCCTTCCTATCACCATCACGGAGAGCGATGTAAGGGGAAACAGTAGTTCTAAGAAGCAGTCCAGTGGGCACAACAAACTTTGAGCTTCTCCCATTATTTCTCATGTCATTGTTTTATCTCAAGCTGATATCTTAGCTAGTGAAATATATTTCTGTCTTTAGGCTGGAGTTCTCTCAACTCAGTTCAGAGGTAAAGTACCATTTATATTTAGGCTTTGAAGCTCAATGTAGAGTTTTCAGAAGTTCCTTAATTGCAGGGAGCAGGTCTTGTTCCTGCAATAGCCTTTAGAAGGTAGTCAGTACATTTTTATTGAATTGGTTACTTATTTCGTGAGCGTGTATCAGTAAAAGCACTTTCTTCATCATCTTGCCACCGTTTGATTTGATGAAAATTATACTCTCCATCTCAGGGAAGCCTCTTGAAAAGGAAGGCCATTTCCTGGCTCCCAACTCTTCAGACTGGCCAACTAGGGCCTTGGTGTATGGTGCACTCCCTGATTTCCAGTGACTTCTCTGGCCCACACCCATTCCTTCCAACCATATCTACTCCCTGCTTCCCCTGCAGGCCACTGTGGACATGTCCATTGTTCTACCAGTGTGCCTTTTTCTGCTTGAAGGTTCCTTTATGTGAAGCCTTTCCTGATCTACCAGGCAGAATTTCTTCTTCCTTATTCTCTTCCCAAAGCACTGTATTCAGATATTCATGTAGCGCCTGTACTGTGGCTGTCAACATGCGTATCTCATCTCCCCCATAAGATCATAGATCTCTGAAAATAGGCTACTGTGTGAACTGATTGTCTCTGTGTCCCCAACCCTTGAATGCAGGAGGCTGCTCAGCCACTATTTTGGTGAAATGAATGCGAGATTTTGAAATATGTTATTAAAAGATGTAAATACACAGCATTGTGCCAGTATCTATTGTCCTGGAGTATTCAGAAACATATTCTGACTTATGTTTAGTGAATTTTAGACAAAGCTGAAGATAAGTATTGGGTTTACACAGCTTTGCCCTTCTAAACCCTGGAAGTGACAAATGTGAGATGGAATGTTAGAGTTAATAGTGGGTGATCATTCCATTATTTGTGATCCGCTGCACACCTGTTACACTATGTACTATGTTAGTTGCAACAGTGATGCAGAGCCATGGATCCTGCCTTGAAAATACTTATGGATGAATTGCTAAGATCAGCAGATGATGAAGACAATGTAGAGTATAAGGGATTGGTGTTAGAAGAGGTCCTTTGAAAGAGGTCCTGTGGAATGGCTCTGGAAGCTTCTTCAAGGGAGGTTGTTACTAGTGGAGGGTAGGGAAGGGCTCCAGGGAGATATTAGTTGCGCTGATTCTTGAGGAGTAGAAATGTTTTGGTCTGGTGGAGAACTGGGGGAAACGTATGGTAGACTGGCCCTCCGGGCAGGGGGATCACATGAGCAGACCTGGGAATAGAAAGATAATGAATGAATCTAGATAAGACCTTGCAGCCAGCTTGATTTAACTGAAATCAAAGGCTTTTAGCAGGAGAGAGGCAGATAGAAAGGTGCTGTTGGGGCCAGGTGCTGGAGTCTTTGAAAGCCCAGCTAAGTATAAAAGAAAGTTTACTGGGGGTTTTGCTGGTAGCAAAAGCTGTGCAGGTTAGAATGATGGAGGGAAAGAATGGTAGTGGGTAGACAGAGAAGGCAGAGTTGAGCTCAGGTAATGGCAGCAGTGGGCATGTGGAGTAGGGGTTGCAAGAGATGTTGCAGGAGTCAATTTAGGAAAGTTTGCTTGTTGATCAGATTGCCCCCTTGAGGAGTCTGTTAGGCCTGTGGCCCTGGGAGCCCGCAGAGGAAGTGGGTGGCATGGGGAGAATAGTGCCCTAGCTGACTTTTGGGGGCCTCCCTGCTGGTAATGAAACAAGATTGTAATGTTTCTGTGTTTCAGGCTTCTTCAGGGACAGCCGTGCCTACCATAAAAAAGCTGGTTTTCTAAGTAGAGTTTCTGAGTTTCCCAAATATTGTGTGATATCCTTAGAAAACGTAGTTATTGGGGGGCCGGCCCCCTGGCCTAGTGGTTAAGTTCGCATGCTCCGCTTCTGCGGCCCAGGGTTTCACCAGTTCGAAGCCTGGACACGGACATGGCACCGCTCGTCAAACTATGCTGAGGCGGCATCCCATATGCCACTAGAAGGACCCACAACTAAAAATACACAACTATGTACCGGGGGGCTTTGGGAGAAAAAAGAAAAATTTAAAAAATCCTTAAAAAAATAAAAAGAAAATGTAGTTATTGGGATCTTTAAAACATTTTAAAATTATAGTATTTAATTTTCTCCTGAACTTTAGTTTATAACTTTCGTTATTATTTACTTTTTCAGTTTAGTCTCCCCACTGATGTGAATTTCTTGGAGTAACTATCTTTAGTTAACTATGTTACTATGTATGTTACTGTATCACTGCTTTTATAGTTACTGTCTTTAGTTACTCTGGAGACTAATTTTTTAGTTACTATCTTACTAAGCATGAACCTGAGCCACATGGTCAGGTCTGGCTCAGTGTAGCCTTCTCAAACTCTTTGAAAAAATAGATACAGTCGATTCTCCTTATTGCACTGCAAAGTCGCTGCAAGTAGTGAACCGTCTCTCCTAGGGAAAATACAAAGCTAGGTTCCTGTGAGCCTCTGGTCACAACATTTTCATCAACAGATCAATACATAACCTCGTTTATTTGTACTACGTTTAAAGATATCTTATTTAATATATATTGTTGATTCATTAGCATTGAACTCAAAGTCAGCAGCAGTGTAACTCATGCCTGAATGAAGCTTATTTAACACATGTATTTTCTCTGTAAGGGACATCACATCCTTCTTGTGCTTAGGAATACTAGACAGCCCTTTAGCACTACCCTTGGAGAGCCGTTTTAAACAGTGAAATCAAGAAAAAGGACAAAATTGCGGAAAATGTGGCACTAAATAGACTGTAAAAAGGACACTTGTATACAGCGTGAAAGCTGAAACAAGGCAAAGCGTCACCTCAGCCAGGAACATGTGTATCATGCAACTCAAATCTTTCACTACTCTGCACATGTTCCCAAATAACCATAAAACTGCTTCAGGTTTTTATTTGGAGTTACAAATTTTAGTGAGTAGGCAATTTTGCAAATAACAGAATCTACAGATAATAAGGATCGACAGTATGTAATCCTGCAGCCTTTGCACATAATTATTGAAAGTTAGGGCCACTAAGAATTTCTGTTTCACAAATTTGGCCCTTTTTTTTTCCCTGGGAGTATTGCTTCCTGGTATGATTGATAAAGAGACTAATATATTTATTTTTATCATGACTTTTTGCAGTAAGTGTTTGGTCTGACATCAGTAACAAACGTTCAGCCAGAATTCTTTCTTCTAGGCCCAATTAATGTTTATTTTGATTTGTTAGGAACCCAAGAATGTTATGAGCTTTGTTAATTTTCACCATTAATATAAATATAAGAAAATTCTTTCTTAAGATGTGCAGAAAATGATTCTCATGAGGGAATTCTTCGTTTTTTGGCTGTTGATTCTTGATCGTGTATTTCAGAGGACGGTGACACACCCTCTGCCGCTTAAATCTCATTTTCTCTCTGGTTCTTTAGAACAAATGACAGCGAGATTAGCCTAAAGGAAGGAGGCTTGAGGAACAGCATGCCATGAGCAAGACTGTATATCATAACATAAATAGTTGTACCTGAGGGAAATTCTCAGGCAGCATATAAAGAGTGCCTTCAAGGCTGTTATAATACATTAATTTCCATGAGAAGTGTTCCTTCTTTTATTCCATTTTTAGAATAATTGCATTTTGATGTTAGAAGTTAAAAACTTTGCTAATTAAGCAGTTGATGTAATCCCCAGTCCTTGAACTTTCTTTGGTATGGAGTAGTTTGTGGCTGAAGCTTTAACTAAATGTGTGATACCCTATGCAGATTCGAGAAATGATGGAATCCTTTGAAGGCCCTCAGCCTGCGGATGTGAGGCTGATGAAGAGGAAAACAGGTGAGAGCTTACTTAGTTCCTGCTGTTCTGGTTCTCTTCCCCATTCCCACCTCAGTCCCTAAAGAACATCCTGATACCCCCAGTCTTCAAGCACATGAATTCAGAATGAAAGGTTTGCCATGGCTAAGGAATGTGACTCTTTGAAAACGATGTTAGAGAGCATCTGAGGACCTTTTTAAAAACTTTGTTTTTAGGGGCTTTTTTTCCTTCGGTAAGTAGTGATTATAAACTCCTTGTTTGACTGTTTGTAGTCGGTTGCATGGTTACTTTTTAAGCGTGGAATCAAATCGAGTGGCGTTTAGTTCAGGCGGCTTGGTTCCTTGCCATGGCAAAGTATCAAGAAGATCCCCAAGTCAAGTCACATTTGTAAAGCTGCTTCCCAATTGGCTTTGTCACGCAGTGTTGAAGCAGTGGGAGAGAGATTCACCTGTTATAAAGGAACTGACTAACACAAGTATCCCGTCTATATCTGAATGCTGTCTCTAGGTGTAAGCCGTGGTTTCGCCTTCGTGGAGTTTTATCACTTGCAAGATGCTACCAGCTGGATGGAAGCCAATCAGGTTGCTTCACTCACCAAGTCTAGATATTCATGAAAATGGAACAAGTCTGTACAATTAAAAAAATAAAAAAGGTTGAAGGAGTGGTTTGTTCCAAAGGAGTGACTTTAAAAAAAGAAAAGCTTTGTATATATTAAAATTGATATTGCTAGAATAAATATAGTACCAAGGACTGCATTACAGAATTTGCTCTGCCTTTAAACATGGCTACATGGCAGGGCTTTGTTAACCACAGAATACCTGCCTGGTAATTACCAAAACATCTTGAATAGTCCCTTTTTCCCTACCTGATGATATTCCTATTCATTCTGTCCATTGAGAGTAATCTTAGAATATCCAACTCTCGATTTGACGGTGAAAAGAATATAATAGAAGTCTGCTACAGGCATTATATGAGTAATTTCTTATTTCTGCTTGGAGACCACAAGCCTGGAGGCGTAACTGCTCATTGGGTCTTCAAGGACTATTTAAGGACCTCGTGGAATTTATGAACAAGAAGTCTGATGAGATTAGCCTGGGAGCTGGTGTCCTGCTGCTGTCTAATCTAATTAGAGTGGCATTAACATTCTAATCTCCCTGAGAATGCCTTTTATAGTCTGTTCAAAGCAAATCATTGATGGTTCTTTGATGTGGCATTGACTGAAGTGTTCTACAGTTTGTCAAGATAATGTTCAGTGCTTGACACTTAAATAACATTTTTTGCCAGAACTCCAAAGCACAGTATCAAATGCCTTAATTAAGTGCATTCTGGGAAATTTGCTTAACTCATTATGTTGCTTTTCAACAGTATTTTATGATTTGTCACCCATAAATAAGAGTTATACTCTGATTGATAATATATGGCCATTTGTAACAAGTCTCACTAATGAGGGTGTCATTTTGATTGAATGATTTGTTAGATTTTTTAAGCCTCTCTTTTTCTTAACCCAGAGGTGGCAGCCTAATCTTATAAAAGTAGATCTTCATTCATTTCATACCATGGACACCATCCTAGTAAATTCAGAACATAAACTTCATGTGAATCCACTTTCTTGATGTGACAGCATCTTTTGATGCAGTGGATGTATCAGAATGACTTGCCTGGGAGTTTAAAACTCCTAAGAAATTAAAACCTGTAAGACATTTAAAAAAATCTCCACAATTTTAATGTATACAAAGCTATGTTAATGTGTAATACTTCATTACAGTTCAAATTCACTCCAGAAATAAAAGGCCAATAGGATTAGGGACTTAGTGGTAGTTTGGAGTCTCCCCCAGCGCACATCCCTCTGAGTGGGATGATCTGTTGACATATATCCCAACTTATTTATTTTTACTTCTGTACAACACAGTGAGTGGATGGCCCTTCAGCACTTTCCCTCCTGGCCAGACATGCAGTCTTGCTTTTAGATATTGCAGAAACAACATTCACAGCATGTCTTAACTCTTACAAGATTCGCAAGAACCAAATTGCTCAACAGTATGTATGGTTAGAGGGGTTAGACTCCTTTAAAAATTCTGGATGTCTAACATCCTACTTAAATCTGTTGTGATAGTGTCAGAACACCCCACTCCCTTTCCCTTCCTCCCAAATAAAAAGAAAAAGAGAAGGTGCTCTTGTTAAATGAAGGCTCTTTAGGGGTAATTGCTGGGTATACTTTTGGCTAGACTGACTGAGCTCAGAGTTTTGACCTTTTAAAATTAAGTTCCTTTTAGTCACATGGTTGACTTAAAGGATGAAGTGGTGTGAGAACATTTACGAACTTTTCCTGCCCCCCTGAAGAAACTTCATTGGCCTCCTGGTTACTCATCTTGAAGAGAGTACCATGTATTTCAGTGAAAAACACATCTGTCACCTAGGACATTACATGGTTGCAGTTGACAGGAAGAAATCTCATTTAGCTGTTTTAGAGTTGATGGCATTCAGAATAGTCCCTCCTGAGAAAGAGTTGTAACCAGATTCCCTTTAAAAATCGGTTCCCCTCCCCTTGTCCCCCAAAGGACACATCCTGAAGCAAGAGTTTGGGAGAAGGGGAAATATAAAGGCTTTTACTTTGCGTAAGGATGGGGGACTGGGGGAAAAGTGAAGCGAAGCCCAAGGACACCATGCTAAGGGCTAAAGCAGGAGACAACCTCAGAACTGGGAGAGTTGTGTCTTCTGCTTTTTGAAATAGACTGTCACTCTCAGGCAGCCTATCAATGCTGAATGTTAGGACTTCTGTCTCTGCTGGAGACACGGCCTGGCCTGGTGCATGTCAGCGTTTAGTGTTTGGCAGCTTTCTCAGCACTCCCTGACTCCGTTTACCTTTACTCCGCATCCCATTCTCTTACTGCCTATCTGAAGGATTGGATGGGCAGAGTATAGGTGGCGGTGGTTGGTCCTCCCCGTATGTTGTCCATTTAATTCCAGAGCACTGATTTTTCCGAAGTGTGCTCTGCCCTGGGAAAATGGACACATGTTCCTCACAATGGGAATAACTAATTACTTCTTTTTTTACAGAAAAAGTTGGTGATTCAAGGAAAGCACATTGCAATGCATTATAGCAACCCCAGACCTAAGTTTGAAGATTGGCTTTGTAACAAGGTAAGCATGTGTTCTTTTCAAATATATAAAACTCCTTCAAGGTTTTGTTGTTTTCTATTTGTTTATTTCATCTTCCACACAAGGAAACTAGTTAAGTACACAATCACCAGCTTTTATCATAAGGTGATTTTCATGCTTTGTGACTTTCTTTGGGTCCTCCTGTATAGGTATTAGAGAACAGAATCCCTAGAACATTAGAGATTTTATTTAAGATCCAGGTTCTAAACCCAGTGTTTCAATTAAGATAATAAGTTTGTTTCACTTTACTGTTTCTTGAATTCTAGAGCTCTCATCTTTTCACAGTCTCTTAATTACATTAACAAATATCTTTGTGACCCTGCTCAAGTTATATGGTGTCTTTTATGGTCCTGTCAGCAATGCAGCCTTTTGAACTTGGGTGTTGCCATTGACATTTTGGGAGTACTCAAAATCTTTCTTCTTCATGTGTCCCATGTCCAGTAGGGGACTGGACAGTATTCCATTTACTTTGTGTTTGTATGGAGTGGTCCATATAGTGCTCTTCTGACATAAGGAAGAACTTTGCCAGTGGCTTGCTGTAGGGATTTTGGGTGAACTGAAACTTTTCTCCAACTTGATAAAAATAAAATTCTACTTCAAAATGCATCAAGATTTGTTTTTCTTGGAAGAATTCACATAGTGGAGCATTCTGAATTTTTAGTGGTGCATTCTGAATTTTTAGGTGAATACATCTTGGATACATGATATCACTTTCTGCATTTCTATGTAGCTTGCTGGGACTTGCCCATGGCCCTGTTGCCCCAACCTGCATTGTTACTTGTAAGCCTGGCCTGCTGTGAGAAATAATTACAGAGAAAATTTTTTTTTCCAGTGCTGCCTGAACAATTTCAGGAAAAGACTAAAATGCTTCCGATGTGGAGCGGACAAGTTTGGTAAGCCCAGATTCAGCTGTTTGGAATATGCATTAAAACCTAACTAAATAAGTTGTCTGTGAACATGAGGGAAAATATAGATTGTAGGACATTTAAACAGGTAACTTGTATATTTTCCTTAAATCTTCTTTAGGTTGGATAAATGCTGCTGATGATTATGAGAGTGCAGAGTTCTTTTATTTTCCAAAATTAAGTTCGCTTGCCTGACTTGCATTCTGCCTCTCTTTTCTTTAGTCCAAAGGTAATGTCAGTCCTCCACGGGCCCAATTTTTGCATCCCACATTTATCATGTCAAAATTAATGAGGTTTTACTATAGCCACAAATAGTTGAAAAAGAAAAAAATTCACTACTACATTTACTTAGAATTAAAACTTTGGGATTTGAATGTATTCCTTTACTGAAAATACTCTGGTTTGTCGTTTGTTCGTCTTTAGTTACCTAGTCTCTCTCGCTCCTTCCCTTCTTACAGACTCTGAACAGGAAGTGCCCCCTGGAACCACAGAATCAGTTCAGTCTGTGGATTACTACTGTGATAGTAAGTTCAAGGATAATCTTTTGGCTTTTATGTTAGAAGTTAACCTCAGTTGGAAGTTTTTGTTCTCTTACCCTTTTTTAATAAGCAGCAGCAGCTTCAGGTTGTCCCATAAAAGATTGAATCTTCTCCATGTCAAAGTGAAAGATACACTAGGAACCTCCCAAAATGGATTTGTTTGTTTGTACTTTAACCTGCCTTGGAAAGCATTGGTGGTGGCAATGCATACATATGTCATTTGTCTCATTCACCCTCAGCAATCATACTTCGAAACATAGCTCCACACACTGTGGTGGATTCCATCATGACAGCGCTGTCTCCCTACGCATCCTTAGCTGTCAATAACATTCGCCTCATAAAAGACAAACAGACTCAGCAGAACAGAGGCTTCGCATTTGTGCAGCTATCTTCTGCAATGGTGAGATGCTCATTGAATCTTTCCTTTTAAAAGAAACTGAGGCACATGTGGTTCATCCAGTTGTAATACTATCTGAAAAGCTCCTGGAACCCAAAGTTCAAGACTACATGATGACAGTTATTGCAGTGCTAAATTACAGACTGATTACTTCAGTTAGTGGTAAAAATAGTGCGTCTATATATATAATGTAGATAACTGGCAGAACTGAAGTTTGAGCCATGGTTTAGTTCTACTTTCATGCCCTGGAGGAAAGAGGGATATTTTTCGTCAAGGTTTCATATCTGCAGAAAATAATGAATTACTGGTCTTTTTTAATAGTTCTGTTTCTTTGAATGGGATAGGTAGTAGGAAGAGATTTTTAATTATATGAAAAAGTTGTTTGTTCACATTCTTCCTCAGGATGCTTCTCAGTTGCTTCAGATATTACAGAGTCTACATCCTCCCTTGAAAATTGATGGCAAAACTATTGGAGTTGATTTTGCAAAAAGTGCCAGAAAGTGAGTGGCTTCCTTGTCCTTATTTCAAACCATTGCATTTGCATCCAGGGATGCTTTGCTAACTATACCCTAAGCCCATGTTCTCTATGCTGAGACACTATCCTTCTTGGTTGCCAAGGCCAGGAGGGAGACAGTTGTCTCCTCTTAGAGTTTATTCTCTCCTGTCCTCAGTAACCAGTTGCCAGAAAACTTCAGAGCAGGACAAAGGCAGACATGGCAGATGGGTTGAGAATATGTGCTATGCAGACTGTTTCAAGATAGTACAAACCCACCTGGAAATGATCCGTTCCTTAGAGAACAGCATTCTAATAGCTTCGTGTATATAGAGCTTCAATCTAGCTATATGAATTTCCCATTTCTAATATTGCTCATCCAACAGACACCTTAGTAGATGGCAGGGTACAAAGTAGACCAGTGATACTACAGGAACACTTACCAACTGAGGAATTTGCTTATAAAGACCCCTCCCCACTCTGAAATGTGGCCTTGCCGGCATTCGAGACCTCCCAACAAAGGCTGTAGTGAATTGCTATTTCCTTGGCAGAGTGGGAGCGCTGATTGGGAGCGTATTGAGATAGAATCACATAACTGGGTCTTTGTGGTTTCAGAGACTTGGTCCTCCCAGATGGTAACCGCGTCAGCGCCTTCTCTGTGGCTAGTACAGCCATTGCTGCCGCTCAGTGGTCATCCACCCAGGTAAGATGGAGGATCTTTTTGCCCAAAGTAGTGTCGTGGTGTTGCCCAAATTCCCAGAAGTGACCTAGTCTGTAGTACTTGTCTTAGAAGCTTTCTAAAATGTTTTTAGGGAATATTCATGGCTTCTTTCCTTGATGTCCGCTAAGTTTGTCCCTGTTTCCTCTTTCTTTTAACATTTTGTAGTCTCAGAGTGGAGAAGGAGGCAGTGTTGACTACAGTTACCTACAGCCAGGCCAGGATGGCTATGCCCAGTATGCTCAGGTAGGTAGATTTGACCATCATCCAACGTCTAGTCCTCAGAGTATGTCTGAGAATAGCAGCTTTAACGGTGGACTTTCTTTCAGTACTCACAGGATTACCAACAGTTTTATCAGCAACAAGCTGGAGGATTGGAATCTGATGCATCATCTGCATCAGGTTAGTAGACTTCATCTCCCTTTTATCTTTTGCTTAAGCAACCATCATTGAAGAGCTATAACTAGATGTTCTAACTAGACCGAAAGCTACTAGTCCATCTCCCTGCAAGACTGAGGGGGTCACATTCAGGGTTGTCACCATGTGCCTAAGGATTTGAGGAAGATTAGGTTGCTCGTGTACACTGAGAGCTGATAACAACCTTTTAGAGACCGTATCGTGATCAATGTTCATCTTTGGAATTCAACTCTGTATTTCCCCTCTCTGTGTTGTTAGGAATTGTGGGTGCCCAGGTAGATTCAGGTGAGCAGAGAGGGTGTGGCCCTAGAGTCAGGTGCCCAGACATCAATCAGAAGGGTCACTATAAGAAGCGTTTGTGGGTCGGCCCAGTGACACAGCAGTTAAGTTCTCACGTTCTGCTTCAGCGGCCCAGGGTTCACCAGTTCGGATCCTGTGTGCAGACATGGCCCTGCTCGTCCCACATATAAAGTAGAGGAAGATGGGCACGGATGTTAGCTCAGGGCCAGTCTTCCTCAGCAAAAAGAGGAGGATTGGAAGCAGATGTTAGCTCAGGGCTAATCTTCCTCCAAAAAAAAAAAAAAAAAAGAAGAAGGCTTTGCTTTAGTTTTTGGTCCAGAATGATAAGAACCTTATAGCTAAATCTTTTCTCAACCCCAGAGCAGATCTGGATTCTTTCTTCCCTTTGTTCTTAGTCATTATACAAAATGTTTAACTTTGTGTGTCATATTCTAGTAGGGTTATAAATATGAACATGTTAGAGGTTCGGGGTGCTTAGTGGGAATGAGGTTATTAAGAACTGACATATACAAAACAGAAGGCTAGATTGGACATTACAGATTAAGGGGTTTGGTTTGGAGTTCAGTGCCTTGGCTCTTCCTAATCCCTGTGTTTACCATCAGGCACAGCGGTGACCACCACCTCGGCAGCTGTAGTGTCCCAGAGTCCCCAGCTGTATAATCAAACCTCCAATCCACCTGGCTCTCCGGTAACCTGTCGTCCTACATACAGAACTGGTGACTGTTGGGGGAGCCTTGTTTTGCTGTACAAGTATTATCCTTTCCTGCTGTGTGAATCAGGATTGAATAATACACATTCCAACCTTACTTCTCTCTGTCTGATAGTATTAGGTAATAAAATAACTTTGCGTATGTATTTTAAGATTCCCAACAGGGTATATTTATACTTTGTGCATGCTTCCACTTGACCGGTAGGAAGGAAGTTGTCAGTATATGTCTTGCTCAAGGCTTGCCTTAGACGGTTGCTACAGTGTATCTGTCAAGGGAGCCCTTCCTACTGGATGATTGCAGTGATTTAGTTCTCTTAAGAGGCTTTACAGTTGAAATTATATTGAAGGTGCTGTTCTTTGCAGACTGAGGAAGCACAGCCTAGCACTAGCACAAGTACACAGGCCCCAGCCGCTTCCCCCACTGGTGTAGTTCCTGGTACCAAATATGGTAAGCCAAACCTCATGGGGCTGTTGACAGTTGGAAGGTCCTAGTTGTTGTCTTTGTTTAATAAGAATTCCTCTCCCTTTGTGGGTGTCAGAGGGACACTTGGGGATGTGAGAGAAGAACACCATTAAGGCCAGCTGCATCTCGGTGGCTTAGAATTTGAAGTGAAGCCAGTTTCCTACCTGGAATGACTGTGCTGGATTTTGTTTTTGCAGCAGTGCCTGACACGTCCACTTACCAGTATGATGAATCTTCAGGATATTATTATGACCCGACAACAGGGCTGTACTATGACCCCAACTCGCAGGTAAGTGTACTGTTTTCCTCAGTTTTACTAGAAATATCTTAATTTCACTTAGTCCATTTATGAGGCATGAAATGAAATATCCCCTGCAAAGAAACACGTAACCCAGATTAGTTTTTTAACCTCTTTAAAACCACCAAGATGTAATTTTTATTTAGGATTTAAATTTTTATTTTAAGGTTAAAAAAATGTTTTGAGGTATAATGTACATATATATGCATGAAACTGAAGTGTGCAGTCCTTTGAATGTGTACATGTATATACAATCCGTATACCAGCACTGAGATGAGAGAGAACATTCCTAGCACACTGAAAGTTTCCTCATGCACCTTGCCGGTCAGTACCCTCCCCCTTCAGTAGCCATTATTCTGACTTCTGTTACCGTGCATTATTTTGTCAAGTTAAAATTTATAGGTGGCTGTTAACCTTTATATAAAGACCTAGATAGAAATTTTAAATGGTGATTTTTTTTCTTATGTATTCTCTTTTTTTAATTGAGATGGCATTCATAGTGTTGTGCAGCCATCACCGCTATCTAATTCCAGAACATTTTCATCACTCCAAAAGAAACTCTTTACCCATTAAGCACTCACTCCCTAGTCTCTTCATTCCAGCAACCACTGTCTCTATGGATTTGCCTGTTCTAGACATGTCATATAAATGGAATCAGATAAAATGTGACCTTTTTGGAGCCGGCCCTGTGGCCGAGTGGTTAAGTTTGTGCACAGCGCTTCGGCGGCCCAGGTTTCGCCAGTTTGGATTCTCGGTGTGGACATGGCACCACTCATCAAGCCATGCTAAGGCGGCATCCCACATGCCACAACTAGAGGGACCCACAACTAAAAATATACAACTATGTACTGAGGGGCTTTGGGGAGAATTAAAAAAGAAAAAAAAAGATTGGCAACAGATGTTAGCTCAGATGCCAATCTTTAAAAAAAAAAAGTGACCTTTTATGTCCAGCTTCTTTTACTTAGCATCCCTGTATATTCTTGAGGGTAGAAATTAGCAGATCTGTGGAGTGATGTTTTATTTTTGGTGGTGCATATAACTTTTAAAGAGGAAAAGCAACTTTAACACTCCATAAATAAACAACCATTTATGGCCAGGAGCTGTGTGTATAGAATAGTAAAGCAAGTGCTTCTAACAGGAACTTAGCATTGAGAGCTTGTGGTTTCTGAGTAAGGTGTGAAGCTGTGTAGGACCTGCCTGAGCAGGCTGAGCCTCTGTGTGGTTCTTCCACTTCTCTCATTTGTGAAGTCTGACCATTACCTAGGAGGTTCTCCTTGGTGACCATAGAAGCTGTGACTCCTGTGTCTGTGACCCACACCATCTTCTCCCGAAAAGACATAACAGACAGTGTCTCCTGAGTCCCTGTTGACCAGGCAGAGTGAGTGACTGGGGCATAAAAAAGAGACATAGGTGCTACCTGTCCTCTGTTGCAGTTCTTTCCACATACTTCAGATCGGGTTCCTTCACCCGTCATCTCCTTCCACGCTGTCAAGCTAGCATTTTACAACCCTTATTTGGTTTCCTGGGTGTCCAAAGGGTTGTGTGTGGTTGAACCTGATGATGAACTTCTAACTGGTTGTCATGGAGGATGTATGAGTAAAAGCTCCTCCTGAGCCACCTGTTCTTGTTCTGGTCCCTTGGTTTGTATAAATGGTCTGTCTGTGGAAAGGAGTAGAACACACTGCTCTTTGGATGCCCTCCAGTCCCGGGGATTCAATTAATGGGAACTAGACTCTTGAGAAGAAACTGTATTCTACTTTTGCCTAAGAAGTTTTGCACCTTTTCTGTGGCTGGCTCATCATTCTTACTTACACCAAGGTGTACAGTAGCTCCTCTCTGGTAAGGAAATATTAGTGGTCCACAACATGTTTTATGTTTGTGTGTTTGGGTTTTTTTGACAAAACAACTTCGACTTGCCTTTTTGACAAAATATTCCTTTAAGTTACTGGTTTGACATAGCAGAAAGTCTGCATTAATTGTTTGTTTTTTCTAGTACTACTACAATTCTTTAACTCAGCAGTACCTTTACTGGGATGGAGAGAAAGAGACCTATGTGCCAGCTGCAGAGTCTAGCTCTCACCAGCAGACAGGCCTACCTCCTGCAAAAGAGGGGAAGGAAAAGAAGGAGAAACCCAAGAGCAAAACAGCCCAGCAGGTGAGAACATGACCCAGCCAGGGGGACCCATATGTCTCTGTGGGGTATTGGGCTTAATTTTTAGTCTTTTGGGGGTTGTGGCATTTATGCCAGCTTTACTTGGATTCTTAAAAACTGGCCTGCATATCTTATTTACATTAAGTTCATAGGGCATTTTGCAATTTTTTAGTGTTAGCATGCATTGACTGTCTGTCAGTTGCCTAATATACTTAGGGAAAAAGAAATCCTGGAAGACTCACAGGCTTTCAAACAGTATTTATTAATGACTTTCGTTGTATGCAGTGGCATCTCATGAAGATACTAATAGGTAGAAGTAAACGCAGAGGGGGTTTTGTTGCGGAACGTGTGGTTGAGATAAGACCCTTAAGGGCTTACTGTCACAGCTCAGGGAGACTAAGTGTTTTCAAGTCCTTCTATCTAAATGTTTTTTTGTGGTGGTTGTTTGACATTAGATTGCCAAAGACATGGAACGCTGGGCTAAGAGTTTAAACAAGCAGAAAGAAAATTTTAAAAACAGCTTTCAACCTGTTAATTCCTTGAGGGAAGAAGAAAGAAGAGAATCTGCTGCAGCAGATGCTGGCTTTGCTCTCTTTGAGAAGAAGGTAACAGTAGCAGGAATAGTCGTATTTCATAAGGAAAACTTAAGTAAAACTTGAGGCTTATGACTTACTCTCTCTGTTTCCCAGGGAGCCTTGGCTGAGAGACAGCAGCTCATTCCAGAACTGGTACGAAATGGAGACGAGGAGAATCCCCTCAAAGTAAGGAAGTTACCACCAGTGTTTGAAAGATCATAGCTGTGGTTTCTGTCTCAGTTTGAATCTCGTCTGCGTATTAACTAATGTGATTCCTACTTAAAACTGGATGTGGTCACTGTCAGTGGGTATTTGGAGCAGCTTCTGCACATAGAATCCATGTTCAGGGCTTTATTTTCCCTGTGTGAGAGAAGGTGAGATGGAGTAGTGAATGAAGCCTGAATTCTTAAGCTCAGTAATTGAGTTTCATTGCGTTTGTAAATAAAGAGTTTTAACGATCTGGAAAGAGAAAGTTAAGACAAGAAAAAACATATTTTACTTGATAGATACTGATCTGGATGGGCCATTACTCTGATCTGTTGTATTTGGGGTTTTCATGCGTGGTCAGTGGTTTGAAAACAGCCATCCCGGAACTTTCTGGCCACAGGAAGTTGGTACCAGGAGGCTGTCAGATCCAGCATTTGAGGACCTGACTGCTCCATAGAGGCGGATGAAATGCAATTCATTACTTCATTACTAAAGTATGACAGAGTAATGAGAGTTCTCTCACATCTTGGATTAGGCGTTACTTTATCCAGATACATGACGTCACTACCTTTTTCTTGTACGTTTCTAATGACACACCCTCCTTTTGTCCCCAGAGGGGTCTGGTTGCTGCTTACAGTGGTGACAGTGACAATGAGGAGGAGCTGGTGGAGAGACTTGAGAGTGAGGAAGAGAAGCTGGCTGACTGGAAGAAGATGGCCTGCCTGCTCTGCCGGCGCCAGTTCCCAAACAGAGACGCCTTGGTCAGGCACCAGCAGCTCTCAGACCTACACAAGGTGGCCATGCTTCTCTGAGCTGATCTGAGGTGGGGAGGGGAGGCAGTGAGACAGGGCAACAGTGCAAGTGCCCTGACAGTAGTGAACACCTGTATTGAATGATTACCTTTTAGAAGATGGTTCCTGATTAGATAGTCTGTCCAGATTATGAAGGAGAAAGGGGCATGGCAGCTCCATATACACCAGGCTCTGGTTTTCATGCCATACTATCGAATTAGGCTTTGGCTCTTAGAATACATAGATATTGATCATGTTATGACATTTCAATTTGGGATGGTCTGAATTCTCACTGTGTCTGTAAAATCTCTTGTTTAGCAAAACATGGACATCTACCGACGATCCAGGCTGAGCGAGCAGGAGCTGGAAGCCTTGGAGCTGAGGGAGAGAGAGGTGAATGAGGGTCAATGTGCGACTAGAAAGAGATTTGGGGATATTTGCGTTTAGCTTTTATTTATAGCACTTAGTTCCAGGTCCCAAGGGCAGGGTAGGATTTGTTACACACTTGTCACTGGGCCATTGTGGCTCATGTAGACTGGACCCTTGCTATATGTGCTTTGTGGACCCCACACTGTCCCTTTATGAGAGTGTACAGACAGAAGCACACCCTCAAGACTGCCCACAAGTCCTGAATGCCAAATACTGGCTGGTGAACTACACTGGATTTTAGGAAGGGAGGTTGATCTTGTTTGGCCTGGCCAGGGAAGCCTTCAAGGGTAATGACGGAGGCTTCAAATTAGGCCCAGGGGACAGCAGGGCGTAAGAAGATTGCAGGTGATATGGAAGGAAGCAGTGGGCAGGGCAGGACAGATCAGGGCGTGGGGTGAAGGCAGAAGAAGACTGAGGCCAGTAGTGTGCAGGCAGATAGTTTGATGAGGCGGGTTGATGACCAGTCAAGCAGGGTTTTAAATATAAATAGAGGCCTATGGGTTAGAAACGAGGGGCCGGCCCCGTGGTCGAGTGGTTGGGTTTGCGCGCTCTGCTCCAGCAGCCCAGAGTTTTGCTGGTTCAGATCCTGGGCATGAACCTAGCACTACTCATCAGGCCATGCTGAGGCGGCATCCCACATAGCACAACCAGAAGGACCTGCAACTAGAATATACAACTGAGTACTGGGGGGCTTTGGGGAGAAGAAGAAGAAGAAAAAAAGAAATGAACCAATGGGCAAGTTACTGGACATTTCCCACCCCAAGATAATTCTGAGGTATCTGTAGGGCTTTTGCTTTCCTGTTTTTTTCCACTGTTTATGGTCCCAGCTCCCCAGGGACTGCTGAACACGTCTCTGGAAGCCTCCTTGGTGCTGTCTGTCCCTGGAGGTGGGCCTGTCCAAATACCGAAGGGGAAGAGCAGCTCCCTCCTCTACCTCTAGGACCTTGACAGTCTGTACCCATGGCCCTGCAGGCTGGTTGAAGCCTGGACCCCTGAGGGGCCGGCCTGGTGGCATAGCAGTGAAGTTCACACATTGCACTTTTGTGAGCCAGGGTTTGCAGATTCGGATGCTGGGTGCAGACCTACACACTGCTTATCAAGCCATGCTGTGTCAGGCGTCCCACTTAGAAAATAGAGGAAGTTGGCACAGATGTTAGCTCAGAGCCAATCTTCCTCACCAAAAGAAAGAAAAAAGAGCTTGACAAGTAGCGGCTCATTAAATAAAACTGCTTGATGGAGACATAGTTCTGCCCTAGGTTCTGCACACGATTCATCTCTGCCAACCTGCCATTTTCACTATGACTAAGTGGAGTGAGGGGGAAGAAGGGCATTTGGCATTTCAGACCACTCTAAAAGGCCAAGCTCCAGATTTAAAAAAATACTTGAGGTGATAATCTTGAAGTATAGGCACATTAACCAGTGTTACAGGTTGCAGTCTGAATATCTCTAGCGGTGTTTATTCTCCCATGTAGATGAAATACCGAGATCGAGCCGCAGAAAGACGGGAGAAGTACGGCATTCCAGAACCTCCAGAGCCAAAGCGCAAGAAGCAGTTTGATGCTGGCACTGTGTATGTGTTGTGCACATTTTCCACTTCGTTAGCTGGGGCTCTGGCTGTTTTAAGTAACTGTGTGTTTGCCACTGGCAGGAATTACGAGCAGCCCACCAAAGATGGCATTGACCACAGTAACATTGGCAACAAGATGCTGCAGGCCATGGGTTGGCGGGAAGGCTCAGGTTTGGGAAGAAAGTGTCAAGGCATCACGGCCCCCATTGAGGTAAGCAGTAGGATTGGGCTTCAGGGGCTTTGCAGGTTTATTCCAGGGGTGAAATGAGATGAGATCAAAGTGCCCGAGGGCGCAGGACCCAGGGGCACCTTACCTTACCACAAAGGGCACTCTCCTTGGCCAGATCACATTGCCACCACCCAGTGGGAGTCTTGTTCCCTGCCTCCCTCCCGTATTTCACCCCCCTTTTAAGATGTCAATTGAAAGGAATGTCTATGGCACCCCACTTGATTTTTCTGGTTTTTAGGTTTCTTTAGGTAAAACCTATTTTCTCCTAAGGACTGTGTATTTTTGTGTCCTTTGTTATAAACAAACCTTACTTAACACCAACTCAGACCCATGTAGCCTAGATTGGGTTTTTTAAAAGATACTGTGCTTTAATTTTCTAAGCGATTTTGGTTATGTATAAAAAGATAACAGTAGGATTTTCGTCCATGATAAGAAATCTTTTAGTTGGTCAGAGTCCAGATTGAGATATAATCCCAGCATCAGAGGCCCCGCACCCACTGGCCTTCTAGACAAGAGCACTGCCAGTGATTTTTTCCTCTCTGGCCTGGGAACACAGCTTAAGACAGACTCTTAAAGATCGTGTTTATCCTCTGCAAGCAAGTTCTGCTGACACATTGGGCTGTGCTGCTGTGATCTGTGCCCGTGATTACCATGCCTTTCCTGGGCTTCAGTGGAGTGCTTTGGGCTCTTACTAGGCAGGAATGCTTGCTGAGCAGGCCTTGGGCAAGGGGCAGGCTCCGTCTGCCTGTCTTCCTTAGCCCATTTTATTCCTTCAGTCCTTAAACCTGGTCCAGGTCTCCAGTATAGAAATCCGTGTCTTCATATAAAACTTCTTCTCTTCTGTCTTCTGATGGGTGGTCCTGCTCAGCAGGGGCTGGATAAGAGGGAGTGGGAACAATCCACACCCCGCCTGCTGGCTGCTGACAGTGGTTTTGTTCCTCCAGGCTCAAGTCCGGCTAAAAGGAGCTGGCCTAGGAGCCAAAGGCAGCGCATACGGACTGTCTGGTGCAGACTCCTACAAAGATGCTGTCCGGAAGGCTATGTTTGCCCGGTTCACTGAGATGGAGTGATACTCAGAGAGAGAGAAGAGAGAGATGAGGAGGAGCTCCACAGGGCACAAGGCATGGCCCATCTCCTGAATTCACTCTTAACCACCTGTCTCTTTAAGGGCATGCCTTGTGCTGTTAATAGTTTTTAGGGTGAACCACTTCATTCTGCAAGGTTCTCCCACTTAAAGGAGTTCCCCTTATATGAGTTGTCTAGTGAATGGCCTTCCTTCCTGCCAGAGGGCTTGTGAGCTGGCCGAGGGGACAGTGGGTCTTTTATACTCCGGTGTACATAGTGTAATGTAGTGTGTTTTACATGTGTAGCCTATGTTGTGGTCCATCAGCCCCTCACATTCCTAGGGGGTGTTGAGATGCCCTAGGTGGTATGTGACACCAAAGCCACCTCTCTGTTGTTGTTGTGCTGTCTTTTCTTGGCAAAAGCCTTGTGTATATTTGTATATTACACATTTGTACAGAATTTTGGAAGATTTTCAGTCTAGTTGCCAAATCTGGCTCCTTTACAAAAGAAATACCTTAAAAAATGAGTGTCTGTGTCTCTTTCTTCTTGAGTGACTGGGTGGATAGAGCGTGTCTGAGCTGGTGATGAGATAAGTGTGTTAAAAGTTATTTATGGGGGCCAGCCCAGTGGCACAGCTGTTAAGTTTGCACGTTCCACTTCAGCAGCCCACGGTTTGCCGGTTCAGATCCCAGGTGCAGACATGGCACCGCTCGGCACACCATGCTGTGGTAGGTGTCCCACATTTAAAGTAGAGGAAGATGGGCGCGGATGTTAGCTCAGAGCCAGTCTTCCTCAGCAAAGAGAGGAGGATTGGCAGCAGTTAGCTCAGGGTTAATCTTCCTCAAAAAAATAAATAAATAAATAAAAGTTATTGATACATAGTATTCTATGCTATTTTTCTTACTCCAGTCACATTCAGATCTTTAAGCTCAAGAGTTTAATAATATGTTTTAAAACTCTTCATGGAAACCAGTCATAACCAAGTTGCTTTTTCTACTTCCCTCTAATTTCTAAAGACCACAGTGAGTGTGAGCACTTGTGCTTCTCCAGTTTTCACAGACTGTATTCCAGATGAGCAGGGGTAGGGATGTTACCCCAGGGAAGAACCTCCCTGCTTTTGGCCATGACACAGTTGACACCTGGTCCACCCTCTCCTGAGGTGGAGGAACTGAAGAGGCCATCTCTTTCCCCCTGCAGCACTCCACTTCTGTCCCCTCAGTTGCTGAGGAGGTGCTTGGGGACATTGCACGGTTTTCTATTCTAAATAGTGTCATCACTTTGGCCAGCAAGACCTGCTTGACAAGGGCAGGAAGTGTGCCTGGGTCTGCGGCTGCTCTCGGACTAGGTGAGGGGTTGATGGGGCACCCACGCTGCAGTCTGGCTGCACTGAGTGCCTGGGCTCCATGTGCAGCCTGTAGTCATTGAAGGGGGACTTGTTCTTACAGCTAGAACTCCGCAACTTTTGTGGATGGTCACATTTTCTTATTTTCGGGGGCCTGGCCCTTAAAAAATTGGGATAGGGGGCTGCCTCGGTGGCACAGCAAAGTTCGCACGTTCTGCTTCTCGGCGGCCTGGGATTCACCGGTTCAGATCCCGAGTGCAGACATTGTACCGCTTGGCAAAAGCCATGCTGTGGTAGGCGTCCCACATAGAAAGTAGAGGAAGATAGGCACGGATGTTAGCTCAGGCCCAGTCTTCTTCATCAAAAAGAGGAGGATTGGCGGCAGATGTTAGCTCAGGGCTAATCTTCCTCAAAAATTTTTAAAAAATTGGGATGGAAAGTACTCAGGAGCAGCTTTCAAGCTGGGCCTTCACCCCAGCCTCCCAGGGAAGTGTTTTGGAGAAAGTCACTGATCCTAATCCCAGCTTTGCTAAGGAGATGTGGAGGCAAATGCAGAAGTCCCCAAGTCTGGGCTTCTGTGGGAACTGGTTAGGTTTGGGAACCTCACAAATGGCCCAACCAACTTTCCCATTTCCAGGGTCAGCCCTAGGGAAAGGAGATGAGCCTTCCCTCCAGAGCCCTCGCAGCATCATGGAGGTGCTGATGCTCTTTGCACCTGAGCAACAGTCACAAGCTGCCTACTTAGATGCATCTGACACCCAGCCTGGAAGGCTCTTCCGTTTGAGCACACATCACGGGATCTGGAAAGCTCTTAATTACATGCATCAGCTTATCAAAGGCTGAGTGGAAGCCTCTTCCCTGGGAGAGCCACAGCTGAGCACTGGCAGGGGAGCTAGGCCTCCATCAGCCATCTTTTTAAGGTTGGCCCTGAGCTAACTGCTTCCAATCCTCTTTGTGCTGAGGAAGACTGGCCCTGAGCTAACATCCGTGCCCATCTTCCTTTGCTATATATGTGGGACGCCTACCACAGCATGGCTTTTGCCAAGCGGTGCCATGTCCGCACCCGGGACCCAAACCGGCAAACCATGGTCTGCCGAAGCGGAACGTGTGAACTTAACCTGCTGAACCACTGGGCCGGCCCCTCCATCAGCCATCTTGTACTTCAAATTGACTTCCCCACACCAGGAAGGGCACTTGAATTGGTTCTGTGCTCCTTGGTCACCTTTCTCAGAAGCTGCTCAGTGCTCCCACAAACACTGCTCTGGACCACAGCATCTGCTGTCAGCTCTGCCATGGCCCTTTTTTTTTTCTTGAAGATTTTATTTTTCCTTTTTCTTCTCAAAGGCCCCCCGGTACATAGTTGGGGTTTTTTTTTTTTTTTCAGTTGTGGGTCCTTCTAGTCGTGGCATGTGGGATGCTGCCTCAGCATAGCTTGATAAGTGGTGCCCTGTCTGCCCCCAGGATCCAAACCGGCAAAACCCTGAGCTGCTCAAAACCCTGGGCTGCTGAAGCAGAGCATGGGAACTTAACCACCCGGCCACGGGGCTGGCCCCAGGCGTGGGCTTTCTTATAAACATGAAGTTGATATCTGTTCTTAGTGGTCTGACTAAGCCCCTCAGAAAAGCTGGATGCCCCCCTCCCACTTCCAGCCTGCTTCACAGCCACACCTATCAGCAACACACCCAGCCATGTGACTGCAGCCTTCACCTTGCATCTGAACCTGTGGCCCCATTTCTTGAGGTTTGACAGGCTGTACCTTTGGCTCAGATCTCATGCAAGACCATATTTGGGTAATCCTGCTGGTGCTGAATGGCTCTCACCCTGTGAGGACCCGAGGCTGAAGCCCCAAGGGCCCAGGCAACCCCCCACCAACCGGTCAGGGTCTGCTCCAACCCCAAGCCTGGGGATGAGTGTGTTGTGTCCTGCCATGTCCTTTCCTGCCCTCAGGGCTGCTGTTACTCTTAGACATGCCTGACATGGAGATGCTGTGAGAGCAATGCAAACTTCCCAATCACGGAGACCCAAATTCTGAATTTGGAAACGTCTCTTGCTGAACTAAAGGGAGTCTCCAGGGATCCCAAGTCCAGCCTGCCCTTGGCTGGGACACCTGTTACAATGTGCAGGGCTCTTTGAGGGCCGTCCAGGAGCAGCTGTCATGGCCATGCATCAAACAAGTTTCAAAGCCCAGATGAGCAGCCAGGCCTGAGCTAATCTCCCCAGGCATGCACATTCTGGCTGGGGGTCTCAAGGGCACCCAGAGCCCAGCCACCCTGATTCCCGAGGGATGAATGCCCTAAGGGACAGGTGGGGTATACAGGGGATATGGCCCTGGAGACCGGATCTTGGAGGGCACTGTGCTGCTGGTGGCCACCAGGTGGCAGCACTCCATCATCTATTGGGCCAAGCTGGTTTAGGTGTTAGTAGTGGGAGGGTGTCTCACCAAGTCCTGGGGTGCTGGAAGGTCTCAAGACCTCTTCCAGGTCTCTCTGAGATCCAGGGAGACCTGGATAGAACTCGGGCCTAGAAGCTCTGTGGAGCTAGGTAGGCAACAAGTTTGCAGGCCCTGCAGGTTCTTGACAGGTCCTCTACCCCCAGGGAATCCCGCTGGCTAGAAGGGGAAGTTGTTGCCCAGCTGTGGAGCAAGGGCCAGGCTAGCCCTATGCACAATAAGTGCTTCAGTCTCAGGAATTCTTTCCAACCCAGGTAAATAATTTCTGCGGTCGATAAAATACATTTCTGGGTCTCACACTCCCTTCACCCATTTGCCTGATTATTGACTCTCACAGAAATACTCTTGGCAAAGCCCACATCAGATCCACAGCCTCTGTCTTTATACCCAGGGGGAGTTGAGGCCAAGCTTGCCCAGGGCTCTCAGATGGAGGCAGGGGATGCGCATGTGCCTTCAGCCTCTGGAAAGGTGGGAGGAGAGGGGAGCCTTCCAGCAGGAGGCACAAGCCAGGGGCAGAGTTCTTCCATCTCCTTTAGTCCTTGTGGCACCTTCATACAGTTTAAAGAGGAATCTGAAGCTTAAAGCAGAGCAGTTGCTGGAGGTTACCTGGCTGGCAAGTGCTGATCCCGGATTCCAACCTAGGTGTCCCTGCCCAGCTGCCCCTGGGTGGAAGAAACTTCACAGAGATGGGTCCTTAGCTGCAAGCAGAGGGTCAGGCTCCAGTTCTGGCAGGAGACACTCAGCTGACGTGTTGGGAGTGGAGAGAGCTCGGCCTTGGGACCCCCCCACAACGCCCCGGGGAGGGAGAGAAGGCAGACAGGGAGAGGCAGGAAAAAAAACTGCAGACAAAGCAAGGCCTAGAGGATGCTGGGAAGAGGAGCCCCTGAAGGTCTGGGCGGCTGCAGGGGTGGGAGGAGGCTGTGGGGCAAGATAATGCGGGGTCGGGGCGGCTGGGTCTGGGGGAGTCAGTTATGCTCCACCCCCTGGCCGCCGCTGAGATAAGAGCCAGTCAGCCAGCCGGCCAGCCGAGGAGCAGCAGCAGCGGTGGATGAATTCTGTACGCTGATGGGGGAGGTGAGGCTGCAGCAGAATGGGGAGAGAGGAGGGGCTAGGAGGCCTGGCCAGGACCCCCTCTGGCTTTCCTGCCAGACTGAGCACCCCCCCAACACCCTATATCCCCCGAGCCTGGCACACCCAGGCTGGGCTCCCAGCTCTGGACAGGCACAACCCTCGAGTCCAGCCGGACAGGAACTATTTGAGAATGATTCATGGATGTAATTAAGTGTCCCCCCACTATCCCCTTACTCAGGCCCTGGGGTGGAAGGAGAGTGCAGATGTGGGAGCCCAGCCTGCTGTGCAAGGGTTGAGTTCAATGCAGTCCAGTGCCCCAGGACACCCAGTCCAGATCTGCGCAGCCTGGAGCAAGACAAGACTGGACCCAAATCCTGAGGGGCACCAGGGCAGCCTTCCTTCCCTTCTTTCTCTCCAGCTCCTTAGCTGGGCTGCATGGCAGGCCTCTGCACTGACAAGCATGCAGCAGGTACGCATGCACACGCACGCACAGGCCCGGATAGTCATCCAGCAACAGCAAGCATGCTTCTCCAGCACCCTCGACATGGATGTGTGGGTGTGGGTGTGGGTGTGGCGGGGGGTAGGACACACAGGTGCCTGCAGACCCCAACCTCCTCCCCTACCTGTGTGCATGAAGCATGCAAGCTCATGCATACCTCTCCCCAACTATCTGTATATGGGCAGGCCAGGTCTAGTCACGAAAGCTCACTGTTGTGCACACTTGCAGCCTCCTCCAGCCCAAGGGTTCGAGAATCAGACTCTTGCTATTCCTGAAGGAAGGCATCCTGGTCTGCAGCCCGCTGGCAGCTAGGAAGGGGAAGGGAGCCCCCAGGGCTACAGCCTGGTGACACTCAGGCTGGCAGAGCACAGACACACCCTTGTGCACGCACCCAGTCACTCTACAGCTCCCCCCTTCCCAGGTAGGTTGATCTTAGGGGTCTCTACTCTAAACACACTCCTGAGCTTACTGAACAGGGTCCACAGCTCAGCTGTAGGGTTGAAAGGGGGCAGGAGAGGCTGAGGAAGGGACCACAGATGCTTCTGAAATAGATTGGCTCAAGGCTCAGACCATCCCTTCTAATACCTGCAGCCACACCTCGTGGGGAGGGGAGGGGGCATCTTTCTCAGACTGGTAAACTGAGGCTTAGAGAGGGGCAAACCCTGGCTGATAGAGCTTATCAATAGCTCATGTAAACCCAGGGCTCCTGCTCCTAGTCATTTTCATAGGTTGGTGTCCTATCCCACCCACGCCCTCAGACTGGGAGACACTGGGACCAGATTGGCTCTGCCACCCCCTCAGGCTAGAAATCCCCAGAATCAGCTGGGCTGTGCCTCCTCCCTCAGATAGGCACCTCCTAGGACAGGATGGACTCTGTCTTCTCCCCTCAGAGTAGGCATCCCAGTACTGGCCTGGCTGGGCCTCTCTTCTAAGACTAGGAGCCCCAGCCTGAGCCCCTCAGGCTCTCCCAGACTCAGATGCAAAACGTGAGCAGCAACCGCACACCACCGCCCTCACTCCGCGCCCCCCCCCAGATTTTTCTGTTTCTTATTAATGTAAATGAAATCTGCTCTGCGTCCTTAATGGAAAGCGTTCCTGGAATTTGACTGTGCACACGTGGTGGGGGGCGCGCCCTGAGATTAACTCTTGTGCAGCCAGACCAAGACTCCTCAAGCTGCAGTGACCCTGGGCCTCAGGCTGGGGTGGGGCTTGGTGGGGCCAGGATAGTCACCCAGCTCCTCTCAGGATACAGTCTTCGGAGGACATCAAGGGTAGCAGAGTATGGTCCATGCTCTACCCTCTGCCCTGAGACCAGCTGGGTGGGTCCAGAGGTTTCTCAGAGCCTGAGGAAGGTGGCTTGACAGAAAATGGGGAGCCTAGAAGGTCCCTGATCAGGGAGGGGCCCAGCCAAAGACTAGAGGGCAAGGGGCCTGAGGGGGCAGCTGACAGTTGGGCTGCCCATCCTGTCCTTACCTAACGCTATCCTGAGTTGGGAGGGGGACCCAAGGAGCAGACTCTGTCTCTCTGAACCTCCCCACCCTACAAAGACCCCCACCCCCCCTTCCCCCGTCTGTGATGCCCTCCCATCCCCCCTCCGCCCACCTTACTCCTGAGATGGGTCTGCCGGTAAGATCATCTTTGTAATTGTGGGGGCAAAGAGGGGAGCTGGAGACCCCAGAGTGGACACCCAGGGACAGTTGGCTGAGTTGGGGGGGCGCAGCTTGGAGACCACAACTCGCCCTGCCTGGCTCCATCCCCAAAATCTGGATGCTTGTTCTGGCACAGCCCTCACGGCCTGCCCCAGTGGAGCTGCGTTTTACTGCCTTCCGTGGCCAGGACAGGGATGTCTGCTTCATTGGCGGGGGTAGGGGAAGAGTCTAAGATTTCAATTTCTCCCAGGTGTGGCTCAGTCTGGAGGATGCCTTGGGGAGGCTGGCTGAGGGGCCAGCACCTGGTAGGGGGGTAATGCAGAGAAGGGAGTGGATGGGAGAGGAGGCTCAGGAAGGGGAGGAAGCCACAGCGGGGGTCTCAGAGAGAGAAAAGGGGTTCTGAGGGCGAGAGCTGTGGGAGAAGACAGGGTCTCTGTGAGGGGCAGGGGGCTCAGGGAGGGGGTTGAAGAGAGAGGGGACTCAGAGTGGGACCTACTTCAGTGGGGGATAATAGGCTGACAATCTTCCCTCCCACCCACACCTGTCAGGCAGGCTGGGGGAGGGGGACTGACCCACTTAGCTGTCTTCCCTCTCAGGCTTCTACTAATGAGCGTTCTGAGCTTTGGGAGGCAGCCTTCACCCCAACCCGAGGCTGTGCCTGAGGCTGTCCCTTCCCCCACAGCCCCTCATTATCTATTGGGGGTGCTCGCTGCCTCAGGTTGCCCTCCTTGTCTGCAGCTGTGTCTGCCTGTGGCAGCAAGGAGGAGGCTCTGGGCCCCAAAATGTGCCCTCTCTGCCCCTCGCTCCCCTACTTCCCCACAGCTGGGGAGACAAAGGCTCCCAGCTCCCTGCTGTGCAGCTCAGCTCTGAGCAGAGGGCTTTGATTCCACCTGTGGGCCCTGCCAGCATGCCAATGAGGGAGGCAGGGGGCGGCCATGTGGCACACAGGAGAGCTGGAACTGAGGCACTGGCAGGACCCCTGGGATGGGAAGTCTACTCTGCTACCAGAGGGGATTCCAGTGCCTGTGGTCAGGAGTCCCACTTGACAAGGAGAGGGGCTCAGGCTGGCTGAGGTGGGGGCTCCTGAATTTGTGGAGAGCACAGCTCTGGAGGATGGAGAGTGGGGAGTAGCATTTAGGGGCACAGTTCTGGGAAGATGGAAGCACGGTTCAAGGAGAATGGGGGAGTGCAGAGCACAGTTCTAGGAGGAAGGTGTGGAGGTTGGGAGAGATGGTGGGGAGAGGTTTGTATGGGGCACATCTCCTTGTGGACAGTGTATGGAGGAGCATAGCTCTGCAGGGACTGATATCTGTAGGAGCACAGCTCTGGGAGGACGATGTTAGTGGGAGCTCTCGGACTGGGAGGATGTGATGGGGGCAGAACAGTTCTGGGAGGATCGTGCGGGGAGCACAATGAAAGTGAGCGCATAGTCTAGGGGGCTGATGTGTGTGTGGAGCACAGCTCTCAAGGATACTCTGTGGGAGGGCAGTCCAGGAAAGGAGGCTGCCCCGTCTCCCACAGCTTTGGCCTCTTCTGACTCCTCCTCCCCCACATTCCTGGGGTGCATGGTGAGGTCTGGTTTCTGGGGCATGCCTAAGTCCCCCAAGACTCTGTCCTGCTGTCCATCTGTCCTCTCCCTCCCCAAGGATCCCCAGGCCCAGGTGGCACGCTCCCCTTACAGAACCCTCATTAAGAAGGGCTTTGAGATCCTTCTGAAGCATCTGCCCCAACCCCCACCTCCAAGCCAGCTGCAGGCTCTGGCCCTTAGAGCCTGATAAATATTTATGACAAGATAAGCAGGATCTGCCAGGTCCCAGCCCAAACCTTTGTCCTAGGAGCCTGAGGGAGAGGCAGGGTCAAAACCACAATACGATGATTTTCTGGGGCAGAGCTGGGTCTCAGGGTTCTGGGCTCAGGAGGAGGGGGAAAGTGAGGGAGCTGCCTCAAGGTGCCACACTGGCCAAGGCCACTCTCCCCGACCCTGGCAGGTCTTGGATTGGGGGCATGAGTACATACTGTACTTGGGACACGTTTAATTCCTGCTCTAGAGTAGACAACTGCTGTCTCCAGGGGGAGACAAGCCATGCTTAGGGGCAATCCCTAGCTAGGGTATTCAAAGCAGCCCTGAAATTGAAAACGGAACGTCATTAATGGTGACCCCAGTGAGCCTCTGAGCATTCCTGGCCCGGGGGGTGGGGCACCCATGGGTTCCATATCTGCCCATGGGTGCAATCCCCACAAGGCGGCCAGTCCAGCTCTGCCAAGCTGGGCTCGGGGCTGGCGATGATGGTGGGGGCAGCCTAGGGAGGCCACGGAGAGGAGTCCCCATCTCCCTCTCTCTCTAGCTCCTGCCTAGTAGGCCCCAGGTCTTCACGCCATCTGGCTCACTGGTGCCAGTCCTGGGAGCCTGGGCACCGAGCCCCCTGGGAGAAAGATCAGACTCATTTTGGTGTAGGGTGGAGGCTGAGGTGGGTCAGCCTGGGCTGGGTCCTCAGCTCAGGATTGGGGGCTGGGGGGTATTAGCTTCTGGGATGTGGCCCCAGGTGCTCCAGCCTAGGGCTGCAGTGACTGCACCCACTAGGACACCAGAGGGCAAGGGTGGGGATGGAGAGTGACGCAGGATCAGCCTGCCCAGCCTGGGGGCAGCTTAAGGGTCCTTGCTCTGTAGAGGGGTCGGCCATCTCCAGGCAAGTGCATGGAGGCCTGAGGTCCCAAGTCCAAGCTGGGGAGCTCCAGTACGCCTGTGGTCCCTGTGTGTGCACGCCCACATGTGAATGAGAGGCGTGGCCTGGGTGCACTCGCACCTGCACCCTCATCAGGGGGTCAGGTTCGAGGTTCATGTCCCCTTCTGGCCTGCAGAAACTCTAACCCTCTAGGCACAGTGGTTCCAAGCCTTCCTGGGCCTGGTGACCCCAATCACACGGGGGAGGGGAGAGGCATGGGGTCTTCACCAGGACAGTTTTTGTGTTTAGCAGAATTGCTGTTGCCCAGGGCTATGAGGACCTTAGAATTCGTTAACCTGGGGCAACATGGGCTAACAGGGAGGCGGGATCCTGAAGGGGCAGCCCTGGGCCAGATCTCCCCACCCAGGGCTGGGTAGAGGAGCTTGGGCAGAGGCAGGTACCTTCTTGGTTCAGCTTTCCTACCTGTGTGGGGACAGTTGGGCTGGGAGCCTGATCTGAAGCACTGACTTGCCCTTGGGCTGGGGAGCCAGGGAAGGAATGCCTGTCTTTCACCCACTTGTATGCGCAGCCTCCTGGAAAAGCAGCCAAGGCTCATGTTGAAGGAGGGCAGGAGGCATCAGAGCGCCTCGGGCTCTTTCTTACTTCTCCAGAGTCAAGAGGTGTCTCTTACTTGCCTGAGGGCAGCTTTTCCCCTAGAAGACTTGCTCCTCTCTCCACCCATCCCAGGTAGCCCCAAGGGTTACCCAGCCTCCCTGGGTAGCCCAAGAAGCAGCAGCCTGCCTGACCCTCCCTTGTCTCCTCAGAGCTCTTGTACACAGGCCACACTCTCAGTGGGAGGGAACTCTGGGAGTGGGTCTGGGAATCTAGATTGTAATAAGCCCACTTGATTGAGGCTAGCAGGCAGGGAAGGTAGACACCCCCACCTCCTTTGCTGACTGTCCTGCACACACACACATACACACTCACAAGTCTCCAAGGCCACAGGCAGCCCATATAATCTCTGAACCTTGGCTACACTAATGCATTAATGGAAAAGCCTGAGACTCTGGGAGCCGAGATGCTCCCAGGTGTGTCTAACAAGCATCTGATGGCGTCACTAGGAACCCCAGAGACTGACTCTGATGGTAGGATGTCAGGCCATGGGGCCAGTGAGCCTGAATGTCCAGCCCCTTGCATGGAACCTGTGGGTGTGAGAGGGTCAGGTGGGACCCAATGGCTGCCCAAGTCAGGCCTGAGCCTGCACCAGGACCTGTCGAATGTGACCTGTGCTTCTGGCTGCCCAGCTGTCCTGGGCTTCCTGAGAGTGTCCTCAGTGGTGGCAGAACAGGAGCCCTTCTGCCTCTCCCAAGACCCTTACACAAAAACCAGGGTTCTGGTGAGAAGTCTGGAGTCCTGGATCTAAAGGCTCTTGGAAACGATGCCTGCCACCTCGAGGCTCCATCCTCCAGGTGTGTGTGGTTATCTTCCATGTATGTGTAACTGTCCTCAGGCTATTACATAGTTGTCCTCCAGGCCTCATGGAGCAAATTGCTGGCCATGCACTTTTCCACTAACTGTGATAGTGACTCCCAGACCGCTACTCCCTGAGGTTCCCTGAGGTCAGGAGCCCACATGGACTTCTTCAAGCCCCGGGCTCTGCCCAGTTAGGAGCACAGTTCAGCAGGCTCAGGATCCCCCTCCGGGCTCCTAGACTGGAGATGGTACAAGATAGGGGTGCATGGTGGGGGCCAGAGGATTACTCCCAACAATCATTTCTCCTCTGACCCCACCAACAGGGAGGAGGCACCCAGGAAAGGTGGGGGTGGGTAATCCCAGCCTACATAGCTCCCCTCACAACTGCTCTAGCCCAGGCCCAGCCTCCTCCACCCACCCCCTCCGGCCACATCCCAAATCCCCAATCCCAGCAGCAGACCTCGGTGTTTGCCTGTTGCCATGGCAATGGGATGCACCTTTCTGTTACCATGGCAACCAGCCAGAGGTTTTTAAAATTCAGTTGAGGTAATTTCCACCCCTCAATCCTCATCATCAGGCACCTCGTTCTTCTCTTCTATGAATCTTAGAAGGTGGAGAGGGGGGCCACAGCCACCAGCCAGAGGTGGAGGGTCAGAGGGGCTGGTTGGAAGACTTGGGCCCCATTCCTCCCTGACTCCTCGACCCAGACTAGATGCTGAAGAATAGGGTAGCTTCTTCCCTCCCTCTCCAGACTCAGGTCTACAGTGAGAAGATGAGGGCTTTACATGGCTGGGCAAGCAGAGGGCAGCACACCTGGGAGGCCTGGTTGAGGGTGCAGCCTGTTTGACTATATGCCTGTGCAGGAGAGTTGGCAGGGACCCTCCAAGACCTCCCCCATGTCTCCCAAGGGCTCATTTGAGGATCTCCAGGCACCAGGGGCCAGACCCCAGGACAGTGGGGGATAGATGTTAATCCTGTGCCCTGGTGCTAAGGAGCTTAGCTTAGTGAAACCCCAGGCTGGCCGGATTTGGAAAGAGGGCATCTGAGAAGGATGAAGGGAAGGGGATACAGACAGAGTTCAGTACCTGCCCCTCCCCCTCCACACTAGGGTCCTCTCTCCCTAGGCGCCCACTTCATCCCCTCTCTACCCCCACCTGCCTCCTGGACGAGAGAAGAGGAGCTGACAGCCCAGGACAGGCAAGTGGATGCCCCCCTGAGCAGAGTAGACTGGGACTAGGGGATGATGGGGCCCCAAGCCCCATGCACTACCTGACCTTGCCTCGTCTGCATATAATTCTTTCACACTTTGACTTGTGTCTGTAGCAGGCTGGTGCTTGCACAGGTGGGACCTCCCCTAGAAAAGAGGTTTTGAAGAAGGAGAAGTCGGGGAGAGTCCTACAGCAGGGGGACCCTACCCATCTCCCACTATGCCTGTTCTCCCACCACATTAGTTAGCTGGCTAGGGGGCCTTTCTCCCCCAGGCTGGGTGTAGAGTACCACCATGACTCCAGCAGCCCCAGGCTTGGTTCCCCAAAGCCAGGGACTGCAGGACCATTAGGTGGGTGCCAAAGACACAGGGCAGTCACTTCCAGCTTCCCTATCCCTTGGGCTCAAGAGCCAAGACCCTATAGCAAGAGCCCTTCTGGGGCACAGATGGGCAGGCAGATCTTGGGGGCCACGGAGAATCCCAGTTTGAGGCCCTGGCTGCCAGAGGCCCTGCCCACTCTTGCCCCTCCCTCACCCAAGGCTGGGAAGTCCCAGAAACCAGAAGGTTTGTTTGGGTAAGCATCACCCTCCTAATCTCCTCTAATAAATCACAGCCTCAGCCCCACAGTCCCACTCCACCCGGGGGAGGGAGCCCCTGCTGCCCTCCCACAGGGGACCCACCAGATCCTTACAGTGTCCACAAATGCCTGAACACCTGGATCTGCAGCCCCTGTGTGCAGGATAATAAAGTCTGTGTTTGACACTTTTCGTGAGTTATTATTCCCACCAGCCCGGTAGGCTCCATTGGCCCAGACACAGCCACCGGGTTCTTGATGGCAGGCATGATTAACTCTTCTCTGTTCCCCCGCCAGCTGGTGGGAGAGCTGGGTGAGGAAGGGTTAAACCAGAAACCTCTGGGAAGCAGAGAGCGCCCGGGGGTGGTGGTGGGAGGACTGGATGGAGGAGTGTTGTGCCCCTCCCCACATGCCCACTTTTCTTTCAGCCCCTGCCCCTCATGGACTCCCGGACCAGGGATGCCCCCAGGTTAGGCTGAGGAGGAGGGAGCCCAGACCAAGCCGTAGGTGAGAGTGGGGTCGTCCTAGGTGGGGACATCCTGGTCCCTGAACCTTCTCTCCACACTCAGTTGGTAGGTGCCTGGGAGTCTCTCCATTTGTCTCCCAGGAACTTCCTCTCTATAGCCCATGACCGCTTCTGAGGGTTAGAGACCCGGGGAGGTCCAGACGCCCCCTCTCCCCAGCAATCTGTGGTTTTCACACTACCTGAAGAGCTTCCTAGTGTCAGGAAACCAATTCTGAACCACACTACAGCTCCACCAGGGCCTCCACACTGGAGACGGTGTGGCTGAAGTCCTAGGGGCAGAGCTGCTGGAGATTTCTCAAGTGAGCGCAGGCGTCTGGTGAGCCTCACTCAGTGCAAACTGCTGAGGGGGGCTTGACATCAGCTAGAGCACTGTCCAGCTGAGCAGCCCCTCCAAGAAGGTCTGCTGGCCCTGGCAGACTTGTGCAGCACTGCAGCCCCCACCCGGAGTCAGAGGAGGGGTGCAGGTGGGAGAGGGACCAGCAGGGCAGGGCAAGGCTGATCCAAGCCTTCAGCTGGGACAGGACGCGAGTCAGCAGGATGGGGATAAAGATCACCTCATCCTGGGACCCCTGATGGCCTAGATTCTGGGCACCACCTAAACTCTTGACACCTTCTGTCTTCTAGGGTCCCCCTCACCCCATGTACATACATCATGCAGGGAGCAGGCCTCATACTCCACTGGTGGGATCCCTGAACCAGCCTGATCTCTGAACATCAAGAAACCCCAAACTGCTCTGCCTCAGTGGAGAGGGGACCCTAGAGCCCCAGGACCGGGAATCAGGGCCTAGAAGCCTGCCTCCCCAGGGGGCATTTGAAAGAAAGCTGAGGAAGTTCTAGCAACTGTAGATAGCCTGTGGGATATGGCAGCCTGCACCCCTGCCCTTGTGCTCCCGCCAGCCGCCTGGCAGCCAGGGGTGAGCATCCTGCTCTAGAGCTGGGAGACTCCAAAGGTTCAGAGATTGCAGGAGACCTAGCTGACATCCCACAGCTCGTGGTCTGCACAGCCCTGGGAGCCAGACAGGGTAGGGGGGCAACTCCTAACCCAGGGCACAGGGTGAGGGGAGGGGCACCGGGATGGGGGCGTTTACTCGGGTTGCCAGGGCCAGGCTTTCAGCCCAGGACAGGGTGGGCAGGCCTGCTCGGCAGGAAAGGATGGTCGACTAGGCTTCCTGGCAGAAGAGCGAAGAGTCCAGTTCCCCTGTGTGGACTAAGGCTGTCGGACTATCTGTAGGCGCGATTGTTAAGGAGTAGAGGATATAAATTGTCCTGTCAGTATGGGGAGCACCGGGTGTCATCAAGACTGGTCCCCTGGGGCCAGCCTGGTGGCGCAGCAGTTAAGTTTACATGTTCTGCTTCTCAGCGGCAGTCTCCAGTTCGGATCCTGGGTGCAGACATGGCACCGCTTGGCATGCCATGCTGTGGCAGGCGTCCCACATATAAAGTAGAGGAAGATGGGCACAGATGTTAGCTCAGGGCCAGTCTTCCTCAGCAAAAAGAGGAGGATTGGCAGCAGCTGTTAGCTCAGGGCTAATCTTGCTCAAAAAAATAAAAAAATACTGGTCTCCACTGCTGGCTGAGCAGACTAGAGATTGGAAGTTTAGGAAGCCCCATGTAACTGATGATAATGTTCTCCACAGAGCCCCTACAGGAAGCACCTCTGACCCAACCTCAACAGCCCACTTCGTCTCCTGATGCTCTGACAGCGAGTCTATCTCAGGTCTCTCGGGGCTTCTCTGGGTCCCAGGGGCGTGACACCTATTTCCTCAGCCCCAGATCTGTCCTCCAGTGATATTCTGAGCTCCAGGCAGGCAGAAACCATATCTGGCTAATGTCCATACCCCTCCCCATCCAACACCCACCCCAGGACCCAGAAAAGAAAGGGGCACACAGGCTATTCATGTGCAAGGCAATGAATGATTTTGCCTTAGAGCCTTGGAAATGTGCCTGTACCTTGTGGTCAGTCAGCCAATTGACTGAGCTGCTACCCAGTGTTGCCAGGACCTGGGGACCAAGTGTGACTGAGACAGATGTGGTCTCCATCTTCCCAGAGCTCACAGTCCCATGGGCAGGAGGACAAAGCAGAAACGGAGAGGTTCCACCAGTGATGAGGGCCACAGGAGAGACGAGATAACAAGGAGGAGAGGCTAGGGTATCTTCTTTGAGAAGAGGGCCCTGAGCTAAGCTGGCCAGGTCCAGGGTCTCCAATCCACAGCCCAGAGCGGGAGGCGTGGCAGCACCCAGGAAGAACCCTCATGGCTGGAAGTGACAGGCAACATTCAGGCCAAGAACATTGGGGAGCAGACTTCCTGGCTGGGTTCTCAGTCTCCAGTCAGATCAGTGGAGCCAGCTGCTGGTGAGATCTGAGTTGGCCTGTCCTTCGGGTCACTGACAAGCAGTGACCCAAGGCCTTGTCACTGCCTTGTCCTGGCTCCATGTCCTCAGGCTATCCATTGTGGACAAGAGGTACCCCCTGCACTCCCCTCTGACCTCCCCTCCTGCCACCGTCCCCTGAGACCTGTCTCAGGGAAAGCCTGTCAAGACAGCTCCAGCACAGCTGTTGATGTAGCAGCCACTTCATTCCCAGGGCTGGTTTGTCTTCCCCAGGGCCTGCCAGGGTGACCCCCAATGCATTAGCCAAGCATACACCTGCCCCACCTCCCAGGGACACAGGGGTCTGTTCCCCTACATCTGGACAGGTGAAGCCCATTTTTACCAGCTGCTGGAATGAAACCAGCCTCCTTCCTGAGAAACCATCTGCCCAGGTCAGGTTGCCTGAAATGGGCACCAACATCTGAACAACCAGTCCTGTAGCTGGGTGGGGCTGGCGCCCTGAGTAGAGGGGTGCTGGGAGTGGTGGAGGAGGGTAGGTAGCCCCCACAGCCCTGCTCTGGGGATCACATGAGTTCCCATGGCTGTCCATTGCTCCAGTCCTGCCCAGTGACCACATGGACCTCCAATCCCTCAGCCCCAAGGCTGTCCACTGTCTGCCCATGTTCAGTTCAGCCGGGCTGCAGCTCTCTCAGGCCCTCCCCAGACACTCTGTCTTCTCTTCCTGGTGCCCTAATGGCCTCTGCTTCCCTCCAGGAAGACTCTTCCCATGGCCCTCCATCCCCTGCCACCACACCAGCTGAGTTGGGCTGTCCTTCCCAGTGCCCACCACTGCCCAATGATGAGGACAGGCTGGCACACAGTTGGTGCTCAGGAGGCATTGCTGCCTGTGGTCATGACTCTCTAGGGTGGGTGCTCCCAAGGATGATGCCTCACCGATTTAGACCAGCTGTTCTTCCTGCTCCTCCGGCTCATGTAACTTTACCAAGCCCTGAAGACTTAAGCCGGACACAGAGCTGGGCTGGGCCTCTGGGTGGGAGCAGCCCGTCTGAGGCCCACACTCAGTCAGCTGTCCCTGCTCTTGCCCACCTGGGGAAAGAAGGGACTGGCATGACCCCTCCCCTAGTCCCTTCACATCCAGCATTGACCTGCCTGGAGCCCTGTGACCTGGGGTGGAGGAATAGCCTCTCTGGGCCTCAGAGTTCTTATCTGGGGAATGGGGATGATTGTCCCCATCTATGGGGTGTGGGGCTGCTGTGGACAAAAGATCTGGCCCTTCCATGTCTGGTGTCCCTCAGAAGGCTTCAGCCCTCCACTCTGTCTGCTGCCTAGGGGTGGGGCACAGAGGGTGGATTGACCTTCAGTGCACCTTTCCCTATGACCAACTGTTAGCGCTCTCTGTCTCCCTAGAGGTGACTTCCAGATAGTGCAGGGGTGGGAGCTGCAGGGTCGTGGGTGCCTGTAGGACTGCTCAGGGCTCCCCAAGGACCCAAGAGGTCCCTGACTGGCCTGACTGTACCCTTTCTACAGACCTTGGGCACTCCAAAAAAGCAGTAAGTGCATCCCCCAATGTTCATTTCCTATTTCCTGTAGGTCAGGTCTCAACCTGACAGGCTTCCTCTCTCACCTCCCAATCACCATTCCTCCCACCTCTTCCCCTCCCCCCTGCCCCCTTTCTACTCCCCACCTCTTCCCCAACCTAATCAAAGCATACCCCACCCTCTCAGAGTGGCTTCCTCTCACTGTGTCTCATTCCTACCGCAGCCAGGAGAGGCTATTGCCCTGGCCTCCTGCCTTCAGCCCTATAGTCCCTGTCCCCTCCCCTCTGCCTTTCAGGAAGCCCCCACCCCACCCTGAAATACCCCACCCTTCTGGATCCCCCTCCCCAAACTGGGATTCAGGGGCCCCCACCCCCAGCAAACTTGGCTCCTTTCAGCTCCCCTCCCTCGTGGGCAGAGGCAGGGCGTTCAAGTCCATTTAATCTTGGCAGAATGCAATTTCCTGCTTCAGGGAGCTGGCGGGTTTAGGAGGCTTAATGAGGGGGGAGGGGGGAGACTGGAAGAAGAGAGGCTGAGCGGGGCTGAGAGATGGAGACAGAGTCCCTGAGAGGGGTGGTCCAGGAAGCTCAGGGATGTGTGTGTCTGGGGGTTGCCTTGGGGGGTCTTTGGGATCACGTAGGGGTCAGCTCTTCAGCTTCAGGCTCCCACTGGTAGGTCAGGAGCCCATGCGCAAATCTCTCCACCCTCACTACCCCCAGCTATGTGGGGTGGAAATGGGGGGAGGGGAGGGGCCTCAAAGTGGCCCACTGTCAACCAAATGGGGGAGGGTCAGGGGCATGCATGCATGTGTGTGTGTATGTGTGTGTGTGTGTGTGTGTGTTCTGTTTGTCAGGCACACGTCTTCACGGCCAGTGGGTGGTGGGGGTGCAGGTCCAAGTGTGCAGATGAGGGAGGTGTGTCCCAGGGAAAATGTACAGCTGGGGGGATCCTAGCTGGATTGTATACTCTGGGGGGGGGGGGGGGTGGTCCTGGGGAAAATGTGCAGCTGGCAGGTCCCAGACCCCCAGGTGGGGGAATGGGCAGCTGGGCTGGAATTTCAACCCCAAATGGGATGCTTATCTGGATACTGCCACCAAGGAGGCAGTGAAGATAAGGGACAAAGGGGCCTCTGAGCTGCAGGAAGCCCCACACCTGGTGGGGGCAGGGCAGCCAAGAGCCTTGCCTGACACCCAGAACACAGACAACCCCTGGAGGAGACTGAGGCTGGGAGTCCTCCTTTGGGATCCTGCCCTACAACCCCACTCAGCCCCCTCTCCCACCACCTCCCCATCTCTCCCTGGACCTGGTTCAGCAGATCTACCTCCCAGAGAAAACCTTGGAGGAGCCACAACCGACAAGTCAGGGCATCCGCAGGTAGGGCTGGTGAAGAGGGGTACTCAGAGACTGGTATAGGATCAGCCCATAGGAAACAGGCAAGGGGGCAGGGTGGAAGGTCCTTACAGGGAAAAGCAGGCAGCCTCAGGAACTGCCCTAGATAGTGAAGATCTGCTGAGCCTGGGGCCCCTGGGGAAGGGACAGAGGAAGGAGGGTCAAGCAAGGTTTAAGGGCTCGGGAAGGCAGGCTGAGGTTGCCAGAGGCACCTCAAAGCCAGCTTTCAATCTGACTCCACTCTGCTAGGAATTCTCATTTATGGGGGCCTGGGACGAAGGCTGATGGAGACCATGGAGGGTTGAAGCCTTCAACCTCTTGGCACTTTGGGCAAGGCCCTCTTCCTCTGGGCCTCACTTTCACCACTTGTGAACAAGCATGCTGGGACAGGGTGTCTAAGAAGGAGTCCATGCTTCCTTGGAAGCAGGTGGGGCTTGCACCACCCCAAGGGTCATCCTTGGGTATGCTTGAATGGCAGCTAGGTGTGTAGAGGAGGACACTAGGAAGCTGGGGAGAGTGGAAGGTACGGGGCGGGACACAACCTATGGCTTTCTACCCTCCTGGAAGCCTCAAGGCCCGCCATCTCCCCACCCCTTTTGAAAGCAGCATGTTTTCCAGAAGGGACATCTGTGCCTCTGGGGAGGATAACTCACAATCTTCAATAGACTGCTCAGAGGCAGCTAAGGCTTCGCAGCCTGGGGTCTCTCAGAGCCCCACCCCAACTCCTCGTGCAGCGTTGACCTGGTTCCCTGCTCCTCTGCTTCCCTTCCTGACTAGCTCTGCCAACTGCCCTGGACCAGCCACTGCCTCCTCACTTGGCCTCTTCCTCTGGATGGGGCCTCCCCAAGGACTGTTCCAGGGCCCACATCTGCCCTCTCTGCTTCTTTGCTGAGCTCAGCCCTGGCCCCTCCTGGCTCTTACAAGGGTCAGTACAAATGGAGCTCATGTGCCACTGCTGCTACCCACCCTGCCCCTGCCCCACGCCCATCTCTAGTAGATTCTGTCACTGTCTGAGTCCTGCTCAAGACAGGTCCATGACCTGGCCTCCAGGACACACCTTGACAGGTCACTCCTCCAGGCTCTTGCTCAGGTTATTGCTTCATCCTTTAATCTGGGAGATCTCTAATTGGTTCGTTAAGGCAGTAGCAGTGTCATCTCCTCTATGCAGCCTTTCCTGAGTCACCCTCCTAGCCTTCTGGGTACCTTACACACATCCACCAAGATCGCTCCCTCTGGACCTAGGAGATGACTTGGGGACACATCACCTCACTGATGCCCTCACATCCTGGTTTGTAAATATTTGGAGGAATTATGGGCTGGATCTTGGGGTCAGGGCCGAAATGGGGCTGGCCTATTCAAGGAGGGAGGCAAGTATGTGGCCTGGGAGTCCCAGTGGCCTGCTTTACTAGTACCGCATTCCCATGACAACTTGTATGCAAGTCCTCTCCTAGGGAGGACCATGAGGTCACTTTTGCCAGTGGAGGCTCCAGTGGGGGTGAGCGTGTGTGCCTCCACGTGGGTCCTGGATGTCTGACAAGCAGAGGCAGCGGCAGGATATGGGGTCAAGGCCACCCAATCCTGAGTAGACCTTCTGCTGGAGGAGAAGGCAAACACCTACCCACTGTCTCCTGGGGCCCCAGCCTGTGGCACAGTAATTCAGGCAAGCCCTCATGTCCCTGGTGATGGCATCTGGTTCTCTCTGTCATCCACTGGGGAGAAATGATGAGTCATAACAAAGGTGACACAGGCAGAGTGTGCCCTACGTACTAGATGCTACTCCCAGCAATCTACTTTTGATGGCTTGTTTCATCCTTCCAGCACCCCAGGAGGAAGGGACTTGCTCTCGTCTTATAGATGAGGAAACTGGGACCCAGAGAATGGGCAAACAAATACACCTGAGTGGATGAGAGCCTCTCAGCCAGGCTTGGAGTTGAGGGGTCCTCCATGGGGCCAGCGGGGACCTTCTCATGCATGTGTGTGCACTTGCACCACGGCCACAGCCTTGTTGGCCCTGATGTTTGAGTAGGAAGAGAAAGGCACAGTGAGGTCAAAGAGCTCGATGGCCCTGCCTGCGTCTGCCCATTCCCACTTCCATGGAAGCTCTAGTGGCTGCTTGGTAAGCAAAGCCACGGCTGCAGGGCTTCTGCCACTGCCAGGCTGCACACCAGTCCCCATGCTTCTGTGGGACTCAGCCTTCTCCAGATGCCAGACCCTTTCCTGCCCCAACCCTCATGGGACCTATTCAAGGTGTAAGGTCCAGGTCGGGCCTGGGATTTTCAACAACTTGAAACCCCCAACCCTACGCCATCAAGGTCTCCGGAGGCAGCCCCCACCCCTCAGCCCCAGGCCTGTAAGCCTACCCTACCACTCCTTGGAGAGAAGTTTGTTGAAATTTCAGGCCAAACTTGGGTGGAGAATTATAAACGTGGGGTGGGGATTTGGTGGCTTCCTCACCCAGTGAGCTCTGGCCCATTTTGCCCATCTTCCGTGAACCAGCCCTCCATCCTTAGCCCGGGATAGACTCCACCAGACCCTCTGGAGTTTGTGGTCCAGAACGAGGATGAGATGAGTGAAGGTCCTAGCACTTGACACAGGGTTGGATGCATACGATGTCTGCAGAATGAATGAATGAATGAATGAATGAATGACATTTGACAAGGCAGTGATGGGTTCTCCCCTAGAAGCTCAGAGGACAGAGACTAGCAAGGCAATCAAGGGAGGCTTTTTTGGGGAGACGGTATTTGAGCCAGGCCAGAAGGACCAGGAGAACCTCCCTAGGGAAATGGGAAAGATGTTCCTGGAGGGAGAATGGCCTGGGCAAGGACTTGAGAACAACGTGGTACCAGGTGTGACGAGGCCGTGGCCCTCCAGAAACCCTGGAGTGACCTGAGCAACTGCCCAGCCAGGCCATGGGTTCCTGGCTTCCATGTGCTGAGGTTTGCCTGGGAGCCCCGGCAGAGACCCCCCTGACTGACTGCCTGGGTCCCCCAGCAGGCAAGCTGGGATTTGCTGGTTCTGATTCAGACTTTCAGGCCCCTCATTTTGTTTTCCCCATTTGCCAAGTGGTGCCTTTGTCTGAGGTCTGGCCTGGTGGATCGTGAGGGGTCCCTGGCATGGGAAGGTAAGGAGACTCCATCCTAGGGCCCTTTGGGGAGAGCAGAGGGGTAGGGGTGAGCTCTTGAGAGCCCAGGACCCACAGGGCATGCAGTCTCATCTGCAAGGGGAGAGAGGAGTACCCTTGATCAGTAAGTGACAGAGGGAGCAGGAATTGGCACCTGCTTGGACAACTGGGAGTCCCAAGGTATCCCCCCACAGTAAGTCCTATCATGAGAAAACAGTGTCCAGGGAAGCAGATGGAGAAGGGGTGGTGCTCAGGGGAATTCAACACTGTCAGAATTCCCCTCAAACTCTGGCTGGTAGGAGTGCTCTCATGCCTTGTGCCCCTCCCCAGCTCAGCCTTTACCTTCTCCTCCAGGGCCCCTTCCCAGACTGAAGGCCCCAGGATGATGCGGGCCCAGCCTGGACCACCTTGTGTCCCCAGGCCACAGAGCCTGAGACCTGAGCAAGCCAATCGTCCAGGACTGGGTCCCCCTTCTGGGTGACTAAAATTCCAGCAAGAAATACCAGGGTTCTTCAGAGAAGGAGCCCCAGCCAGCCCTGTCTGGCCCCTCCCCAGGGAACTGGGCCCCCATAGCCTAGGCTGGGCCCAACCAGACCCCTGGCTGGGAAATGTGGGCTTCCTGAAGCCCTGTGTTGACCCAGGGCCTTGGGTTACTGCCTAAGATCCCATCTTTGGGCCACCCCAAGGGGCTAAGATCCCTCTCAGGCTGGGATACAGATGTCCTTGTCTGGGAGGCACTGGTTGCTGGGGATACTCAGCTAGTGTGCAGTTGCAGTGAAGGCAGGGTAACACTTGAGACAGCCCATTCTCAGGGAGGGAAGCTGAGATGGGTAGTCTGTGGGATGTGTACCTCAGGGGAATCAGATGCAAGCTAGGTCTGGGCCCTCCCCACATGCCTGGCTTCACCCCCAGAATGGGTGCCCTGAGGTAGGGGAACTACAGGGAGGAGCTGGAGTTTCCGCCTGGCTCCCTCTACCCAGCTCTCCATGTGCCTCTTTTCTGCCAGGCAGGAGCTGGGGAGAAGGCAGCCCAAGACTCTTCAGTGAGAGACTCCTGTGAGCCGTGTGGCTGTGACTAAGGTAGAAGTGGCACATAGTAGGTGGTCAGGTAGGCTGTGGACACATGAATGCACCCTTCTGGCAAGAATACGGTGCCCCCAAATTAGTCTGGGGGTGCTGGAGGCAAGCAAGGCAAAAGGTAGAATGTGGATTTCTGACCTCTCCCTGTGCAGGCCCTGGCCCCTCCCTTCCTCCATACCAGCCCCCTCTTATCCCTCCATCTAGGCTGATCCCTGCTCCTTCAGGCAGCAAACATGAGCTTTGCAAAAACTTGTCCTTGGATTAAAGCTTAAATCACTGTCTCAAGAGAAGGGGGTAGAGAGGCCAGCCAGCCAGGCCACATGTAGAGGGTATACAGGGGCCGGGGAGAGGCCTCTCTCCCCACCCAAAAATCCCAGGTCAGATCCGATGGATGGGCTTCAAGGGAAAGATTAGGAGACCCTGGCCAAGTTTGAGCACCCCTCAGTGATCCAGCGAGGTCCCTGTCCTCTTTCTGCTGGATGACCCTAGCTTCCTTTCTGGCCACTCAGGAGCCAAAGGAATCCTTTACAATCTTCAATCAGACTATGCCATGCCTTGTTACCCTCAGGTCAGTTCTAGTCTTTCTTCAATCAGAGGCTACACCCCAAAATTCAAGGGGGCCCTAGTCTGGAACCCCCAGACAAGGTTGCCCAGGCTCCTACTACTCAAAGTCTCAGTATTCCCTTCTATTAAATGGGTACACAACGATGTCCTGGCCAAGATGAAATAGAGGCGTGATCCTTCCTGAGTTTCCACAGATGGCAAAGATGGAGCCTCCAATCCCTGGGTGCACGGTCAGAGGCCTGAATGGCCGAGGTGTCAACTCTGCCCAGTTATGTTTGAAAATCAAACCCTCACAGGACAGGAAGGCACCCTATCCCGGGGTAGGGAGCACGGGCCCTGACAACTGCAGCACAGGGAGCAAACAGACCCATCACTCTGTTTTTGTTTTTGAGAAAGACTGGCCCTGAGCTAACATCCGTGCCCATCTTCCTCTACTTTATATGTGGGACACCACCTCAGCATGGCTTGATAAGCCACGTGTAGGTCCGCATGTGGGATCTGAACCGGCAAATCCCTAGCCGCCGAAGCACGGCATGTGAACATAACTGCTCCACCGCCGGCCTGGCCCAGACCCATCACTCCGGATGGAGTGCTGAGCAGGCATCACGTTGCCCAGAACAGGCCCAGCTCCCCATCACCTGGCTGTAGCCCTGCTCCCGGAGCCTCCTCCAAGGCACTGAGGCCGTGAGCTGTGAGGGGAGAATCTTGGCGAGGAGCATTCCTCCTTGGCCAGTCCCAGTGCTGCTGTGCCCCAGAAGCCTTGCAGCCTAGAAGGCAACAGTACTGGCCAAGTTCCTCCATTTCCTGGCTTAAGGGGGATGGAGACCCAGAGGGATGCTCTGGCCTTAGATCTCTGGTCTGAGAGCATGGACAGTGACCTCATATTACAGCCCTTCCTCGGGGAAGAGCTGGAGTCAGGCTTAGGGAAGACAACCAGTACGGCAGGGTGCCCATGGTCTGCCCACTAGCTCCTCCCCCTTCCAGGGGGCTGCCTTCATCTGGGCCCCACTTTCCTGCTGGGAGTGGGGGACCAGGGGAGGCCACACCGCGGCTGTCACGGAAGGGACATTCCCCAGTCATTTGGAACTAAGTAAGTCCAGATCCCAGCTTGCAGGCCGGGCTGCAGGCCTCCCTCCCCCAGGACTGCGGCCACACAGACACATGGAGGGGTGTGTGCAGCAGATGTGGGGCTGGAAGGCAGCCAGAAACCCCATAGGATGAGATCCCGTCTCCATCAGCTTTGTCGGGGGGCTGCCAGGTCTCCTCTAGCTCTGAGGTATACCTCCATCTAAGGGACTAGCCTGCCCCTGGGGAGCTCACAGCTGGAGCTTCACCACCTTTTAAGTCAAGGTAGAGTCTACCTTGAGTCCCTGTTGCTGCAGCTTGACATACGCTCTCCTCAGCCCAGCTCTTAAGTAGAGGAAGAAACAGCAAATGGGCAGCCATGCCTACCCCGTCTTCGGCTCCAGGTGAGTGTGAGCAGAGGCCTCAAGATGAAGGCAGTAAGCAGCTCCCAGTCCCTGATCAGAGCACAGAGGGTACAGAGTACAGGTACAGAGCACCAAGCCCCCTCCCATTCAGTCAGCCATTCACCACCTAGTGTGTATTGGTCTCCATGCTGGGTGCCGGGGAAGCAGCAACAGACACAACAAACAGTTTGTGCTCTCTCTCTCTCTCTCTTTTTTTTTTGGTGAGGAAGATTGGCCCTGAGCTAACATTTGTTGCCAATCTTCCTCTTTTTGTTTGAGGAAGATTGTTGCTGAGCTAACATCTATGCCAATCTTCCTCTATTTTATGTGGGATGCTGTTGCAGTGTAGCTTGAGGACTGGTGTGTAGGTCCCCTCCCGGGATCCAAACCTGCAAACCCCAGGCTGCCAAAGTGGAGAATGCAAATTTAACCACTATGCCAGCGGGCTGGCCCCAGTTCCTGGCCTCTTACAGGTTACAGTCTAGCAGGGGTGGGGAAATGGACAATAAACTACAAGCATAAAAGGAAGTAAATGATGTCGGGTGTTGGGAGGAGAAAAACAGAGGAAGGGAAGGGAGAGTCAAGAATGCTGGGGTAGGGGCCAGCCCTGTGGCCGAGTGGTTGAGTTGCCACGCTCCACTTCGGCAGCCCAGGATTTCACCGGTTCGGATCCTGGGCGCAGACATGGCACCACTCATCAGGCCATGTTGAGGTGGCGTCCCATATACCACAACTAGAAGGACCCACAACTAAAGTATACAACTACGTACTGGGGGGATTTGGGGAGAAAGGGCAGAAAAATAAAAAAGCAGATTGGCAACAGTTGTTAGCTCAGGTGCCAATCTTTAAAAAAAAAAAAAAGGAATGCTGGGGCGATGGTGGCCAAATAGTACTGAGAGGATAACACCAGAAGGAGGTGAGGGAGAAGCCGTGTAGGTGTCTATGGGAAGAGCATCCAGGCAAAGAGAACAGTCATTGCAGGGGCCCTGAGGCTGGAGTGGGCCTGGTGTGGGAGGAAGAATGAGGAGGATGTAGCCAAGAGGAGGAGGATACGAGTCAGAGAGGCGGGCAGGAGGCTGGGGGGACAGCCACGTGGGATTCGGCTTTGACTCTCAACAAAGCAGCAGCCATCGAGAGCTTTGGACAAGATGGAGACATGACCTGGCTTCCATTTTAACAGGATCCCTCTGGATCCTGGTTGACTAGATAGTCAGGGGCAAGAGCAGAAGCTGGGAGCCCAGTAAGGAGGCTCCTGTACTGGTCAGGTGAAAGACAAGGTGATGCCTGCATCTGCAATGGCTGCAGAGCTGGCGGCCAGGGAGAAGGTGGGAAGTGGTCACTTGATATTTTGCATTTTTTGAGGTGAAGTTGAAAGTACTTGCTTGTGGCTTGGATGTGGATGTGAAAGAGAGAGTCCAGGTTGATTCAAAAGTTTTTTGGCCTGAGCAGCTGGAAGAATGTAATGGCCTCAACTGAGTGGGCAAGGCCAAGGCATTGCTGGGGTGGGGGGCTCCCAGGTTGGGCTCCTCTTTTCCACATAGACCCTGTCTCCTTAGCCAGGCTCTACCCCACCCCCTCCATACCCAGCGGCTGGGGCTGCTCAACCATTACTGACCCAGGGCCCAGGTACCCCAAAACGAGGCCTCTGCCATAGGGGCAGAGGAAACCAAGAATTCCCCTCTCAACTCCTAATGAGGAGGCCTCTCTGGAGCCAGATGTGGATTGAGCTCTAGGCCCAAGACCTGGACTCCCCAGCAGGGCCTGGGCAGGCCCAAGTGGGTGAAGAATGGCTGTCTGGCCTCTGTCTAAACAGGATATGCTCAGGCTGGCCAACGGTCATGGGTCACTTGGCAGCTAGCCGAGCTTGGGCCCATTCAACCCCCCCCCACACACATACACACACTCACAAGAATACACACACGGGATGAGGGGCTGTGGAGTAACACACAAGGATCTCAGGGCCCTGTGTTCTCCTGTCTTGTTCACTCAGAGAAGCAGTTGCTGATAGGTCTGTCTGGGGATCAGTTGGGAGAATGCAGAGAGGCCTGGGTCCCGGGCAGGATCTCTAAGTGTCTGGATGCGGATGCAGGACCTACAGGGGCCCAAGGAAACTCCTGACCCAGCCATTAGGATTGGCTTCCTGGGAGGTAATGTCTTCCCAGGAGCCTGAAGGATCTAGAAGGAAACAGCAAAGGCATTCCAGGCATAGGGGAACGGCATGTGCAAAGATCCAGAGATGAGAGAGTGGAGAGCCCCTCGAAGAGGCCTGAGATGTCTATGGGGCTGGAAGGTGGAAAGAGAGGGTGACGTACCTTCAAGAAGGGAGGCTAGCAGCTTATACAGAAAGGGACTGTGTTTGTGGGTGAAGAAGGTGGCCAAGGGCTCTGGTCTAGAGGAAACACAGGATTTATACTGGCGCTGAAGTCTGGGAAGAGCGTTTCTGGTAGAGGGGACAACAGCAGAAAAGGCCTGGAGGCAGCTTTGGGGAGCAGCCAGGGAGGTGGGTTCTTCCAGCTTTTGATCGGCTCAGAGCCAGCTCCTGGGGCAGGCTAGGCATGAGAAGGCTGGCCGAACCCCATCCTGAGCCTGGGCCTCTGGTGACTCCTCACTGCCTGCCCCCTCCTGGTGCTGCCTGAGCACCACAGGCCATGCACCCCCTCCCCAGCCCCCCTTTCCAACACTCCCCCTCTCTGGGATCCAGTTCCGGTGGTGGGGGCTGGGAGCCCAGAGAAGGCAGCGCCTGGGGCAGGGGAGATGAGAAAACCAGAAAGTGGGGAAACCTGAGCCAGCAACGCTGGGGCTGGGCGGGCCAGGGCTTGCTCAGCCTGCTAGGCCCGGGAAACAGGTTCCCCAGAGACTGGGCCAGAGGAGGGAGTGCTGGTCTAGTCACCACCTTCATCCAGGGGGCATGGTGGGTCTCTGAGGCCAGGCCTTCCAAGTCCAGCTGTCCAGATGCTGAGGCTGGAAGGACAGAGTCTCGTTCAAGGTTACTCAGTATAGCAAGGTATCCCTCTCCCCACGCAAGGTAGGCCAGATAGAGGTGGATAGGGTAGACAGATAGAGGGGGATGGGCAGCAGGAGGCCCAGGGCTGCCCTTCAGTCCCCCACAGCACAGCCTGGAAGAGCCAGAAGAAAAAGAAACAGGCATGAGCACTGCCAGAAACAAAGGCTGGGCCAGGATGAAGGGCTGGGGGTGATTGGGGGAGAAGACTTTCAAAGCTTTCCTGCCTGCTGCCAGCACTGTCACCCATGGTGGGGGCTGGGACAAAGAGGGCTGATTCCTTCTCAATTGTAACCCCCACCGTTGGACTCCGTGGCACATCAGAAGCTCTGGGAGGCTGAGCTATGGGCCCAAGGCTACACAGTCAGGATGTCATTCTGAGGGCCTATCTTGGACAAACACAGAGCCCATGTGGGAAGGGAGAGGGGGCTGCTCCAGGAGGAGGACCCAGAGGCTGGATCAGTGGGAGAACCAGACCTGGCCTAACCATTTCTGCACCCTCACCACCTTATGGGTCCAGACTGGTACAGAGTGAGCCTGGGGGAGCTGGAGAAGAAGCATGCCTGGGGTCTGAGTGTCCCGCAGAGGAGGGAGGGTGGCCCAGCTTGTGGGAAGTCAGCCTGGCCTGGCTGTCTCCCTTCAAGTGACCCCACAGGGCATCCTGGGTGACATCCTTGGTGGAGCTAGCACAGCTGAGTGGCTTTTGGAGGGGAAGATAGAGGGACTCTGGGTGGCAGGGAGAGTATCAGGTGAGGGCAGCCAGTCCAGAGGGAGCTAGGTGGTAGGCGGGCAGTTGGCACCTGGCTCCTTGGCTCTTGGCTTTTGTGTTCCCTCTTGGATCTGATGCTGCAGGGATTTGCTCTCTTCTTCATTCAATAAAGATTTATTGAACTCTATAAGTGCCGCATGGGGCTCCAGGCCCCGTTGCCAGTCCCTGATCGCCTATCTGCCTTGCAGGCCCTTGGGTCTGTGTGGGCCCCTTGGCCCAGCCTTCCCTCCTGGAGCCTTCCCATACATAGCTCCTGAAAATGCCGCCTTCTTTGGACACCACAGCCTGGTGGTTACAGGCCTCACCTCACTTCTCCCCGTTGCCTCTTCCTCATCTATACAATGGGGACAGCAGGGCCTGCTTCGTAGCAGGATTATGAAGTGCCTGGGAGTGAATAGCCAAAAACCCTGCTGGAATGTAGGGCCTCCCAACCTGGCATCCAGCACTGGCTTCAAGGGCTCTTTGGTTTTTTTTTTTAGGAAGATTAGTCCTGAGCTAACATCTGTCACCAATCCTCCTCTTTTTTGCTGAGGAAGACTGGCCCTGAGCTAACATCCATGCCCATCTTCCTCTACTTTATATGTGGGACACCTGCCACAGTGTGGCTTGACAAGCGGTTTGTAGGTCCCCGGGATCCCAATCAGCGAACCCTGGGCCACCGAAGTGGAACTTGCGAACTTAACCACTGTGCCACTAAGGTGGCCCCTCAATGGCTCTTTGGATCTCTGAAATCGAAGGCAAAATCCTGGAAGGTTCTACAATATTCCTCCCAATAATACATATTTTATATGTGTAACAACATATATACTGACACAAAATGCTCAGCCCAGGTGGACACAGGGCAAGGGTGCAGGGTGGATTCACTGCTGCAGTAATTATTTTTTTGTGTTGTTGCTTTGTTTTTTTTAAATATTTTATTTTTCCTTTTTCTCCCCCAAAGCCCCCTGGTACATAGGTGCATTTTTTTTTTTTTTCAGTTGTGGGTCCTTCTAGTTGTGGCATGTGGGACGCTGCCTCAGCATGCCATGTTGGCGCCCAGGATCCGAACCAGCAAAACCCTGGGCCGCCGAAGCAGAGCTCCAGTGAACTTAACCACTTGGCCATGGGGCCAGCCGCTAGTCATTGTTTTTATGTATATTGATTTTCAGCCTTGTCAAATTGTTTAGGAGAGTACTGGCTACACTGTGTAGCCAGGCTCAGCTCTAGCTCTCTTCTTCTCTCTTCCTGTCCCTCACCACTGGCCCTCCTGCCACCGAACGCTTCTGTGTGCTGGGCCTACTCTCTGTGTCTGAGTGGCACTCCATGGACAAATCATTTGAGTCTCTTCCCGTCCCAGCCCAGCACCCTGGCGTCTTTGGCAAGTCCTAACAGTCTGCTTTAGTGACTATGATGATGATCATGCTGGGGGTGGCCAGGCTATGAGGAGACCAGAGAGGCTGGGGGCAGGGGAGTGGAAGGGATGGCATTGGAAACCACAGTGAGGGTGGCATAAGCTGCACTGGTGACGGTGGAGCAGTGGTGGTGACCTCAGGTGTGACCCTGGTACAGGGGAGTAGGGATGAGGAGAGATGGTTGTCAGTGTTTGAAATGAGGCATGAAAGAGAGGAGAGGTGCAGACACTGTCACTGCAGCCACCATAACTCCAGGCTGGTATTTCCTCATTTCATGGCCAGCCTCTGCTTGGAGCATGTGGGCCTGCACTCCAAGTCCTGGCCAGGAGACCCTCAGCAGGATCCCTAACATCCCACCCTACCCTATATTTTCAGTCAACCAGTCAATGGGTCAGAGAGAAAGATGCCTTCTCCAGGGGGTCTTGTTAGCCAGGAAGAGAAGGGGGACAAAGAAGAGGAAGGAGAGGAGAGGAGTAGGGAGAAAGAGAAGGGAGAGAAGGAGGAGAGGAGGAAGAGGGGAGAGGGGAGGAAGAAAGAAGAGAAGGGAGAGGAGGAGGAAGAAGAGAAGGAAAAATAGGGGGAGGAGAAGGAGGAGGAAAGAGGGCCAGAGAAGGAAAAGGGAAGTGGAGGAGGAAAGGGGAGACGGAGGGAGAAGAAGAGGAGAGAGGAGGAAGAATGGGAGGGAATGGGAGAAGAGTGAGGAGAGAGAGAAGGAAGGAGAGAACAAAGAGGGCCCATGCCCCTTGGGATCTCAGCAAAGTGCATGGGGCAAGGCTGAGACTGTGGTCCTGGCTGGTGAGGCTGTGGCCTTGGGGGTTGGTTTGGGTAGAGGGTCCCTTCTTGGAATCAAGGTAGGCTCCCAGCTCAGTTGCAGGGTCCTGGGGTCATCACAAGGCCTTAGGAGAGGAGGCCCAGCCTATCTGGCTTCCCTGGTGTATGGAACTATAAGGAGTGGGTTTGTGGAACTGCTGGCTTGCATTACGGCTGACCGTTGGGGGGATCACAGGGAGCCCCTGAGTGGCTGGACAGAGCTGTGAGGCTGGGCTGCCAAGACCTGGCCTGGGCTGGAGGCAGTGGGCAGGTCTAGCGGTGTCAGCCGTCCCGGGGCTGCACCGCCACCTGCTGAGCAGCCAGCACAGTCCTGGGCCCTGCGCTGCGGGGCTCACGCGTGGGGCCAGGCGCGGCCGGTAGCGAGTGGGAAGGAGGGACATGGCAGGGGGTGTGCAAGTGAGCGCAGACTCGTTGCTCCCCGGCGCGCCCGCCCTTCCCGCCAGGGAGTTGAGTGCCCGGGTAAACACCAGGCGCGGTGTGCGCGGTGTATCCACGGAGAGACAAAGCCAGGGCGGGGCGGGGCGCCGCCCGCAAAGCCGAGGTGGGGGCTCGGGGTGCAGATTAGACTCCCCTGACGCGGGGCACCCCACCGCCTCAGAGCCCCGAGCCCAGCCCTTGGACAGGTGGGGCGGGGGCGGGGCGGCGGCCGGGCGGGTCCCGCCCCGGGGGTGGGGCCGGGCGGGGCGGGCGGGGCGGGGCCGCACTATGCAAATGTGGCCCACCGGCGGCCAATTGCGGGCGCTCCCCGCGCGGCTCCAAGCGCCCCGTCCCGCCGGCGGCCGCGAGACCAGAGCGAGCGATCCAGCGAGCGAGCGGCCGCGGTCCGGCGATCCCCCAGCGCAGCGCAGGGCCAGGGCGCGCCGCGAGGAGCGGTGCAGCCCAGCGCAGCCGCCCGGCCCCAGTCCAGCAACCAGGCGAGCGCAGCGCCAACGGGCCGAGCCGAGCGCAGCGCCCCGAAGCCGAACGCGCGCCGTCGCCCGCGCCCCGCGCCGGGGAATGCGCCCTCGGCGCGCCGGCCAGGGGGCGCCCGCAGCCCACCCGGGGGGAGGCGGCCCCGAGCGCCCCTGAGCCTTCTTATGGCCCGGGCTGGGGCCCGGGGCCTCGGCTGCTGACGCGCCCTGAGCCCGCGGAACCCGTTAAGCCGGGGCCGCGGCGCGGACTCCGGCTCAGGCACAGCAGCGAGAGGGCGCGGGCAGGGCCATGGCCCCGGGGGGCCGCTAGCGCGGGCCGGCCCCACCAGAAGCCGCTCGCCGCGGACGCCTCCGCCCGGGAGCCCAGGCCCCGCCGCCGCGAAAGAGGTGAGTGCGACGGGAACCGGGAGGGAGCGGGCAGGCGACCGGGCCACCCCGCGATCCCTCTGGGACCCGCGGCACTGCAACTCTGCGGAAGTGTCCGGGTTGCGGGGCTCAGAGAGCCAGCGGACTTCCCACAGACTCAGGGTTGACAGGATTGGAGTGGGCGCTGTACCTGTCGGGGCTCCCTGGACGCTTAGCATCGGGGCCACGTGGGGATATGTGGATGATGGCCTGCGGGGTCACCAGTGTGCAAAGCAACTTTTTCCCCGTAAGGTTCTGGGGGGTGCTCCCATACACCCCCACGTTTCTGGAGCAGGAGTCCAGATGCCCCTTCTCCTGGCTCGGCTCTCCCTCCCACTAACGAACGCCTCAGGCAGTGCTCTTCCTTGGTAGGTACGCCTGCCGTGCCTCAGTGTCCCAGATCGTCTGCTCTAAGGGAAGCGCTATACTGCCCACCCCCACATGGAGGGTCTGTCAGATCAGCAGGACAGGAGGACCTCCAGCCCCCGAGGCTTTTCTCCTAGTACTGTGCCAGACCCTGACCCCCCAGCTGCCAGCTTGGGTTTGCTTTTCCAGCAGGGACTCTTGCCTGGATTAGGGGCCCTGCTGTATGTGGGATTTAGATGAGCTGGGAGAGCCTGCAGTCAGGCCTCCATGTGGGCAGCCTGGAGCCCCAGTAGCGAGGTGGGCAGGAGACACTAGGAGCTTGGTGAGCTCTCCTAGAGCAGGTGGGACCAGAGAGTGTCAAGGTGGCTCAGGAATGAGGCAGTGGTGGCAGGAGGGGTCAGCCAGAGCTAGGGCTGGGGGCCTGGCTGGATAAATAACTTCTGATTCTTGAGGTAACTCTGTTGTGAACACCAGCCCATGAATACCTGGGGGAGAGGGGTAAACTGAAGGCGCTGGTCTGTCTGCCCTGGAGCTGGGCCAGGTTGGGGGTTCCTGTCCTGAATTCACCCAGATTTTCTCCCCAAAGCCCTTGTCCTAGTTGCAGACAGGAAAACTGCACTCGGGTTGGGAAGCTCATCCCAGTCCAGAGGGTTGGATGGAGCTGGGGCCTTTTCCCGGGCTGCATAGGGAGTGTGCCTGGACCCATGGGGTATGGTGTCCTGGAAGATGAGGGCCCTGGGCACGCCTTCTCCTGCTGCTATCTCTTAGTTCTGAAGGAGCCAGGTCGCGAAGTGCGGGGGTTGGGGGAGAGAAGGCCAGCAGCCCAGCCTCTTCACCCCCGCCTCCCCTGCTAGGCATACCTTGAGGAAGAGGATGGAGCCAAGCCCAGGTCACCTTGACTGGAAACCCTGACCATGAAAGGGGGGATTTCAATCCCAGCTATGCTGGGGTGGCTCTGCTTCCTGGTCTGTGGGGTGTTGGGGGAGGGGGAAGCCGAGGAGCCAGGAAGGAGCTCTGGTCTGCGAGGACAGTATCGGAGGGGCTGGGTAGGGGGTGGGGTGCTGTTAATAATTTCTTCCCCATGTTCCCCCGCAGCCCCTGCTCCTGCCTCCCTTCCATCCAGGCAGTTCCTAGCTCACAGGAGCCAATCTCCCTTCCCTGAGACAGGCTGTCCAACCCCCCCACCCCCAAACTCCAAGCCTGGGAGGTCTGGTTCAGGCTGGACAATCTGACCATCTAGCTCCCTGCCCTGCCCCCAGGTACCTCTGGACCCCTCCTCAGGCCGCCCTTCCCTGCACCCCTTGCCAGCCCCAGCTCCTCGGTTCTTTGTTCGAGCGTCTCTCCTCTGTCCCTCCCTCTCTCCTCCCTCTCTCCTCCTCCCTCCCTCCTGCCTCCCTCCCTTGCTCCCTCCCTTGCTCCCTCCCGCCAGCCTTCTTTCCTTCTTTTCTCTGCTCTCCTCCTGGTGGGCTCCCAGGCGGCGGTGGCTGTTCCTTCTCTGTCCACCCACCTGGCCTCTGCTGGACTGGGGGCTTCTCTGGGGCTGGGGCTGAGTGGAATGCATCTAGGGGCTGGCAGAGGGGAAGCGGCAGTAGAAACGCTCTCCCCTTCTCTCTCTCTGCCCTTCTCCTCCTCTCTTCCTTCTCGCTCTTTTTCTCTCTTCCATCCCCCAGGCTGCCAAAGGGGGGAGCTGGACTTGGGCCTGAGGCCCCAGCAGACTTGAACTTCCCCCATTCACACCCCCTTAAAGGGCCAGAACCTTGTAGGAGGTCTCTGTAGGGGCCCAGTGAAGCAAGGCCCCTCCACCTTCCCTGATACCTTGGGGGACTCTCAACACTATCCTTGGTGACCCTAACCTTGTCACCATGAAAATAGATGCAGGAGAAATGAGGTCACAGGGAAGGGGGGGAGGTGAGTCAACCTGAGCCGCCTGATACATAGACTCAAAGCTCTCTGAGGGACCCAGACTACATCTTCCCCTCCCCAAGCTAGGACAGTGTCTCCCAGCTTCCTTGAGCCCCACCCCAGCAGCAGATCAAGTTCTTGAGCAAACACATGCTTGTGAGGACGTGTGTGGGCGTGCAAATGTGGATGTTGTATATCCAAAACTGTTAGTGGGGGATGCTGAGGTGCACCCCGGGAGTGATCGTCCTTTCTCCTACCTGCCCCCTCATCAGAGCCTGCCATTCAGTCAGCCCCAGCTTTGTGCCCCAGCAGACCAGGGGAGGGGCCAGTTCTGATTCTCCCATCCCCCAGCCAGTCTCCCCAGGAGGGAGTATCTGTGATGGGGGATCTGGAAGGAAAATGAGAGGTGTGTCAAGCACTCAGGAGAAGATGTTCCTACAGAGGGCACCACATGCGAAGTGGACCACGCGACCTGAAGCTGCCCTTCCTCTCTGAGGAACCACGAGTGGTGGGTCTAGGGCGGGCACCAGGGTCTGTCGAGTGGGGCCTGGTAGTCAGATGTGGAGCCCCAGCATATATCAACCAGTGCAAGGGAGCAACAGGCCACAGTACTCCTCACCGCTCCCCCCCAGAGTCCTAGAAATGGGCCTGGGGTCCTGCCTCCTGTGGGCGATGGGAATAGACAAGGCAGACCTGGGGGATGTGGCTCACATCGTAATTCTTGGTGCCCCCACCCCCTGTGCATCTGGGTGGGGGGGTTGGGAATTGGCGCTGGTTTTTGCCTGGAGGGAGCAATATGTTCAGACAACTGGTGCTGGGCTGCGTTTACCCAACAGCCAGCCTGCCTGGTGAGACAATATTTGAAAAACATAGTATGGAAAATTGAACCTGCTGGGGGTGTGGGAGTTCTGCAGGGGACACTGCAGGCCCATCCCAGACCTGCTGGCCATCCTAGCTCCCCTTCTTCACCCTCTAGAGGCAGAGCTGGAACTTTTCCTGGCAGGAAGTCCTTCTGTTTGTCTGACCTGGATCCCTCCTGCTGTGATTTCAGTAAAAGTAGATTGTGTTCTTCTTTGCCTCTCATTTTCAGGCTGCTGTCTCTCTTCCACTTTAGGCTATCTATGTGTGCCTCACTCATCCTCCACTCTCTCCCTTGTCCCCCACCCCAGTAATCAGGTCCCGATATCCCTATAGGAGGAGAGATTTGGCTGGAGCAGGAGGGGCTGGACCCCTCCTTTCCACCATTCCTTGAGGTGGGAGAGGGAAGGAGCAGCCCATTTGGTTGGGAGTGGGTGCAAGAAACAGAGCCTGTTGGGAGTTGGAGAGAGCTGTGAGATCACCTGCTTGAGCTGGGCCCTGTGAGTGGGATTTAGGATTCTGTTGTAGGGGAGCGGGGAGGTTGAGTCTCTGGTGGCTCCTCTTAACTCTGGTGACCCCAGGCTACATCCACTTACTTGGTCTTCAGGCCCATCGGCTAAACCTCCCCAGACAAAGGCAGGGACAAGGAAATATGTGAGGTTTGCACTCTGGGGCACTCAGGCCCCAGGTTGAGGGTGTGGGCAACAAATAGGTGCATCACTCTATTTGTTCAGATAGGGACACTGAGGTACCTTGGGCAGAATTATACAAGAGAAGCGTTGGTAAGGTGAGACTCTCCTGTCTGTCTCATGCATTCTAATCTTGGTTACCCCCAACTAGGTGTCCAGACAGCAGAGCCTGCTTCCTGGGCCCAAAGCCCCTCCCACAATGCCTGTCGCTGGTCTCCTCCTCTGGGCTTCCCTACTGACTGGGGCCTGGCCAGCCACTCTGACCCAGGACCACCTCCCAGCCACACCCCGGGTCCGGCTCTCATTCAAAGGTAAGAGGCTGCTTTGCTGTTCCCCAGAATCATCCTCTGTTCGCAGCACTTGGCCCCCTTGCACAGGAGAGAGAGGAGAGATCAGAGCAAAAAAGGACAGATTGTGGAAACACGTGGGTCACCCTGGTTGTGTGTGTGCGCTGGGAGATAGGGGAGGTAGTGACTTGGCTGGGAAAGGCTGGAGACTGGACCACTAGACATTTTGGAGAAGTGTCCTGAGTCTGGGCCCCTTCTAGAGTCAGAATGTGGGGTCTTGGGCTGGGTGGCCTAGGGTCTGCAGAGCATCTCCCTCTGTGTGATAATTGGGGATATGGAGATGTCACTCTTTCCAAACTTGTGTTGCTGAAGCCCCTTCTTGCCACTGCTATGCATCTGCTCCTGCCTTGGGCAGTCCCTGGTGGGGAGGGTCAGGCAGTTGGGCAGACACTGAGGTCTCAGGAAACTGGAGGCACAGGACCTGCTCTGCTGGGTTGTGGGTGCTTGAGGAACCTTTGTTTGGGTCTCTAGTTGGGAGGAATTCCCAGGAATTAGGGAGGGCACTATTGGCTGTGACTGGAGGGTAGGCCACCTGGGGAGTTCTGGGAGAGTGCGTGCTGCTGTGAGAGGCCTGAGTTCCTGAGATCCCCAATGAGCATTTTGTCTTGGCAGTCACTGGACGGTTTTAATGATGTGTTGGGGTCTCGGAGTGAAAGGCCAGTTCCCCAGTTCCATCACCTTTGCCCCTAACCCACTGGGCAGGTGAATCGCATGGTATACACACCCAGGTGGACAGACAGCTCACTCACTAGCCACTTCCTCGAAGTTGTGTGTGATCAGAAGAGTCTACCCTTGGCCTGGGGTAAGGGGCAGTGGCCATGCAGGGGCCTGGGGGACCTGGGGTCATTTCTGAGTTCTCAGCCTTGGCCCTCCTCTGGCCCAGGGTCACTTTGTCCAGCTCCTGCCCTGGGTGGGGCGAACTCAGCCCTGACTGGCCAGGTTTCCAGGCACACATATGGAGTGAAAGGCTGAGCTGACCTTTTTCCTTCCTCAGGCTTGACTGAGGCCCAGCCCTGACCTCCCCATGTTCCCCAGCAGAGCCCCTCCCCTGGCCTCATCCCACCTCTGCAACTTGATGGGGGAGTGGGGAAGGAATTTCTGAGCACGTGCCTGGAAGGAGACTGGGTCTGAGAAACGGGCAGAGGAATTGATTAGTTTGGGCTGTAAAAGCACCCCCTCCTAGCCTGGAAAGGTGAGATGTTTATTCTGCTGACCCCTCGATCCTTCCCTGGTGTAATTCCTCAGAGCCCATTAATAAATCTTCAAGGGGCCTGATTCTCCCCTCATATCCCCTTCCCAGCCCAGAGTCTGGAGCGGAAGTAGAGTGTCCTCTCTCGCCACAGGGGGAGGGAGGGGTGGCTCGGTCTCCACACTCCTGGGGCCCTGGAGCCCAGACAGCCACTCTGGGTGTTATTTCTGTTGTTACCCTGGAGACCCACGAGAGGACGCAGAAGGGATGAGACATGGGAGGCCTCTGCGTGCTTCTTTTCAACCTTCTCAGACCTCCAGGGCCAAAAGGGCAAAGGCTTTTGTTCCTGTTTTCCAGAGAGAGAAACCGAGGCTCAGGCAAGGGCAGGGCCAAGGGCAGGCAGGAAACAGAGACGAGGCCAGAAATAGAACCCTGGTGTCCTGGCCTTGCCAACGCCTGACACCCACATCGGTGGTCGGTGGTCGGGTCGATTCCCTCTCAATTAGCTCTAAAGCCGACACCCACAGTGACGAAAAGCCCAACTCACTGGCAGCCAGCCTATGGTGCTGACTGCTGTGGCAGCCTGGGGTGGGGCTGTAGGATGCCTGGGGCCATCCCCCCCCCCCCCCCCCCCCCCACCCCCCCCACCCCCCACCCCCCCCCCCCCCCCGCCCAGGACTCTGTGCCTTTGCATACACAGGTTTCCCTGCCCTGAGTGACCTTTCCTGTTCTCCACTTGATATGGTGCCCTGGTTTTATACTTAGATGACACTTAGTGTAACAGGTACTTGACCACCTACTGTGTACCAGGCCCTGTGAGTACTGGCGACGCTGCAGTGAACAAGACGGGGTGCTCACAGTCGCACTGGCTGAAAAGACAATGGACACCCAACTGGTCAGTGCCACCTGGGAGCCCAGCACTTACTGTGCACCAGGCCCTGTGCATCTGCCCGTGCTGGATGGTTTCATCCAGGACATGTACATGAAGTGGCCCTCAGTGAGGAGTAGGCCCTCACCAAGTGTTTGTGGAGTGAGAATGGAAACCAACACCTACAGTAACTGGGATGCCACAGCCAGGCCAGGAAGAGGCGAAGGGGCAGGGCTTCTTCCGGGTGCATGTCATGAGCACAGAGGGTTGCTCTCAGAAGCACTGGTGGTCACTCTGGCTTCACGCCTCAATTTCTCTATCTGTGCCATGGATGGATATAGCAGCTGGCATATAAGGCCTCAGGGACTCAGCCTAGGCACATCCCCTCCCCTGCCTGGGTCCTGCTGCAGTTGGGAGGTGCTGGTTCCGGCCTGGTCAGGCCAGACTCTCCAAGCTAGAGGTGCTGGCATGAGAAGCCATGCTGCTCAGGGCAGATATAGGGACAAAGGCAGGAACTGGGCTAGGCTTGGGCTTGCTGCCTGCCCATCCGCCTGGGCACCCCAGTCGGGCCTAAAGCCAAGAGAGTGTCAGGGAGATGGGGCCTCAGGTTCACTCAGAGTCAGGGGCTCCTATGCTCCATCTCCTGAGCTTCCAACAGCAGCACATCCAGGTCAGGCAAAAGTGAGGGGTCAAGTGGAGACTATTTCCAGGAGCAGGCAAGGTATTCTTTGAGAACTTGTGGATGCTTGGGACTAGAGAGCCTAGCCAGTGGGACCCTCTTTCCTCCACTCACCTTTACCTGCGCCTGGAGACCCCTTAACCCAGAGTCAATGGCCAAGTCTGGGAGAAAAATTTCTCCCCTACCCCAGCCTGGGACACCCAAGCCCTAGGGTACCCACCTTGGGCTGCAGCAGGGAGGTGTGAGGGCCCTGCAATCTCCTTTGTTCAGCTTGAGGAATGTTTACTTTTCCCCAGGAAGCCACCCCCATATGGTTTCTGCCTGGGCCAGCTTTGGCCAGGACTTGGGGCCAGGACTTTGGTGGGGGAAAGGAGTCTTGTGATGACATGAGGTGGCTGGGCTACTGGGGAAACCGAGGCAGGAATAGGCAGATGGAGCAGAAGGTCACCTTGCCAGGGAAGGTCAGGAAAGATGAAATAATAGAAAAACAATTGGTGCCCATAATGATAACCAAGTGGCGGTTCCTTCAAGGCCTGAGGGGGGTCTCCTGTGAGGCGTGAGACCCAGAGCCTTCCCAAGTCTCTCCGGAGCAGGACTAAGATGGAGCATGGCTCTGCCTGATATCTGAACCTGTCCCAGGACTAAGAGTGGAGGGCGGGGTGGGAGATACAGGCACAGCCCTCTCCCATGAGCGAGGGACAGAGTTCTAGGATCCCACAGTGCCGGCTTTAGCATTCCCAGCTTCATTGCCCAAGGAAAGAGCTGGGGTCACACTAGGCAGGCTTCTCAGGCCTTCTGCCCACAGAAGCAACAGCACAGGCTATAAATCTAGCCCTCCATCACCTCAACCCCTCCACTGATCATGGTCCTCTAGGAAGCTCTTTCCTTTCAGTGAAAGAAAACCTGGGTCCAAGAGAGGAAAGGGCTCCTATGTCCAGAGTAACCCTGGGATTCGGACCTTCTCTGACTCCAGGCATAACTGGCTTGCTCGGTGGGGAAGGATGTTCTAAAGGTGGTGGGTGAATGGCTGGGTGCTGGTCACTGCCCACTCACCACCTCAGCCCAGCCTCCGAGCCTCGGGGGCTAATGACCCAGAACAGTGCCACCACTTATATTATTTGTGTGTGGTGTCAGAGAACCAGAGTTGCCAGGTCTCCTTGTTAGGAAATGAGATTGGAGGTTAGAAGGGGTCACAGCTAGTTTACTTCATCCGAGGGGGAATGAATATGAGTTGAGGTGGGAGTGTATTTAGCCAGCCTTGACAGAGCATTGTCCCAGCCCCAGACCTGACGGCACAGGGGTGAGGGTGGGGCTGGAGAGCTGGAGGACCCACCGTTGCCCCCGAGGGGCTCCCTGGCCACCAAATTGAGGTGTGGAGCTTCAAGTTGCAGAGGAGGAGGCGAGGAGGGGTCAGGAGCCCCAAGAGCTTTGAGGCCAGAAGTGGCACCAGGGAGCTGGGCCAGGGTCAGGTGGCTTTGACAGCTACAGCCAGATTTGGAGCTAGCAAACCAAGGAGGTATTCTGGGATGAGCCAGGATGAGGGAGGAAGGAAGACCTAAAGCGTGAACTTGAGTCCAGATCCCTGTATTTGAGATCTCAGTTTTCCTGGAAATGGGAGCTGCCTCACTCCTGGAGGGGACTTGGAAGTGGCCACTTCAGGAGTTGGGTCCTGGGGGCTGGCTGTTCACCTCTCAGCTGGTCAGGAATCGGCCCTCGGAGACAGTGAGGACAGGTCCTTGTGCTTGCCAAGAACCTACCTGGGGCCTAGCCTGAGTCAACCAGGCCAGGGGCTAGAACCTTCATCTGTGGTCCTTCCAGGTCCAGCGAAGCTTTGGATGGGACCACCACTGGCTGGGCCTCAGCAGCACAGGCCCCGTCTCTGCTTCCCTGGCACGACGCCCACCCCTTCCTCCCTGGCTCCAGCTTCCCTTGGCACTGAGCGAGGAGCTGGTGCATGCTCAAGGAGTAAATCATGTTCCTTGGCAGCCCCTGCTGCTTTGTAATCGTAAAGAATTTAAAGAGAAACCGCCAAGATAAAAATCTCATCTCAGCCCATAAAGGCATCTTTCACCCTGTGGCTTGGGAGGTAGCGGCCTCAGAGTGGGCGCCCAGCTATCTGCACCTGTGTGCGTGTGCACCTCTGACCCTGTGACCCCTCCTAAGGTGGTGATGTCTTCAGAGCCATGGGTACTTGGCTCCTGACTCCTGGGAGACTTCTAGCTCCTCCCCCAGGGAAGGGAATGGGGCACTTAAATTTGGCAGAATGCAGAGGTGATGGTGGTTGTGGTTGAGACGGCTGGCCCCGAAGGCAGACAAACCCCCATTCCACTCATGTCAGCTGTATGACCTCAGACAAGTGGCTTAGCCTTTCCAAGCCTTGGTTTCCCCCTGGGTAAGGTGGGGATGGCAGTGGCCCCATGGAAGCAGCACCCTGAGGACTCAGGCTGCCTTGCTTGCATCCTGGCCGTGGGGATCCTTTGGGTAGTGAAGTCCCTCTGTGTCCCTGCTGCCTGGGCTGTACAGTGGGGATAAGAATGGTACTGACCTCATTGTGTTGTTGGGAGGATTACCTTTGTGAGTATAGTTATAGCCCTGGCAAAAGAAGTCTCAGGAACTAGGTGCTGCACTGAGGGCGGCAGACAGGTGAGAGACGATTCTGGGGGGTGCCCAAGGAATCTCGAACTGCTTCGCCCGTCCCTCTAGATTTCTAACCTTTGGTGAGGGAGATGGTGTTTGAAAAGGACTGCAGGAGGGACGCTGAGCCCTGTGGTTGGAGTGGGGTCTGGAGGAGAATTCCTACCCTGGGCATCCGGGCAGGCTTTGTGGAGGAGGCTGCATCTCAAAGAGAGGAAGGGAGGTTGTGGGAGAGGGAAGCCAGGAACAGAGGCCAGATGTGTGTGGTGCAACAGCTGGGGAAAGAGCAAGATGCTAGATGGAGTCTTGTTTTTGGTGCTTGGGTGTAGAGTTTGCATTTTTTCCTTGTGGTTTTTAAACTCTTTTTTTCTCATGGCAGAGGTACCAAATACATATTGTGGGAAAAACCTAATGACAGAGATAATTTGGGGAGGGGATGCCTTGGAGGGAGCTTCCCCCTGGGATTTGCTCCCCAGTCTGGTTGGGGCCCACGATCAGCTGCAATGACCCCCCCTCGAACACTGTTCTGGCTCCTACACTTGTGCTAGAGGTGACTGGCCCTGGGTTGCTCACTTGGGCATCTACACAGCTGGGCCCAGAGCATGTTTTGCTGGCCTAGCCTGGTGCTGTCCTGGGAATCTGAGCCATGCCTCAAGGGAGCCTTGGAGCTCTGGAGAAGCAGAGAAGATTCCTGCTGCATTTTTCTTAGAAATAGCAAGAGGGCCTTTGCCAGAGGCCTGGATGCCAGAAGGCTCCGGTCTGAATCCAAAGCCCAGCTCACGTGGGCGCCTAATCTTGGCCGGCCTGCTGCCCCCCTCCCCCTGCTGGGAAGCCCCAGGGAGAGGGCGGAGGCCTCGTGGGCTCCAGACCCTGACCATTGGTCCTGACCAGCAAAGAATGGGGCCTGGGCGGTGGCTGCTGGCCTGGGATCCAGGAGGCCAGACTGTGGGGGAGGGAGAGCTCAGCAAGGCTGACTTGTGGCATTCTCACTGGGGCAACTACTGGCTATCTGCTACATCTCTGCAGGACAGAGAAAGCCCCAAAGCAGCAGGCCCCTCCAGGGACCAGGAAGACTTTGGAGCGTGAGGCCTCAGCTCCAGAGCCCCTTCCCCCACTCTTCTTCCTTCCTTCCTCTCCCCGATCCCCCCCTTGCCTCTCCCCCTCCCGTCACCATCCTGACCTCTCCTTGGCTTCCTACCCGGACATGCTCTTTCCTCTGAGGTCTCTGCCCCCAGCCAAGAGCCTTGTTTCTTCCCACTTAGGGCTCAGTGCTGATCCTCTCACTTCCCTCCAAGGGCAGAGTCTGCTGCCTGTGTACCTGCTGCTCAGCCAGCATGGTTGGCTCCTGTGGGTCATACGCTACAATTGGCAGAGCAGCAGCTACAATGTGGGGGCCTCGTGGGCTCCTGCAGCACCTGAGGTTGAGTGGGTGGCACTCCAGGGGGCCTCTACCCAGGGCTGCCTGCACTGTCATTTAACACTCTCCTGTCCCAGCACCAGGCCTGTGTGCAGTACTCACTGCCTTCCTGGACCATTGACTGGCTGAGTTCTTCCTGGGCTCCCAACTCAGCCTCACTGTATCCCCCAAGGCTGACCCTGAGCACACATCTGTCTGCATGGTGCCTCAGTTTCCCCATTTGAGTGTTGAGGAGGGGACTAAGACTAGGACATCCTGGGAATCTCTGAGTGGGTGATGTGAAGGGGCTCCAGGGACCCTAGGCATCCAAGGAGGGTGCCAGAGATGGGGGCTGAGCCCAAGGCAGGGGGAGGGTCTTGACGCCCACCAGCTTGTTGGGCCCATCCTGGCCTGTCTGTCTGGTTGATTTATTGGAGTAAATGAGCCATGGAGAGTTTGTTATCTTTTGCAGTCACAGGGAGGAGGAGGTGGCAGAGGAAGGAGTGAGGGGTTTCCGGGCCAGGTCTGGAATGTGGGAGGAGGGGTGGGCCCCTGAGGCCTGTGGAACTGGAGGTGCTGATCTGCTCTCCCTACCCGAGAAATGGATCAATACGACCCTCCCCCTCAGCACCAACCCCTCTGCCCACCCCCTTCACACTTCTTGGGGCACATTCTTTTTTTTTTTTTTTTTTTAGGAAGATTAGCCCTGAGCTAACTGCTACCAATCTTCCTCTTTTGTTTTGCTGAGGAAGACTGGCCCTGAGCTCGCATCCATGCCCACCTTCCTCTACTTTATATGTGGGACACCTACCACAGCATGGCTTGCTGAGTGGTGCTATGTCCGCACCCGGGATCCCAGCCAGCGAACCCCGGGCCACCGAGGCAGGACGTGCACACTTAACTGCTGCACCACCAGGTCGGCACCTTGGGGCACATTCTTGTGTAAGCTGCTTGCCTGGCCTAGGCCCCCTCCTTCCACTCCATGCACCCAGCCTCCCTGCCCCTCCAGGCCAGTTTTCTTGACTACACTGTGTCATTTCCAAGCTGGGCTAGAGCTCTGAACTCTGCCTGGCCGGTGAATGCCCAAAGGTGTTCTCATAGGCAGCCATGCATGCCGTTAAGTGTCCATGTAGGACCTCCTGGACCCCTGAGCCACCAGCCCAGATCTAGAATGATCAAGTGCCATGGGCCCTGGGGGTGGACAGAGATCAGTGGAGGCACCTAGACTGGAGAGCCTCCTATCTGCTGGGACAAAATGGTCGAAAGTCACTGGACATCCTTAGGGAGAGAGATGTAGAACCTCTGGTTTCCACCTGGCGTGTGTGCCAGGGAGTGACCCTGCTGCCCCTTCCCTCCTGACTTTTCCTGGGTCAGGATGAGCTGTGCCCCCAGCCTGTGCTCTCCTGGGTGGAGCAGGTGGGCGCTGGAGCGGAACGGGCGTGGGAACAGCAGGCTTAGGCCTACTGGCCCCCGGCCCCGGCCCTCAGCCCCTGAAATGGGAGGGAAGCTGATGGCAGAGCTTTAGCCCAGCTGGGTGACTCCAGCTCAGCTCTGGCTTAATGTTTACTGAACAGCTGGGATGTTTACAGTGGCCTTTAAGAAGGGGCCCCTTGTTCCAGAGTATTTCCCATCTTGAGGGTTCCACTGTGGGCTCTTCCGACCTCACCACCTCCCTGTACCCCGGGATAGGAGTGTCAGGGATGCAGGGACTCAACCATCCCTGCCCTCACCAGGGCTGGGCCAGTGTCGTGGCGCCTGCCCCTTCACCCTCCATGCTGGCCTTGGGTCCTTCTCCCTTGCAGGAGAGGACATTCCCAGAAAGAGGCAGCTCTAGGTGGTGAAATACGGTAACTGGGTCCCCAGTGCAGACATTTAAATTAAATTCAATCAGAGCAGTTATTGAATATAAACACGCCGAGTCATTTACATGTTAATTATGTTGAATGGACCACGAGGCCATAATTAGTTGCTAATTGGGTGAGAGCGGCTGTAATTGGTTTTGTTGGCACCGACCTGGCTCACCTGCCTAGGGGATGGGGGGCAAGTGTGTATCACTCTTGGGGAGGCCTCTGCGTCTCTAATCTGGAGAGCCTGGCCCAGGGATGGGACTGCAGGGGACAGATATTGAGGGGCTTGGGGCCAGAGGAACCTGGAACCTACCCTCCCAGGGAGGAGGCCCTGAAGCCCAAGGTAAAACCCTGGGTCTGGCTTCTAGTGATTTCTATCCAGAACATCCTGAGGGGAAAAGGGACTAGGAGAGCCAGCCCCTGGATCAGCAGTGACAGTGTCCCTGCCTGGCCCCATGTGGGACCTAGACCTGAACAATTGGTAAATGCCCAAGAGAGGGTCTGTGGGAGCACAAGGCAGCTGTCAGATGCTGGGGCCCTGGGTTGGCCTGGCTTGTGTTGGGGTCTTGGCATTGGGATATTGGGTGGGTGTGCTGAGCAGGGGCAAAGGTGCATGCAAAGGCTTTGAGGCTGCCCTGCCCCCAGCTCAGCCTGCCTGGGGCTCCCAGTGTTTTAGGGCTGTGGCCAGGGGCTGAGGCCTTCCGGCTGGCCGCTCATTAAAAGAGGATTAGGCCCGGAGCCAGGGGGCCAGCCCAGCTCCTGGCCTTCCTCTGGGGCCCCTTGCAGCTTTGGGAGAGTGCTAAAGGGGCTGTGGGCCACCCCTCCCTAGAGCCCACAGCGAGTGTCAGTGGCTGGCTGAACCCTGCCGCTCCTGCTGCTGCCACTGCTACCTTCTTCTTGTCCACCTCAGTTTCCCTCCTCAGAAGGGCAGGAAGATGAAGCACTGACAAAGACCCTGGCTAGCACCCCCATCCCCACCCCCAGTCTCATTTCTCTGCTCAGGCATTAGGGCTGCACTAGCCCACATGAGGTCAGAGGTCAGGGCTGGGCTTCAGGGACCTGTCTATCACCCCCTAGTACCCAAGCACCGCCAGAGGAGGTGATGCTGTCAGTCAGGGCCTGCTGCTTTGTGGGGCTGTAACCAAGGGGGCGGGGTGCCCACCTCTGCTCCAAGACCCTGGTTTTTGCAGCAGCCCCTGCCTCACTAGCAATAGACCTGGTGTCCTAGAGATGGGCAGCAGGGGTCAGGGGCCGCCCACTTGCAGTCTGCGGGTGAGGGCCTCAGACACGCCTCCTCAGTGCTGTCCTTGCCCACTACCTCCTTTAAAGCAAGGCATCATCAGCTGCTTCCCAGAGATGAGGAAACGGAGACCCCCAGGATTAAGTCCTCTGTCCACTGAGAATGTTCCTGCCTCTGGACCTTTGCCAGGCCATTCTGGGCTGGGACCCTGAGTATCTAATGGCCATAGGGAGTGCTAGAGGCTGGGAATGGCTGCGGAAATGAGGTATCTGATGCCAGAAAAGGCTCTTCCTTCCCGATGACGGGAAAAGCCTTCCCGGATGTCGCCCCACCCAACTTGTGCCCAGCCTGGTGAGGGTATGGAGGTGGAGAGCCTTTCCCAGGATGCTTCACCCAGGCATCCACCTGCCCTCTCCAAGGTCAAAGCTTATCCAGACTTGAGTCCCGACACCTACAGAACCCTCGATCGCTCCCCCGCCCCTCTATTGGTATTACCAGGGCATGGGGGAGGGGTGACACTCCTGCTACCAGAACTGGGCCTGGGACAAGTAGAGCAGAGGTAGGGACTGGCCTGAGGACATGGCCAGGCTAGGTCTATGTCAGCCCTCCCCCCTATAAACACTGATGCCTTGCCCCAAGTCCCTGCTTCTTAGGGAGGCTGGGTGCTAGTGGGATCTAGCCCTGCTAACACCACAGGTGTCAGAGCAGGACACCAGGGCCACTTGAAGGCCCCCAATTCCTTTGCCCTGTGGTGGGGGTGGTGGAGGAAAGACGCCAGTTTCACTCCTTACCCTGTGACCTGAGGTGAGCACCACTCTTCCCCGGAGCTCAGCCTTCCTGTCTGGAGCTGGGCGTGCAGGGCTGTCCTGGGGCCCCTTGTTTGGATTCTTTCCTACAATCTGACATGAGTGAGATAAGCACTCCAGCCATGAGTTGATAAGGCCAGAGCCCTACACCCAATTCGCTCTAGGACCCTGGAAAACTCCTGCCCTTCTCCACCTCAGTTTCCCCTCTGTAGGCTGGGTTTGGATGGATTGTTCAGGGTTTACTCTGCTCCTGTGGATTGGGGATGAGTCATCAGGAAGCCCCTTCCTGCCCCATTGCCCTCTCTGCTCCCCACTCCAGCACTAGGAAATGGGGTAACCGGGATTGGACTGAGGGTGGATATCTCCAAGAGATGGTAACATCTGGGAGCCTGCTTCCATGGAGAAAGAACTTGGGACCTGCTCCCACTGTCCTCTGCCCTGTAAGTCAGAGTCAGCTCATGAAGGACAGGTTGGGGAGGACCCAAGGAATGTTCAGCTGTCAGCATTTCCCTGAGATCAGAGCAGGACCCCCACTCCAGGATCACCTTGAATGTTAGTACTAGGGGTGGGTACTGAGGCTCAGAGAGCCAGAGTGCCCCAGCTGGGGTCGTGAAGTCCATGCCAAAGTCAAAGATTCCTGACCCTTGGTCCTACCCCTTCCCCACCCCACACAGCCTCATGGGGTCTCCCCACCCCCACCACAGTTTCCACAGTGACAAAAACATCACATCCTGTGACAACAGAGCCATTGATGCCATATCCTGTGGTCACTGGGAGGGATCCCGAGGGTCCTGAGTCATGTGCCCTGTCGAGGGAGTGCGAGTCATCTTCCTGCCCTGGCCCTCTCAGCAGGCAGTCTACCACCAAGACTGGCTTTGCCTGGGCTTCCCCCTCCTTCGACCCAAAAGGTCCTGGACCTGGGTGGGAATCCCACCCACCCCCACCCCCACCCCCCACCCCCCGCTGTACACTGTGGCATGTCACTTCCCTTCTCTGTGCCTCAATGTCCTCATCTGGAAATTGGATGTTGTGAGCATAGGACTTTGCACGTAGTAGATGCTTGATGACTAAGTGAGAGGCTCCCTCCATCCCCACCTCTACCCAGGGGTAGAGGGGGGTGTGGAGGATTGAGAGGTAGAGTGTCAGATCAAGGCTAGTCTCCTGCTTCCCATGTAGGTGTCAGTTTCCTCATCTGCTGAGTGGTCTCCCTCTTGCCTTTCTCGCAGAAGGGGGTGGAGCCTGGAGTGCTGGGGCTTTGAGATGGGGAAGCAGACTTGAACTTGGGGCTTGGGCACTGGGAGTTATGGCACGGCAGAGGAGGAGGGTCCAGATTGTAGAGGCCCAAGGCTGGGCAGGGATGGTGGGCAGGGATTATGGCTGGTTGCATCCCAGGGACTCGATGTTTGGAGCTTTCCCCCACCCCAGATGCCTGTGTCCGAAGATGCCCACTTGAGCCTCTGCCTCCCTCCCCTCTATTGCCCCCCGAATGCCCCTAGCCCAGCAGGACGGGTAAGGGCACAACGAAGGCCATGCCCCCAGCCAGGGTATAAATAACCCCTGGCGGGCTGTCCCAGTCTGGGGGGGCTCTGCTGGCAGCCCCACTTCCTCTCTGGCCACTTCCTGGCCCTGGGGGTATGGGAGTATTTACTTTCCTGTTGTCACTATGGTTGGGTGGCCAGGCGGGGGACTCCGAGTAGCCCAACAACAGGTGCAGGACAGGTGCCCAGACTGCCCTGCCCAGGACTTCAGAGGCACCGCCGGACAGGCGGGTGAGGCCGTAGCCAGGCAGGGATCGGCCCTTTGATCCCTCGGCGTCCCTGCGTCCCAGCGGTTGGCCAAGGTCATCACCTGTATTCTTTTGACACCATGTAGTCAGGGCTGCGCACGGCAAGGCCTTTGGTTGTCTCCCAGCCCCTCAGACGGGGGCTGTGGGTCTGCTGTGGGAGTCCCTTGGCTCCCAGCCCACCTCACATACCCATCTCATCCTGGAGCTCTCATCCAAAGCTGCTCTCAGGCACAGCCCCTCCAACTCTGCACCAAGGTCCCCAGCACACAGCAGGGGTCAGGGTCAGCCAGGCCAGTTGGAGACAGCTGCCTGAGTGGAGGGTGACCTTGATTGATGGGATAGGGTCACCTGCTGGTCCCACCTTCAGGCAGTGTCTAGGGCCTCAGCTCCCAGCTGCTCTCCCTTTCCACGCCTCCTCGTTGATTGACCCTGTGAAATGGGTTACCACCTGTGGAATGGGTTACCACCTGTGGGGCGGGGAGATGGGACATGGATGATCCCCTTGGTGAATGCCTCATCTTGTGCAGGACATGTGTGTGCATGTGTGCATACCTGGGCCATGTGCGTACATGCATGTGCTCTTCTGTGTGCTGCCATCTCAAGCCTCCTGTGCTGGTGAATATTCATCAGCCTCATTACAATCTTCCCCCTGTTGCTGAGCTAAAAATAGCTGGTGGTGGGTGGAGGAGGGGCTTACCAAGGGGACCCCTTGGCTCTCCCCCTCCCAGAGGAAAGTTCCCAAGCTTCCTGGAGTCCTATGTCTGTCATTGACCTTTCACCTGCTAAGTTCCCTCCCGTCCTTCATCCCCAGGAAGGAGGACTTTCCCCCAGGAACCTGGGGGTGGGAGGGCCAAGGCTGCCAGACTCACGCAAAAGAGAAACTGAGTAATCAGCTGGAACCTGCCCCCTGCCCCAGGACACTGCAGCACTAGGGGGAGAGTCTCTTTCCTGGGAAAGACTGTCCCTGGCTAGTTCAAAGTGGCCTGAGAATTCCACCATTAGCAGCCCAGTGAGATCTGAGGGAAACCCAAAGTCTGTTACGCAGTATGGCTCCAGCAGGGCTTTCTGGTGTCCTGGCTAACCTACTCAGACAAGGTGGGACCTTGCTGTGTGCCAGCTTTGCCCTCTGTCTGGTGGGCAGCTGGGGTGAGGACAGGGCATCCTGGCTCTGTTCCAGCATCTGCAGGCTGTCCTGGATGTACCTGCCCCCCACTCCCCTGCTCGTTAACCCTTTTAGGCCCCTGTGGGAAGCTGGCCCCACCCTGAGCATAGGAGCATTAACCCTCACCTGAATAAAGGCTCTTTGATGCCATCACACGCCCTGGCCCTTGCCCACTGCCCTTTCATTGGGACCCAGAGACCGGCTAGGGCTGCCGATGAATCAGGGCTTTAGCTTTGGGCGTGGCCCCTACCCTGCCCTGCCCACCTGTCCCACTTTCTCCTTCCAGCATGTCAGGGACTAGAGAGGGAGCTAAGTAGGCCCTGGAGGGGAAGCTGGGGGTTTAAAATGACTGTGTGGTGGAGGTCTCCCCTCTGTCAAAGTGGGTATGGCTGGATGATCTCTGAGGGTCCCAACTGCTGCCCTGCCCTCCACTCACAGAGCTTAAGGCCACAGGGACTGCCCACTTCTTTAACTTCCTGCTCAACACAACTGACTACCGGATCCTACTCAAGGACGAGGACCACGACCGCATGTATGTGGGCAGCAAGGACTACGTGCTATCCCTGGACCTGCACGACATCAACCGAGAGCCCCTCATTGTAAGGGCCAGCCCAGATGTTGGGTGGGGGATGAGGGACACAGGGCCCCGGGGCTGGCGGCCTTCTCCAGCAGGCTGTACCCTCTGATCTCCATCTCTGCAGATCCACTGGGCAGCCTCCCCACAGCGCATTGAGGAGTGCGTGCTCTCAGGCAAGGATGGCAACGTGAGTGTGGTGGGGTCCACAGGTGGGATGGGAAATGGGGAGTGGGGCAGGTGACCCCAGGGAGGCAGTGGAGCCAGGCAGGCATCCGGGTACCTCTTTGGCTTTCCCTCCCACCCCAGGGTGAGTGTGGGAACTTCGTCAGGCTCATCCAGCCCTGGAACCGCACACACCTGTACGTGTGTGGGACCGGCGCCTACAACCCCATGTGTACCTACGTAAACCGTGGCCGCCGTGCCCAGGTAAGCCCCACCCACCCAGGCCCTTTGCTGCCCCCATTGGTGGCTACATTCCAGGGTTATCACTGATGGGAGAATGGGCTTGAGCCCCAGCCTTGCCACTTCCCAGCCCTGTGACTTTGGGTGAGTGACTCCTTACACCTCTCAGAGCCTCAGTTTCTCACCTGAAAGTGGGGCTAATAGCTGCCTTTCTCACAGGTTGGTGTGAGGAGAAGGCAGTGAGCTAACACTCCCAAAGCTCTTAGCACTGTGCCTGGCACATAGTAAGCACTTGCTCCATATGTGGCAGTAGTTCTCTTGGCTATGCCTGTGGACCGTGCCCCTGCAGCTAAGCCAGGGGGCCTGGAGGGGGCCTCAGCCTCAGGAGACTGGATGCCTGGATCAGCTTCTGTCCCACAACCTGGGGGAGAGTTGCCACTTCCTCAGCTCTGCCCCACCCTGCCCGCTTCTGCCCTTTTCCATTTCCATGTGGGCATGTGTGTGAGCTGGTGCCACCTTGTAGAGCATGTGTGAAAGTGATTGGACCAAAGGGACACATGTGTGCAGGCGTGCACCAAGCTGTATGTGTGTGTGCACCTACAGGTGCATATATGTACTCTGGGGGCCCAAGTGCTCACGTGTGTGCCTGGCACGTGTGGTGTGAGAGACTGGCAGCCCAAGTCCGCTCCCCCAGCCCCTTCCACCCTTGGCTCTAACCCTTGTTCCTCATCTTCTCAGGCCATGTCCTGGACCCAGATGCAGGTGGTCAGAGGCCGAGGCAACAGAGCCACGGATGGTACCTTCCGCCCGACGCCCACGGCCCCACGCCAGGTGGGCCTCATCCCTCCAGGCCCTCCAGGCAGTACTGCCAGCCAGGAATCTGTACCTAGGCCAGCTTCCCCGCAGTCTTCCCTCTATCTCTGGGCCCCCAACCCCACTCCTTCCCCTCTAGTGCCCTCAGGCTCTGAAGGCGTTCCCAGTTGGATTCATGTCAACCTCAATGTGACCCCTGCAGGCAAGAAATCATGAAGCCACCAGGTGGGGAAGACAGGAGCCCTGGGGACAGCTGTGCCTTAGTCTCATAACACATGTGTAGACACACATGGGTACACACCAACATACTCTTGGGCACATGTTGTGTACTCTCAAACCCAAATCTTTCTTAGTACCCAGAGTGGAAACATGGCACATGTGTACGGTCTGACACATTATTCTCAGGTGCCCATGCCCCATGCCTCCCATGGGTCATCGGTTGACACAGGTGTCCTGCACACTCACATGCTTGGGGCTCTCTTCCCCGGGGGTGGGAGGGACAGAGCTGTCTGTCCACTAGTCATGACCTGGGACTGGGCTGGGGGGGCTGGGGCTGCCGGTGAATGATAGAGCAAGTGGGCACTTGAGCATGAGTGTCTGTGGCAGGGAGTGCTGAAAAGTGGGACTGCTCAGACTCTGCGTGTGTGGTGCCTAGGGCGTGAGCAGTGGGTTCCGTGTGCTGCCAGTGATGTTTGCCATGCTTTGTGTGTAGCCCCACGTGTGCAGGAAGTCATGTGTGCAGAGTGGAACTGGAAGCGGGCCTGTGTACACCTTCCCATCGCCATCCCTGCCACCTGCTGCCACCTTCTTCCTGCCTCTGTGCCTCCCTGCTTTCCCTCCCTTCTTCCCATGAGCTCACCCTGGTCCCAGTGCCTCCACCAACCTTCTTCCTGGCATCTTCAGGCTGGGCTGGGAGGCACAGGGGGCTTTGTGAATTCCATGTGGTCTGGGCTGGACCCCTCAATTCCTGGCTCTCTAGGGAGACATGTGGAGCTGGGGGCTCTGCTGAGGGGCAGGAAAAGGGCCATGGCCTATTAGTCTGTCCTGAGGACCACAGGTAGGGCACAAAGCCTGGGGAAGCAGTGGCTTCAGAGCCCTCTGACCTGGAGGGACCTTATGGCAGAGGACAGGATCCCAGGCCCTTGGCCGGTACCTCCTACCTTGGTCAATTTGGCAGCCCCTTCTTGGCCCAGGACAGGCAGCCACAGCTCACAGTTGTGCTTCTGTGGCCCAAGGGGGCTATGGCCAAAGTCTTCCAGAACCAGTGGGCATGGACGGGCTTCGGCCCCTATAAGCCCATCCCGTGCCCCTCTCATGGCCCCCAAAGCAGAGTCCTCTGAGACTTAATTCCCAGGTCTTATCTGAGACCTGGGATCAGGAAATCCCTCCCTTGGAACTTTCAGCATGGCCCTACCCCGGAAGACCTGGCTAGACAGTTAAAACCCAAAGAGATGTGGGGATTGAAGGGAGGTGGCTTCAGGAGTGTCCCTGGGGACTCGCTCTCACCCTGGGATGACCCTTGCCCTTTCCGGCTCTGGGACCAGCTTGGACGATGCTGAGCCCCCCTCTGCCCTGCAGGATTACATCTTCTACCTGGAGCCTGAGAGACTCGAGTCAGGGAAGGGCAAGTGTCCGTACGACCCCAAGCTGGACACAGCCTCAGCCCTCATCAGTGAGTGCCCCCACCCCACCCTGGTTCTACAGCCTGAAGGTGTGGCCTCTGCCTCTGGAGTGGGGGGCGTGGTACCAACACACCCCAGGGCTGAGATAGTGAACATGCCGTCCCTGAACCTCCCCAATGGGGCCCCACTTGGCAGGGAGAGGGGTACAGACCAGACCCTAGTGTGAACTGAGGGGCGGAAACAAGGTGGTGTAAGCCTCCATCCAGCCTCTCAGATGGAGTGCCAAGGGGACCAGATCCTACTCTGAAATCCACAGTGTGGTTCATGCAAAGGCCAGAATTCTCCCGGCTGCAGGCACCCGGAAGAGAAGATGAGCTGAGTCTGTACTAGGGGTAGTATAAGGCAGGTGGTCCCATAACATGTTCTCGGTTCTGGAGGCTGAGAAAGGCCCACAAGGAAGCACCGATGGAGGTCCTGGCCCTGTGACCAGCTCGGGGGAGTTTGTTTCTGGTCTGGCCAGGTGTCTGGGAGAGTTGGGGGAATGTTCTCTGAGGAGGGGTCCTGCCTGGGGCCTCTAGAGCAGCTGCTGCCCCTGCCTCCCGGTGGGGTGAGTCCACCACTGACCCTGGCCCCTGCACTCTGCCTGTTTTCTGGCTGCCCAACCCGGTCTGCCTCTCAGAGCAGCTGCAGCGCGCTGTGCCACCTCCAAGCCTGGGAAAGGCCCCGGGGCAGAGGGTAGGCATTATCCTTCCCCTCTTGGTGAGTGATAAGGTTCCTAGCCTGATGGCAGAGCCCAGACCAGGGAGTCTGATGGGGGAAGACTGGGCCTGCCCTGGGGAGTCTAGAGGGAAGACATGAGTGGAGTGCTGGAGCCAGCATGGTTGTTAAATTTTCAGGTATTTTGTGAGCTAACTGTTAAACATAGCTATTATTAAACATTCTATAAACTTAGAATTAAATAAATTACTTTAAAAACAAAGGTAAAAATACTCAAAACTCATTACTTCCTAATTATTTTACCACTATTTTATTATTATCTCTGCTCTTGAGGTTATTGACATCTGTTTTATCTGTGGGGTGGAAATACTATACTGTTGGCAGCTCTTCCCAACTCCACTTTCAGTGACCTCAGGTTAGTAGCTTGAAATCAACCGTGGTGGGAGTATTTACACCACAGCAATTGGCTCTTGCTACTAGTCAGAGCTAATTGCTACTAATCCCAGTCCTCCCAGAGCCAGCACCCCACCGGTGATAGGATCGTGCCCTGGGGAGCCTGAGGGGGAGACAGGACCCTGCCTTGGAGGTCATTTGGGCTGTGTTGTGGTCCTATCAAAGGGCGGTCCCCCTGACTGACCCACCGGCCCACCCACAGACGAGGAACTCTATGCTGGTGTGTACATCGACTTCATGGGCACCGATGCAGCCATCTTCCGCACGCTTGGAAAGCAGACAGCCATGCGCACAGATCAGTACAACTCCCGGTGGCTCAATGGTGAGCACAACCTACAAGACCTTCAGTGGGCAGTGTGTCTGGGATGTGTCAGGGGAATCATAAAGAAGCTCTTGGGGCCAGCCTGGTGGCATAGTGGTTAAGTGTGCACGTTCTGCTTCGGCGGCCCAGGGTTCGCCGGTTTGGATCCCGGGTGTGGACATCACACTGCCTGGCAAGCCATGCTGTGGCAGGTGTCCCACATATAAAGTAGAGGAAGATGGGCACAGATGTTAGCTCAGGGCCAGTCTTCCTCAGCAAAGAGAAGAGGATTGGCGGCAGATGTTCGCTCAGGGCTAATCTTCCTCAAAAAAAAAAAAAAAACCTCTCGTGGGGTAATTTTTGGCCCTATGCCTGGCTAGGGCAGGGGTAGTTTCTTGTCTGGGGAAGAATTAGGGCTGTTCCTCTGCCTGGCTGGGAATTGTGATGGGGAAAGAGGCATGTTGGAGGAGGGCTCACTCAGTGAACCCCTGCCCACCTGCAGAGCCTTCCTTCATCCACGCTGAGCTCGTCCCCGACAGCGCTGAGCGCAATGACGACAAGCTCTACTTCTTCTTCCGTGAGCGGTCCGCAGAGGCGCCGCAGAGCCCCGCTGTGTATGCCCGAATTGGACGGATCTGCCTGGTAGGCACTGGCAGGGCCCCCATGTGGCCCCCTTTCCAGACTCGTTCCTTGCTCTGTCAGTCCACCAGCAGAGTCTTGGGGGTGAGTAAGCTGATCTGATCTGGCCCCCTGCCCCCTAGAATGATGATGGTGGCCACTGCTGCCTGGTCAACAAGTGGAGCACATTCCTGAAGGCACGGCTAGTCTGCTCCGTGCCAGGCGAGGATGGCATTGAGACTCACTTCGATGAGCTCCGTGAGTACCCAGCAGGCAGGTGGAGTCCTGTGGCTACTATGGGAGGGATGGAGCCTGGATGGGTGGTCAGGGTGCATTTGGTGGGCTCCCCTGGGCAGGAGTGGGCAGGGCCCTGGGGCTCCTAGGGCTGGGTACCTTCCCAGCACCTTCTCCCTCTGTCCCCAGAGGATGTGTTTGTCCAGCAGACCCAGGATGTGAGGAATCCAGTCATTTACGCTGTCTTTACCTCCTCGGGGTGAGGCTGGGGCTGGGGCAAGCAGTGGTGGAGGGTGGCTGGGTTGGGGGGCTATGACTCGTGGAGGACCCCAGCCTGATGGCGAGCTGTGGGGTGGGAGCAGGCTGGGGAGGGACCCTGGGCCAAAGGTCTGCCCTACTCACAGCAGCAGCCTGTCCTACCCGCAGCTCCGTGTTCCGAGGCTCTGCTGTGTGTGTCTACTCCATGGCTGACATTCGCATGGTCTTCAATGGGCCCTTTGCCCACAAAGAGGGCCCCAACTACCAGTGGATGCCCTTCTCAGGGAAGATGCCCTACCCACGGCCCGGCACGGTGAGGACCCCACTCACTCCGCCTCTCCCCTTCCTCTCCTTCCACGAGGCCTGCTCTGGGCCAGGCCCTTTGCAGACATGGGCCCCACCATCATGGAGCTCACAGCTAGGAGGGAGAGGTGGACCATACACACATATAAACCCACGATTTACCCTCAATAAAGCTGAAATTAAAAAAAAACACACACAAAAAACACCATTTACACACAGGGTCAGGCTGTGAAGGGACCCAGCCAGGATCCTGAAACAAAGATGGTGGGCTGGGTGTGACAGGCTGCTCCCTCAGGGTGCTGTTTGGGAGCTGAAAGTTGGAGGGAAGAGTCTTCATGGCAGAGCTGTGGGGCAGGCTGGATGTCAGCATAGCTGGCTAACAGTAGGCAAGGAGGTGAGGGTGAGCAGGGCAGGGTGGGAGGTGATCCACTTGATCTTGGTGTGACATGGGCCACTGCAGGAGTAAGCAGGAGAGCAACATGATCTGATCAAACACAGTGGGCAGTTACTACTCCATGTGGTCAGGGCTGGAAGCAGGAAGGTTGTCTCAGCAGAGGTCAGGGAAGGCTTCCCCCCAGAGATGAACTTGGAGGCTGGAAGGATGGGCTGGAGTTAGGCTGGCAAGGGTGGGGAGCAGGCAGAGGGAACAGCATCAGGGAAGGAGTAGAGCATGCCTAGGGTGTTAAAGGAACTAGGGCCTGCAGTCCCACTGAGCAGGGGTGGGGGGCGGGGAGGAGACTGGAGGAATAGCCAGAGAGGAAGGAGACAACTGGGTGGGGATGATGACGTGGAAAGGGAGTGGTCAGCTCTGCTGAGCACTGCCACAAGGTCATGGCACATGAGGCCAGGGAAGTGATCATGGTATTTGGCCATATGGGACCTTGGGACTTTGGCTGAAGGAGGACCTGTAGAGACTGGGTGTAAGACAAAAGCCTGGATGGGGGTTCTGAGGAGCAGAGCAGGTGGAGGTAGTGGGGACAGACAGAGCAGAGGTTTCTCCTGAAGCTAATGGGTCCAGCGAGCCATGCCCAGGTGGCCTGGGCCTGATGCTCATCACCTGCCTGCAGTGCCCTGGTGGAACCTTCACACCATCCATGAAGTCCACCAAGGACTATCCTGATGAAGTCATCAACTTCATGCGCAGCCACCCACTCATGTACCAGGCTGTGTACCCTCTGCAGCGGAGGCCCCTGGTGGTCCGCACAGGTGCTCCCTACCGGCTCACCACTGTTGCTGTGGACCAGGTGGATGCAGCTGATGGGCGCTATGAGGTGCTTTTCCTGGGCACAGGTACCCACTGCTGCTCCCAGCCCCTCCCACGCTGGGCCCACTGGGTGGAGGGTGCTGATCCATGGGGCTGGGACCTGCCTTGCTGGGGGTTGCTACAGGCTTGTCAAGGTCAACTCTGCCACCTTCATCCTTTGGAGCCTTCTCCCTATTGCCAGGATAACAGACTAGGGGATGGGGAAACTCCCATCCCCATCCTTGGGGGCTGGGAGAGCAGGGACACTGGGCACCTGGGGACCCTTGTATGGTCAGGAAAGCGGGGACAGGTGGCAGACACCTCCAGGATACATTGATCCAAATACTGACACACATGCTCTCAGGTGCACACTTGCTAGTGCAGCCACCTCGGTTCCAGCCTCACTCAACACAGAGGAATACCTCCAGTGTCCTGTTCTCAGCAGTGCCCAAATGAGGGTCTGGGGTGGGAGGGGCAGACCCTGGCTGTGACCCCCTAATCCTGGGCCACTCCTCTCAGACCTCTTCCCCTCATCCTGGTGGGAAACTCTTCAACCCTGGCGCAGAGCTCCTTCTCCACTGCCCTCCGGGGGGGTGGGGGTGCCCTGGTGGGGGAAGGGCCTGAGGCTGGTGCCCCTTCCCCAGCGTCCTCAGCCCCACTGAGGCCCTGCTCGGCCCGTTCCAGACCGCGGGACAGTGCAGAAGGTCATTGTGCTGCCCAAGGATGACCAGGAGATGGAGGAGCTCATGCTGGAGGAGGTGGAGGTCTTCAAGGTGGGTGTGACACGATCCAGTCCTATCTTCCTCACCCTGGCCCTCCTCAGTACCAGCTCCTGACCTCAGATTTCAAGGTCAGGGCAGGGAGGAGACCCCCAGGGTCCCAAGCTGACCCTTATATTCTTCCAGGATCCAGCACCCGTTAAGACCATGACCATCTCTTCCAAGAGAGTGAGTTTTGGCGAGGTGGGCTGGGGGTGGCATTGCAGTTTGCTTCGCCTTGGGGTCATGCCCTTAGCACAGCGATAGGGAAACTGAGGCACAGAATAGGAAGGGAAGGAACCCAGCCCAACTGGCTCCTGATGGGGGCTGACTGTGGGGCCTAGGAATTGACAATCCCCTACCCCCACCTCCAGCAACAACTGTACGTGGCCTCAGCCGTGGGTGTCACACACCTGAGCCTACACCGCTGCCAGGCTTATGGGGCTGCTTGTGCCGACTGCTGCCTCGCCCGGGACCCCTACTGCGCCTGGGATGGCCAGGCCTGTTCCCGCTACACAGCATCCTCCAAGAGGTGTGGACCCCCAGATCCTTGGAACTTTAGCCACCAGATGCAGGGCCCTGTCCTGGGTGTTTGGAGATGGAGGTGATATTACCCGGGGGAAGTCTATGGGTGAGACATCCTACCCTCGAGTCTTAGGGGTACAGGCACCTGGGGGGAAGCTTCCTTGAGAATACTCCTTCAGGAGCTATCCTCACCAGGCGGAGCCGCCGGCAGGACGTCCGGCACGGGAACCCCATCAGGCAGTGCCGTGGGTTCAACTCCAATGGTGAGTGTGCTGTGCATCACAGTGTGGAGCCCTCGGCAGCCCACCCAGCTGCTCGCAGGGTCCCCCACTGGAAGGATTCTCCCATGGTTCATAGGGGTGAGGGGGCTCAGGGTTTTGGAGATAGGATGTCCCTAGCCACCCCCTCAAGAAGTGGATGCCTGATGGCCAGCCCTGCCTTTATGAATGGGTGTCCTGTATGCGCCCCTCAGTGCTGCCCCTTGCTAGCCTGCAGTCTGCCCAGAGGCAATGCTGCTTCCCCACAGCGCCCTCTTGTTCTACAGCCAACAAGAATGCCGTGGAGTCGGTGCAGTATGGTGTGGCGGGCAGTGCAGCCTTCCTTGAGTGCCAACCCCGCTCACCCCAGGCAACTGTTAAGTGGCTGTTCCAGCGAGATCCCAGTGACCGGCGTCGTGAGGTGATTTCCTGTGCCCCACAGTCCTCGCTGTGGATGCAGGCGTCCCTTGTACAGTAGAAATTCCACGTGGGTGGAATGTGGCATAGGGGCCAATCTGGGGCAGCCCTCGTTCTAAGAAAGCCCTTCCAAACTCCTTTCCCTACATGGAAATCATTTGGGCGACTAGTTATATGGAAACGCTGTCGAGTTTCCATGGTATATGAAAACATTTATAGGCATGCCTCTTTACATGAAAATTCCAGGTGTGTTCTCCACTGGAAGTACACCTCGTTGTGTGGAAACGTCACTTGGTTGAGTTCCAGTATATGGACATTCTGTGGGGTAGCCCTCATTTTAAGGGAACACTTCCAAGGCATCCCTTTTTATATGGAAACTCCATGAGGGTGCCCCAATTGAGTATTCTCATTAAATAGAAGTTCTGTGTATATGCTCCAAAATTCTCTCATTGTACAGAATCCCCTTATGGTCATCCCTCCTGAAATGGAAATGTGTATTGGTGCCTTCTTCAAATGTTATGTGGTTTTTCTTGGTATATGGAAATTCCACATGGGTACCCCTACATGGATTGGCCACAAAGGTGGTCTGATCAGGGAGCTGGCTGGGGCAGCAGAGTGGTCAAACAGTCCCTGAGCCCCCGCCCCCTACCCCTGCAGATCCGTGCAGAGGACCGCTTCCTGCGCACAGAGCAGGGCTTGCTGCTTCGTGCCCTGCAGCTCGGGGACCGCGGCCTCTACTCCTGCACAGCCACCGAGAACAACTTCAAGCATGTCGTCACACGAGTGCAGCTGCATGTACTGGGCCGGGACGCTGTCCATGCTGCCCTCTTCCCACCACCAGCTGTGAGCGCCCCTCCACCTGCAGGCGCTGGCCTCCCCACGCCCCCTTACCAGGAGCTGGCCCAGCTGCTGGCCCAGCCAGAAGTGGGCCTCATCCACCAGTACTGCCAGGGCTACTGGCGCCACGTGCCCCCCAGCCCCAGGGATGCCCCAGGGGCACCCCGGCCTCCTGAACCCCAGGACCAGAAAAAGCCCCGGAACCGCCGCCACCACCCGCCGGACACATGAGGCCAGCTGTCTGCGCCCTGCCATGGGCCAGCCTAGCCCTTGTCTCTTTTAATATAAAAGATATATATATATAAATATATATAAATATATAAAATATCTATATTCTATACACACCCTGCCCCTGCAAAGACAGTATTTATTGGTGGGTTGTATATAGCCTGCCTCAGCCGCAGCATCACCCAGAACTTAAACCCATGCTGGTCAGAGATGGCAGAAAACAGAGCCCACCAAACCAGGCCCAGCCAGTTAGCAGGGCCAGGCCAGGACTACACAGTCCCTAGACTCAGCTGGGAGTCTACCTGCTCGACACCACCACTGGGATCTACAGGACACGGAGGGAGCAAGCTCTACCTGGATGCGGCATGGACTGTACACCTTTGTCAATGTGTGCTGTCAACCTGTGCCGCTGGCATAGATGTGGATGCGAGGACTGCTTCGGAGACTCGGGGTGGGGGGTGGGGGCTCAGATGCACTCAGAGAAGGGAAGAAGAGGTGGTCACAGGATGCCAGCCCCTGCCTGGGAGGGGGGCACTCAGTCAAGGCCAGCCCCTTCCCGGGTATTTATTCTGTATTTATTGGGGACAGGAGAAGAGCCCCACCTGGGTGCTGCAGCACCTCCAGCCCCTCCTCCCTCCCTTCCTGGCCACTCTACCTCTGCTTTTTCTGGGCCACTGTGACCCAGGGCCTGGGAGAATAGCAGAGAGGCCAGGAGCAGGAAGGGCTGGGGGAGGGGGGCATGGTGGAGGCTTGGGGCCTGCAGCAGCTCTTCAGGGTTCCCTTCTGCCCACCACTTCAGGTGATGGGTGTAAATAGCTCTGGGGGGCAGTTGGGTAGGTGGGTAGGGGCTCCTGGTGGCCCTCTGCTGCTCAGGCCACAGCTGCCCTTGGGTTCCATCTTGCTAATAAACACTGGCTCTGGGACTGGACTTTGGCTTTTCTCCTTGGCAGAGGAGGGAGGATGGGGGTCCAGCCTGTGCCCAGATTCTGTCTCTCCTGATCCCCCCACTATGTGGCCTGGCCACCAGTTCCCACACCTCTTCACTCATTCACTCATTCCATTCACTTTCATTCACTCATTCAACTGTTTGATCATTATTCAATGCTGCTTTCTTACCTGGCTTTGTGTCTGGCCTTGTCCTGGGCACTAAGGACTCAGAACTGGCAAGACAAAGCCACAGCCCTCACAGTCCAGCTTCCTCCGCCCTGAGAGTCGATAAAATTCCCATTCTTCCTGCCTCCTTCCAGCCAGCTCTCAGCAGAGGGCCCAGCATGAGCAAATGTCCAGAAGTGGGGAAGGCAAGGAGGAGAGATGGGGAGCTGCAGGAGAGAAGGAAGTGGGGCTGGGGGCCCTGGACCAAATTAATGAGTCAAGCCTTGGCAGGGGAAGCTAAGAGCTGGGGAGGTCAGGGATCTAGCAGGGCTTAGGGCTATACCTGGCAGGTAAGAGGAGCCAGGTGGAGACTGGGAGGCAGTGGATTGGCCTGACTACTTTAAATAAACCCAATATATAGAAACCAGGTTTTTGCTGGTTTAGCAATCCTGGGCTCCTGTACCACCCCAAACCCCTCAGGAGTATATAAGGGGCTGCAGAGACCCCCAGGGCCCACTTGCAATGTGGGAGGTGGAGGATGGATGGAACCTGAAGGCTGAAAGTGACACAAATGATCTGTTGCTCCTGGACAGATCCCTCTCATCCGACAGGGTAGATAGTGAAGCCACCAGTTAATAGTAGGAGCCGGTATCCACTTCCCACATGTTTAGGGACAGTCTTCAATGCTCAGTAACTGGGGCCCTGGCACCCCCTTGTGGTCTCTTGGGTATGCAACAGAGTTGAGTACTAAAAGGCAGCCAGGTTTCCAGGAGGGAGTCCGGCCAGGAGGCCCTGAGAGCCCAGGGAGGGCCTCTGATGGGAGGTGGGAAACCTCCAGAGCCTGGGAGCTCAACACTGTGGCTCAATGGAACCACTTCTGCCCGGCAGCCCACCCTGTCCCATCTGAGCCCACACACAGACCCTTGATACTGAGGCAGACGTGCCCTAGAGATACACCTAGGCAGGTCCCAAGTACCCACTGGGGACAGAACAGGAACAGGGTAGATGAGCTCCACCCCTCCATGCCCCTGAGAACACCAAACCCGCTCTGGAACTCAGTTTCCCCATCTGACAACAGGCCTGCAAAACATTCTCTTGAAGAGCCTGACCACCTCTGCAGATCAGAGACTTTGTTGCACTTGAGTACACATGTACACACAGGCACAGGCGCACACAAGTGTGTACACATACAGGCATACACATGCATAAATGTACATGCACATAGGCACAAACGCCAGCGCGCACCAACACACATTGCACGTGTACATGCAGGTGTACATTCACACACACATGCACACATGTTAATCCACACAAGCACAGCAATGAACACATATGAACACTGTACACATGAAGAGAAATTCACAAAAGTACATCTACACATTTGCGCACACTTGCACATAAACATGCACTCACAAAAGCACAAACACACAAACGTGTACACACAAGTATATACTGACAAATATGTGTCATGTCATAGCCTTGGTTGGTGCCAGGAAAGGATAGACACACACAGCCAGGCACACAGCAGACATGCACGCCCACCCAAGCTCATTGGAATCATGGAGGCATGTAGAGGCCCTGCCCAGGTCAGATCCAGCCCTTGGTACCGGGCAAACGTAGGGTCCACTTTTTCCTCTTGACTCCCTGCAGACCATGGAACCCTGGCCCAGAGTCACCCAGCCCTTTTCAATCACCTCCCGCTGTGTGACTCTCTGAGCCTCCACTTCCTCATCAGTAAAATGGAGCTGATGATGGCGCACCCACCCCCCAGGGCCAGTGTGAGCTTACAACAAGCTAAGGAGCAGTGCTGAGCCCAGTGCTGGGTAGGGGGCAGGCTCTCCGCTCATGCTTCTGCCTCTACTCCCCGCTGCCAGCCCCACCCTCTATTGTCCCCGCTCCTGGGGCTCGAGGCCCTATCCTCCCCTTTCTGAGGCTGGACCCTACCAAACTTATCTCCCTGCTCTAGGGTAGGGGCTGGACTGTCTCCAGGATCTTTCCTGGAGTGTTGGGCGGGTAGAGGGGAGTGCAGAGTCAGCAGTTGAGGGATTGGGGCCATGCCAGCCTGATTAGAAGGGCTGGGGGCTGAGCTGGATTCACCTGTCCTTGTCCCTGATTGGCTCTGGGGTACCTCCAGCTCCCAAATCCCACTAAGCAGCCCCACCAGGGCCCGCACAGGTCTGTGGAGAGCCAGTTGGTTGCCAGTCCTAGGGCCAGAAGGGTGTCTGGGGAGGCCAGAGGCTGACCTGAGCCTGGCTCTGGGGATCCCCTCCATCCAGAAGAGCCACCTGACCACCGTGTTCCTTCACCTGCTGCTGGAACCATGGGAGCTGGGGCCAGTGCGGAGGAGAAGCACTCAAGGGAGCTGGAAAAGAAGCTGAAAGAAGATGCTGAGAAGGATGCTCGAACCGTGAAACTTCTGCTTCTGGGTAGGGGTGTGGGCCCAAGTGGGGCCATTGCCACCAGGGCATAGGCCCAGGGGCAGGCAGGTGGCCCTTCTGTGAAGCAGGGGTAACCTGGGAAGAAGAATGAGCCTGCAACAAGGCAGGGAACAGAGTGGGAGCCCTGGCAGGGCTTGGCCTGATAGGGAATACTCCTGTTCCCCAAGGCTGGGTGTCCCACAGACCCCTCTCCAGAGGGCCCTCCCTCAGGCAACCTCCCCTCGGGAGAAGTGTGTACCAACCACATTTTTGTGCAGATGTGTGTATGAGGCACACTTGTACCCTGGCTGGGCTCCCTCAAGCTTCAGCCTTCCACTTGATGGGCCTTCTGGGAAGGGCTCAGAAATGAGGGGTCTCCTTGGTAGCCCCACAATAGGGCTGCTCCCTTGGGAAGGACAAGGTCACGGTGCTCCTGGGAGTGGGTAGCCTCTAGGACTGCTCAGATCCACAGACAATGACCCTCAGCTTCCAGCGTTTCATTGTTGGCAGACCTGCAAAGCAGCTAAAGGGGGTAGAGGGGTACTAATGCCCATTGGGGGATAGAGAAAGCCATGTCCCTGGTCCCATGAGTAGTGAGGGGAGATGAGGCTGACCCAGTGCCTCGAGGCCACTGCCTCCCCCCAAAGGGAAGAAGGAGCTGCTTTGAGAGGGTAGTGCAGGCTCCCCCGCAGGCTCTCCAGGGTCCAGTCAGGCAGCTGGATGTGGGCAGAGGGACCAAGACAGACTATCCTGGGGAAGACAGAGAAGCTAAACCAGAAATCCCATTAACTACGCCCAACGCCCTCGCGAGAGCAGGCTCAGAGGGGCTGTCAACTCTGTCCTCTCCCCGACCCAAAGGTGCTAATTCCCTTTGAGCCTCTTGGAGACACTCCCCTCCCACCTCAGATGAAAAGCAGGGGTTGACCCAGCTCAAATAATCTCGTGCGTGCAGTACAAGAACTCTTCACAAGGTGGCGCTCCAGTTTGTCTTTATTTTGGTCTCAGACTAATAAAGACTTCGTATATCAGCATCTTCGAGGCTCGCCAGCACAGTTGAGGTCGCTGATGCCCCTCGTCAGCCCCTCTCCGTCACTCCTGATATTTACAAAAGTTTTTCTGCCAGGGTATCAGAATCTTTGAGGGGTGGGGGGAAAACAGGTGGGACTGGGGGTTGGGCTTAAGCCCTGTGTCCCCCTAGCCATCTTCCGGGCTTCCCGGGGAGGGGGTGGGGGCGGGCGGGTGGAATTGGGGGAGGTGCGGTCAGCGTGGCTCTGAGGCACCGGGGCTTCCCTTCCAGGTGCAGGTGAGTCCGGGAAGAGCACCATTGTCAAGCAGATGAAGTGAGTACCCCTGCCCGTCCCAGGACCCTGGGGATGGGCGCGTGAATGGGGCCTGTCCTTCCCCAGCCGCCCATGAGTCGCTGACCCGGTTCACCTCGGCCGCAGGATTATCCACCAGGATGGGTACTCGCTGGAAGAGTGCCTCGAGTTCATTGCCATCATCTACGGCAACACGCTGCAGTCCATCCTGGCCATCGTGCGCGCCATGACTACGCTCAACATCCAATACGGAGACTCTGCGCGCCAGGTGTGCCAGGAGGCGGGCTGAGCAGGGCCTCTGGGTACTCGAGGCCCAGGGCTGGGCCCACGGTCACACCAACCACTCCCGCCCTGACCCCAGGACGATGCCCGGAAGCTGATGCACATGGCAGACACCATCGAAGAGGGCACGATGCCCAAAGAGATGTCGGACATCATCCAGCGACTGTGGAAGGACTCGGGTATTCAGGCCTGTTTTGATCGCGCCTCGGAGTACCAGCTCAACGACTCCGCTGGCTAGTGAGCGCACAGGCAGGGCGCGGGGGTGCGGGCAGGGTCCTGTCACACCCCCTCCACCCAACCCCACCCACACCCCGGGGTCTCCCGCAGCTACCTCTCCGACCTGGAGCGCCTGGTAACCCCGGGCTATGTGCCCACTGAGCAGGACGTGCTGCGCTCGCGTGTCAAGACCACGGGCATCATTGAGACGCAGTTCTCCTTCAAGGACCTCAACTTCCGGTACAACCACCCTCGCTCTCACTCCCGGGGCCTACCCACGAGTTTACCGCCCCGAGGCCCCGTCCCTACTAGAGACCCTGCCCCTTCTGAGACACCCTGCCCGCGGAAAGGCCCGGCCCTTCAGATGCCAGTCCCCTCTGAGCACCCCCCAGCCGGCATTAGGAGACGAGGGGATGCCTGTGGGCACGTCCAGAGGCCTGGATGCGTGGGTTCAGGCGCCAATGGCCTGGCAGGATGTTCGATGTTGGTGGACAGCGCTCGGAGCGCAAGAAGTGGATCCACTGCTTCGAGGGTGTAACCTGCATCATCTTCATCGCGGCACTGAGCGCCTACGACATGGTGCTAGTGGAGGATGATGAAGTGGTGAGTGCCAAGCAGGGCCTGTGTGTTGAGGGGGGAGGCGGAGCTGCCCGCCGACGGGAAGCGGGAGTCAGTGTTGCGGAAGCCGGAGCGTCTGCGAGGGGATATTCGTTCCAGAGCTGTCTGAAGCAGGAGAGGAGGCAGCCAGCAGCCCCGCTGAGGGGGACCCTGGAAGACTTGGGGCTGTCAGAGCGGGGAGGCCCCGGGTGCCCCAGAGCCCAGAGAGGAGGGGTCGGCTCGTCGGCCGAGGCCGCGCGGGGGGCAGCTGCCCGTCTCTCCCCGTGGTGCCTGACAGCCTCTGCCCTCCTCAGAACCGCATGCACGAGAGCCTGCACCTGTTCAACAGCATCTGCAACCACCGCTACTTCGCCACCACGTCCATCGTGCTCTTCCTCAACAAGAAGGACGTTTTCTCGGAGAAGATAAAAAAGGCGCACCTCAGCATCTGCTTCCCGGACTACAACGGTGAGACCCCCCCCCCCCGGCCCGGCCGCCAGGCGGCGCCCCAACCCCACGCTCGACCTCGGCCTGCGCTCCCCGCGCGGCGCTGCGGGAAGGATCCGCAGGGAGTGATAGCCCCCTCCCCCGCCAGGGCCCAACACCTACGAGGACGCGGGCAACTACATCAAGGTGCAGTTCCTCGAGCTCAACATGCGACGCGACGTGAAGGAGATCTATTCCCATATGACGTGCGCCACCGACACGCAGAACGTCAAGTTTGTCTTCGACGCTGTCACCGACATCATCATCAAGGAGAACCTGAAAGATTGCGGCCTCTTCTGAGGTGGGCCCCTCGCGGGCCCGGATGCTCCCTGTCGTGCCCCTTTGTCTCAGTACCCCAAGCCCGGTCCTCGGCTCCCCACCCCACATCACTACAGCAGACCTCGCCCCAGCTCTCCAGACTCACAGCACTGCCTGGACTCTACTGCTTCTAGGCCCCACCCTGGTTCCTCAGGTTCCACCCCACTGCCACAGGTCCCTCCCCTGGGTCACAAGTCCCACCTACTTAATATCTCTTGACCCCGCCCAGATCCCCAGGTGTCACTGCTTCCAAACCCACCTCCACATGTCTCTCAGCCTAAGCCAAATTATTTTGGGGCTCAAGGATGTTGACATGGTTCCTTTTCTCTTCACAGGTGCCTGAACTCATTTGTGTCCCTGAGACCTTTTAGCCCTAGCCGCCTCGTAGCCCCAGCCCACAGGACCCTATCAGCTTCCCAGGACTCCTGGGCCCCAACCTGTGGCCCCACCAGCCACAGACCCAAAGCCCGGAGCCTCCCCTATGGCTCCCAGGTCTCCTAGAGTCCACTGCCCCCAACCCCAGCGCTGCCCTTCGTGGCCTGGTTGCACTAGCCTCCAGGACCCACCACAGCCAGCCCCAGCTAGGAACAGGCAAGACTTGGGGTGCCAGAGCTCACAGTGACTCAGCAGTGCAGGACCGACCAGTCTCCTACAGCTCTCGCCCGTGACTCACCTGGTGGGTCTGGGCTCAGCAAATAGCCCTCCCTCCCAGAGTTTCATGAAGGGCAGTGGAGCAGGCAGAGATCCCTCCTCCACGCAGTCCTGTTGCCTACCATCAGCCCATACCAGCCTTACCACCTCCATGTGACAAGTCTGACACCTGTCTACCCAGTGGCCAGTGACTGTCCTTCTCAGCAACTTCAGGGGTCCAAAGTCCAAGCCAGCTCTGGCCTGTGCAGCTCCTACATAGATGAATTAATGAGTAGGGGCAGGCCTGGGAGCCCCTAGGTGCTAGGGAGAGACTCAAGCTGGACTCTTCCCCACATTCCAGGTTTAGAGTAACCCCCTAGTCCCTTCCCCCACAAGCTCTTCCCCCTCTGTCCGTCCTTGGACACCACATCCATGTTCTACCTTACCCAGCCACCCACAGTACTCCAGGCCCTCAGGTCAAGGGCATGGTCTGTTGAGGGAGGGTACTGTTGACACCAGCTGTGGCCAATAGTCGAGCTGTCCTGAGGGGTGGCTGGGGGCAGAGTTCAGCTCGCATCGATCAGCCCCAGGCAGAGGATTTGGGACAGGATGGAGGCCTAGGTTGTGCCCAGAGGGGTCTACCGCAGGTGAGGTCATAAGCAAACCTAGGTGACCCTCTTGTCCCTGCCAGCAGCTTCTTTCACCCTTTCCACTCAGGGCCCATTACCTGGCAGGAAAAACTGAGGGCCATGCCTGAACCATCAGGGACAAAGGCCCATGCCCCACATCCCTGCTCCCTGCTTCCTCATCAGGCACTGAGTCCTTTCGGATGCCTGTGGGCTGGAGTCTGTGCTGCAGGTGAGGACAAAGAGCTTCATCTAGCAAGGCCAGGCACGATTTGCCCTCCACTTAGCTGGATGCACGGACTCTGTAATAAACCTTTACATCAGGGCCCAGCTGTCCTTTCTTGGGGAGAGGGGAGAGCATTAATTATCGCGAGTCGCGGGCATTTAAATATTCAGTGCCCAGTGCTGGGCTGGACATGAGTGGGAAGATAGTCCCTTCCAGGGAGAAGCACCTGGCCTGACATGGCAGGGGGCACTCTTGGGGCCATGGGACCAACTTGTGTCTCTTGAGGAGGAATGAGGGGGAAAGGAGCCATGGGAGATGTTCACAGGGACGGTCTTGGATCAAGAGGGAGTTTTGAGGTGGAAGTTCAGTCTGGTGGGGACAGTAGAATGTGTAATGCCCAGGAACACGGGCCACAGTTCAGCAGAGAAGGAGCAGGGAAGGGGGACATGGGGTGGGGAGACAATGGGCAGGTGCCAAATGCCAGCCTGAGGGCCTGGGCTTCCTCCAGAAGACAATGGGTCTTGGAAGCCCTTGAAGCTAGGACATAACTGCAGGGCTGGGATCAGGGTGAGGCAAATGAGGACCTCACTTCTGGTACAAAATTTAAGGTTGTGCCAAAAAATTCAGTAATCAAGATAAATAATATGTTAATGCAATACTCCTAAAAATCAAAATTATTGCAAAGGAAATCCATGAGGAACAAAATATAAAAATTTTAAATAAAGACAAGATCAAAGAGAGCCCTGTCAAGCCATGTTGGAGCCTGAAGCAAGAGGAAAAATGTCCACTCCTAGACTTGTTTTTATGTATTTTCAATGGTTAATGTTTTTACAGAACATTAAAGTAGTTGAAAAAACATTGAAAAATTGAAAGTAGGTACATTAAAACTCACAATATCATTTTAAGCTTCAATATTTTATTTATACCTAAAACAGAATTTATAATTTTATTTTCCTGGCTTTAATGAAAATAAATCATCAATAATATTTTCCAAATCTGCTTATGGAAAAAATAATCATTAAAACTTTTCATAAAAACATATTTATAGGAGTACACATTTTTCCTGGGGGCCAGTGTGAGCAGGCATGGGGGAGGAGAGGAGTGGGGCTGAGGGGTCCATGAGGAAGAGACATATGTCCTCATTACCCCATGGGGCCAGGATCTGCAAGGAAGGACTCAGCGACAAGGGTCTGGATCTGTGCAGTTGACTAAGCTGGGACCGCAGATGAGTATTAGACGGACTGAGTTTTCTGGACCTGTGGCCACTTGGGGGAGATGTTCAGGAGGCAGATAGATACTTGGGGCTGGGCAGAAGGCAGCATGTGGGCAGAATCCTCAATGTCCAGGTGGAGGGTGGAGCTGTAAGCCTGAGGGGGGCTAGAGAGGGGAGAGTGAGAATGCCAAGGCCTGAGCACAGGGCGGTGGCGAGGACACTGGATGCCTTAGGGAGCCCAGGACACATGTGGGCAGCCATGCTGGTGCTGATCCGAGGCCTGAAGGAAGGATAGGGCTTGGGCTAGTGGTTCAGGGCCCCCACTGAGTGATCTTGGGCCTGGCTGAGCTGGGGCTGCTCTTCTTTACTAACAACCCTCTGCCTGAGCAGTTTACTGGAGCAAGGTGGGGCAGGGGAGAGTGAAAGTGGGATTTAATGAGGGAGGCAAGGCAGAAGACAGAAGGCTTTGAGGAGCTGAAGGTGGTAGGCTTGAGAGGGAGGAATCTGTCAGGGGAAGGAGGCTAATGGGGTCTTCCACATAGCCACCTTGTCTTGGAAGAAAGGTAATGAGCTCCCCAGCCTTCCTGGGCAAGGGGCAGAGAGAAGCCCAAACGCCATGCAGGGGCTGGACCCCACCCTCTAGGAAGTCCTCTCCCACACATAGTTCTGACCACAGGGTCTGGGATTCAGGACCTGTATTCCTGGATCCCCTGGGCTGGGGATGCTGCCTGGCTTTAAGCTGCCCTATCCATGCCAGCAAGTATGGGAGGGGGCCCTGAGTCTCCAAGCCAGAAGTCTTCTCAGCTCCACTCACCATACCAGTGTAATTGCAGCCTAAGGAGCAGGATCAATGGGTACCCAATGCTTAATTCACAGTCCAGGGCAGAGGATCAGAGAGAGCTAATCCAGAGTAGGCACAGTGGCCACACCCTAGTCTTGTGGGTAGAGGGCATTTACTGTGAGCACCTCCAGCCACCACCATCCCTGCCTGACCTGCAACCTCAAGGTGTCCCTAAGGGCCCTCACAGCCTTCAGCTCTGGTTCTGGTGGGACTAACGTGGCCCAGCCACCGACCAGAGATTAGACAAGCCTGGTGGATGGTTAATGTCGCTGACGTCAGGGCCTGGTTGGGTGGCTAGTGGGGGCTGGGGCCCTCCCCACAGGCAGCAGCACAGCCCACATGACCTGGACTCATTAAGCTGCTTCAGTGGCCAAAGAAGCTGGGGGCCAGATCTCAGCGGATAGAGGGAAGGCAGGCGAGGACTGTGGGGTAGGCCTCAGCCAAGAGGTCACCAGCTCTGGGGACCCAGGCCAGGGGAGGGCTAGACTGGAGGGTTTGCCTATGGATCTTCTCTATACTTTCATACCCTGTATTGTGTCAACTAAACCCTACCCAAAGGGTTATTGTGCCAACTAAGCCCCAACCCAGTATTGTACCCAAAGAGGAACCTCCCAGACACCAAACTGGGCAGAGCATAGTTAGGAGCTGTGGGTGTGGGTCCTAACCCTGGGGTGTGGAGGTGAGAACCACCCTCTCCTATGAAGCCTTGAAACCCCCAACAAGACCGCAGGCCAAGTGTCCTGCCCCTGAACACAGCCCTCCACCTATTGGTGCTAATCCCACACACGTACTTAAGTTTCCCTGTGGCCAAGCTGTTTCTTCCATCCAGAATGCCCTTTCTCTTCCCCAACTTGGCACATGCCTTTCTTCCCCTCGGCAGAGCCAAGCCCACAGGTCACTTCTCCATCAGGCTTTTCCTGATTCACACCCTCCAACCTGGCAGGAGCTTTCCTGTCTAGACAGCCCATAAAGAGCACTTTAGACACCAAGGCTGGAGCTGTGTGGCAGGATGGCAAGAGCAGCCACAGGAAGTAAAAGAAGAGCTCGTTCTGCCTGGTGGCTTAGGCAGGGTTCTCAGAGGTGATCCTCCATTTGGCTGTTGAAGGACAAGTAAGAGTTTGCCAAGGAGGTGGGACAGGGTGGAGAACCAGGAGGGCAGAGACACAGGGAGGTGAAGGCTGGCACGTTCTGCGAACAGCAGGAACTTGTGGCCAGTCGGACAGTGAGGGAGGTGGAGAGGCCAACCAGAAAGAAGAGCAGGTAGGGAGAATATCAGGGAAGCCAGTTGGGTGTGAGGCAGGTGCCTGCAGGGTGTCCAAGGAGTCAGGGATACAGATGCTGGGCTCTGGGGAGGACCAGATTGGAGGTGAACATGGGGCACAGTTAGAGAGAGTCTTGGGGCACTGTGTGGCTGGTGTGCCAGGGGAAATGAGAGGAGGCTGCCTTACTGGAGGCTGAGAGGATGACTGAAGAGGGAAGAGGGGAGCATCTGAGTGACCCTGGGACCTTCAGGTCTGCCTCACATGTTCGGCAGTCTCTTGGGCCTGTGTCTCAGTTTCCCGAGATGGGGGAGTAGATGTGGGGGCTGGGCTGAAGGCTGAGATAAAGCTCCCCTCACCCTCCACTCCAGGTGGCTGCCGCCAATACTGTGGCAGCATGGATGGACATGCCCTCCAGCCTCGGGGAGAAGGCACCCAGCAGCTCTCAGAACCCCATTCGGCTGCCAGCTGTCCAGCCACCACAGGCTGGGCTGGGAGATTCGGCAGGTGGCGGGAAAGGCCTCAGAGCTGTGTTTGCCCTGGCGGGGGTCCAAGCCTAGCATCAACAAACAGGCAGCCCCTCCTCCAGCCTGGCCACAATTGGCCTGGCCCAGGGACCCCACATCACGCTGCCTCCTGGCCTCCCACAGCAGCCTAGCCCAGCCCACTCCTGCTCCCTCCCGTTTGGATTGAGGACCCCAAAACCCACATGCTGGGTGACCTTGAAGCCAGGTCTGGCCCCTCAGGAACTGCCAATGGGAGCACCCAGCCCTTTGCAAATGGCTTCTGTGAGCATCCAGGATGTCTGCAGGTGGGAAGTAGGGGGCAGACTGAGACCCTGGTCAGTACCTCTCCTACCTGACTCTGTCGCATGGGGAGTCCTCAAGCCCCTTTGAAGGCTGAGAGTCTTAGGTAAGCTCTGACTTGGGGGGGGACACCAGTCCCAGATCAGGAGGGAAAGTCCGTCCCTTGCTATTTTTCAGCCATCAGCAGGACGGGAGCTCGGGTGGTTTGAGGTTTTCAGGGATTGCCACCATCCTAATGCCCTTCTCTTTAGTCCCCGTCCTCTGGCACTCCCAGCACTCCCAGCCAAGCCGAGTCCCCTGCCCTTGGCTCATAGCTTGGGGCACTTCCTGTGACACAGAGGGAAACTGAGGTACGCTAGGGCTTGGCTGTGGTGGTGCTGTGAGTCAGTAGGAAGAGAATCCAAGAGTCCTGACTCCCAGCTCAAATAGGGGAGGGGTCAGGCCTGTCCTCCTAGGGCATTCCCCTCAGCACCGGGGAGGGGGCAGACATGACACAGAGACATCCAGCTTGCAGGAACAGCAGAGGCCATGGGATTAATCGGATCAGAGGCAATGGCTGAGAAGCAAGGGACACAGCTGTTCTGGGAACTCTCCCCACCCCAGCTCACCCCCAAGGTCAAGGCTTCCCCCAGCAGGGATGCCAGCTGGGCCTGGGGGCCCTTAACATCCACCACCCACCTCTGAGCACCAAGGCCTCGGGTGGGAAGCAGGCAGGGGTAAGAATGGGGACACTCTAAAACCTCTTCTCCCAGGGCAGCAAGTCCTAGACCTCACTCCCCAAGGGCAGACACAACTGTCTCCTACTCCTTAGAAATAATGAAACGAGGGGGCATAGCCAGGGAGATCCCAGGCAAGGCTCAGCACTAGCCAAGCCTGGCCCTCCTCCTGTCCTCACTGTCCCTACCCCTGTCTGTTCCAGCTTCAATCTCTTCTGAATATTTGGAGTGAAGACAGAGGAATGGATGCAGAGAACCCCCTCCTCACCCCGACCCCACCTCTGCATGGAAAGTGTGAGGCAGGCAGAAAGGACATTTTGTTGCCTGAGTGATGTCTGAAAGTCCCCCATGGAAATCACCCTTCCCTCAGGTAAGCATTGCCCGGTACGGCTCCTCTCGCTGAAGAGCCCCTCCTGTCCCCCCTCGGGAGCACAGAGCCTTTCAGGGATTAAGCAGGCACTCAGAGACCTGGAGAGAATCTGTTTTGGACTGAATAATTCCCCCCACTAGAATCAACTGAGCCCCTCCCAGAGCAGCTGATCTCCTACCTAGGGGCTCCTTGGCGCTCAGGTTGCCCCTTTACTCCAGACCTGCCCAGCCCCCTGCTCTCCCCAGACCAGCCCCTCCTCCCGCGGGCCGCTAGGGATTGGCGGGCGGGGGGCGGGCCCGGGGCGGGGCCGGGGCCCTTCATTCCCCTCCGCTGCGCTCCGCCGGGAGCAGAGCGGACTGCACTGGCCTGAGCGGAGCACCGCGCGTCCCCGCCCGCGAGGCCAGGTACCACTGGGGGCGCCAACCTCCAGCCCAGGGGCACCGGGTGGGCCCAGTCCTACTGTCCACCCTCTCGTCGGTAGCTGGGCTCTGAGCAGCTGCCCTCGCCCGCTCCGCCCCGGGCAGGCGCCCCAGGCTCTGGCAAGTCAGAGCCCCGCGCGCTCGGGGAGCAGATCTGGGGACCTGCGGGTCAAGACTCAGCTTCGAGCTTGAGCTGGTGTCCCGGGAGAGGCGCCTGGTCGTCTCGGGGCCTCTAGGCAGGGCCAGGCGGGACAGCCGGAGGTCGGCGGCACCCGGGGCTGGGGCCGCAAGACGCCTTGTTGGAGACTTGGGCGGTACGCGATGGGCCTCACGAGGCAGGGCCCGCGGGGACCGGCTGGAGAGGGTCCCGGAGGGGGGCATAAGAGGGGCCGGGAGCAGGCCTGGAACGCTGCCCCGACGGGCGCCTGACAGGCAAATCGGCCAGGCTGGCACGCCGGGAGTCTGAGTATATTTATCCCGGTTGCGTTGGGCAGGGGCTTGAGGGCAAATGGGGCCAGGCTGCCTGAGGGGCTGCAGGGCACATGTTGGTTCCCGAGCCCGTGCCATCTGCAGCTGGGCCAGCAGGCACGGCGGGCACAGGGCGCGTGTGGCTCCTTGGCCTGAAGGCGGGGCTCCGTGGGCGCTCCTCTCCGCCCCGCGCGGGGCGGGCGTGTGAGAGCCAGCACAGCGCGCCGGGCGGGCGGAGGGAAGGGAGTTCGACTTGGTTTGCAGGAGCCCGCCCCCGCCCGATTGGCCCCTTCGATTGGCCACAGCGAATGCGTGCGTTTGTTTACACCCGGGGAGGAGGAGGCCAGGGGCGGGGCCTGTGAGAAGCCCCCCCACCCCTACCCCCCACTCAGTGATCTGAGCCCTTGCAGTTGTGGGGCACATCGACCCAGGCCCATCCTTCCTTCAGCGCCAGTCCTGCCTTTCCTTCCAAGACTGCCTTTGGGCCACTGTGCTGTCCCTGGAAGAGGCCCTTGGACCTTCCACCCCTTCTTCCGCACTCAGTCTGGCATGGGGGCTCACTTCCTTCTGGAAAGGAAGCAAATCCCTCAGAGGTTCTCACTCTGGAGCATACAAAGCTGGAGCGATCTGGGGACAGTTTCATTCTGAGAGGGGAGGTTCTGCACAACCATGGAAGGCTTCCTGCGAGAAGCACCAAAAGTGGGAGGAATCCCAGGTAAATGAGGCCAGACTTGGCACATCTCTAAGAGGGCTGGAATGACTGGAATCAGGAATGAGAATTTCTGACTCCTGGGGGTTGGGGGTAGGGGGCTGTATCTCTGGGGAGGGTTAGGGGTACACATCTCAGAACTTGGTTCTGCCTGGGTCCATAGAGCCCCTGTGCTCACTGGCTTCTCAAGCCACCCTTTGTTCAGTACTGGTTCTTTTGGGCCATGTCACAAAAACCCCCCAGTCCAGGCTCCAGGTGACCAGACCATGAGAGTTGGTTGCTCCTGTCCTGATGCCAGCTGCCCTAGCAAGTAGCCTTGGAGCCCTGGACAAATGGAGAAACTGAGGCACAACAGGACAGGCTGGGTGGTTCATGGACTCTGGGTGGGGTCAGGAAAGGTTTTTGAGCTGAACAGAGTGCACCTAGAAAGTCTGGGCTGGGTGTGGGGACAGGCACTCAATTTGAGGGGAAAACGTGTTTTGAGGGAGTGACTGGCTATGAAGGAGGTACAGTTTTGGCATCTGTGTGCACAGAGAGCTGGGGTGGGATGTGCAGCCTATGCTGCAGTAGGATAGTGGCCCTGCAGAGGATATTCTAGTGTAGACACAGCAAGGGGCCAAGCGCCACTTGGAGCAGTTGAGATGAGCTGGGGGCTTGCTAAGAGCCTTGAACCCATTCCATTCATTTATCATTTACAGAGTACTCACTGTATACCCTGTGCACACTCAGTCTGGTGGGTAAAGGACTGGCCTTTGACTCTGGATAAGAAGACAGATGCAGGGGTGCACTCTAGAGGACCAGGCAGGGCTTCTGGGGGCCAAAGGGAAGAACCAGCTTCTGGGGCAGGACAGGCTTTCCGGCCATCAGCCAGGGGTGGCTTGGTTTTGAATTTCCGCTCTGCGGGCCACGTCCTGTACACAGCCTCTCAGCCGGCACGTCTGCACACGTGTGTAGCCACTGAGGATGGAGGTCACTCCAACATATCCATCTCCATGTATCTTTTCCATTCTGTGAGTAGACGAGGCATGGGTGCTAGAGCTTTCCAGGTGGGCCTGGCCTTGCGGCCCTTGTGGGCTCAGTCCCACCTCTGGAAGTCCCTGCACCTGGCTAATGGGGGCATAACCTGCCCTTGTGGGAACCTGGAAATGCTGTGCCAGCCATCTTGTGGTGTCCTGCAGAGTTCTGCCTTGTGATCCCTGAAGTGCCTACTGGGCCTGCTGCTCCCTCACCTGGGCCTCTGGCTCCCTCTCCCCTTCTTGCTCCTTCCAGGGCTCTCTCTGTCTCTCGCTGGCTGTGTCTTGTGGTCTCTTGCTGTCTTGCTGCCTCTGTCTCTTTCTCCATCTGGCTATTCTGACTGGTTGGCCATCTGTCTGTCTCTTACCTCTTTGGTTGTCTCTCTTTCTCTGTCTTCCTGTCTGAATATCTATTCTCCTCTCTCTCTCTGTATCTCTCTCTGTTTGTGTCCCTCTATATCCACCTGCATTTCTCTATCTCCCTGTGCCTCTATCCATCTCTGTCTGAATCAGTACACATGTATCGTGTGTGTACATTTTCTCTCCCTGTCTCTCTCTTCCCTCCCTCTGCCTCTCTCTGTTTCTTCCTAACATTGAATGGTGCCTCTCCTCCAGGCTGACCTTGCCTTTAGCCCCACATCGGGGTCTCTAATGAGTCCTGAGCTGCCCCCGGCCCCTGCTCCAGCTTTCTTTGGGGCCAGAAGTCCGGCTGTCCAAATATTTGGCCGCCTCCAGGGGATTCCGGGTCAGCAGGGAGGAGGATGGGCTGGCTGGCCCGGGGTCTCCCCTGCCCCTGGGGGGCCACAGGCACGTGATGTCCTGTCCTTTGCCTCAGCTGGGCCTTGGGCTGCACGTCCCTCTCAGCAGGCTGGCAGTGGGGGAGGTGGCTGTTGCTGGCTTTGGCCCAATCTTGAGCCAAGAGGTTCCAGCTGCAGCCTCCACTGGGGGCAGCCTAAGCAAGGAGGGTCTAGGGCTGGGCGGGAGGGTAGGTCTAGGTATCTGGGGTTAGGCCCAACTCTAAACATCTGTTGGATATCCAGAAGATGTACCCTGTCACAGGAAAGTCCACCTTCCGGCCCCAGCTGGGCCCCTCAGATCCTCCTAGACATTTCCGGATGCCCAGAACACAGAAGCACAGACCTCAGTCACCAGGGCCAGGAAGCTAGGGGATAAGGGATTGGTGTGGCCAATATGTCAATGTCCTGGGCCATTTGCCTTCCCCTGGATGTGCCCCCTCCTGCAATGCCACTCCCTCAGTACCCGCAGGATGTTGGCCACACAGTAGCCACTTACCCAGTGTTGTTGATGATGAGGGAGTACTGAATGGGGAACTTGATCTACTGGGGTCAAAATCTGGAGTTGTGGGTGTGGGGAAGAGGCAAAGGGTGTGTGTTAGTACCCTCCCCTCTTATGAATACCCTCTCACGTGCCCTATCCCTAGAACCCTGACCACAGCAATCAGCTCCCCACCAATCCCTGTGGCTGTGCCTTGAGAACATACAATTCAGATGTGTCCATTGAATTCAGTTTGACTGTTGACCAATAGCTTGTCCTAGGAGGGTGTTTTCCTTCTGAAGCCATGAGAAGCAGGTGAGCAGAGGGGTGCCACACTGGGAAGGGCACTTTTTTTTTTGTGAGGAAGACTAGCCCTGAGCTAACATTTGCCACCAATCCTCCTCTTTTTGCTGAGGAAGACTGGCCCTGAGCCAACATCCGTGTCCATCTCCCTCTACTTTATACGTGGGACGCCTACCACAGCATGGCTTGCCAAGGGGTGACATGTCCACACCCGGGATCCGAACCGGCAAACCCCAGGCCGCTGAAGTGGAACGTGCAAACTTAACCGCTGCACCACCAGGCTGGCCCCACAGGAGGGACACTTTGTCTCAGCGAAGGAGGGGAGTGGTAAGGATGGGTGAGCTGGAACTAGGGGCAGCCCTCATCCCTGAGGCCCTAGGGATAACCACAGTGGACACTCAAGTCAGGCCAGCTGCCTCTCCCCTGAGATGTGGGCTGAGGTTAGGGCTTTCCAGGCACAGGAAGCCTGGGGGCCATGGGAGCAAGCTCTGGGGTCTGTGCCTCCATCCGCACATATGGCCATGGGACTGAGGAAGGGACAGCATAGAAGCCTCCCTGTAGCCAGCCTGCTACTGCAGACCCACTTATGTCCTGAGCACTGGGGAGGAAATCAGGGCTCAGAGCCCTAGTGGCTCCCAGGACCTCGATCCTGGGACAGAGGTGTACTTCCCACAGCAGCTGACACAAGCAGTGGCCCCCAAGGTGGCCTAGATTCCTGGGCCTTGAAATCTTTAATTAGCCAAACTCAACACCTGCCGAGGTGTGCCTGACAAATTCTCACCCTATGATTCCTCCGTGGGTGGGCGTTACCTGCAGCACTATCCCTGTGGCTCCTGGCCCCTCCTGGCCCTTATCTCCCAGCAAAGCAAACAGGCCCCAGGGCAGTGGCCTGGGCCATTGATTTACTGCCCAAGCCCATGCTGCACCCATGAAAGATGCCATTCTGATGACTTGCTCAAGGTCACAGTGATCGCCCCATCCCAGAGCCTGACCCCTCTCTGGGAGCCTACAAACTGCTCTGGAGGCAAAGGCCATGAGGAGTCTCCTCACTGTGTCCCCAGCTTTGGCCAAACCTCACGGAATCCCTGGAGGACAGGAAGACACTGAGGTCATGAGCAGGGAACACTCTGCCCATGGTCACACAGTGAGGCAGGCCTCACATTCAGTTGCAGAAGGAGCCATAAGATGGGGGACGTGTTTGGGGATTTTGTCCCTTCCAGATTGGAAGCCACTTGAGGAAGGATATTCCATGTCCTCTGTGGGATCTCAGGCTGGCCTGAGACCCAGGAGTGACTGGTCGTAATAGGCCCTGAAGGTCTAGGCCTTGGTTCTTCTGGGGGAATGGAACCAAAGGCACCATGGCCATGACCATGCCATGGGCTCTGGTCTCTCTAGAGGCAATGCCTGGCTGCTAGGGAAGGACATTAAGGCAGAAAAGGGTACTTTGTCCGGGCTGCCAACTCAGCACTCTGTGGACCTGTCCCAGCCTGCCCAGGGCGGGAGGCCCAGCAAGGGCAACCCCAGCTGAGAGGCAGGGGGCACTCTGGAGTGATTCTGGAGACCAGGTGCTGGCATCTCAACAGCAAGCTGGGATCTTTGGAGGGGTGCTGATGGTGAGGCTCAGGCCTTGAAGATAGGCTGAACTTGGGGACTCTGGTCCAGGGGAAGAGGGCGCTAGAAGAGATGTTCACATTGTCATGGTCCTGTATGGACAGGGCTGGAGGAGAGAAGGGTGCAGAAGTGCAGCATCAGAGAAAGGAGAGGCAGATTGAGGGGGTCCAAGGGTGCTAGGTGCCACCCCAGGCCTGAGGTGCCTGGGATCTGAACTATGGCCTAGGGTTGCCTGGGATAATGGTGGGGTGATCCTCTGGTCAGTTCTGTATGGCTGCTGCCTCCCCGGCAGTGGGGCCTGAGGTCTGAAACTTGTGGCCCCAGCCTAGCCTCCCCTACCCACCCATAGCCCTGAGTGCTAAGTTTGAGACCCCTCGTGCTCCAGGTTCAAGAGCAGACCTGGGACCATCAGGATCTGAAGGGGGTATGAGGGATTCAGGGCAGGATTCAGGGTTCCCAAGTGGAAGGGGTGCCACAGTGTCAAGACCAGGCTCTGGCTGACCTGCCTGGCAGTTCTGCCCCCTCTCTGTTTTGGGGGGTTTTTTTGAGGAAGATTAGCCCTGAGCTAACTACTGCCAGTCCTCCTCTTTTTGCTGAGGAAGCCTGGCCCTGAGCTAACATCGTGCCCATCTTCCTCTACTTTATATGTGGGACGCCTACCACTGCATGGTGTGCCAAGCGGTGCCATGTCCACACCTGGGATCCAAACCGGCGAACCCCGGGCCGCCGAGCAGCGGAACATGTGAACTTAACCGCTGCGCCACCGGGCCGGCCCCACTGCCCCCTCTCTGGTCTCCACTCTGGTCTCAGCTCTCCTGCTGGCCTGTCTGGCCTTCAGGATGTCCTTATAGATCCTGAGGGCACTGTGCCCAGGTACCTTCTGGGCTTGGGGTAGATGGCTCCCAGCCCCAGTGATGGGAGAGGGACCAGTGAGTTATCTGGGCAGTGGGCAGGGTTGGGGGGCTCTGAGTTCCTGGCCTGGGGCTCCAGGAAATGAGGAATCTGCTCAAACAGTCCACTCGTGGTGGGTGGGCACCTAAGGAGGGAGGATTCCCTAGCAGCGGAGGAGAGGCTTGAAGGAGAACATGGCCCTGAGACCAGGGCTGTGTGGAAGGTGAGGCTTGTGTGGCCCAGAGAACTGGGCCCTGGGGCACCCATTTCCTGGAAGGCCCCCTGAGGGCTCTTTGCAGCCAGGTGGGCAGGGCCCAGGTGTCCAGCTACCCAGCACCGCCTCAGGCCTCCTGGCTCCAAGAGCGGGGGGGTGTGGGGGAGAGCTGGGGGGGTAGCCTCTGCGCCTGCCGTTCCCAGCGCCAGCTCTCAGCCCACAGAGGGTCCTTTGTTCTGACTGCCAGCAGTGCCCGCCGGGCGGCTGGGAACAGGGCCCACAGTCCTAACCCTCTCCTGAGGCCTCCAGCCGTTGGGCAGTGCCATTCTAGGTTGACTAGGAGGCCCCTGGCACACAGGACTGGCACAGGAAAACGTCTCCCAGTATTAATGTTGAGGAGGGGGATTCAGTCCAGGGCCCACCCCCAGAGTAGGGTCTGGAGGCCTGGACTCAGCATCTCGGGGTCCTGGCACCACTGGGCTCTGAACTCAGGTCATCCAGCTGACCCTCACTTCACAGATGGGTAAAGTGAGACCCCAAGGGCTTGCCTGGACTGGTGTGTGTGTAGGGGGGTGGTTATATACTGGCTGAGATGGCCCCTCAGGATGTCCTGGAGGACCCAGTGTCCAAGCTCTACTCCCCCAAAGGCAGGGCCCAGAGAGGGAGCAAGCAGAGCTGCATGTGCACGTATGTCCTTAGTGACCCTCTGGGAGGTGTGCTACGGCAGCAGACTTATGGGAGGCTGGGCCATGGGCCCAAGGAGCTGGGTAATCAGAGGACCATCTGTTCTTCAGATTTCTGACTGTATTGGTGTGAGAGCCAGTGCTCCTCGTGGTGGTGCCCGAGCCATGGAGGCACCTGTGCAGACAGAGATGGTGGAGCTGGTGCCCAACGGCAAACACTCGGAGGGGCTACTCCCAGTTGTCACCCCTACGGCAGGCAACCAGAGGTGAGCAGAGGAGAGACCCAGCTATGGCTCAGGGCAGGGTGTAGGGCAAGGGGCTGGAGCTGAGTTGCCTGCCCTGGACTGTGCCTGCAGGGTTGAAAGCCCCAGACGGAGCTGTGTTGAGGGTGAGGGCTTCCTACAGAAAAGCCCCAGCAAGGAGCCGCACTTCACTGACGTGAGCTGGGGCAGCAGGGGGCGCTCAAGGGCATCATTGGGAGCTTGGGTGCAGTAATGAGGCGCTCTGGGGCAGCGATGGGAGGCTGAGGGACGGTGATGGCAAACACTGAGATGCCCTCCATGCCTTGATGACTCCCCCCATCCCTCCTCATTTCACTCTGGTGCCTGCAGTTCGAGGGGAAGACATCATTCGGGATGTCAGTGTTCAACCTCAGCAATGCCATCATGGGCAGTGGCATCCTCGGGCTCGCCTACGCCATGGCCAATACGGGCATCATCCTTTTCCTGTGAGTGCCGTCAGCAAACCTTCTAAAGATAGGAGCCCTAAACAGGCCACCAACTATGACCTCCCAGGACCTGCCAGTTCCTGCCCAGACTACAGTGGGTGGGCACTTACACTCAACCCAAACCACGGCTAAAAAAACCAGCCATGGCCAGACAAATATACCTCACTTCCCAGTAAAGCCACTGAGATTACGACACAAGGCCAGCGTAACAGGCCTGAGTCTGTCCTTCTACCATTTTTACACGTAATGGACAAATCCCCATGCCCAGGCCTTGTGTGGACACATGTGTCCCTACCTGGGAGCTCTGCCCTGCAGCCTAAATGGAAAACATGTTTGTTCTAAGAACTCAAGGGGAGGTGCTGCTCAGAGGATTCCTTCTGGGTCATGGCCCACACTGGATCAAACTGGTGGTGGGTGTTCACCACCTCTGGAGCCTGCTGAGCTTGCTTCCACACCTGTTAGGGGTCCAGACAACTGAGTCACAGACCCCACACACCCAGGCCTCCCAAAGCTCACCACCCCTGCAAGCCAGGGAAGCCCCCAGTAGCCTCTCTTCATCCATCTTCCCCAGGTTCCTGTTGACAGCCATTGCCCTGCTCTCCAGCTACTCCATCCACCTGCTACTCAAGTCCTCAGGGATTGTGGGTGAGCCTCAAACCCAACCTGTGGCAGGGGAGGGGTGGACTGGGGAGAGCACTCTGACTGTCCTAACTCCCTGATCTGCAGGCATCCGTGCCTATGAGCAGCTGGGCTACCGTGCCTTTGGGATGCCAGGAAAGCTGGCAGCGGCCCTGGCCATCACACTGCAGAACATTGGAGGTGAGGCTGGAGGGCAGACACAGGTGGGTGGTGGGCAGGTGGACAGTCTGAAGGCTGTCTGGTTTGACTGACACTAGTGCCTGCCCACCCCTCTCCCCCAGCCATGTCCAGCTACCTGTACATCATCAAGTCGGAGCTGCCCCTCGTCATACGGGCCTTCCTGAACCTTCAGGATCACACCTCGTGAGCCCCAGGGTGGGGCGGGCTGGGTGAAGGCGGGAGGCCCTAGTCTACCCCTCCACGACCACACTGGCCCTGGAAGCCCAGGCTGGGCTAATGGGAGAGACGAGACAGAGTCTACAAGTGGCTGGTGGAGCGGCTGAGAGCTGCCTCAGAGTCAACATTCAGTCACCTGGGGGAACCCCTCAGGAGGGCCACGTGGGGGCCAGGGGTGCTGAGGCTGAGGAAGCTGGGCCCTGCCTGGCCCTGGACCCAGCCTGTGAGTGGGGGGGGACCTGAAAGCCTAAGGCTTAGCTCTAAGCGCCTGCTATTCCTGACTGTGGCTTGCGTGTTAACAACCCCCCCCCCCCAAAGAAATTAAGCCCCTGGTGTCCCAGTTGCCCATCAACAGTTTAGCCAGCACTGATGACATCAACCATGTTTTGTGGGTGGGGCAGAGAAGACAGCCAGGCCCTGCCCTTGGCAACACAGCCCAGGCAAGAGGGGCTGTGAAGCTGAGAATAGCTCTAGGGAGGAGGGAAACAGCTAGGTTTCTGCCCCTGGGCCCTGGGGGCCTTTCCCAAAGGGTTGGCCTTTGGGCTTGCCTGTGAAGGAGGGTCCCATTCCTTACGCCTTTAATTCCCCACGCCCCGTGTCCTTTAGGGGTGTGGGGCAGGATGATGCAGGATGCACAGGATGATGCAGAAGGGGTACAGGTTGTTGGCAAGTCCCTGGGACTCCCATGGAAAATGCCCCACGGCCCAGAGCCAGGTTCTTTCATCTCTCCCACCTCCCTGGGTCCCTTGGGGCCACTCCCTGGGGTGGCTGGACCCAGATCTGTGTGTCCTGAGAAAAACAACAGCAGTGACTATAATCGTAATGGTTACCAAGCAGGAGCCTTACTCCTTACCTCCCCCAGAATGAAAGTTCTGTGAGAATGCCCATTTGCAGATGGAGAAGGGAAGACTCAGAGCTGTGGAGAAGTATGGCACCACTGGTGACCCTCACTGCGGGTAGAGGCAGGCGGCTCCACCCGAGACTGGATGGGCTCTGATCTGGGCTCCTCACTCCCATCCCTGCAGGGACTGGTACGTGAATGGGAACTACCTGGTGATCCTGGTCTCTGTCATTGTCATTCTGCCCCTGGCACTGATGCGGCAGCTTGGTGAGTGTGGTGGAGCCAGGGCCTTGGAGGGGGATGTTGGAGGGATGCACAGAAGGGGACCCCCAGTCTCACAGCACCCCGCAACTTTTCAGGCTACCTGGGTTACTCCAGCGGTTTCTCTCTCAGCTGTATGGTGTTCTTCCTAATTGCAGTGAGTCACCCTCCATCCTGGTTGAGGGAGGGGGCACGTGTCCTAAGAGAGTCCTCTGTCAGAGAAAGGGGGCAGATCTCTCTGGGAAGCCTGGGTTAGAAGGCAGCTCCTCCAGTCCTGATCTAGATGTGGCTTCATAGTGACTTCCCAGACAGCCTAACCTAGCCCCAATACCCTTATCCTCCCCCCACAGGTCATCTACAAAAAGTTTCATGTGCCCTGTCCGCTGCCCCCCAACTCCAACACCACAGGCAACGTCAGCCTCACGGAGGTCATCAAGGAGGAGGTACCACTGGAGGTGGAGACTGAGGCCGCAGCCTTCTGCACCCCAAGCTACTTCACACTCAACATACAGGTTCTGATGGGCCAGGGTGGGGGTAGGGGACCCTGTGAGAGTATGAGGGGCTGCCTTAACAAAGTTCCCATGTCTCCCCAGACGGCATACACTATCCCCATCATGGCCTTCGCCTTTGTCTGCCACCCCGAGGTGCTGCCCATCTATACAGAACTCAAAGAGTAGGTGTCCCTGGCTGGGAGAGGGAGTAGCGGGTGCCTTGAGCTTGTTTGTGGAGAATGGATGTGGTCCTGAAAGGGAGGAAGACAGTGACAAGAGCCAAGTCATTTTATCAAAGATCTCTATGGCTGCCGTGAGGGCTGACAGGGGGCAAGAAGGAGGCTTCCTCAGATGCCAGATGGTGAGAGTGTGGTGCCAGAGGGACCCTGGGGCATATGGGGGTCTCCCAGTGTGACCCAGCTTGGCACCAATCCCCTTCCCTGCTGCCCCATAGCCCCTCCAAGAGGAAGATGCAGCACATCTCCAACCTGTCCATCGCCGTCATGTATGTCATGTACTTCCTGGCTGCCCTCTTCGGCTACCTCACCTTCTACGGTATGGCTGGACCATGGGGTCAGAGGCAGAGGCCAGGCTGGGGGGCAGGGGACTGGCCGATGGCCATGGCACCCTGCATACTATAGGCACTCAGTAGGTGTGTGATGCCTAACTGTGCCCTGCAGCTGTGGAGGTGAGTCTATTGCCACTCCCCACAGCATCAGGGTCAACCCAGGCTCAGAGTCCAACCTCCTCCCTGGGCCACCTGCTGATCACCCTCCCTGCCTGCCACAGACGGGGTGGAGTCAGAGCTGCTGCACACCTACAACAAGGTGGACCCATTTGATGTGCTGATCCTGTGTGTGCGTGTGGCTGTGCTGACGGCAGTCACGCTCACAGTGCCAATTGTTCTGTTCCCGGTGAGCTGGTAGGCAGATGGCCTGGTGGCCAGACTAAGGGTGGGTGGGACTGATAGGGTTGACAGATTGATGACTCTCACCTCCTGGCCCCCAGGTGCGCCGCGCCATCCAGCAGATGCTCTTTCAGAGCCAGGAGTTCAGTTGGCTGCGACACACACTCATTGCCACTAGCCTACTCATTTGTATCAACCTGCTGGTCATCTTTGCCCCCACCATCCTGGGCATCTTCGGGATCATTGGTAAGGGTCTGGCCCTGCTATGTATGGAGGCAGGGTATTGCCCCAGAGAATTTCCCTTATGCAAATCCTGGCAGATTCCTGAGCTCATGCCCTACATTTAAGTGATGACTGCTTGGCCTCTCATCTGAGATTTTATCTTTAAGGCTATTCTAATTGCTTTTGAAGACTTGGAACCACTGTCCTCCTCACTGGGGGACAGGATGGAGCCCAGGGGTCAGGGGCTTCCACAAAGGGTCTCGCTGGGTCTCGTCCCCATTTCATATACAAGAAAACTAAAGTTCAGAGTGATTAACGGAGTAGCAGGGCCATACAGTTGGTAAGTGGGGAGCCTTGATTCAGCCCAGGATCATAGGACTACAGGTTTGGTGCTCTGTCCCTTGTCCCATCCCAGCTGGGGCTCTGAGTTGGAAGATCAGAAATTCTGAGATATCTTTGGGGCGACCCAACTCAGGAGACTGACTCTCCAACCCAAGTCTGCAGGGGCTGACACACAGACCTGGGGACTGAGTATCATGGCTATCATAGACAGGACTCTTGCTTCTGTATGTCTGAAATCCAACTCAAAATGAATTAAGCAGAAAGGAATGTACTGGCTGAAATAATGGAAAAGCCTTCAGGAATAGTTATATCCAGGAGCCCAGTATCCTCAAGGCTTTGTCTCTATCTCTTGGCTTGCCTTTCCTCTTTGCTAGCTTCGTTCACTGACAGATTCTTCTGACACCAACAACACTATCTTCCATCCTGGTGGACAGTGAACACGGGAAGGGGCTGGTGGGCTCTCCAGAATCAGGCAGAGCTCTCAAGTGGAGTCTTGTGATGAGACACCTCCAACAAGGAATATTTGATCTCATAAAAGGGTCCACCCCCGAACCTTAGCCAATAGGTGGACATGAGCCAGCAGTGGCCATGCCTTGTACTTTGCAGGTGCCACATCTGCCCCATGCCTCATCTTCATCTTCCCTGCCATCTTCTACTTCCGCATCGTGCCCACTGAGAAGGAACCGGCAAGGTCTACCCCCAAAATCCTGGTGCGAAGGGCCTGGAGGTCAGTGGGCTGGTGTGGGACTGAGGAGGCTGCCCTGACCTCAGACCTGACCCTGACTTCTGACCCCACAGGCCCTTTGTTTCGCTGTGCTTGGCCTCTTGCTGATGACCATGAGCATGAGCTTCATCATCATTGATTGGGTCTCGGGGACTGGCCATCATGGAGGAAGCCACTAGGATGACCCCCATCCTATTCTGTCTGCCTGTCCTAGTACCCCCACCCAGACTCTTCAGCCCCTGCTCCCACCCAGTGGCCAGTCAGGGGGGAGGAGGAAGACGTGGCTAACGCTGTGGCATTTGGCCCTGCCCCACATCTTCTCTGTGGAAGATTTTTGTTAAAAAGCCAGGACCAAGGCCCTTGGGCCACTACCCTGCTGGGCTCCCAGGCTCTAGGGGCTTCCTGAGCTGGGGGCAGGGCGAGGCTGTACCCCTGCTTCCTTCCTGTTGCCTCAGATCCTACCCAAGCCCCTTATCCCTTATACAGATGCATACACTGAGGCCTAGCAGCTGCCTCTGAGGTCACACAGACTGTAGGGGCACATAGAGCTGGGACCCAGGTCTACAGCCATCCCCCCACCCTGCTGCTGGGCCATCAATTGCACCCTAGGGCCTCACCTCCCTCAGCCCTCTTGCCTTCCCTCCTTCTGTCCTCGAGGTCCCTTTCAGGCACTTGGGCTCAGGCCCTTGGATACTCTTGTCCCCTTCTCCCGTCCCCTCCACTGGGAGCAGGCCCCTCCACCCTATACCTGGAGCCAGCAGGCTCTTCTGAGGGTGAGGCTGATGTGGGTACACCCAAGGGACCCCTGCCCTGAACTTTCAACAGTCCCGGGGAGGCTGGGACTCCCCCCATGTCAAGCCTGGCCCATTGCTCACATTTCACTGCTGGGAGAAGAGCAAGCCTGGGGCCCAGAGCGCCTCTGCCTCTAGGAGTCAAAGACCCCAGGGGCCAATCTGGGGCAGGGATGGAGAGGCTGGCAGCCCCCTTTTATAAATATTATACATAAGATCAGCTGTGTTTTATATTCTTGATCTCCATGGTCCCTGGGTTCCTGGAAAGTGGGGTGGGAGCCAGGACATGGATGGTGATGGAGGCCCCTCCTGCCTCTCCCTGGGATGAAGGTGGGGACAGGGCGAGTCCCCTAACCCACCCCACCCCCTGCCTCCCAAACCAATGAGTGGTATGCTCAGACCGGGTTCTGGACCCGGGCCAGGCTCAACACAGACCTGCTTTCTCACGGGGTGAGGTGGGGAGGAATTAATGAGGCCTCAGGAAATGGGACAGAGAGAGGCCTCCGGAAGGAGGCAACGTGAGATGCATCCCCAGCAGCTTCAGGGAGGGTCTGAGCAGGGGGCAGCAGAGCTCTGCGGAAGCCCTGCAGAAGGGCCCCCTGCCCTCCCCTTGCTGCCATGTCAACCCTCTGTCAATGCCTTGAGTCTGGGGACAAAAATCCAAGGATCCTGTGCCCTGTCAGGCTGATCTTTTATTAACAGTAAAACCCACTATGAATAAAGGTGGGTCTGTGAGTCGCTGTATGTGGGGGCTGAGTTTGAGTTGGGGAGTCCAAAGCTGGGCAGGGGCTACAAGGATGCAGGGCAGCCCCAGGTGCCCTGGCCTGGGTGGGACTTGGAAGCTGCCCATTGCCTGGGGCAGGCCTGCATCAGCTGGGACCCAGCAGGGTGGAGCTGCACAGGCCTTGGCACCAAAACCTCATTAGGAGAGACCCCGCACCCGGCTGGGCCGCCGGGGAAAGGGCAGCAGGAAAAATCCAGTTTGAACTGGCAAGGAGGCTGCCAGCTTGGGAAACCCCTGAAGAAAGAATTTCCTCAAGCTGGTAGCCACTAGGCCCATGACAGTGCCAGCTGGTCAGAGAGGGTCTTCCTGAGTCCAGTTCCCATCAGCTCCAGGCGCCTGACTCAAGCCTGGGGTCTCACCCAGGAGCCCTGTAGCCCCAGGAAAGAGCTGGATCCTGGCCTAGAGGGGGCTACTGCCCAGAGTGCCCTGGTATGAGGGGCTGTGCTCTGGGGATCTCTGGCTTATTCCTCATCAGAAAAGACTGTAGCCCTGCCTGGGACACTTGGCTCCTGGGGAGTGTGAGGCAATAAAGGACAGGGTGCATCCTGCAGACAGACCCTGGGGTCTTTTCCCACACTCCCTCTATCCAAAGAAAGCTGCAAGTCAGAGCAGCAGCAGGGCTGCCTGGAGTCTCTTCAGTCCCCAGGCCTGGCTTCAGGCCTCTCAGACCAGGGGGATGTGCTGAGAGCAGCTCCTACCCCCCGCCCCCTCAGCTGGGGTGGAGGAAGGATGCTGACCCCGAGAGGCCATCCCATCTCTCCCTGCCCAGCAAGGGCTCCTCCAGCCTGACCAGTGGGCAGCAGGCTCCTGGGGGAAGGGGCCAGGCGATGTGGCCACTATACTATATCCAGAAACCAAGTGACCACGAGACTGTTTGAAAATGAGTATCCCTTGTCCCTGGCTGTCAAATTCCAGCCACTCGGCCTCTATGAGGATGAGTGTGCAGGCCCTTGGTCAGCATTAACCTTTTTATATGTTTTGAAAAATTCCCAGGTTTTTTCCTTTTGTTTTTGGCTCTTTAAAAATTGCTCTGAAAAAAAATTTGCTCTGCTTGAAATATTGACAAGATAAAGCAGTCAGAAAGCTGAGCATGGTGGCACAGTGGTTAAATTTGCACGTTCCACTTCTCAGCAGCCCGGGGTCCACCAGTTTGGATCCCGGGTGTGGACATGGCACCGCTTGGCAAAAGCCATGTTGTGTTGGGCATCTCACGTATAGAGTGGAGGAAGGTGGGCATGGATGTTAGCTCAGGGCCAGTCTTCCTCAGCAAAAAGAGGAGGATTGGCAGTAGTTAGCTCAGGGCTAATCTTCCTCAAAAAAAGAAAGAAAGAAAGAAAGAAAGAAAGTTGAGCACAGAGGTCTTCTATTTTTCTTTTCTCTGCTTATAGCAGAAAAACAAGATAATATAGACCAGGACAAGGGGACAAAGCATGGGCCTTGGTCTCCCTGCCCAGCAGCAGCCCTGCTTGCACCCACCTCACCTGTGTACACATGCATTCGCATATCGACTGAAAAGGAATTCATTCATTCAGCAAGTATTTCCCAGAATTTCCTATATGCCAGGCACTCTTCCAGCACCAGTGCATACAGCAGTGAACAAAGTGAAGACCCTGCCTTCTTTGAACTTACATTCTAGGTGGGGGATTGGATTCAGACCAGAAACATGAAACATTATCAGTAAGTTATGTCATTTGTTAAAAGACGCTCAGTACTATAGGAAGTAAAAATGGCAAGGTAAGCGCGATGAAGAACAGGGAGTTGAGAGGTGGGTCAGGGTGGGCCCCACGGAGAAAGGGACGTTTGATCAGAGATTTAAAGAGGGAGGAAGCCATGTGGATGCCTGCAGGGAACACTCAGCTAAAGGGACCAGCCAGTGCAAAACCTTAAGGCAGAATATGCCTGGCATGTGAGAGGAGCAACCAGGAAGCCATTGTGGCTGACGCTGAGCGAGGCGGGAGATGGTAGAAGGGGCGAGTGGAGGCTAATGAGGGGAGCAGATGTTGTAGGGCGTTGTCAGCCACCATAAAGACTTTGGATTTTTCTCTGGGAAAGCTAAGAGTCAATGCAGGGTCTTGAACTGAGGAGGGTGCAGGATGTGATTCAGTTGCTACTGCAACTCTTAATTTTTTATTTTTTTTGAGGAAGATTAGCCCTGAGCTAACATCTGCTGCCAATCTTCCTCTTTTTGCTGAGGAAGACTGGCCCTGAGCTAACATCCGTGCCCATCTTTCTCTGCTTTATATGTGGGATACCTGCCACAGCATAGCCTGACAAACGGTGTGTAGGTCCACACCCAGGATCCCAACCAGCGAACCCCAGGCCGCTGAAGCGGAATGTGCGAACTTAACTGCTGCACCACCAGGCCGGCCCAGCAACTCTAAATTTTAAATGGATTATTCTGGGTGCTGTACTGAAACTAGACTCCAGGATGGGGGATGGGGAGCCAAGGTTGACACTGACACGAGGGCTATTGCAGGTGTTCCTGACAGACATGTCAAGCGGCTCAGCCCAGATGGTGGCACGGTTGGGTGAGATGCTGGGCTGGTTCCGAAGGTGAGATGGTGGGGTTCTCTGATGGATTGGGTAAAAGGGGAGGGGCAGAGACAAGTCAAGAGTGACTCCAAGCCTATCTAGGGATCGAGCTGCCACTGCATCCACTGAGGGAGGCTGGGGGAGGAGCAGGCTTGGGAGGGAGATCAGTTTTGCCAAGGAAAAGTTTAAAACACTAACTGGACATCAAAGTGGAGATGCCAAGTTGGCTGCTGTATGCGTGACTCGAGTTCAACACTGGAGCTTTGGATCTAGGAGGCAACGCAGGTGGATGGTACCTAAGGCCAGGGGCCTGGATAAGATGAGAGGAGATGAGTTTAGACAGAGGAGGGCAGCAGTCAGGACTGAGCCCTGAAACAGGCCTCTGTCAGGAGGTAAGAGAGATGAGGTGGAACCAGCAAAGGAGCTGAGCAGGAGCAGCCAGAAGGTGGGAGGAAACCCAAGAGAATGCAGGCACCTGGGAGCCAGGCAAGCATCGACTGCTCGAGGAGGTGAGGGTAGAGAACAGACCACTGGGTTCAGCAACGTGTGGGTCACTGAGGACCCTGACCAGGGGTGTGTTGTGGAGGGAGAGGCGAGCCTGACTGGAGTGGGTAGAGGAGAGAGAGAGAGAACTGGAAAGGATAAGGACAGACAACTTGTGTGAAGTGAGAGGAGCAGGGCCAACAGAGACTTTTAAGGAAGACCAGGAAGAAGAAGCTATTGAGGGTAAGAGATTGGAAGAAGCTAGTAGGATTTTGGGTTGGAGGAAGGTGAAGCACTTCTGGGCCAGGGCCCTGGAGGGACTGAGCTGGAAGACAGTAGATGGAGGTTGGACAGTTGGCATCAGGGAGTATGCAGGGTGGCCACTGCTCAGCCTGGCCAAGCGCTGGTAGCTAGGAACATCTTGGGTCCAAGATGCAGCCAGGGAACAGCAAGAAGCATGTGGAGGGACCCAGAGGACTCATCCAGATGTCTGCCTTGACCTCAATTTAAAGTCATCCAGCAACTGACTAACTTTCAAACAACTTGGAACAGTAATAATTGACTGGAAGTTACTTAGAAAGAAAGAGTAGCCCTGGAAAAAGTCTGAAAGAACAAAATTGCTTTCAAAACCACACAAGGCTGCAAAGCTGTCAGACTACGCACCCTGGGATTTGTACAGGATCAGACACCGGCCTAATTCCCTGAGATCTGTAGAAGGTGGCCTCTGCTGCCCCCTGGCGGTCAACGGCCGGAGTCCGGGCTGCGCGGTGACCCACCCGACACTATGCCCCGGCCAGGCGGCTGGGATGGTCAGTTATGACTGTGCAGCCGGGCCGTGAGGTTCCAAGACAGTCCAGGAAGCCTTCCTGGTTGGCGCATGAGAGGAAGGCAGGCAGGAAGGTTGGGGGCGGGGAGGGTGGGGAGAGGTCGCCAGGGAGGGGCCGGGGCCTCAGCCTGTGTAGGTGAGTGAGGAACTGCCAGTCACAGACTTGGCCGGGTCCTCAGGGAGCCAGGGCCCCCCCCCCCCCACCCCCCCCCCCCCACGGGCTGCCTGACTTTGGAGGGTTCCCGGAGCAGAGGAAGGGGCCAGACTCCCGGACCCACTCTTGACCAAGCATTCTGAGAGCCCCTCCAGGTATTACCCAGCTCCACTCCTTATCCTGCCCCTGTCTTTTGGGTCAAACTCAGCCTGGCACCCGGAGTCCCCACTGCGCACCGGGCCCTGGACTGGGCGCAGGCGATGGGCACGGAGCCACCCGAACCTCAGGAAACAGGGTAATCACCCAAATCAGCGTGCGATCGCCGCTGTGAATTTGGGGAGGTGGAGGGGAGAAAGCGTCCTGGAACGGAGGGTCTGAAGACGCCAGGACCAGAGGAAGCAAAAAGACGGGTGTCATGGGACGTTCGGAGGATGAGCCGAGGGCGGCGACGGCTGGAGGAGGGCCTGGCGGGCTAGGGTCAGAACAGGGCGAGGGCGACGGGGCGCCACAGAGGGTTCTGAGGAAGAGGACGCCGAACGGCTACTGCTCTGTGGAGGGAGGGCCTAGCCGGCCACAGAGTGGCAGATCGGCCAAGGCGGGGACCAGGACTGGAATCAGAACGAGGCGGGAGGCAGGCCAGCTGGGGGTAACCGCGAGGGGTCGTCGGGAGGAGAGGAGAGGAGAGGAGGTGGTGGGGCTGAGCCGGCCTCGGCTCCCGCGCTGCGCCAGAGGCCCGCCAGGAGGCGCCGCTACTCCACGAAGCCGCGCCCGGCCTCTGGCGGCCACCGAAACCCCGCAGTCCCGCCTAGAGAGGCCCCGGAAGAGGCGGAGCGGCGCCCTCAGCGGCCGCTTCCGGCCTCGGCTCCGCCCAGAGGCCCGAATTGGGGGAGGTTGCTGTGGGCCGGGCGTGGGTACCGCACGTTGCGGTAGTGGGGACTGCGGTGGTCCGGGCCGATCGCACGCAGGGTTGGAGGGTCGTAGGGCAGGGTTTGGGGTGAGGGACGGGCCCCACGCCTGAGCCTTCGGGCCTTTTCCCTTGTGAAATACAGTCCTGGGGTTCCTGCGGAGCCTGGCGCTGACCAAGACTTGAGGGCAGGGCAAGGAAGGCTTACTAGCGATGGAGAAATGGGAAGGGAACACCAGCAGTGGAGGTGGAGAGGTGCACAAAAGTGAGGAAGCAGGTATGGGAACCCCTTTAGACTGATTTTCTTTAAATGTTTGAGCAATGTCCATTTGGAAGAGAGGCCAAGCTTGTGCAGAAGGCTGAAACAGGACCAGCCAGCCCAAACCTGCTAGAACAAGCTCAGCCCAGTTATACGTGTGTCGGTGTGTCGTCAGTACGTCTCGTCAGTATGTCGTCGTTAGTCGTCGTCCCCTCCCCCCTCCCCCAGCTCGTTTCTCCTAGGGGATGTGGGAGAACCCTGTCTCCATATGCTTCACACCATCACCCTCACCTCCTGCACCACATGGTGGTCACCCCCTGCCTCCCTCCCTGCTGTGTCTCTCATCTCTCATCCACAGGGGCCATACTCTTCATAGCAGCCAGAAGGAACTTTAAAATAGCAGATCATGTCACCCTCCCTTAAAAACCCTCCAATCATTTCTATCATATTTGGGGTTTTTTTAAGGAAGATTAGACTTGAGCTAACATCTGCTGCCAATCCTCTTCTTTTTTGCTGAGGAAGACTGTCCCTGAGCTAACATCTGTGCCCATCTTCCTCTACTTTTATATGTGGGATGCCAGCCACAGCATGGCTTGCCAAGCAGTGCCATGTCCGCACCCGGGATCTGAACCAGCGGACCCCTGGCTGCGAAGCGGAAGGTGCAAACTTAACCGCTGTGCCACTGGGCCAGCCCCTCCATCACTTTTGGAATAAAGTTTAAACTCTTCCCTGCCCAATGGCCCTGATGATCTGGCCCCTGCTGACCATCCCCTGTGCTAGTCCACAGTCTGGCCTGAGCTATGACATACCATGTGGCCCAGGGTTTTTGCATTGGCTGGTAGCATCTCAGCAGCTTTTCTCTAGTAGCCTGAAGCCACCCCCAACCAGGCTAACTCCCTTAACTCTGTCTAGTTGGCTTCATTCCCAGCAGTTGCTCCCTGCAGTATGGCAGAGCAATGTCCCATGCTCCCAGGGCTCAGTGACCAGCATCCCTCCCAGGACAGGTTCCCCTTCTCTTGCCCCTCTAGTCCCAGTCACCATCTATAGGAAGCCCCTGAGCCCCAGGTGGCTGGGCCTTGGAGGCATCTCATGGGCTGCTTGCTATTGCATCACCTTCATTAGAGCTGTTTTTGCTCCTTCATTCAATTAAATTCCAGGAAGCAGTGCTAATGAAGGCCCTAACGGGTTGCAGGAGAGGCTCTAAGCCCCAGCCTTCAGATAGCCTGACAGGAGGGCTGGGCAGTGAGGTGAGCAGAGGAGTGGCTCCTGGGGATAGAGCTGATTTTTATTTCTAGGCCCTCTAAGGACCCTGAGTTTCCCAGGGGAGGTGGCCTTTAGAGGCTGCGTATGTGGCAGACACAGTAGCAGGTTGGACCATGGGCTCTTCAAGGACAAGGAGGGGGGCTCAGCTCAGACTTGGCCCCAAAGCCCTGAGGGCTCCCTGGGTCCCCTGCCAAGGCACTGGACAGTTCTCTGCCCATCATATCAGTAGCACCCTGAATGCCAGGACCACTTGGATTTGCAGGGCCAGACATAGGTCACTGGTTTGGAGATGCTGCTGCCTGCTGCAGGCTCATATGCACCCCTACCTCAGCATCTCTTAGAGCCTTGAGAACCCTCTGCCTGCCCTACTCCTCAGTAATGCCCTATAGCAGTCCTCACTAACACCACTGTCCCTCTTGCTCTCGCTATTCTGACCAGGCTGGCCTCTTTTCTGTTCTAGGAACTCCCAGCCCCTTCCAGCCCCAGGGTCTTTGCACTCACTGTTGCCTGTGCCTAATCTCTCTCTTCTCTTGGCTCGTCACATGGTTGGTCCCTTCTCATCATTTAAAGGTCCCCTCCTCAGACTGTTCCCTCCTGCATACAACCTCCCAGTGGCTCTCATGTCACCCTGTTGAGTTCCTCTGAAACTGTAAAGTTCATTTCCCTGTTTACTTGTTTGGCCTGTGCTCCTGGAGGGCAGGGTCCCAGCTGCCTCCCTCACCCTACGGTTCTCAGCACAATGGCACACAGTAGGTTCACAGCAAATAGTAGTTGACCAGATGACTCCTCCTCCCAGATCATCCTGCCCCTGTGTCACGTAGAGCCCCCTAGCACATCCAGAAACTTCTAGCAAGGAGTGCTGGGGCCTGAGTTCTCCAGGTCAAAGCCAATTATTTCTGAAGGAGGTGGATGAACAGGAAGGGAGACCCTGGACCTCAAGGCCTCCAAGGCTTGAAACTGTTCCTTCCAGGGGGAAGAGAAGCTTGGGAAGAGAGGTTTGGGAGGAAGGAGCTGAGAGGGCAGGGTAGCTGACTCCACTCTCAGAACTGCTGCTGGGCTAGAAGTAGGAAGGGGGAAGTGCAGGGGATGTACCAGGAGGTGGAGCCTGGCTCAGGGCTGCAGGGAGGGAGCCACTGAGATCTGCAAGCAGAAGCTGCTGAGGCCCTCTCTGCAAGGCTGTGATTTGGTGGTCACAGGGTCTTGCCAAGGATTCCCTGCCACCTGGGAGGCATGGAGGTGGTGTGGTCAGGATCCTGGACTTTGGGTATCCCTGTGGGGTCCTGCCTGTTCCTCAACTCTGGGGGGGGCAGACACACCGACCCCGAAACTGCCTTTGGGGAAGTACTGGCAGCTTCCCCTTTCTGGAGCCTGTGGGCTGAGGTGTCACAGTCCACTGAGGGGGTCTCCATTCCTCACCCTGCTCAGCCTGGTGCACATAGGAACTCAGGATAAGCTGGACCTGCCCTGTGGCCTGTAGTGAGCCCCAAGGCTATTCTGGCTGTCCGGGTGAGCTGGCAGCTGCCATTTCTCCATTCCAGCCATGGTGCAGCCCTCAATTCTGCTGGATGTCATTTCTTTGTCCGTTATAGTCTAGTTCAGGTGATGCTGGACCAGCATGCACAGGACAAGTCATGCCTCCTCTGGTGCCCATGAGGCCCTAGCTAGGTAGCCATCCTCTGCCCCAAAAACTACATCTCTCGAAAGGATTCCTGGGTTCCCAAGTGTGAAGGAAGCAGGATGCCTGTGATGTCCCTCACTGGATGACCTGGATGGGTCCTGGCCCCTCTGAGCCTCAGTTGCCTCAGAGCAAGCGGTTTCTCCAGCTCTGATGCTTGATTTTCTCTCTGGACCTTCACCAACCCACTCTCCCAGTCCCACCTCCCTGTTCCCTCTTCCTGGAACCTTCTGCTCCAGTGCTTTTCCCCATCTAGCACTCCCCACATCACCTCCACCAGGAAGACTCCCTGACCTTCCCAGTCACCATTAGTTTCTCCCTTCTCTGCACACACTACCATGGCGGATATTTTTATAGTGGCAGCATGATTAGTTGTTTACACCTCTCCCAGCTCCAGAATGGGGCACCTCTGGAAGGGTGGGGTAGAGTTGGTGTGATTTATTCATTTAACTTGACAAATATTTACCTGCCATCCTCAAGAATTATGCTGCAGAGAGGTCTAGAATCAGAGACCCAGGAGGGGAGAGACTCATCACCAGGATAGTGGGACCTGGCTGGGGAGTGCAAAGCCCCAGGACAATGGGAGTCAGAGAGGCCCAGCTCACAGGCAGGGAATGAAAGCTGGGAAGGAGGAATGGGGGGAGGAGGAGCAAGAGGATGGGGAGAGCAAGGCAAGTCAAGGCTGCAGTGCTGGTATGTGGCAAGTGGAGGGAGATGAGGTGGACCTTGGGCAGGGACAGCCCCTACAGGGTCTTGTAGAAATCGCTATTATAACAACTCACCCCTATTGAGGGCTTTCCATGTGCCATGCACATTCTGAACATCTTACCTACATTTCCTCCCTTGGTCTTGACCTCACCTAGTGCATTAGTGGTTAGATATTACCGTGAGGCCTATTTTACTGATAAGAAAACTGAGGGGCCAGCCCCATGGCCAAGTGGTTAAGTTCGTGCTCCGCTATGGCGGCCCAGGGTTTTGCCAGTTCGAATCCTGGGCGCAGACATGGCACCACTCATTGAGCCATGTTGAGGCGGCATCCGACATGCCAAAACTAGAAGACCCACAACTAAAAGTATTCAACTATGTACTGGGGAGCTTTAGGGAGGAAAAGGAAAAAAAAAAAAAAAGAAGACTGAGGCACATGAGGCCACCCTGGTGGCGCAGTGGTTAAGTTTGCATGTTCTGCTTTGGCGGCCCAGGGTTCGCTGCTTCGGATCCCGGGTGTGGACATATGCACTGCTTATCAAGCCATGCTGTGGCAGGCATCCCACATATAAAGTAGAGGAAGATGGGCACGAATGTTAGCTCAGGGCCAGTCTTCCTCAGCAAAAAGAGGAGGATTGGCAGCAGATATTAGTTCAGGGCTGATCTTCCTCAAAAAAAAAAAAAGAAAAAAAACTGAAGCACAAGGAGTTTCTGGTACTTGTTCAAAGTAACACGCAGCAGGCAAGTTTGCAGACTGCTCCCCAGAGTCCTTGTCGTCAACTGCCACTCAACCACTTTTGCCTCCTGCACAGTCCAAACCAGTGTGTATGGACTTTATCCCCAGGGCACTGGGGAGCCACAGAAGGTCTGTGAGCAAGAGAGTGATGTGATTTCTTTCAGCAGGATCCCCTTGGTTGCCCAGTAGAGGATGGATTGTAGGGAAAACAGGAGAGCCAGGGAGAAGCCTGGAGGCCTAGAATAAGGAACAATAGGGCTGGAGAATGGGGATGTATTTGAGGGGGAGTTGAGGAGGGGAAGAAACTGATAGGATGTAGGGATAGGAAGTGGGGGGTCATGGCTCTGGCTGGTGAGAGGCCACAAAGTAGAGAGCTCAGGAGCAGAGGCCATTGGGGGTACTGGAAATGTCTGGGGGAGCGTCAGAGTAGTGGTGGACATGGGGCTGGTGATCAGGGGAGAAGTTGGGCTGGAGATGACCATGTGGGGTTCTGAACCCCTGGAATAGGAGGTATGTGACTGGAGTAGCAAGCAGAGGCCTAGCCATAGCCCTGGGGATCCCCATGGAGGAGAGGGAGCAGCTGGAGGGTGGAAGCAGGGGTGGCTGGACTCTCTAGGAAGAACTCATAACTAGCAGGGAGTGGCTAACTGGTGGGAAGGGTGCAAGGACCACACCACCTGGCCTGGGGCTGGGGGAGGCCATGCTTCCCAGTGGCCCCATCCTGCCCTGCCTCTACTGATTGGGGTTTGTGTCTACCCACCTCTGGTGAGCCTGGCCTCCAAGGGGCTGACAGGTTCTCCTGTTGCCCAGCAACTGCAGGAGCTGTTGGCTGTTGCTAGGAGCAGGCTGGGGAGGCCTGAGGAGGGAGGATCAAGCACCGGGTGGGGCTGGTGGGGGAAGAAGCCAGTCTTGGAGCTGGGTTTGTAGTCTCTGTGTGGACAGGCTGTGTTCTTGGCTATGTGCACCCATTTTTACAGTGTGGATTTGAGGCATGTTGGAGGCTGGGCCTGTGTATGGATGGATAGAGCATATCTCTGAGTGTCTGTGTCCTTGGGCGGGCAGTATGTGTTTTCACCACGATTGCTACATGCTTGTAGCAGGGCCTGCTTGAGCTTTGGTTCTAAGCAGGAGGGAGCTCTAGGGGCACCACTGGAAGACTTACAGAGCAATGGCTCCTCAACAAAGGAACCATTCAGATAGGGATACACAGACACTGCAGGGAGAGCTGACAGCCTGAGGACTGGGAGCTGAAACAAGATGTATGCCAGTGTGGTAAGGAGGGAGTCTGTGCTGAACAGGGAGCTGTGGATGGCCAAGCATTGGTGACCAAGCATTGGTGGCCAGCTCCCCTCCTGGCTTTGTGGAACTTCCTTGTCTTTGGGCTGGGGCCTCCCTGGCTCATGGCACTGGGGCCACGCAGGACACCTTCCTGGGTAACCCTTGGCAGTCCCTTCAAATATCCATGAGAGGTTGGGGCTGTAGGCTCCTTCCAGAGAACAGGATTGGAAAGACGAAATGTTCTGCTGGAAACACTGCTGTCTCCACCTTACCTTTGCCCAGCTTTAGGGTTGCAGCCAACTGTCCAGTGGGGACAGCCATAAGATCACGGCCACTTATGTTTTCAGAAGTCAGGTGGCATATCCCTTTCCCTCTCTCTCTTTCTTTCTATTTCCTTCTGTCTTGTCCTGGTTGCCAGGTCCCAGGCTGAAGTCCAGGATGGCTACCAGCATGGGGCTGCCTCCTAGAAGAACAGAGAAGGATGGATAAGCCTTCGATGACTAGAGAAGGCACCCCAGCTGAGGGAGACAGACTGGGCAAAGGTCTAGAGGTAGTAAGAGACTTTAAAAAAAAAACAAAACTGCAACCTAGAGAGAGAAGGGGCCAAACCTGCCTTAAGACGGAGAAAGCCCCAGTCCAGAGAGGCTCTGGGGGCTCTGTAGATCCCGAAACAAGTTTATTAGGTTCATTAACTTTAACAAGTTACGAAGGCACGCCTTCTCCACCCTGCTAGCCCAACTCACAGAAGCGCAGAGAGCTGGTTCCTACTCTGCCCGCGAGGTGCACCGGATCCCCACCCTCGGGCTACGAGATCCTCCCGCCCCCGCCGTCGGGCTGCGGAGCTCCAGGCGCTCCACACCCAATCGGAGCCCGGTCCCGCCTGCGGCCCGCCCCAAGCCCTATCCCTCTGAGCTTGACTCTACCCCTACAGCTCTCCCTCGCGTGGCTCCGCCTCCAGCCCGGGCCCGAGCCTGAGCTGCGCCTTACTGCTCCTTCGCTCCGCCCTCAAGCCAATCTCCGTCCCCAGATCTCCTATATCCCCGCCTCTGGACCCGCCCCAGCCCAGTCGCCGGCCTGGCTCGCTCCGGCTCCACCCCCGGCCCGCCCAGCCGTCGGTGCGCTGAGGCCTGGAAGGCACCGCCCGCAGACGCTCGGAACTGCCGACTCGAGAGCTACCCGTAGAGGGCCGGCGGCGGGAGCGGAGTGGGTCGGGCGGGGCCGAGCCGGGCCGTGGGCCGTGTAGGGGCCGGGCGGCGGCCGGGCCGGCGGACGGCGGGATGGGCTGCACTGTGAGCGCCGAGGACAAGGCGGCGGCCGAGCGCTCCAAGATGATCGACAAGAATCTGCGGGAAGACGGCGAGAAAGCGGCGCGGGAGGTGAAGTTGCTGCTGTTGGGTGAGGCCACGCCCAGCGCTGGGACCACCCCCCCCATTCCCAGCCTAAATCCCCAGATGAGGATTGTGACCTCCAGACTAAGGCTTCGAACTCCCAGACTCGGTCTGAACTCCCACACCTGGATGTGAATCCCCGGATCTGACCTGGCCAGGACACCCAAATAGTGGTTCAAAACTCTGGGTTGGCCTAGACCTTTGATCCATAGCCCAGACTCTAGATCAGACTTTCAATTCATCCCAGACCCCAAACCCTCAAACCCAGACACCAGTGCCTCAACACTAGCTTCCCAGAACCCTGCTTGACCATCCACCCTTGCTCATCAACTCACAGACCCTCAGAGCCCCTGCCTTGTCCTTCCATCCTTCCGTAGACTTTACCCAAAGCCCCAGAACCGCACGCGGCCCCTACCCTCAGGCACCACCTGTTTCCCTCACCTGCTCCCCCTATTCCTATTGGGCATGAGTATCCCCGGGGGCCCCTGCCAGGCCCCCACCCACTCCTTCCTTCCCCCTCTGTGGCCCATCCCTACTCTGGACCGTGTATCCTCCACCTGTGCGCCCTGACTCCATAGGACCTCTCAAGTGGGTAACCATGACTGCTCATGAGCACCCCCTCCCGCTGGAACCCCCAAACCTTTAGAGACCTCTGCTCCCTGCATCTGGCCTACCAAGTCCCTCTCTGCAGGCATCACTCCTTAAACCCTCTGCTCCCTCTCCCTTAAATCCTCTCCCACGCTCTGGCCTTCCCCAGATTACCCCACCCCTCCTGCACCGGGTGGGCTGGGCTGGGCTGGGCTGGGAGGAGGGAGCCCAGACCCCTAAGGGGCTGGACTGAGGCTCCACGGGTCATGCTAGGGAAGGGGGCCAGGCCTTAAGCTTCCCAGGGAGATCCCACTGGCTCTGTGTTTCTCAGTTTCTAAGCCCTGTTAGGCCCGGTGAGGGGCGGGTGGTCTGGGGAGTAGGAGAGTGTGTGGAGGAGTTTGGGTTGCCGTGCGTCCAAGGCCAGGGAAGATGGTGGCTGCTTGAGGGGTGGGGGGAAGTGGAAGTGGTGAGACAGCCGACATATTGCTGTCCCAGCAGGCAGAGTAGATCCGCTGAGCAGTGCTGGGCTTCCCGCACCCCTTCTAGGCTGAAAAGTCTGGGACATGGCCTCTAGGAGTGTGTGGGCCTATTGGATCTTGAGGCCCTGTGAGGGGGAGTGACCAACTGGATGAGGAGTTGAGGGGGCCTGCTAGGGGTGGGCATCTATGGTGGACTTTTGCAAAGACTGTGGGCCACGTAGTTGTCCCCTCCAGTTTCCCACTGGGAGCAAGTGTGGTGCCCAGTGGCAGCGTGATTTGCAGACGTTTAGGGTTGGGGGGAGGGAGGCCCTCGCAGCAGCGTAGGAAGACTGGACAGCGTATGTTGGGGGGGGTGTGGCCCCTCGCCCCAGAGCTGCTATGGGGTCCCCAGGCTGTGAAAAGCAGAGCTTTTCATGCTGGGCCTATGGCTGAGGGTCAGCATGGCTTCCATCATGGGGCCCATCTGTTGACCGTCCCTGGGGGCCTGGCCTCGGGGGCACAGCCCCGGAGGTTTCAAAATGGCATCCGGTCCGCCGCCGCTGCGGGGAGGAAGCGAAGGGGCGGGAAGGGGCGGCGGCCCAGCCTCCTGGGCTGTTTTGCGTTGGGCGCTTGCCTCTTCCTGTCTCTGCTGCGAGTGCGGCAGCGGCGGTGAGTGGGTGTCGACGCGCCGCGGTGGAATGCCCGTCGCTGTTCCCGCTGGGCCTGGAGAAGGTGCTTCCGGGACTGCTGCTCCCCGCGCCCAGCCAGAGGACTCTAGCCAGCCGCTCCTCAGGCCGATGGTGACGGCTGAGGAGATGTGGGAATGGCCCATGGGGCTTGGGGGCACAGGGCTCCTGTCCTGTTCTGTGGCGCTACCCTATCCCATCAGTCTTGCTCCTTGGAGCCCAGCTCAGGTTTTGAGCCTGGCAACCCCTCCCATGCTGGGCTGGCAGCAACCAGGGGTGCAGGGTCTGGCTCAGCATTTTCTAGGCTGGGGAGTCCATCTCAGCATCCTGCTTCTCTGGCTTTGCTTCCTCTGTGAAATGGGCTTCCTGGGTTAGAGCCAGAGGAGTGCCTGGGTCCAGGATGGGAAGAATAGGGGCCTCATGGAGGTTCCTGTTGGGAGTGTGGAGTGGGGGCTGAAACCCTGCAGAGGGTGCACTGCAATGGGCTGGGAGACCAAGTGTGCCTGAAATTCAGGACCCAACCTGCTGTGGCTGCCTGGGGAGGAGTTGTGGCTGGCCATTCGTTTCCCATCTAGGTACAAAGAGGTGATGGGAGCCCAGCCGGGGCAGCTTCAGCATGCTGGGCGCCTGTCCCATGTAGCGGAAAGGACTCTGTCCAGGCAACGGGACTCGGGCTGGGCAATTGCCAGCCTTCTCTCCCAGCCAGAACCACGCCTGCTGCCCCACCCGCATACTGCCTCCTTCCCATCTGGGTAGCCTTGCCAGCAGGCGGGCCCACTCACTGTCACTGGGGCAGAGGCAGATGTGATACACGCTGGTGAGAGGGTTTTTCATAGCAGCTTGGTGGGGGGAGCAGAGTTGCTGATACCAGCCCTGCTCTAGGGATACCCCCCCACACCTACCCAGTTCTGTTTGACTGACCAGGTATCTGGTCATTCCCACTGGTGGTCATATTCCATCAGCTACCAGGTGGAATCTGGGGCCTTGGCCTTGGCACTTGGGGGAAAGAAAGCCAAAGCTTGTGTTTGGGGGGTTTCTCTGATTTGGGATGGGCCTTGTGGGCAGCCTACAGAGAAAGGAGAGGCAGTGTCCACCATTAGCTCCATGAAGGCTTTGGGGTGTAGATACAGCAGTTCTCTCTGCCCCTGGGACTTTGCATCTATCCATTTGCTTGGTGTGCTTTCCCTGTTTCCATCTCACTCACTCCTACTTGATCTTCAAGACTCTCTCTGCTCAGGAATCGCCACCTAGGATCCTTCCTGGACAAACCCCCTTCACCAAGGCTGGTGAAACACCTCCTCTGGCTCCCAGTGCTACCACTTTCCCTGGTAGAGTGTGGTATTTGCCTGGGTCACAGCTGCCCTCTCTTGAGACTGCAGGGGCAGGGCTGTGTCCCCTTTATTTCTGAGCCTTCCATGCCAGGCATGGAGCCTGGCATCTATTGAGTGCTTCTTGTCTGTTTATTGAATGAAGTGCTCTTCTTGGGGATGGGTAGATGTAGGAGTAAGATGATGGTCACTGAGCCACAGCCTGGCATATTGTGGGCAGGTGACAAGAACTCAGTGTAGGACCAATGACCAGAATTAGGGGGGATACAGAGAGAGAAGTTCTTCCAGCTGTTTCCCCCGGGTCTCACCACAGGCTATGCTGGCTCCTCAGAGACAGCCCTTGCACTACTCCGTACAGAACTCTTGTTCAGCAGTCTGTAGGCCGTCACAGGCCACAGCACTGAGTAGCAACTCAAACTGTTAATGTGGGAGACTGGCTTAGCATTCTTCCTTTCAGCTCAGGCTGTTTGAGGACTGTTGCAGGCCTGCTGTCTCTGTCACTACAGTAGAGTCTGTCTAGCTCTGGGTGCTGGGGCTGCCCCACAGCCAGAGGGCTCAGACCGGAGCAGTGCTGCGGGAGCTGTTGGCTAGCACAGAGACTGCATATACAAGGACTCAGTTAGGTTTACCAAAAGGAAAGAGAGTTTGGTGGCCTTTCTCCTATCTGTGTCTCTAGCAAAGGGCCTGGCACACTGTGGGTGCCTGTTAAGAGTGTATGGAGAGAATGAAGTTATTGAGCACATCCATGAACAGGGATAAGTAATTCTGGGTCTGCTGCTTGGGCCTTGGTCTAGCTGGAGATAGTGGGGAAGGCTACCCTGAGATCCTGGCTGGCTGGGTAATGGGTAGAGTCTAATGGTGCCTGTAAATGGCTGGGGGCTTCCTGGAGAAGGGGTCCTCTGGGTGACCTCGAAAAATGAGTAACAGTTGCTAGGACATTGGGGTCAGAGGGACCAATTCAGCAAGGGCAATGAGGTAGAAAGGCCTGGCCTAGCTTCCCAAGCCCTAGGGTGGGTGTTTCCTGGCCTGGAGGAGGAGGGCTCACCCTCCTTAGACCAGCTCCTGGGGTCACACAGCCCTGGGTTCAAATCCCAGCTCCACCTGGTACACTGGCTGAGAAACCCAGCAACAGGTGAGATCCTGATCTCCATCCATCACCTGGGGCCAGGGGTGCCTGCCTGCAGCCACCGGTGTTGTGGGGACAGTATACCAAAGCTTAGAGGCTGTGAAAATGGAGGACCCCCTGCTGACTCCTGCAGAGCTGAGAGTTTGGTGGGAGGGATCTCCCCAGCCTAGTGGCTGCCTGGCCTCAGTATGGAGGCACTGGGGAACCCCCTCCCTTGTCCTCTAGCAGCTTCTCACAGCAAGTGGGGAGACCAAGTCATGTAGCTGATGCCAGCTGGAGTGACAGACTGTCCTGGGGACTGTAGGTCCAACCTCTGAGGGCTGAGCGCCTTCCTGGGGGTCTAGGGTTGGGGGTGTGGCAGGGCCCTGGGCACCAGGTGGGCTGGTACCCAGGCTGGCCTCCAGCCTCCCCATTCTCTCCACAGCCTTTGCCATCCCGCCATCCCGGCTGGAGCTCATTAGCACTTGAATGGGGGGCGGGGCAGCTTGGGCCTCTAAGTCTCTTCTTCCCACCCCTCCCCCAGGCTCGGCAAGGCTTTGTCTTCGAGAGCGGGCAGCGCTGGAGCTCCCACACTAGGGAATGAGCAGGGGTCTAAGCCATTTCTAACCCCCTCTTCCTGCATCCTGCCCAGTCCCGCTGGGCTCAGCTCCCACTCATGACCCAAGTGTTGGTGCAGCCAACATGAGAAGTCATACCTCTAGGGTAGGAGTGAGACTGGATCCTTCAAGGTTCAAGGGATACCCCTGAGCTGGGAGACTGAGTGAATCAGGGTGGCTTTACAAAGGAAATGACACTGGAGCTCAGCTGAGGGCATCCCAGGAGGGGTGGGGGTGGAGAATCCTAAACAGAGGGCAGAGCAGGTGGTAAAGACAGAGGGAATGAGCTGCCACTGTGGCTGGAGGTGGAAGTCGAGCCAGCTGGAGAGTACAGGCTTCCATGCCAGGCCCTGAGCCACCCACTGTGCTTGAGTTGGAGCCTAGGCTGCCAGGTGGGGACTGGCATGGTCAGAGACCCCTTTGGGCTGAGCAACCTGTCAGGGGTTGGCCCTGGACTGGCCTGAGCTTCAGGGCCTGGGTAGCATCATTGGTATCCTAGGTCTGCAGTGTTGCCCAGCAAATGACAGCAGGTAGTACTGGGAGTGGGGCCTGATTGGATCCCAGTGAAATTCCTAGACTTTCAGCACTGCAGGGGCAGGCACACCGGTCCTGTCCACTCTGCCCTTGATCTCAGTCCCCGACTGTCTCTCTCTTGGCCTCTGTCTCTAAAAGCCACCCATTCTCTTGGCAGGAACAGGATGGAGGAAACTTTGTTCACATAAGCTCTTAACCACTGAGGGACCAGGGTGTCATCCCACCACACCCCCAGCAGAGAATGAGACAGTCTGACACAGAGCCTGAGTGCTGCCTCCCCAACACCCCTTGGTGCTGTGCAGGAGGCAGGACTAGACAGAGAGGGGCAGGGCCCAGGACAGCATCTGTCTCATCTTCCCAACATCTTTGGGCAGGAGTCCCAATCTAGGAATTTAGTGAGGGGGAAGGGGTCAACAGATTCTGGCCAGGCTGCAGCTCATGTGTCCTGCTTAAGAATGCCCTGCAGGGTGCTCTGGGGAGAGCAGAGGACTAGGCCCCTTGATAGTGGCCCTGGTACCTGATGCTCTCAGGCAGCCCCTCCCTCAGCCACAAGTGCAGGGTGGGGCTCCCTCCACCCAGCCCCACCCAGCCCCTCTAGCCTGGAGCTTTTGTTCTTACTAAACCCCAACCCCACCCTCACCCTCACCTGTTTCTTGGGGCTGTGGCCATCTTGGTGATTTGGGAGGATAATCACTCTGGAATAACCAAACATTTGCAGGGCCAAGCTGGGCCTTCAGTGTTGGCCTCCTGCATGCACTTCCAAGGCTTGGCAGCAACTGCCAGGCCAGTTTGAGCCAAAGCCTAAAGGTGCGCTAGTAGAAGACTTGTTGAGAGTGTCCTCATGGCATGGAGGATTCCAGGGTGCCAAGACTGGCAGCACCGACTGTGCCCCAGGCAGGAGGAGGGGCAGTGAAGTCTGCACGGCAGGGCTGGGCCTCTCGGGGAAGTGTCCACACCGGAGGAAAAGGAGGAAGCAGCTGGAGGAGGAGGAGCCCAAAAGAGGAAGAGGCCAGAGGGCAGCTCCTGCTGTGCACTGGTAGGGGGGCAGTGAGCCCTGTCAACTGGGGGATCTAGAAGGTGAGCCCCACCTGCTTAGGCTCATCTGCATACTCCCATGGCCACCCTATTGGGAGTCACTGGGTTGGTGTCTGTCCAGGCAGCTCCTTCCCTTGTCCTGCCCCAGCAATCGCTGGGCCCAGGATCCCAGAGAAGGTGGCGCCTCTGAGAAGGATTCCAGGCCCCTCCTTTGACCACAGGAAGTGGTGGCTGGGAGAGGGACGCTGGTGGGAGGGCCAGCAGGAAAGCAGAGGGCTACTCTTATGTTCCCGAGCGGCCATTGCTCTCCAAAGCCGGAAGGCCGGCTGCAGGCTGAGATGAATGCCCGGAAATGGAGCAGCAGCCCTGGGATTAGCTCACTCTGGATTTCCCCTGCCTGGGAGTGGACAGAGGAGCCCTTGGTGCAACCTCAGGATTCCCCCTGCTGCTAAACACTGAGCCTGGGGGTACATTCACTGGGCCTCAGTTTCCCTCTAGGGATAACAGCAGCTGCCTCTGATTGAGCATTAACTATTTTGTGGGGCTGGACTCTGGGTTTTCTTGTCTTATTTAACCCTGTTAGGCTGGGACTGATGTTACACCCATTTCACTGATGGGGAAACTGAGGCTCAGAGACCTTACATAACTTACAAATGGAGACACCAAGATATGACCAGGTAGTGACTCTGAGCATCTGACCCCAACCACCGTGGCCCCTCAGGAGTCTGTGCCCAGCTGGCAAAAACTGATCAGTCAGGACAACAGGCAGATGCTGTGTGTGCGTGTGTTCTGCATGTGCCTGAGGAACTGTCTCTGGGGGCCTCAATTCCTCTTTTAGGAGGTTGAAAGTGGGCTGTCTGCCCTGGAGGGTGGACCCAAGACTCTGTGCATGAATCTTTTCCCTGCTCAAAGCCAGTTATCTGCCATGTGCCCATGGGGTGACCTCATCCTAATGCAGCTGCCCCCGTTTTTATGCACCTGCTTCCCTCCTTCTCTCCCAGCCCATGTCCCCTCACAGTAATACTCAGGTCATGGTCAGGCAACTTAGCACTTCACTTTTCCCCTAATATTATGGTTCTTCCTGCAACCCCTAGGCTTAGGAGGATTGAGACCAGGCCTGAAGAAGGCTCAGAGGCTGTCAAAGTCCAGGGTGGGGGCCCCTGAGCCTGGTCTGAAGACTGAGAGTTGTCCAGATGAGGAGCAGGAAAGGGTGTTTCTGTAGAGGGCTCCCACTGTGAACTCTGGTGGGCTCATGTATGGGACTGTATGGCGACTGAATGTGTCCACAGCGTGGGCTGGCAACAGCATGATGGGTGGTGAGGCTGGTCCTCATGATCCTTGGCCTCCAGATCTGAGTTTTGTGGCCTTGCCCTCCCCCACGGAGGTTCCCAGGGGTTCTGCTCTGTGTTGGCAGGCCAAGCCCTAAGGGGCTGAGGAGCTGGAGAGAGACTTAGGAGAGTCAGAGCAGAGGGTCAAGGCCTCTGTGGGCCATGAGGCAACACACAAAGCAGAGAACATGCACCCTCGTGGCCACTCAAGACATCGAGCCCCAGAGGACCCACTCCCCCGCCTTCCTCACTGTGTGACCTCAGGCTGTCTTCTTCCTTCTGTGTGCCCAGTGTTGGGACCTGTGTTGTCATGATTCTCAGCATGGTCCGATGGCTTGTGCGCACAGAGACAAGATGCTGGCTTGGGCTGGACCATGGGGTATTTTGGTGTGAGTATGAGGACCCGAGGGAGGCTGCTCAGGGCAGGCCTTGGGCTTGGCACACTCCCCTGAGGGAACATTTCATCGATGGGGACGCTGAGGCCCAGGTGCTGGGCATCTCACTCAGGGTCCACCACAATGAATCAGAAGAGGAGAGATGGGGATTATTCAGATTCTTTGAAAACAGCAAAGGGATTCCTTAAATGAAGAAGCATCCAGGAAGAAGGGTGTGCCAAATGGCCTGGCTCTTTGTGTCACCTGGGCCCTTGTCCAGCATCTCCTGGCTCCTGTAGAGGGTGAGACCTGTAGCCTGAAGGGCCAACAATGAACAGCTGTCAGGCCCTCATCTCCTCCGGCTGCACTTCCTTATCCAGTGCCTCAGTTCCCCTGTGTACATGGGCAAGGCCCCACTGAGGGAGAAGGAAAGCCCTCTCCTTGTCTGGCAGGCCCCAGGCCTGTTTCCCTTGCACAGAGAGCTCTGACTTGGCAGTAGCAGGCCAGGCCCTGGTTGTCATTGCCTCCTTGATAGGCATCATGAACCCTTCGAAGCCACTGGAGGCTGCCCAAGTGGCAAAGACTGGAGGGAGGGAGGTTCTGGGTTCGTTGGGGCACCTGGGAGAAGGCTAGGCCATTCATGCAGATGGGGGTGTCACAGGGCCCATCCAGGACCCGTGTCCCTGCCCCCTACAGTGCCAGACCCAAGCTGAGCCTCCTTGGAGGGAGTGAGGGGACCAAAGAGTAGCACCTGCAGGAAGGAAGAGACGCCAGGGGCTGGGCTTGGAGGGCCTTTGTCTGGCGGGGCCCTCTCCCCCTCCCTGCCATTCCCATTGTTCCCTTGTGTGCCTCGTCTCCGCTGGCAGAGAGCTTCCCAGACTCAGGAGGGGGCTGTGAGTGGGGGTCCATGCACCTCCCCCAGCTGCCCCTCGCTGAGGCTGCTTTTTCAGAAACAAATTCTCTCCAGCACTGCCCAGCCCCCACCTCCTCCGCTGGGTCTCTGGCTGCTGGGCTCCCCCTGGTGGTGACAGACCCTGGGACCCTGAGGCTGCAGGAGAGGGGCGGGAACTATGGGGCCCGGAACCACGGGCTAGGCTGGAGACGTGGCACCTTTCTGGGATGAGAGTGGGAGGTGGTGCCCAGGCTGCCTTTGGGCTGGGGTTTCCAGAGATCATCCCCACCTTCCCCCGGTGCCCCACTGGGTAGATTCAGGCGTGGTGGCAGTGGGGGCGGGCCTGTTGCTGTGGGTTTGAGCTGGGCTGCTGCCCAAGTCTACCCTGTGGTCCCAGCCACTGCTGCTTATGAGAATCTCTGCCCTCAGGCCTGCCACGTCAGCTGGCCGCTCTCCCTCGTCCCACATGTTCCAGGGGAGCCCACCAGCACAGGAGCCTCTGCAGGGGGCCTTTTACCCAGGCTGTCCAGCCTTCTTTTTTTTTTTTCTTAAAGATTGGCACCTGAGCTAACATCTGTTGCCAATCTTCTTTTTTTCCTTTTTCTTCTCCCCAAAGTCCCCCAGTACATAGCTGTATATTCTAGTTGTAGGTTCTTCCGGCTATGTGGGACGCCACCTCAGCATGGCCTGATGAGCAGTGCTAGGTCTGCCCAGGATCTGAACCGGCAAAACCCTGGGCTGCCGAAGTGGAGCACACAAACTCAACCACTCGGCCACAGGGCTCACCCCTGCCCAGCCTTCTGAGTGCTGGAGTCAGTGAGCAGTGTGCCCTGAGGCTCCTGGGCGGGAAGGAGACCCCAGCTGTGGAGGAGTGCCAGGTTGTGTGGAAGGAAAGTGCTGAACTCAGAGCAAAAAGCTAGCAAAGGAGTGAGTAGCTCTGATTCCTGTCCCAGGTTACACAAGTCCCAGCAGAGAACTTCCACTGCTGAGTCAGCCTGTTAGCCACTGGTCATTGCCCTCCACTGCGCTTTGTCTGAAAGCCTCAGAGACTCTGCTTCAAATGGCCGCAGGAGGCCACTCTGCAGGTTGCAGTTGCAGTAACCTATGCAGTGTGGTCATTGTGGGCTGCAGGAAATGAGAGGCGGGGGGAATCTGTAGGATAAAAAAATAATGGTAATAACTTATCTGAATGCTTACCATGTGCCAGGCACTGTGAGAAGGTGCAGGGGCTGGTGGGGGAACTTGGTGCCCAGGATCAGAAAGGTGCAAGCAGACTCCGAGCCAAGTACCAGCTTATGTGATAGGGGTGCATGATCAGGCCCTGATGGAGAAGGGAGTCACTGCAAGATTGAAGAGTGAGACAGCTCCCTGGGCCCCCAGCTCATTCCACCTGGCTGTCATGCTGTGCTCGCATCCACCTCTGCCCCTGGCTGTGTTGGTCCTCACCCCTCTCCGAGGAGATGGTGGTGTCCTCCTTCACAGAAGAGATGCCAGAGAAAGGGCAGGAAGGAGGCCAAAGCTCTTGGAGACCTCAGGAAGGATCAGGGTGGGCACCAGGGCTGTGGCAGATCTGGGCCTCCCTCTGGGAGAGGATCTGAGAGTGAGGAATGGGCCAGCTGGCCATTCAAGCCTTGGCAGCCTCTGCAGAGGGGAAACTGAGGCCAGAGAGGACAGCAGCATGTCAGCGCCTCCCAGCAGAGCAAACCTTATCTAGGAGGTAGAGGGTCTAAGATGGACAGACAGCAGTGGTCCAGCGTCAAGCAACCGGATCAGTGGCCACATCTCTACTGCAGGGCTCCTGCTGGCCTTGTTCGGGCAGGTGGAGTGGTACTGTCTCCTTTCCCCTATCTGTTCCCTTCTCTGTTGGAGCCCTGTGCTCCCAGAGTGGAAGCAGATGTTCTAATGCAGAGCAGCCGCTGTTACCCAGCACATCACAGCAATTACTGCCTGCCTGCTGGGGGCCCAGCAGCTGCGCCCCAGGGCAAGGGCTGCAGAGGTTTCTTCCTCCACAGGAAGAGGTATGGCCCAGTGGGAACACAGGCCTCCCCAGGAAGTCTCTATAGGCCCCTTTGGTTTCACTCAGCTGGAGATAGAGCAGTTGCTGGGGCCCTCTGTGGGCTGGAGGCTCCTGCCACCTTCTCTTGGCTGAGTTCCCCACCTGGCACCTTTGGGGCAATCCAGAGCTGGCTAAAGAAGCCCCCTCCTCTGAGGGGAAAGCGCAGGGGCTGGTGGGGGAACTTGGTGCCCAGGATCAGCAAGGTGCAAGCAGACTCTGAGCCAAGTACCAGCTTATGTGATAGGGGTGCACGATCAGGCCCTGATGGAGAAGGGAGTCACTGCAAGACTGAAGAGAGAGTCAGCTCCCCACAGCTCCCAGGGCCCCCAGTTCATTCCACCTGGCTGTCATGCTGTGCTCGCATCCACCTCTGACCCTGGCTCCCTGATCTGCCCCAGCTGCTCCTGGGCCCTACCTCTGGTTCTGTCCCAGTGTTTCCCCTGCTTCCTGCCTGGCTGCCAGCACCATGCCCTTGTTCTGCCCCTCACTCCTACCCACCTGAATCACAGCTGCTAGAGGGACAAAGGGACCACCCTGAGTCCAGGGATGGGGGCTCCAGAACCTTGGTTTGTCCACCTGTGAAATGGGAGTCTTTCTGCAATGACCCCTGCTGGGAGCACAGAATGTCCTCCTAACTCTTAGTATGTGAGAGGAAGGGAGACTGTGGCTTGAAGGAGACGGGGAAGTGGGCCCTCAGCCTGCTGGGGCAGGGAGCAGGCATTAGCACCAGCCAGCTTACCCAGGGGCTGCCTGCCTCAGTCTTGCCACGCCTGCTGCTACTAGGAAAATCAGATGTAAAGCGAGTTTGTGCTGTCATCTCCATCACTGAGCAGGGTCACGGAGTGGCTTACATCACTTACCAAGAGAGTGGTCAAAGGGCCAGATGGAAACTAGTGCCTCAGTTGGACAGGGGTCCCAAAGTCACACAAGAGGGTGCAACCCTCACCCTAACCTCCAGTCCCCTGTGCGTTGGACAGCCACCCATTCTGAGTTTCTCAGTTTACCTGGCTGGGGATGGCACGATTGATTTGACCAGTTTACATCCTTGGCCTCTGCTCCCCCAGCTGGACCCCCAGTCATGGCTGTGACTCGTGGCTCCTGGGACTTCTTCTGCTCCAGGATATGTTCCCTTCCTCCTGCTCTGTGGGAATAAGTGCCTAGGTGGGAAGGACAGCCAGGCAGTTTCCTGGCCCTTGTGGTTAGCCAGTCCAGTGCTGCCCTCTCTGCCCCAGGGGTTGACCGCAGTGACTGGGCATCACCATCTAGCCTTCCTAGGCTGTCTCCTCATGTCCCCACTCAGCAAGTGGGGAGTGTTAGTGTGAGTGATCCTGGCTGCTCCTCTGCCATGCACAGCGCAGTGAAGAGGGAGGGGTGCTGCCATTTGACCACAGCCCTCACCCAGGGGAATGCACCAGGACTGGTGCCTCTTGTGCCCAGGAACTGACCCGGTAGAGGGAATTGCTGCCCCCGCCCCCTGCCTGTCCAGAGCCTGCACATATGTGCCACTGCCAGCGTTCCCCTATCCTGGGAAGCAGGCCTGGGACACTCGGAACCCCAGTGATTCCAGGCAGCTGGTGGCATTCGGGAGAGAGCTCAGACCCTCCTCTTCAGGGAGGCTTCTGGGTTGTGGACATACCCAGGCCCACCCCTGTGAGGGCCACAGCTAGGTCTGTTTCCCCTGGTAAGGTGGGAAGCAGGGTGGAGGCAAGTGGCCAGGGGCCTTGGCAGGGTCTGCTGCTGCCTGGAGGGCACTGCAGAGACTGGGACCAGCATCTGCTGGGAGGCAGGGAGTGAACCCAGGGGCAAGTGCAGCTGGGACGTGAGGACAGTGCAGCCCAGCTGCAGTACAGGACACTTAGGACAGTTCTAGGAGGCTCTGCACGACGGCAAGGCGGGCTACCCACAGAGGGGATTATAATCATGTGACCTCATTTATTAGATGGGGGTGAGAATAGAACCTACCTTAGGATTGCTCTGCGATTGAATTACTTAGTGGACGTGACAGGCGTAGAAGAGCGTCTGATACGTAGTGGGCATTGTTCAGGGCTTTGCCATTATTATTATTGCTGACGTTATTCTTGCTGCTCATGTTAGTTTGTGTATTAGTCCTGTCATCCTCTGAGGTTGTCTTGACCAACTCTGAGGGATGTAGGGGCCAGAGTCCCCAAGCGTGACCTCCCTACAGACCTCCCCACCCATCCTGCTGAGCTGCTCAGAAAGACAGACCTGCCACAGTGGTCAGGAGTGTTGGGACACATGTACAGGGAGCAAGGGGCAGGTATGGCCAGCAAAAAGAACTGCGTGGACAAAGGCCTGGAGTTGGCAAGAGGCAGTGCCTGGCAGGGGCAGGTGTGACTGGCACTGATGGGGCAGGAGCAGAGGGGGCAGTCTGGGCAAAGGCTGGGAGGGAAAGCCCGGCCCAGCTGAGGTGCATTCTGCCTGGAGCTTGGGACGGGGAATGACAAAGGGAAGAGGTGAGGCTCTGCTCCCACCCCATCCATCCCCCAGCCAGGAGAAGCCCTCCTGGTCTTTACACTTCCTTGCATAGACGCCCTGGGGAATGCAGATTCTGGGCTGCACCCTTGTGGTCTGGCTCTGTGTGTCTAAGATGGGACCTGGGAATCTGCTTTTCTTCTTTAACACCCTCCCAGGGCATTACCCCACAGCGTCTGAGCCACAGTTTGAGAAGGGTTGGGTAGACCAGGCATCATGGTCCTGCATATCTCCCTGCCCTTCTGAATCCTAGCTGCATGACCTTATGTCAAGACTACTTTTCTGAACCTCAGTGTCCTCGTCTGTAAAATGGGAACAGAAACAGTATTTGTTTGTGGGTGGGTCTGCTTTTTTTTTTTAAGATTTAAAATTTTTTTTTTCTCCCCAAAGCCCCCCGCTACATAGTTGTGTATTTTTAGTTGTGGGTCCTTCTAGTTGTGGCATGTGGGATGCCGCCTCATCATGGCTTGATGAGCGGTACCATGTCCGTGCCCAGGATTCAAACCAGCGAAACCCTGGGCCGCCGAAGCGGAATGCGGGAACTTAACCACTCGGCCATGGGGCCTGCCCCTATGTGGGGCTGCTTTGACAGTCACAGGAAAAAGCACCAGCAAGTCCCTCAGCACTGGTCAAGGAGAAATACAGGGTGGGGCTCTGCCAGGCCAGGGCAGCACCTTGAGTCATTATGGGAGGGTGTGTGTGTGTGACATTGTGTGTCTCCCAGGTCCTGGTCTCCATCAGCTCAGGGCAGACTTGAGCACGGTGGGCAGAGAGCTGGGCCATGGGTCATGCCTGGGAGGCAATAGTGTGATGCTGTGCCCCAGCCCCAGCCCTTTGGCAGCCGTGGCTCAGACTGTGGGGAAGAGGGGCTGCAGCTCTGCTGGAGTCTGCAGGGCTCCTTCCTACCTGCTCCGCCTGGGTATGTTGGTGAGTGCCAGCCACAGAGTGTTGAGCCTGCATGTGTGAGAATAACAGGGTGACTCCTGCAGGGCTGGCCTCAAGTCTCCAGCCAAAGCCCCTGAACTCAGCCAGGGCAGTGGAGTGCCAGGGCGGGCAGTGGAGCTTGTGGGAAGCAAAGGCCTGGGGTGAGTCCACCATGGGGCACAGGTGGTCTAGGTTGCCTTGATCACTGTGGCCCTGCCAGCTGCACCCCTGGTAGCTCTGCTGCCCACCAGGCTCAGCTGCCTCCATCTCAGCATGTGATTGATGGGGAGGGTGAGTTCTGCTTCTGGGGCTACAGGGGGCTAGGCCGCTAGTTGATGCCTGTGTCGCCCACTGGGCCTGCTCCCTGATTGCCTCTGCCCTCTGTTCCAGGTGCTGGGGAGTCAGGAAAGAGCACCATTGTCAAGCAGATGAAGTAAGTGCTGTGTGCGGATTTTGATTTTCCAAACCTTGATTTTCCCTTTTCTTCCTCTCGGCCTGTACTGCCTTCCAAGTACAGGCCCAGCCAGCCTTAGTCAGGCCCAGGACCTTCTCAGAGGCAATCATCCATCCTCAGGTCCAAGTGGGTTGGGGCAGTTCCCTTCTCTCTGAAGTAGGGCCCTGCTGGCCCCACCAGCCCCAGGTGTCCATGTGAGGTCCCTGTGCCCTTTGGACCCTAACCCCTGACCTCTGGCTGCCAGGATCATCCATGAGGATGGTTACTCAGAGGAGGAATGCCGGCAGTACCGGGCAGTCGTCTACAGCAACACCATCCAGTCCATCATGGCCATTGTCAAAGCCATGGGCAATCTGCAGATTGACTTTGCCGACCCCTCTCGTGCGGTATGTGAACTCCCCCCACTGCCTGCCTCCCAAAAGTCTTCCGGGCAAGTCTTGTTCTTGGGAATCTGAAAATACCCCAGCCTGGGCCCCATTTGAGAGGCCTCCCTGCCTTTGACAGATGGGGTGGGGGTGTACTCCTGCAACTGCCTGACCACCCACTGCTGTGCCCAGGACGATGCCAGGCAGCTGTTTGCGCTCTCCTGCACGGCCGAGGAGCAGGGCGTGCTCCCTGAGGACCTGTCTGGCGTCATCCGGAGGCTCTGGGCTGACCATGGTGTGCAGGCCTGCTTTGGCCGCTCTCGGGAGTACCAGCTCAACGACTCCGCCGCCTAGTGAGTACTCCAAGGGACTGGGCGGGGTGGGGGAGGTGCGGACTACAGGTGGGCTTGAGCACTATCAGAAAGATACTGCTAGTCTCTGTTTATGAAGCTGGTGTCTGTCAACCAAGGCCTTGGTGATTTTTGGTTTGGGATGGGGGGCGCATGGTATTGAAAGGCCCAGAGGAAGGACAGCCAGCTGGCAGAGCACATCCCCTCTAGGCTAGTTGAATCTATCAACCCAATCATTAGACACAATCATTCTTTTTTTTTTAATTTTTTTTTTCCCTTCTTCTCCCCAAAGCCTGCCAGTACATAGTTGTGTATTTTAGTTGTGAGTCCTTCTAGTTGTGGCATGTGAGATGCTGCCTCAGCGTGGCTTGATGAGCGGTGCCATGTCGGCACCCAGGATCCGAACTGGCAAAACCCTAGGCCGCCAAAGTGGAGCGTGCGAACTTAACCACTCAGCCATGGGACTGGCCCCTAGACACAATCATTCTGAAGAACATTTGCTGCCACCTGCTCTGTGCCAGGTCCTGTGCAAGGCTTCAGGGACACAGTGATGAGTGGAGCAGACAGGTCCCCAAGCAGTGACAACCTAGGGTCATGCTGGGAGTGGGATAGGTCCAGAGGAGGGACTGCCTCAGCTGAGCCTTGCATGAGAGTTACAGGAGGAATAGGGCAGGGTTCAGGCAGGGCAGCATGTGCACAGTCCTGGGGGTAGTAGCATGCTGGCTGTGCTTGAGGTCATGGAGGATGTTCAGGCTGGCTGGAAAGGGAGACACAGGGGGAAGAGATTGTCTGGGAGGTGACATATGTTTGTAGGTTGGAGCCCTGGACCTCAGCTCTGACCTTTACTGGCCCCAGGCTAAGCTCAGGCCTCAGCTGGGGAATCACAGGGGGTTCCAGGAGTCCCAGAGGCTCAGCCCACAGGGTTATGCTCTGAACCCCTTCCCTGAAAGTACCTTCCATGTACCAGGCCTGGTGCAGGGCGCTGAGCTCCCCGTGGGGAACAGGACAGATGGGCCAGTGGCCAGCTCTGATGGCTGCAGGGGACATCCACAGGCTTTGGATGGTGCCACCCATCCTACCCTCTCCTACTTGCCCTCTCCTCTTACCTGCCCTCTCCTATCTCTGCTTAACCCTGTCTGGAACAGCTTTCCCGCTCCCACTGCCCATCTAATCCTGAGCTGGCCCAGAGAGGGCTGGACCTTGGTGAGGTGGGTGGGACACGGGTCTTGCCTGGCCCCCAGTCACAGGGATGGCCTCTCCCTACCCTCCTTGCAGTGGCCTGAATGCCCTTGTGTGTGCTTCCCCCACCCCCAGGAGCTGTAGAATCACAGCCAGACACCTTGGGGGCCTCCAGGCCTCAGTGCTTCCCCTCCCAGAGGTCACAGACGCAGTGCCAGGGGTGCTTGCAAGTCCCGAGGCAGGGAGGGGTGGGCCCTATCAACCACTGCCACCTCAGCACCCAGGATACTTAAGGAGGGTGGGGATAGAGCCACCTTCCAGGCCATCTCCTACTCCTCCATCATCCTGGTCTTCATTCCCCAGACATTAAGCACCACTGTGTGCCCAGCACTGTTCTGGGTCTGGGGATTCAGCAGTGGACATGGGCACTGCTCTCTGAGGCAGGTTTGTGCCATGACCAGATCACCCTGGGGTGGGGAGCAGATTGGAGCACTACAGGGAAAGGGCTATGCCAACCCCTCTTCCAGCAGTCCTCCAAGGCTGTCATGGGGCAGCAGGTCCCTGGGGTGAGTCTACCTGTTGGAGAGAAGGGAGAAGCTGGTGTAGAACCCACCATGAAGCCTCTAGGCTTGAGGCTCTCAGTAGGGGGCAGGGCACAGTATGCGGGTCACAGCACATGCGTCATGGTCCCCTATGGCCCTTCCTGTTTTTCTGTTCTGCCCCTGTGTCTCTGAGGTCATTTCCCTCTGGTTCAGCTGCTGGTAGAAGCCAAGGGTTGGCCCTAGTAGCCCTGCCCCAGGAGCAAGACATTGGCACTGGGCAGTGGTTTGGAGGTGTGGACGCAGCTCCCAGGACACAGCAAGGATATTGAGGCAGGCAGCAGAGCTGAGCCCAGGGCCCAACAGAGGTGACATTGATCCTTTTTAAGGAAGCTGGTAAGGAGGAGCCCCTGGGACCCCTGCCAATCAGGTGTCCATGCCCTCCCCCTGAGGAGCCCAGATTTTACTGGGCACTAGGCAAAGAGCCCACTGGGCCTGGCAGGCCCCAACCTGTTTGGCCCTGCATCGAGGGACACGCCAGGCTGCTCTGCCGGGTACCATAATTGCACCGATTAGCATCCTGAATCCCTCACTGAAGGACTAATTTGCCTCCTCTCACCTGCCTTGTCTGCAGCTCCACCACCCTGGATCCTGTCCAAGGCCTGGCTCAGACCTGGGTGCTAGGGCTTGGTTGGCCAGCCACAGAGCTGTACCTCCTTCCAGGCCCATTCTGCAGACAGGAGGCAAGGGATTCCAGTCCAGGTTTCTCCATCAGAGCAGTGAATGTCATGCAGGCAAGGGTTCAAGAGGCAAGGACTACGTCTGAGAGATGAGGGGACAGGAAGGAAAGGGGCCTTGGCCAGATGGCCCAGGGCCAGCTAAAGAGGCCCCATGTTGACCTCCACTGACCCTCCCACCCCCACCTCCAGCTACCTGAACGACCTGGAGCGCATCGCCCAGAGTGACTATATCCCCACACAGCAGGATGTGCTACGAACCCGCGTGAAGACCACAGGCATCGTAGAGACACACTTCACCTTCAAGGACCTACACTTCAAGTGAGTGGGAGGGTGGAGGGGCAGCACCTGTCAGCCTTTGCAGTGACAGAGAGAGGGGCCGGTCCAGGTGCCCCAGCCCCACTCTGAGGTTTCTCAAGGTTGTGTGGTTGCCAGTGTCTCACAGCGTCTGTGGACCCTGACACATGTGGCTACACCCTGCCTTGCTGACCAGTCCTAACCCTGCCGGTCCAGACATGCCCTGGCGTAGAACCAGGGGTAAGGTGGGCAGACGTGGCTGATTCCATGAAGGCAGCTGCCCCACTCTGAGTAGGCCTCTGTCCTCAGTCAGCCACCTTGTGAAATGGGGCAGAGAACCCCTCAGAATCCCCTTCTCTGGAGTTCAAGCGACTCTGTCTGCAGGATGTTTGATGTTGGTGGTCAGCGGTCTGAGCGGAAGAAATGGATACACTGCTTTGAGGGCGTCACAGCCATCATCTTCTGCGTAGCCTTGAGCGCCTATGACCTGGTGCTAGCTGAGGATGAGGAGATGGTAAGAGGCCAAGAGGCCACTGGGGGCGGGGGGGGGGGTGGGAGTGGAGGGTTTGTAGCTGGTGCTGACTGCATTGTCCCGCCCCCAGAACCGCATGCACGAGAGCATGAAGCTGTTTGACAGTATCTGCAACAACAAGTGGTTCACGGACACGTCCATCATTCTCTTCCTCAACAAGAAGGACCTGTTTGAGGAGAAGATCACACACAGCCCCCTGACCATCTGCTTCCCCGAGTACACAGGTGTGGGGACTGGGCCTCTGGGAAGGAGCTGGTGGAGGAGACCAGGTGGCCCCCAGGCGCCCCCTGCTGGACAGAGAGTAACTGTGGACCCTCATGCAGGGGCTGGTGCCTCACAGGCTTATATGCTTTTGCCTGCACACACAGGGCCTTCTTAACACACTTGGGGAAGTACCACTTCCATGTCACGTGGGCCTCCTCCTCACACAATCAGGTGCCCATCTTTACACACTTAGATGTACGTGTGCATTCACACACATTGTCATCTTGTACATATGTGTATGCACACATTATATGCCTGTCCGTTCATGTGCACAGAACTGTGGGACGGGCCTGCTTGCTGCACACGCAGCACAAGCCCTCATCACTTTGTCTCCCACAGGGGCCAACAAGTACGACGAAGCGGCCAGCTACATCCAGAGTAAGTTTGAAGACCTGAACAAGCGCAAGGACACCAAGGAAATCTACACGCACTTCACGTGCGCCACCGACACCAAGAACGTGCAGTTCGTGTTTGACGCCGTCACCGACGTCATCATCAAGAACAACCTGAAGGACTGCGGCCTCTTCTGAGGGGCAGCAGGGCCTGGCAGGATGGTGAGCCAGAGGGGGCCCAGGGAGGGGGCTAGAGAGGAACAAAGTGGGGCCACTGAGCCCTGAGAAGGGACGGGGCTGGGTCAGGGGAGGGTCCAGGTGGTGGTGATGAGCCTGGGCCTGTAGGAGACCAGAGGACAGGAGGGAAGCACAGGGTGGTGAATCAGAGGACGACTGAGTGCAGGGCACTGAGCAGGTAGCGCAGGCTGACCTGGGCTCCCTTCTGCCCAGTGGTACAGACAGCAGGAGGGCCTGGCCATGAGCTAGGACAGAACTAGGGGTTGTCCCAACCTTACTTGGAGAAAACTCACTTCCTCACCCACCAGGCCATTTGCCTAGCCTGAGGAAGCTGGATGACAGAGGGAGGCCCAACCACCTGCCACTTAGTGTGACCTGCTCTGCGCTCATCCCTGTCGTCTTTCCCTTGGACCTATCTGAGAGTCCAGGCTGAGGCTGGCCCCACTGGCCCTGGGGGAGGTGGGGAGGACCCTGCCAGTGCTACAGACTCCCCTCCCCCACGTAACCCAGCAACAGACACTGGCTCCTGGATGGCCACTGTGTCCGTGGTAACGAGTGGGTGGGAAAAAGGAGAGGGTCATTGTCTAGGGAGGCAGGAGGAGAGACACACACTGGCTACCTCCCAACCCATGCCCTCACTGTCCCCCACCTCCAGGGCCACCGCTGACTCTGCTCCCCCCCAGCCCCTGAGGAAGATGTGGGCAAGAGGACTACGCTCCCCACCTTTCCCCCCTTGGCCGCTTTTCCCCTCTTTCCTCTCTCTGTTCTTGGCTCCCCCATCCCCTCCCTCACCTCCAGAGACTTGGGGGAGGGGCTGCCACAGGCATACCTGTTTGAAGCCTGCCCTTGTCCAGGTGCCAGGAATGGCTGCGGTACCCCCTCCTGGGCATCTGTTCTGGTTTTAACTGTTGTCTTGTTCTCTCATGGGGGAGGGGAGCACATGCTGAGTCTCCCAAGGCCTGCGTCTGGAGGGGCACCCACTTCTCCAGCCTGGGACCCCTGGCTTCACCCAACACCAGCCCCTGACCCAGCCCGAGTCCAAATGTTTACAGGGAGCCTCCTGCCCACCCCACCTCCCCAGCCGCTTGGAGGCCCCAAAGGAAAAAGCACAAGAAGCGTGAGACGCCACCATTCCTGGAGACCACAGTCCATTCTAGTAGCTTTTTAAAAAAATGAAAGTAAAGGAAAAAAAAAAAGAAAACTGCAGACCTAGTAAACTTTTTAGAGAAAAACTATTTAAAACTGTCAGATCCTGACCAGCACCCACCCAACCCCCTTCCAGTGATTCCGTGCCTTCAGTGTGTCTGCGTGTTTACACCCATCCCTCCGCTGGCTGCCCCCTGTGCGGGTGGCACCCCTGCCCTGCCCTCCACAGAATTGGGCTCCAAGGGCTGTTCCAGACAACTGCCAACGTCACTGAGGGCCCCGCCCCAGCGGCCCTGGGCCCTGGCTCCATTAACCCACATGTAGCTCCTTAGCGCTAACCTAGGAACCACTGCTGCCTGCTGAGGGGCCATGCCCCTCATGCCCTCGCCCCAGGCCCGGGTCCTTCAGCGTTGAACACTTCCTTGCTTTTTTCACATGTTTTATGGAATTGTTCACCTGGTTTGAAATAATAAAATGTAGAAAGAAAAAATACCAAGAACTGCTCAACATTTTTCTCTCCTGGGGGCAGAGACACAGGCTAAGATGTGCCAAGGTGGTAGTGATCCAGGACCTGAATCCTTAGTCGTGGCAGGGCCCTGGGGGCTCACTCTCCAGGTCATGTTCAGGCCCATACTCAGCACCTCAGTTTTCCCACTTAGACTAGTCATCTTCCATGCTCGGGCCTGTATGTCTGCCCCTCTCCTCCCAACAGACTCTGCAGTCTTGGGTCTGGGGTAGAGCATTGCTGGAGCAGCAGGGCAGATTTCTTAAAGGAGCTGTTCTCCTAAGTGATTCTTCCACACTGGGAGCCGGAGGGGTGTCCAGTGAGTCTAGTGCAGAAGAAAAATATGACTTGTGACCTCCTAGGCCCAAGGCCCAGAGACAGTGTGAGTTGCTGAAGTCACACAGCCAGGAGGCCGCAGCACCTCACATAAACCTCCCTTCTCCCAATTTGAGATGTTGCTGAGCCCTGCCCAGAACTGAGGCCCTTGGGCTTGACTAAACAAAAACTTGGGAACAGTAGGCGCCTTGAGGCATGTTCAAAAAGGTTTCTGCCCCAGAGGTCCCACCAAACCTGAGGGAAGGAGAGACAGGCAAGTAGCCACACTTCAGCAAGGCGGGAGCCATGGGCAGGGTTCCTGGAGGGCTGCATCGGGACTATACCTCTAAGAATGCATAGGCTTCCAGGGGGCTGTGGGAAGTGCATGTGCGTTGCTGGAGAAGGGACAGGCAGGTGACAAAGCCAGGGTGCCTATGGGATGGGCCTGAGCGCCAGCCAAGGTGCCTGCACTTTGTCTCGCGAAAGGACCGCAGCCGGCTGAGGCTGAGCCTATGGGAAGCGGCTTGGTGAAGGCCGGCGTCTCCCCGGCTGGGCTCGGAGCGAGCGCCTCCGCCTACGACCGCCAGAGGGCGCCGCAGCCCGTGCTCGGCCCCGCCGGGCTGGTCATGGAGGCTGACGTCATCGGGTCCTGTGCAGGCCGCGGGGCACAAAAGCAGCTTTGTGGGGCGGCGGCGGCTCCGCGCCTGCCGCGGGACCGAGCGGCCTGGGCTGGGGTCGGCGCCGCGGAGGCGGGAAGGGCGAGGGGAGGGAGGGTGGAGCCGGGCACCCGAGACCCCGCCTCCGCACACCTGCCAGTACCCCGCGGCCTCCGGCCCGGCCCCGAGTCCTGGCAGGAGATGAGAGGCTGTGGCCGGGCCATCGGAAGGAGATCAACGCCCCCAGCACCCGTCCCCGCCCCAGTTCCGCGGTCCTTTCCTGCTACCTCTGCCTCCGAGGGCCAGCCGAGGCCCCAGCGACAAGAACAGGACCGCGCACCCAACCCAGGATCCCCGCCTGCCTTCAGCGGTCAGGACTGGACCCCGCTGAGCCCCAGACATGCGGGCGGGGCCGGTGCTGTGATGCCCGCCCAGCAGGAAGAGGGCACACAGATAGTTCCTTCCTTCCGTCCTGAGGGGAACCCTGCACAGAGAGACCATTGAGGGCCTGGCATTGTCTGCCTGACGTACCCAGTGCCTCCCTCCCTGGGTGGGCCTTGCAGGATTCTGGCCAGGATCCCCTTGTGCCCGACTTGGCAGTGAGTCTGGGTGGGGTCCTGGCAAGCAAGACTTCCCTGAGTGCAGACAGCTAGGCCCCCACCTGCCCTTGGCCCTCCTACCCCCGTTCTGATTTCTAGGGCATAAGGCTTCATTGTCCCAGCACTGGCGGGGGCGGCCTCTCAATTCCTCCTTGTCTTTGGCAAATTGGGAAATTCCCAACCATGTGGGGGTGGCAGGCAGGGGGGGCATCCCAGGTGTCCTGTACCCCAGTGGAGGGACTCTATGAAGTTAACTCCTTGCTGATTTGCTGATCCCCCACTGCCTTGAGCTGTCCAGGGCTGGATCTCAGCCATCCCTCATCCCTGGGAGCAGGTGGGTGAGGGGAGCCAGAGATTCAGTGCTCCCTGGCCCTGTGTCCCCCAGAGCTTTCCCAGCCTAGGAAGGCCCATCCTCCTGGCCCACCCATGGACAGGCAACTGCAGCTATGAGGCCTGGGATCCTTAGACAGGCAGAGCCAGGCAAGGGACCCAGGCTTCTGCTCCCAGATCAAGCCTGCAGGTCATGGTATGAAGTGGGCTGTCTCTAGCCAGTGGGGACCACAACGGGGCTGACCCATCTCCCAGAGGGCCCGCCCCACTCCAAACAGTGGCTCAGACTACTGATGTGGTGGTGGCAGCCTTGGTATTTTTAACCTGTTTGGGGGGTAGGGAAACAGCTAGGATGAGTGAAAGAGGCAAGCTCTGAGAGTCAGAGAGACCTGAAGAGGGGAGGGGGTAGGAGCCAGGCAGGTGACCACCTCCCAGCTCCCCCCAGCAGGTGGGTGTAAGCCCAGATGCCAGGTGCAGAATGAAGAGGGGGTCCCATTAGAACTGGGGTCTCTGAGGCTGCAGGAGCTGCCAAGGTCTGGAGGAACCCCTCACTGTGTTCCAGGGCAGCCCCATGGCTCCTCCTTACATCAGGAAAATCTATTCTCTTCAGAGCCCCTCAGAATCACCCCCCCCACACACACACACACACCCAGAGTGCCAAGCCAGCCCCCAAGGCTGGAGAATACAAGCCCTGACTCCAGCCACCTGGCCTATGGCATGGCCAGCCAGGTCCTAGTTGCCCTGGGAGTCAGGGAGAGGGCTGGGACAGGACTGCAGCTTCTCTTGGCTGAGTTCTGGGTCCAGGCCCACTCCCAAACAACTGACCCCAATCCTTGTGTTCCTTGTGTCTGTTGCCCTGAAAGATCCTAGGGGCCCTCATCCCTGCCATGGGGCTGTGCGTTCCCCCAAGTCCCCCTTGGACACCCGGAAGGGAAGCCAGCCCCCATCACACACCCAAGGAGGGCCTCAAGCCAGCTAGGGTATGTGTGCAGCTGTGTGACAAGTCTGTCCATGCCTTCCAGCCACTCAACTCCTCAGTTAATCAAACAGTGATGGGCACCAGTGTCCAAGGGGGCAGGGGTCAAGGCCATGGATCCATTTCTCCTCCTTGCCTTTGTTTCTCCCTTGCAGGAGATGCAGCCCCGCAGTGCTCTTATTTAGGAGAAGAATCAGTTTGACATCCCTTCCCACTGACTGCTTTCTGACCTCATTGTGGGTGGAGGGAGTTGCCTAGGGGGCTAATGCAGGGTCAAGGAGGGGCCTGAAGTGCCCCTTCTCATCAGTCCCCCATCCCCACCGAGGCTCAGCAGGCCCAGGAAGGTGGAACGGCTTCCTAAAAGTGCTCTATCTCCTGCTTCCTTGTGCCTATCTTCTGCCAGGTCCTGGGGCCCCCAATGATGATAGCCCTGGGGACCCAGAGCCCTGCAGAGAGGCTTGAACCTGGTGTCACATGACTGGGGCTTCATTGAGGAAGTGTGATACTGGAGAGGTGGATAGGGAATGGTGAGGAAGAGTCCAGCAGGTGGCAAAGGGGAGGGCCTGACAGGTGGAGGGCACAGTCCAAGCAAAATCCTGGTGAAGAAAAAGCTGCCACCTCCCAGAAATGGGGTAGCTGGAGCACTGGCAGAGTCAGCCCGGGCTGAGCTAGGGAGGGGTGGTGTGGATGCCAGGCCAATAGCTTCAACGAGCTGAGTCAGGGCCTGGGGGGGCAGGGTCCTACAGAGGGGAGGCACTGGGAGGAGGAGTGGCAGAAACACCGCAGGGACAAGGCCTGGGGGTCGGGGGAAGGGGTCTGTCTTCACCCCACAGGGGAGGAGGCGGGGCCTTGTCCTGTCTTGAACAAAACCAAAAGGCTTCCCTGAAATAGAGGCTCTTGGGGAGGAAGTGGGTGGGCTTAGGCACAGGTAGAGGTGGTAGGAAGTAACTTACTGGAGGAGTAAGAAGACTGAGCAGTCCCCAGGGGCTGGGGAGGGAAGGAGGTTCAGGTGGAGGGTAGGGGAGGTCATTGTGTTTCGGGCCGAGGCAGTAGGGGCAAGGAAGGAAGGGTGGTAGGGGTGTGGTGGAGGGAAGGGGACAGGAGAGGATCAGAGCCTGAGAAAGGGCCCCATGAAGCTGGGCTGGAAGATGCAGCAATGAAGGATCTTGCTCGATCGAGGCCCTCAGGCCTGGATGCCACAGGATGCATAGTGCTGAGGTGGCAACAAGAGTGCACACCTGTGTACTACCCCCCCAGTGTGCCAGACCTGCCTGGCCCACCATTAACAACTGCAGGACAAGGAAAGAGAGTGAGCTGAGAGGTTCAGTCTCTCCCTAGGGACACACAGCCGGTGGGCAGCAGAGTCGGAATACAACCCCGCCCCTCCCTGGGCTACTAAGGGGGTTGATTCCTGGGGAAGGCTCCCGCCCACCCCCTGGAGAGCATCCGGAGCCCCACAGCCAGCACTCCTGGGAGGCTCTCCTGGAGCCGATTGAGGGAATGTAGCATTTATGTTAATGTATGTTAATGAGTGTAGGGTGCCACCAGAGTCTGCTTTCGCTGCATTCCTGGTACCGCCCTCCCCTTTTCCCCTCCCCCTCCCCCAGGCTAGGGAGAAGGAGGGGAGAGGGAGGCCCCACTCCTAGCCCCCCCTCCCCTCCCCTGCTGGGCAATGAAGAAAACAGGAGTGAGTGAAGAGCTGTGATGTGGCTGGTGGGGGGGGGCTCCCCCATCCCAGAGGGGCTGACCTCAGCCAGGGAGGAATGTGCAGGAGGCGGAGGGCAGGGGCGGAGCCGGTGGGGGTAGGGCCACAGCCAGAGGCCCAGGGTTCCTGGTAGCCCCTCCCTCAGCCCCTCCATCTCAGCTCTGACAGGGCCCTCAGAAGGGAAGGGGAACAGGCAAGGAGGGGAGGAGCTGATCTTTCCAAAAAGGTGGGCCAGGGGTCCCCTGGGAGCATGGAGACCAGGTTGGGGGTGGCTGGGGGAAGCGCCTGACAGACTTTCTCTGGGGAGATCCCCATGGGGTGGGTGGTAGATTGTCAGGGAAGTTCGACCTCAGTCAGGCTCTCCAGGGCCCACTTCCCACCACCCCCCTCCCCCTGAGTCCTCAGGGTGGCACGTCCTAGTACCTACGTGGCCAGAATAGGGAAAGGTTGTGACTTTGGAGCCACAGACTTGATGGCTAAAGCAGGTGTGAGTGGGGAGCCAAGGTCTGACCCAGCCCAGACTGGGCATTAGGAGGGTTGGCTGTAGCCTTCTCAGATGGATGACCTACCCTAGCCACACCACAGAGTCCAGGCAGAGTCCAGTGGTGACGAGGGGTGGGGAGGCAGGTGCTGGAACTTGGCATAACAATCCAGTTATTTCCAGAAGGAAAAACCATGGCCTTGGCAGGCTGTGCTGCTGACAGGCAGCAGCAGGGCAAGAACCCGTGGATACCCTGGCAAAGGGTAGAGGCCCAGGAGCCTGGGGTGGCCCTAGAGCAGAGGGGCAGGCAGGAGTAGGGACCCCAGGACCCCAGCTACCTCCCCTGGTTTGTCTCATTCTTTTGAGACCCAGGCCCTGGACACTTGATTCTAGACTCCTTGGGGACTTCCAGTGCCCAATGTGAACCACAGCCAATGACTCTGCTTCTAGAGTGCTGACTTCATGAGGGAGGCCACTACCCAGGGCCTGGCGTACACTTGGACCTGGGGCTGAGGAGCGGAAAGGAGACCTTGTGGGACAGGGACAACTTGACCTCCCACCCCTGCGGATCTCCCTTCCTGCTTCAGGGAGGGGACACATCTGGAGGAGGGAAGGCAATCAAAGGGCTCAAGCGGGCCAGGGAGAGCCTGGTCCCTCTGGCTAGGGGTTGAGTTCCAGGATGTTGGAAAGACTGTGGGGAACTCTGGTCCTATTTTCCAGTATGGACACAGGGCTTTGGGGGAATGAAACAGGCTGGGACCCTGGGTCTGAAGAACTAAAAATAGTGGGGGCAGGTAGGGGGCACAGTGGGGGTGGGTGGGGACCTCAAAGGCACTTGCTGATCTTGGCTGCTTGGGTGGAAAATTGTAAACAGCTGAAGAATTTTGTTTGCTTGCATGGGGCCAGGGGAAGCTGCCCAGGTCCAAGGTGGGAGAGCCTGGGAGGAGGGAGGGGCCACATCCTAGAAGCCCAGGAGCTCAGGCAGGGGTGAATCCCTCTACTCCCCCTCCTGAAGGCCCCTGGTCCTCCCACTGACCCACACCCTTCGCCTGCCAGCCAGCCAGGCCAGTCCAGGAACACCAGGTCCTGAGGCTCAGGAAAGAGGGGCATGGCCCCACCCTGGCTGGGCACAGACACTTCTACTCCAGGGGACTTGGCAGGAGATGGGCAGCACTAGAAGTGCCCATACAGCCTTGCTCACTGACCCCTGAGGAGCCGCTGGTCAGCCTTGAGGAGGTTGCGGGAGAATGCCTTTTGGGGAGATTGGAGTGAAAGCCCACCCTCTAGCCCTGGTATGTTCACCCAGGTGGACCTGATGGTCCCCCTCCTCCATTGTCGACATTCAGACCCTCCAAAGAAGTTCCCCTAACAGTACCAATAGGGTGTGTCCACCAGACCCAGCTTCAGGCCGAGACCCCAGACCCTTCCCAGCTAATGCTCCGAGGTGTAGGAACTCCCTCCTGTCTGTGAAGCCCCTCAGGTACCTCATGCTTTTCAACTTAGAAAGAAAGACTGGAGTCACAAAGATTGCAAAGAATGCCTCTCACCTCCCATCAGAAACTCTGGACCACCTCTCAGGACAGGCTCTGGATGGGCCAACCCCCTACAGTGCAGAAGTCAGACTGCCCCGCCTGCCCCTCTCTGGACCTCCTTTCCTGCCCCAGACTAGCTGTCATCATAGCCACTGCCAGGGGGCAGAAGTGCTAAGTGGCCCAAGTGGTGAGGAAGGGCTCGGGCTGGGTCCTGGGGGCCCATTAGACCTCCAGTTGAGAACCCCTCCCATCCCAGCCTGCTCCGGGGAACTGAGGTGGCAGCTGAACCCCTTGTTAACCCCTCCAGCTCCACAGCTGTGGAGGGACAAGTGAGTTCCTGGAGTGCCCTGCCCAGCTGTTCCCTCTGCCTGCTGCATAGTGCTGTCTGCATCTGCGGGTCTCTATTGCTTCTTCCTCCTTTGCTTTGACTGCTCGCCCCACTTCCAAGACCGCTGCTTGGGGCATACTGTTGCTGTGAGGCCTGACAGGGGAGGGGTCTTCCCTACCTGCCCCTCCCTTGTGCCCGCTCCACTCTGGCCTGGACACCACCTCCAGCCGGTCAGGCTGCCTGCCCGGTCACCCGATCCGCCCGCCCCATAAACTTGACGGCGGGTGGGGCGGTGGCTGGCTTGGTGGGGGCGGGGGCTGCTCCTTAAAGGAGCCGTGAGAGGGTGCCCAGCGGCCCCTAGGCTTCTCCCCTTCTCCAGGGCGAGAAGGGGCTAGGGTGCAGAGGCACTGCTGCTGGAGTTCTTGGTGGAGTGTGGGAAGGCAGCCGAGTGTTTTGTGGCATCGCGGACCTCACTGGCCCAGAAGAGGGAGCGGCAAGTGTCAGCAGAGGGAAGGAGGGAGGTGGGAGTCCTAGCACGGGAGGGCTGGGAGCTGCGGAGCTGGGCAGGGGTATGGGGGTGGTGGTCTGGAACATGCCCCAGCAGCTGTGCCTCTTACTTGATCGCACCCCATGCCAGGGGTCCTGTGCCCAGCACCTGCCCAGCGAGCTCTTGGAAGGACGGTGGGCTTTGCAGCCAGAGCCTGGCCCCATCTAAGAGGTCCAGGGAAGGGCTCTGGCTCTGAGAGGTGAAGGGGCTCAAAGATGGTAAAACCCTGAGAGTGAAGGCAGAAGAGGGAGAGGCTCAGGGAGACTGGAGGCTCAGAGACGGAAGGGTAGCTCACCCGAGATGGGGGTGAAAGGCTGCCTCAGGCCCTTGGCTCTCCCCACTTGAATCCTCTTGGGTCTGAAGTCTGAGTTCACAGAATTTCTATGTGTGACCAGCCCCTTCCACCCTCTGGGGTGGGTAGACAGAGGTCAAGCCCGAATCTGGGCTGCTGGATCCAAGTGGGAGCAGCCCCCAAGTCAGCAGCTGAGGCTTCTGCCCAGCATGAGGGGCCCAGGCCCTGGGTCTCCTGGGCAGCAGCACTTCTCCCTCTGAGAAATGGGTTTCAGGACTGTCTCAGAGCTGAAGGCAATGACTGATGCTGTGGTTGTATTTGCTCACCTGCATGTCCAGAGAGACATGCATACACTTGCATGTGCACACATTCGCACACATACATGTGCATGACATTCATATATACATATGTATACACAGTGCACACACAGATGTGTACACACTGCATAGACATGTGTACAGTGCCATGTGTGTTCACAAGCCACATGTCTACATGTGCAACACAACATGCATGCCACATGGTCTCATGTAGACATGTACACATGTGAATACATGCATACCAACAGACACACAGGCAATACAGATACACAAAGGGACCCTCAGAAACACATTCACAGAGGCGCCCACACCGTTGCTTCCAGTCCCAGAAGTGCCTCTGTTTGTCTGGGCCTGTGGGTGCACAACTACCTGCAGAGGCCTGACCCCTCCAGTTAGTCCCATTCCCGTGACCGGCTTGTTTTGCTCATGGCACTTGCCGCCCTCTGAAATGACTGTTCCGATCTGAGATCTGAGTCCTTATTGGCACTCTGCTTCCTCCTCCGTAGGGACCTTGTCTGTGTCCCCCAGTGTCCCCAGCCCCAGTCCCAGGCTGGCATGAAGTAGGCACACAGAGTTTGTGAATTAATATCTCTGAGCGTGATACGCGAGGGCGGGTTCCTTGGGAGGGTGACGTGGTGGGGCGGGCGCCTGCCAGTGCGGGGCATGGGGGGGGGTGACCCTGAGGGTGTGCCCAGCGTGGGTGTGTCTCTGATTGTGGCCAGGCAGGGCACCCTCCGGAGGGAGGGGAGGGGAGAGCTCGGAAGTGAAATGCGACCCCCCAACCTCTTTCCCCTAGGGGCCGTAATCTGATCCCTGGGGACTCCCCCCCCCCCCAGCCTCCCGCCCTCGCCCTGGCTGCAACTCCTTCTCTTCCAGATCCCGGGGCAGAGTCCAGGGCGGCTCAAGGCTCCTCCGCACACGCCCGCTGAACCCTGAGCACCCTGAGCCGCTGGGATGGGGCGGGCTGAGGCCGCCGCCATGATCCCGAGCCTGGCTCTGCTCTGGGCAGCAGTACTGGGGGGTGCCACCCCCAGCCCCCCACGCCTTCGGCTCTCCTTCCAAGGTAGGTGCACCTGGCAGGCAGAAGGGCCCAGCTCAGGGTGGGCAGAAAAGGGGCCCAGTGTGGGTAGGGGGTACTGTGTTTGCTGTTGCTCCATGTGTGTGCCATGAGACCTGGGTTGGATTGGGGGCACTCTCAGGCCATCTCCAATTAACCCTGTCCTGGCCTCAGCCCACATTCTCCTCATGCTTTCCCAGGAAGACCCCTGTTCCCATGGCAACAGAGCCTGCCTTGGTCCCATCCCTTACCCCTAGGGAAGTTGAGGTGTAGGGGCCATTAGAGCCCCCTTCCCACACCCTCTACACAGGAGGGTGGTTACTAGGCAGTGGAATAGCACTGAGCTCAGGCTGGTGGCAGGGTGGCAGAGAACCCTCAGTCTGACTTTGGGGTTAGAGTTCTGGCTTTCCCTACACGCCCAGCCTCCCCTAGAACCCTGGCCTCCCAGTGTGCCCACCTGGAGACACTGCTTGTCTGAGCACGCCTGAGGAACTCAACCTGCTTTCCCCTTGGGGGTGCTGCACTGCCCACCTTGGAAGCTTTGCACCTGGGTGGGCCTGCCTTCATAAGTGTAAACTCAACATGCGTGAAAATTCACATGTGTGTGGGCCAGGTCACATGTACAACCTTGGCCTGTGAGAAAGACAACAGGGAGGACTTGGGGGAAGCCTCCAGCTTAGCTGGCAAATCCTCAGTGGAATCCCCACCCTGCAGAGCTCCAGGCCCGGCATGGTCTCCAGACCTTCAGGCTGGAGAGGACCTGCTGCTATGAAGCTTTGCTGGTGGATGAGGAGCGTGGACGCCTGTTCGTGGGTGCCGAGAACCATGTGGCCTCCCTCAGCCTGGACAACATCAGCAAGCGGGTCAAGAAGGTGCCAGGGACCCCCAGCCTCAGTGCTGCCCAGGGAAAGAGCCCAGGGACCCCACTCCAGACTGCCTGGAGAGACCAAGGGTGATGGGCCCCCTGAGTGGACACCCTCAGCGTGGAGAACATCCTAAGTCCCTGACCTTGTTCCCCCTCCCCCACCCTCCCTATAGCTCGCCTGGCCGGCCCCTGTGGAATGGCGAGAGGAGTGCAACTGGGCGGGGAAGGACATTGGTGTGAGTGTTGGCTGCCCGGAGTGGGAGTGGGGAGGGTCAGCCCCTCACTCTAGACAGGGCAGTGCTAAAACAGAGGCCTCCCTGTTCTGGCTGGGACGGGGGCAGAGGGGTTGAGGTGGCTGAAGTCTGGAGGTAGTGAGTCAGGGTGGGGGCTCATGATTTTTCTTGGGGGGCCTCTGAGTCATAGGGGGCAATGCAGGCATGTGCCTCCCCATGCACTCATTCTGGTGAGAGGTGGGCTGGGCTGGTCACCAAGGGCACCCAGGTCCCTGCAGCCCATGTTGGTACTTGTCTGGGTTGATGCGGAAGAGAAGAGGGGGTGGGGTGCCATTGGTGAACTGGGACCCCTTAAGGCTGCCTCCCTGGGGGAAGCTTCATTGTCCCTGCCCCTGCCTGCACACTAGACTGAGTGCATGAACTTCGTGAAGCTGCTGCATGCGTACAACCGCACCCACCTGCTGGCCTGTGGCACAGGGGCCTTCCACCCAACCTGTGGGTTTGTGGAGGTGGGCCACCGGCTGGAGGTAAGGCCAGGTCTCGGCAGAGACGGGGGTTGGGAGGGTAAGGAAGGGCCTGGCTAGAACAACTCCCCGCTGCCTCCCAGGAGCCCATGCTCCGGCTGGACCATCGAAGGCTTGAGGATGGCAAGGGCAAGAGTCCTTACGACCCCAGGCATCGGGCTGCCTCCGTGCTGGTGGGTGAGTCCAAAGTCTGGGATGCCAACAGAACTTCTGGAACCCCTCAGAGACTCTAGAACCTCTCAAAGTCCCAAGACCCTCCCTAGAGCTTCGGGGACCCTCCCCTTAGCCTCTTTGACTCTCCAAGATCCCCCAGAGCTCCACAGGCTCCCCCTACCCTGAGAGCCTTCAGCTTGGCTAAGCAGCCCTTGCCCTGTCTGCAGGGGAAGAGCTGTACTCAGGGGTGGCCGCAGACCTCATGGGACGGGACTTTACCATCTTCCGCAGCCTGGGTCAGCGTCCGAGTCTCCGAACGGAGCCACACGACTCCCGCTGGCTCAACGGTAAAAGGCTGATGGGGCTGTCCAGAGGGGCCCTCCTCCCCAGCAGGGAAGGAGCTGAGCAAGGCCCATAAAAGAAGTGAGCAATGGACACAGCCAAGTCTCACCAAGTGCCCACCATGCATCAGGCCCTGAGCTAGGCACTAGGGTCACAGGGCAGACAAGGCAGGTATGGCCCATGCCCTCTTTGAGTTCACAGACCTCAGAACAAATACATGATAAGATCAGTTCCAATGGCCAGGAGACCAATGGGAGAAAAGAGAGGAAGGGAAAAGGAGATTAGGTGGTGGTGGGAGGGTTGGGGAAAGGAAGCCACCCTGCTGAGGAGAAGTGTGAGCTAATTCCCAAAGCACAGCAAGACTGAGGGAAGATCATTAAAGGCAGAGAGAATAACTGGTGCAAAGGCCCTGGGGCAAGAACAAGCCAAAGAACAGATTCATGAAGGGAGTAATGATAAGGGGTCTGGATTGTCAGGGGCCAGGGTAGTTTATTCCAAGCGTGATGGGACCCAGCAGAGTATCTGAAGCAGGAGTGAGGGCATCGCTTCCTGATACAGAGGAAGACTTACGAGTGAAGGTATAGGCGATAACCCATCTCCCTCCTTTCTTGGCTCACTGGCCTGGAGAACTGTCAGGAGTGAGGTGAGAGGCCCTCCACTGGCCAGGGTCCCCAGCCTGTGTGCCCAGGTAGCCATGGTCTCTGCTGCCCTCTCATGGCTGCTTCTTGACTCGCAGGCTCTGATCCTTTGGATTCTGTCCCTGCAGAGCACCATCTTTTTTTTTTTTTTTTTTTTAAGATTTTTACTTTTCCTTTTTCTCCCCAAGGCCCCCTAGTACGTAATTGTATATTTTTAGTTGTGGGTCCTTCCAGTTGTGGCATGTGGGCTGCTGCCTCAGCATGGCCTGACGAGCGGTGCCATGTCTGCGCCCAGGATCCAAACCGGCCAAAGCCTGGGCCACCGAAGCAGAGCGCGCGAACTTAACCACTCGGCCAGAGGGTCAGCCCCAGGAGCACCATCTGAACCTGGTCTGGAGGCTGGATGATCAGATGCTGCCCTGGGGCTTCCACAGGCACAAGAGAAAGGGGAGGTAGCTAGAGGGGAGGCAGCTCAAGGTTCTCGGAGCGGGGTTTGGGGCCAGGACCTCATGACCCCATGCTTCCTGCTGTGGCCAGAGCCCAAGTTCGTCAAGGTGTTTTGGATCCCGGAGAGTGAAAACCCAGATGATGACAAGATCTACTTCTTCTTCCGTGAGTTGGCAGTGGAGGCCACGCCGGCACTAGGACGCCTGTCTGTTTCCCGTGTTGGCCAGATCTGCAGGGTGAGGAATCCCTGGGTCACTTCTGGTGACCCCACCCCCTCCCCTTTGCCCATCTGGGCCTCACCCTCATCCCCTCTGATTGACCCCACAGAATGACGTGGGTGGCCAGCGCAGCCTGGTCAACAAGTGGACAACGTTCCTGAAGGCACGGCTGGTGTGCTCAGTGCCTGGTGTTGAGGGTGACACGCACTTTGACCAGCTCCGTGAGTGCCAAGAGTGGAGGATGGCGGTGGGGGGGGCAGTGCAGGAGCACAGATCCTGGAGCCTGGTTGGCTTGCAGGGCTGTGCGCCCTCCCCCAACTAGACCCTGTCTCTGCAGAGGACGTGTTCCTGCTGTCCTCACGGGACCGCTGGACCCCGCTGCTCTATGCTGTCTTCTCCACTTCCAGGTGAGGGGTGGAAGGTAGCAGGGCAGGGCCTGCTGGGCTCCATTGAGCGCCTCACTCTGCTCATGTCTTCGCCTGCAGCGGCATCTTCCAGGGCTCCGCAGTGTGCATGTACAGCATGAATGATGTGCGCCGGGCCTTCCTGGGACCCTTTGCACACAAGGAGGGGCCCATGCACCAGTGGGTGTCCTACCAGGGCCGTGTCCCCTACCCCCGGCCTGGCATGGTGCGTAGCCTGGGGACTCTCACTACAACCCACTTAAAGCCTCAGGGGTAGAGAACTTGGCCTGGATCTTCTTGGTGAATGTGGTTTCTTACTTTAGTTATGGGTGGAAAAGCATCACCTTCCTCAGACAGGGTTCCTCAGGGGAAGGCCACGTTTTCTCCCCTCAGACTCCTAAGGGCGAGGTTGGGTCTCCTCTTTCAGATTCCCAGGGCAGGGCTCTGTCCAATATTCTCCCTGCTCAGTCCAGGTTCCGGGAGGTCTCTTGTGGAGGGCCGCCCACCAGGCCCTCATACCCACATCCCTGTCGTGCCTCCTCCCCACCTCCCAGTGCCCCAGCAAGACCTTTGGCACCTTCAGTTCCACCAAGGACTTTCCTGATGACGTCATCAAGTTTGCCCGGAACCACCCCCTCATGTACAATTCAGTCCTGCCCATGGGGGGACGCCCTCTCTTCCTACAAGTGGGTGCCGGGTATACCTTCACCCAGATCACTGCGGACCGTGTAGCTGCTGCTGACGGACATTATGACGTCCTCTTCATTGGCACAGGTCAGGGTCCTGTCATGAGCACCCACAAGATCCACAAGGCTCTTTGGCCTGTTAGTGGAAGCTCCCCCTGTTCAGTCTCATCTCCACATCTTTGCCTGGGCTGTGCCCTCCTCTCCTGGGTGATGGTCTGCTTGTTCCAACGCACATTATTCCCTGACCCCACCATGCTGAGTGTGGAGGCCTAGGCCTCAGAGGTGAAGAGACCCCTGGCCCTGCCTGTCAGGGCATATAAGGAGTCACTCACTCCTTCTCACCCTGCAGACGCTGGCACAGTGCTGAAGGTGATCTCAGTCCCCAAAGGCGGCTGGCCTAACGCCGAGGGGCTGCTCCTGGAGGAGCTGCACGTGTTTGAGGTGAGGCCTAGTCCTCGTCTTTTGCGGTACCCCCACCCCACTGAGCCTTGATCCCAGCGCTGCTCCTCCCTCTCAGGACTCAGCGGCTGTTACCAGCATGCAAATCTCCTCCAAGAGGGTAAGTGACCAGAAGGCTTGGGGACAGAATGGACGTAGGGCGTTCCCGGGCACCCCCACCCTCATGCCTCCCTTGGTAGTTCAAAGCCCTGGGGTTTGAGTGATAGGCTCTACCTTCGCTAGAATGTGTGATCTGACACTTCAGTGTTTCCATCTGTCAAGTGGGGGAAGGGATCCCTGATCAATGGGAGGCGGGCATGGGGCCGATCTCGGTCAGCCCGGAGCCCCTCGTGCCCCCTAGCACCAGCTGTACATAGCCTCGCGGAGCGCGGTGGCCCAGATCCCGTTGCACCGCTGTGCTGCCCACGGCCACGCCTGCGCCGAATGCTGCCTGGCGCGTGACCCCTACTGCGCCTGGGACGGGGCTGCGTGCACGCGCTTTCAGCCCAGTGGCAAAAGGTGGGCAGGGTCAGGGGCAGGCGCTGGGAGGGAGTCTTTCGTGGCTCCTGGATAAAAGAAGAAGGGCTCACAGAGGCTCCAACGTTCTCCCCAGGCGGTTCCGGCGGCAAGATGTAAGGAACGGGGATCCCAGCACGCTATGCTCGGGGGGTGAGTGCCCCAGCTGTCCCCACCTCTCAGCCCTCGAAGACGCCCCACCACGACCTGCCTTGCCTGAATCTGACATTCCCCTTGCCCCTAGACTCGTCCCATCCCACACTGCTGGAGCAGAAGGTGTTCGGTGTGGAGGGCGGCAGTGCCTTCCTGGAGTGTGAGCCCCGCTCACTGCAGGCGCGCGTGGAGTGGACCTTCCAGGGCGCAGGGGAGGCGGCCAGCACCCAGGTGAGCCTCCCCCGTCCCCGTCTCTGCCCCAACCAGACCCTTATTCTGCCCCCTACATCCAGGAGAGACCCAGCCCTGACTAATGAGGCCCTTGGCCTGCTCCCCACATCTAGATGAGGTCCAGCTCCGCCCAGTGAGGCTCTGCCCAACCTGACCCCTTTCGTCCGGTTTGGTCCCTTACCTGCACTCCACATCCTGGTGAGGCCCCGTTCTGTCCAACAAGGCTCCTGATCCACCTCCCGCCCCCACCCCCAACACGCATCCGACAGAAACCTTCCTCCTAGCCCCCCTTATTGAGGTCCCTGACCTGCCCCCCACATTTAGGTGAACCCTTACCCCCGTTCGGGTTTCCGCTTGAAGACTCCTTGCCCCCATGCACCCAACCTTCAAATGTGCACCTGTGGGCGCCTCTTCCCCGCTCCCTCTGGGCAGCCCTTGCCCCTTTGCTTCTCGGTTCTGACGCTGGGATGGGGAGCCCTGTGCGGGACCCTGACGCCCCGCCCTCACGCTGCCCCGGCTCGCAGGTGCCTGCAGAGGAGCGTGCTGAGCGCACTCCGCGAGGGCTGCTGCTGCGCGGCCTGCGGCGCGGGGACTCAGGCATGTACCTGTGCGCAGCAGTGGAGCAGGGCTTCTCGCAGCCGCTGCGTCGCCTGGCGCTGCACGTGCTGAGTGCTGCGCAGGCCGAAAGGCTGGCCCGGACGGAGGATGCTGCGCCCGTCGCGCCGCTGGGCCCCAAGCTCTGGTACCGGGACTTCCTGCAGCTGGTGGAGCCAGGCGGCGGTGGCGCGAGCTCCCTGCGAATGTGTCGTCCACAGCCCGGGCAGCGCCCGCAGCCTCCCGAGTTGCGGAAGACGGGCCGCAACCGGCGGACGCATGCCACAGAGACCCGCTCTGAGCGGGGTCCGCGCAGCGCAGCGCACTAGTGACTCGGCCGTCCCCACGCCGGGGACTGGGGAGGTGACGACAGGTGGGAGAGAGGGGGCGGACAGATCCTGGGACAGGGACAGTTAGGGGCCGGGCACACTGCCGTCTCCGGCCTACGGAGACACCGACTGACAGGCCCTGGCCGAGGGGCAGCCGCACTGGCTTATTTATTAACAGAAAATAACCCTTGAATGTAGCCCCGGGAGGGGTGGCCCAGGCCGGGCACAGGGTGCAGCTGGTGCCTGGCATGGAGGAGGCAGAGAAGCAAGGCTCCAGAGCCACGACCTGGGCAGGGGAGGTGCCCCCGAGTGCCCACCCTGGGGGAAGGATCTCCTCCTTGGGCAATGAGTAGAAAGCTGTGAACAGGCTGGGCTGGCGGGGGTGGGGCAGGCCGACTGTACTAATGCAATAAACACATTATCAGCTGAAGCTGGAATGGCTCTAGCAGAGAACTGCTGGTCCTACATCTTGCTTTGTGGCTTTGGGCACCTTCCTAGCTGTCTCAGGACCTCAGTGTCTTCTGTCCAAGGATGCTGTGGTGAGGATTAAAGGTGGTTTCCATTTGACTGAGTGGATTCTGTAGGGCCTTTGGGGATACTGACATGTCCAGTATATTCTCAATAATATAGTTTCTGGGCTAAGTGCTATGAAGAAAATAAAATTGGATGATGTGGAAAAGAATGTGAGAAGGCCTCACTGAGGGAGTGACATTTGAGCTAAATGGCAAGGAGCCAGCCATGGGAATATCTGGAGACAGAGCATTCCAGGAGGGACCAGCCAGTGCAAAGACCCTGCAGTAGGAACGAGCTTGCTGTGTTTGAGGAATCATCAAGGAGGCCAGTGTAATACAGTAGAGTGATGGATTTGGGATGTTTTAGGAGGTAGAGCCCACTGTCTTGCTTTGTCCCATTTGGGAAGGAGGGGCACAGGGGTCCAACAGCAGAGGGGCAAAGGGTGGGCCTTAAGCTGGACCACTTCCTTCAAGGGCAAGGGGTGCCATGCACCCTCACACAACTTCTATACACTTGTGAAGGGAGAAGGATCAAGACTGCATTGTGCCAAGTACTTCAGACACATGGTTGTATTTCCATTCTCACATGTATTGTGCTGGGGAGGAACCATTTGGTCCTGTTTTACAGTTGAGAAAGCAGGTCAGAAATGGAGCAATCTTTTATTCAAGGTTGTAAGCTTAGTATTGTAAATGCCAGCCTTCAATTTGGGTCCACTCACTGACCAGCATGGATGCCTACGTGTATGGGGGGCCTGCCCCCTTTCACGGCTCCCAGAGCCCTCATGGCACTCGGCTCCGGTTGTCCATCACCCCCAATCCCCCAATCCCTGGAGCCAGCAGGTCACAGTGGTGGATGCTTGTCCCACATTTGCTTGGAAGAGATGACCCAGCTGAGTGGGGTCTTTAGGAATGGAGATACACAGGGTCCCACGCAAAGCTGCTGTGTGAGGCATTGCTGGAGGTATGCCTGAGGTGGCTTGTCTGGAGGAAGACGAGGCCTGTGCGTATGTGGGGGTGGCAGGGTTCCCTGGGCACACACACTAGTGAAGGTGCACTCTTGCCTAGGTTCCATCACCAGGTAGATAGTCCAGGCTGGCCCATGTGGGTCACTCCTCCCCTTCCCATGGCTGAGAGCTGTCTCCTCTAAATATAGCCCAGTGGGCTGAGCTCAGGCCTATTTTAGGCCCAGGCTAGGAGGTGGCCAGGCCTTCCCCAGGCTCTCAGAAGAGCCACTGCTGCCTCCATCCTGTCCTGCTACTGGACGCTCGCTATCATCAGCCCCCTGACTGCCCACCACCCGCTATGCCCGAGGAGACCAGAGAAGGTAGGAGAGGACTGTAAGGGAGGGCAAGGCCCCGGGCCTGTGACTCTATGGATCATGGAGAAACCTGCCCCCTGTCCCACTGACTTCGCTTCCTTGACTAGATATCAGTCACCATGTCCCAGCTCAAGTATGGGGACCTGCCCCTTGTACATGGAGATAGGGCTTACCATGCCTGGAACCCCTCCTCACCTCAGGCCTTGCCTGTTTCCCCTGCTAGGGATAGCAGGGAGGGACTGGGGGGAGCCACTCAGTTGGGGGAGGGTCAACTATAAGCTGTGCCCAAGTGGGCGTGGGTGGGGCAGATGCCTGGCCAATTCTGCTCTCCCTTCAGGGAGGAAGCTGGGATTAGAGGTAGGCAGTGGTTCCAGGAAGCATTTGGCCACATGGCTCAGGGACTGGGAATGGATAGGCTTCTGATCTCCTCCAACTTGGGACTAGGTGGCCCCAACTGGCTAAAAGTTGAGGTCCCTTAGCCTGGCCAGACTGACTGCTAGTTACAACTTTGGTGGCTGCCCAGGTAACTGCTACACCACATGCAAGCAGAAGCTCAGGGGGCCAGAGCAGGGGACCTAGGGAGCTTCAGGTTTGGTGCTGGCTGGGATGCAGGACCAGCTGCTCCAGGGCTCCAGCTTGGCCCAGCTGGTCAACTCCCATCACATTTTCAACATTTTACTCCAGGTAGGAGGAGCCTGGGCCTGGTGCGGGGGGGATGTTTCCCTCCTCATGGGGTCTCAACAATGACATTTACTGTGTATTTTTCCTGGTAACAAACAGAATCTGATTTTCACTTTCAATTTAGAAAGTGTGGGAAAGGGACAACCAAGTGCAAAGAGGGAGTTTAATATGACCCCCAACACCAGCCTGATGAAACGACTGGCAGCATGCTTGTTTTACTTTTGAGCATATCAAGGGCCAGTTTCAAGCAAATCAGGAAGGCTGTGTGACTGCTCTGAAAGTGACAGACCCAGAGAGTCCAATGGTCCTGCCTCAATCAGGTGGCGGCCCCTCTATGCCCCCGACTTTGTTATCTAGCTTCCAGTTGGGTATCTGGAGGGCTTAAAGGGCCAAGATTTTTTTTTAAAAATCAAGTCAAAGAACAACTTGAAGAAAATATAAGTTTTAGAAATCACAAAATAAACACTTTGATGGGTCCAAAAATAAGTAATTAAAATCACAAGAAAAGTATAGAGACCCCAGTGACTAAATGGGCAGAGGCTGCGAATAGGTAATTAGGAGGCCACACACATATTGGTCAGGGACCCCAGGGAAAGAAATCCAACCAAATGGGTCAAGAAAGACCTTTTCTCATCTCCCAATTTAGTACATACATGTGTGCACATGTGTCAATTTTTTCTTTTTCATTGGAGATGCCTAATGGTGGTGATGTTGTACTCTTTTGGGGGCTGTGGACAGCCATTCTAGAGGACGATTTGATGACAGCGTTTAAAAAAAAGTCCCTGCTCTTTGATCCAGTAATTCTTCTTCCGGGAATCTGTTCTAAATAACTATTGTGAAATTGGAGAAAACCTTCAGAATCAATGATTCATCTCCTTTTCTAGGGGTTATTAATTGTGGAAGGGAACTGGAACCCAATGCCCAGGCAGCCTCAAAGGGATGCCTGAAGGGAGACCTCAGAGGCTCAGAAACAGTTTGATAACAAAGGCAGGTCTTCTGTTCTGATGTTGAGTGAAAGCAGCAGGGGTCACAGAAGTACACCTGGATCCCCCTGAGTATGTTAAAGAAGCAGAGCCAAGGCCAGGAGGAACCAGCGCTAGCTGGCTAGAATGGGACCACTGTTGGGGACCAGAAGGCACCAGGCACTGTGTCTGGCTTGATGGCTAACTCACAGGGTCTGCAGGGAAGACTGACAGAAGAGGCAGGAATGAATTTCATGCACTGCGGGTTTTGTCCTGCAAGGCTGATAAACTCTTCTCTAGAAGTGAGCAGGCAGAGGAATGCCAGACAGTGCTTGAGGTGCTTGGAAGGAAACAACATGAGCAAGTCAGGTACACCTCCAGCTGCTGAGGATGGAACAGGCCTATGGGGTTCTGGGGTTGTCCTGGCTCCAAATCAAGGGTCATTCCTGAGTTAGTTTTAGGGGATTAGGAGCCAAATGCCCCTCTGTCCTGTCCCCATCTTCTGAGTCCCTGCTATTGCTGGAAGCCACCTAGGAGAAGGGAGAGGGTGACCCGCTGGCTGAATCAGCTCCATGCTGCCCTTGCAGACACTATGGCACCAACGATGAGCTCCAGGAGCAGGGCACCACTGGCCTCCAATCATGTGCAGGAGGTGTGCCTGCACCGCGTGGAGTCCATCAGCGACCTACATAGTGGAGGTGAGGCGGGGCAGAGGTGCAGGGTGGAGGCACTGGGAGAGGGGAGGAAAGCAGGCACATCCGTCACCCTCCTGATGCCCCGTTTGCCCCACAGGTTCGCTGCGCCCCTACCTAGCTGAGGAGGCACAGCCATGGGATGAGCTGCTGAGCATCTTGCCACCATCGCTGTGTGCCCAGGCCAGCTGCAGCCCTGTGCACTGCCGTGGGGGCTTCCTGCTGCTGCTGGCACTGCTGGTGCTCACCTGCCTGGCGCTTGCTGTCCTGGCTGTCTACCTGAGCGGTAAGGACAGTGCAGGAAGGCAGCAGGAACTGAAGGCAAGGAAGTAGAAAGGGAAGGCCTTTCTGCATGGTAGGGGGGAGCAACTGCAGAGGTTGAGGCAGTGAAGGGTCGGGTAGGGGGTCTGAGCACCCTCTGGCACCAGGCTGAGTGGGTGAGGAGTTGTGGGGGGGCATGAGGTCTGATAATCCCCTACTCCTATCTGCCTGTCCACAGTGCTGCAGAGTGAATCCCTACGTATGCTGGCGCACACACTGCATACACAGGAGGAGATGCTACTCAAACTCCGGCTCGCCAGCCTCAGCCAGCTGCGGAGGCTCAACTCCAGTGAGGCCCGGGCACCCAGTTGAGATGCCGCTCAGACCTGGGGCCTGGGGGTGTGTGTAGGGGGGAATAAAGTGGCCATTGGCAGGTTTTTCCTCTCCCACTGCTGATCTACACTACTTCCTTGGTGAGGTTTTTGTACAAGAGCCTGATCTGACCCCATAGCTGCCTGCCCACCTCTCCTGACTTCTTCAGGCCAGGCCTAGCCAAGCCTTCTGGTGCCAAGGCCCTGCTTTGGGTGGCCCAAGGTCAGAGGAAGCAACACCAGCCTCTTTGGCTCCTCCTGTGGCCTGTCAGCACCCTGTGGCCTCCCCCGGATAGCAGGTTCAGAAGTCTAGAAATAGCTGCCCCCACCCAGTCACCCAGTCACTCTGCCAGGCCTCCCAGTGGGGGTCCAGCTTCAGCTGTCAAAAGACAGGCTGGGCTCTGAGTATGGGGAGAAGGCCCACCTGGGGAGAGAATGTCTTGGGAGGGCAGAAGTGAGATAGAGAGGGGGGGACCTAGCTGGACCCAAGCCTGTGGTGGTGGATGGGGAGGGATGGCAGGCAGAAACACCTAGGAGCCAGGGCCACAGAGGGCTGAGCATTCAGTTTAATTATCTCTAATAATCTTTAAAAGTCAGCACATAAATCCATTCCAGGTAGCCTTACCTCCCCACCTGATGAGGTGGCATCTGTCCAGATGCCATTCCACCCCCACCCCAAGGAAGGGGAGCAAGGCCTGAGAAAGGAGAGAAAGGAAGGGAAAGCCCTCCTACTGGCTGCCCCACAGCCCTGGGACAGGCACACACCTGGCCTGGCCTGAGACAGGGCAGGAAGAGGCCACAGGGCTGACTGCAGGGGCAAAGGGCCTGGCTTCCAGCCACCCACCCCCATGTCTGTTTTTGGTTTTGTCATTAAAAAAATAAAGCAACAACTCTTGGCGGGGACCAGCTGTTGCACTGTCTTCTGTTAAAAATGCGGGCAAGGGTGCGGACATTCTCCTCTTCAGCTGGTCCTGCCTCACAGGATGTCTGCCCGCTTGTCCCGCAAGCGGCTGCGCACCTTGGTCCGGGCTTTGAAGGCGGCAGCGTTGTATAGGTGCTGGAGTGGGGGCAAAGAGTGATGATCTAGTGAGCTGTGGACGGGGAGGCCCAGGGCTTCTCCTCCAGCCCCTGCAGAGCTCCAGGCCTCTGGGCCGCAGGAATGGAGGGAAGATAAAGGTGCCCAAGGGTGCAAACCTTCTCAAAACGTGAGATCTTGCAGGCCTTCAGGGCAGTGGCATCCAGCACCAGCACAGGGCCCAGGCCAAAGATGTCACGGAGTAGCTCGTTGTTCTGGGGGCAAAGAGGGCAGTGAGCTCGGGCCAGTCTGAAGCAACCAACCTGTGTGCCCCCTCCCTGTCCACCTCCCCACCTGGAGGTGGTGGTGCATGCCTGATCCCAGCACATCCTTGAAGGCGGCATAGATCCGGCGCCGAGCCCAGCTGTCTACATAGAGCACCTCGAGCCCAAATCGGATGGTCTCCTCCTCACACTCGCCGCCCTGCAAGGTATAGGGGTCCACATGTCTGGGCCTGGTGGCTGTGCCTGGGGATGCATTCTGGCTAGGATACATACATTCTCATACGCACCTCAACAAAGTGCAGCACAGCACGGAAAATAGAGCGCTGACGCCGCCGGTCAGCCTTGGCACGGTACTTGTTGCTGTCGGTGGCCAGAGTGCGCAGGGTACTGCAGAGGGCCCCCATGTCCTCGTAAATAAAGTCCTCCTGCAGCAGGAGTGAGGGAGGGCATGTGAGCAGAAGCCTGAGCTCTGCTGGCTCCCAACATGGGGCTGCCCAAACCCTTCCTTTCACTGAGGAAGTCATTTTCTTCTCTGCCTGGCTCCCTTGAATCCCTTCTTGGCCCCTGCTTGGGCTGGACACCCTTACTTAGGGCCCCCGTCATAGCACCTGGCATCTGAGTTTGTTTTGGGGCTATCCTCTTCCATAATGATCTAAGGCTGCCCTGTCTCCTGTGGTATCCCCTGCACCCAGCCTGGGATGGGCAGGTAGTGTCAGCAGGCACCCTCCCTCTGCCTCCACCCTCCCTCACACCTCAAGGTCCCGGGCAAGCTCAAAGAGCAGTGCGATGGTCTCGCCAGCAGCGATCCGCAGGTTCACACTTTCACTGGACAAGAGCTGGGGCAGACGGGGCAGCTGCCTGGGGAAGGGGCAGGCTGAGCTACATGTGTGGGCTCAGGCCTCTTCACCTTTTCCCTCCCACTCCCAGTGGGAAGTCAGCCCTACCTGTCCAGGATGTGGCTGATATGGGTGCTGGGGCAGATGGTGAGTAGCAATGCCCAGGCCTGCAGGGCAGCACAGAGCAGACCATGCAGGCTGACAGGGAATACAGAGGCTGTGGAGCCACCCACACCACAAGGCCGGCTGAAGACGCCTTCCAGGCAGGTGAGGCAAGAGACCAGGTCCTAGGGGCACAGGGAGGCAGGGGAGTGGCTCAGGGGCAGAGCTAGGGCCTAGGTGCTCTACTACCTGTGCCCAAAGGCCACTTACCTGGACATCGGCGGCAGCCACGTAGCAGCCCAAGCCAAGAGCAGAAGCGCACTGTTGGGAAGAAGGCAAAGCCAGGCCATAGTCAGAGGGTGAGCCTGGGTTCCCAGTCATGGGGCTCACCCTCAGAGTAGGGGAGCCCAGAAGCAGGTGGAAGCCATCTCTCTGCTTACGGATTACGTGAGGGAAGGGTGTCACGGAGCATGGAACACTCACATGGAGCCGGGTGGCAGGGCTGGCTGTACCATCACTGAGCACAGAGAATAGGAGGGGCTGCAGGCTGTGGAACAGCTCCTCGCCCTTGGGTCCAGGGCCCAGCTGCACGCAGAGCAGGCCCAGCACAGCAGCAGCCAGGGCCTGTTCCTCGCCCTTCCCTGCAGGAATGCCTTCCAGTGAGCCCACGCAGCAAAGGTCAGCACCTGGCCAGTTCAGGTCCCCCCTCTGCCCCGAGGCCTCACCTTTCTTGAGGCATTTTTCCAAGGCATCAGTCAGCGTGAGGCGGCGCTCCAGCAAGAAGTCGGGGAGTAAGCGGGATGCCAGGGCCAGGCGCAGGCTCTCAAGAGCACCTTGCCGGGTCTTGGCACTGGGGGATGAAGAAGGGGGGTTCTTGTGGGCCAGCCCTACCTGCGTCATATTTGGCATGGGCTGAGCAGGGACATGGGTGAGGGGTTGGCCAGCAGTGAGGGGTACCTCTTATCTGTGAGGCAGTCCACATACTCCTTCAACTTCTCCTCAAGGTCTTCCTGCTGGCCCTGCTCATCCATGGCATCCCCCCCTGCAAGGCCAGCTGGTCAGCCCTGCTTCTTGCCCTAGCCCACGGAGCCCCCTCTGAGTCCCTGCCAAAGTCCCACCCACTCTCACCAAGGCTGTCCTCTGCTGCGGTGCTAAGAAGGCTGGGGCATTCACTGGTGGTGCTGCGGGCCTCACTGGCTGCCTCATCCTCACTGGAACCTGAGTCAGCTTGGGTACTGCTGCAGGCACCTGGGGAGGGTGGAACGGGGCACTTGGCCTGCTTTCATTGATGAGTGATGATGGGGGTACCTCACTCAGCCTCATGACCCCACGAGACAGAATGCTATCCCTCTCAGGGATGAGAAAACCGAGGCTGAGGCAGGAGGCACAGAGGCTGCAGGGGACACTGAACCAGGAAGCAGGAGAAAGAGAATGAGGTCTATCTGCTGGAGAGCAGCAGGCACTAGGCCCAGCCTAGGAAAACCTGGCAGGCTTGGTGAGCAGAGCCTCCATGAGACCAGAGTCTGCTTTAAGGAGGAGACTGCTGGCCAGGTAGAGGTAGAAGGTGCTGCACTGGCCCCACTTAGGCCAGTGGCCCAGCCTGGAGTGGGAGCACATCCAGGAAGATCCTGGGGAACTTCAGTCACCAACCCAGATTATGCCCCAAAATGGCGAGGGCAAGGGTCAGGGACTTATAAGCTCAGACAGATCCAGGATTCAAATCTCAGCTCCATATATTAACAGAAGTGTAACTAGGTCAGGTGTCTAGCATTTAAAGCCTCAGTTTCTCCACCTGCAAATCAGAGATGCGAAAGCACCTCTTTTGGTAGGGCAAGTGAAGACAATGACTAAACAAGTGACTAGTTATGGCTCTTCTGTGAGCTAACAAGCTCACCAGGTCACCCATTAGCCCTGGGAGCAGAAGCCCAGCTCCTAGTGGATGTGCGGGGGTGCCTGAGGCTTCAAGCATATTGTCTTCTGAGTTGCCCTTGGTCCATCCCAGGCCTTCAGCCCTGGATGGATGGACACACAGGCTCCTCCTGACCCTGGAAAGTGCAGAAAGCAGAGCTACCTCTGACCGCATGAGACCCTGAAAATAGGTATATACAGGGGATTGTTAGGGTCAGCAGATCTGGAATACTCCTGTGTGTGGATTTTGCCCAGGGCCTCGGGCTGACTTTGATGGGTTCTGGTCACCAGGCTGGCCCTACTTTTCAGGAACTATATACTCTGTGTGCTTGCTGGACTTTGTGCTTTGCAGGCCTTTGCTCACCTCCTCTCTCACTACTCTACCTGCCAAAGCAGCCCAGCCTTCCTTCATTCGCTCCACTGTGGCATGGTCCCTCCAGATGCCAGGCCTATGTATCATTTGTTCCCTCCACATGGTACTCTCTTCTTCACTTGCTCAGGACTCTCTGAGAAGCCCCTCCCTTGAGGCTTCCCTGGTTGCTAAGTCTTGGGCTTATACCACTCAGTGAACTTGTTCCCCAGCACTAGTCCTTCTGGAATGTTGCTACTTTCTTAGATGTCCCTCCACCCAAGACCATTAGGGCGGTGGCCAAGTTTAAGCTGTGCCTAGCAGGCATCTCATCCCTGCAAAGTAAACATACATGTTTACTGCACTAGGACACTCTCCTGGTTGAGGCTGATAAGCCTCTCAGGACTGCCTCAGGCTCCAGGACGCTCATCCACCCTTTAGGGCCAGGCTCGCCAAGGCCTGAATCTTGCAGCTTCCCCAAAGCCCCCTCTCTCAGTTCTCCCAGACAAGCCAGCGCCCCCCCTCCCCGCCCCAGCAACTTCCTAGTCCAGTCCAGGAAACGATCAGGGATTAGCAGGGGTCGGGCTTCCTGCTCCCTCCGGCAGGTTTGTCCACCACAGCAGGCAATTGGGGTGGAGGGGCTATGGGGAAACCGGGGCTGGGAGCGCGGGCTCCAGACGAGCGATCTGCGCGCTCAAGTTGGGCACACACGTGGCCCCTGCCTCCTGGGACACGTGCCGGCTGCGGGGGAATTCGGGGGGCCGGCGCCAGACTGGTCGGGGCAGGAGTCCCCACCCAGGACCCTCGGGGACACCGACAGGGACCCACGCAGGGCTACCGCTCAGCGATCATCAGTTGTCCAGTGCCCCCTACTTACCCCCTCGGCGGCGCTGGCCGCCCTTGCGGGGCGCACCGCCCTTACGGGCGCGGGGCATGCCGGGAATCGGGCGTGGGGGCGCGGGGTCAGAGGCCCGGCAGGCAGGGGCTCCAGACCAGCGAGACGCTGGCGGGTGCACTGAGCTGAAACTTGGGCAGACGACGGGAGCCACACGCCTCGCGCGCCACCATCTTCACGAGGCGCCCCGCCCTGCCAAACGGGTCGAAGCGCCCCACCCTGTTAAACGGGTCGCCGGGAAGGCGAGTTCCCGGCCATTCGGTTCAGACCCTTATCCACGTGGCTGAAACTACTATTCCCAGGGGGCTGTGCGCGTAGATTACCGCGGGCCCCTTGGCGCAGAGCACCTCGGGAATTGTAGTCTACTCCTTGGACCCATGAGCCCACGACGCTCTAGCTGAACTATGCACCCACAATGCCGAGTCCCCTCCAGCACGTGCACACGTGCACAGTCGTTAACTCTAAAGCTGCCCCCTTGGAGCTGCCCACCATGGCAGGACCGGCATCTCATGGCAGGACTTGCAGCTGGACACTAGCGACAGGAAGAGCATGGGGCTTGGTAGAACAGGAGGAACAGCCAAACCAGAGGCAGTGAAAGAAAAAGACTTTATGATGAAAGCAGAGTACAGACAACTTAGCACTTAACAGACTTCATCCAAGATCTTCTTGGGGCCCACCTGCCCCTGGACAGGTCTCCTGTAACCTCTCCATGGACCCAGTGAGATGTAGGAACAGAGTCCTGGGCTAGCAATGCTAACCATCTGGAACCCTGACTCTCCCTAAGGCTGCTTCCTTGTCAGGAGGGATCAGGTGATCTCAGGGGGCTTCTGGTTTTAAAATGGTATGTTATTTTTCTGGCCCCTTCCAATCCGCAGGGATCCCATGGGAAGTGGGGTGTGTGTATTGGAAGAATGACTGTAAGCTAAATAGAACAAGAGTGGGACAGGGACAAGAAGGTCAGGGGCAGATGACTCCTGGCTTTATGTTGCTTCTTCAGGCCTGGGATCCTGGCAAGTAGGGCCAGCCCAGCCCTGGTAACAGCGGCAGCTGAAGAACTCCCAAGCTCCAGGGCTGCCATCTGGCTGCAGGTGCAGAAAGGCTTCCATCTGTCCTGGGTCTCGCCGGGCGCAGCGCCCATGGCCATGGCACCGCTGCTGACTGCAGGCCGTGGCTGCCCTGGTCACGTTGATCACATAGGGGCCCAGGGTGCCCACCAGGTAGTCATGAAGACGCCAGCACTCCTCCTGAGGAGAGGGAAGGGATGTATCAATTCCCCTGCTCCATGGCCCTGACATGGTCTCTCCCCAACCCTGAGACCCCAGCATGGGCTGCATGGCAGGCTGCAGGGTCAATGATTACCTCAGAGCTGGAGAAGCTCAGATCCCCCCAGAGCACCACGCCGGCTGCCCCCAGTGCTGCACTCACACCAATGGTCTGCACGAGGTCATCCTGGAGGCAGAGAGCTGCTAAGCCAGAACTGGGCTGGCCAGATCCATTTGGGCCTATCTCCACCTTCAAGAAACTTTCCTGGCTCATTGCCATGATCTGATTCCACCTCTAGAGTAGGCCCCTTGGCATTGAGTCTTAGAGAGGCTTCTCAGGCCCTCTGCTTGGAGACTGCCTCCCCTCAGACTAGGGCTCCAAAGGCTGGGCCTTGCCTTCCCTCTCAAGATCTTCCAGGGCAGAGCCATACCTCCTGGTCAGATGCTCCAGGACAAGACCTCCCCTCTCATAACTAAATCAGGGCCTCCCCCTCAAATTCTCCTGGGCAAGGTCTTCGCAGATCTTCCCAGGATAGGGCCATGCCTCCCCACTCAGACCCCTAGACATCACTTTCACTCACCTGGGACAAGAACCTCCCAGAGCTCCGGTGTGTGAGGCGGGCATAGGCCAAGACAGGCAGGGGATGTATGTGCCCAGTGAGAGCCACACGGAAGGCTTCCTCTAGGCGGTATCGGACAAATGCCTGGTGGTGAGCAGGTGGCAGCCTGGGTGGGAGGTAGATGCTGGGGAAGAGGGCGCTGGAGGCAGCCCAGAGCCAATGCAGTTGGGTGTTGCGGGCAAGGGTGGCTGCATGGCAGTGGCCTGTGTAATTGGAAGCCATACCACGCCAGCCATTGCCACAAGCTGGGAAGCGATAGAAGCCCCAGAGCCCATAGGGCTGCAGTGCCTGACCGAGCCGCAGCGTTTCCTCCATCAGTGCACGGGCTGCCTGTTCAAAGCCAGTTTGGGCCTTGTGGAGCTGCTCCTGGGGGTCCAGGTAGGGGAATACCCGCTGTGCCCAAGCCCAAGAGGCTGTCTGATAGGCTCGGCGGCGGCCCCAGTTCCCAGCCCAGAGTGGACTCCATTCCTCCCAGTCCAGCACTGCCAGGCCAGTGAAGCCAGGTCTCAGGCTGTGGTGGATCTGGTAGGCAGCCCGTGCCAGATGGCGGTCAAGGGGCACAGCCTGGGGGATGCCCCCATTGTGAGCTGTGCCCCTGGGCCCAAGGTAGGGATAGAGGCCAAGCTGGTTCTTGTAGAAGATGGTGATCTTCTGGCCATGGAAACGCTGGCCATGGTTGGCGGTGATGCCCAGGGCCTCTAGTGGAAGGTGCACGCCGAAGCGGGCCTTACAGTGTGCTGAGGGTACGTTCCACAGTACTGAGAAGGGGCATTCAGGGGCCTGCAGCAGGGGCTGGCCACATCCCAGACACAGAACTACCCCTAGCACCAGGGCTGAGCTTAGCTGCATGGTCATGCCCCAGGGACAGTAACCTGCAGGAGAGAGGTAGTGTGAGCTTAGAGTCTCTGGCCATGGCCACACCTTCCATATAGCAGGGAAAGCTGGGAAAACTCCCCTAGCTCCTCCCCACAAGGATCGGGGATGGGGAAAGCCTGGTCTCCAAGGGCTCCCAGAGGCCTCTCAGAGCAGCTACACCTCAAGCTGGCCTGGGCAGCTCCCCTCCCATGTTGTCCATTTCTGTCATGGCACCACTGTGTCCTGACACCTCCCCCAACCACAGGTCTTACAAGTTCCCTTCTTTCCTCTGCCCATCTTGTTTCCTGTCCCAGGAACACTCAGCCCCCACCTTACCTGGCCTAATTCCTACTCAACACTCAGATGTCTGCTGTGACCTCACCTCCCCAAGGAGGTCTCCTGGATTTCCAGACAGAGTGAGGGTACTTGGGCTCCCACTGTCCCAGAGTTGATCCTGTGCTGTATCCCTGTCTATTTGTCCCCTTGGGTTGAGACCCTATCTGTCTGTCTAGTTCCCCATTGTCTTGTCCACTTCAGGGCCTGACACACAGTAGGCGGTCAGTGAGTAGTGATGAATGAGTAAATGTGGAAGGGAACAGACACCCTGTCCGCTGGGTCTAGCAGAGTAGAAGGGGCAGAGGGCAGGTGTCCCTCTACCCATGGTCCCAGGGCCAAAGTAGATTTGGGGGCTCCTGCAGGGATAGGGGACCTACGATGAGGCTGAGAGGCGAGGGTGGGGGTTAACAAATAAACTGTCACAGCCACACCCGACAGAAGCCTTTATTCAGCCACACTGACAGCTCAGAGCCAGAGCCATGGAACCATCTCCTGGTCCCACTGGCACTCAGGAAACACACCCAAGCTAAAGCTGCCCCCAGGGGCCAGGGGCTGAGGTACGGCCAGTGGGCTGAGGCTAGTACTGTCCTGGGCAGTCAATTGATCCAGAAGGACAGTGCCTTGCCCTGGGTAGCCCTCAGATGTCTTTCTCCATCCAGAATATGGGGCATCCTCTCAGGTCTTGGTATTGTGTCTCCAGCAGACTTTGTGGAGGGGGCCCTGCTGGAGGTGGGGGTGAGGTGGTCAAGCGCTCAGGCAGGGGAGGAGGTGGTGGTAATGATGGTCCCTTGGGGGCTCTTGGGGCAGCTTGGGCAGTCAGGCTAGGGGCCTTGCGGTGTGGCCGGGGGGAGGGGGCTCTGGGGAAGACACTGAGCAGGTTGGCAGGCAGCCGTCGGCTGGTGAAGACCAGGCCCTGCACAGGTTCACCCAGCTGGTAGCCCAGGTGGGCATAGAAATGCAGCTGGTCATGGGTGGTGAGGTGTAGCCGGCGGAAGCCCCGGGCCTGAGCAAAGACCTCCAGGCCCTCCATGAGGCGGCGGCCAAAGCCACGGCCCCGCAGGGCCCGGGCCACCACCACTGTCTCCACTAGGAGGCTCTGGGGCCGGTCTAGCACCCGTGACAGGCGGGCATGGCCCACCACAATGGGGGCTGCCTCGGGCATGGGGTTGGGGCTCAGCAGCATGAGGCAGAGGGGGAAAGCATCTGAGGACTGGCCCAAGGAGTGCAGACGGGAGGCACGGCTGCGGGGCCACTGCTCATTGATGAGGTCCGCACAGGCATCCAGGAGCTCAGGTCGGCAGTGCACAGGCTCCAGGGTCAGCTCAGTTGAGCCAGGACTGAGGATCATCTCTGGATGGCATGTGGAACCTGGGGTCAGCTCAGCTAGCCTGGGGCTCAGGGTCAGCTCTGGCTGGTGTGCAGGATCCAGGGTCAACTTGGCCAGGTTGGATTTCAGGGTCAACTCTGGCTGGCATGCAGGATCCAGAGTCAGCTCAGCTGGGCTGGTACTCAGGATCAGCTCCATCCGGTGTGTAGGGTCTAGGGTAGGGGTCAGCTTGGCTGCGCCAGGGCTCAGAATCAGCTCTTGCCTACATGTAGGATCCAGGCTCAGCTGAGTCAGGCTGGGAGTCAAGGTCATCTCCTGCTGGGTTGCAGGTAGTCAGTGCCAGGTTGGGGGTTAAGACCACAGTCTCCAGGTAGTGGTATCTCCTCAGACCACAAGGGTGCGCCTCCTGTGGACAACAGCCATGCTGGGCTGTGCCAGGAGGAAGGATAGGGTTGGGGCAGGGAGGGGCTGACACAATACTGGGGGGGCCATGCATCCTGGAACTGGTGGGCTGCACCTTGTCCCCATACTCACCTGATGGCACAGGTGACCTGGAGGAGACCCATCTTCTAAACCTGGGGGAGCTGACTCAGGTAAAGAGCAGAGGGAATGGGTCCAGGGTGTCCTGCCCCACATCGGACAGAGGCTGAGGGCTATAGGCTTGGGCAAAACCCGACAGCCCTGGTCCTAGCCTGCTCTAGCTACAACTTTGTCAGGACAGTTGATCCAGCACCATACCACCGTGGCTGGCTGGTCATCAGAACTTGAACCCACCCAAGGCTCTCTTAAGAGCAAAGACAGCTGCCCCTAGGAGTTTCCCTGTCCCTCCCTTCTCCCTACATTCCAGGCTCCAGCCTTTATGACCACCTGGGCCATACCTGCCACCTAACTGATCGTAGGGTGACACTCACCCACCCATCAGGCTGTTTTCCCCTCCCTGGACTGCCTTCTCCGCCTGGGGCACAGAACTCCTCCTCAACTTTGCTCAGTTGACACTTTGACTGGGCATGGACCCAACTGTCCCCTCAGATGCAGCCCCAGGAGCTCCAGCAAGGGGCCTAGCTCAGCCACACAACAATGTGGCTCCTGTGGGCCTGGTTCCCCACTGGCCTGAGTTTTGCAGCCACTCTAGATAAGGACCACAGCTTCCTTCCTATGTCTACAGGGGTGTCCAACGGCCATCAGGTTGAGAACCCAGAGCAGCTGGGTCCAAATCCCATTGTTTGCCCATCCTGCCCCAGGCCCTGCTGGCAGGAGGGTCTATGCTGGGGGATTTCTGATGGTGGGGGGCCTACTGGGCCCCACCTTCTACTCACCTGCTCCAGAGGGGACTTCTGGCTCCCCTTCCCCACCTCCTCAGGAAGGCCCCCGAAGCTTGACGCCAATTACACACTGGTTACTAACAGGCAGCCTCCTCCCCTCACACCACATCCCACTCAGAGGGCTATAAGCCCCTCACCTGCATCAGCCACCTCCGCAGCAACCGCGCCCACAACCCCGGACCGGGAGGGAGGAAGACCCAGGATCCGCCCCCGGGCCTGGAGCCCCAGACGTCCCTGCGTGCTTAACCCGTCAGTGCCGACTCCACCCACTCTGGGCGGGGCTCCTGGGTCCTCGGAGAGGGGCAGCAGTCTCTCTGGTGCCTCGGTTTCCCCCTCCCTCCTAGTAGGTAACAAACCGTGGAGTTTTGGGCGGTAGGGGCTTCGAGAGCTTGACTCTGGGTGAGTGTGGTTCAGCAAGCTCTGAGAGGGAACGAAAGACGCAGGGCGGGCGTGCGGGGCTGCACAGCCACTTGAGGACTGCACGCACGGAGCGGATGGGAAGCAGGGGGGACACCGAGGACGAACAAGCCACGCGTAGGGAGGAGGCGGTACTGACATGTTGAAGCCGGGCTCCGGGTTGCTCCGTGTCCTCACTCCGCACGGATGGGTATCTCGCTGTCTCTGGCTCGGACTCCTCGGACCGCCCGCGCTGTCCCCTAGCGGTGCGGCGGACGCACTGCAGCCGTCGCGTCTCGCCACTCACCCCCTGGTCCGCAGTCCCCGCCCCCGCTCAATGCGTCATAACACCGACCGGACGCAGACTCGGTCTCTGCTCTGGTTCCGCTTCTGCCCCTCCTGCCCCTGCACCCTGAGCGTCACAGCCCCGACCTGTCGCAGGCTCCGTCTCCCGTTGACTCCGCCTCCACCTGCCCCGCCCATACGGGCTGCTCCTTTGGCTCCGCGCGTCACCGCTTAGGTCCCCTCGATTTGGCTCCGCCGAGGCCCTGCCAGGGCCCACCGTGCCACAGCCGCCTGGCGGGGCGCAGGCCCCTCCTCCAGCTGGCTCCGCTTCCGCCTCACAGTGCCCCGCCCCGGTCTCGCCCGCTCGGCTCAGTCTCGGCTCCCCCGGCCTCCTGCCCCAGTCCAGCGTGGAGTTTGGGTCCCATGCTGGGAAACAGCCACCCTCGGACAGACATCAGATCTGAGTGAGAGAGGACCCTTTCCTGTGCCCTCTGGATCCTGGCGCCTGCACGTTTTAGGCGCTCAATAAATAGCTGTTGAAGTGAGAATCAAGTCTGCTTTATTTGTGTGGCTGTTGCCTCTGAACGAATTCAGGTGTGTGCATGGCTGGTTACCATCAACACAGAGTAGGAGCCAAAGGGCTCTACCTCTATAGTCAGACAGCCTGGGTTCGAATCTCAGCTTCTCCATTTTCTGGCTGTGCAACCTTGGGCAAACTGCTTAGCCTCCTCGTGTGTGCCTCCATTTCCTCATAGCGTGGTTTTAGGATTGAATGAGTTAGCCTACTTAAAATGCTTAGCACAGGACTTGGCGAAGAATAGGTGCTCAGTGAATGTCAGTTCTTGTGATTGCTGCAGTTTAAAGACTGGCTCAGGGGCCGGCCCAGTGGCGTAGTTGTTAAGTTCCTGCGTTCCACTTTGGAGGCCGGGGGTTTGCAGGTTCTGACCATGCACCGACCTAGCACCGCTAGTTAAGCCACACTGAAGTGACGTCCCACATAAAATAGAGGAAGACTGGTATAGATGTTAGCTCAGCGACAATCTTCCTCACACACACAAAAATAATAAAAGAAAAAGATAAAGACTGGCTCAGTGTCTCTAGAGGAAATGTTTATGAGCCTGCTGGGTGGGTGCCAGAGGCTCTAACTCTATATGCAGTTAGCCCAGTCTGTAAGCATGTGTGCATGCATAGGCATATGCTCATGATGGCGGCTGAGTGTACTCCTGACTGACCATGACCTGTGTGACTGTGCTGCACTTAGAAAGCTGTGGCTAAGCCCAGAGTGCATTAGGTGCTCAGGGTGTGCATCTGGTGTGTGGCCAATCACCACACGGCCTGCTGCTTACACCATGCTCCCCTCCAGCCAGGGTAGCAGCGGCATTTGAACTCCACAGCCATCTGGGCCTGATCCTCAAGAGAGAGGGCACCCTGTAGGGTGAGGGGCCCACCACCAGGCGTGAGCTTGATGGAGAAACTAGCAGGGTTGAGGATGAGGAGGGCTTCAGGGTGGCTGGGGCGTCGGACACAGCGGCCATGGCCTGAGCACAGGGCTTGACTGCACAGACGAGCCCCACTGGTCACATTCAGGATGAAGGGCCCGAGCATGGTGTCCACATACTTCTTGATGGCCTGGCATGATTCCTGGGTGGGAGGGGGAGTGTCAGGGACACCACGGCCATACATGGGCCCACCTGGGGCATTGAGGCACTCACCCGCTGGCCAGTCAGGACTGCAGAGGTAGAAAGGGCCGCCCAGGGTCTCCCCAGTCAGCCTGGCAGCACCACCCCTGCCCCTGTCCCCACCCTGGGCCTGAGCTCACCTTGGTTCTTGTGTTCTCCCAGCTCACCCAGAGCACCACTCCTGCTGCTCCCTGGGCCGCACTCTCCCCCAGGCTGTGCTCCAGCTCATCCTGGGGAAAGGGACAGCATCATTCTGGCTCATAGGGCCACCCTCCCTCCCCACAGCAGATTCTTGTACCATCATTAGATGGGACCAATAATTCATAACCCCCACCTGGGGCTGCTCTGGCCCTAGTGGCCAAAGGCAAGCCTGTCCCCACCTTAGCCTGTGAGTGCCATGCAGGCAGGGACTACATCTTTCTGATGAATGCTGGATCATCTGTGCCTAGCGCAGAGCTTGGCACACAGTAGGTGCTCAAAGAGCGGGAGAATGAATGGATGAAAGTGCTGTGTGGCCTCTGTTGCTTAGGACCTATTGCCTGACAAGGTAGGTTACAAGGTCAAGGAGACTCACCAGGGGCAGAAAGCGGTTTGTTGTGTCGTAGAAGATCTGGGCGTAGGGCAGAACGGGCAGATTGGGGTCCCCAGCACCCACAGCCACACGGAATGCCTCACCCACACGGTGCCGCACATACATCAGTGCCTTCCCTGTGCCCTCCAGCACTGCAGGCATGTAAATGCTGGGGTAGAGGGCATGGCTCAGGCCCCACAGCCACCCCAGCTGGTCGTTCTGGGCACGGATGTCTGGCGAGCACTGGCCTGTGTAGTTGGGGCTTAGAAAGTCATAGTTGTAGCAGTCAGGGAAGCCATAGAAGCCCCAGAGGCCATGAGGCCGCAGTGTCCATCCCAGCTTGAGAGTATATGCCATCCAGTCCTGAGCAGCCTTCTGGAATTGGTCCTGAGCTGCTGCTTCCACCCAAGGAGCCGGCCAGTCAGGGTGCTGCCCCTGTACTAGTGCCCGTGAGCGCTGCCGGTAAATGTCTTTGGTGTCCCAGTTGAAGGCCCAGCGTGGGCGCCATGCCTCCCAGTCAATGACTGCCAGCCCTGAAAAGTCAGATGTAGGCATGGCATCCTGGATGTCCTGGGATGTGCGGGCCAGGTGGGCAACCAGGCTGGCATTCTGGGGCAGGCCACCAAACACCGGCTCCCCAGTAGACGTGTAGTAGGGGTAGGTGCCCAGCTGGGAGCTGTAGAAAATGGTCATGTTAGGGCCGCGAAAGGTCTGCCCCGGGTTGGCCACCACATCAAAGACACTGACATCCACATCCACGCCGTGCCTCTTCAGGCAGTACTCGGTGTCTGCGTTCCAGATGGTGGTGAAGGGCTGGTTGGGTACCACAGGGCCTCTGGAGCCTTGGGCCATGCTGAGCAAGATCAGGAAGAGGGCGCAGATGGGAAGCAGGTGGGCTGCCATGGCACAGGGCAGGTCTAGGGAAACCTGGCCAGAGGAGGCAGAGCTGAGAGCAGGCCTGGAACTCTCTGACTCCCACTCGTTAACCCACCACTGTTCTGGCTTCAGGTAAAGATTGGCCTGCATGGCTCAGGGAGGTCAGAGGGCAAAGGAGAGGCATGGAGGGGAATACTGCCACTGGAGGACACAACCGAGTTGCCTCTCTGGCCAGGCCTCTGCCCTCTGTCTCCAGCAGGCCTTGCCTTGGCCTAAGCTCACCCACCCCGCTTCCCCAAAGGCCCCAGAAGCCATGACACCTGTTTTGAGCAGAACAGCTGAAAGCCGGGCCCTCAGCCCCCAGACTGACCAAGGGGCCTTTCCTGTCTCTTTCCCCAAGAATCCTGGCCAGCCATTGGAGGGAGGATGCTCAGTGACCAAGGACAGGTCAGCACAGCCCTTCTGTACACCTACCAGTCAGCCCACTTGTCCCTGCTGACCTCAGGGCTGAAGGGCCTCATCCTCCAGACTTCCTGACCCCGTGGTGAGGGCCTAGGCAGGGCTCAGCAAGATTCTGTTCCTCAACTCTGGCTCCAGCTGCACCATGCTCTTGGAGGAAAAAGCTGCTGCTGGAAACTCTGAGCTTTTGTAGTGGGTCACCCCACCCAGTCTAGGGGCGGGCTGAGGGGCGGGCCGTGTGCTAGAGGGCAGGGCCAGGCAGCAGAGCCACCTCTGCACCGCTAGCAAAGTGCCCTTGGCAAGGGGTGGGGCTGGGCCGGAAGTGGCCTCTCCTACCCCGTCAGCACTAGGGCAGGGCTCCGTGCTTTATTTGGGGTGGGGTGTGGGGCGGCAGTCTGGGTGGCAGACACAGCTGGGCAGGCCTGCCTGTGGTATTGGAGTCTGGTGTCTCGGGACTGTCTCCTCGAATGGCTGCATTATGACATTTGTGGGCTCCTTCTTTAAAAAAATATTTTAAAATGTATTTTACAAATATGTTGGTATAAAGACAGAATAATCCAGACTGAATTCATTATTATATATTTATTACTAATATTAGTTTTTTCTGATTAAAAATAAAATTAAAACATGTTTGTGGGCCCCTAGAAGTACTGCGGCCCTAGGCCCTGTGCCTATTGGATAAGTCCCCCGGGTTTCAAGGACAGTGTCTGAAAGGTACTGTGTTCTTGAAGTCAGGGCTGTGTTATGACCTTTTGTATAGGTGCCAGGTCAGTGATTGTATCTTTGTGAAGCCCCAGTTAGTTACCATCTGGGCCTCTGCACAAACTCCAGTAGTGTGTATGTGCAAGTGTGGGACCCCCAGTTCCTGGGACTGGGTGTGTGTGAGAGACCCTGTTGTCTCATGACCATGAGACCATGTTTGTGTGACCACGGGTAGAAGCACGGGTGTCTAGTGACCACATGCTTGCTCATTCCTTTGTGGTTTCACTTGTTTCTGATTCAGAAGCTGGTTATTGAGACCTGCTAGGTGCTCAGGCCCAGGCTTGCCTACCGGGGTGGGGTGAAGGAAACACATCCCTGGCCCAGGTGAAAGTACTGCCTGGATTTACAGCCCAATCTGAGCCTGAGTCAGTGACCCCCCACGGACATGGCGGTCAGTGGAATGGTGACACAGATGGTTACCATCTGGGCTTGGTTCCCCAAGTGGGCTAGGATGGAGGAGCCGGCAGGGCTAAAGGACAGGAGAGCCTGGGGGCTGTGGGTACATCAGCCATGGCCTGAGAACAGAAATCTAGCCACAGAGGTGGTAGCTGCTGATCCTGTTCGGGAAGTAGGGTCCCAGATGATGACCATTAGGCTCAGCGAGCCTGGCACAACTCGCAAGGGCTGAGGGGACAGGACAACAGTAAGGCAGCTCCTGACCCCCTCTGCCTGAGGCTCCATGCTGCCTCCTGGTGCCCCCAGAAACCTAGTTCTGCAACTGGCATAATCCAGCCAACCAGCAGGCCAGCCTTCTCCAGCTGACCTCAGTCTAATGGAGAAACTCTAATGATGGAACAGTGGGAATAAGCTGCTGTTCCCACTTCAGGGCCGTGCCCATAGGCCTGTTCCTGCTGGGCTGGTCTAGTCGGATTGGTCTAAGTAGTGTTACGTGTCTGGAGTCAGTCCAGCCCCATGGTCCAGCCCTGCTCTCTCTGGTTGTATATACCTCAGGCACCTGAGCCACCTCGTTCCCCATTACCACCAATCACCCATCCACCCACATGACAGCTCTGACTGTCCCCAAGTTGCACCTTCCCCAGGGCTGTCTTCCAGGTCTTCCTGGGGCAACTGATGTGAGGTGGTCACAGGTTTGTATGGAGGTGTCACTGCTGGGTGGGTACAGGTCACAGCTGTGTACAGGAGGTCACAGCTGTTCAGAGAAGCTAACAGCTGTGTAAAGTCACACATTGGGTGATTGCAGCTTTGCACATAGGGGGTTACAGGAATGTAAGGGTCACAGGTAGTAGAAAAGGTCACAGCTGGGTGGGTGAGGTCACAGGTGTACCTAGATCACCTGTGTGTTGGGAGGTTATAGATGTGGGTGAGGTAGCTCACAGGTGTGCGTGGGTCACATCTGTGTGGGGAGGTCACAGATGTGTGTGGGGTCACAGCTGGGTAGGGAAAGTCACAAGTGTGGTAGAGACAGGTCATAGCTCCTCCTTCTTTGTGCTCCCTCTGTTGGCTCCATCATCTCACGGACTTACTGACCAACATCTGAATCTTCTCTCTAGCAGGCCTCTCCCCACTATGGCCAGAGCACCAAGGAACTGGTCCACCCCGGCCTCCTCCTCCACCACATGAACTGACGTTGCCCTCCCAGTGCAACCACCCAGCCATTCTCTGCCATCACTAGCTAAAGGGATGAGGAATCACTTTGCAACCTGAGTTGACAGCGATTTGGCAGGGCTTGCTTCTCCAGGCTCTGCTCCCCTAACCACACCACCCCCTCACTCACATGCTGCTCTGGGGAGCACTTTCCAGTCTTTAGCATGACTCGCTCTTCGAATTGTATGCATCTCCCTCAACAGTGTCATCCCCAGGAGGACAGGGGTCTTTGTTGGTGTGCTTCATGAACGCATCCCTAGCACCCAGCCCAGCACTGGGACATGTGTGTGCTCAGCGTGTTTACTGAACAGTCTCTGCCACCAAAGTCAGGCGTGATGCCACTTGAGGGCTGTCCTTCTTGCCCCTGCCTGCAGCAGACCCCCAGCTACACCCCAGCCTCAAACTCCCTGACCCCAACTGTGCTCTGACCTCCTCTAGTCTTGCCCATGATTTGTTCACAGCATCAAGCTTCTCCCTCACCTTTCAAAACTCAATGTAGAAATCACTTCCTCCCCTGGGTCCTTGCAGCTCAGCTGGCCTCCTCACAACTCAGCTGTTTCTTGAGTCTGTCTCTCCAGAGCCAGCGTTTCCTGAGAGTGGGGGCTGAGTCCTCACTGACATGGACAAGGGGTCCCCAGGGGTGGGTTTGATGGCTGAGAGGAAAGGCAGAGACCCACCTAGGGTGACTCCCTTCAGAAGCAAGGGGAATGAAGCAGGTCAGAGCTGGTCTTACTGCTCTCCCCTGGGGCAGCTCGGGACAAGCCATGTTCTGCCACGATCAGGACAGCACTGACCTTTGAGGATGCCTGGCTCTTGCCCCATTCTGTGTCTTTGCAGTGGGACGGGGACTGGACCTCAGGATTCAGATCCCAATCTCCTGCTTGCCCCCCACCCCACTATACCCAGTGGAGGACTGTGACCGAGATGGAGAGAGGATGTATGGCTGGAGTCTGCTACCCTTGGGAGTGAGGAGTGGAGGAGACGCCCTTGTCTTTGGGAACAGGAGGGAGAGGTGGTCTGGCTACTTGCCCAGCCAGGGAAGATCAACATCTACTTCCGCTGTTCTCCCTGGGTGGGCAAGGCGAGGTGACTGGCACTGGCCCAACTAGGGAGACAGGGGCAAGTAGGAGAAGCACAATGAGCCCCGTCTCTCACAGAAAGTTGGGCCCAAAGGCTTTCTAATCAATATGGAGAGAGCAAGGTCTTTGGTGTTGGGGTGGAATGTGAGTCCTTGTACTCCCAGTGGCTCCTGCCCCAGCAGGACAGCTGCAGAGTGGGCATCTCTGGGCCCCCAGGTCTCAGTAAATGCATTTTACAGATAAGAAGTCTCCAGCACAGAGTCTAACAGAGACAGAGCTGAGTTTAAACCTCACGGAAGGGGCTGGCCCCATGCCAAGTGGTTAAGTTTGTGCACTCCACTTTGGTGGTCCAAGGTTTCTCCAGTTTGGATCCTGGGCACAGACATGGCACCGCTCATCGGGCCATGCTGAGGCGGCGTCCCACATGCCACAACTAGAAGGACCCAGAACTAAAATATACAACTATGTACTGGAGGGGCTTCAGGGAGAAGGAAAAATAAAAAATAAAATCTTTAAATCTCATGGAAGACTCTGGAATCTCTCTCACATGCCCTGGCCCAGGTGTAGACAGTCCAAGCACAGAAGTGGTTGTTTTATATTTAATTTACAAAAGAGATCCCAAAATAATAATAATAAACTATCCAGAAGCAGGGGAGTAGGATCAGGTACTCCCTGGCCCGGCTGTGCCCCTCTTCTTCTCTGGCAGAGAGAGAAGGGGCTTCCCAGGGGACTGCCCCTCCCCCTTAGAACAGGGGGATGAGACCTGGCATGGATGCCCTCCTGAGCATCCCAGGGGCTCTGCCCCCTCCGGACTCCAGTTCGTCCACCCCTTGCAGGATCCTATGTGCCTGGCGGAGCCCTTGTGGCAGAGGTCAGCTTGCTTGGCAGCCGGGTGAGAGACTCTTACCAAGTCCAGGTGAGGGCCAGAGCTGCCAGAGCCAGCAGGCTAGTGAGGTGGGACCCTGTGCAGGCCCCACTGGCACCCCCAGCTGCCTGCCTACGGTCCCACTGGCATTGTTCACCGCCCCAGCCCAAGTAGCACTGGCAGCGAAAGTGCGTCTGCAGGTAGCTGCGGTCGGCCCAGCTGAGCTCCCCCTCTGGTCGTAGCTGGGGCTCACCAGGTGTGTGGCTAGGCACTAGGCGGAAGCTGCTGGCACTGAGGTGCAGGAAGGTACTGGCGCTGGGGTCGCGGCGCACACAGCGCCCGTGGCCATGGCATTGGGCCCAGCTGCAATACTGGGCGGCCCAGGACACGTTGACCACATAGGGGACCAGCAGCCGCATCAGGTAATCCTTGAGGTACTGGCAGGTCTCCTGGGGGCAGAGGCCAGGGATGAGGATCAGCTGCCTCAGCCCACAGGCCCAGATAGAAACTCTGTCCACACTGCGGTGATCATACCTTCTTTTAACAGTGCACACATGTGTACATGCACATGCGTGCGTGAGCCCTCACTGTGCCTGTTCCTGCTGAGAAGGGAGTGAGGGCAGATCTTGGAGCCCAGCAGGACAGGCAGGGAAGGGTGGAACTCAACAGCTGTTCAGGACAGCATGTCCCCTTTCCTGGGGGCAGGGGAGGGGCCCTGTTGGGATCAGGGATGCCTTGGATGGGAGATAGATAAGGGGGCCAGACTAGGTTTGCCCACCTTGAGGTTGGGAGCCAAAAGCCTACACTCTCGGCCTGTGCTTGCAGATTGAGCTCCAGTAGGCTGGGTGGGTCTTACTTACCGTGCTGGTGGTGTACCCTGCATCGCCCCAGAGGATAACACCGGCTGCACCCAGGGCTGCACTCTCCCCAATGGTGGAGATGAGATCCATCTGTGTGGGAAGGGGATGGTCACTGGGGAAGACTGAGACCACAGAGTGAGAAGAGCAGACAGGGTGGGCAGGCCCCAACCTGTTGCACCTTGCTGTCCCCTCAGCCCAGTCCTCCCTTTTCACTCCTAGATGGAGGCTGTTTGACTTTCTCGTTAAATATTTAAGCCACTTCTACCCCCACTATGGGCCTCTGCTTCCCAAGTCAAAGGCCCACTTGAGCCTAGGATGTATCTATCAGGGTGGACTCCAAAGTCAGAAGGCCCAAGTCCCTACTCTGCCCTGGATTTGCTGGGAAGCTTTGGGCAAATTTCTCATAATCTCTGGGCCTCAATTTTCTCATTTGCAAAATGGAGATAATGATGTCTCCCTTTCACAAGGTTCCAGAGAGAATGAGGCGAGCCGATGTAAAGCAGCCAGTGAACCACGGGGCAAGAGGCTCCCTGGGAATCCAAACCTGCAGTGGTTCCCTGAGGGGCCCTAAGAAGCACATACCTCGCTAAGCCCTGTGAGCCTGCGGCTATAGGTGGGCCGTGTGAAGACATAGACCGGGAGTGCATAGTTGGCGTGGTGGGTGTGAGCCACTCGAAGGGCCTCCTGAACACGGAAGCTGACAAAGTTGCGGCCATGGGTGGAGGAAGCGAGTGTCTCGTGCAGGTAGACAGAGGGGAAGAGGGCCGTGCTCTCGGCCCACAGCCAGGCCAGCTGGTCGTTTCGGGAGACCTCAACATCAGGGCAGCGGCCTGTATAGGTCTCCCAGTTCTGCACATAATCGTGGTTATAACAGTCCGGGAAGAGGTAGAAGCCCCAGAGGTGCCGAGGCCGAACTTCCTTGACAAAGCGCAGTGTCTCCAGCATGAACTGCCGTGCAGCAAACTCAAACTCGTATTGCGCCTGCTTGACTACACGGTCTGATGGCCAGTCAGGATGGCAACTGGCTACTAACTGGCGTGATGACCTGCGGTACACGTCCTTGTCTTGCCAGTTGCGAACCCACACAGGCCGCCAGTCCTCCCAGTCAATGACTGCCAGCCCTGCAGGCTCCTCTGTACGAATGTAGTGCTCCACATGTTCCCGCAGCATCTTCAGGTGTGCCCAGAGGCTGCCATTCTGTGGCACACCACCATGCACAGACCTCCCTGCCAAATCAAAGCGTGGATACAGGCCTAGCCGGTCACGGTAGAAGATGGTGATATTCTGGTTCACAAAACCCTCATTAGGCGAGGCCTGCACATCGAACACAGTCAGGTCCTTCTTTGGGTCCAGGGGCACCTTGAGGCGTGGGCCGCAGTCTTGTGTGGGCACATCCCATGCTACCACAAAAGGCCGGCCCGTGAAGATGGGTGGCGCTGTGGGCTTCAGCTCTGTGGCCCATGCCACCACCACCACCAGGGCCAGTGTGACGGCGGGGCCCGGGCCTGCCCACATGCTGGGGGCTTCGGGCAGACGGTGTCACCTGCCTGGCACCAGCTCAGGAACTGCAGGAAGGGTGAGAGAGAACCAGTCAGTCTAGAGAATCCTGGAGGTGCCCACCCCAAACCCACCTGCACTCCCAAAGCCCATGCTGTGTGGGGCACCATGCCTAGGACTGTTCAGACCCTATTACATGGCTGTAACTAGTCTGAGAGACCACAGGCCACTGAGGGGCAGGCAAGACACCCTGGGAACTCACTGCCAGGAACGTAGGCTCCTTCCTGGAGAAGGTGGCCTACGCCTGGGCAAGGACCTGTTAGGTCTGCGACCTCTCTGAGAATCAGACGAATTGAGCTGTGGACTCGCTGCCCAGAGACACACATGCGTGTATACCACCCAGCACATGGTTTCGGAGAACCGCGAACCAGAAGCCCATTCTGTACCCCGTGAAGAACTCTTGATCCAGAGAAATGATAGCATTTGGTTAAGTAAGGCAAGGCACAGTTCATGCAGCGGCTAGGAATCTGGAACATAGCCTCGGAGCTGGTATCTGTGTAGCACCCGCCCGGCAGAAGAGGGAAGTTGTCAGGAATTTGTCGCCAGCGCAGACACTCTCCCAAGTTTGATGGAGGCCCCGCGGGGACAAAGGGGCAGCGGACCTCCCACGGCGGCGCCAGGAGACGGTTCACTCCCTCCACAGCCACCGGGAATGCGCGCGCCCGCCCGGCGGGTCCGGGGTAGAGCTCACTCCGCCGGGCCTTTGTGCGGGACTCCGCCCCCGCCCCACACGTGGGGCCTGAGCCCGGCCGGGTGGGGGGGTGGGGCCTCTGGGCCGCCTCCCTGGGCGCATCCCCGGGAGTTCAGAACCTAGCCCACGGAGAGAGAGCCGTCAGGCTTGCACTGCCCGCCCTCACCTCGCGCGGGGCGCCGCCGGGACCTGCGCCATGGCCACCGCCATCCCCGGCCCAGCCCGGCACGCTCCTGCCTTTCGCCCAGGGACTGCCCCGGCTCGGCGCCTCTGCTGGCTCCGCCCCCCGGCCCGCGGGCCCCTTAAGAATCCAGCGCGGAGGTGGGCTCGGGACAGGACTTGCGGCAGCGGCGGGAAGGTTTCCCCGACTTTCGCGCCGCCAGTGCCGCGCTTCGGGCTCCAGGGTCCCCAGGTCCTCCGCCGAGGAACGTGGCCACCCATCCAAGATCGTGAGGCCCCTCCGAAAGAGGCTTCCTTCTGGACTCCCAGCCGCGAACACCAGACAGCCCGAGATTTTCTTCCCCCCCGCAGCCCGAGGCCGGTGGTACAGTCCTCCCGGATTCGCGGCGAGACTAGCCGCTTAAAGGGACAGCATAAGGACGGGAGTCAGGGAGGGAATAAAGGCGGTGGCGTTTCCCCGCCTGGCCATAAGGAGGTGCTGTGGGACCCCAAGGCCTTGGCTGGGGGCAGCAGCGGATCTGGCTCTGCACCCGAGTGTAGCCCTTAGTTCTGGGGCCCCTTTGTGTGGAAAGGGGGACGGTGACCAGAACCGATCTCCGGCCTTCCGGGACAGTAATGCCCAGGCCCCTATGGATCAGGGCTCCCTTCCCCCCGTCCCTGGACTGAAGGGAAGCCCCGCCCCCTCCCAGATTGCAGGGGGGACCGAGCAGCCGACTCAGCCATCCCCTGGCTGGGGCGAGGGAGTGGTTGTCCTGGCAACACGAGCTGTGGATCTCAGCGTGGCGAGCTGGGCAGGGTGCCGGTATGCCCAGCGAGGCCTGAGGGTAGGGCGCCCCCTTGCCCGATACCTGGATCAGGGACAGGCCAATCCCTAGGCTCCCGGGTCTCCTCCTGCTCAGTCTCTGGGGGGCCTGTGGGAGCCCCCAGGGCTACCTTTCAACTCTGGGAGGCTGCCACCTTGCAGAAGTTCCTGGCCGGACAGCGGAAAAAGACAGCTCCTTCGGACCTCCACCCGGTATCCTGAGCCCTTTCACCCCACAAGCCCCTGCTGCTGGGGTGCAGGCTTGGAGCTGGGCAGGAGCAAGACCTCCTCGCCTCTTCCTAGATCTGCTCCCCCATGTGGGGTTTAGCTCCCCGAAGGGCCCAGGTCTGTCTGCACCGCCAGGGAGGGAGCGCTGCTGGGAGCGCATTTGTGGGAGTGCAGACCAGTCCTCTGTGCTGGGCTCACCTGTGTGGGAGTCTGTCAGTCCAGTAAGTCGCCGGCCTCCCTCCTTCCCGGGGTGAGCCTCTCCAGCCAAGCTACTCGCGCCAGCTGCTGCCCGCTGGGCAGCCCGCCGGCGACTTGATAAACCCCATCCCCTCCCACCCGCTCCCGCCTCCCACCCCAGCCCTTTCTCCTCACTTCCTGCTGCCCCTCCAAGAGGAAAGGACCAGGAACAGGCACGGGGGGGAGGGGACTGCCTTGACCCTGTTTCCAGCTGGCTTGCCCTGCTGGCTGGCTGCCCTCCCCACCCTTTCCCTGAGTAGGCCCTGGCCTGGCAAACTGCCCCAGGTGACAGGAAGGCTGTGGGACCCAGCTTAGGTGCCAGCCTCCTCCATGCCGTCAGCTTAATACTGAAAGCTCTTCTCCCCAACCTTCCCTTGGGATTGAGGCCCATCTTTAAACCCAGTAGCATGTGAGTGGAGGGGCTCCGGTGGTGGTGCTTTGGGGAGTCAAACTACTTGGGGGATGCTCAGCTGATGGTCCCCCAAAGCAGGTGGTGAAGGGAACCAGCCCTAGAGGGGGGCTGGGGGAACTTCCAGGAGCTGAGTCAATTTTTTTCCACTAAGAGCGGAAACGTCCCAAGTATGACAGAGTGAACAATGTGTTAATGTGTGTGACTGTGCAGGGTGGGGGGTGGCGCAGGGGCTAGAAGGGTTCTGCAGGGTGCTATCCTACTGAAGGATGTTCCTGGGTGGATTTCTCCGACACTGCAGAGCAGGGGTCTCCTTACAACATGAGTGAGGAAAGGGGGTGCCCATAATGCACCTGGCCCCAGGGAGGGCTGCAGCAGGGTCCCAGCCGACCCCTCCAGAGGTGCAGACAAACCTGCACATCCTCAAATCACCCTGAGCCTACCCCCTCACCCTACTGGGCCACCTCCCTGATGCCCAGGGCCTCTCTCTTAACAGGCTTTGTTAAATTGGGGGACTGGGGGAGGTGGGGACATACCCTGGAACATGTCCCTGACGACCAAGGAGTCCAGGAGATGGCGTGGGAGGGTGGTGTCCCTGCACCACCGTGCTGGCTCCACAAGGGACACACAGGCCTTAGAAGCTCTAAGGGTGGGGGCCCCTGGGGAAACAAAGGCCAGGCCAGACTGTCACAGGGCAGGGACACTTCCTCAGGCAGCCAGCAGGAAGGAAGTGAGCACAGCCCAGTGGGAGGGAGTGGGGAAGCACTGCCCTGACCCCCATTGTTTCCAGCTTTGGGGTCAGCTGGGGCAGGCCCAGCACAGGGAGTTCCCTCACACTGGGACAGTGGAGATGGGAGATGGGACGCCATCTGACCCTGGGGCAGTCAGTGGGGGGGATAGTGGAGGATGACAGAGCCTTACGCCTGGCCTCTTATCAGGAAAATGGAAAGGTGCCCAAAGAACTGCAAATCCAGGCTGCACAGGATGATCCTGCTCTGGACCTGACAAGTTTAAGCCTCCGAAAGACTGGCAGGCCAACTCACCAGACCCAGAAGTCTGGGTCCTTCAACTCCCTCCTCCCTAACTGGGAGTTGGGCTGATGGCCAAGGGCTAGGCCCAGCAGAGAACCATTCTCATAGTGAGCCCTGAGAAGTGTAGGCTAGAAGTCAACAGAGGGCAGGCTGCAGGTGAGAAGACAAGGGCAACAGGGAACAGAAGGAAGTATTGAGTGGCTGAGCTTTGCCTGCTGGAACAGAAGCTCCAAGCCCACTCTCCTGCTGGTGTCCACAGGTAGCCCTGGGAGGAGGCAGATGGGTTTGGGCTGCAGAGGCTGGCAGTAGGCCAAGGGTGTGGTGGCACCCATCTGGCTGCTGTCCACCTAAGACTGGGCCTGGGAGGTCCACGGGGCTCAGGCTGTGACCTCATATGGGGTCAGCTAGCACTGCTGGGGGCAGGCAAACTGTTCCAGACCTATCTGAGGTTACATTCTCACCTCAGCTCAGACAGGTGGGGCCAATCCCTAGTGAAGTATCCCAAAGCCTTCCAATTCCAGGGGTCCCCAACTATTGAACACAATAGACCAGTGAGTGGCCCTCTATCCTGAGGTCTGTGTGAATACACTGCCACCTGCTGGTCATAGCTGAGATGGCCGGAGGCTGGGCTCAAGCTTACCCTGGGCCTTGCTGGAGATGGGGCCACCAGAATCCTGGGCCCAGGCCTACCTACTGAGCCTAGGTGGTGGGCTGGGTGTCACAGCTCCAGAGACTGCCACTCTTGGGGTCTACAAATAATTTTATTGAAAGTGAACAAAAAACACAACAGCCTTCCTAGATTGGGGGCCACCCTCCCCAAGCCATTTCCCACAATCTTTTAGCACAGAGCTTGCACAGTAAGGAATTTAAAAAAACAAGTCATTTCTATGTAGAAATCAGACTCTGCCCCAATAACATCATGGAATAGACTATTTACAAACTTTCACATTTTAAGTATTCCTTTTATGGTTGTTCTTTCCTTTCTGTCCCTACCCAGGGTCTCCAGTTCTTTCCCTTGAGTGATCCTGAAGGGATGGGTATACTATAGGGGAGGGTGTGATGGGTCTCCTCAGAGCTACTGGCACCAGCCCTAGCGTGGTCTTCCTCACCACAGGGTGGTAGATGGTCTCCTCCCAGTGGGGGTCATGGTGGGGCTGGTGCAAAGGCAAAGGGGATTAGGCAGAGTAGGTGGGTTGAGTCCACTCCCCATAGGCATAGCGATCCTTAGCCCTTCCTGATCCCATCTTATGCCCTCTCAAGCGGGGGTGGGGTGGGGGACAACACCTAGTTGCAGTGGGGAGGGATCAGCCCAGCCCTGGGTGAAGGGAGAAGCCTTCCACACCAGTCCCTGCTCCTATTAACAGCCAGCAAACTGTCCATCTGTCTGGGGGTGGGAACAGATGACCAGGAGGGCAGGAAGAATCAGGCTTGTGCTGTCCCCAGCCTCTGTCCAACACAGGAGGAATCGAGGTAGCAAATGGCTGAAATGCTTCGACAAGGGGGTAAGGGAAGTGAGGGAAAGGAAGTTCCCACTTGTGTACCGCTCCCACAGCCCAAGGGCTGGAAGAAGGCAGACCTTGCTTGTAAAGTGCTGTAGCTCCTAGCAGGGCTGGGCGCTAGGCAAGCTTGGAAGAAAGCAGGCCAGGCAAGGGCACAGGAACCAGACATTCCTGACCAGTATATGCCCTGCCATGCTCCTTGTAGAGATTGCTGGGGAAGGTGGGCTGGTAACTCCGCCATTATCCCTCGCCAACCACCAGCCACCTCTTGTCCACGTACAAACCAAAACCTGACCAACATTGCAGGACTGCCCTGCTCACAGCTGAAGATTCCAGGCCAGTGGAGTTTATTCAGGGTTGTGGCTCCAGCCTAGGTTCCTCAGTGGAAGCCACACCTTGAGCCTGGGGTTTTCTTGCTGGGGCAGAGGGTGCTTATGCCTGCCACCCTCCAGGCTCACACCTCATAGAGGATCACAGGAAAATCCACGTGGATGCGGGGGGGATCCAGCTTCACGATGCCCTGCCATGGAAACAGAGGCTAGTGAGGGTCAGCTCAGGGCCCCTAATCCAGGAAGCCTTCCTATTCCTCCCAGCTCCTCCCAGAAGAGCCCCCACCATGACAGCAGACCCCATTCTGGGTCTACCTCCACACACTCAACACAGGCTCTATGACCACTGCCCAGCCCCTCACCTGAGGAATCAGGTTCTTATGCACCCGCCTCAGCTTGGCCCGCTTCTGCCCGTTCTTGGTGACGATTGTCTCCTCATAGAACTCGTGAGCCAGATCCCCATCCTCGTCATAGAACATGGAGCTGTGTAGAGGGAGAGGGGAACAGGCTGGGCTGGAGCCCCACACCTGGTCATGGCAAATGCCAGACCACAGGGAAGTGTGCCCACCCCCAAATGGGAAGGAAGGAATAACCTTGGCTAGAGAAAGGAAAGAAAATAAGCCTGGAGAGTCCCTTGCTTAGGGTCTGGGGTCTACTAGAAGGAAGTGGGAAGTCAGGTGGTGGCCAGTGCTACTCTGTCAGACCCCAAGAAGAGAGACCATACCAGAGCACACTGTCCAGGCAGCCAACACCAGTTCTCATCACTGGTTTCTTCAGCAAGAGTAACTATTCCAACTACTTGGGGCCTTGCCTTCACCCAGGACTTCTAGAGTGGGCAGGGTGGTGGCCTGGCATGTTGGTCTCACTCCAGAAGACACTGCTGCCAAAGCCTGAGATAGCAGATGCCTGAGCTAGGAGGGAGCCTAAAGGAAAAAAGCTGCATTCTCCTCACCCACCCCCAGGTGGCTGGTGTAGTCAAACTGTCACTGTTAGGTCTCAGTGGTATCTACAGTCAAATCTCCAGCATCATCTGAGCGCCAGTACCCAGAGGCCCAGTAGGGCCAGGCCACTTTAGTGCTCCTGTCTGGCCCCCTGGGGGACAGAGGGGAGGTCACTGCTCCACATCTGGAAAATATATCTGGGTGAAGGTCTTTTTTCCCAGGCTCCATCCCCAATACTGGGGCCCAGTCCTGCTTTCCAGGCCACTACCCTCAGAAGTCCCCACCCCGCCACCATGGGGAACGCAAACAGCCAAAACAGAGGGTCATTCTCCCCTAAAAATAACTGGGGAAGGGGAGGCTAGAAGCCTTCAACTTGCAGGTTGAACTGGAAGAGATGAAAGGAAGAAGTCCTGAAGTCTCAAGGAGACCCTATCTTAGTTTTACCGTGCAGACAGCCTACCCAGGGACAAGTCTCAGGCCTACTCTTCCCCTAGGGAGAGCTTCAGAGCAGCCAGACAGCCAAGAACCGACTGCCCGGCTTCCCCCACCCCTTGCTCCTGTGGGGGCTCGAAATATGGTAGTCGTCCTGGCTCGGGTGTAGGGGTACGGCGGCGGGAGCTCCCCATGACGCGGGGCGCCCAGTACCTGCCTGTCTTCCCCGGGGCGAAACCCGCGCCCTTACCCGCGGCGCGTGAATACGAAGGGGGGCACGACTCGGCCTCGCGGCCGCACCAAAGCTTGCTCAGCGACCGCCGCCTCCGGGCCGCCGCCCCCCGCCGTCGAGGCGAAGGGCCACAGGCCCCGAGCTTTGGAGCCGCTGGCGCCCATGTCAGCGCCGCCGGCGCATGGCGGGCCCCGCGGCCGCTTCGCTCTCACAAGGCTGTCGGCGCCGCCATGCCCTGCCTCGGCCTCTGCTCGCAGATGCCGCCGCCGCCGCCTTCCGCAGGCTCGGTTGTCTCCACGGAAACCTCACTTCCGCTTCCGCATGATGCTCCCTCTGATTGGTTGCTTCTCTCGTCGATCCGTGGGGCGAGACCAATAGCCGCCCTCGGATGCTAGACATCCCAGCATGCACTGTGAAAAGTCAGATCCCAGCAGGCCACGCTCTCTCCAGCGGGGGCACCTCCTACCCAGGAAAGTAGTGGCTGTGTCCTCCTCGCTTTTTCTTCGTGTATGGCAGCTCCGACGTCCCCGACCCCAGAGGTCAGGTCCAGTGGGCCTGCCCAACCACTAGGTCCCCCCAAACTAGCACTTGCGGGCCTGACCACAGGCCGTGCCGCACGATGCTTGTTTAGCTTAGTGCTGTTCCTACACCGATTTTGCGATCATCATTGTCACATGTGAGAAGAAAGGGAACCGAAGGAAAATTAAGGAATTGGCCAAATGTTGTATAGCTACAATCAGGTCTGAAAGGCTTTCAAATTCAGTGTTCTTTCCAAACCCACCAAAATGCACGCTTCCTGAAGAGAGAATTAACAGCTATACCTTCGGTGCCATGAGTAGTGTCTGGTGCACAGTAGGACCCCAATAGATATTTGGTGAAGCGCCTTCCACAGCTTGGGGGTGCGTCTGCGTAAGTGTGTGTATGTGTTGGGGGTGTCTGGTTTCCCTAAGCTCTAGCTGCAGCTGATATTCTTGCCCCCACCACGACCTGAGTCCCAGGGTGCTGAGTGATGACTGACTACATAGCCATAACTCCACATCCTTCAGAAATTGGTCTCATGGTGACTTCGAAAAGGTGCTCTGTGAGCTTGTCCATCACCCATGGCAGCCACTGGCATGAGGGGCAACTACATCTGAGGGCCCATAATAAAGAGTCCAAAAGTAGAGAGAATTCTTAAATCTTTATTCAGCCAATTCTCTCAGGCCCCAGGCCCTGATGATGACTGTCACACCCACCCCTTTCCCCACAGGAGGCATTCAGCTGAGGCCACAAAATATTACATACATTCACACACATTATCAAAAATATCCAAGGGAAAGACCCTGTCTTTGATTGGCAAACAAGGCACGGACCTGGGCCAGTGCCCACACTCACACAAACCCCAGCCCAGGGACATCCTCCTTGGAGGAGGCACTGAGGCACTGTGAGCCAGCACTCCCTGATCCCAGGTGTGTGAGGAGTCTGAGGGCACTGTAGAGGGCAACCTAGACTCTTCCTTGATGCCTGCCTTATCTTGAACACCCACCCTTAGCTCTGATAGGGGTGTCCTGAGACCCCATCTAAGTCTCAAAACATACAACCTTTCCCCATAGATGAGGGCCCTCATCCCTGCAAACATGACCCTATTCCGTTTGTAAGATCTCCAAGATTCTCCTGAGACCACTAATTAAGGAGACTCTGTCTGCTCTACCCCTGCTGCAAGCCTGGAGCAGCTTCCCAGGGCAACCCTGGCCCACCATGACCCAGTACATGAAGCGCAGAAGGGTCCAGAGCAATACTCTGCTACACCCACTGGTGGACACAGGGGGCCAGCTCCTTCACTGTTCTCTGGCTCGTTCCCTCAGCAAGAGAGGGCCTCCATGCACACTCATTCCTCAGGCCACATGGGCCCTGTCACACTCACACGGCATGCCCTCGGCGCTGCCTACTCTCCTCCTTCCACCCAGGGGTTATAAGAGGTCACCCCAGGGGGCAGGCATGCAGGGCCTCCTGGATCTTCTGGCGACAATAGGAGTACTTCTGCAGGATCTGGCGGAGGTGTTCTTCTTCCTCCCGCTGCAGGATGCGTAGGAAGTTGTGTAGTTCAGGCATGCTGAAGGCGTCCCACTGGAGGGGGAGAGGGAAGACATAGGCTGTCACAGTCATGGCCAAGCCAGCAGGCCCTCCCCAGAAAAGATCAGCACATCATGGTCACACAATTAGGATGGGACTTTCTAATGTTAGCTTCTTGTCTGAATGGTCTGTGCTAGGTTTCCTGACGACAGACCATATAGAAGATGGGCCTCACAAAGTAGGGCAGTCACTTTGCAGACAGGCAACCAAGCCAGATATTCTCCAGTGACCTGTGGACAGGTCATGCCCACACTCTTGAGTCTAATCCTATTCTACAGACCCAGTACCTTGCAGCTGGAAAGTTTCTAGATAAAAAGTCCTAATGCCTGAAGTGGGGGCCTCCATTATGTCCTGGGCCTATCTGTGTGGCTTTGATCTAGCCTGGGATCACCATGCTATCAGATGGACTCCTGCATCTCCTGAGGACTTTCCCCAATGGGAAAGAGCAGAGCACCAAAACAGTTCTTCCTGGCTTCTTGGGGCAAGTCCTAGACCTTGGCATGAGAGCCGTGAAGCCTTTACTCTAGCTACGAGGCTCACATAGTCCTGGAAAGGCTTTGCAAGGCTTGTCCTCCAGCCCCATTCCTCCTCCAAGTATTCCTGTAGCTGTAACCCACTAGCCTGGGCCAGTGACCACCAAGAAACTAAGGAAGGCTGTGTACTCACATTCACCTCCCCAGAGTCATTCTCCTTCAGGACAAAGCTTAGGGCTTTCTCATTGGGCCCTGCAAGGAGCCGCAGTTGCAGGGGCTGCTCATCATCAGACAGCTTCCGGAGGTACACTGAGGGCCAGTCAGGGGGAAGAGAGTATTTGATTGGAGTCAGGCCCAACCCCCTCAGCCCCTGCATGCACAGGTGCATGCATATATACCCTCACACACAGGTGGGGTGGGGTAGAAAGCCCACCTTGGCCATGGCGCTCAGCCCGCTCAAAGAGTGCAAACTTGCGGGGGTCATCTACCACCAAGAACTTGCGCAGCAGAGCCTCAATGACCTCGCGTGCCCGTGTGCGTGACAGCACATGCAGGTGCTTGACAGCATCCTTGGGGAGGTAGAAGGAAGTGCGGCGCCTCACAGCTGTGCCACGCCCTGGGCCCCGCCGGGCATCCTGCAAGGAGGGTGGCTTCTTGCTGGAGGGCACTGAGACAGGGCGCACTAGCTTCAGTTGAACCTTGATGAAGCCTGTGTAGGAGCCATCCTTGTTCTGAAGAGGAGAAACCAAACCATGACTAGGTTCCAGGTGAGATGGAACAGATTCAGGCACTGCCAGTCCACTTAAGGCTAGGCTGAGTGTGACTAAATCACTGCTTGGGCCCAACCTTTGGGTATCAGGCACACAGCTGGGTTTCTGCCTCTCCCCCCACCCCCTCCCTGAGCTGTCAACTCACCAGGCTCATGAAGAGGTTGCTGTTGATCTGGCCATTGTACTCCTTGATCTTCTGCTCAATCTCAGCCTGAGAAAGGTCAGGTGTCTCCCACTCCACAGGCTCGTCCTGAAAGATGGGCCAGCATGGACATAGGGCCCTTAAGGAACCCATCCTGCTGCAATGCATGTCACAGGCAGGGAGGTGAGCCCTGGGTGAGCCACTCTGAAAAAATGGCCTCTGGGGCAGCCTTTGGAAACTGACAAAAAAGCTCGAGGCCTGATGAGAAGAACCCATCACTGCTCCTGGTTCTGTATGCTACGGGTGAAGACAGCAAACGCAGAATCATTTGGCTTCTCTCTGCCACCTGCCTGGGGCCTCCTCAACATCAGGTGAGGCCCTAAAGATATCTTAAAACCAAAGCAACTGAAGGCATGAGGCCAGGGACCAGGAAATGATGGGGGACTCTGAGGAGCGGCTCTTGTTTACAGTTAAACCACCTCTCAACTGCACAGCCTGATCCCAGCACCCTAGTTGGGTGGGGTCAGGGTCTGTCCGGGAGAAGGCAGCTACTTTGCCACTCTGCCCTGGCAAAGGGCCAGGACGCACTGCAGGGTGAGAGGTGTAAGACCTGGTGCACACCAGGAGCCCAGCCACCAGTGGGCAAGAGGAGAAGGGCCACCTCTACAATGTCAACACCCCTTGGTGGGGGACTTGGGGCCAGCCCTGCATGTCTCAGACATAGTGAGGCATGTGTCTGCCACTGTGACATGCCATTTGATCTTGACTCAAGTTACACAAGAGGCAGTGTTAGGCCAGGCTCCAATCTGCAGAGTTGCACAGGCTGCCTCCTGGTAGAGCCTGTCCCACAAGGTGCAAGCAGGTAGGCTTCTGCACGTCCCCCTTGCTGTCTGGAGGTTTAGCCCAAAGATTTTAGCTCCACCACTTAGCCCCTCCCCCAGTCCTCCAGGGACTGGATTCTTGTTGGAAGGGTGGGATATGGACCAGGGTAGCCAGGGCTCTGAATTAACTTTTTTCTGCCAAACTCCCTTGGTCCCATTGCATCAGCCTTACTTCCTGTTGACGTCAGATAGGCCCTAGTTGGAATGGGAGTGTCACAGACACAGCTGAGATCATTGCTGACCAATGCTTTGCCCCAGGGGAGTTCTCACCAGAAGGTCTCCTGCAGAATAACCTTGTGCCCAGCTCTGAGCTCAGGACAACCCGAGTTTCTCCCTGACTGCTGCCTTGGAGCCCCCTAAGCTTAAACCATCTGATGGGGAACAAGGAGGACAGATGAGGGAGTAAGGTGGAGTTCACGACCTTTTAGCAGCATGGTCTTCACCTAGAACCTGCTGCTGTTCAGCAGCCAGCAAGTACATGGCACTGAGGACTGAGGCTGGGGCCTCACAGGAAAAAGGTATGGGGGAGGGGTGGCAACGGAAGCCTATTTACTTCCTCAAGTTTGCAAAGGCCTCCTGGATGGAGGAGAGCATTGAGAAGTGAAAACTCTAGCAGAAACCTTGTTGGGGACAGTGGGAAATCCTGTAAGGCTGGTAAGAACAAACAGTGTGGGCTCTGGAAAATAGGGGACCCGGGGGTAAAATGAGCTCTGGAGGCTGGGAATAAAGGGTGGATGTGTTTGTTCAGGCCCAAGGAGAGGGCTTGGTACAGGAAAGAGTGCCTCAATGGGAAGGAGTGCCAGGATGGGAGGGATGCTAGGGGCAGGAGGAAAGCTGAGCAGACTCTAGTGCCAGGGCAGGAACGAAGAGAATTCTGTTTACAGAACAGGTGGGTACAGGGATGACAGTAACTTATTCCCCTTCCTTGTAATGGCTCTGAGCTCCAGCCTGGGAATGAGAAAACTTGCTCCTCTCTCTTCCCTTCCCTGGTTATCCAGGAGCCCTGGACTGGGATGCAGTGACCTTGGTTCCAGCCCCTTCCTTTCTCCAGGTGCACCTCCCTCAGTATCTTTATTCATAAAACAAGAGACTTGGACTGGTGGCACTGCACATAAAACAAGAGACTTGGACTGGTGGCACTGCACTGTCCTACCAGGATTCTAGAGGAGGAAGAGTTTCCTTTTCTATTTCCAAAGCTACCTGCTGGAGGAGGAGTCTAACAGCCATCCCAAAGGGATGCACAGCAGGACCATGGAATTTCCCTCCTCCTGCAACAAAGCAACCCACCCTCCACTCTGCTACTGTCCAGAGTGACTGATGGTTTTATTTTACATATACCTTGGGACTCTCTAGTCTCTTTTTTTTTAAGATTGGCCTTGAACTAACATCTGTTGCCAATCTTTTTCTTCTTATTCTCCCCAAAGCCCCCTGAGTACATAGTTGTATATTCCAGTTGTAGGTCCTTCTGGCTCTGCTATGCGGGACGCTGCCTCAGCATGGCTTGATGAGCAGTGCTAGGTCTGCGCCCAGGATCCGAACTGCGCCCAGGGAAGTGGAACACGTGAACTTAACCACTTTGCCACAGAGCCGGCCCCCCTAGTCTCCTTTTCAATTGGTTAGGGTCTTGTGGTTTTCTCCACCTTTCCAAAATGGAAAAAGGCTCCCGTCTGAGTGACACAGAGAGAGTCCCAGGGATCCATATTCAAACATTGCACCCAAGCTACGGGTTCAGCTTTTGAGGTATAAAATTTTCATCTAAAGAATCACCCACAACTCCCTCTCCTTGGCCCATGCAAGGAATTCTGCCCCATTGCTGCCAGGTATACTGAGCTTCACGGTCCCCATCTCTTTTTCTTGACGCCCTGGCCAGGGTGCTCTCCTGAGGTGTACCACATCCAGAATAATTATCTGAGGCTAGTGGTCACACTCATGGCACACGGCACAGGGGTCTTTGATAATGGGGACACTTAGGAGACTCCAAGAGGCACAGCTACTCCAGCACCACACTTTATAGTCTGGATTAGTAACCTCGATCTCTCTTGACCCCTCTCAGGGCATTTTACAATCTAGCCTTCCCTGCCTCTTGTGAATAAAGTGCTCCTGGATGCTTACAATCCAAAACAAGGCTTCCTTCCCATACAGTCCCAAATCCCCTTTCTCCAGGTTCATTCCAATTTTAGTGCTGCAGAAGCGAGTACTCTAGTCCACTCCAGACAGGGGGTCGGAATCCTTCACATTCCAGCAGCTGGTGACAGGCCAGGACGGGCAAGAAGTGGGGACTCAGCTGGCTCCATCTAGGAGTGTATATGCAGGAGCCCGGACCTTCATTCGCCTTTCTCCTAAACACACTTCTCAATTCCCGGCGAGGACTCCTCCTCCTCCACTTCCTCCTCCTGGTCCTCCTGGTCCCCCAGAGAGGCGGTGGGAGCGGCCCGAACGCGGAAATTGAAGTGCTAGTCCAGGCTGCGCAGTAGGCTTTAGTCATAGGTGGATAATGCCCGTCCCTGGTCAACCCCAAGGCACGTAGCTGCTTCCCCTGGTTCAACTGGTCTGTGACAGAGACAGCAGGGAGGCCTCGGCACCCAGTACGAGGCGCTGGGAGCCCCATACACGGTTCCGCGTGCTGGCCCCAGGCCGGTCCTGGATCTACGCTGACGGGAGGACGGGACTGCCCACAAACTCTGGACACGGCAACTTACCGGGGAGGGGCAGGGTTCCAGCGACTGCCCCCGGCCCGCCGCCCGCACACCCCCGGCTCCCACCTGGTCCCGGCGCGGCCTCCGCGCCAGCGAGGTACGCGCCGTGAAGTACTGCTCGAGCTCGGAGTCCGAGTCCTCCTGGCTGCAGTAGCCACTGCTTGTCGTGCTGCTCCAGGTCATCTCGAAAGAAGGCGTCCCTGCGTCCGCCTCGCCCATCGCCGCGCCCGCCCGCCAGCTCCCTGAGTCGTGTGAGCCGGTAGCCTCCAACCACCGCCCCAGGCGCGTGTGCGCGTGCGCGCGCGTGTCAGTGTGCGCGTGCGCCGGGACCAGTGTCCGCGCCTCAACCGTTAACACTGAAACGCAGACAGCCAGGATCTAGCTCTCGTCTCATTGGGGGAGGAAAGCCGGAGGGCGGGGTCACACACGCCTCGCCTCTAGGAATGATCTCATCGCCTAGGCAGTTCAGCTCAGCTCAGCCTCACAGGAGCTAACCCGCCTCCAGTTGGGCACAAGTGAGAGCGTGTGCGCATGTGCTCCAGCGTGGCCACAAGACCGGATGCGGAGCTTTGCGGAAATTGCACCCGCGGAGAGCCCGGACGATTCCGAGCAGTCCGCGCCGAGTCGGCACGCCCCGCACCTATTCGAGCCCGCGCACGGAATTAGCCACTGTCTGCCGCAAGGAAATCCGCTATTAGAACGCCCATTGCGTGTAATGCCGGGCGGTCCTAGGAACGTCAGCAATGTGTCCCGCTCGTCTGCGCGTCCCTGCCTCGCCCATACGTCCCCCGGCCCCCCGGCTCACCACGTTTGTGTCCCGCTCCAGCGCCGGTTCCCATCCCAGGTCCCGGGGCCCGCAGCAGTCCAGGCGGACGAGCGCGCGGCATCGGTAGTGGCAGGTGAACTTGCAATCTGCAGAGAGGCCTGACGGTGAGGCGGAGGAGCCCCAGCTCCAGCTCAGAGAAGCGTCCCGGGGACGGAAGAGAATCCCCAGGCTGCAGGCCGTTGCCTGCCAGGCTCTGCATGACCGGCCTTATCTCAGGCCCACTTACCGCCCACTGCTACACACAGATTCTAGTGTTGGTCGCCCTGCGTCTGGAACCTCGCGGGAAGGCTTCAGGCGGTTAGGGATCTAGGCCTACTCAACAGTTGGATCTCTAGCGCCTAGCGCAGAACTTCCCTCTTCCGCATTGTCAGCCCCCCTTCCTCCGCCCATTTACTTGAAGGGAAAAAACCAAAAATCTTTAACCCATGTCCCCTCTAGTTCTCATGTCTTATTCTCCTCACACCAAAACTTATCAACTCTGGTCTACGTATACTCTTAATTCCGTGCCTTCACTCTCACCTCTACCCATTCCAGTCAGGCTTGCCCCTCCCTCCAGGAAGCTGCCCTGGTCAGAGTCCTCAGCAACCTACTGCACTGCCGAATCCGGCAGTCCCTTCTCCATCCTCACCTCTTCAGCATCGTTTGATGCTTGCTCCCCTTGGTTCCCAGGGGCTCCCACTACCCCGGTTTTCCTCCCACCTCCCTGCAGCTCCTGCTCAGTTCTTTTGGTTCTGTCTCAACTTCCAGATTTAAAAGTGGAGTGTCCGAGGCTCAGTCCTGATCACTGCCCTCCTCTCTGTACACTAACCTATCCCAGGTCCAAGGCTTCCATGACTCCCCTCAGATCAAATCTATGTGTCACTATATTCACTTTGATGTCTAATAGACATTTCAACCCAAAATGGCCACAATTTAACTCACTTTTCTTCCACCTCACCCTACCCTCACCAGAGTTCATCTCAGCAAAAATCATTACTATTTTCACAGTTGTTTGAGGCAAAAAACGCATCCTTGATTCCTCCCTTGTCTTTGCCTCTGACACACACCCAAATTATCCTGTTTTTCATTTCCATGGCCACTTTATTTTTCTTTGGGAACACTGCAATGTCCCAGACCTTGTTCGTGCTTTGTATTGTGTCACAACTCCCGTTCCTCCCAGCAGAATTCAGGACAGACTCCTGTACTGGATGAGAGGGTCTCCATACCCACACAGGCCTGGGACACCTTCCCTAAATTCCTAAATGGGCCAGAGCATGATTCTCAACCCAGGATGTACACTACAATGATCAGTGTTTAAAAATCACTAATACACTCATATACCCAGTGACTGATTCAACAGGTCTGAGGTAGAGTCCGGGCACAGCGGTTTGGAGGGCTGTAAAAGCATCCCAACTGATTCTAGCTGATTCAGTGGGAGAACAACCTCTGCTTGCTGGTGATTCCTGGGAGGGCAGAAGGGCTGCTAGTGTGTGGCTGTGTTTCATATTTTAACACCTGGTTGACTGGGCCTGCAATAGGTATTTGCTAAATAAAGACAACAAAATTCCTGCTTGCAGGGGGCCCACCCAAGGTTCTAACTTTTTCCAGGCCCCCTCCCATAGGTGGGCAAATTCCCTTCACCCCAACGATTCTGGAGGGGACACAGGTGAGTGAATCTTTAGGAAGGGGCAGGCCTGGGAATGTGGACTCTGAGACTGGTATGCATAAAGCCTTTCTCAAGAAGGGCCAAGTCACTTTAAAGAAATGTGAAATCAGTACCTTGTTTTTCACAGGCAATAACCTCTGCCCAACTGTGCCCCAGACGCAGGTAGAACACAGCAAGGATATAAAACCATCTGCCCGAATTCTCCTCCGCGATGGGGCAAAGATAACGGACCTGGTCAGCAGGGACCATCCCTAACTCTACCCCCTCCGTCGCAACTTGACCCGCAGCGACAGTGCTGCCCCTTGGCCGCCGGTTTGGCTCTCGCCAGCGCGCGGGGCCGCTACTCACGCGCGCACTGCAGGCCCTTGCGCACGACGCCCCAGATGAAGTCGCCGCAGAGGTCGCACCACGTGTGCGTGGCGGGCCCCGCAGGCTGGAAGCGGTGGCCGCGGCCTGGGACCAGCTGCCTCGCTGGGTTGCGCGCGGTGCCCGGCGCGATGCGCAGCGCGTTGGCGCGCTCCAGCCGGGTGCGGCCCGGGCCGGCGCGCCGCTCGGGTGTCAGTTCTCGCAGCTCAATGAGCTCAGGCTCAGCGGACATGGCCCAGTCGAGCCCGGACTCCGGCCGGCTCTGGGCGCGAGCAAGCGCGGAGCGGGCGGGGCTGTGGGACGGCCTCGATGCAGCGCCGCCCCCGGGGTCCAGGCAGAGCGGCGGGAAAGAGCTGAAGAGAGCGGCGCAATGGAAACCTGTGTGCGCCCGCGGGCGGAGTTGGGGGGCTAGGGCGCGGTGTCCCCGCCCTCCCTTTCCTCCCCTCCCCTAACAATGACGACGACCGCAAAGGACCACGCGGAGACAGGCATGTTTCTGGAGGCCAGCTTTACAGTGTTAGAGGAAGAGGGTCCCCACATCCGGCCCTCGCCCTCGCCCTCCACCCAGGCCTCCTGTCTAGCTTGCTGAGGCAGCGCCCTCAGCCTACCCGCCGGGTGGGGCAGGAAGCTGGGAGCGCTTTGCTGGGGGAGATAGGTTAGCAGCTCTACCCTCTCAGTGTGTTTACCACCTGGGAGGCCAGGGCTCTGGCAGAGATCCCTAGGTTCAGGGGCACACTCTGGGTGGGTTGTATGGCATGGATGGTCGTCCCTCAGCAGCTGCAGCCTTCACTTGGCTCTGTCACCCTGGGCTGCCAGGACACAAGCCTTTCCATGCTTCTCCCAGTGCTTGACTTGGCACTCCCTGCAGGCAGGTGGCCAGGTGAGGATGCAGTGCTTGTAGGGGGTATAGGAGTGGGGCTTAGGGGTCCAACGTCCTAGGATACCCTCACCTGCAGCAATACCACTCATTCTGGCATCGTGAGCAGCGCTTGGAAGCCTCTGCACTGCAGTAGGCACAGCGGGGCCGTTCTGGAGCTACTGCCTCTAGCACATCCAGCCTGTAGGTCTCAGCCCACCTGGGGAAGGGGTCAGGAGAGCCTGGCTGGGCCTGGCCAGTGGGAGCACAGGAACACCCCTGCCCACATCCAGGCCTTCTGCATCCCTTCCACCCCTTCTGCCAGCTCAGCAGGCCTCACCTTCGTGCCTGCAGCTGCAGGTCCTGCTCTGAGGGGCTGAATACATGCCGCAGCTGGTACTTAGCAATAGCTTGCCACTTGCCTCTATTCTCTCGCTCTAGTCGCTCCCAGATTTCTGGGATCTGGGAGAAAGAACTGGAGAGTGTCAGGGAGAAGCTGGCAAAGTGGGCAACTAACTTCCTCTGAGCAACTAAATTCCTACTGCTGACCTGTTCCAATATCAGATCCTTCTTAGGGGGCTGGGGTTCAGCCAGGGCCAGCTGGGTCAGGAAACTCTGCAGGTCTGCTAGGTTGGGCAGCTGGTCGAGCAGCGTGTCTGTGAGGAAGGCCCGAAGCTGCAAGGGTGTCCAGGGGAGGCCAGTGTGAAGCAGTGCTGACCAGAGGGTCAAGGAACACAGAGGGCCTGGGCTAGGCTGGACTGAGGGTGCCTGAGGAGCCCATGTCCCACTAGCTGTTGTGTCACCCAAGGGCTCAAGGTCTGGAAAGAGGACTGGGGCTGAGAAGAGTGGGCAAAGACAAACAGCAGGGATGGGGTGGGACAGTGCTGAGACTGGTGTTGGAGGAGTTTCCTACCTTGAGTAGCTGTCCCTTGGCAAAGCTTGTGAGGCAGTAGCGGGCCCGGGTCTCGGGGCTTAGCAGCAGGTTGTACAGGGCAATCCAGACCTGCCCGTCCAACTTGCTCAGCTTTTGCTGCTCTGAGGGGGCCACTGTCTGCCAACGGCTGCCCTCAAATTGCTGCAGCTTGCCTGGGGAGAGGAACCAGCACACTGGGTGCAGGCATTGCATATACTTTGAGTGAACCAGCTGCATGGTCTGGAGGACTGACCACTGCCTGGGCACAGGACTTGCCCAGGTTGGAGTGCTGCTTGCTCTATAGCAGGGTGAGTCCTTGGTAGTGGACACAAAGGCCTTGCCTGCTGCAAACCCAGGCCTAGGCCCACCTTGGGTGAGGCATCCTGGTATCCTCTGTGGGTTAGGGGCAGAGCTTGTCTGCCTGTGCGTAAGCTGCCCACCCCCATCAATCCTGGAAGATGTCCTCGAAGCAGGTGGGGGAGGACCTTACCTCCTTCCCGCCGGCTCCAGGGACTGTGCTCCAGCAGCTCTACCAGGAGGCAAGGCAGGTTGTGGGTGCTGAGCATGCGGCTCAAGGTGCTCAACGAAAGGCTGAGGATGGGGGTGGAGAGAGGTGAGCAAAGGCTACAGGCTCAGGCTTCCAGCCCTCCACTGCAGGCCCCAGGCCCAGCAGGGATGCCCACCTGTCCACACAGTCTGTGATGTAGCGTAGCACTGAGAGGGCCTTCAGTGCAATCTCAAATTCCATCAGCTCTGCCTGCTTCTGCAGCTCCTGGGGGGCCACATGGTGCTCAAGTTGGCCACCCCCTGCCTGTTCAGGCCTCGGGGAGCCTACGGCTAGCCCATGCCAACCCCAGGGAACCTCAGCCCACCTGCATAGGAGTGCTGTATCGGGACTCATCATCCTCAGGGGGGCCACTGTCGCCACTCCGGGCCACCAACAGAGTCAGTTTGCGGTGGCAGTAGTCCACTAGGTCCAAGACAGTGTCCTCTGCTGACTCACACACCTCCTGGGAGGCAGGAGCAGGAGAAACATTCTGTCTCTGATGCCCTCCCCATACAGACACAACCCCCCTTGCTGCCATGTCCTGGCCTGGGACAGTAGCCTGTGGGCAGGGCTGGTGCCTCACCTTGTGGAAGAACACTGTCTCCAGGAGGTTGATGATGGAGGCCTCATGGTGTACCTGTCAGATAGAGGACAGTGACCAGGGCTGCTGAGGGAGGGATAGGGGCTACCAGCTATCCTCTGCAGTCCAGGGCTCTCTGAAGCGGTGGGTGGGAGGGTGACCCAGGGGCCTAGCTCACCACCATGTATATGGGAAAAGTGTTCAGGGGCTTGAAGTCCTCCAGCCTGCACAGCACAGGGAACACTTTCTGCTTCCACATCTCCACTGCAATCAGCTCCTCCACCAGCACTGGGATCTTTGAGGGGGAGGGAAAGGACAGGAATGAGGTTGGCCTATCTTGGCCTGGCAACCCTCCCATCTCTGGCTCAGCCCAACCCAGCTCTCCCTAAACTCCCCTGGGGCCCTAGACTCTCCCACACCCCATGAGGACCTTCCTAACCTCTTTCCTGCATCTTAGACCTTCATTTCCAGCTGCTCCCGACATCTCTGTGGGGACATCCCTCATGCTTTCTGTGACTGACCCTTGCCTTGTTCCCCAGGCTGCCTTGTTCCCCCTGCACCTACACGCTTGTCCCCTCTTCCGCCATCCAGGTGTCCCTCTCAGGTTGGCTCTCTATCTCATGTCCTCCCTCTTGTCCCTGTCCGCTGGCCTTCCAAGGCTCTTGTGTGCCTTGGCCTTACCCTTTCTCAGGGCCCTCCATAGTGCTCTATTCCTACCCCACCCTTCAGTATGGAGTTCCACCTTTTCCTTGGAGAGGAACACTTTTGTCAAGTGATATCTCAGGTCATCTGCTGGTGCCGCATCTTGGCTCATGTTCCAGCCAAGCCAATCCCTGATTTCTAACTCCCTCTCTCTTGTGTTGGGAAAGCTGCCTTTTTTCATGCCAAAGTCCTACCCCCACGTCAGTGGAGCCCCTCTGGCCTTACAGTCTATTCAAGAATGGCTTTAGAACTTGGGCTCTCCCCCTGCAGCCTAGGTTGTTCTAGGATCCACAACTATCTCCCTAATCAACCCATGTCCCACATCCAGGTGCTCCTGAGGGGTAGAGTGGTGGGGTGGGGGCTTGGGGTGGTGTGGGAAGGCAGAAATCCTGCCTGTCACCCCAGCGTACCTTCCCATGGGTGACCAGCAGCTCCTGGATCGGCTCGCCCTGGCTGGCCGTGGCATCAAGAATGGCCTGCATGTTCAGCTTCTCCAGGTTCTCATGCTGCTGGTTCCACCTGCTCCAGAGGGGGTGTGTGTGTGTGTGCATCTGGGTGCACATGTGTGCAGTAGGAGCGGGAGGGGGAGCTGGGTCCTACTGAACCTAACCTGATCCTGAGCAGCCAGAGGGGGCTCAGGACCACATACGCCTATCTCTGAGAGCTCTGACTCCCCACCTGGAGGCCCCTCCATACTGGGCAACCCCTCCCTCCAATGTCAGGCCCACCTCAAGGACTCTGACTCCATGACTCCACCAGACCCCTGACTCAGCTGCCTCACCCTCCGGAGCCCATCTCGCGCAGCGGGAAGCTGCGCAGTCCCCGAACCAGCACGTCAGCCTCCCCGGGCAGCAGCAGCTCCAGGTCGCCCATGTCGAGGCCCAGGACAGAGAAGGGGAAGGCGGGGTTCGGCTGACCCCGGGCAGCAGCCGGCGCTGCGGTGAGGGTGTTGACACGCTCGGGCACGACCGTCTCCTGCGGGGCCGAAGACTGAGACCCGACGGTTGAGGAGCGGTTGGGGCGCGTGGGTCCTCGCCGCCATGGAAACGGTTAGCTCGGCGGGCGCCTGCGCAGTACGGCCTGGGCCCGCCCCCACCCGCGGCGAGCGCGGGGCTGGGCCAGCCCCAGTCCGCCAATCCTGCCAGGCTGCGGGTAGCAACCCTTTTTGGACTCCTGGAGTTTTCTCCCTCACAACTCACAACTGTCTGCGGCTCAAAGGTCTTCCCGAGTCCCAGACGCCTGTGGCCTAGTCTCTTTCTTGGGACGCACGTCACATCGTCCCGCAGAGGGATGGGGTCATCCCGCCCCCGACCAGCTCTTCCTGCAGTTGTTCCGGCTCGGCCCAAACAGATGCTCCTCTCCGTGGCTTCCTCGCTCCACTGTTTCTCGCGCCCAGCTCCACCTCTTGGCTCTACCCGCGAAATACTGCACAGGGCCCACAACTCTCCCTCTTAATTCAGGCTGCTATCACCTCTCATGAGCTAACTGCTGTGGCCTTTTTACTGGACCCATTTTCTCTCTGACCCTCCTAAACAGCCAGGAGTTTTTAAAAGATGTGCATTAGATATCACTCCCTAGTATGAGGGTGACTCCATGGCTGCCTCTGGCCTTCAAAAACTATGTACAAAGCAGGTGAACAGCAGCTCTGCAGCATCAGACTCTTGCCCTCTCTCCTACCTCAGGAGTTCATTTCTTGCCTCTCTCCCCCTTGCCTCCTATGTTCCAGACCCACGGGCCTCCCTTGGGTTCCTCATACATCCCAAAGCGGTTTTTGCTTCAAGGCTTCTGCACCTATTTCCTTTGTTTGGAATACTCTTCCTCCTTCAGCGCTCAGTTCAAGTTACCTTAGCGAGGCCTTCCTTACCCATCTAATCCAGAGCACCTCCAGCTCCCATTCCAACTCACTTTTCATCACAGCTTCCTCATTGTTTCTTTCTGGGTGTTTGTTTCAGTTTATAGTTAGCAGGCACATTTACTTGTCCATTGTCAGTCTTTCCCACCAGATGGCGCTCCAAGGCGCCAGGACCATGGCTACCTATCTCATTCATTGATGGTTCTCCGTGGCTGGCTCAGAGGCGGTACTCGATAAAGGTAGGTTGAAATGGATGACTTTATTTACAGAGGTGAGGGTCAACCTTGAGACAATATGGACTAGTCTGCTGGTCTAGCCCTCACGCACCAGGCAGAGCTTAGCAGGAGAGAGAAGCCACAGCTGTGTGCCGGGTCCAGCCCCAACCAGCTTCACTTCCAGCAGATGATGATGTTCGGGTCGTTTTCCAGCCGTTCATCCAGCTCATGGTAGCTCATGCCTGGGTGGGGTGGCGGAGGTGAGGTCAGTAACCTTGGTTTGGCCACCCTGCCCTGACCTACCTCAGCTGTCCTGTCTGCCTCTACCTGTCTTGCAGCAGATCTCATCGTAGCTGTGGCAGCCTGTGTAAAGCCGGGCAGGGTGGCTCCGCTCCTCCCGAGACACCCGCACAGGATACTTCTGTAGTCGCCGGATGAGGTTCTTCATAAGCCCAAACTGGATCAGCTTCCTGAGGTGGCAGTCAAGGGAGAGAGGGGTGATGCCCTGGCCAGGTCTCCTTCCAGCCAGGCCAACCCTTTCCTGCAGTCTCCCTTGCAATTTTGTCTCAGTGACCAGACTGGCCTCCAAACCTGTCACCTCCAGGAAGCCTGTCTGGACTAGCAGTGCCACATGATTCTGCTCACTGAGAATCTTGGGCTTCCTCTCTGACCCAGGGCTCTGGGGAGACATAGAGAGTGTACCTGCCCTCAGGCAAACCCGTCATGCCCCAGGGGATCCCCCTCTGACCGTTCATCAACACGCTGCAGCTGCTGGGGGTGGCGGCCAATGAGGTCTCTCACAGTAGTGCCGGGGCTCAGGCTGCAGTACAGCTGGAACACATCTCGGAGACTGGCCCTCTTGTGCCCTGTAGGCACCAGGGGTCAGCTTTCCAGGTGGCCCTGCCCTCCCTGAGATGGCCTCCCCCAGACCCCACCACTACCTTGCTTGGTCACGTATGACAGACACGCCTCCTGCAGGGACTTGTCATCTACCAAGTCTTGGACCTTGGGTGTCGGGCAGTACACATTGGAGTACTGGAGGGTAGCAGGAGGCACAGTGGTTAGAGTGAGGGGCTTGGAAGTCTGATACAACCCCAGTCTGGCCCAGCCACATGATCCACTCTCCACTTAACCAGACCCCAGACTCACCCACCTGGAGGATGGAGACCAGTGTCACAACGCCATAGTACCTGAGGGACACAGTTGTTCTCAGCTTCTGATAGCCATTGCTTTCCCAGCCCCCACACTCAGGGCCCCTGGGCTCTTCCCTGGCTGGCAACCCTATTCTGGACGTGACTGTTGCCCCACTCACAGCAGGTTCTGGATGGCAATGCGCACCAGGTTGAGCTCCACATCTGCCTCAGCCGAGATCTTCTGGACATGGCGGAATCCATCAATGTAGGGCAGGATCTGGGCAGGGCAGGGCAGGGTCAGTAGGGGTGGGATGATGCCAGGGCTGTAGCCAGCCCCAAGTGATGATACCCAGGCGGGCTGGCATACCTGTTGTGTGGTGAGGTCCCACTGTGAGTTGAAGAAATCCTCCTTGTCCTTGGTAAAGACAGGCACATCATACTCCTGGGCCACAGGAGGGTCGGGCCGCTGCTCAATCACTTTCAAGTGGATGGTGTTGGACTCATCTGCAGGGAGCCCCACCCATATCCTCAGTGCCATCTCTTCCAAGAGGCCCTCAATTACCATCCAGCGCTCCCAGCACCCTTCAGGCAGGCAGGTGGTAGGGTCAATCTTCCCCTTTTATTCAGAAAGAGACTGAGGTCCAGAGAAGGGAAGAAATATGGCTAAGGAGCAGAGTTGGAGAGCTCTGCTCGCCTCCCCATCCCAGCCCCATCATGCACTGGATCCTGGACATCATCAGCCCAGCTCATGGCTATTTCCTGGCCAGAAATCTGTTCATGAGTCTTGTCCTTGGCTGGGCTCATCTTCCCCTGCCACTTTCCCATCCCTCCTCTACCCCTCTGCTGTCCTTGCAGAGGCTGGGCCATACCGATGGGCAGAGTGCACCGGCCTGAGGCGTTTAGCTCCTCCAGCAAGATGGTCATGATGGGCACCAACTTCTGCTTGCTCTCCTCCGTGGACACAAAGCTGCTCTCTAGCTGGATAGAGGATGGAAAGCATGGTGGGCACACCTCAGTACCCCTGGCTGGCATTTTGCTCTGGTAGGTTCGCAGGTCTGGAGGACTTTGGGACATGAGAACACTTCCCCCAAGCCCATCGTGTTGCCGACCTCCAGTGTGGTCAGGTAGCCAGCCAGCTTTTTGACGATGGGCTCAAGGGCACACGTCTTGGCCTGGGCATCACACACGAAGCCTAAGTTGAAGAGCAGGGCGTTGCGGCTGTACTTCTTGTGCTCGATGCACACAGGGCAGCCGATCAGTTTTTTCTCCATAGCTGTGCTGGATGGGGGAAAAGAGGTGGGAACAGAGTCAGGTTCTTCTTGTCCCCAAGCCTGTCCACTCCTCCTGGGGCCCCCCCACCGCCCAGCTAGAGTCTCACACAGTGATGAGCTTGTTCTGCAGCTCTGGTTTGGTAATGATGTACACCTGGACTGTGTCAAACAGCTCCCGGGAGATGAAGTCCTCAGGGACCTGGGGAGGGGAGTGGCAAGAGGTCCCTTAGTGGTCCTTGAGACTACGCAGAATACACAGGGTGACCCCCAAGGCCTAAGCCCTCTTCTCCGGCGTTTCTCCTCTGTCCCATCTACCCAGGCTACTGCTACTTTGTGTTTCCAAACACATGCTCTTTTCACCTGCCTCCTGGCTTTTGCATATGCTGTTCCCTCTACCTGGCACACACTCTCACCTAAATTCCTATGCGTCCAGGGATACTAGTGGACCACCCATCCCCACCTCTCCCCTACAGCCTCATTTCCCACAGTCACTGCCATGTGATGGTTGTTTGCCCCGGCACACCGGGAGCCGGGGACCTGGTTCTGACTATCTTCTTGGTTCACGATTCTCCGTGAATGAAAGAGTGGCGTGCCCGCGTGCAGCAAGGGGATCCACCGCCTCCAGGCAGCCGACTGACCTCCCGAGAGCGACCCTCTCCCAGCCTTCCCAGTCCCGCGAGCCCAGATGGCACCTGATAGGTGATCTTGGGTCCCAGCGTGGGATGGAACTCGCTGAAGAATATGCATTCGATGCGACAGCCGCTGCCCATGGCGCTAGCGGGGCCCAGGTCTGTAGCTCCAGGCGCTCCGACCCCTGGGAACACCTGTCCGAAACAGCCCAGAAGTCTGGGCCGCCGGGTCACTCACGCATGCGCACTCTCACACTCGTGAAGCCGTATGCTCAACAGCGCCTGCGCAGCGCGACTCGGCGGTGTGGCGGTGGGGGGGGGGCCTCGTCCCAGGATGTCCGGGTGGGGAGGCGTCGCACCCGGAAGGGAAGCGGCTCCGCGACGCAGCAGTGGCGCGCGCAACAAAGCCCTGAGTATCCCGTTTTCTCGGGAGGAAACCACTGCGTCGGGTTGGCGCTGCGGGTGAGACACGCGAATCCCTATCGTATAGGGGCAGCATGCCAGCGGCATGTGGGGAGGCTGTGCGCGAAGGGATTCACGGTGTCATACGGCCACAGTTGGGAACTACAATTCCCATAGTACTTCACGCTCTTCCTGCTGGCTCTCCCGCCCGGCGACGGCGTGGTGCACGCTGGGATTTGTAGTCTATTACATGGTCTTGTGCATCCTACCTGGAAGGTGGGCCAGTGATCAGTGTCAGTTCAGATGCGGGGACACGCTGACAGGACGCCGGTCTTCGAGCATTCCTGGTGCCTGTCTTGGTACTGTTCCTTCCTACCTTAACTTCTTGGAAGAGGGTGGCATTCCTGTCCTGCAACCCTTGTTCCAGTGAGAGGAGGGGACAGTGGGCACCTGAGACCCTTGCCCACTCTGTTATGCTTTCAGGCTACAGCCACCGGCTTGGTTGACCATGGCCCTTTCTGTGGAGACCGAGTCGCACATCTACCGAGCTCTGCGCACTGCCTCTGGGGCTGCTGCCCACCTTGTGGCCCTGGGCTTCACCATCTTCGTGGCTGTGCTTGCCAGGCCTGGCTCCAGTAAGTAGAATTCATAGCTGACATCTGGGAAGGAAAGTGCCACTTTTCTTGGGAAGCAGGGGCAATAGGAAGCTTTGGGCCTGAGTCTTGGAAACAGGCCTGGCTGGCTGAGGGACATGCTATGCTGGAGAGATAAGGTGGAGTAGATGGTTGTGGGGGCTCTGCCAGCTTGGCCAGGTCTCTACGGAGTACCTGGCTTCTCCTTCCTTGTCTTGGTCTGCACTTGGTTGCCTCTTGCAAAGTGTTAGGGGAAGGGACAAGGACTACTGGAGGAGTGGCAAAGCATGGCCTCTGATCTAGGGAGGGACCAGGAAGAGGACAGGTTTGGGATCAGCTTGTTGCAGCAAGAGGGGGCTCACATTTTGCCAGCATTTCCTTGGACAATGGGCTGCCCATTTTCTTCAGCCTTTAGGGACTGGTGTGGCTGGGTTCTCCTTGCCTCAGCCTCACAAGGCCTCCTCTTCTCATTCTAGGTCTGTTCTCCTGGCACCCTGTGCTTATGTCTCTGGCCGTAAGTAGTGGGCCTGGCCAGCTCTTAGGGGTGGAGGGAGCATAAGTATGGGTGGTGGCCCTGGCAGCCTCTGAATCCTTATGGACACTTGATATCTATTTGGAGAGACGGGATGGATTGGAGGAGTTGCATGCTCCAACTCCTGCCCATGGCATATATTCCAGACTTGAACCAGAGTATTCAAGATCCAGGGCAAATGGGTGGGGTTTGTCTAAGCACAAAATGAGGCTTCACCCACATATAGGCAGGAAGCTTAGAAAATGCATTTGGGTGTACCTGTGTCCCTTTTACCTTAATTTATAGTGATGTATCTAATTTTCCCTGAAAGTGTGCACCCACGTGATCAGCTCTTGCCAGGAAATTGTGTTCAGTCCCATGTCAGGGAAACAAAGCTTGTGAATAATCATTTATAACTTCTCAAACTTTGTGTTTGCTGGGTAATGTAGCAGAGATGACATTTCAGAATAGCACCTAGGAAGAAGTGTGGAGAGGTGCCTCTCGCTGGTTACTCAGGGTCCTAGATGGAGTTCTCTAATCTTGCCCCACCAAATAGATACCCTTGTCAGTGGAGAGAAAATGAAGGGGAATCTTCTCAGATTGTCTGGCAGCTTAGGTTATCTTAAGCCCTTTTCTGGGCAATGCCCTTATTTAGTTTCCTGTCCCTGTCTCCCCAGTTCTCTTTCCTGATGACCGAGGCACTGCTGGTGTTCTCTCCTGAGAGTTCGCTGCTGCGCTCCCTCTCTCGGAAGGGCCGAGCACGCTGCCACTGGGTACTGCAGTTGGTGGCCCTGCTGTGTGCACTGCTGGGCCTGGGCCTTGTTATCCTCCACAAGGAACAGCTTGGCAAAGCCCACCTGGCCACATGGCATGGGCGAGCAGGGCTGCTAGCTGTGCTGTGGGCTGGGCTGCAGTGCTTAGGCGGGGTGGGGCTGCTCTACCCCAAACTGCTGCCCAGATGGCCCCTGGCAAAGCTCAAGCTGTACCATGCCACTTCTGGGCTCGTGGGCTACCTTCTGGGTAGTGCCAGCCTCTTGTTGGGCATGTGCTCACTCTGGTTCACTGCCACAGTCACCGGTGGGGTCTGGTACCTGGCCGTGCTATGCCCTGTCATTACCAGCTTGGTCATCATGAACCAGGTGAGCAACGCCTACCTGTACCGCAAAAGGATCCAGCCATGAGCTCTTCCCAGCCTTGGGGAAGCCTGGATTTGCCCCTCAGTGTAGGAGCTGGGGCAGGGACCTTCTGGACTCTCTCAGCTGACTAGGTCACAAGTAGCCCTCAGGCACTGGGGCAGTCAGGGATGGGGCCCTGTGTGTGACATCTTTGCTTGCTCCTCACACTGGAGTGCCTCCCCTTTCCTTCTCTATCATCCCAGAGAAGCCTATGGATCATGTGACTGGATGCAGTTGGGGTTGCAAGACTGCCTCCCCAGCAACTGAACTCATACTTGTACTGGTATGTCCAGAAATTACGGACAAGAAAAAAATAAAAAAGTGACTGAAAATACTGGATAGCAAGAATACCCCAGAGTTGAGAATAGTTCTTGCTAATGCGATCAGCATGAAGAAACAGGCAGCTGGGCAAGATGGGGACCCCTCTCCTTGGCTGCTCACTGAGAGGCTGAAGTTCTCCCAACACACAAGCCCTCAGGATTTGGCTGCTGTGCGTCCTCGGCAGGCCCTAGGGGCTGTGAATGGTACAGCTGTGTGTCCTTTCAGTCTCCCAGGTGCTCACTGTGCTGGAGTCTCACCACCTTAGTCTGTGGTGGTTATATCTGGAGAATGACAGGATGGGAACCAGGGATGGGTTGTCTCCATAGGTGTCAAGCACTGAGCACTGTCTTGAAGGTGAGCCATGGATAAGAACAACTCCTTATGAGACAGAGGCCTTCAAATGTTACATCTTCCGGGCACGGCCTCCCTGACTGGGGGACTGGAGGGAGAAAACAAGTGAGGATCTGAGGTGATAGCTCTGGGAAGGCTGCTTGACAGTGGGCATGTGGTCGGGGGGTGGGAGGGTGGGCAGGGAAGACTGGGGGCAATGGGCTTCTTATCCAGCTGGAGTTGCCATGGGGACTGAGTCTTTGAACCTAGAGTAAAGTCCCTAACTTTGTAGTTGAACATGATGAGGGGGCTGCACAAGGTGGTCTGACAAAGCCCAGGAGCCGTACCTCAAAGAACTGCTTTATTGATACTGCGAGGCTGGGCTTGGCTGCCCACTCAAGTGGTCCTGTAGAAAATACCTGGAAGCTGTGGCTATTCTGGCTCAGAAGCAGCCATGGCCACAGCAGAGGGACTCAGGAATCTTGATATGAGCATAGTCTTTCTGGGGGTGGAGGGGGATGCGCAGCCCTGCACTGGCTGGACCCCCAGAATGTTTTTGGCAAATCCCTTGCCTTGGCTCAGGGCTCTCGGCAACCAATTTCAGGCATAAGGGCTGGCCCAGGAGCTGTGGCACCAGTGTCCCTGCAGCCACTTGCTTGGGGCTGCCTGCTGAGATACAGTCTTACCTCAGGTGGCCTGGGCTGGCAGATGCCTCAGAGGCCCCATGCCTGGCATAGTGGTTGTCTGGACTTGGAACCAGGTAGCAAGAGTCCTGGGTAGTGTTGGCGAGAAATAGCAGAAGGCTGTGGAAACCCCTAGCATGCCTTCTTCCCTCTCCTCAGAGCAGTCAGTGCCCTGGAGTAGCTGAGAGGATGTCAAGGGGGGCTTGGGAGAGGAGGTGCTACACTCAAGGTGGTTTGGAGTTACAGCTTTGGAGGAGCAGCCTCGAAGGTGATCAGGCTGGATTCTGGGGCAGCCCCCTTCCCTGGGAGTGTGAGGGCCTTGTCTGAGGGCAGGGGGCTGTCCACCTTGGCCCCAGCCTCCTCTTCATCGTCGTCCATGCTTGGCCAGATGGACTGGTCCTCTACTCTCTTCAGCCGCTCATTGAGGGCCTTCAGGGCCAGTTGCCTAGGGCCAGAGGAAAGATGACAGGTCACTCTAGGCTTGGACTTGGCTCATGCCCTGCATTGTTGCCCCATGAAGCTGATTCCCCTTACCCTCATACTTCTATGTGTTCCCTTTCTCCACGCAGGGCCCAGGGCTCCCCGGGGATTGGATTAGGGCCTACTCGGCCATCAGAATAAGGACCAAAGGCTATAGAACCTTCCCTCCATAGCTGGAGCACCTTCAGGCTGAGAAGGCTGGCTGGGTGTCTGCTAGACTGCCCACTAGGCCAGCCCCAGGAATGGTTCTGAGGCTTAAAGGTGAGCAGAGCTGGTATCCAAGTGCAGACAGGTGGAAGGGCAAGTGAGTTTCTGCCTGGGCACTGAAATCACATCCAAGGAGAGGGTTATTACTTCCCCTCTTCTTATTAGGGATGCCTTGAGCCTCCTGGCAAGGCTGTGTAGGGAAGGCTGGAACTCAGGCACCTGCCTTGGCTCTCAGTGTGGGAAGCAGGGCGACCTTGGGTCAGCCCACCCCTCCTAACTGACTCTAATATTCTCCTTCCTAGAAGAATCTCCAAGGCCACCAGGCCATGTGTTACAGCAGGGACACACTGAACGCTTGCAGGAAGAGAGGAAGGAGAAACAGGCCATGTGGTTGGGGTGCAGGCTAGAAACTACTGGTTGGCAATATCCTTGGAGGCAGATCCTTGGACACCCTACTCTGGGGGGAGGTGGGAAAGTGCACTAGAAGCAGGTATATACATGCACTTGGGACCCTGGCCCACCAACAGGTGGAATGCCCATGCTGCCAGTAACACTTTCAATAATGGCCACTGTGGACCCCTTATGTCTCAACCTCTCCGTGCCACCAGTCTGGGGGGTAGCCCATATAGCCTTCCAAGTTCAGCAGAGAACTAAAGTCTCCACCACGCCAGGGAACATGACAGGAGAGGCAACAAGGACACAGGCACAGAAAACCCTGTTACACTTCCACCCTATCCTCCAGCCTGGCACATGGCAAGTTGGCATAGACGGGACAGTCCTTCCCTGCTGCTATCCAGGCTCCCATCCTGGAGATTCCCTTGTTAATCCTATCTAAAGCCTGCCAAGGCAGAGAGGCAGTGGCATGCTAATCACTTCCTCACAAGGATCAAAAATAGGAAACCCTGCCTCCCACTACTAGCAGCCCTTTGGGTTTGGAAGTGGCATGCAGCCAGATGTCAAACTGTTTGGGGGAGTAACCCCCACCCCCAAGTAAGCTAACAACCACAAGACTATGCCAAGAACCCACCTCCTGATACCCCCTCACCCCCACACCATCCTCCCTCCACCTATCCATTTTCTTGGCCCTGGGCAGAAATGTTTTTGAATGTTCAGCCAATTCTAACAATGCAAAACTTCTCACTGGAGGAAGGCCACCACTGTGGCCTGGCTCCACCTGAATAGCTCTGAAAGCAGCTCAGTTCCTACCAGTCCCAGACGTCCTGGCCCCATCTCCTCCACCAGCTAAGGTTAAGACAGACCTCCGTCTTTAGGACTCTTTAACCATAGAGATACAAACTGTAGGGCCCAGAATTATGGCCTGAAGCATGCTGTGTGTACTTTTAGACACCTGCCACCTTGGACCATAGTAATCTGTGGCCCTTTCCCAGCTGGAAACTCCTTTAAGAAAAGCATGTGTCCTACACTCAACTCCACAGCTCTAATGGACAGTAAGCACAGGCATAACTCAGCTGAATTCATAAAGCTGCCCGTCAAGAACCCATTTCACAGATTAACACAAGCAAGAGCCTTTGGCAAATGAAGGAAGTAGGAACAGAGCTTGCTCCCGATTTCACCAGTCAAGTAACTACCTCAAAAAACCTCAAGAATAATGTTGGAAACGGAGCTGTAAAGGCTACGTTGGTGAGTCCACAGACCTGGGGGGCATGAGGAAAGTAAGAGCTGGATTAAAAAAGATCTATCCTGCCCTGGCCAAGGTGTGTCCAGTGAATAATTCAGCCAGGACTCCTGATGGTGCAGATGGCTTGGTTTACAGATAATGATAAGGTCGTCTCCATTCGCTGGTGTGGTCAGCAGTCTCCCTTGGGTCATGTGGCATGTCCCCTGGGTTTGGTGACACATTCCTGCCGGAGGGGCGGGGTTAAGTCTAGTAAGACCCCAAGCTTCCCTCTCAATAAGTGGCAGAGAAGCACAGCACCTGAATTAAGGCCCAGGAAGAGGACATGGTTCAGCATCTGGAAATTGCGGTGGCCTAAGACTGCTTCTTAAGCATCCCAGATCGCCTTTTCTGTCTCTCCCTCTCAGGGGAAAAAGAACCAGCAAGCTGTTTCTGGCTTCCACAAGCCCAGTATCCAGGATTCTGAGATTCTGAGACATGGCCAAGGTTATGTGTACCCGGTTTTTCCATTAGCCCTCATACAGCACCAAAAGAAACTAGGCATTTCTTGAAACTTGTTAAGTGGCCTGATTGGTGAGAAAAGCACGTTTCACCCCCTAATGTTGGAAAACACCTACTGGAGCCCAGCTACCTAAATAAAAAATGCTGAGTTCCTCAAGGCCACAAACTGGATTTTACCTCTGTCTGAATCTGCCCCAATGCCTGACCCTAGGCTGCCCGCCTCCATACAACAAGCACCTCAACAAATGGGATGTGACTCCATCAAGAAATACTCTCCTAGCTCAACAAGGTTTCAGAAGATTCCACAGTACCTTCTCCGCTCTGCGTCTTGAGGGTCTGTGCCTGGGAGGCTGATGGTGATGGAGGATGGGGCACCCACATCATAGCGCTTCACTGTCTTCTGGCATATCTTTACCTTCACCAGGAGGCCATGTACCAAGTTCGCCAACAGCCCCACCACAGGCTGCAGGATCTCAGGGAAGAAGGTGGCGAAAGCAAAGTGGTCGGCCATGTCCCCTCGGCCTCGGCTATGGCGCTGGTAGAAGCGAAGATACACCCAGCTGGAGAGCAGCCCAAAGCCATAGGAGGCTAGAGCTGGGCTCTGGAGGAGCGTGGCCAGCCGCAGCAGTAGCAGCAGCCCCAACAGCAGCATGGGCACCACGCTGACGCGCACCTGGGGCACTCGCAGGACCACACAGTCCCCCATGGTTTGCTTGAGTGCCACCAGGACACCACCTAGGAAGCCCAGGGCGCCATGGATGCGGATAGTGAAAAGGTAGACCAAGTTGAAAGAAGCCATGTAGGTGAGGAGGTAGGCGAATGCCCCCAGCAGCCCCACGGACACGTTCACCACTGAGAAAAAGATGAGCAGCTCCAAGGCCCCCCAGAGGGGCTCCAGCAAACGTCCAGCCACCACCACTGTGGCCAGGCTGATGGCCACATCCCACACATGCTGTTCCATTAGCCCATGGGTAGCCAGGGTCCAGATCCAGAAGTTGGGAGGAAAGAGGTAGCCTGGGGTGACCGCCAGGCAGCCCGTGTCCACGGCGAAGGACAGCAGGTAGAGGAATAGTACCGCCGCGCACAGGGCCTTCACCACCACGCTGGCGCTGGCCACGATGGCCCCCAAGTGCTGGCGGGCGCCCGGTAGGGCGCGCTGCATCTTCCTGGCGGGCGTCAGCCTGAGGGAAAGGTCTAGCGGGCTAGGGGCCTCCCCGGGGCCTCGTCCCCGTCCAGCCCCGACGGGAGGCCCGGGTCTGGCCTAGTCACTGGCCTATGGCCTCGGTGAAGGCTCCACTTCCGGTCGGATCGGCTCTGGTCCCAAAGGGCCAAACCGGGCCTGGTCGCGGGGCCGGGGCTTAGGCCCCTCGCCGGGGACCTGAAGGAAAGGCCCTGGGAGGCTTCGGCACGCCTGCCCGCTCTGTCGGCCCCACGCCAGGCCGAACAAGCTGGGGTTGATCTCAGGGTTAGGCCTACTCCATCCACTCTGGGGCCCTACGGTCCGCGCGGGACTGGAGCCTAACTCTGGGCTCGAGTCAGGTCTGGTCGGCTCCGGCTGCCCCGGTCTTGGCCACGACCGTACCTCCTCCCTTCTCTGGCGCCGACAAACAGCTGTGCTGCGCCTGCGCGCCCTAGGCGGCGGCGGGATGCCTTCCGAGTGGTGTTCTTCCGGCTCTGCAGCATGCTGGGACACGGAGTCTTCCGCGGAAGCCGGAGGACAAGAGGCAATCAGCGTTCTGGATAGAACTATAAGTCCCAGAAAGCTGTGCGCACGGGCCGTTCCCGTTGGTGATGAGAAGAGGCTCTGCTTGGGAGTTGTAGTTCTCTGAAACGGTCCCGCTAGGAGGTGGGAGGACGGTGAACAAGCATCGCTGACTTCGGGAAAGCGGCGGGTACCGGTGGCAGCAGAACTGCAGGCCGAATACTTGCTGAATTCCGCGGTAACTGTGGCTCTGTTTGTGTTTGTATATCCGAGTGGGTGTGTCCTTGTGAGCAAGTGTGTGGGTAAGAATGTTGAATGGTCTTGGTGTGCGTGAACTCCCGGAACTTCCGCGATCTGGTGTCTGCTGACCCCGGTTGTGTGGGCGGGGTGTGGGCCTGACCCAGGTTGGAATTCTTGTTCTGCCATTGGGCGGCTGTGTGAAATTGGCCAAGTTCCTGAACTTCGTTGAAACTCAATGTCATGGAAATGACAAGACCTACCGTGAGGGTCCAAGGGGACTGGGTGTAAAATGCCAGTCCACCTGGGTGCTCAGGCTGCCGTTGTTACAAGTGAGGTGGAGTCGCGACTCGAACTCAGGTCTCCTGTCCCTAAAGGAGCAAGGCTGGGCTGTTCTCAGTGACTCTCCTTCCCTTGCTGGCCCCAAAGAAGAGAGATCTCCCCCAACACTTGGGCCAGGCTGGCCCTGGACCCCTACTTCACTGCAACAGTGGCTCCCAGCAGGTTGTGTCCTGTGCAAACTGATTTTTTTTGTTTTTTGTATATTGGGTTGCTTTTTAAAAATATGTATATGATTAAAATAATTCTGTGACAAAATACATTTATAAATGCAGAATCCCTTCCTTTCAGCCACTAATCTCAGTACAACTGCCGATGTGTGCATAGCCTTCCAGGTTACAAAGGGTGTTGACACCCTTTATCTTTGTCTGGGGTCTGGATTCCACTGGATGCCACCCAGGGTAGGGTTGCCAGATTTAGCAAATTAAAATATGGGGTGCTCAGTCAAATTTGAATTTCAGATAAACAACAAATAATTTTTTAGTGTAAGCAAAATTTTTTTAGTTATATGTCATGCAATATTGGAAACATAATAAAAAATACTTGTTATTTATCTGAAACTCAAATTTGACACTGGATGTTCTGTATTTTATCTGGCAACTCTACCCTACAACCTCTGTCACTGTTGTCAGGCATGGGAGCTGTCTCAGGTTGCTAGTAAGGCATTGCTCTATGGCCAACCCCTGCAGAGGAGTGAGGAAAGAAAGATGTCCTCGCTAAGGCCTGGAATGCCCTCCTTCATTTATTTAGCATCTAAGGGCCCCCAGCCACAGGCCATCTCCTCTCTGAAACCTTGGCTGATTTCTTGCCCTTCTCATCTGGGGAGAAAGGATTTCTCCTCTGTAAGTCTCAGTTTGCTCATCTGTAGTAAAAGGATTTTTCCAAAGTTTCAGTTTACTCATCTGTAGTGTGGGGATAAACTAGTACCCAACTCTAAGGTTGTGGTGAGGACTTGGCCGCTGGGTGAGTGCCAAGTGTGTACTGTAAGAGAGCGAGTGTCAGCAGCACTGGGAAATCTCTGCACTGGTGACTATGAGTCTTTCCCCTTGAAAAGAACTTGAAGGTCACTTGAACTAGGGTTGACTATTAAGAGTTGGAATTAAAATGAACATGGGCATAAGGCAGGCCAGAAGGAGGCCTGAGGGGATTCTTGTAAACTGAGCTCAGCTTTGGGTTCCAGTGTGAGCAGCAGCGGCCACAGAGAACATGGGGCTTCCAGCTTCCCCTGGGCTGGGAAGGAGCAGTGGTTGTGCTTGTGGGTGGGCCAGACCCTGGCCTGCTCTGGACAACAGCAGTGGGCCCTCAAGCACCAGGTCCTAGACTTGGGCCAGGTACTCACTCTTCACCCCAGCTGGAGGACCTGCCTGCTAGGCCTGGTTGGTCTGACCTTGTGGCTGCATACCTGCCTAAACCTGCCTCTCATCTCTGTCTTCTTTCCTCCACCCTCCTGGCCTTGAGCCTCTGGGAGACCTCTTTCTTTAAGGATAGTTTCTCCTAGAGGCTTTTGAAACAATTATAAGAGACAAAGGATGTCAAAGATCTGGCACTTAGGAGGCCTGGGAAGTGTCAGGCCCTACACCCACCAGGAACCTAGATCGCTATGGCCTTCATTCCCAGCAGAGTGGTAGGTGGGACTCTGAGATCATGGCCACCTGTCTTCAGGCTACCCAATCCTCACCCCTGGGTAGACAGAGTGGATGGGAACCATTTGAAGTGAAAATATGAATATTATTTAATAACTGATCTTCTGTAATAAACCATTTGAAAATATTTTACAAGGAATCACACACACGATATTTTACAAAGTTTCTTGAGTTTTTTCTCACTGTTGTTTTTCTGACTTGTCTGTACAAAATAGAACAACCAAAAAAAAGGGCAGAGAAAAGGAAATGGCCCCCCAGTCCCCCACAGATCCCCCGAGCCCGAGGTGAGGGGGCAGCCAGGTCGGGTGGGTGATGAGAAGGATAAGACCCAGCTGGGGGTTGGACAACTACCTGATGGGGATTTTGCCTGTTTTTTAAACTTAAAATATATATTTTTCTGTATATGTTTGATTCTTTATTTTTATATTCTCCATTGAGCACCTGACTACACTACAGTTATACACACGCCCCCGCAAGACATGGCTGGCATCTAGGCTGGGTGTACAACATGGGCGGCCACCCTGGCACCAGCAGCGGGCATGGACCATATACACACACTGAGAAAGCGACAAGCAACATGACATTAATTAACGGAGTCATTAATTAATGCATCACCCTCCCCCCTCCTCCCAGTCCATCTGAGCCCCACGGCCACATCCCCCTGCCCTCAGTCCTCTACTTGCCCCCAGGCTGGGATGCCTTTGAGGGAAATGACCACAATGAATGGTGTGAAGAGATATGCCTGGGCCCAGCCTGTGTGTGTGCACAGAGTGTGTATATGTGTGTATGTGTGCAAGTGTGTGTTCAGCGGGGAGGAGCAGTTTGGCCTCCTGGGGACAGGGAGTGTCTAAGTGGGAAGGAGATGGGGAGTGGCATAGGCCTGTGTGTGTAAGGGCCAGATTGAGGATGGGATGGTCCAGCCAGGAGTGATTAAGTCACCCCCGCTAAGGCAAAGGGCAATGTGTGGTGAGGGTTCCTCTGCCGAGGGGTGCAGGCAGTAGCATTTGATCCCACTGGGGGCCTGACACTAGTGAGAAATGGTTACAATGAGCACCTGGCGGGGTGAAGGGCATTTAGGGGACACTGGTGGCTAGGGTGAGACAGGGGTTTTTATCCCCTGCCCCAGCATTTGGCACTGTTTGACATTCAGCTTTAGAGACAGAGGACCAGCTGGGCTGCAGGTCAGATCAGAGGTGGGTGGTGAGCAGGAGATGGAGTGTGCATGTGCCAACCCTCCCACCAACCCCTCGCCCTGTGTAAGGCTTTGTGAGCCCCCACCCCTACCCCACCCCACCCCACCCCATGGTGTGTGCATGTGTTTGTGTATGTGTCCTCCGGGATATGTCTAATGTGAGTCCAGTTTCTGCCCTCAGGACTCCAATTATGTATATGGTTGTGTCTGAGCAGGTGTCACTGTCACTGCCCTGACACCTGTAGGGCTTGGGGTGGGGGACGTGGCTGTAGGCCTGAGAGGGACAGGAGCCCACTGGGGGCTGCCCCAGGACCTCTCTCCTGCCAGGATTGAAGCTGGGATGCACAGGCCTCAAACTGCCCATCTCAACTTCCTCCATTATTCCCAGGAAACCCAGATTTGGTCCTGAGTGGGGCAGAAGGGCCTGGTCAGAGGAGTCCAGCTGGGGCAGGGGCTAGGTCTCCCACACAAAGGGAGCCTCCGGGCAGGGCAGGTAGTGGAGGCCTGGTTTGACACCAGTACTGTGGCTTCCCTGTCCCAGCCCTCGGCGGTGGGTAAGTCCAGTGGGAATGAGGGGTCTGAGGACACTTTGACAGTTCAGCAGCGAGACGTGGCTTGGGGGCCAAAGACCTGTGGCGCCCTCCTTTGGGACCCTCCACTCCAAGGCGCAGACTCACGGGGCCTGGCACACCCAGGTCTTTGAGTGAGGGAGGGGGCCAGGCTCTAAGGCGGGGAGTGTGGGGCGGGAGAGCGGGGAAGAGGCAGGGAGGCCTGGGGAGCGCTCAGAGGCGGCGAGAGGCGTAGACTTGAGGCTGTGGCCGGGGAGGCAGGCCCAGGAGGAGCAGCAGCTGCAGGGAGACCAGGACGCCCAGCGACGGCGGGAAGGAGGCTCCACGGCCACAGTCTGAGGTATCTTCCTGCAGGAAGACAGAAGGAGCTGGTCGGCCTGGTAGGCCTGGGGCATGGGTGGGCGCAGGGCCTCACCAGCTCTGGGGAGGGGAGCGGGATGTCAAATCCGTCACCCCCCTCCTCACCGTTGCGTTGTAGTCGAAGCAGATGTGCGGACCTCTCCGGTATCGCGGTCTCTGTACCAGTTCACACTGCTCCGGGCCGTCCGCTGGGCATGGGTGGGGAGTCAAGGAGGCAGCAGCGGCACGGAGGGGGCGCACGGGGCGGGAGGGGGCGCGGGTGGCGGGGAGCGGCCGGGGCAGGATACAGTGTGTCTCCTTCTGCAGCAGCCGGCCTGCCTCACACTGGCTGCACAGTGGCTTCTCCGCCACCACGAAGAGAAGGTTGGTGTTGGTCAGTCTCTGCGCGTGGAATAGCCTGGAGGCGGTGTGGAGAGGCGGGGCGTTGAGATTCGCCCCTCCCCTCCGTCCCTTCCCCGCCCCCTGCAGCCTCGGCCCCGCCCCCGGCCGCGTCCTCCTGGCAGGCCCCGCCCCAAGGGCTCCGCCCTCAGCCCCACCCTGCCCCTCTGGTCCATACCCCACCCCCACCCCGGCCACCTGGAGCAGTTTCCGCAGTCGATAATGGCGTTGTAGGAGGCGTTCACTGAACCGAAGTAGTACTGGGTCTGTTTCATGACGCAGCTGCTCTCGCGCGCCTCGGGGTTGCTCTCGGCCTCCGCGGGGTCTGCGAGGGCCCAGAGTGCCTCAGCCCCACCCATACCTCCTGGCAGGGTCCTAGGCCTCAGCCTGGCCCAGCCCAAAGCCCCACACTACCCTTGAAGTCGGTCTCTGCTTAGATTGGGGAAGGGGGTTTGAGGAGGGGCCTCCAAAGCCCTGCCTACCTGCCTGGAACCAGCTGTGGGAGATGAGGCCATAGAGAAGCTGCTGGAACAAGGACCTGTAGGGTATGGGTCACTGAGTGAGAGTGGTCAGCAGAAGCCAGTGCCCTGCGCCGCTTCTCTTGAGCCCTCCTGGCCAAGGAGCACCCTCCCTTCCCCCTCTCCCCTCTAGGACTCACCAGGCAGCAGCTGAGGTCCACCAGGCCAGGTTAAGGAAGTCTGCAACCGTGGGCTGCACGGGAGAGAGGGGCATGGGCTACCACTGCTGCCCGTGGACCCGCGTCACCCCCAGCTCTCTTGTTAGAGGTGGGGGAGGGTGTCATCTGTGGGCAGGTCTCCCAGCACCTCCCATCTCCAGGGCAGGCATGGCTGGGGCTCACCACAAAGACCCCCCGGGGTGCAGCACCCAGATTGCCCTGGGGCTGGGGGGCACAGGCTGCTTGATAGTCATAGGACTCCTTGCGGGTGTAGAAGGAATTATTGTAGAGTGCCATCATCAGGTTGGCATCCACCTCACTGAAGAACCTGCCCACCTGGGGATGCCGGGAGGGAGCAGTAGTCACAGGGCTGGCAGTGCCACACCCCAAGAAAGCTCAAATCCAGACCTCCTCCTTCCACCCTCTTCCCAACCCTCACCTGGTCCCACTGATGGTTCTGGTTTGACAGCACCAGGAATCCCCCGTCATCAATGAGGATACAGAGCAGGTCCTGAGAGGTGGGGAAGGAGGAAGAAGATAGGGAGGGGCTTGGGCCCAGACCGTCCTCCCCAGACCCTGGCAGTCCAGTGGTTGAGTGGAGGGAGCACCATTCCCCCTGGTTCTGGTAAAGTTGTGAAGTCAGGGTGGGATGTTGAGACCCAGAGGCCAAGAGATGAGCTAGGAGTTGCAGTTGAGAATAAGAAATCTGGGAGGGGGGTGAGCTAGGGTTCAGGACAAACGTACCTCATTGTTAACCTCACAGTCCATCTCACAGTGGCTGCTGGGGCCGCACTGCTGGGCAGAGAGTAAGGATTGTAAGGTGCCTACCAGTTTTCTCCCTCCCATCACCCTTCATACATCTGGGTCCCCAAGCTTTGTGCAACAGCCCCTGCCTCCCCATAGGTACCAGAGCCAATCTGAGTGGGAGGATTGGTAGGGCGACACCAGAATGGGTACTGCTGGGCTTACTGCCCCTACCCCAAGTACCTTCTGAGGCTGGTCCTGATGGGTACGGTTGCTGGCTAGCACCTTGAACTTCTCAGCCCAGGCCTCTAGGTCCAGCTTAACGCCTACCACTATGGAGCAGAGCAGGGGGCCATCAACGCCTGCCTGCCTGGGCAGCACCCTGCCCATTATCGTTTTCCCCGCCTCTGCCATGGGTGTTCACCTGCTGGCCTCAGTGTGCGTCCACCCAGGCTGAGCTCCACAGCCGTGCTGACGAGGATGCCCACTGTGTCATTCTCCAGCTCCAGTGGCCTTAACAGAGCTGGGGGTGGGGTGGGGCAGGGTGGTCAGGAGTGGGGGCTGGTGGCCACACTGACCACTCTATGCTGGGCCCTGCAGACCCAGGAGCCCAAGCCAAGGCTGACCTCAGCCTAAGCACCCAGCACCCAGCATAGCATTTGGCACAGTCTAGCTCTCTCTTCTCATCTGCCTCAGTCTCAGCCAGCCTTGTGTTTGAGAGGGGCCTCAGAGAGCAGAGCCTAGTCCTGGCTGAGTAGACAGGGAAGCCTCAGTTTCCCACCTGCTACTGGGCACCTGGGAGGACACTCACCATCCTGGTGTGGGGGCTTGAAGACATAGCCGTGGTTATCCAGGCTGCGGCGGTAGAAGCTGGCATTGAAGGGCTCAGGGTTCTCTGTCCAGTCCTCAGCTGCCCTGGTCACCCAAGACAGGCAGAGGTTTGTGGAAGGGGTGGTTTGTGGAAGACAGTGGTCTCAGCAAGTGCAAAGAGGCCTCTGGGCAGCAGGACAGAAACAGGGTCCTGGGCAGGGGCAGGGTGTCAGGTAGGGGGTAGGTCACTTACTTGTTGGGGAATATGCGAGTGATGCCACCGTCGGTGGCGGCAAACACGGCCAGAAGGCTATACCTGGGGGCAACAGGAAGGTGCAGTCACAGGCCTGCCTTTGGCAGGGCAGGGCCAGGGCCTCTGGACCCATCCCAGCCTCCTGCCCCCCACAGGCTGGGTGGTGCCTACGTGTTGAGATCCTGGTCCCGCCACACACGCTCCACCAGCTGCTGTGTGATTCCTGTGTCCAAGATCAGGTTGTGCAGAAGGAAGTTGTTGCCTGGAACGGGACAGCAGGGGTGGAGGGGGCATCTTCATGCGGCTCCCTGCCCACTCTTCCCCTACCCCCAAGGCTCCAATAGTAGCCTTCCCCATGACCTGGCCCAAGCCCTGCCCGAGGCTTGGGCTTGCATATTTCCACACCTGCCTGGTCTCTGGGTTCCTCTGGGCTGCCCCCATGCTGCCTGGGCACTGCCCAGACCCGGCTGCCCCACCAGGCACTCACACTGCTTGGAGTCTGGAGTCACTTTCTCCATGAGCTCAATGAAGTTTTTCAGGAACTCGGTGTTGTTGTCTGAGGCATTCAGGTCCTTGCAATACTCTCTGGGGGTGAGGAGGGGCAAGAAGAGTGGGCTTGGGGAGCTGGATAGGGCAGTGGGGTGGAGGCTTCCCAACAGGCCTGCCTGGCCATTTGCTGAGAAGCCCAGACCTCAGGGAGGGACAGGTGTATCCCTACAGGCTACAGCCACTATGTGCCTGGCAGGCTCCCAGGTCTGAGTAGGGGCAGAGCTGACACGGGAATGAAGGTCTGCTCCCTCTACCCTGGTTCTCCCTCCAGAGCCTCCCACTTCTCCTGTGCAGCTGGACCCAGAGGGTGCACCTGGGAGGCTCCAGGAATTGCCTCACGGCCGGCCAGCTCATCCATGTGCATGCTGTAGCGTTCCCGTGGGCACAAGGTGGGCGTAGCACCAGCACCAGCTTAGTCAGCCTGTGTCTAACACCTCATCCTGCTGCGTCCTGGCTGTGCACCTTTGGGAAACTCACTCAAGCTTCCTGAGCCTCAGTTTTTTTCATCATACCACAGACTATGTCAGGAAGTCACTGAGAACACATGGGTCTTTACAGTGGCTATTCCCTCTGCCTAGAATGCTCTTCCCCCAGAGGTGGACAGGCCAAATCCCTCACCTCCTCAAACCCTTGCTGGGCTCAGGCTCTGGGTCCAGAGAAGATGGGGGCTGCGGGGTATAGGGAGGCCTGCTTGGGGCTCTGCTCTCCAGAAATCTTCACTGAGCAGTCCTTCTACCCTGGTAGATGGAGCTATTGCTCCTGCCCAATCCCTCATGCACACCCCTGCCACCAGAGACCTCCCCGTTGGCCCGTATGGCAGCAACTTTGTGGGAATTTTTTAAATGCACTGCTTGCCCAGGTTGTGCTAAGGCCCACCGCTTGGTGAGGGCACCTGGGACTGGGTCTCTGCCCTTACTTGCTCCCTGGCCCCCAAGGCCTTTGTGCAGTGTACAGCTTGCACTTCTGTGTGTGGAGGCCACAGCCTGATATACCCAGAGTGACACCCACACAGCTGTGCTTGAGATACAAGTCACCTGCAGCCCCCACGACCCACAATGTGTACATTTACATTTATGGGTTACTTTATTCATTCACCCAACAGTATTTGTCAAACTCTGCAGAGTCAAAGATACAGAGGTGACAAAAATGAATACAGTCCCTGCCCTCAGAAAGCTCCCTCAGTGTCATGTGGGCCATACAGGCCTTTTCACACATTTCCACAGTCACTAATGCACAAAGCGCACCCCACATTTACACTCAGACTCATACAAATGTACACAATGACTCACAAATACAAACACACATCTACAGAGATTCACAGAGAAATTTGTGGGTACATGCACGCACGTGCACACACGGAGGTTAGGTGTGTCCAGAGCCACCGTGTGGTGCCTGAGAATGCCCATGGGTCTCTGTCAGCTGCACCCACCTGCCCTCATCTAAAGCCCAGGTCACAGGGGAGGGCTTCACCATCTGGGGGCCCGCTGGCCTCCTCAGATGTGGTACAACAGGCAGAGGGTGTGCACATGAGGATGTGTGTGTGCATGCTGAGCATGCGCTCCAGGGATGGTCCAGGCCTGGGTCTGTGCTGGGCCCTGACCCCTTGCTTGTCAGGGCAGCTCCTCAGAGCCCCCATCACATCTTTTCCCCCACCCCCCTCCTCAGTGAGCCACCACACCTAGACTCGGCACTGCCGACAGGGGCTCTGGCTAGCTCGGTTCCCAGACCCACACAAACACTGACTGACACAGGACAAGGATGGGGTGGGGGTTGGGGAGGGCACCACAAACCAGAGCAGCAGCTGCCCAGGGAGGGGTGTGCTGTGGTCAAACAGCCCAGGGCAGAAAGGGCTTCTTCCTGGTTGCCTGGGAGGGCAGAGAAGGTCAGCAGAGAGTCCAGAGCCCTCCTCTAAGGCTTGGTGGGAGCTAGAGCTGTGGGCAGCTGGCCACTGCTGCCTGGTGTGGCTACATGGCCCAGGTATGCACACGGCCGCACATACAGGGCTATGCATGGGGTGGGGGCGACACTGCACAGGACACAGACACACAGAGCTCCAGGCAGCAGTGCAGGAGGCGGGGCCAGGGCGATCGGGGTTGGGGGGACACCTCAGCAAGGCCACACGCAAGCTACCTGGGAGCAATGAAAACATGTCCTTCAGACTCAAAGCTGCTGGGGAGCAGGAACTCAAAATCTGCAACAGAAACGGGGGGTTATCCGGCGGGGGCTGGGGAGGTGGGAGGCCAGGGGGCTCAGAGCTGATGGGGCTGGAGGGACAGGGAAGAGGGTGACTTGAGGGAGGGGAGACACCAGCAAAGAGGGAACCCGCCACTTCCACGTTCAAGTTCGAGCCAGAGAGAAGGGATGGGCGGGGTGGGGTGGAGGGCCTGTGGAGACTACAGCATCGCAGGAGGAGGGCAGTTATAGCCAATATGTTGCCCGGGCCTGGTCCTCTGTCGGCAGTGAGTCCCTTGGCGTAGCTGTATATGCTTCCATACGGCTGTATAGCACATATACACGGACACACACACACACATATATATATACACACACTGCTATATATATGCATGGTCTGGGGGAGGCGCCAGTCTCACTCTTATCACATCCGTAATGGAAAAAAACCGCATGCTGAGCTTCCTTTGCCTCCAAAGAGACTTTGAGGAAGGGAATTGGCTTTTGGCTGCGGATTTTTATCTCTCTTTCTTTGCTGCGGCTGTTTGCATTTTGGTAGGTCTTGCTTTTATTCTGTGTCAGGCATCAACATGGCCAAACCGCAGGGGTCTCTCACGGGCATGGACAGTCCAACCAGAGACAGTGTGGGCAGCTGGGGGTGGGCTGCAGTGCATTGTGGGAGTTCAGCAGTCCTCCCTAGGGTAAGAGGCTGGGTGAGGGGAGATCCTTGAGGTGCTTGGGAATATTCCTACACTGTGGGAGGAGAGCCTGGATGCTGGAAGGGGACAAGAGCACTGCTTGAACCTGCATACCTGCCCTCTTGGGCCTGGGGCATGAGAGGAGGTGGGGAAGAAGGGCTGGGTCTCCACCCTTTCTAGGACCCATTTGGGCTCAGAGCAGCCAGGGAGGAATGCTGGGCCTCCAGAGAAGGTGTGGGGTGCTACTGAGGGATCCACCAACTGGGCCTGTGCATGTGTATGAGAGTGAGCACGTATGCATGAGTGTGTAGTGCATGTGAGAGCATGTGTGTGTGTTTGCATGAGTGTGCAAGTGTCTTTGTGTGCGTCTGTGAGTGATGTGGCCACATCACAGGGATGTGGCCACTGGGGAGTCCTCTGTGACCTCTCCCTGCTCAGCTGGACCAGCCACCTCCCTGGTCTGCATCTGGGAGGTATCCCTCTGCTCTCAGCCTGTCGCACTCTGGGCAGTCCACCTTTTCATCCTTTACCCAGACTCTAACCTCTCTGTCACCCTAGGCTTTTATTTTTGCAGAAGAGGGGTCTCCCCTGTTCCCAAATATTCCCACAATGCACTGCAAGATTCCAGGGACGGGGGACATGGGGTGCCTGGGGGGGCTGGGCAGTCACTGGTTGGACTGTTGCTTTCTGATAGGATTGTGAGGCAGGGTTTGGACACAAGCCGACAGGGAAGGGGGGGAAGAGGATGAGGAGAAAGAAAAAGGAGATGGGGAGAAGGAAGGGAGATTATGCTATGGTTGTCATTGTTACCATGGCCCTGCATTTCTGGGGTCACTGGGAGGGCTGTGGGAGGGGGAGAGAAGGCAACTCAAGCCAGTGGGAGTAGGGCCCATCCCCACCCCGGCTAGTGGGGGTAAGCTGTATCCCCTTTACTGGACTAGGCTGGGCAGGGCCCCGAGGGCTTCCTGAGGAGCTCGTGCCTCCATGGGGACTGGGGACAGGACATTCCCTTATGGCTCTCCATGCTCCATCTGCCCAGGCATTCCTTAGGAGGGGCATCTCTGTGCACCAGTGATAGAGACCCTCGTGGGCTGTCCTCTCTCACTCCCCTTGTTCTCTGCCAGGGTCTGAGTTCACTTCCTGCCTTTCCTGGAAGTCTCTGGCTTGGGCATCTCTGAGTGCTAGAACCTTTTTTTTCACACCCAGCTGATTTCCTCCAAGCTCTTTTGCTGGCCCTTGGGGTCCAGACAGATCCACTTCCATTCCCGGCCAGGGTCCTGGTCCCCAAGTCTGCTTTTATTTCCTGGAGGAAGACCTTCTGCATGCCTGACTACCCTCCCCAAGAGTAGTGAGCACCCCAGGGTAGGGTTGGGCCAGTGGACCTTAGCATGGTTTCTGGGAGTAGTGGAGGCAGCAGGGGACAGGAACTTCAACATCTAGGCCAGTGCCCATTATGGTCCAGTCTGTCCTGTTCTCCCAGTGGCCTGGCTGCTCCCCTATCCTGCCCCTGCCCCAGGATCAGGGTGTGAGGCTTCCAAAGACTTCTGTCTCCCCTTGGGAGGGCTGCCAGCTTCTAGAGCCACTGCCAGAGATGAGAGGAGGGAGAACTATCCCAGAGGAAGCCTCGTGTGCCTGGCCCTTTCCCATAAGCCTCACATAAGCCCTTCTGAGGACTGATCTACCCCTGCTGGGTGGGAGGTGGTGGAGAGGCATCCAGCCCTGTCCCCACTGTTGAGTTGTCTTGGAAAGACAGAGAAGGGTAGAGCAGGGGCCTCCCCAGAGGGAGCGAGGAGGATGAGGAGGGGGCCTGAGCTCTCAGAACACGCTGGAGACCACCCTGCGGGCAGGGCCAGGGGAAGGGCTAATGGCTTTAATGGGGTTTACGTTCAGAGGGAAGGCAAGAACTAGAGGAGCCAAGGGGATGCTGGGAGGACCCTGGAGAGCAGGGGTTTTGCTGGTCCTGGGCAGGGTGGGGGGCAAGCAGGGGCGTGAGGGTGGGTGGGGTGGGGAGAGGAGGGTGCACTGGTTCTGAATATACTTGCCCTTCAGTTTGCTGATTGGCACTGGGACAGTCCACCAAGAGAGAAAGCGAGGAAAACAGAAACAACACAAACACAAAAACAAACGAAAAGGGGGAGGGGAAG